>NC_060120.1:836006893-837256893 GCF_021461395.2 Schistocerca americana | reverse complement strand
TCCATACAAATACTTTCAGAAACGACTTCCTGACACTTAAATCTATATTCCATGTTAACAAATTTCTCTTCTTCAGAATTGCTTTCCTTGCCATTGCCAGTCTACATTTTATATCTTCTCTACTTCGACCATCATGAGTTATTTTGCTCCCCAAATAGCAAAACTCCTTTACTACTTTAAGTGTCTCATTTCCTAATGTAATTCCCTCAGCATCACTCGACTTAATTCGACTACATTCATTATCCTTGTTTTACTTTTGTTGATGTTCGTCTTATACCCTCCTTTCAAGACACTGTCCATTCCGTTCAACTGCTCTTCCAAGTCCTTTACTGTCTTTGACAGAATTACAATGTCATCGGCGAACCTCAAAGTTTTTGTTTCTTCTCCACGGATTTTAATACCTACTCCGAATTTTTGCTATAGAACGAGAACAGTGAAGAATTCAATATCGAACCCTGTGGGACGCCCGTTGTAGTTTCTTCCAGTATTTATGACGTCTTTGCGCATTTCATGTTTGGATACAATGTTACACGCGAAGCCGACGCTACGTCCTCGTGGAAAGTTTTACGTTGTGTTGCTCTTGCATAAAAAACAAGCTTAGCGGGGATTCCATACATCAGCCGTAAAGACGGCCATTAAGTGGAAGGAGCGCTTATTAAGCACAGTTACGGCGGTGAGAGGGCGCGCATCCGGCTGCCGCGGCCCATAATTCGCCCCGGCAGTCCTTCCGATCGAGCGGCCGTCACCTCCGGGACGATCACGAGCAGCTGATTACGCTTATGTAATCCAGCGTCAGCCGGCGTGACGAGCGCTTTCTCCATTCCGCTGTTCCCGTAATTAAGTGCAGAACTGTGGACTGCCCTTGCGCACGGCCTCTTCCATAAAAACCCTCTGGGAACAGTTTTTAGATTCGGCCATCTCAACCAGAGAAGTGTAGTACACGGCTGGTGCTCGTACGATATTACCATATCCGCTACCTTTCTGTGGTCGTCAGACTTCTGCAGTCACGCCTTATACCAGGTCCACTCACATTAATGTGAAAACTGCCGGTGTTTGACGTCAATGACCACTTACAGACAGCAGGTTGCAGCACGAGAATTGGAGGGTATGTAAAGCATGAGAAGAGGGGGGGGGGGGGGGGGGGGGAGGGCACGCTGCAGTCGTTGTAGTACTGCAAACGCGGAGAGAGTTATATGGCGTCCAAAAGGGGATGATCATTGGTTTTCGGATCAAGGGTGAAAACACTTCCGGAACGGCTAAATCTGTAAACGGTTCGCATGCTGGCTGATTAAATTATACTGTACATGCCCAAATGACGCTAGCCGAAGCCGACGTCGAGTCATCGGTGGTATATGACAGGGATGACCGACGGCTATGGAGATGTGTACGGGCGAATAGATGCGCAACTGTTGGGCAGCCGACTGTCCAGGAGAATCAAAGGGCTGTCAACAGCGTCTCCTCAATGAGCGTTCAGCAAACGTTGCTGCGTATGAGTCTCTGTTGGTGAAACGAGGTGGACTCTCAAATATGTCCGCAGGGAGTGTTGTACCACACGTCGTAGAGACAGTAGTCATTTAAACCGACAGATTTATTTGTTTATTGCTATTGCATCTCCATGCGCTCCATATGGGGGACGGTGGATCTCAGCGGTACAGGCAACCCTCTCTCCAGCCAATGGAGAACAGAATATTAAAGTAGATGCGAAAACAAGAGACAGATAGCGTAGATATATAGCCTAAATTTAAAACTTTTTAAAGGTGAAAAATAAAATGGAATTTTGAGATCTACGGCGGATGACTTTTTGCACTGGTAGCTAAAAACAGTGATAATAAAAGGTAAATTGAAATACAATAAGCGCACATCTAAAACATTTGAAACATACTGCCAAAACACTGACATGTAAAAGAGGCATTTTCTGGCGCTAGAAATTGGAAGGACCTGCCACGTCATAGGGAGTCAGTTGGTGAAACGGAAAAGGATGGGCGGTGAAGAGGGTAGGAGCGTGGTGCTGGTGCACTGCAGCTTTAGGGTAAGAGAGGTGTTGGGACAGAAGATGGGATGGAATAGAGGGGGGAATTGATGACACTAATAGTGGCTGGGAGAAGGGGAGTGGGTAAGCAAAAACAGAAGGAAAAAAAGAGGATAAGGAAATGTGGGGAGAGGAGGAAAAAGAAGCCCTGATAAGGAGGATTACTTGGGGTGGATCTATAGCTGTTTGGATGAGTAAATGTCAGGCGGAGCTCATGATGGAGGGGAGATGGATGAAGTGGAGAGGGTGTAAGTGAAGGGTTGGTCGAGTGTGTTGGTAAAGGTGAGGCAGTATATGAGGACTGGAAAGTAGAGGGGAAAAGGTAGGATTATTGGGGTCGAGTTTGTGGATAGTTTAGATTGTTCAGAGGTGTTCAATGTGATTGAGGAGAGGCATTTTTTCTAAAACTGAATACAATTCTGTGATAATGCGAGGAACTGGCAAGTCTCATATGGTTAAAAAATGCGACTGCAGCGGGTGTACTCCTTGACTGTTTATGACATGACCAAGATACTGCAGCTCAGGTTTTAAAAAATCACACTTGTCCAGTCTGCACTTCGGTCCTTCATCAGATAACACACGAAACAAAGCACATAAATTTTTAATCTGTTCTTCAGGTGTACGACCTGCTTCTAAAATATCGTCCAAATAGTTTGAACAGTTTGGCACTTGTGCAGTCAGCTGTTCCCAATACCGTTGGAAAATGGCGGGTGCAGAAGCACTACCAAAAGGCAAACGCAGATATTTAAACAAGCCCAAGTGAGTATTCACTACACACACTTTTTGAGATTCTTCATCGAGCGGTATGTGAAGATCTGCGTCGCACAAATCAATTTTTGAAACATTGCGTCCAGTGACATTTACAGTGCTATAATCACGTGGCGTTCGGGAAAATGTTTGCTGATGGGGACAAACACTGCACTTCCTACCATTGATAATAGATAGGGAAGTTTTACACTACCTGGAACGTTGTGGGCGAGTAAATGTGCCTCGAACTGGGACAACCACTCGAGCCATTCGTGTTCACTAAACTTTCGAAAAGGTGGTACAGCAGCTGTAGTCGGCGGTGCTGGTTCTGTCGGGCGCGCAGCATTGACGAGTAGCTTCTGGACTGTGTTGAGAAGAGTCGAAATCTGGTTTGTCTAAAACTGAAACAACTGCATTAGCTGTGCGGCATCTAAGGCTTGCGGTTGCGGCGCAGGTGGTTGTACAGGCGTGGGAGTGGGGTAGGTGGGGGGGCGTATATTTGAATACACAAATGCAAAAAAAATATATATGGTAAGCAGGGTAAGGAATGACAAAATCAAAGAAATGTTCTACAATGGCCACCTGAAAACACTGATTAGCAAAAACGACAAGAAACTGTTAAAGCAAAGCGAGCACCCCGGCAAAGTGAAGACAAGACAGAATTAAGGTGCCTGCACATAAAAAATAGTTCTTGGCCGGCAGGCAAGTAGTTCCGCGATAAGATTCGTTGCCCGTTGTGGTGTCTTGCCCACACGTCGCTAATAGGGTGCCTATGGGACGCAGCGTTCTCGGAATGCTATTCAACAATTCAATCAAATAACATTGGTAGTTTTATTTCCAGAAAGCAAATTGACAATACGTAACTTGACTATAGCAAATGTCACTAGCGGAAGGCGACTTGAAAACAATACAGTCTGATAGCGAAGCACTAAACACGTTGCACTCTCGGGCCATCTAACCCCGAGGCGTTCTTTTTTAGGGTATGATATGGTACCATACAGCATCATTGGTCTTTTGCGGTCTAGCTGTGTTGGTGAGGCAGTAAATTTATCCACAGGGCGGTGACGCTACGTCACTGCAATAGACAGGTGTGGCGGTGGGACTTGGAGTCCCTACCACCCTCCAACGGCGACAGTACTACATCAGTCAGGCAGAAAAACTTAGCCCGACATGCGCAGGTAGAGCGGGAAGGTAGTGGACGTAGAATGGGGGGCTAGTTCCACCAAAGGATGCATCTGTGGTGGGCGTGCCAGGCCTATCGTTAGCCGCGGTCAGAATCCGATTCCTGTAGGATGGTTGGGGGAACCGGATGTCGATGCCAGCGGCGTGGAAGTGTGGTCCCAACGTGGCGTAACCCCTGGACAGTGTCCCGCAACATCCACTTTCTCATAGAGCCGCTGTGCGTTGTTGGGTATGGTCGTCTTGAAGGAGACTGTATCTGCTTCCTCATGGAGAGTCACAATTCTCGTGAATGGCGGGGCGTGCAGTCTCCACCTGAGAACCTTGTTCTGCAGGCGCTGCAACGTCCGCATCCTGGTGACACTAATCGTGGCCCATGCAGTGAGGCCATACGTGAGGGCAGGCAGGATAACGCCCCGGTAGATACGGAGCTTGGTATGCAGGTTAAGTTTCCTACTGCAGAAGAAGGTCTAGAAAGCCCTGGTCAGCTTTTGCCCCTTGTTGGCGACATACTCCGCATGACGGTTGTAAGGTAGCAGATTCTGCACCTTACATGATGCTAAATCAGTACTAATACACCGAATAATAATTGATAATTGGCCATGTGTGTGATGTCCTTAGGTTAGTTAGGTTTAAGTAGTTCTAAGTTCTAGGGGACTTATGACCACAGATGTTAAGTCCCACAGTGCTCAGAGCCATTTCATAATTGGCCCACCAGTAGGAGAGAATGGACACAGGAAAGGAAGTTGTGTGTGTCATGTCAGACTAACGAGATGGGCTCAGAGGCTGGAACACGGCCGGAACCCTTAAGGAAGGTGTTAATGTCATGTCAAACTAACGGGATGGCCGCGGCCGGACCCCTTTGTCAGCTGGCACTTCAGACCACCAAAGACGTTCGGAGAGGCTGGGCCATCACAACAAGAAGCGAGAAGGAGCTATATGCGAAAGAGCGAAAGACGACGGTAGAAAATTTGCGGAAGACTGTGACGGGATTGGATCAGAGCGCGTAGAGACACGTGTTAAAAGTTTGGCGGCAACAGTAACCGCGGGAGAATTCTGTATCGTGGTTGGGCACAAACGCGCACGGATACATGGAAGTCTGTGTCGTGATTGGCTACCAACGCGCACGGATCCATGGGGCGAAGAACGGCCAGGTTTGCAAAAACTCTGAAGGAGGACTCTGGGGTCGGCAGTGTCTGGCTGCCCTGCTTGGAGAGCGTGGAGAGAAGTAGGTTGGAGAAGTTACCGGCGGGCATGGGGCATGGAACCTCTCACAATCACCGAGAATGAATGATTGGAACCACAACCTCATTTCAATGACCAGTTCCACAGCATCTACAGCGTTTCAAAGCAAATAGTTGGTTCGTTTTTGAGGGTTACCAATATTTTGTCCTGTGAAGTTGAAACTGTGCTATACACGAAGGTTGGTGTGAACAATGCGGCGTTTAATTACATAGTGTTTCATTAGAGGTGGTGTGACTTTGCCTTCTCCTAGAAAGAAATTTGTCAAACAAAAATGTTTCTGTTTACCATTAGTCGATTTCCGTTTTGCAAGTACCATAAATGACACAGTCTGCAAGTCAACACCATCGCACGCCTAATGAGTATCAAAAATCTGTGTTTCTGGACGAGTTCCGTTTCTACATGTTATACTGTGATGACCACATATCTTTAGGTACTACCATAGTGACCGTAGTCAGGAAGTAAGAAAGAAAGAAGAAAGGGGAGTTGGTGATCAAGGCTGCGTCGACATTAAGATATTAGAGACAGGACACAAGTTCTAATTTGATAGGCATGATGTAAGGAACTGTCCATTTCAGTACAAAATTCGTCATCCAAGCATGTACCTTAGTGGATTTAAGGAAGATGCGGAAAACATGAACCTGGATGACATACTGTGCTTTGATGCTCCACACTTCCTGAAAGCCATACGAGCGCCGCGGCCGCTACGTAATGTTCCGCTTTACTTTAACACTGAAGAGCCAAAGAAACTGGTACACTGGTCTAATGTCGTGTAGGGCCCTTGCAAGTACGCAGAAGTGCCGTAACACAACATTGCATGCACTCGACTAACGTCTGAAGTTGTGCTGGACGGAATTGACACCATGAATCCTGCAGGTAGTGGAGATCTCTTCTGAAGGCATCCCATATATGCTCAATAATGTTCATGTCTGGGAAGTTTGGTGGCCAGCGGAAGTGTTTAAACTCAGAAGAATGCTCCTGGACAATTCTGTAGTAATTCTGGACGTGTGGGGTGTTGCATTGTCCTGCTGGAATTGCCCAAGTCCGTCAGAGTGCGGATTGTACATGAATGGATGCAGGTGATCAGACAGGGTGCTTACGTACCAGAGTCGTATCTAGATGTATCAGTGATCCTATATCACTCCAACTGCACGCACCCCACACCATTACAGAGCCTTCACCAGCTTGAACAGTTCCCTGCTGACATGCAGGGTCCATGGATTCATGAGGTTGTCTCCATACCCGTACACGTTCATCCGCTCCATACAATTTGAAACGAGACTCGTCCGACCAGGCAACACATTTCCAGTCATCAACACCCCAATATCGCTGCTGATGGCTTTGTGTCGTGCAGTCATCAAGGGTACACAAGTGGGCCTCCGGCTCCAAAAGCCCATGTCGATGATTTTCTCGTTGAAGGGTACGTACACTGACACTTGTTGATGGCCCAGTATTGAAATCTGTCACGTTGAACGATTCTCTTCAGTCATCGTTGGTCCCGTTCTTGCTGGATTTTTTTTCGACTGCAGCGATGTCGGAGATTTTATGTTTTAGGGGATTCCTGATATTCACGGTACACCCGTGAAATGGTCGTCTGGGAAAATCCCCTCTTCATCGCTACCTCGGAGATACTTTGTCCCATCACTCATGCGCCGGCCGTAATACCACGTTCAGACTCAATTAAATCTTGATAGCCTGCCATTCCAGCATCAGTAACCGAACTAACAACTGCACCAGACACTTGTTGTCTTATATAGGCGTTGACGACCGAAGTGCCGTATTCTGCCTGTTTACGTATCTCTGTATTTGAATATGTATGCCAATACCAGTTTCTTTTGCGTTTTAATGTATTTTGGTGTCCTGAAATTTTGAGCAACATAGCGGACAAAAGCTTTGTATAAGAGTTTGGGACAACGTAGTATAGAATATACAATCAGTGTCTTTAGCTATCAAGGGCGACCGGAACAGATGATGTAGGTTTTAGTGTACGAAGTGCTATTCCTATCTTCAAGCAACTCCAAGCGTCCTATTTCAGCACGGCTTTTCCCGTCGTGTTTAATGAGAAATGAGTATGCATTCTTCCAAGGGAGACCCGTAGTGCTGCTTCCTTGGTCTGTACGTCTTTTTATTTATTTATTTATTTATTTATTTTTTTTATTTTATTTTTTTTTTTGACGTGTCCTCATACGGCATGTTTGAATTATGACAGGTCGGTACATTGACCAGAACGGTCCTCCAACAGCCTCTGTTGATGATGTATGGACACACAGCCTGGAAGCACGGAGGGAAACATCACAACAGCATAAGTTTTCAAAACCTCATTCGCTACAGTGCTGCTATGTTTAGAGGATCGGATTGCAGTACAGTGATATCCCAGTCTCTGTAATCTAGATTATTTGTGTACTCCAACAGCCTCTGTTGATGATGTATGGACACACAGCCTGGAAGCACGGAGGGAAACATCACAACAGCATAAGTTTTCAAAACCTCATTCGCTACAGTGCTGCTATGTTTAGAGGATCGGATTGCAGTACAGTGCCCACGCCCGGGTTCCCGGGTTCGATTCCCGGCGGGGTCAGGGATTTTCTCTGCCTCGTGATGGCTGGGTGTTGTGTGCTGTCCTTAGGTTAGTTAGGTTTAAGTAGTTCTAAGTTCTAGGGGACTGATGACCATAGATGTTAAGTCCCATAGTGCTCAGAGCCATTTGAACCATTTTGCAGTACAGTGATATCCCAGTCTCTGTAATCTAGATTATTTGTGTACTGCTGAAATGCCTGGGCTAGCAGGACAGAGCGGATTAGGTTGTGGAAAGGGGCCAAAATGAGTTCCTGTCAGTTGTACTCAACATACAACCTTTATTTATCAACACACAATATTACAACAAGGATGCAAAACACTCAAAACTTTAATCGACCCCCTTTGATGAACTTTAGATCGGCTGAAGGCCACGTTCAAAAAGGGCTTAAGCAAAATTGAAATACGAGGTTCTTCTGGAGGTTTCACCCAAGAATATTTTCTAAATCTTGAATCTAATCTGCTGAAGGCATAGCAATTTAATTTTAATGGAACTAGGCTGGAGGTCGCATATTAAGCGATAAGAGGAGTTTCAGTCAAAAGGCAGAAGGCGTTATCTTAAAACATTTCATGCAAATTGGGCTGAAGGCCCCATTCAATAGCATAACAATCTTACGCCTTAAAGGCAAGAGAAGAAGATTAATTTAAGAGATATTAAAACTCGGCTGAAGGCCACATATCAACCAAATAACTAAAATCCAAACAGGGAAATTACTACACAACACACAAGGAACGGCGCTCAGAAGTTGCCAAGGTTCAGCCTGGGATTGTAACACTAACACCCGTTTAGGTGCGACGGGCAGCCTGTCCACTGGCCTCTTAATCTGGAGGCAAACTAACCGACATACAACAGACCGACCAACCAACCAAATCAGTTCTGCTGCACGCAACCAGCAAAACGGCCACAACAACGCGTAACACACAGAGTATTGTCGCCCACAACGACCAACAACACCTCCGCTGTCGAACTACACGCCGCGCTGGACAGCAACAACATGACGAAGAAAATACACTGCCTAAAATTACGTCAACGACCAGGGCAGGTAACCGGAACGTCAACGTCTACAAGGCAGAAGATACCGCTGGTGAACTTACATAACAGGGAATAAATTAAGTCAAATTTCACAGGAAGACGGCTGGAATCTTAGCCGACATAAATACATACGTGTTGTTGCTCGCGGGAATGACCCAAAAGCGACAATCAGGGTCAAACGCAGAAACGTAAACAGTTGAGGCTCGATAGTAAGGTAAGTGAAAACTCAACTTTCATTTCCAAGATCGGTGGGCGACGAACTTCGTATCACTCGCAAGCAGAACCTCACACTCCAACCGCGCGAGCACGCTGTCAGCGGCTCCAGCCCGACACAGCGACGGGGGCTTGCTTGCTGCTCCACGTCAACCGACCGACTGGACTGCTGCTCCGTCGCGACTGCACAGCTGCTGCGTCACCCACTCACTGACTACCCGACACACGACGACCCGGAAATACCATGGGTAACTCCAGAGATGGTACGACACTGCGCTTATCGATACGCGCTGCTGCTGCCACTAACGGGCAAGTAGGGTACGAAGTTAGTGACGCCTGTAAATGGAATAAGAAAGCAAGGTGGCACTACCGTAACAGGAAATGACAAACAATTAATGGGATAAACATGAGCCGTGCACGGCTCAACTGCTTTGTACATAAAATGCGGAAAATTAAATTTATTTCAGCCACATGTAAGCTCTCGAGACAAAACATTGCCCGTCCCTTAAAAGGAGCATCGAGATCACGTTAAATCACTGTAGGTTGAAACTGGTAGCAAGAGGTCGTGTGACTTTCCGAAGTGATACTCGTGAGTTGTCGCAATGAGGTGTGTGTTTGCCCCTCAATTGTATATAATCAGCGGAGGGAAAAGATTTCGACGTTGAGACGACACACAGAGACATAAAGGAATTACAGAGGCATAATTACCATATTTGGGCACGCTTATGGCGAAATTGTGAACGAAGGTGCCCCACTCTTCGGTTTGTAACTGAAGACAGTCCAATGTGTCTACAAGAAATGGTGTACTACTCGCAGCCTTCGACCGTGGCGTAAGAAAAGTGTTCGTAATGATACTCTCACCGCCAGGGACCGGACGCGTCTGTCACGCCTTGTTAACTGCAATCGGTTTCAAGTCCAACAGCAATTGCTTGTGTCGATCAATGCAAATCCATCGCAAACTGCTTCCGAACGAATATTACGAGCTTCGTCGGAAAAACAACACTCTCACAATACCAAAGGTTGGATGAGTCATCAAGTGCGAAAATTATCGCAGAATAAGCTTAACAGCTCGTGCATCCAAGTTGAGACAAGAATAATATACAGAAGAACTGAAAAGGAAACTGAGGATGTATTAGGTGACTATCAGTTTGGTTTTAGGAAAGGTAAAGGCACCAACAGAGAGGCAGTTCTGAGGTCGCCGCTGATAATGGTTCAAATGGTTCAAATGGCTCTGAGCATTATGGGACTCAACTGCTGAGGTCATTAGTCCCCTAGAACTTAGAACTAGTTAAACCTAACTAACCTAAGGACATCACAAACATCCATGCCCGAGGCAGGATTCGAACCTGCGACCGTAGCGGTCTTGCGGTTCCAGACTGCAGCGCCTTTAACCGCACGGCCACTTCGGCCGGCCGCTGATAATGGAAGCAAGACTGAAGAAACATCGAGACACATTCATTGGATTTGTCGATCTGGAAAAAGCGTTCGACAATGTAAAATGGTGCAAGATGTTCGGAACTCTGAGAAAAATGGGGGACAGCTATAGGGGAAGACGGGTAATATCAATATGTATAAGAGCCAATACTTGACAATAAGAGTGGAAGATCACGAACGAAGTGCTTGGATTAAAAAGTGGGTACGACAGGAAAGTAGTCTTTCGCCCCTGCTGTTCGACCTGTGTATCGAAGAAGCAACGGCGGAAATAAAAGAAAGGTTTAAGAGTGAAAATAAAAGTCAAGGTGAAAGGATATCAACGATAAGATTCGCTAATGACATTGCTATTCTTAGTGGAAGTGAAGAGTAATTACAGGATGTGTTGGATGGAATGAACAGTCTAACGAGTATGGGATATGGATTGAGAATAAATCGAATAAAGTCGAAAGTATGAAAGTGGATTATTGTTAATGAAGTAAAAGATCCAGATGAAAAAGCTACTCCTTATGTTTCTGATCTAGACTGCCATAAAAATGCGAAGGGAGAAGTTGTAGTCTAATTCACAATCGAGTTATTGATCTTAAACAAGACAAGACAACAAAATTATTAAAGAATCATCATAAAAATATTTATTTAACAAAAGCCTTACTAAAATGGGATCTATGGTGGACAAAGTGATCTGCAGGGGATCGACACACGACACTAACCAGAACACTACTCGCTTTATCTCACTTCATACACGTGAATCCAGGTTATGGCGTCAAACTACACCACCACCAAGTATCTATATTCTCCCATATAAAAAAAGGAAAAATATGGTTCGAAAGAACAGGGTGCTGAGAAATTGATATTATAGCCCTACGTTGCAGCAGCAAATACTTTACCATCCTACTGGTCAAGGTGGCACACTACGATGCGTTCGGCGACTGAAGTCATGGACGGCGGAAATCCGTTATTAAATGCGCGTTCCCGAAAAAATGCAAGTACGCAGTCTCGCATTCAGTTAATTCAGAACGCAGGTAATTCTCTAAGAGCCTCTGAAACCCCTACGGATTCCAGTGTGCAGGTGGACCCGTTTGCTGGTCTGCCAAACCAATTTGACTCCGTGCCACGACAGTGCATGTCGGACTACGTGAAATGTTTAGACAGCCGACTCAAGGCAAAGAAATACATCCACGTATCACTCGCTGTGACCGTGATGATATAAGCAGTACCTCTGACGGTCCAGAAGGTGATGGGTACAGGCTCTAAGTCGCACCCTAGCAAAGGACACAAGTCTCACCGTTTAGGTAGAGAGCTGCAGTTCTTTACTAGCGAAGTGCCAGTACAAGAGACTTGTACAAGAGTCTGACGATCTCCCTTTCTCTGTGTTGCCTCCTTAGCTCGGTTCCAGAAGCACATTTCTCTTTTTTTGACTTCCCCCAATTCCGCACAAGCCAATCACGATCTGGAGCCCGGCATACTAAGCTCAGTGAATGGTATTTGCACTGCAAACCGATTTGACCAATCAGAGACTTAGTTAATTGGCAGAAAACGGAAAAAAAATCCAGCTTCGCGGCCTCTTTCCCACACGTTTGCCATGTCTTTTGCTAACACAATACAGGGTGGAACCACAGCCCTCCATAAACAGCTTGTTATCTCCCCTGTTGAGTCCATTTCAAAGTTTGCAAAGAACGGCCATAAACTCGCATTGACAATGCATGTTTTGAAACAGTCTGCTCGTCTGGGCGCCAGTTTTCCTGTCCCATGGACATTTGCACAACGTTTACATTTCTTCTGGCGGTTTGCTCGCTAACAAGGCCTACAATGAGCTGTCGGCGACTTTTCGGCGCTAGGCCGTATGTCTGGACATCTGCCCCTGTCCGTGGCACCAAGCTTAATGTGTTTCTGCACAATACGACTGCGGCATGGACCGTCTGGAAATGTCTCAACCATTCTCCAGAAGAAACGCGCTTTGCCGCCCCACCAACGCCATGCTTTTACTGCAGTCGTTTAAGTCGGCACCCTATTCTTTTGAACGCAGGTAAAGCTTACTGTATTTCTTTCCCTAGAGCATGCAAACAAGACCATAAACTGCTGCCCACCATTTCATCACAATGTATGAAGTCAAATCGCCATAGATCGTATTCCCTACACCAAATCAGAAGTGAGAGTGCCCTGCAATCTCTCAAATAATGAGAAGCAGCAAAAACGAGAACAGCGAAAAATTTAACATTTGGACTGGTGATCACGAAGTAGATGAACTTAAGGCAAAATAACCCGTGATGGACGGAGCAAGAAGGACGTAAAAAGCTCACTACCTCTGGCAACAAGGGCATTCCTGCCAAAGTGAAGTCTACTAGTGTCAAACATAGACCTTAATTTGAGAAAGAAACTTCTGAGAATGTACGTTTGAAGCACAGCATTGTACGGTAGCGAACCTGAGCCATGGGAAAACAGAAGGAGAACAGAATAGAAGCATTTGAGATGTGGTGCTACAGAAGAATGTTGAAAATTCATAGGACTGTTGGGGGGGGGGGGGGGTTTCTCCGCAGAATCGGCGAGAAAAGGAATGTATGAAAAACACTGAAAAGAAGAAGGGATAAGATGGCAGAACATCTATTAAGACAGCAGGGAATAACTTCCATGGTATTAGAGGGAGCTCTAGAGGGTAAAGGCTGTATGGGAAGACAGAGATTGGAATATATCCAGGAAATAATTGAGGACGTAGGTTGCAAGTTTGCAAGTGCTACTCCGAGGTGAAGAGGTTGGCGCAGGAGAGTAATTCGTGCCGGGGTGGGGGGCGCATTAAACCAGTCAGAAGACAGATGACTAAAAAAGAAAAAAAAAATACATGCAATGAACATTTGGTCTCGCGTACATCTCAAATTGCTCAATGCTCCACATAAAACTGCCCAACTTCCAAGGACCAAACAGCACAGGAAATAGACAGTAGCTCAATAGAGGCATGTAATGTGGTCCGACGAACTGCAATTTTACCTGTTTCCAGATGAGGAAGGGCCTCGATTGCACTGACGACCTAATGAGGTGTTTAAGTCGCAATGTGTGAAGGGTCTTCACTGGTCTGGAGTGTTTTTCGTTTCATGACTTGGAGCCATTCATTCGGGTTACAGTGAACATGAACCAACGTTCTGGGTTACAATGTACTACCATTTCTTTAACACCTCTATGAGGAGTATGCTGAGGACATCCCCATCTTCCAAGATGATGACTGCCATGTCCACAAGGCTGTACGTATAGGCTCCTTGTTCGAAGAACACACTGGCATCCCATCGACATCGATTAACCCACTAAATAACCGAGTCTCAACTGTATAACTGTTGGAACAACAGCGGAAACGTAGCAGTCAACATCGCAGCAGAACAGTAGCTCTAAGACAAGGCAGTCAAGATTTCGGCTCGGGGTCTGTGCTCGGGCTCGAGTGCCAAGACAAAGCACAGAGCCTCGCTTCACATTTCCCTCACCTCCATTCCACGCCATGCCACGCCACGCTGTCTTAGTACGAGGAGGAGGAGGAGGAGGAGGAGGAGGAGGGGAAAACTGCGAACGCGCCTCATTGAAATGGCAGTGCAGTCGGACTGCATACTATTTGGTTTTATATTTCACATTTCTCAACAACATAGGTCACAAAAAACAACAAATTTTCACTACTATTATATTAGTTTTGGCGCACAGAAGATATAATTTTTATCTGATACAGACCGTCGCCATGCTGACAGATGCAGACAGTTTCACAGAGTTTCGCACTCACGTTGCCACGTAATCGTGACTTAATATGTTTCAAAATCGCAAAAAGTTGTTTCACAGAAATATGTCGATCGAAATATCGTAGGACTTTGCAACTTCATTATGGAGACTTAGAAACTCTATTTGCGAAAAGCAATTTAGATATCCTGAACAATTTTAACATAAAAAGGTTTGTCATTAAAACTAGAGTTGCAGGTCGCAGGTTCGAATCCTGCCTCGGGCATGGATGTGTGTGATGTCCTTAGGTTAGTTGGGTTTAAGTATTTCTAAGTTCTAGGGGACTGATGACCTCAGAAGTTAAGTGCCATAGTGCTCAGAGCCATTTGAACCATTTGAACCTTGCAGGCCAATCAGTTGCGATAAGCACATGCACAGTGGCGCTTTCAACTGAAACGGGCAACGGTCTCGAAGACAACACGGAAACTGGCGTAAGATTGACACTGTCCTCAAAATCTTTATAAAACTATCCTCGTAATTCTTTCATCAAATCAGAAAGAAGTTACCTTGCAGCGTCTTACTGCTGGCAGTGCGCAGTCAAGTCCACTTACAGTTGGAAGTCTACAATCCATTCAATAAAAGCGAGTGTTAAATTGAAAAATCGTTCTAGTCATGCTCCTTGATTTAACAAACCGGCTTTCCAGTTATACATGAGGTATCCATACTCTTCGTTCAGTTTCAATGTAAACGGTTCCAACTGACAATGGAATAATGTGTGCACCTTCAGAAATTTTACTATTCGTGCCACTGATTTCTTTAGCAAATATGCAGGATCTGTTGATTATGCGAACTGAGAATTCTCATTCCTTTTTTTTGTCATTCCCATTCTGCTTAAAGGATTGCCACAATAGAACGCTAAACTACCCTTTTTCTTGCAAACAACTACTAGATCTCTGTGAATGTCCTTCATACCACGATTCTGCCGAACTCAGAGAGTTGTAGAGACCAAAAAACGCCGCATCGCAATGCTAAATGAATTTTCGCGCTGTACCGGGTACTTCCGAGAAGGAACAAGCAAAGCTGAGAATCACCGCCGCGGCTCGCATGAAGTTTGGCACGTCGTGGCAGGCGCTGCTGTAAGAGCTTTAAACATCACTCAGAAGTTCCTGCTGGATATGACACAGTCAGTGAAACTTATGGACTCTCTTCGTCACCAAACTGAAGCCATTTAAACCTCGTTTTTAAGAAATAATCCACTGAAAGACTTGAAATAAGTAAGTCGCCAGGTCCAGATGTAATCCCAGATAGATTTTACAAAGAGAACTCTACGGCATGAGCCCCATACTAATCTTGCATTTGTCGCGAAGTCCCAAGAGACTGGAAAAAATGCGGGTACATAAGAAGGGAAAAAGAAACAGCAAAACTACAGACCAGTGTCCTGCAGAATTCTTGAACATATTCTGAGTCCAAATGTAACAAATTTCGTTGTGACAGAACTTCTGTCCATAAACCAGCACGGATTTGGGAAGCATCCCTCTTTCAAAACTCAATTTGCCCTTTTATCACATGATGTCCTGCTAACCATGGATGACGGGCAATAGGTAGTTTCCGTATTCCTACTAGGGCTACAACTTTGCTTCCGCCCTTTTTTCTCAAAGTTCGAGGCTTTATTGTGAGAATCTTACAAAAAATTTACGTTTCAAAGTATTGGCCATAGCTGGCCACTACTTTCACCCATCTTTCGGGAAGCATACGAATCCCGCGGAGGAAGAACTGGGCGCCTTTGGACAAGATCCATGCATAGATCCAATTTTGCAATTGTTCTAATGACAGGAAGCGCTGGGCAGCCAGGTCGTGTGCCATTGAACTAAGAAGTTGGTAATCAAAGGAAACTATGTCTGAAGAATACTGCGTGTGGGGCAAGACTTCCCATTTCAACGTTTCCAGGTATTTTTAAGCGGGTTTTGCGACATGGGGTCGAGCACTGTGATGTTGCAAAATCACCTTCTCATCTCTATCGCTGTATTGTGGCCGTTTGTCTTCCAGTGATCGGCTCAAACACATCAATTGTTTTCGATAACGATCTCCTGTGATTGTTCCCATCGGTTGTAGTAGCATCGAAAGCTTTCTCTTTTTCACAACCACGCCGGTCTTCAACGTCACAGTCACCGTTCTTGAAGCATGGAAACCATTTTCTGCAAAGTTCTGTAACTAACAGGCGTCTCATTATAGCTGTTACCCAGCTTTTTTGAGCCTCAGCCGCAGATTTCTTCATATCTAAGCGGAAAATTAAAACCTCCCGCAGATGCGGAGAATTGGGCTCGTAAGTTGACATGTTCAGCTGAGAATGCAATCAAAAGTCGACTAATATTTTGATGGCGTTATGTTCTCAAATGCCTAAGCTTACTGTATGACACTTACGACCCACGACTTGCGCCACTACTTTCCACTAAAGCTGTCTACTGCAAAACGGCGGAAGCAAAGTTGTAGACCTAATAGATTTCCGGAAAGCGTTTGACACGCTGCCCCACTGCAAAGTGTTAACGATGGTACGAACGTACGACATCTGAGGGGT
Organism: Schistocerca americana; assembly: GCF_021461395.2. Lineage (NCBI taxonomy): Eukaryota > Metazoa > Arthropoda > Insecta > Orthoptera > Acrididae > Schistocerca > Schistocerca americana. Next base: position 837,240,183 of record NC_060120.1, on the reverse strand, counting down.
TCGAAGACTTCGTAAATAACAGAATCTAGTAAGTTGCTCGCGACGCGAGTGTTCATCAGAGAGAAAGGAATCGTCAGGACTGCCCAAAGGAAGTGATTTGGATCGCTCTTATTCCAGATATACTGTACATAAAAGATCCGACGGACAGGGGGCACGGTAACCTCGGGCTGTTTGCTGATGACGCTGTCGTATACGCGATGATGTCGTCGTTGAGTGATTTTAGGAAGGTACAAGATAGACAAACTTTCTAGTTTGTGTGACGAATGGCAATAGAAAAAACTAAGTCAGTGCTGGTGAGTACGAAAAACAATTCCATAACGTTCGGTTGCAGCATTGGTAGTGTACTGCTTGACACAGTGCCGTCCATTATACAGGCTGAATCACAAAGACTTGCACCGCAAATATCGCCGAAATGGAAAGTGACATTGATGTGCGGGTTCCGCGGAATGGATTGGTAGTCAGGTGCTCGCAGTGTTAGCCAATCAACAGATTGTAATAATACTTATAAAGTGTATTTTTGACATTGTTTTTGTTGTTGTTGTTGTTGTGGTCTTCAGTCCTGAGACTGGTTTGATGCAGCTCTCCATGCTAATCTATCCTGTGCAAGCTCCTTCATCTCCCAGTACCTACTGCAACCTACATCCTTCTGAATCTGCTTAGTGTATTCATCACTTGCTCTCCCTCTACGATTTTTACCCTCCACGCTGCCCTCCAATGGTAAATTTGTGATCCCTTGATGCCTCAAAACATGTCCTACCAACCGATCCCTTCTTCTAGTCAAGTTGTGCCACAAACTTCTCTTCTCCCCAATCCTATTCAATACCTCCCCATTATCTACCCACCTAATCTTCAACATTCTTCTGTAGCACTACATTTCGAAAGCTTCTATTCTCTTCTTGTCCAAACTATTTATTGTCCATATTTCACTTCCATACATGGCTACACTCCGTACAAATACTTTCAGAAACGACTTCCTGACACTTAAATCTATACTCTACGTTAACAAATTTCTCTTCTTCAGAAACGCTTTCCTTGCAATTGCCAGTCTACATTTAATAAACGAAAAAGTGCGGTAAATTAGAATGTCAGTTGTGTTTGTTGCAGGACTCTAGTGTGAGTCGTTTACGAGATATGGTATTTTGAAAAGTTCCCTCTATGACACTTGTACAATGCTTATGGTAGCACAAACTAAAAAAACATTACAAGTGCATGCACTAGTTGTGTGGATTCTGACCAGTAACGAGAAAATTGACCATCCCAGATTGTGTTCAAAATGACCACCTGGCAGCAGTAATATATGCTTGTGGGCTTTCAAATAATAAATGTGATGAGGTGGTGGTGGCCCTCAACTACGTTCCCACTGACTCAATGTTGACGTATTAAAAGTTTTGGCTGGTTTTAGTTGTCTAGGGGCTGGGATACGTAGTTGCCTCATTACAAGCCAAATACTGCTGAGTCTACAGTATACAATATGAAAATACACATGAATCGAATGGTCGAAGGTTCCTATCACTCGGCAATTGCGAATGTAGAAATTTTGCAGTTAAAGAAAAGCTGCAGGTACTATGTTAACGGCTTTAAATGATGAGTACAATAGTAGAAGTACTTTTGAGAATGTGATATATTTCTACAAAACACTTATTGGTGTCAATGGTCCAGCAATTAAATGAAATATACGTAAGTTGAATAACAGGGAAACAATAGATTCCTAATGCACATAATTAGTTATGAACAACACCACAGCTCGCGAGATATTCACTTCTAAACGCACACTACGTCTTCACTGCAGAAGCCACAGAAATCTCACAAGTGCACAAGTCGACACTACCAAGTATTTCTATCTGCCGCATCCACGTGCCAACCTCTCCACACTCTCCAAGTCTCTGCCACGACCGTGCGTCCGTTGCGTCCCGTGCGACTCTCTGTGTCCTGTTGTCCTCCTCAGGCTGCCCTGTTAAGCACTCCCTTGTCCACTCCTGAAACGATGCTCTCCCCCCACTTCCATCCAGTTTCCCTATGCACGAGCGCTGTGATTGGCTAGAGCGCTCCCACCATGTGTTCAAGCCAATGTACAGTCACAAACATAATGAAACACTTTCAAAATTCTGGATTTACATTTAAATATCCTGAAATTAAATAAATATTTCTACGCCGGACCATAAACACGCTCTAACACACATAATTAAAAACATAAACAAATTAAATAGACATGTATCAAACGAATAGCAAGCAAAATTAGGCCAGTAGCCCAACGTCTCTGTGCTTTCTAAAACACAGTTAATAATTGAGCAATTTCTTCATGAATAGCATATTTCGGGTGTAAACAAAGACATAGATCAATAAATATATTTATTATCTTGCTGCTACCGTTTTTCGTGTTACTATGGAGTACTTATGGCCTGTCGCGATCGATAGTAATCGGCCACTTTGACCTCCAAGAACTCATATACTATTCAAGTTACATGCCTGTAATTCATACCAATTTACATTTACACCAATAGCTTTCTAAAGACACGTCGATCGACAAAATCGGATGAACCGTTTAGAGTTTGGAAATCCGTTGCTGGGTGTTACTTGTATAATTTACAGTCAGATACTAAACTTTAAACTAATAAAAGCACTCCGTCTTCAGGTCACAAGTGGCCCATCGGGACCATCCGACCTCCGTGTCACCCTCAACTGAGGATGCGGATAGGAGGGGCGTGTAGTCAGCACTCCGCTCTCACGGTCGTTATGATGGTTTTCTTTGACCGGAGCCGCTACTATTCGGTCGAGTAGCTCTTCAGTTGGCATCACGAGGCTGAGTGCACCCCGAAAAAGGGCAACAGCGCATGGCTGCCCGGATGGTCACCCATCCAAGTGCCGGCCACGCCCGACAGCGCTTAACTTCGGTGATCTGACGGGAACCGGTGTACCCACTACGGCAAGGCCGTTGCCCTTTAAATTAATAAAGATATTGAAAATCTATTCACAACATCAGAATCGTCGTGCAAATAATGATAATGTACATGTTTCTTGTTGAGGTATCACGATTCATCTGGCTACTATTAATTTCTGTACGAACTGTGAAATGTCTGCCATTAATGTTTCACCAAGTCCGCCATCTTTGGCACTCCCGGCATGTCTCCTTCATCGACACAGCGTCAGCACGGAATTCCCAGCCACGTGGTCCCTGGACCCTGGTTAACGTTCGGCACCACGTGCCTGCCAATGAGCCACGGCCCAGCGAAAGGCCCCAGCGCGGCCACGCCAACTCCTTACTTAGAATATTTCCAGGGCCCCACATCTAGCACATTACCTCACACGCTTCCAGTCTGTTATGGAATGGCCGTTACATACATCCTAACGTTTCACTGAATATGTCCCAGCAGGCTGCATATAATCGGGTGTTGTTGGTAGGTCGTTGTAGATAGCGTCTCTCAGCTTTCCTCACAAAAAGTCTGCGGCGGTCAAATCTAGGGAACGGGCCGGCCAGGGTACATAACCTCTGTGTCCAGTCCAACGATTTGGAAACAATTCGTGAAGACATGCTGTAGTACTTCTTACTCTGTTGGTTGGACAGTCATCATTTTGGTACCACAGTTTCCTCCTAGTCTTCAGAGGAACGTCTTCTAGCATCCACCTGTCAGGAGGCGGCGATACTTGTGCGCATTCTGTTTTCCGCCTATGAAAAACGTTGCTATGACCCAATGGTTCACTATCCTACACCACAAGTTTACACTTCACGGGCGCTGACGTGGTGCTTCGTGAACTCAAGTAGGAGTTCCTCCAGCGGAGACGAGACTCTTTTCGCGGAATAATGTTGAGAAAATTTAGAGAACCGACGTTTGTAGGTGACTACAGAACAATACTGCTGCCACCGCACATTTCGCGTAAGGACCACGAAGATAAGAGAAACTGCGTCTCGTACAGGTACTTATAGTCAGTCCTTTTTCCTTCAATCTATTTGCGAGAGGCACAGGAAAGGAAATGACTTGTAGTGGTGAAGGTACCTTCTGCCATAAGCCATACAGTGGTTTGCATAGTTTGCGGAGTATGTATGTAGATGTAGATTATCAAAGTTAGAAGTGGTATTACACGATATTAGGTGGATGATTTTTGTCTGGTCTACTTATCTAAATAACACCGCAAACAATGTGATGAAGTTCGCGCACCATGCTGTTGTTTATACGAAAGTTGCAAAGCCAGAACATTACAGGAAAATGAAACGAACACCTGCATAAAAACCATGCTTGCAACATGGGCTCTCAATATCAGTTAATGTAACCTATTAAACAGCCAGAAAGATACATTATTGTTCAGCTATACTGATTTAGGTCAGTCTATGAAGAGAGAAGCAATGGCAAATCTCTAGAAGTATGCATCGAGAATGACCTGAAGTAGAACGACCACAGGAAACTACTGTAGGAGAAATCGATACCATATTGACATTCTCTGGAAGAATCAAAGGGAAATGCAGGTCACCTCCGAAAGAGATAACAGTGTTGTTCAGTTTTTCTGTTTGGACGCTTACCGTGTAAGACTACATATCTACTTATATACTCCGCTAGCCACCAAGCGGTGTGTGGCGCAGGGCATAATTCACGCCAAAATCATATTTTCCCCCCTCTGTTCCACTCGCGGAACGCGCGACGGAAAAACGACTGTCTGAATGCCTCAGTACGAGCTCTAATTTCCCTTATATTTGAATGGTGGTCATTGCACGATTTGAAATTTGGTGGTAATAATATATGCTCTACATCCTCGGCGAAGATCGGATTTCCGAATCTGGTGAGCAGCCCCTTCCGTTTAGCACATCGTCTATTTGCAAGTGTGTCCCACTTCAAATTTTCAGTGAGATTTGTAACGCTCTCGCGATTGCTAAATCTACCAGTCACGAATCTTGCCGCTCTTCTTTGGACCTTCTCAGTCTCCTGAATCAGATCCAACTGGTAGGTCCCTTACATACGAACAATATACTAAAACTGGAAGAACTAACGTATTGTAAGCAATTTCCTTTGTTGAAGGACTGTATCGCTTCAGGATTCTACCAATAAACCGCAATCTACAGTTCGCCTTGCCCGTTATTTGTGTAATCTGATCATTCCATTTGAGATCATTTCGAATAGTCACACCCAGATACTTGACGGATGTTACCGCTTCCAGAGACTGGGCATTTATTTTGTACTCGTACATTATTGGGGATTTTCGCCTAGTTATACGCTGTAGGTTACGCTAACTAATATTGAGAGATAACTGCCAGTCATTACACCACGCATTTATTTTCTGAAAATCCTTATCGATATGTTCACAACTTTCGTGTCATACTACTATCCTGTAGACTACAGCGTCATCAGCAAACAGTCTAATGCCGCTATCAATACCATCAACCAGATGGTTTATGTAAATCGTAAATAGCAGCGGACCTATTACGCTGCCCTGGGGCACACCTGATGTTACGCTTGTTTCTCTTGAAGTCTCCCCATTCAGGACGAAATACTGCTCTCTGTCAGTTAGGAAACTTTCTATCCTACCGCATATGTCATCCGATAGACCGCAGGCGAGCACTTTTTGGAGCAAGCGACAGTGCAGAACTGAGTCGAACGCCTTCAGAAAGTCGAGAAATATGGCATCAACCTGGGGGCCGGTATCTAGAGCCCGTAGTATATCATGCACAAAGAGGGCCAGCTGTGTCTCGCATGACATGACCGCTGTTCCCTAAAACCATGCTGGTTTATGCAGATGAGCCTCTTAGAGGCTAGAAAGGTCATTATGTCTCAACACAAAATATGTTCCATGATTCTACAACAAATCGACGTCAGTGAAATTGACCGGTAATTATGTGCATCCGATTTTCTACGCTTTTTATAGATTGCTGCGACCTGGGCCTTCTTCCAGTCTACCAGAAGAGATAGAGAAGACTGGAATAAGAACTGCTGGTCAGACTGCGCTTTAGCTTACTAACGCCGAAAGCGTTGAGTTTCTCATCGAACCCCAATGGCAGACAAAGCCGTCGTGCATCACGCTGAAATATGTAGAACATAAAAAGCACATATGCAACGTGGGTACGTGGAAGCATCTACCACGCTTACCGAGCAGTAGTTATGACAGGTGCTTAGGTTGTGGGCTGTTGCTGACAGAATTCTACCGCTGCACACTTCTAAAAACCTAGTGTAAGTTCGCATGTCTTGAAAAGCAGTCATAACGGAACTACTTCCAAAGTACGCTTACTGGCATACAAACTCACATAAATACAAGTTATTCTACATATGAGGTTTTTTAATGAGTCATTAACAACATAACAGCTTCATTAGCATAGCAATGGTGACGAAGCTACGCAAGACTTACTGACAAGGTTAGACCCTGCGAGCTATCTATTTCAACAAGCTTCGGTAGTCTTGTCAGGGTATATTGCTATTAGGGGCCTTAGTCTCTTTAGTATACACTTCCATTACTCGGGATACATGTCTGCTCACTTACCCTCGCGTCGTGGTGTCTGTGTATCCAATTTGTGCTTTCCATGTCGACTGCATCAATTCCTACCTTTATGTTTCCTATAGGCAAAATATAACACAATTTATAAATATGTGGGTCTGTGTCGCATCCAAGTTAATTTCTTTTAAATTTTGGCGTGCGCGCACACACACACACACACACACACACACACACACACACACACACACACACAAAAAGCAACGTACAACTTATTTTTGAGGAGGTAGCCTCTCATACTTGTTTACTGCAGCTAGAAAGACAGTTAAGAATATAGTACGACATATTTGTTGAAATAAGATTTACGAACAATGTCGGGAATAAACAGAGATATAAATATTTAACGAAACACAGGTAATCTGTTTCCTACGGGCCAATAGCAGCAGCTTCATGAAGCTCTTCTTCAATTGAAGTAATTTCATTATCATATGAATTGTTAGCTGCTTTTGATGGAAGAAGACACTAAACGTTCCACCAGTTAATCTGTATTATTCCAGAGATTGTAGTCAAATGTTGTGTGTGTGAAATCTTATGGGACTTAACTGCTAAGGTCATCAGTCCCTAAGCTTACACACTACTTAACCTAAATTATCCTAAGGACAAACACACACACCCATGCCCGAGGGAGGACTCGAACCTCCGCCGGGACCAGCCTCGCAGTCCACGGCTGCAGCGCTTTAGACCGCTCGGCTAATCCTGCGCGGCGATTGTAGTCAACATGTAACTTGTTAGAATAACATTTCCAATCTTCATCTTCAATTTTATTTTTTTCTCATGGTTCATTAGACATTCCCGTCCCTGCACGTACTGGTTTTCTAGTTACCACCTTATAATCATTTTCATCGCTATCACTGGCGTTGTCACTCTCTGATGAACCTAGATTGTCTTTCAAGTTTGTGACTGAATATTGTCCAGCAGCATATTGTTCTGGATACTGAAGTATCCTAATCAGAGGCTTTATGGTACGAGTATACTTGCATCCTCTGTATGCATTTACGAGCCTGTAGGAAGTGTAATATTATTTAAAAGCATTAGTTAATTTGATAACTGTGAAGATTACGAGTTGCGTAATGTTTAGGATACTGTTCTACAGTTCCGGGATACCTTACGCTGAGAGTACCTAAAACATTTTCAACAATGTCCACTGGTGTGTTACCAGTCATCCAGCCACCCGGTGAGTCAAACCCGATACCACACACAGTGTCAAGAGTTTTTTCAGTTTGTTTATTGAAATATGAAGCTGGTAACAAGCTGACTGTTTTTCCTCTATTTTTCTTTTGTACCTTAGTTCATCTTATTCTTGAGTAGGAGACACCATCTTTCTTATAATCAGTTACAGATTCTTCCTTAACGTTGCTGTTACCAGGGATCACCACACCACCATTATCATCATCGTAAATAGCAGCCACAGCGGCAGTGAAAGTAGTTGTTTTTGTCTTGGATTGGAAACCCACATTTACATGCTGAAATCAGCGGCCTCATGGTTGACAATCAGTTTTAAATGTTTCTCCCAACAGAGCTGAAGCTACAGCTTTTATTATGTTTCGTCGAGCTTCCAGGATCTGCTTTCTAAGATTAATGTTCTTTTCAACAGAATTTCGAAGCATGTCGCGAACTGGTCACTGACCATCTCAGCCACTCTTAAATTATTGTGTCAATTTATTTTAATACAAATGTGATTAGCGAAGGTAATACAATGTTGATCTTAAAATAAGATCTAGTTTTAACCTCATAATTTTAATTTTAAGGTTTTAAGCAAGATTATTATGATAATGTTCATTCACTATCGCGCACCCTCCTTGCGCGTGCTACTAGTGCCAGATGCTTTCCTTACCCCAAACACTGCGCTAGCTGTACATTGGTGTGGAAATACCAAATGACAACAGCCATGTTGTGATTGTTTTAATTATTATGAAAGTGATGTTTTATTCTTTCGGCTATATTTTAAGGCATCCCTGCTACAATATCTAACCCAGTAAGTATTAAGACTGTTTTGTATTCGTATAGGTACAATAATAGCTCGTTAAGAATACAAAAAATTATTCAGACTTACTGGGTTACATATTGTGGCAGAGGTGCGTTAAAGTATAGCCGATGTCTATATTCTTCATCACAGAATGATATTCATGATGTTCACTAGTTAGAACTGAAGCAATGAAGCACTCAAGATTAAGAAAAAAACGAAAAGTGGATATCTTCTTAATTATGGTATTAACTTACCCACAGAACTTCATACACCTAGCTAATCATTCTGCAGTGCAGGAGTAAAGTAGGTGATATGATTAAAAAGAGGTGATATTGGTATAAAACCGTTAGACGAACGTTGCAGTGACCGAGGCATCAATTATGCAAAAACCCAGACAGTTTGTTAGACAGACATCGAGCCAGCTAGAATCTGGATGAAAAAATGTGGAAAATAATGAAAGTGAATGACGCTAAGTTCCGTGAAAAATTAGCTGTTTCAGCAGTGTCACTGGCACAGTGAAAGCTAGGGTTAAAATGGACAAGAGTATGAAAGAGAAGAAGAAGACTATAGGAAACGATTCGAAAAAATAACTTTAAAAAGTCGAAAAATTTTATGATAAGAAAAAGAAGTTATTGAGATAGTTGTGCTGGAGGATTGGAATTCGATACTACTAAAAGGAAGACAAGCAGAACATGGAATGGTTGAAAGGAAAGAAAGACGAATCCGACTGTAGATTTTTGCACCGAATATAGTTTAATCACGGCCTACTCATCATGTTAGAAGTTGGTATACATCTAAGAGACCTGGATGCACTGGAAGCTTTGAGACTGATTATCTAATGGTGAGATAGACAGTTCGAAACCAGATTTTAACCTTAAGACATCTCCAGCGACAGATGTGGAGCCTTATCATAATTTATTGGTTATGAATGGCAAATTAAAACTAAAGAAATTGTAAAACGGTAGGAAATTAAGGAAATGGACCCTCCAAAAATTGTTGAAAGTTTTAGGGTCAGCGTTAAGTCTTAAATGAAAGAAGGATACGAACACAGAAGGCAAATGGGTATCTTTGAGAGATGAGATACTGAAAGCAGCAAAGGATGAAATCGGTAAAAAGACAAGGACTAGTAGAAATCCTTGGATAACACACTAGATACTGAATTTAACTGATAAAAGGAGAAAATGTAAAAACTCAGCAAGCGAAGCATGCAAATGGATATATTAAAGAGGAGATTGCCAGAAAACGCAAAATGGCTGAGCAGGCATTGTTAGAGGACAAATGCAAGGTTGTAGAAGCATGCGTGAGTAGGAAAAGATAGATCCTACGTACAGAAATTACAGAGACACTTCGAGGAAAGAGAACCTGCTGTACGAATATCCAGAGCTCAGACTGCAAACCAGTCCTAAACAATGAAGGGAAAGCTGAAAGATGGATAGAATATTTAGAAGAGTCATACAAGGCAAATGAGCTAGAAGGTATATTATAGAAATGAAAGAGGAACTAGATAAATGTGATATCAGAGGTATGATATGGCCAGAAAATTCTGGAAGAGCACTGTTAGGCCTATGTGGTAACAGGCCAAAATTACTGGTATTTTTCGGAGACCCAACCATGACAATATCACACTACTCGGAATGTAAGATGAATGGGACAGGCTAAATACCCTGAGACTTTAAGAAGTATGTAATAGTTCGAATTCCAAAGACACTGGATCGTCGGTTTAGTAAGTCACAGTTGCAAAATACTATTATGGATTATTTATGGAAGAATGGGAAGACCGGTGGAAACTGACATTGGAAAAGGTTAGTTTGTCTATTGCATAACAGTTGGTGTACATCTCAGAAATAACAGCAAGGCTTAGGTCTGATAGATTATAAGGTTTCATAATACATCACCATGTTTATACTCTATTCGAGTAAATATTTTTTATTTTGAATTCATATCCTTTATAATGCAATTTAGCGATTGTTATATGCTATCCTTAAAAATAATAACTTATGCCTACATTTTATGATGATGATTTTGTGTGTGTGTGTGTGTGTGTGTGTGTGTGTGTGTGTGTGTGTGTGTGTGTGTATGTGTGTGTGGGGGGGGGAGGGGAGGATGGGCTTACATGTGCTACCATGCACAGCCCTGGCATCCATTCCCTCCCACCTCCTTCCCCATCCCCACCACTGCAACATTGCTTCGATGTCATGGGAATGGTGCTCAGCTGGGTCTGTATATGTTATGTGTGCGCTTTCCCTGAGCCAGGAGCCCCATAGACGAACTACTGGATGTCTTGATTTATCCTTGGGAGAATAGCAAACACTTGCAGTCAGTATGATTTTAAGCCTATTCATCCCAAAGTGACAGTTGTTGGTCGCCATAGGTAAGCGAGGCTTGTAAAATTTTGAGTGAAACGTATAAAAATTGTGAATAGATTAGATACTATGCAATTTTGGCTACGCAATTTTGACGATTAGCTTGAGAATTTTTTTCCATTTCAGAATGCAACTGGAAAAAAGTCCTAGTGAAATGGATCCTTTTCAGGTAGATGATAATTAAGGTGTGTAGCCCACTGTATTTCGAAAGCTAATGAGGCTTTATAATGGAAAAGCAAGTATGTTGCAAATAAAACTGAAATTGTTTTTTATCGGGTAACACACTAGGGATCCATGACAGTGGAATGGTAAAGCCAACATCTCGCTTGGTGGAATATTATCGTTTCTGCAGTCCTTCGAAGATGGCATTTGCGCAACGTGTGAGGGATTTGTCTCAGAGAAGGCTGTAACTGTACGCGACAGTAGAGCATTTTGGCCAAGAGTAAGCTTCATTCTTTCCGTTGTTGTTAGGCTTTCAACAGCATTTTGGAAGGGATTCAGTCATTTGATTATGAAGGTAGGCTATCAATAAAAATTATTCTTTTCAAACTAACAAATAAATACCTCTTAATCGATATGTAGGACAACCATCTCTTTGTGGATATGCTTCTCTAGGAAGCTCAATTTTTATTATCCTTTGTTAAGTCATTTTCAAGTCTGACTACAACCGTTGAGACATAAAAGAACTCTCTGGACTTAATCGGCACAGTGATGTTTGGAAGTAAACGTCGGAAAATCAATGAATTTTTGTTTTTCAGCTAATACATTTCGTGTCGACGGGAAGGAGGTGGCTACATGGCGACGATCCAAAATCTCAATCTTCTAAAGAACATGTGTCAGTGCACTATAATAACGTGTCGTAATCACGTTCATGTATACAGTCGGTCGTTCAAAAATATTTCGGGCTCTCTGGCAAACGTACTACTTTGATGAAGAAAAAGCAGTGAAAGGACACCATTTATCGGTATCAAGATCTCCGACGAAAGAACCCTTAATTTCATTGCCATGATCTAAGACACACAGAATAAGACGTCGTCTTAACCACAGCCCACATCTCCTTTGTCACGGACGAAGATAGTCGTTCTTCACGACCCATGCCAACTAAGCCACTTTTAAGCAGATTTAAGCACTTACTCAGTCGCGCAATAGCAGGAACTGTGTGTCGTTTAGTGACGCCTTCGGGAACAAAAGGTGTTGGTGGCCTCTGCTGTTGGACACGGAAGTCTATATACTAGCCTTCACCCTTTCGTCGTAGTAGCGACCTGTGGCTGCAAAGAGGTTTAATGGTGCAAGAAACGAATCACTTCTTCTTGCTAAGACGTGATGATGAAATCAAAAGTCACGTAATTACGAAGAACTTGTTTGTTTGTACCGTGATGGTAGTAGAGCGGCGTGACGTAGTGGAGACCTGTGCACGAGGATGCTACAGGGTACTTGGAACAGATAACGTGGCACAAGAAGACATCAGCAAAGAGAGCCAAAGTTCAAGGATACTATAAGAATCTTGTCACGACCAAGAGCAATGACTAAGCACTGATTGATGGCACGCTGACGCCTCTGAACGAGAAATAAAACTTTGGCCGACAGACTGGTTTGCCACACAAGGCAGGCCTCTGGGGACAAGGGTGAATCGTCCAGTGTGACTCAAGAGCAGTGGTCTTCTAACTGCGGCCCGCGGGTTGCATGCGGCCCCGGTCAAGTATTCGTGCCGCCCGGGGTGGCCGAGCGGTTCTAGGCGCTACAGTCTGGAACCGCGTGACCGCCACGGTCGCAGGTTCGAATCCTGCCTCGGGCATGGATGTGTGTGATGTCCTTAGGTTTAAGTAGTTCTAAATTCTAGGGGACTGATGACCTTAGAAGTTAAGTCCCACAGTGCTCAGAGCCAAGTATTCGTGCGGAAGCGATTCTCAGCCGCATTTTATAACCAGAACGAAAAATACTCCTATCATAGCACAAAAAAAGGCGAATAGGTCCCGATCGGAGTTAGGGAAGTAAAAGAAAGGAACTAGCTTTTCGACTTATCTGGCACCTTCAAAGATGTATAAATCAAAACACCTCCACATTCGCGCATTTTTACATGGTATCCTTCGTATCCATGTCACGTAAAATAATGCATCATGTCCAGTAAAGTAACATGGTACATGATGTCAGGTCGTATAACTCGACATGTGCCATCATCTCATCCAACATGACATTTGTCATATCATGGAACATGACACAGTGTGTCATTAAAATTTAGGATGCATGCATTACCACTATGCCCACTATGGGATACTTCCTATTGCAAATGCATCCTACTCTATAGAAGCACATAAATATGTATCTGTTTCTTCTTACACCCCTTACCATACATGTATGAGGGAGTGGGTGTAAGGGAGCTTACTGCACTGGGTAAGTAGGGTTAACTCGTAAAAAAGCACGAATACGTCACGGTGTTTTGATTTAACGTCTCTGAAGCTACAAGATAAGCCGAAAGGCTAGTTCCCTTCTTTTACATCCCTAACTCTGAGCAAGGTCTACTCGTCTTTTCTGTACAACGACACAAACATTTTTCATTCTGGATCCCAATTTTCATTCTACCACGAAATGTTGCAACAAGCAGTCCAAATAATGTACACAGGCTGAAATAGGCAAAAAACTGCGAATCCATGTAAGCACGACAAATTTTCAGTCCTCTGCGAAAAATATTAATATTAAGCTTGCTTTATCCGAAAATAAATTTTCTACAAGGTAGCATAGTACATTTGAAGATTTTAGGTGCATTTCATGTGTAGCTTTTGACTGCTATATCGAGGAAACGAATAAAACTTCTGCGAAACAACAACATGACCATTAATTGGTTCAAATGGCTCTGAGTTCTATGGGACCTAACTTCTGAGGTCATCAGTCCCTTAGAACTTAGAACTACTTAAACCTAACTAACCTAAGGACATCACACCCATCTATGCCCGATGCAGAATTTGAACCTGCGACCGTAGCGGTCACGCGGTTCCAGACTGTAGCGCCTAGAACCACTCTGCCAATTCGGCCGGTAACCATTAATTGCATGTATTTGTCTATCTTCTTACAAAATTTAAACCGATTAGAAGAAGTTCGAAACGTAGAAATGGCACGCGTAAAAAGTTCACAAGAAACAAGTTTTTGCAAGTAAAATCCGAATGAGTTTTCAGTTTTATCGTAAGAATGCATTTTTTATCCATTTCATTCACTTTTAACCGTTTCCGCGAATTCATTTCACGTAAGAAAGCTCTTTGAGTGCTACATTTAGCTCGACTTAAACCGCTGTAACTCGACAACGGATAAAGATTATTGTAAAAGAATTTCTTTTTGACTTCATTCATTTAGGCTCCCCACCTTCGTGCAAAGTGTGAAACGATTAGTACAAGTTTGAAGTATAGAAGTGGCGCGGTTTAAAAACCTCCTGGAAAAAAGTGCTTATTTGCATGTTTTTGCACGTAAAAGTCGAACGGTGCAAATAAATATGGTGTCATTAGTTGGGTGCTAATTTCAACCACTTAAAATCTGTTGCAAAAAAAACTCGTACAATTTGCCTGGTCGGCAGCTCCGGTTTGTCGTTCAAACCTTGCTTAGTGTAATGTAACATAGCTACAGGAAGACAGATGTTCGAATGGCTATACAAATGGTCGCTGGTCCGGATTAAACCAAAAACTTTTTACCCCTCCCTCCCGCCCCCCTTACCCCCCTCAAACTGCGAGTAGTTACAGCACTGATCACTTTTCCCAATATTTCAAAGCAATGGAAATTTTACAAACAAATATTGTCTGTTCTTGAAAAAAAAGTTTTATTTAAAAAGCAAAGATTTTAACACTGCTGCTATGGAAAATTGATATGCTCCATTTTTAACGTGGTTATTAATAAAACACGGAATATAAGGTCTGTTGTAACCGACACCAAGCCAATACTGATTAAGATCGTTTACTCAGCACTATAATACTGGTTTCGTTGTAAACCGGTCGGTTTTTCCCATCTCTAGACTTGGAAAGAGATGAGTGGCGGTGGGACGAGACGGCTATGGAGTATCGGGGACCACGTGAAGCGGGCGGCCGTTTTTTCACGGGCAGGCGACGTCCGGGAGAAACCGCTGTCTGGTAGCGCTCTCTGGACCTTGGCCGACATGGCTGAACACTGTACGGGCTGCGCAACGCAGCGCCGCTTTCTGGGTCGCCGGCCGTGGGTTCCGGGTTCGCGACGCTCCACCCTGCCGCACTCCGCTACGACAAAGTTTGTCAGCACCGAGGTGTGTATTGAAGCGCAGTTACTGTTACCCCGTAGCTGGAGTTTTCATTTGCGAGGCTTGCATAGACGTTCCTATAAATCCTTCACAGACAATAGTCGCAGTAGACTGGAGACATGGACAACAAAACGAGAAACGAAAGGCTGCTTTCAAGGATCTTTATGGGGCCTGTATTCTGTGATGTTAAAAATGTAGGGGAGTGCAGGTCACGTTTACGCAGAGCATTTTTCCCGCAAACCATTCTTGCTAGAGTGCTACCGACAATGGAAGATACGTACTGCCACCCGCCGAGGGTCTCACAAACTTCACGGCACCAGTTGAGTGAACACATTATCCCAACGAGCATATCTGTGTTTTTGTTACTCAAATATCAAAGCTCCTATGGAGCATACCTTTCAGAATTGGTAACCGATAAACAGTAATAGGAGATTATTCTACTTTACAATGTACACTTGTATAATTAGAATGCCTGGAAGTTACTACTGTAGTTCTTAAAGTAATTGGAAGGTGGCGGTGCGTTACATTTACTCAGTTCTGGTGGAGAACGTTTACGAACTATTTTGCTCTCTCTTCCTAAGTAATACTCCAGTCAAAGAAACTTTAAGACAACAGCAGTTGGAAAAGAAATCTAAATGAGGAAGGCACAGGACAATAAAAGATAGAAATTCCCAAAAACCTGTCTGAACCAAATGAATCTAAAGCCGAAAGAGTTAATTGTGTGAGAGAAAGTACCTCAGCGTGTACGGTAGAGGGCTGGTTGCTCTCTGCAACGAAAAAACTGAGTGAAGTACTCAACACCAACAGGTGCCATGTGACGTCCCCCTATACCAAATGGCGAGACCAATAACGATCAAAATAAGAAAAAGAGAAAAAAAGGAATAGCGTCTTTGATTAGAAATCAATGTGCCGTCGGTCCCGCGTTCGAACTATGCCACAACTTAAATTTTGAATAAAAATCGTCAGCAATGGCGACCCAAGACTTCCACCTTAAGAAGTCACCTTCATTCAATCAATGGCCTTGTCAGAGAGGGCAGAGGATCGGACAGAGGTTTAGGGCATTCTCTTGCCCTTGACGTTGGAAACTACCCCTATAGGCTAAAGAATCAGCAATGATCAACAGTATTAGGATGCATAAGGCAACGGAAATCACTGCATAATATGTATCCACAGGACGTGTGGCATGTAATTAAAAAAGTGTCATGATGGTATCTCCATTGGCAAAAGATTCCAGACTAGTCATTCATTCGTATCTGAGGGAGCGAGGAGACTGCCAAGAGGCAGGTGACCATGAGATTTAGTAATCAGTTGAAGGATAATATTCTAAGAGGAATGTCAGGAGTTTGAACGTGGTAGCGAAGCTAATGAATATGAAAAGGGATATGCTAAGGCTCAGTCTACTCATGGATATATTGGGGTCAGAGAAGTGAAATGGAAAAAGACAAAGGTTTCTGCTCAGGTGAGCATAGGGTGTTATCAACAGCAGCAGAAAACGGTATAACGGGAGTAGGATTCGTTATGAATAGGAAGCTAGGGCAGACGGTGAGTTACTGTGAACAGTTCAGTGATAGGGTTGTTCCCATCAGAATTGACAACAAACCAATACCGAGAACGATAGTTCAGGCGTACAGGCCGACGTCACATGCTGAAAATGAAGAGGTAGGTATATTACATGAGGACATTGAGCGGGTAATTCACTATGAAAAGGGAGATGAAAATTTAATAGTCATGGGGAACTGGAATGCGGTTATAGAGGAAGGAGTAGAGGAAAGGGTTATAGAAGAATATGTGCTTGGTGTTTGGAATGAGAGAGAAGAAAAACTAAGTGAGTAGTGCAATAAATATCAATTAGTAATAGCAAATACTCTGTTCAAGAGTCACAAGGGGAAGAGGTATACCTGGAAAAGGCCAGGAGATACGGGAAGATTTCAGTTAGATTACATCATGACCAGACAGAGACTCCGAAATCAGATATTGGATTGTAAGGCGTACCCAGGAGTAAATATAGATTCAGGTGACAAATGGTAATTTTGAAAGTACGCTGAAGTTTAAGAGACAAGCCAGGAAGAAACAGTGCTCAAAGAAGTGGGATACGGAAGCACCTACTAAGGAATGAAGAGCTATGCTTGAAGTTCTCTGAGGCTATAGGTACTGCGATGATGAATAGCTCAGTACGTAGTTGAGTTGAAGAGATCTGGACATCTCTAAAAAGGGAAATCACAAAAGTAGGCAATTGGGAAGAAACCATGGTTAACAGAATAAATACTTCACCTTATTGACGAAAGAAACAAGACAATAGTGCTAATGGAAATCCAGGAATACAGAAATACAAGTCGCTTAGGAATGAAATAAATACGAAGCGTAAGGAAGATAAGGCGAAGTGGCTGCATGAAAAACGCGAAGAAATCGAAAAAGAAACGATTGTCGGAAGGACTGAGTCACCACATACCAAAGTCATAACAATCGTCGGTGAAATTAAAGGCAAGGATGTTAACATTAAGAGTGCAATGGGATCACACTGTTAAATGCAGAGAGAGAGCGTATGGGTGGAAAGACTACATTCAAGGCCTCTTTGAGGGGAAAGACTTGTCTGATGAAGTGATACAAAAAGAAATAGGAGCCGATACAGAGGAGACCGGGGATCCAGTATTAGAACCAAAATTTTAAAGAGCTTTGGAAGACTTCAAGTAAGGTGGTAGGGATAGATCACATTCCATAGGAATTTCTGAAATCATTGGGGAAAGAGGCAAGAAAATGACTGTTTACGTCGTTGTGTAGAATGTATGAGTCTGGCGATATACCAGCAGACTTCCGGAAAAACATCATCCACACAATTCCAAGTTGCTGACAAGAATAATATACAGAAGAATGGGAAAAAATTGAAGATCTATTAGATGACGATCAGTTTGGCACCAGTATGGGAGATCTGACGTTGTGGTTCATAAAGGAAGCAAGATTAAAGAAAAATCAAGACACAATCATAAGATTTGTCGACGTGGAAAAAGCGTTTGACAGTGTGAAGTAGTGCAAGATGTTCAAAATTCTGAGGACAATACGGGCAAGCTATAGGGAAAGACGGGTAATATACAATATGTACAAGAACCAAGAGGGAACAGTAAGAGTGGAAGGTGAAGAACGAAGTGCTCGGATTAAAAAGGTTGTAAGACAGGGATGTAGTCTCTCGCCCCTGCTATACATCGAACAAGCAATGACGGAAATAAGTGAAAGGTTCAACAGTGGGATTAAAATTCAAGGTGAAAGTATATGAATCATAAGGTTCGCCGATGACATTACTATCCTCAGTGACAGTGAAGAAGAATTACAGGGTCTGCTGAATCGAATGAACAGACTAATGAGTACAGAATATGGGCTGAGAATAAACTGAAGAAAGACGAAAGTAATGAGAAGTAGCAGAAATGAGAACAGCGAGAAATTTCTGTAGAGGAAGACAGAGACTGGAATACATCCAACAAACATCCAGGAAGTAATTGATGAGTTATGTTGCAAGTGCATCTCTGAGATAAAGAGGTTGGCACGGGAGAGGGAGACTGATGACTTAAAGAGAGAGGGAGAGAGAGAAAGAACTGATAATAGCATAATAACATTGCTAAATGTAACAACAAGGAAAAGTATTTATAAGCCTACTTTTCATTTCATCGTTAGTGTTGTGCTCAAATGTTTCACATGGTAACACACCACGCTCCCTGTCTTCTGCCACCCTCTTTACGGCTCCCTTTATGTCTTCATCACCTTCTTCTCCAGTTCCTCTCACAAACTAGTCCTTCCAAAGCGTCTGTTAGCGAGCACTCCCGTCTCAAGGAATATTCCAGTCAGTTCTTCTTCCTTTCTCTTATAACCCGCAGCAGACTATTAAAGAGGATGGGAATTGCCTTTGCAATTACTGTTTGAAACGTTGGAACTAATCAAAAAGAAATCATGAGGGGTTCATTGTTTTAGAAGTAAAAGGCAAGCTCACGACGAGTATTCCACAGAAAATACATTATTTTTTTGCGCATAAATTGCAACTCAGGCAAATGATGAATCGGCCTTTAATTTACATTCACACTTCTATGTAGGACATAATATGCTAACAGGTAGTTGTTCACTAAAAGATTTGTTTACTGCCAGTAAAATTTTTGTATTTCTCTGTGTTAATTGATGTACGTAAGCCTGTAATTTTGTTTACTGCCCATAAAACATATTTTGAAAATTTTAGTAGTGTGTTTTGTTTACTCATTATTATGTTCTACGGTATGAGTAAAAGTGCCCACATAGGTGCGTAAATTTGCCTCATAACCGTGGCACATTTATGCACGCGTCATAAGCCTGTATGAAATTATTTTGCACTCTTTAATACAATGCTGAGTTAAAAGTATATATACCACGTTATGCTTTACTATTCTAAACAGGTCTTGGGACTAAATAATTTTAAACACGATAAACCCAACCTAAAAAAAATCTACTGTAAAATGTCGCATGCTATTTTTGGCTGGGATATCACACGGAGTGGACTCAGTCACCTGTCGGAAAGGATGTCCTTCCTTCGGGCCCATTGGCTCATTCCTTGCGGATGTGTGAGTTGTGTCGTATATATATTTTAAGGTACAGATGAGTATAATAGATGGCGGTATAGCATCGTGTTGCATGATGCCCAGTGCCGGAACATAGCTTACGCCTCTCGAGTAGTCCGCAGCTCGTCTACTAGTGGCTAACGTGCTGCCTCTGGATCAGGGGGTCCCGGGTTAAATTCCCTGCAGGATCGAGGATTTTCTCCACCCTGGGAATGGATGTTTGTGTTGTCCTCAGTATTTCATCATCATTCGGGGAAGTAGTGAGACTGGACAGTGAAAAGATTGCGAATTTTTACGGGCGCTGATAACCGCATAGTTGAGCGCCCCACAAATCAAGTACACTATGTTCTCAAAAGTATCCGGACCCCTGGCTGAAACAACAAACAAGTTTGTGGCGCCCTCAATCAAATGGTTCAAATGTCTCTGAGCACTATGGGGCTCAACTGCTGAGGTCATTAGTCCCCTAGAACTTAGAACTAGTTAAACCTAACGAACCGCCGGCCGAAGTGGCCGTGCGGTTAAAGGCGCTGCAGTCTGGAACCGCAAGACCGCTACGGTCGCAGGTTCGAATCCTGCCTCGGGCATGAATGTTTGTGCTGTCCTTAGGTTAGTTAGGTTTAACTACTTCTAAGTTCTAGGGGACTAATGACCTCAGCAGTTGAGTCCCATAGTGCTCAGAGCCATTTGAACCATTTTGAACCTAACTAACCTAAGGACATCACAAACATCCATGCCCGAGGCAGAATTCGAACCTGCGACCGTAGCGGTCTTGCGGTTCCAGACTGCAGCGCCTTTAACCGCACGGCCACTTCGGCCGGCCGCCCTCAGTCGGTAATGCTGGAATTCAATAGGTGTTGGCCCACTCTTAGCCTTGATGACAGCTTCCACTCTCGCAGGCATCCATTCAATCAGATTTCTTGGGGAATGACAGCACAGTCTTTGCGGAGTGTGCACTGAGGAGAGGTATCGATGTCGGTCGGTGAGGTCTGGCACGAATTCGGCTTTCCAAACCATCCCAAAGGTGTTCTGTGGAATTCAAGTGAGGACTCTGTGCAGGCCAGTCCATTACAGGGATGTTATTGTCGTGTAACCACTCCGCCACAGGCCGTGCATTATGAACAGGTGATCGATCGTGTTGAAAGATCCAACCGCCATCCCCGAATTGTTCTTCAACAGTGAGAAGCAAGAAGGTGCTTAAAACATCAATGTAGGCCTGTGCTGTGATAGTGCCACGCAAAACAACAAGGGGTGTTGGCACTACACACGCTGGCAGATGACGTTCACTGGGTATTCGCCATACCCACACCCTGCCATCGGATCGCCACAATGTGTACCGTGATTCCTCACTCCACGCAACGTTTTTCCACTGTTCAACTTTCCAATGTTTATCCTCCTTACACCAAGCGAGGCGTCGTTTGGCATTTAACGACGTGATGTGTGGCTTATGAGCAGCCGCTCGACCATGAAATCTAAGTTTTCTCACCTCCCAGCTAACTGTAATGGTACTTGCAGTGGATCCTGATTCAATTTGAAATACCTGTGTGATGGTCTGGATAGATGTCTGCCTATTGCACATTACGACGCTCTTCAACTGTCGGCGGTCTCTGTCAGTCAACAGACGAGGTCGGCCTGTACGCTTTTGTGCTGTACGTGTCTCTTCACGTTTCCACTTCACTATCACATCGGAAACAGTGGACCTAGGGATGTTTATAAGTGTGGATATTTCGCGTGCAGACGTATGACGCAAGTGACACCCAATCACCTGACCACGTTCGAAGTCCGTGAGTACCGCGGAGCGACCTGTTCTGCTCTCTCACGATGTCTAATGACTGCTGAGGTCGATGATATGGAGTACATGGTAGTAGGTGGCAGCGCAATGCATCTATTATGAAAAAATATGTTTTTGGGGTGTCCGGATACTTTTGATCACGTAGTGTATCATCATCATCGTCTCGAATAACCCCAAGAGGGCCGTCAAATTTCACTCACCAACAGACGGACGGACCGTCAACAACACAGTCACACTTCCTCTGTTTCTGAGACGTTACGTAGAAGTTCAGAATTGATCCAGGGCTCTGGTGCAAAGATTGTTGATCAGGAACTTTAATCCATCAACTCTCCTCCCCTTTCTGGCCAGATGTTGGCAGTGAAAAATTCCTTCAGCAGAATGTTTCAAAGCTGCTGACCTCCGAGTCGAACACCATCGCACAAGCTTGCGTTAACGACCAAGACTACTTTTTTCATTTATTTTTGGGCTTCCAAACCTTTGCAGACCATCCTTGCGCTCTCAATATGTTGGAGCTTCTTGAGCTTTACTATCGTGAAAACTGTTTTGAGATGAAATGATGCAGTGGTCTCGGTCACGCACATAATTTCATGTGCAACTTAAATGTCGCCATTAAACAACTATCAAAATAATTTTCTGTAGCATTTATTGCCATGTCTGCACATTCTTCTCACATAACTGCTTTCATCGTGTCATGTCTTCACAGTATTCTCACATAACTGACTTCATCGTCACCGTTGCAAAGCGTTTCATGGATTATTGCATGAAATCGGTTCTCTGTCTTGCTTATTTTGTTGTCAGGCTACACAGGTTTCTGGCATATTTTCTTTTTTTATTGAGGGATACTGGAAACGATAGAACAGAGCGAAAATGTCGCTAGCGTCGTTGCATATGCTGATGACACTCTCATAGTAATTACTGCATAGTTTGCACTGCAGAAAGAACAAAAATGTAAAAGAACTCTGTGATTCAGCAATGATGTGTACAAAACAAACTGCGGATTGCCCCAAGCAAGACTGTCTGTATGCTGTTGAAGGGACAGTTGTGAAAAACTGTGAATCCTTGAACTAGTATAGAAGATAGATGGTGTTCCAATTAGTAGGAAAGTGGTAAATCTATATTTTGGGATCTTCCTGGATGAAGATAGGAACTACAATACCGACATTTCTGAAGTCTATCACAAAGCCTCTAAACTTATGCGCAAAACAGCCACTATGGCAAAAAAAATTGTGATGCCACAGAATCTCGTTAAACTTTACTATGATGCCATACTCACGGCTGCAGTCAGTTCCGGTGCAAGTGTGCTGCAGTTCAAACTTCAGCAAGTGAAACCTGATCAGGTGCTCCGAAGAATCCCTACAGTACAACGTCCTTATAAGGATCTACGATGCATATCGGGCATCGTCGACAGAATGACTCTGTGTTACTTGGATTGTATCCAGTCGACCTAGAGATCAGAAGAAGTGCCAAATATTCGCGCTAAAAAGACAATTTTGAAAAAGTAAAGGAAACAACTGGTAAACGAAAAACTGACAGGAAAGAAATAAAAAGATGGATGATTGATGAGTGACAACGAATTGGGAACACTATCAGTATATAGCATTCCACCATACTTTGGGGAACGTGTGAAAATGAGACACCTGATTCCTTCGACCGGGTTCATTCACATGTTGACGGGGCAGGGACCTTATCCAAACTGTCTCCGCAGTTTCAATATAAGAAACGAAGCTATATGAGATTGTGGAGGGAACACTTGAACGTATAGTGACAGATGGCCTTGAACGAAGGTCCTCAGGTGAAGCAGAAACAGACAGTTTAAGAGTTCGTCGTCTGCATGATATTATACGTAAGAGAGAAGCATGTGCTGTATGTTAATCGTCAGAGAGTAAGAGAACATGAAGCTCGGTAATGTCCGACAGCAATGCTTCACTGTAGAGCCAACATTAAACGAGACAGTGCAAAGAAAAGATGGCATTGGCAAAAAGTCCATTGTGCACCCAGCATGTACCAGCAGTCTCCTGAGTACCTGACTAGTACCAGCGATTCCGGCCTGATGCGGACTGCAGTAGAGAAATGTCACGTCAGCAGTGTCTGCGGTGCCAGACAAAGGAGAGGACCTCAGTGACATCCGATGGATGACATCCCACGAGCCAGAAACATGATCAGTGTGAACATCTACCGGAAGGAAGGAGGCCACGCTTTTCGAATCCGACGCCGAGTGGGCGTTGGTCGATGCATGGAAGAAGACAGATGCCCGGAGCCCAATCAAGTTGATGCATCCAAACATGACGTGGAAGACACTGTGGGAAAATACTCATTCATCGGAAGTGGCTTCAACATACTATAATGTTGTGAACAGTACAGTTGCAACTAACGAATAAATTGGTCACGTGCGAGTAGGGCTCGTGAACTGAGGTGATGGTGGTGGTTAGTGTTTAACGTCCCGTCGACAACGAGGTCATTAGAGAAGGAGCGCAAGCTCTGGTTAGGGAAGATTGGGAAGGAAATCGGCCGTGCCCTTTCAAAGGAACCATCCCGGCATTTGCCTGAAACGATTTAGGGAAATCACGGAAAACCTAAATCAGGATGGCTGGAGGCGGGATTGAACCGTCGTCCTCCCGAATGCGAGTCTCGTGAACTGAGGGTTCCGTCATATATATATATGGGTGTGAGTGTGTGTGTGTGTATGTGTGTGTGTGTGTGTGTGTGTGTGTGTAGTTCATCCATCCTGAAAATCGAGACTCTCAACTATTTTTGCCTGTTTTCGGTATATATAACGTCAAGATATCGGTCACGGGAATTACAAAACCGTATCAAACTCTCTACGGTAGTTCTTCAAGCTAGTCCTGAATACAAAAGGAATCGAGCGGGGGACAATTTCATTTAAGTAAATATAGAAAATTTAATGAGATATTATTTGTTACTTCCTAAAATATGACTACAACTCACATTTTATGTTTTCACGAAGTAATGTTCGCCTAGCATGCTTTTGACGAATGATGAATACAATGTAAGCTCTAATGGCAAAAAGATATTTTTTGTGTGATGTGCCTACAGTTTAAATTTTTTCAGATTTTTTTTTAACTTTAATTGTACTGCGGAACCTTGTTTCATGATTCTATGTCAGCTAGTAATAGCGAATACCCTGTTCAAGAATCACAAGAGGAGGAGGTATACTTGGAAAAGGCCGGGAGATACGGGAAGATTTCAATTAGATTACATCATGGTCAGACAGAGATTCCGAAATCAGATACTGGATTGTAAGGCGTACCCAGGAGCAGATATAGACTCAGATCACAATATAGTAGTGTTGAAGAGTAGGCTGAAGTTCAAGACATTAGTCAGGAAGAATCAATACGCAAAGAAGTGGGATACGGAAGTACTAAGGAATGACGAGATACGTTTGAAGTTCTCTAACGCTATAGATACAGCAGTAAGGAATAGCGCAGTAGGCAGTACAGTTGAAGAGGAATGGACATCTCTAAAACGGGCCATCACAGAAGTTGGGAAGGAAAACATAGGTACAAAGAAGGTAGCTGCGAAGAAACCATGGGTAACAGAAGAAATACTTCATTTGATTGATGAAAGGAGGAAGTACAAACATGTTCCGGGAAAATCAGGAATACGGAAATACAAGTCGCTGAGGATTGAAATAAATAGGAAGTGCAGGGAAGCTAAGACGAAATGGCTGCAGGAAAAATGTGAAGACATCGAAAAAGATATGATTGTCGGAAGGACAGACTCAACATACAGGAAAGTCAAAACAACCTTTGGTGACATTAAAAGCAACGGTGGTAACATTAAGAGTGCAACGGGAATTCCACTGCTAAATGCAGAGGAGAGAGCAGATAGGTGGAAAGAATACATTGAAAGCCTCTATGACGGTGAAGATTTGTCTGATGTGATAGAAGAAGAAACAGGAGTCGATTTAGAAGAGATAGGGGATCTAGTATTAGAATCGGAATTTAAAAGAGCTTTGGAGGACTTACGGTCAAATAAGGCAGAAGGGATAGATAACATTCCATCAGAATTTCTAAAATCATTGGGGGAAGTGGCAACAAACGACTATCCACGTTGGTGTGTAGAATATATGAGTCTGGCGACATACCATCTGACTTTCGGAAAAGCATCATCCGCACAATTCCGAAGACGGTAAGAGCTGACATGTGCGAGAATTATCGCACAATCAGCTTAACAGCTCATGCATCGAAGCTGCTTACAAGAATAATATACAGAAGAATGAAAAGGAAAATTGAGAATGCGCTAGGTGACGATCAGTTTGGCTTTAGGAAAAGGGACGAGAGAGGCAATTCTGACGTTACGGCTAGTAATGGAAGCAAGGCTGAAGAAAAATCAAGACACTTTCATAGGATTTGTCGACCTGGAAAAAGCGTTCGACAATATAAAATGGTGCAAGCTGTTCGAGATTCTGAAAAAAGTAGGGGTAAGCTATAGGGAGAGACGGGTCATATACAATATGTACAACAACCAAGAGGGAATAATAAGAGTGGACGATCAAGAACGAAGTGCTCGTATTAAGAAGGGTGTAAGACAAGGCTGTAGCCTTTCGCCCCTACTCTTCAATCTGTACATCGAGGAGGCAATGATGGAAATAAAAGAAAGGTTCAGGAGTGGAATAAAAATATAAGGTGAAAGGATACCAATGATACGATTCGTTGATGACATTGCTATCCTGAGTGAAAGTGAAGAAGAATTAAATGATCTGCTGAACGGAATGAACAGTCTAATGAGTACACAGTATGGTTTGAGAGTAAATCGGAGAAAGACGAAGGTAATGAGAAGTAGTAGAGATGAGAACAGCGAGAAACTTAACATCAGAATTGATGGTCACGAGGTCAATGAAGTTAAGGAATTCTGCTACCTAGGCAGTAAAATAACCAATGACGGACGGAGCAAGGAGGACATCAAAAGCAGACTCGCTATGGCAAAAAAGGCATTTCTGGCCAAGAGAAGTCTACTAATATCAAATACCGGCCTTAATTTGAGGAAGAAATTTCTGAGGATGTACGTCTGGAGTACAGCATTGTATGGTAGTGAAATATGGACTGTGGGAAAACCGGAACAGAAGAGAATCGAAGCATTTGAGATGTGGTGCTATAGACGAATGTTGAAAATTAGGTGGACTGATGAGGTAAGGAATGAGGAGGTTCTTCGCAGAATCGGAGAGGAAAGGAATATGTGGAAAACACTGATAAGGAGAAGGGACAGGATGATAGGACATCTGCTAAGACTTGAGGGAATGACTTCCATGGTACTAGAGGGAGCTGTAGAGGGCAAAAACTGTAGAGGAAGACAGAGATTGGAATACGTCAAGCAAATAATTGAGGACGTAGGTTGCAAGTGCTACTCTGAGATGAAGAGGTTAGCGCAGGAAAGGAATTCGTGGCGGGCCGCATCAAACCAGTCAATAGACTGATGACAAAAAAAAAAAAAAAAAAAAAAAAAGTCAGCAGGAACTATCCTATAGGTTTTGATGAGTGAGATTGCGAGTGTCAAAATATGTGACATAAATGGCCGAATCTTTGACTGTGTTGAACAACCTGTCTTAACATGGGCCGGAGACTGATTCTGTAAGGTTTTCGTTTTTACAGTGTGAGACACGTATCCATAAAAACTGTATCGGACTGGATTAAGTAACACCGACAAATTTTAGTTCATACACTGTGATGTACGAGGGTCATCCAGAAACTAAGTACCGAACGGTCGCGAAATGGAAACCACTGGGCAAATCCGATTAAGCTTTGCACAGATGTGTTGGGCAGTGTTTCTAGTATACCCGTCGATCGTGTCGCGTCGCTCTTTTCAGTTTTGAGTGAATAGTGAGCACGTAAAGGTGCGTAGGGAATAGCGTCTCCCGGCAAGTATGACGCCCTGGTAAGAGATTTCGCCTGTGTCATGCAGCCCACATAACACAACTGTCGAGCAGTTCCTTCTTCATGCCAATTCTCGGCCGCACACTGCAGGGGCAATGAAGACGCTTCTACAGCGTTTACGTTGAGAAGTGTTTGATCACCCACAATACAGTCCGTAATTTGCTCCCCCTGAGTCTCATCACTGCTCACAAGAACCGCTGGCTATGAAGACAAAATTTTTCCGCAGACAGCTAGCTGCAGACCATTGCAGATAACTGGCTGAAAGCACAGGCGGCTGCTTTCTATGACGAGGATTTTGGAAAGTTGATACAACACTACGATAAACCTCGAAGTTGGAGCGGTGACTATGTAGAGAAGTAGGTGGAAGGTGTACCTAAATGTTGCAAATAAAACGTTTCTTTTTTTCACTGTGGTTTCCATTTCGCGGCCGATCGGAACTTACTTTCTGGACAACCCTCGTATATCAGCTTGCGGCGGACAGTTAATGAATTGGAAATGGGTCAGGAAGAGGTCGCAAGAAGCTCGGAAACCAGTCAGGACACAGAAACATTCCTTTGGCCTGACTCAGAGCTCTATCCACAGGCGAAAACCAATACTGTGATGTGGCCATACGGAAAGTATGTGAACTACGGTACAAACTTCACTATCACAATTGAAGTTCACGAGAAGAAGCGTATCTGGCGAATGAAACAGTTTCCTAACTTCTTAGGGAATTTCGGAGATATGTTCCCGATTTTATTTGAAAAACATGCAGTCGGATTAAATATGGTATGTTATAAAAAAGACGTCTATGTGACAATTTTTACAAGCACACATTATGTCAATTCAGTGTGTCATACCTTCTATTTATTTATTTTATTTTCTCTCTCCAAAGAGACATGGAAAATATACGGAGATTTTAAAATAAACATCGCATTCTAATTTGATCAGATATCAAAGATGACTGTCTATGTAGCAGCATGTACTGAAGAAGAAGTAAAATTTTACGTTAATGCAAGAAGAGAGCATTACTGTTTTGCAATTTCAACCAAAAATGGCTTTACGTTACAATCTGCAGTTTTTTAGCGTTGAAAATAACAATTATTTTCCTGAAATGTCATTAATGTTCGTCAAGGGTAATAATCAGTTAAAAAAGTTATCTGTCATGTGAAAGAAGTAATTACGAAACTAATCGGTGCGGAGATATTAAACAAACATATTACTTTAAATAAGTGTAGCCTGTTGTAATACGTTAAATAAACTATCAGTGACAACTTGTTAACAGGTACTAATAAGTATAACCAATGACCAGAGGATATAGTGGAAGCTGCATTCGAAAGTAGTTGATCGAAGTAGAGCGACACAATAACATAGGCAATGTGGTTATGTGATTTGTAGGTTTGAAAGAGAATTATATAGGACAAAAGAAGCAGGAACAGAGCAAGGAGAATAGAGAGGTCGTGGTGGTTTCTTCTTTTTTTATTTTGGGGAAAGAAAAGGGAACATTGCTAGTAACGGATCGGAGCATGGAACGGTGTACTGCTTGGAAGATAGTAAACGTTTAAAGCCAAAATAAATACGTTTTAAAAGTGGAATAATAAAAATTATTGATCTCTCACTTCGTGTTGGTCTTAAATAATTGCACCTGTTTTGTATTAAACTTTCTATAATTAAGAATAGAGATGGCACACGATGCAGTCTAAAATTAGAAAATTAAAAAAATAACACGTAGACCTGGAAAAGAATTCTCAAACTCGAGCGGTCTAACACGAAGTTCTATCCATTACGCCAACAAGGCGGCACAGTTAAACACTATTGAAGCAAAGCACATGCACATGTGATTTCAGAGTTACCAAACTGAATTCGTATTATGTCTATTTTGCACTGAAAGAAGGCTTGGAATGAAATTTTGTTAGAAACATTTTTTACTAGTAATATGCAAGGAATCGCACTGTGGCGTCTGTGTGCGCGACTTTTGGTTCAGCCCTTGTACATCTTATCCCCGTAGGTCGTGCGAACGGCGCTGACGGACGCTCGGAGTATAGAAAGATGTGGCTCTGACTTTTGAGTCGTAGTGCACATTAAACATGTTACGGGCAGAGTACATGTGGGTTACAAACGACTGGAGTCGACACATCCTATTGCCGTAAGGAGAGACACGTAGGATTGTTCGTGCAGTCTTTTTCTCAAAATCACCCTTCGTAATGAAATAAACAAAAGAAAACATGGTCCGTAATAGGCATTAATGCAGATGTTCTTGATTTAAATTGTACGATTAACTAATTTCAATTTCGACGATTTGTTATTTTCAAGCACACGTGTAATATTACTTATTACATGTCTCTACGCGAAAAAAGTAGACTCTATATTCCAAATAAAGATCACCTACATCACAGCCTAATACGGACTATGCTTTGTTTTATTGAGCATTTGGAGGCTGTGGTTCTCCACAAAAACAACATCAGCAACAGTCGACTTGGGCCGCTTCAGAGGGTTGAAACGTCCCTGATGGATTTCTTACTATGGTGGCATCCAATGACTATACCGTGTTCGGGGACACTGATATCTCCTGCCACATCCATTTTGCTGTTACTGCTTCTCTAATTTCAACACAATACTCCCCGATTCGTTTAACACTAGCGGTACCGCCTCTCTTGACGTCTAATGGTGAATACCACAATCTATTGAAACGACGGAGAGGCTTCGCCCCGCCGTAGACCTCAGTGGTTCACAACCCCACAACAGGCTACAGTAGTCAACTCACCACACCACCGTCTCACACCGAACCCAGGGTTATTGTGCGGTTCGTCCCCAGTGGACCCCCCCCCCCCCCCCGCCCCTCCGGGAACGTGTCACACCAGACGAGTGTAACCCCAATGTTTGCTTGGTAGAGTATGGTGTACGCCTACGTAGAAAAAGTGTTTGCGCAGCAATCGCCGTTATAGTGTAACTGAGGCGGAATAAGGGGCACTAGCCCACATTCGCCGAGGCAGATGGAAAACCGCCTTAAAAGCTGTCCACAGACTGGCCGTCACACCAGACGTCGACACTAATCCGTCGGGAGGATTCGTACAAGCGAAGAATGATAATTGCGTGAAAACTTTGCCAAAGGGACGTCAGGAGGTAGACTTTGGTCCGTTGGAAGGTTACAGGAAACAAGCATTCAGTGATCAAAGAAGATTGTTTACGAAACATTTGTGTGACCCAGTCTCGGACATTGCTGAATGTATGAGACCTCTACATCGACGTCTATATTCAGCCAGCCACCGTGGTGTGCATGATACCAGTTATTAGGGTTTATTTCTGTTCCATTCGCGTACCGAGCGAGGGAAGAATGATTGTTTGAATGCCTGTGTGCCCCCAGTAATTATTCTAATTTTATTGTCACGATCCCTGAGTGAGCGATATGGATATGTAGGGGTTGCAGTATATACCTAGAGCAATCATTTAAGGCCGATTCTTGAAACTTTGTGGTCAGACTTTTTTGGGATAGTTTACTTCTGTCTTCAAGAGCCTGCCATTTCAGTTGCTTCAGTATCTTTGCGACTCTGTCTCCTGGACCCATGCCAAATAGGCCAGCAAAGGCGGTGACACGTTTGTTTGACTTACGGAAGAGCATCACCGAAATACCGGAAAATGTAAAATTGGAAATTCGTGCTAAGGTCTTATGGGACCAAACTGCTGAGGTCATCGGACACACTACTTAGTCTATCTTACGCTATGGACAACACACACACCCATGCCCGAAGAAGGACTCGAACCTCCGACGGAGGCAGCCGCACGGACAGTGACAAGGCGCCTGTGACCTCGCGGCTACCCCGCGCGGCGAAATACTGGAAAACCTGAACTGGCATCTTCCCACGAAATTCTATGTACAAAGATTCAAGGAACAGTATTGTGTGAGGAATCAACTCATTACGTATCTCTTCCGTAGTGAGCCTGAATACAAAATTAATCTGATTACAGCTTGCTCAGGAGCATTTAAGCCATCATTCTTTCCGCGCTCCGTCCACTTAATGAAAACGTAAGAGACCTTAACATGTGGTACAATCTCTACTAGATTGTCACGGTTGTAAGTTGCGGAGGGCTTCCTACACGTCTCCGTAGCTAGTAGTCCACAGTCCACATATAGCTGACTAGTTACAGTGTGGGTAAGTGTTCTCGAGACGTACACAGTCCACGTTGTGGGATTGCCCAGTGCCACCGGCAGCGGGAGGTCCCCGAACTCGGGACGTCCCAGGCGGGCAGGGCCCCTCTGCTGGCATCTGTATGGCTGCCGCCCCTCGACTCACAATGAGGCGCGCCAGATGCTATCACGTGTGACGAGATATCTGAGATTGCTCACTCGCCGATATCTAAACTGCGCAACACGCCACAGGCCGCATTTCGCTTTCTAGGTGTATGACCTGTTGCAAAGGCGGCATCCTTGTGAGCACCCCACACAAAAAGTATTAGTCATCTCGAGGAGCCATCACGCTGACACCTAACACTGCCTTAGGTCTTGACAATGTGAAACGTCCCCTTAGAAAACTTTATGAATGACTGTGCTGATAAACCTCTTACATTATTTGATTTTCAAACAGCTGAGCAGAACTGAACGTACTCAGACATTTCGCTCTTTACCTATTCTGATCAACACTAAACTGGCACACAATATTTTTAGCGCAACGCAATCTGACTTTCAAAAATCCCTACAAAAGAATGGCCCTGACTAACATTAACCTATACCTTTCACAAATCACTTAACTCACAAAAATCTTCGTTACTCGAACTACTGTAATACAGCGAGCGCCACTACTGCCAGCTGAATAAAAGATTCAAACTACTGAAGGGACTAACTACTGATAGGCATAGTTAGCAAATTAAAGATTTTGATAGAGAACAAACAATGTATTTACCTCAATAGTGTTCAAAAGTGATAATATATATATATATATATATATATATATATATATATATATATATATATATATATATATATCAGTCCCTGATATCCAATATTACAAATTTACTCTTTCTGATGGACACACGTCCAGATCGTCCGCTCTCAAAACTCCGCCATCTCTCTCCCCACATCCACCACTGCTGGCGGCTCACCTCCAACTGCGCAACGCTACGCTCTGTTAACAGCCAACTGTCCAACGCTACAACAGCAAATTCCAACAATACAAACCAGCCACAGACTGCACACAGCACAGCCAGTGATTTTCATATAGAGCGCTACATGGCGTTACCAACATAAAAACCTAAACAGCCTACTTACAAATGGACGCCGTTAGGCTGGGAAGGAAGTCCACAAGTTTCAGCAGGTGTGCTGTGTTCAGTTGATGACTGAAATCCGTAGAGCCACCAAATAGCGACGTTTCAACCGCGGTTGCACAGACATTCTCAGTGGGATTAACATCGAGTTATTTAGCAAATGAGTGTGGTAGTGTACCCAGGTGATAGTTTTTGTTTGTCCGCCTCCTTAGCTATGTGATCGGCGCGTCTGACTGTCTTGCAGCGAGCCCGCGTCCGATTCCCGGCCGGGTCGGAGGTTCTCTTCTCTCGAGGACTGGGTGTTGTGCTGTCCTCATCATCTATACGCAAATCGTCCCGTGCGGCGTCAACCGAAAAGACTTGCAACTCGGTGGCCGAGGTTCCCCAGGTGGAGACGCCCGGCCAACAATGCCGTGTAAGATTATTTCATTTTTTTCAGCTTTTGTTTTGTTTTTCAGGCAAAGCCCATTCCACCAGAAACAATTATGTCACATAATGAAAGAAACAAGGCGTTTGTCTGACTTCACTACTAAATATGAAACACAATGTATTATACCAAAAAACTGTATAAAGTTAGACGAACAACTTTGTGACACAGTCTGCAAAGTACCGTCTAAAAAAGTTGGCTCGACGAAATATCCGTACCCAAAGACTGGAAAGTTGCACATGTCACACCAATATTCAAGAAAGGTAGTAGGAGTAAACTACTAAATTAAAGCCCATATCATTAGCGTCGATATGCAGCAGGATTTTAGAACACATATTGTGTTCGAACATTACGAATTACCACGAAGAAAACGGTCTATTGACCCACAGTCAACATGGGTTTAGAAAACATCGTTCCTGTGAAACACAACTAGTTCTTTATTCACATGAAGTGCTGAGTGCAATTGACAAGGGATTTCAGATCGATTCTGTCTTTCTGGATTTCCGGAAAGCTTTTGACACTATACCATACAAGCAGCTTGTAGTGCAATTGCGTGCTTATAGCATACCGTCTCAGTTATGTGACTGGATTTGTGATTTCTTGTCAAAGAGGCCACAGTTCGTAGTAACTGACGGAAAGTCATCGAGTGAAACAGAAGTGATTACTGGCGTTCCCCAAGGTAGTGTTATAGGCCCTTCGCTGTTTCTTATCTATAATAACGATTTGAGAGACAATCTGAGCAGCTGTCTTCGGTCGTTTGCAGATGACGCTGTCGCTTGTCGACTAATAAAGTCATCAGAAGATCAAAACAAACTGCAAGACGATTTAGAAAAAGTATTTGAATAGAGCGAAAAATGGCAGTTGACCCTAAATAACGAAAAGTGTGTCATCCACATGAGTGCTAAAAGGAACTCGTTAAACTTCGGTTACGCGATAAATCAGCCAAATCTTAAAGCCGTAAATTCAACTAAATACCTAGGTATTCAACTTAAATTGGAAGGAACACATAGAAAATGTTGTGGGGAAGGCTAACTAAAGACTGCGTTTTATTGGCAGGACACTTAGAAAATGTAACACACCTACTAAAGAGACTGCCTGCACTATGTAAGTAGGCCGTTTAGGTTTTTATGTTGATAACGCCAAGTAGCGCTCTATATGAAAATCACTGACTGTGCTGTGTGCAGCATGTGGCTGGTTTGCATTGTTGGAATTTGCTATTGTAGTGTTGGGCAGTTGGATGTAAACAGCGCATAGCTTTACGCCGTTGGAGGTGAGCCGCCAGCAGTGGTGGATGAGGGGAGAGAAATGGCGGAGTTTTGAGAGCGGATGATCTGGACGTGTGTTCATCAGAGACTTAAACCTAACTAACCTAAGGACATCACACACATCCATACCCGAGGCAGGATTCTAACCTGCGACTGTAGCAGTCACGCGGTTCCGGACTGAAGCGCCTAGAACCGTGCGGCCACCACGGCCGGCGTGGGATCCTTACCAGATAGGACTGACGGAGTACATCGAAAACGTTCAAAGAAAGGCAGCACGTTTTGTATTATCGCGAAATATGTGAGGGAGTGTCACAGTAATGATACGGGATTTGGGCTGGACATCATTAAAAGAAAGGCGTTTTTCGTTGCGACGGAATCTTCTCACGAATTTCCAATCATCAACTTTCTCTTCCGAATGCGAAAATATTTTGTTGACACAGACCTACATAGGGAGGGACGATCACCACGATCAAATAAGGGAAATCAGAGCTCGCTCAGAAAGATATAGGTGTTCGTTCTTTCCGCGCTATACGAGATTGGAATAATAGAGAATTGTTAAGGTGGTTCGATGAACCCTCTGCCAGGCGCTTAAATGAGATTTGCAGAGTATCCATGTAGATGTACATGTAGAAATGACAAATGCATTTGGTAGCGGACCTATTCATGGAACTAAGAACTAAAATAGTCCTTCATTTGTTAAAATATCGCATAGTGAATTATTCTGGGATCACATTCTCTAAGTACAGTGTCCTGTTCGAGGTAGGAGTCACATACTTATGACATAATTTTGACAAATTTCTCCCTTTATTAGTATTCGTGTCATCTAGTCTAGTCTGTTATTATTAACAATTTCTTTTCTCGTGAGCGCCTAGCTGAGAAACCAAGGACGGCGTGGAATCTATTGCTGAACCGTCCAATACCACGTGCCTCTGATATTACGGTCCATGTTCACCAAACTTGAACATTTCCTTTATCCGAGGGTTCGTCAAACTACGAGCGTCTGCGTGTTGATCCGTGAACACGACTGTTATTACCCTGGAAGACGGCAGTATCCGCAGTACGCTCACCAGGGAGCTGCAGAAGAAAGTGCGTCACTTGGTCATGTGGGATGTTTAAATGAACATCCTGCTTTATGTTCTACTTACCCTGAATGATTGGTCCAATCATTACGTAACCGCATCAGATCCGAACTACACCCTCTACACGCTGCCAGTTAATTGCTCCATTGCGCCGTTGGTTAAGAGACTCAGGTTCATGACTTGTCGGACTACACCGCAAGCTTATGGTCAGCTGCTGTCCCGTTTTTGTCTTGTGTGATCCATTGCTGCATGGAATAGGTTTGCCATGGTACGTTAGCCTAAATTATTAATTCGTCTCGACTAATGGAGGCGAATTCTGCAGAGCAATGTTTGGGGTGGCCTCTGACAGCTAAGTGCTGCTAGGACTTCTCTTTCACCTCCTCCGCAGAATCTTTTATCGATTAATGACTGTTAAACGAAGAATGAGTGTGAGAGAAACAGAGAGACAGAGAGAAGTGCTTTATTTGCCGCGCGTGATTAGCCGAGAGGTCTAGGGCGCTGCAGTCATGGACTGTGCGGCTCGTCCCGGCGGAGGTTCGAGTCCTCCCTCGGGCATGGGTGTGTGCGTTTGTCCTTAGGATAATTTAGGTTAAGTAGTGTGTAAGCTTAGGAACTGGTGACCTTAGCAGTTAAGTCTCATAAGATTTCACACACATTTGAACAATTTTTGTGCTTTATTTTGCCGGGTGGAGTGGCCGAGCGGTTCTCGGCGCTACAGTCTGGAACCGCGCGACCGCTACGGCGCAGGTTCGAAACCTGCCTCGGGCATGTATGTGTGTGATGTCCTTGTGTTTGTTAGGTTTAAGGAGTTCTAAGTTCTAGGGAACTGATGACCTCAGAAGTTAAGTCCCATAGTGCTCAGAGCCATTTGAACCATTTTGCTTTATTTTAGCTCTGATTCAAAAACTCGATATTGACATTATTTGTGGCACACTAAACTAACACACCCATGTTACAAAAAAATGGTTCAATGGCTCTGAGCACTATGGGACTTAACATCTCTGGTCATCAGTCCCCTAAGAACTACTTAAACCTAACTAACCTAAGGACATCACACACATCCATGCCCGAGGCAGGATTCGAACCTGCGACCGCAGCAGTCGCGCGATTCCGGACTGAGCGCCTGAACCGCTAGACCACCGCGGCCGGCCCCATGTTACAAGTTGGTAGTAAGTTTAAAATGCGAATAAAGATTATTTATGTGGGTTGATATGACAAAATGTATTTATGCTACCGAAACTGTTGAACTGAAGAAAGCTTTAATTTTGTAACTAGAAAAAAAAAAAAAAAAAATGAGCATTTGGCACTGATGGCCGGGAGGCCTCATCCGAGGAAGTTCAGCCGCCGACTTGCCAATCTTGTTTCAGGTGACGTCACATCGGGCATCTTGCGTGTCGTTGATGATGAAATGATGATGAGGACAACACAACACCCACTCCACGAGCGGAGAAAATCTCCGATCCAGCCGGCAATCTAACCCGGGGCCGTTAGGATTGACATTCTGTCGTGCTGACCACTCATCTACCGGGGGCGGACAGAAGAGTAGTGTTAATAGCAAGAAAAACGTAAGGAAGTTAGTGAGACAATGCTGATAGTATCCATGAAGCTGTTATTGCTTTATCTTATGCAGGGCAATCCGCCAGTCGCAGTCTGTGTCTCCGTATCCGGCCCTAGTCGATAAATTAGTCCTTACTAAAACAGTTTTCCCTAAGTAACGCACTTTAAGATAAGACTCTTCAGCTTAAAATTTAACTTGGATACAGTGTACCTCCTCCAGTTATGTATAGGTGGACGGGGTACAATGGTGAATAGTTACGAAATGATGCTCTT
Source organism: Schistocerca americana (assembly GCF_021461395.2). Classification (NCBI taxonomy): domain Eukaryota; kingdom Metazoa; phylum Arthropoda; class Insecta; order Orthoptera; family Acrididae; genus Schistocerca; species Schistocerca americana. The sequence continues at coordinate 837,203,041 of NC_060120.1, read as the reverse complement.
TAACTCCTTGTGAATGATCACGGTGGCTCTTTTTATGAATAAGGCGCTCATCTTCCTACTGATGTCAGTTTTTTCCGAGTCTCCCGTCTCTGTTCACTTTGTGAATGTTACGTAGTTTAAATTGTGTGTATTCCTTTCTACACATTGTGGTCTCATGCCATCCCCATCTGAGTTTGGGACTGGCCGAAATACCAATACTGACGTTGTAGCCTCCCAGCAGGAAAAATATGTATAACATTCACATTTAGTGTAACCTCCCAACAGTTTATTATTCTGTAACCTCGCAATAATAACGTGACTAACCTCCCAATAAAAAATGTGACTCATATATAACCTTTCAAAAATTAACTGACTGTGAATCTAAACTCGTATATTTAGACGTCAGCAGTGCTGCGTCATGGCCCTGAAAGATCATTCTAAATAAATTGAAAATTCTTACCTCAATGAAGTCGCCGGATAACGCGTAAACATCTGCTCCTATAAGAAATTTTTCTGGCACAGCCCAGTGCAATTCTGGCCGATAGATTTGTCATGTATAAAAAGAAACAACAGATTTTTCTTTAAGATAATCGGGATGACCATGGATTGGAGAAATTAGTAAATTCTTTAAATTTAGATGAATGATCGTCAAAAGTTAATTTTTATAAGAAAGATTATTACTAAGAGATTTTTTAAAAACATTTACGTGGACTTGATATAACAATAGTACATATGCGCGAGGCTGCCTTTGCCTTATACTACATCCCTCAGGCACCGCTATCGCTCCCCACGACCGTCCCAGCCAACTCGATACACCAGGCTGCTAGCTACTACTTAATCCTACTGCTCTTACAACAGCCAACACTGCTCTCTGGTCTATTCTCTTATAGCTTACATATCGCAGGCAGCGCGTGAGTAATCCATCGAAATTACATCTGCTCGAGGGCGCTAGCAATAAATTCCTTAGTCATGGACCTCTTACAACGTCTTTGGAATTTTGTTTTTTTTCCGTATTACATTGACATTTACGTGAATTCTCTTTCTACGTTGTCCACTCGTCATGATCATCTCCACAGATGGTGGCGTGGGAAGGTCTTGACCAATATCGGAATCCATGTTTTCTTGAGTCGCTTCCTTTGTCTTCGTCACGGACGTATTTTCCTCTACAGGCAGTCTGCTTCCGCTTTTCCTTTAGTTTCCTCCTTATTTCAAGTTAATAAGTCCGTTTTCTCGTTTTCGGTTTGGGACGCACACTCTTCCGTTTGTATGTAAAGAATACTTTCCCTTCTTGTGCTTATCGAAAATTCGTTCCAATTGCGGTTCTGATCGTTTTGAAGTGTCGATTTGCTTTGTCGAGAGCGGCATCAACATGGCCTCTGTTTATTGTGGCTCAAGTGCTGCCTGAATGTTGCTACCTCGACTACTGCTGTTGTAGTTTTCGAAATGTTTATTTCGGTACCAGTATCGGACGCGCTTTCCACACGGTATGTTCGAGTATTTGTTCATCTTCGTCTGTGCTGCTTCCATCTCATGGTCGCCGCCTCTTGTTTTTTAGCGGCTACACATCAGTTTTTGTGGGTTGGGGAGAGGAATGATTTTCTGTTTCCGTTTATGTGGGCAGTTGAGGAAACTCTGCAGCTGGTATTCATCATTTGGTTCTTCGTCTTGAGTTCAGCTAACATCAGTTTCCTGCCCTGCTCTAACGAATATTTAAAACGAAAGCCCAATTTGGACAATTCATTCTTTAATGGAAACTTTCACAATAAATAAAATAAGTTCCTACGTGTCCAGTGTAAGTAACGAGCAGTTTGTGTCCACAAAAAAAAAAAAAAAAAAAAAAAAAAAAAAAAAAAAAAATTAAAACGTCTATCAGATAACAATTCTGAAACTCAGCAACAGGTTTAAACAAGCGTATACTCTTTCAACGACGTCGGCGTTAGAGTGATTTCTCTAAATCGATCCGTGCAAATGTCGGGATGGTTCGTTTGAAAAGTATATGGCCGATTTCCTTCCCCATTCTTCCGATACCCGAGCCTGAGCTCAGTTCCGAATGACCAAGCTGCCAACGAGACGTTAATACCTAATAGAACACTGGTGCTACCTATTCTTCAGTACTACTCGAGTGTTTTGGATACCCACCAGATCGGATTGAAGGCCGGTTGCTAGATTTGTTACCGGTAGGTTCGCTCAACACGCAGTTATTACGGAAATGCTTCAGGAAGTCAAATGGAAATGGCCGGAGCGAGGGCGACATTGCAAGGGCAACATTGTTTTCGAGGAACACTACTGAAAAAATACAGAGAACTGGTATTTGAAGCTAATTATAGAAAGCTTCGGCTGTCGGCAACGTACATTTCGCGCAAAGACCAAGAAGATAAGATAAGAGAAATTAGGAGTCGTACTGAGGATACTGACTGTCTTACTCCGTCGCTCCATTTGCGAGTGGCATAGAAAAGAAAATGACTATTAGAGATAGAAGGTACCCTCCGCCACGAATCATATGATGGCCTGCGGAATATATATGTAGGTGCGGATGAATGCCCACATCTACATAAAACCTACTTTGAACCACAGAGTGCTTAACTGCGCATGGTCCTGTTAGAGTAGTTTTTACCTTCCTGTCATTTGAGAACACATCACATTGCCAGTTACTGATCGACATTCAGTTTAAAGTGCAATCGCTATCACGGAGGTGTTTGGAATTTTCACATAGAATACTGCCAGATGTGAAAGTCACAAGAAATAACGGTTAGCTCTACCGGTAAACAGGACTGAGCCCTAGGTCTTGAAATCACTGAATTGACATTCAACCAGGTGAACTATAACGTTCGCAATCGATAACTATAAATTTAAAATCGCAGCACCAAGAAGGAGTTTTGCGACGTAAACGAAAGTTAGTAGGCGTCTTTCTACACCAGAAAGATGATGTCTATTCAAATTTCGAGCCAGACGCGTAAGAGTGGCTCTAATAGCATCACTGTGAGGATGAAAATCAGGTTTGTTTGAAACGCACGCTGTAACGGTCGCGGCCGCTTGTTACCTTCGAGACTCGCCGTGGTGCGTTGATGTTAGACCGCATTATCATATCCCACTGAGTTTCAACGAGGTCGTGTAATAGGACCAAGAGAAGCTGGATGTTCCTTCTGCGGTACTTCAGAAAGATTTGAGAGGGATGTAGCCTCTGTACATGATTGATGGCAGCAGTGTTCACGAGAATGTACAGTCGCAAGAAGACCGGTCTCCGGACGGCCACGTGGCGCTACCGAGAGGAATGATCATCGCGTGCGGCGTGGGGCTCTGGTGCATCAAGGACAGCTCCGAGTCAGACTCCCTATAGCGTGTATTCCACTGATTTCAAACCACCACCATTTGTCGTCTCAAGAGACAGCTTATTGGCAGCTGGGTGGTGGTCTGTTGTATTTTCTGATGGAAGCTGGTTCTGTCTCGGTACGAGGGGTGACCGTGTGTTGGTTGTAAGTAGGCCAGTTGGGGACCTGCACCCAACCTGCCTGAGTGCTAGACACACTGGACCTACACCTGGAGTTACGGTCTGTCCGTACGACAGCAGGAGCACTCTCGTGGTTATCTCTTGCACCCTGACTCCAAATTTGTATGACAATTTGGTGATTCCACCTATCATGCTGCCATTCACGAAGAGCACAGTGGGTGTTTTCGTAAAGGATAACACTCACCCACATGCCGCTGTTATAACCCAAAATACTCTACAGAATGTCAGCCTGTTCGATCACCAGATCTATCTCCAGTCGAGCACATACGGGGTATCATCGGAGGACAACGCCAGCATCGTCCACAACAAACATTAGCCGTCTCTATATTGACTGAACAAGTGCAACAAGCATGTAACTCCATCCCACAAACTGAAATCCGACACCTGTACAACACAATAGATACACGTTCGCATGCTTGCATCCAACATTTTGGCGGTTATATCGGTTATTGATGTACCAGCATTTCTCATTTTCAATGGCTTATCTTGCGCTTTCATGTAATCTTGCAGTGCTAATTACTTAAACATGTTACACAGACAAATGTATTCCCGAAATTTCATTACTCTACATTGATTATTTTTTAGTGTTGCGATTTTTTTTCCGTCAGCGCATGTGGTTATGAAAGGTGGCAGTTCGTGTTTTGCTGTGATTTTATGACCCTGCATAGCTTCATCGTATCATGAATGCTCCAAACTCATAGCGTTGTTGCCTGCAAGAACCCAAAGATGTGTTCAGCCGCCTGATCGGATAGGGCACAATCATCCTTTTTCTCAGTGTGGAGTAGTATTCTCTTAATTTTATGTTTTACATGTGGCTGACTGTAATGTATTTCCTTAAGTTATGTTTGTGTCGTATGATAATGAGAGAAGAGAGAGGGTACAACGCGAGACCGGCGTATAGCTTGTTCCCCTCTAATGGCACCAAGGCAGCCGCCAAGCTTAACGTCAACCGCCCTCAGTCCCTGAGACACTGCGGAGAAATTTGGAATAAACACGAGATGTAAAACATCTTCTAAAATAATAACACCGTGACAAGCAGTAATCTTTGAAAATATTTATTTAGGAGAGCAAACGGGCTTTATGTAAGTTAGATAGCGCAGGGCAACGGCCTTGCCGCGATGGTAACACCGGTTCCCGTCAGATCACCGAACTTAAGCGCTGTCGGGCTGGGCTAGCACTTGGATGGGTGACTATCCAGTTTGCCGAGCGCTGTTGGTAATCGGGGTGCACTCAGCCCTTGTGAGGCAAACTGAGGAGCTACTTGATTGAGAAGTAGCTGCTCTGGTCATGAAAGCTGACAAGGGCCGGGAGAGCGGTGTTCTGATCACATGCCCCTCCGTATCCGCATCCAGTGACGTCTGTGGGCTGAGGATGACCCCGGGACCGGTCGGTACAGTTTTTTTTTTTTTTTTAGATCGTTCGGGGACAATACGTTCGATATCAGACAGACCACTGAGAAACACAGACACTTTTATAGAGAGACGTATTTGTTATTCATAGGCTCTATGGAAGCTTTCGATAAAGCAAATAGAAAAAGTCTTTGGGAGTTAATTAACAAAACAGGAACACCACCGCACATACTAAAAGTAGTAGAAAGCATTATTCAGAGATCATGAATCGCCACTGCAAAAAATGCAAAATCTAAGACTAAAATCCAAATTTGGGGATGAGACAAGGATGCAGTTCGTCTTCGATTCTTTTTAATGTTTATATTGACGACATGCTGAGGCAATGGGTAAGTAAATTAAGTTTTTATACCTATGGCTTCGACAAAAGGAATTATTATATGCCATAATTCTTTGCTGATGATCAGTTTGTAATTGCTGAGAGCGATTACACACTCCAAATAGCCGATCATATTTTATCCGCAACAGCCAAGTTATGTAATCTATGAGCATCGTCAAAGGAAAAGAACTAACTTTGTTCGAACAGATAATGAAGGCCCAGCGGTACCGACTGGCTGCCGTGTCAGCCTCAGCCCACAGGCGTCAGTTGAAACGAATGTGGAGGGGCATGAGATCAGCACACCGCTCTTCTGCCCGTTGTCAGTTTTCGTGACTACAGCCGCTACTTCCTAATCAAGTAGCTCCTCAATTGCCCTCAAAAGTTATACTTACTTCTTAGAGGGGCTTATCAGAGGGGTTAGGAGATAATTTCCAGCGAAATAATAATAAATGATAAGAAAATAGAAAGAGTAAACTCGTTCAACTTCTTGCGAAATACCATTTCATTAATGCCGAAATGGGAAAACAAAAGAAACCACAAAGATTTAATTACATTAAGGAAGCGATCTATAAAGCCTATTGAACTAAAATAGCCCCACAAAACAATGCCAGTACCAATCACGCTGTATAGAAGTGAGACGTGGACAGTAACAAAAGGAAATGAACAATCAACGTAAGCATCGGAGATCTGATCCTCAGTAAGAGTAACTGAGCACATAATATCGACAAGAGAAGGAATGCTGACATCAGAGAATAAATAAGAGTGAAAATTTTAAATGAACAATGAACGGGTTAAGGAACTCAGGAACAACTGGACAGATTATGTCACAAGAGCGGAAGACAACAGAATATCAAAATTAACTATGAATTATTGTACAGTGGACAGAAAATATTCAGGAAGACGAAAGAAAAGGTGCAAATCCAGTAACTGCAAGAAGAGAGTGTAAGAGGTAAATGCCTAATACAAGCAAAAAGAAATGAAGTCAAAGAATCTTATAAGATGGGGATCCAGAGCTAAAATAATTATACACTGATCAGCCAGAGTATTATTACCGCCTACCTAATAGCCGGTACGTCCACCTTTGACACGGATAACAGCGACAGCGCTTCGTGGCATGCAAGCAATGACGCCTTGGTAGGTCGCTGGAGGGAGTTGGCACCAAATTCCCGTAAATTCCGGGGACGGGCGATGACCTCTGACGCCACGTTCAATCACATCCCAGATGTGTTCGATGGCGTTCAGATCAAGAGAGTTGGTTGGGGGGGGGGGGGGAGAACAGTACATCAATTGTAGCTCATCACTGCGTCCCACGAACCACTCCATCACTCTCTCTTGGCCTTGTGACATGGTGAGGTGTTCTTGTTGAGAAATACCATTGTCATCGGAAAATATGGTTGTTCATAAATTTAGACAACATCGTCTGTGGAGTGCAGCGATCTTGTGCTATATTTAGGTTAAAATCAACATTTGAGATCGCAATAATATCTGTATATTTACTGGTTTCGGCCTATGTTAAAGACGTCTTCAGAATTTTTGGCACCCTGTTGCTCGTGCTGACAGATTCATTGTTTTCTCGTGACAGTGTACGATCGTGATATCACGGGAAAACCACCAGCCATAGGGCGCCAAAAATTCTGAAGACGGCTTTAACATAGGTCGAAACCGGTAAATATATTAATATTATTGCTATCTCGACTGTTGGTTTTAACCTAAACATGATCACCATGAAGGGTGTACTTGGTCTGCAACCAATGTATGATTTTTCTTGACCATCATGGTGCCTTGCACGAGCCCCGCTGAATCCATGGTCTCCCAAGTGAATTTTCCCCAGAGCATAATGCATCCTCCACCAATTTGTCGTCGTCCCGCAGTACAAGTGTCAAGAAGCTGTCCTCCTGGAAGACGACTGATTTGCGCCCTCACATCGGCATAATGAACAAGGTATCGGAATTCATCAGACCATGGAACACTTTACCACTACGCCAATGTCCAGTGGCGATCGTCACTTGCCCATTTCACTCGTAGCTGCCAATGTCGTGGTGTTAACATCGGCACATGCATGGGTCTTCGGCCGCGGAGGCCCATTGTTAGCAGTGTTCGGTGCAGTGTGTGTTCAGAAACACTTGTACGCTGCCCAACATTGAAATCTGATGTTAGTTACGCCACAGTTCGCCGCTTGTCATGTTTTACCAGTCTGTCCAGCCTGCGACATCCGACATCTGTAGTGAGGGGTGTCCGCCCAACCACACGACGTCTAGACGTTTAGAAGTCTAGACGTGGTTTCACCTTGGTTTCGCCACGTGTTGACACTCACCACAGCACTCCTCGAACACCCGACAAGTCGTGCAATTTCCGAAATGCTCCTGATGAACCTCCGGGCCTCAAAATCTAGCCTCTGTCAAACTCAGATAGATCTCGCTCCTTCCCTTCTACACGTGGACAGCACGCTCACTGATACTACATGCACCGTGCGTGTGTCTGACTAGCCGTCATTCCTCGCCAGGTGATGCTGCTGTCACCTGGACTGGTTTATATCGATAGTAGGTCTCTAGTGCATTCCCTTCAGCCTATAAGACTCAGAACTTAGTGCGTTGGCACAAAATCTGGTGACAGGAATTTCACGCCACCTCCTTTCCCATCATCCCCAACCAAATACTGGTGATGAAAATTTCTACCGTAAGCAGTAGTCGACCCTACCTCCGAGTCAAGTTCCAGCGTAAAGGTGCTGATAACATTGCCTGACACAAGTACGCGGCATCTCTTCTGAACACTCATATGATGCTGCTCCCGCCGGTTATGTACCACGCCGTGCCTGGTGACAACAATAACCAAGAACAACCCTAATCTACTCTGGTGGCCGTTCCAGCTGCCACATAGAATTTCAGCTCTATGGTTCACATACTAACTGATAGTGTGTAGATGTACGAAGCTCCATATCATCCGACCATGTTTTCCTGGGTGCTATACATTTATCACTGGGCATTGTAACTGCAGTCTCGTTACTGTATAAGTCATTTCCTGTATTTTATCGTTGCTCCTTCAGATTTCAAAGAATGTAGTCAAGCCAGCATTGTCCAAAACTTCTCTAGACGTATAAATCTTCCTCTAGATCTACAAATGCCTTACACTTAATTTTGCTTTTTTCAACCTAAAATATCTTCTAAGATAAGCCGCACCGTCAGTATCGACTCGTGCGTTCCCACATTTCTGTGAAAGCCCAACTGATGTTTCTTAGGTCAAATTGTGCCAGTATTTTGCAACCTTGACATATTTAGTTGGTAGACCGGTAATACACTACTGGCTATTAAAATTACTACACCACGAAGATGACGCGCAACAGATTCTAAATTTAACCGACAGGAAGAAGGTGCTGTGATATATAAATGATTAGCTTTTCAGAGCATTCACACAAGGTTGGCGCCGGTGGTGACACCTACAACGTGCTGACATGACGAAAGTTTCCAACCGGTTTCTCATACACAATCATCAGTTGACCGGCGTTGCCTGGTGAAACGTTGTTGTGATGCCCCATGTAAGGAGGAGAAAAGCGTACCATCACATTTCCGACTTTGATAAAGGTCGGATTGTAGCCTATCGCGATTGCGGTTTATAGTATCGCGACAAAGCTGCTCGCGTTGGTCGAGATCCAATGACTGTTAGCAGAATATGAAATCGGTGGGTTAAGGAGGGTAATACGGAACGCTGTGCTGGATCTCAACGGCCTCGTATCACTAGCAGTCGTCATGACAGGAATCTTATCCGCATGACTGTAACGGATCGTGCAGCAACGTCTCGATCCCTGAGTCGACAGATGGGGACGTTTGCAAGACAACTACCATCAGCACGAACAGTTCGGCGACGTTTGCAGCAGCATGGACCATCAGCTCGGAGACCATGGCTGCGGTTACCTTTGACGCTGCATCACAGACAGGAGCGCCTGCAATGGTGTACTCAACGACGAACCTGCACGAATGGCAAAACGTCATTTTTTCGGATGAATCCAGGTTCTGTTTACAGCATCATGATGGTCGCATCCGTGTTTGGCGACATCGAGGTGAACGCACATTGGAAGCGTATATTCGTCATCGCCACACTGGCGTATCACTAGACGTGATGGTATGGCGTGCCATTGGTTACACGTCTCGGTCACCTCTTGTTCGCGTTGACGGCACTTTGGACAGTGGACGTTACATTTCAGATGTGTTACGACCCGTGGCTCTACCCTTCATTCGATCCCTGCGAAACCCTACATTTCAGCAGCATAATGCACGACCGCATGTTGCAGGTCCTGTACGGGCCTTTCTGCATACAGAAAATGTTCGAGTGCTGCCCTGGCCAGCACATTCTCCAGATCTCTCACCAATTCAAAACGTCTGGTCAACGGTGGCCGAGCAACTGGCTCGTCACAATACGCCAGTCACTACTCTTGATGAACTGTGGTATCGTGTTGAAGCTGCATGGGCAGCTGTACCTGTACACGCCATCCAAACTCTGTTTGACTCAATGCCCAGGAGTGTCAAAGCCGTTATTACGGCCAGAGGTGGTTGTTCTGAGTACTGATTTCTCAAGATCTATGCACCCAAATTGCGTGAAAATGTAATCACATGTCAGTTCTAGTATAATTCATTTGTCCAATGAATACCCGTTTATCATCTTCATTTCTTCTTGCTGTAGCAATTTTAATGGCCAGTAGTGTATTTACACGTGTAAGGTCCCGCCTTCTCTGGCACCGTAATTATTACATTATTCTTGAAGTTTGAGAGCAGTTTGCCTCATGTATCTTGAAGACCAAGAAGAACAGTTTTGTCAGGTATGGCTTTCTCAAGGAGCTCAGTAATTCTATGGGAATATCGTCCTTTAGTGCTGTGTCAAATTCTTCTAGGGATATTCGAAATCTAGTCGCAACTACATCGACTCCCTCCTCCTTTCCTATAAAATTGCCTTCAAGTTCATTTCGTTCTATATATTACTTCCAAAATGTCAAAAGCTGACGCTTGGCTTCCAAATATCCTTTCCTTACAAGTAATGAAACAAGTGAAGTGTAAATCCACAGAACTTGGCTTGACTCTCTTAAGCAGGGGTCGAGAGGAGACAGATCAGCAGGTTCCACCCGAGACGATGCCCTCTACTCTGTCTGAGAACTATCAGCTGCAAGGCCAGTGGGAACAACCCAGGGTGTCGGTCGCCGCTACCGCCTCTGTGTTCGTGGAAGGACTGCGCAGTAAACGCCGCTGCGTGCCATTTCCAAGAACGTTTCCTCTTCTTACGAGAAGACGATTAACGCTTACAAAATCGCTCTGCACAGGTTTCTGAGCAGCACTGTACGTGTAACATCTCACGAAAGCACGCCGCTCTCTTTCTCTTCCTTCCTGTTTTGATCTTATCCTGTGGGGTTTAAGGTCGTGGTTGTTGACCTCAATGTTAAACTGTAGGCTGCACGATATGCCACACTGAATAAGCATTATAAGTCACGCGTTTCAAACGAACAAACCGTCATCACCGGAGCACTATTACCAGAATCTCATAAAAGCGACAAAAATATAAATGAAAATATTGGAAGTTTGTGGTCACCTCCCTTGTGACCGTATCTTCCTAAAATGTAGTTCAGTATCATTCGTCCATTTCGTAAAATAAAATAAATTGACGTAAGCAGATCGTAATTTTAGGCAGTAACGGCAAGAGCTGTTCGCGAGCACGGCCCGTAGTCTTTCTAGAAAAGGCACAAACCCCGTTGCAAACGCAAATGTAGCGCGACTGAGCACTTCGTGGGAATAACTAAGAAATCCGGTGCGCACCCGTGCAGAGATGCCCTGGAGTTCGAATCTTGTCAGCCACTCAACGTCAATAGTACGGCTATAAAAAATAGCTAACAACAGCCGTCGACGTTATAGCGCACCTAGATATTTTTAAATAGTTTACTTGCTTCTAAAGTAATCTAGATATTTTTAAATAGTTTACTTGCTTCTAAAGTAATCTTTTGAACAACAGTATTTTCATTTTCCCTATTTGTATCGTAGTCTATAAATGTTCCAGGAGATCCAATTTCCAACCCCTATCCTAGGTGTGCAAGAGTGCGTGGCTACGGTAGACTTTCGAAATTGTTAAGCCTAAAAGCAGCCTCATGCTCCTTGGACCTCAACTTGAATGGCTTCAGACTCGGACCGATGGACTCCGCATTATAACGATGACACTGAATGTTAAAGATACACCCTTTATATACTTTTCAACGTCCTGTTTTAAATTATTCCTCCGTTTTAAGTGTAACGTGTTGTTGTTTTTAAATACAGCTTCAACTTTAAAACTTTTAAAAATGTTAAAAACCTTTTGCGATAATTCATATTGTTCCAGGACAGTCACAGAAGAAAATTATTTTGGTGAGAACCTGATGTTAGACTTTGTCCTTGCGAATGTCATCGTAGAGTGTCTTTGAACTTTAACTACGAGGTGCGGCTAGAAAAAAACCGGACTGATGCTGGAAAAAACATTTATTTACAATTATTTACAATTTCATGTTATCTCCTTCAATGTACTCTCCTCCTCGGTCTCTACACCGCTCCATACGAATTTTCCACTGTTCATAGCAATGCTGCAGATTATTTTCTGTAAGTCCATACATTACTTCCGTCGCTTTTTCTTTTACTGCTTCAACAGTCTCAAATCTAGTTCCTTTCAAACCTGACTTGACTTTAGGGAAAAGAAAAAAGTCACAGGGGGCCAAATCAGGCGAGTAGGGTGGATGATCTAAGATGAGAATGTTGTGTTTTGCCAAAAACGTCTTCACTGACAACGCACTGTGAGCTGGGGCATTGTCTTGGTGAAGGATCCATGACTTTTTTCTCCACAAATCGTTCCGTTTTCTCCGTACTCGCTCACGTAGGGTAGCCAGGACGCTAATGTAGTAATGCTGATTCACTGTTTGTCCCTCTGGTACCCAATCAATGTGCACAATCCCTTTGATGTAAAAAAAAAAAACAATCATCATTGCCTTGAATTTCGATTTTGACATTCGTGCTTTTTTTTGTCGTGGAGAACCAGGAGTTTTCCAATGCATCGATTGGCGTTTAGTTTCGGGATCGTAAGAAAAAAACCACGATTCATCGCAAGTAATAACATTTTGTAAGAAGGTGGGATCACTTTCAATGTTTTCCAGGATGTCAGAACAAATCATTCTTCGGCGTTCCTTCTGTTCAATTGTGAGACACTTTGGAACCATTTCTGAACACACTTTGTTCATGTTGAAACTTTCATGAAGAACCTGCCTAACACTTTCCTTGTCAACTCCTGTTAACTCAGACACTGCTCTGATTGTTAAACGGCGATCTTGTCGAACAAGTTTACCGATTTTTTCAATGTTTGCATCAGTTTTTGCTGACAATGGTCTGCCAGTGCGAGTGTCATCACTGGTGTCTTCGCGGCCATCTTTAAATCGTTTAAACCACTCAAACACTTGTGTTCGCGATAAACAATCATCGCCGTACACTTGTTGTAACATTACAAACGTTTCACTTGCAGATTTTCCTAGTTTGAAACAAAATTTGATGTTAACACGCTGTTCTTTCTGTACACTCAACATTTTCCGACGCACAGACAAAACGTCAACTACTTAAAACAGACGCCACGGGCAGACTGAGTGCAGGAGGCAGATGAAACTCAAGCAGTAGGCGGAGCGAGAGTCACGTGACAGGCCACGCGACTTTCAGCCTTATTGCATTCGTTTTATTGTTTCACCAGTACTAGTCCGGTTTTTTTCTAGCCACACCTCGTATTGCTGCTTTCCATGATGGACATTTAATGTTCGTGTTCACCAGTGTCTTTTATTCTGGGTGATAACAGCTACTGATATTCCCCTGAGTCGTGTTATAAAAATGGGATATCAGTTTTATTATCATGTTAACAATGCTATATCTTTATAAATATTGCTATTGTTTGTTGTTCTTAAGTTCGTTGACTTTGGGAATGTGAAAGCAGAATACGATTTACCCATAACTATGTTTGTTTATTTTCTGTCATATTTTTAAACGTTAAAGCCTTAGCTAAGTATCTGCATATCCATCATTTTGACTGGAGTTCTGGGGGACCACGGTCGTTCACTAATGCAAGAAAATGAGGCGCCTACAGCCGTCCTTATGATCTTATTTATTGTGTAGCTACCAGTTTCGGCACTTAAATGCGCCATCTTCAGGCCTTATTTGATGCTGAAGTGGTTATCATCACAATCCACATATACGATGCATCAGTGGCCAACATAACTGGTTTACGAAGACTATCTGTAACTGTGATGTCGTCTCTCCGTTAATTGTTGATCATATGGACGGCTGTAGGCGTTTCAGTTTCTTGCTATCAGCTAGGTATGGTGTGCATCCCCCGTGTTTTTAGACGCAACATCTGATTTGTGTTAAATTGATGCTTTAAGGGCCTAAATGTTAATTTTAATTCTGTTGCTTTCTGTCTGTTATAGCAATCCATTATTTGTTATGCTTTCATTGGTTACCGATCCAAGGCGCCAGTCTGCTGTTTATGCCAATATGACTGAACCATAAATATACCCTGTTTATTGTTAGAAACAAGAGTAATTAAGTGATACAGACTGTGAAGGTTTCTTATTGTTCAATAATATTTAATAATTCAGCTAGCTGATGGTTGCACTGGCGATATTTCATGGATATTTCTTTTTATTATTTAATCCGTAAACGTTCTTTTAGGGTGAAATGTGGAAATATGTGTGTAAAAAATTTATATTTGTTATTTTTTCAGAGAAATACGTTAATAAGAAACTTGTGCTAATATCCTGGTTAAAATTATCTCTGGCATTTTACCAATTCTCAACCTCCCTTCCCCCCTATCCCACCCCCCGCCCAATTACTCATTACTCACCATTCATTTACTGACGTAAATTAAAGGAAGGTCACTGTACCTGTATTTTACCCTATGTTAATCTGTTGTGGAAGAATACAGAACATGGATTAATCATTTTCCATTATGTCCCTTGCAGTTTTAGATTTTCGAAGAGTTCTGAAGTTTTTCTTCTGTAAAAATTTGGTGAAGCTTTGGGAAGAACAGTTCTCTGTATTCCCACCATATTTAACAGGTCACTATTTCTAGATAAAAACCCCTCAGATAAATACTTGTCTGTTTCTAGAGTCCGGTGTTCTTGTTACTGTTGGTAGTGGTCTTCAGTCTGAAGACTAGGTTCATGAAGCTCTTCACACTAGTCTATTCTGTCAAAGCCTCCACGTTTCTGCATAACTGCTGCTACCTGCATCAATTTGAGCGTGCTTTCTGTATTCAAGCCTTGGTCTCCCTATACAACTTTTACCCAGCACACTTCTTATCAAATTGATGGCTCCTCCATTCTTCACAATGTGTCCTATCACATTTTCAGTTCTTCTCTGATTATCCAACAGTCTCTCACCATTTTAATCTCTAGCAGGAATGTATTATAAATCTGCATCGAGCTAGTCTTTTAAATTTTCTTTACATATTTCATGTCTCACTTAAATGATAGTTTAAAAGGAAATATTGTATGGGTTCGTAATATTCTTCTGCCAGTGCAATTATCTGTAACCTCTGTATATTTTGGAGCTTTTGTCCAGTTGGGAAAGTTTTATCTATGAAAAAATTTGTAAGTGCAGATGTGACAAATCAAGTACAGACAGTCTTGGTCCCGATGTGCGAGAACAGATGGGCGCGGATGCGGAGTTAATTATTGGAAAAACTAATTATTTTGAGGAAAGTAAAACAGTTTTAGTACCTGTGGAAAGTGGAGGAGCTTAAGGAGATCCCAGGACGCTGTAGGAAGACGGAAAACACAGTACTTACGTAAAGAACAGAGAAAAACTCAGAATTTTCTTGAGCATGATTGCTTCGATATTATTGCAGTCTCACTGATATTTAGTGAAGAGAACTAATTCAAAAATTCGAGGCAGAAGAGGATTTCGAAAGAATTGAAGAATTTGAAGGAAAGAAGAGAAACCAAACCCAAGAATATCAAGAAAAGGTTTGTTTCAAGATACAACACGGAAGACGATTAGAGACACAATCTAGCATTACACTAAACAGCTTAAAATTCGAAGAATCCCATCAAGAGAACGCAGACGCAGCGTAAGTTCTTCAAGCAATATGCCAAAATAATTTTCTTGTGATTTAGTGCAGAAGAGAGACTGTGGTCTTGCCATTCAATGGACTGTGTCACTAATGGATCTGAACTCTGTCGTTAGTTGTGTCAAACTGAAAACTCTTTCGAACGTCAGCTGAAACAGAGCGAGTGCCAGAGGTAGCTATATTTTCAGTGAAAAATAATAAACGGATAGTCTCTCAATTAAACACACATTTATGCAGATTGTCTTTGTCAAACTTTAAATCATGTCTACGGATGTCCACTCGTCATAATTCCATTTCACATTTTATCTAGAATTATTTTCAAAGTCTTATAGAGTGCACCCAGCAACGGGATAACGTGCTACAGGAGTGGATAAGATTTTATTTTCATTTTTGTAATTGATTTTTCGGTCGCAAAATAGCAGTCGCTATATTGCCGTGGTCCAGCCATCTTCAAAGCAGAAACAGCACGATGGTACCAAAGGGCATCAGTCTGTAAGAATACACCGCGGGGTGAGACACGTGAACGTTCCACCATCTATGTTTTGCAGTGTGTGAAAACAGCACCTTTGACAAACTATTAGGTAAGCGTTGATAATGATTTAAGGATAGTATTCATCATTCCTTAATAAAAGTATGGAGAAGAATCTTTTTCCGTACTAGTACATTAGCAATGTAGAGCTATTTTGCAGTTATAATTTTCAGTCGTACAGTATGACTGGAACTGTGTACACATTGGGGACTGTTAAGAGTAATCATTTTCTTTTAACTTTCGAATAAGTTTACCACAACTAAATACATCCAAGAGTTGTAAAAGGAAACGA
The DNA here is from genome assembly GCF_021461395.2 of Schistocerca americana. Taxonomy (NCBI): domain Eukaryota; kingdom Metazoa; phylum Arthropoda; class Insecta; order Orthoptera; family Acrididae; genus Schistocerca; species Schistocerca americana. Next base: position 837,186,907 of record NC_060120.1, on the reverse strand, counting down.
TCGACAATTTTTTGAGTAACAAGAAAGAGATGAAACACAGGACATAACATGATAATATAGATATCCCAAAAGTATAACATTTGTTTAGCGGCTACCTTGAATTTCTGACTTTTTTTAACGCTTTTGTCATTCATTGCATTAACTATTATTCTATACTACGATTGCCCAACTCTTGTTACGCTTTTCACTTCCAGTTTCTGAGTGTACTGTATTCTATCATAAATCTGCCTATCTTCCCAAATACCAAATAGCCGACAAACATCAGTAGTGTAAGTCTATTCATTTGCTCTTTGCGTAATACTACATAAAACATAACTGATATATCTGCCCTCACATTCGTTTTCAATAGCAAACAGTTAAAGTTTCAGTAATTATATTACAATAGACCCTCTGAGAGACATATCTATTTATTCGTGTTCATTATTTTGTGAAAGGGCATGGGAGTATGCGAGTGTGTTGCTTGACCCATCCCAGTCTGTAAGAGGAAAGCTAGTTGCAAGACGATTTCAGAGGTACAGCCACATAGATCTGAAGCTTCCTGCATGAACTTTAATATGATTAAGGAGACGCAGAACTTTGAAATAATTTTGGTCAGAAAGCTTTAGTTGTGACCACGTTGTGTACTGATATGCTATTTTTGTATGGGGTATATCGAACACTTACTATTAGTTCATTACAGATAGTGGAATGTGAGTGTTTGGTTTGAAAATTACAGTCAGTTACGGCAGCAAGTGATATGGCATACGCAAACGATTTCCAGACTTAAATAAAATTAATGAAACCGCCTTAACTAGTCCAGTAGAGCTCAATAGTCACTGTGAGAGGTAGTTTATGCTTAAACAAAGTAGTTAGGACCGATTAAACTCATCTGCATGGAGAGCTGCATCGAATCAGTCTCAGTACTGAAGACCACAACAACAACAACAAACTCATCTGATCTTATTCCGTTCATCTGCTTTGCAAGTCCTTTGCCACCTCTGACAGAAATAGCAAAATGGCCAATTTTCATTTCTTCTCCCAAAATTTCAATCCCTTTTCCAAATTTTTCCTGGGTTCATTTAGTGCTTGGTCAATTTACAGACATAATAACATCGAGCAGCTGCTACAAGCCTATCTTACTGCCTTCATGTTCTTCGACTCTACAGCTGTAGACTGTTTCAAGTACAGGTTGTAGATAACTTTTCGTTCCTTGTGTTTTATGCATGTTACTTTCAGAATTTCAAAGAGTGTATTCCAGTTAAGAGTATCAAAATATTTCTCTAGGTCTACAAATGTTGTAAACGTAGATTTGTCTTTCTTCAGTCTATCTTCCAAAATAAACTATGTGGTCAGCATTGCGTCATATGTTCCCATGTTTCTCTGGAACCCAAACTGATCTTTCCCGAGACCAGCTTCCACCATTTTTCATACTTTTCCAAATTTCTCGTGCCGCTATTTTCCAGCCAGGAGTTATTAATCAGGTAGTTATATAATATTCACATTTATCAACACCTGACTTCTTTGCAATAGAAATTATTACATTCTTCCCGATATTTCACCTGTCACATATACCTTGCATGCAAGGTGGAATAATTTTGTCTTGGCTGACTCTCTCAAGATTTTCAGTAATTCTGAGGATAGTCGTCTACTCCAGGGGACTTACTTCGCGTTAGGTTTTTTAAAGCTCTATCAAATTCTTCTCACAGTATCTTATCTCCCATCTCATCTTCATTTACTTCTTCTTCTCTTTCTATAATAGTGACTTCAAGTTCATTTTCCCTATCATAGCCCTTCCATCTTTCAAATTATCCTTCTTTGGTTAGTGCTGGTTTTCCATCTGACCTGATATACGAGGGTTGGAACTTTAATAGTGGCAACTATTTATTTACAAATGGTTCAAATGGCTCTGAGCACTATGGGACTTAACTTCTAAGGTCATCAGTCCCCTAGAACTTAGAACTACTTAAACCTAACTAACGTAAGGACATCACACACATCCATGCCCGAGGCAGGATTCGAACCTGCGACCGTAGCGGACACGCGGTTCCAGACTGTAGCGCCTAGAACCGCTCGGCCACCCCGGCCGGCTATTTATTTACAGCTCGCACAAAATAGATATGTATTTCAAAGAGTTACTGCCTTTCAAAGTAGTCACCAGCATTATGTATAACCCGTTGCCAGTTATGTTGAAGTTGTAGGATACTCTCAGCAGTGCCAATTGTGTTGACAGTTCGATCGGCGCGGTCTGTTGCCCGACGAATTTGTAGCAGTTCTGAAGCGAATGGCATGAAGTGTTTCCTTCAGTTTAGAAATCGAGTTGAACTCACAAGGGCTTAAGTCAGGGGAGTGCAGTAGGTGGTATAGCACTTAGCAGCCCCATCAGTCAAACAAATCAGTAACAGCTTGCACTGTACGTGCTTGAGCATTGTCCTGCAACATGATGGTCAGATCCTGCAGAAAGTGTCACTACTTCTGTCTCTAAGCTGGTCGTAGATTGTGTTCCAAAAATGAACAGCATACCTTATATGTCATCCAAGGATTATCCTGTGCCTTGTCTTTTTACAGATCACTACCATCTTCACTATCTCATCTCTCAAGGCTACCGGTTCTTCTATTGTATTCCTTACCCTGTTTCAGTCGATCATGACTCTTTACAATATCTGATTTCGTTCAACATTCCACTCCCCATATCCTTAAATTCCTATCTTTTTGCAATATCTTCAATCTTAATTTGCAGTTTATAAGTAATAAATTGAGGTCAGAGTCCACATCTGCCGCTAGAGATATCTTGCGGTTAAGAATCTATTTTCGAAATCTATGTCCTGCAATTACGCAATCTATGTACAACATTCCAGTGTCTCCACATCTCTTCCACATATGCAACATCTTTCATGTAATAAACATATCGTTGTTATTGTAATGAACAGTATTCAGAGTGAGTCAAACTTTAGTGGAGAGTGCTGAGTCAAGAAGGAATCACTTAAATAGCCAAGAGTATAAAGAACTGTATGACCCTCATCTTGCGACCTGTTCCATACAAAGCCGGGAGCAGTGAGGAGAGAGCCAGCATACTCACTGCTGCAATTCAGTTCCTTGCAGCTCGCTCACTCCCAAGCGAGCTGCCATACACTCTGACTCTGCAAAGTATCGCCTCTTAGCTTGCTCACTCCCAAGTGCCCGGCCGGAGTGGCCGAGCGGTTCTAGGCGCTAGAGTCTGGAACCGCGCGACCGCTACGGTCGCAGGTTCGAATCCTGCCTCGGGCATGGATGTGTGTGAGTGATGTCCTTAAATTAGTTAGGTTTAAGTAGTTCTAAGTTGTAGGGGACTGATGACCTCAGATGTTAAGTCTCATGGTGCTCAGAGCCAATTGAGCCATTTTTTATGAGATCACAAATTTCCCGTTGATGTGTAGTACTGGTTTTTCTTCCAGTATCGTAGTAACCACATTACTATTCTGCTCGCTTCTGTACCTAGCTTGAGGCATCCTATCGCGTAAAATACAACGCAGACAGGACATCACACTGTACCCAGCCCCATTACAATCTCCTACATACAATGGGTAGGCTTAAGAGGCAGCTTTCATGTGGTATGGTAATGGGTCATTCTGTGCCAGGTGCGGAAACACAGCTGGACTTGAATGGGTCACAATTTCTTATTTTCTCCTATCCCCTTCCACCCAAATAAAATGTACTGTCTCTGCCACTTAAAAGTAACACAGTTGTCTAGGGAGTTAATAATAAAAACTATAAAATATTTTAATATTACAATAATAATTAATAATTCATTTTTAAATACATCGCTTTTTCATAAAAATACAGAAAAATAGATCATTTTAAAACTTCTCGAAAATTTTAAAGTTCTTGTGAGGCAACTGATTTATGAAATATGTTGGTAACCAATTCTCACGGCTTTCACAACATGATAATTTACACAGTATGAAATTGAAATATGCAGTCAGCATCATCAGTATTTCATTTACAACATATATCTGTAATCTGTAGCTACATCAGGTCTTGAATGGAGGAATACTGCTTCTTTTCGTAGTACTCGCTTCCATCCGGAAAAGTTAGGCTTTCTGTTTTCTTTCTTTTTCCTTAATGAAGAATTCTTCCCCTTTTGTATTGCTTTGCTCACATTCCTGTGGTTTGGTGGTCTATATCTGTCCTTATGAACCGCGGTGGATTTGGTGTTGATAGCAGCTACGGACAGCCTCTGAACACGAACGTCTTTGCCTGACTAGATTGTCGTCTTCAGCCGATCAGGCCGCAAACGCGTCCATGTGGGCTAGCTCTCAGGCGAGCAGCTAGAAGATATAACGTCTAGTTTTATAGAATATCTCGCCAATTTTAGGCTGCTTTCATTCTACTTTACTATTAGAAAGCGTGTAAAGTATAAGCGCTTTCCGTATAATGTCCTATTCTGCCCAGTCGTCGGCTACTTCTCGTCATAGACGGCAAAATTCTTCGATGTTTGGTTTTTTAGTCCAAAGACGCTAGTCTATCCTGTGCAGACCTTCATCTCTGCGTAACTATTACAACCTACATCCATTTAAATCTGCGTACTGCAGCCAAGCCTTCCCTCTACAATTCTTACAGTTGCATTTCCGCCCATTACTAAACTAATTACACCTTTACGTTTCTGGAAGTGTGCAACCAGCCGATAACTCTTGTTAGACAGTTTAGTGCTGAATAGCTTCAGGCAAATACCGGGATGGGTTCTTTCAAAGGGCACGGCCGACTTCCTTCCCACCCTGGATGGGACCTACGACCTCTCTGTTTGGTCCCGAATCAACCGACCAAATAGTTTTATCATACCTGGCTCTACCAAAGATCTCCCTCATTCTGAGGGACTATCGTCACTCTATGAACCTTATTTCGACTTAGGCCTTCCAGTGCTCTATCAAATTCTTCTCGTAGTATAGAAGCTCTAATCTAATTGAGCGGCTCGAGGGAACACAGTAGTAAACGCCACTGTCATGTTTTTGAATCGCAGGACAATCGACTCTGCGTATGAGCAGTAGGATATTATACACCAGGAAAAATTTCTAATTTTTCTCAGGAGATCTGACGGCGATGCTTCACGGTAAACGCCAGTGGCTGCTTACTGTGGGAACAGTATGGCAAGCGACAGGTAAAACGGTTGCAGTTAAGAGGAAACTGTCCACGTTTTTCGAGATTATAGCCACATTTGACGAGTTACTACCGAACGATGTTCTTAATGACCCTGATATCTCTGACCAGGATTCTGCGTATGTTCCTAAGGACTCAGCGTTATGTTAATTTGCAAATTGTTGTACTTAGTGCTTCACGAAGATAATGGTAAGTGCATGTAGATAACATTATGCTCCTGAAATACATGCGATCTCAAGTTGTTATTGAATGTCTGCTGTTGAAGGCTTGATGGTGTGTATATGCATATTTCTTCATTTACATTCGTACAAGCAACACTGCGTGAAATAACCGCAGAAGTAAATGTGGGATGTACAACGCACGTATCTGTTAGTACGGTGCGGCGAAATTTGGGGTTAATGGGCTATGGAAACCGACGACCGACGCGAGTGCCTTTGCTAACGGCACGACATCGCCTGCAGCGCATCTGCTGGGCTTGTGAACATATCGGTTGAACGACTGGAAAACCATAGCCTGCTCAGATGAGTCCCGATTTCAGTTGACAAGAAATGATGGTAGTGAAACTTCCTGGCAGATTAACACTGTGTCCCGGACCGGGACTCGAACTCGGCACATTTGCCTTTTGCCGGCAAGTGCTCTACCAACTGAGTTACACAAGCACGACTCACACCCCGTCCTCACAGCTTTACTTCTGCCAGTACCTTGTCTCCTACCTTCCAGACTTTACAGAAGCTCTCCTGCGAACCTTGCAGAACTAGCACTCCTGAAAGAAAGAATATTGGGGAGACAAGGCTTAGCCACAGCCTGGGGATGTTTCCAGAATGAGATTTTCACTCTGCAGCAGAGTGTGCACTGATATGAAACTTTCTGGCAGATTAAAACTGTGTGCCGAGCCGACACTCGAACTCGGGACCTTTGCCTTTCGCGGGAAGGTCCCGAGTTCGAGTCTCGGTCAGGCGCACAGTTTTAATCTGCCAGGAAGTTTCATATCAGCGCACACTCTGCTGCAGAGTGAAAATCTCATTCTGGAAATGATGGTAGTGTTCGAGTGTTGCGCAGACCCCACGAAGCCACGGACTGAGTTTTCAACAAGGCACTGTGTAAGCTGATGATGACTCCTTAATGGTGTGGACTGTGTTTATATGGAATGACTGAGTCGTCTGTCCAACTGAACCGGTCACTGACTGAAAGTGGCTATTTTCGCCTACTTAGAAACCATTTGCAGCCATTCAGAGCTGGAATTTTTGTGGATGACAATGCGCCAAGCCATCGGGCTACAGTTGTTCTCGACTGGTTTTGAAGAACATTCTGCACAATTCGAGCGAATTATTTGGCTACCCAGGTCGCCCAACATGAGGCGTGAGGTCAGTTGGTGCACAAAATCCTGCACCAGCAACACTTTCGCAATTATGGACGGCTGTAGAGGCATCATGGCTCAATATTACGCTAGACGACTTCCAAAGACTTGTGGAGAGCAAGCTACTTCGAGCTGCTGCACTGTGCCGGGCACAAGGAGGTCAGATGCGATATTAGGAGGCATCCCATGAGTTTTGTCACCTCATTGTGTGTTTAGTTATCAGAGTACGTTATTTTGGTACCATTATCGTAATTCCACTACAGTAATATGTTTATTTTTGTATACTTGATCGGTTACAGTCTTCTTTTTGTATCTGTGTGAAAGAAATGTATTTTGAAATAAAATTATTCGCATTTGTGAAGTAATTGCAAACTTTAATCCTTTCTATCTCCAATCTCCGATTTTGGCGATTACCCTTTTGCTCTTGTGAGCAGTTGAATTATCTTTGCAGAACAATCAATGTCTCGTCTGACCTACATCTACATCTACGTTTATACTCCGCAAGTCACCCAACGGTGTGTGGCGGAGGGCACTTTACGTGCCACTGTGATTACCTCCCTTTCCTGTTCCAGTCGCGTATGGTTCGCGGGAAGAACGACTGCCGGAAAGACTCCGTGCGCACACGAATGTCTCTAATTTTACATTCGTGATCTCCTCGGGAGGTATAAGTAGGGGGAAGCAATATATTCGATACCTCATCCAGAAAACGCACCCTCTCGGAACCTGGGCAGCAAGCTACACCGCGATGCAGAGCGCCTCTCTTGCAGTGTCTGCCATTTGAGTTTGCTAAACATCTCCGTAGCGCTATCACGGTCACCAAATAACCCTGTGACGAAACGCGCTGCTCTTCTTTTGATCTTCACTATCTCCTCTGTCAAACCGATCTGGTATGGATCCCACACTGATGACCAATACTCAAGTATAGCTCGAACGAGCGTTTCGTAAGCCACCTCCCTTGTTGATGGACTACATTTTCTAAGGACTCTCCCAATGAATCTCAACCTGGCACCCGCCTTACCAACAATTAATTTTATATGATCATTCCACCTCAAATCGCGCCGCACGCTTACTCCAATATATTTTACAGAAGTAACTGCTACCAGTGTTTGTTCCTCTATCATATAATCATACAATAAAGGATCCTTTTTTCTATCTATTCGCAATCCATTACATTTGTCTATTTTAAGGGTCAGTTGCCACTCCCTGCACCAAGTGCCTATCCGCTGCAGATCTTCCTGCATTTCGCTGCAATATTCTAATGCTGCAACTTCTCTGTATACTACAACATCATCCGCGAAAATCCGCATGGAACTCCCGACACTATCTACTAGGTCATTTATATACCGGGTGGTCAAAAAGTCAGTATAAATATGAAAACTGAATAAATCACGGAATAATGTAGATAGAGAGATACAAATTGACACACATGCTTGGAATGACATGGGGTTTTATTAGAACCAAAAAATGTCCGACAGATGGCGCTTCATCTGATCAGAATAGCAATAATTAGCATAACAAAGTAAGACAAAGCAAAGATGATGTTCTTTACAGGAAATGCTCAATATGTCCACCATCATTCCTCTACAATAGCTGTAGTCGAGGAATAATGTTGTGAACAGCACTGTAAAGCATGTCCGGAGCTATGGTGAGACATTGGCGTCGGATGTTGTCTTTCAGCATCCCTAGACATGTCGGTCGATCACGATACACTTGCGACTTCAGGTAACCCCAAAGCCAATAATCGTACTGACTGAGGTCTGGGGACCTGGGAGGCCAAGCATGACGAAAGTGGCGGCTGACCACACGATCATCACCAAACGACGCGCGCAAGAGATCTTTCACGCGTCTAGCAATATGGGGTGTTTCTAACAAAACCCCGTGTCATTCCAAGCACGTGTGTCAATTTTTACCTCTCTATCTACATTATTGCGTGGTTTATTACGTTTTCAATTTTATACTGACTTTTTGATCACCCGGTATATTGTGAAAAGCAATGGTCCCATAACACTCCCCTGTGGCACGCCAGAGGTTACTTTAACGTCTGTAGACGTCTCTCCATTGAGAACAACATGCTGTGTTCTGTTTGCTAAAATCTCTTCAATCCAGACACACAGCTGGTCTGATATTCCGTAGGCTCTTACTTTGTTTACCAGGCGCCAGTGCGGAACTGTATCGAACGCCTTCCGGATGTCAAGGAAAATGGCATCTACCTGGGAGCCTGTATCTAATATTTTCTGGGTCTCATGAACAAATAAAGCAAGTCGGGTTTCACACGATCGCTGTTTCCGGAATCCATGTTGATTCCTACAGAGTAGATTCTGGGTTTTCAGAAATGACATGACCCCGTGGTTACTCCGATCAGAGGAATTAAGTGATCTACCCGCTGTATCACATTTGTGGTATCTTATCGTCACCGTTTAAATCTCTCCTGACCCCGTGGCAGGGTGCCCTCGGTGGCTGACCCCACACCGCAGCGGCCTCCCGCATCCGGTACGGGCGGCCGCGGCTGTCCCTGGCAAACAGCGCTAATGGTGATGGCGGGCCGCTCATTACGGCCGCCGTAATGACAGGACAGAAGCGGTCTCGTGCCCGCGCGCGCGCCAGCCGCATCGCAGATCCGCCTCTGGGTCGCGCCGCCGATCCCAGCCGCGGGGGCCGGCGCCCGAGCTCCCGCCTAATCGCGGCGACCCAAACGATCGTGTTGTTCGCTGCCCGAGGAGATCCTGTACGCACGGCCGTGACCGTGTTCTGCAGCTGGAACGCCTTCACCGCCCCACTCCGCCCTCGGCACTACTAGTGACAGCAAAAGCCCAGCAGCTTGCTTTGCTCATGTTTATAGGGTCACCTTCACAGCGTTGAGTAGGTATCTAGCGTACGTTAATAGTACAAAACATTAACACTGCTGGCTTCCGCTAAGACTGAATGCTGGCTGTTGGCGTTGCCGGTGGATGACTCGGTTTTGAACATACACTCTAAGGCAAAAACAAGACGCAGCACGAACGAATTATCCTAATGCGACGGAAGTCTCGAGATATGATGTACCGGGTGATCAAAAAGTCAGTATAAATTTGAAAACTGAATAAATCACGGAATAATGTAGATAGAGAGGTACAAATTGACACACATGCTTGGAATGACATGGGGTTTTATTAGCACAAAAAAATAAAAAAATAAAAAATACGAAAGTTCAAAAAATGTCCGACAGATGGAGCTTCATCTGATCATAATAGCAATAATTAGCATAACAAAGTAAGACAAGGCAAAGATGATGTTCTTTACAGGAGATGCTCAATATGTCCACCATCATTCCTCAACAATAGCTGTAGTCGAGGAATAATGTTGTGAACAGCACTGTAAAGCATGCCCGGAGTTATGGTGAGGCATTGGCGTCGGATGTTGTCTTTCAGCATCCCTAGAGATGTCGGTCGATCACGATACACTTGCGACTTCAGGTAACCCCAAAGCCAATAATCACACGGACTGAGGTCTGACGAAAGTGGCGGCTGAGCACACGATCATCACCAAACGACGCGCGCAAGATATCTTTCACGCGTCGAGCAATATGGGATGGAGCGCCATCCTGTATAAACATCGTACGTTCCAGCAGGTCTTTATCAGCCAGGCTGGGGATGATGCGATTCTGTAACATATCAGCGTACCTCTCACCCGTCACGGTAGCAGTTACAAAACCAGAATCACGCATTTCCTCGAAGAAAAACGCCCGATAACGGTAGATGTGGTAAATCCAACCCATACCGTGACTTTCTGCAATCGAGTTTCCACGACAATTCTAGGAATTTCGGTAGCCCAAATTCTGCAGTTGTGGGCGTGACAGATCCTCGGAGCGTGAAATGAGCTTCGTCGGTCCACAACACGTTACTCAACCAATCGTCATCTTCCGCCATCTTTTGAAATGCCCACACCGCAAATGCCCTCCGCTTCACTAAATCTCCAGGTAACAGTTCATGATGCAGATGGATTTTGTACGGATAGCATCGGAGAGTACGCCTAAGTGCCAACCTAACAGTAGTGTATGGAATGCCTGTGCGACGTGCGACTGCACGAGCGCTGACTTCCCCGTGCATAGACGAGACGAACACGCTACAGTCTCCATTATTCCTGAACTGTCTCAGCAGCATTACGCATTGTGTTCGGTCGGCCACTACGGAGTCTATCATCTAAACAACCCGTGGCTTCGAACTTCGAAATCATTCTCGCCACAGCTGCATTTGTCAACGGACCTTTACCCGTTCGAATCCCCTTCCTATGGTGATAGGATCGTAACGCTGAACTAGCACATTCCCCATTCTGATAATACAGCTTCACTAAAAGCGCCTTTTCAGGTAACGTCAACATGCTGCGACTGCTGGCGCATCTGATTCTCTCTAATACAGCTCCTTTTATACACGATTGTCTTGTGCAGTCACTGACGTTTTGCTGTCCAGCGCCATCTGCCGGACATTTTGTGAACTTTGCTTTTTTTGTTCTAATAAAACCCCATGTCATTCCAAGCATGTGTATCAATTTTTACCTCTCTATCTACATTATTCCGTGATTTATTCAGTTTTCAAATTTATACTGACTTTTTGATCACCCGGTACTTGTGTAGACAAGCAAATATTTACAATTTCAACAAAACTGAATGATTTAGTCAAGAGAAACCTTCAGCTGTCATTTATTTCGCACAATTCTCTGCTAGTTTCGGTCAGTTACCATTTTCAATCTTAACTGGCTTAAACGGCTGGAAAGTTACACCATAAGTTGAACAAAAGTAATTTGCTCTTTCAAGCCCACCCACAAAAAATGGCTCTGAGTACGATGCGACTTAACTTCTGAGGTCATCAGTCGCCTAGAACTTAGAACTAACTAAACCTAACTAACCTAAGGACATCACACACATCCATGACCGAGGCAGGATTCGAACCTGCGACTGTAGCGGTCGCTCGGCTCCAGATTGCAGCGCCTAGAACCGCACAGCCACTCCGGCCGGCAAGCCCACCCACAATAACAACTGTGTCAAGAAGTAAGTCCACATCTACAGCTAGTAACACACTGTCAAGAGAAAGAGGTTCACAAATACAGCAAGCCAAAATCGCGTTGGTCCACCTCTGGCCTCTATAGAACCAGTTATTCGGCTCGGCATCGATTGACAGAGCTGTTCAATGTCCTCCTGTGGCATATCATGACAAATTATGTCCAATTGTCGCTTTGGATAGTCATAATCCCGAGCTGGTTAGAGGGTCCGGCGCATAATGCTCCAAAATTTCGAAATTACCGAGAGATCTGGCGACCTTTCTGCCCAAAGTAGAGTTTTACAAGCACGAAGACGAGCAGCAATAAACTCTCACGGTGTGCGGACGGGCACTCCCTTGCTGAAATGTAATCAGAGAATGGCTCGGCATGAAAGGCCACAAAGCAAGGCGTAGAATATCGTCGACGTACCGCTGTGCTGTAAGAGTACCGCGGAAATACGAAATAAAATGGCACCACTGATCATCACCTCTGGTTGTTCGGCTGTTTGGCGGGCGACGGCGTACCTGGTATCTCACCAGGGCGTCTCCAGAAACTTATTCACTGATCATCGGCGCGCAGATCTAACAAGGGAACCTCCCCATCGCACCCCCCCCTCAGATTTAGTTATAACTTGGCACAGTGGATAGGCCATGATAAACCGAACACAGATCAATTGAGAAAACAGGAAGAAGTTGTGTGAAACTGTGAAAAAATAAGCAAAATATACAAACTGAGTAGTCCATGGGTCACATAGGCAACATCAAGGAGCACGTGAGCTCAGGAACGCCGTGGTCTCGTGGTAGCGTGAGCAGCTGCAGAAGGAGAGGTCCTTGGTTCAAGTCTTCGCACAAGTGAAAATTTTACTTTCTTTATTTTTGCATAGTTATATCTGTCCGTTCGTTCATTGACGTCTCTGTTCACTGTAATAAGTTTAGTGTCTGTGTTTTGCGACCGCATCGCAAAACCGTGCGATTAGTAGACGAAAGGACGTGCTTCTCCAATCGGAACCGAAAACATTTGACGGAAAGGTCATAGGTCAACCGATTCCTCCACAGGAAAACACATCTGATATATTCTATACGACACTGGTGACGGCATGTGCGTCACATGACAGGAATATGTTGTCGACCCACCTAACTTGTACACTTGGCGAATGGGTAAAAAAGATTCTTTTACCTTGCCCGATTTAGGTTTTCTTGTGGATGTGATAATCACTCCCAAAAAAGTGATGAAAACGTAAGAGTTTGTCACATAAACTGAAAATAAAAAATTAAAGTTCTCACTCATGGACGATTTGAACCAGGGACCTTTCGTTCCGCAGCTGCTCACGTTACCACGAGACCACGGCGCTCCTGCAACCCCAGTGTCCTTGATGTTGCCTATCTTCCCATAAACTACTCAGTTTGTATATTTTGCTTATTTTTTCACAGTTCCACACAACTTCTTCCTGTTTTCTCAATTGATCTGTGTTCAGTTTTTCAAGGCCTATCCAATGTGCCAACTTATAACTGAATCTGAGGGGGGTGCGATGGGGAGGTTCCCTTGTAAGCGGAAGTCATCTCTGAAGACAACTGTGCTCCAGTCAATGAGATTCCAGGCCGAATATACTCGACAGCACTGGGAACGTGCTTGTTGGCGTACGGAAGAAGTCAATGGCAGTCAGCGCAAGCGGCGCTGTGAGCTCAGCCCCCTTTCTGTGAGGCGCCTGCCCTTCTTGTCACAGTTGCACATTGGAGTGCTGATAAAGATAAATTCGAAGCTCTGTGAGCGTCGTTGACGATTTCTCGGTCCTCACGTTCTGCCGTCTTTCTGGGTCGACCGCTTCCTTCTTGGCGCTGTGTTCGGCCATGGTTATCCCATTGCTGTCCACATCGTAGAGTGCTGGGATCGTTCCAGTTCAAATGTCCAGCAACTCACCGGTTACCCCAACCGACTTCTTTAAGCCCAGTTACACGTCCTCTCTCAAATGCTGACATCTGTCCACGAGCCTGCTTGCGAGGAATAGGATACGGAATAAAATTCACACAGACTTCGTGCCCCGGGTATCAACATGATCCCTGTTTATTACCCTTGCCAGCTGCGCGGTGAGATTGCGCTGCAGCAACTCACATTCTTCGATCGGCCGTCAGGGTTCACAATTTCGCATTGTCCGTCAATACCTGGATCACTATCAGTATTTGAAGTGTTTGCATAACTCCTTCGTGGTGTGTAGTCCTTTTCCTTTTTGTCCTATTTTTTTTTCTCAGTGTGTATATGAGTGGAGCAGAGACGATAGGGGTCACGATAAGTGCCGCAAATGGAAACACCCACAGACAGATGCAACTTTTACAATGGGCTGATTGTTGTGGCCCAGCGCCTGTGAACGGCATCTCCGATATTGTAAGGATGGTTGACTTTCAGCGTGCTACTGTCGTGAGCGACTATGGAAAGTGGTTGGAGGTAGATCCAGCCACGAGTAGGCGAGAAGTCGTTGGATGCCAACGCCTTATCACAGAACTTGGAGACAAGAGGCTTGCCCATTCTCCAAGGCCGGTATTACACTATCATATTAATTTGTCAAACTTGATATGACAAACATGTATGTCAAAGAAATTTGATAGTCTAATAGGCACCTTTGTCAAATCTCGCCTTTCATAAGAAAAAATATGATCAAATCTAGAGTCTCACCATAGGTTTGACCATAAAAGTTGTTCGTCTTCTGTTCACTGCAGTGTGAAATCGAACTGCTTGGAGCGCTGGCATCGCTGCACTATTTGATGTCTGCAGTGCGTTTGTAAACACGGTTGCAAAGTTTCTTTAGTGTGTTCCCTCCACTCTTTTTAATAATCTTGCTTCGACTGGGTTAGGGGGTGAGCGAGGGGCACAATGCATGTTATTAACTGTTTGCTGATGGGCTATAGGCAACTTCAAATCCACAATCACAACTACAGCCGTCCACCTCTACATTTGGAAACATCCACTGAGCCTTTCAACAAGCCAGAATAGAATCGGCGGGAACGCTCTAAAATAAAAATTTTCTCTTAGCTCTCCATTCAACATTGTCTATTATTAAACTCTAGTTGCCACGAGTTTAAAAGTGCTTCATCATTTTATTAGCTTTCTAGTTGTAGGAACACTAATTCTATTAATTAAATTATTCAAAAATAAAAATAATTCTTAATGCCCAAATAGTGTATTAAACATTTATTTACCCTCAGGTATTTCTATTGCAGTTCTTTGTAAGTCGCTTCACACGTTTCTGGAATTATTTTGGTTAATGTGCTCTGTGGTGTATTGTTAGCTAAAGCAGCTCGCCCCTGTAGTCAGAAATCGCAGTGTTATGGTGAGCCTGTATTCTGCATATATAGCATTTCTCAAGCGAGTGTTCTACTTTCTAATATGAGGAGCCACTTCACTGAGAAAATATTGAAATGTACCCTCGTCCATTCGTAAGTAATTTATATGAGACTGGACGTCCTCCACTTGCAGCTCTCCTAACAAACTTTGCTGAATGCTTTTATTATCTAATTAGAGTAAGAACTGAAGCCCACCCAAAATCACCTTGCAGAAATTTATTTAAAGAATCGGAATATTCACAGTACCTTCGCAAAACATATATTCACTTATGAAACTCAAAATAATAGCAAAGTGCATCGCTACAACACTGGAATAAAGGATGACCTTCACTATTCTGGGATAAATCTGGTTTTGGCACAGAAAGGGATGAATTACGCTGCCACAAAAACCTTTGGTCATTTACCAAATAGCATTGACTGTCTGTCTAATAGCCAAACGACATTTCATAAATGAATGTAATGTCTCGACGTAAAACGCACTGTTTCACCCAAATATGTTTCTTTTTATTTCCTCCTCTTCTCCTCCAAATGCACACACAGTGCAATTGTGGCAGAGGCAGCTGCAGCTCATAATACACTACTGGCCATTAAAATTGCTACACCACGAAGATAACTTGCTGCAGACGCGAAATTTAACAGACAGGAAGAATATGCTGTGATACGCAAACGATTAGCTTTTCAGAGCATTCACACTAGATTGGCACCGGTGGCGACACCTACAACGTGCTGACATGAGGAAAGTTTCCAACCGATTTCTCATACACAAACAGCAGTTGACAGCGTTTCCTGGTGAAAAGTTGTTGTGATGCCTCGTGTAAGGAGGAAAAATGCGTACCATCACGTTTCCGACTTTGACAAAGGACGGATTGTAGCCTATCGCGATTGCGGTTTATAGTATCGCGACATTGCTGCTCGCGTTGGTCGAGATCCAATGACTGTCAGCAGAATATGGAATCAGTGGGTTCAGGAGGGTAATAAGGAACGCCGTGCTGGATCCCAACGGCCTCGTATCACTAGCAGTCGAGATGACAGGCATCTTATCCACATGCCTGTAACGGATCGTGCAGCCACGTCTCGATCCCTGAGTCAACAGATGGGGACGTTTGCAAGACAACAACCATCTGCACGAACAGTTCGACGACGTTTGCAGCAGCATGGACTATCAGCTCGGAGACCATGGCTGCGGTTACCCTTGACACTGCATCACAGACAGGAGCGTCTGCGATGGTGTACTCAACGACGAACCTGGGTGCACGAATGGCAAAGCGTTATTTTTTCGGATGAATCCAGGTTATGTTTACAGCATCATGATGGTCGCATCCGTGTTTGGCGACATCGCGGTGATCGCACATTGGAAGCGTGTATTCGTCATCGCCATACTGGCGTATCACCCGGCGTAATGGTATGGGGTGCCATTGGTTAGACGACTCGGTCATCTCTTGTTCGCATTGACGGCACTTTGAACAGTGGACGTTACATTTCAGATGTGTTACGACCCGTGGCTCTACCCCTCATTCGATCCCTGCGAAACCCTACATTTCAGCAGGATAATGCACGACCGCATGTTGCAGGTCCTGTACGGGCCTTTCTGGATACAGAAAATGTTCGACTGCTGCCCTGGACAGCAAATTCACCAGATCTCTCACCAATTGAAAACGTCTGGTCAATGGTGGCCGAGCAACTGGCTCGTCACAGTACGCCAGTCACTACTGTTGATGAACTGTGGTGTCGTGTTTAAACTGTATGGGCAGCTGTACCTGTACACGCCTTCCAAGCTCTGTTTGACTCAATGCCCAGGCGTATCAAGGCCGTTATTACGGCCAGAGGTGGTTGTTCTGGGTACTGATTTCTCAGGGTCTATACACCCAAACTGCGTGAAAATGTAATCACATGTCAGTTCTAGTATAATGTATTTGTCCAATGAATACCCGTTTATCATCTGCATTTCTTCTTGGTGTAGCAATTTTAATGTCCAGTAGTGTAAGCTGTTGTCCGGCATCTTGTATTTTAATGAGAAATTTGATGGCATTGTAATATTCCATTTTAGCTCCATGGCAAAGATTTTCCTCAAAGAAATTGAACGAATGTATTATCATATTTCTTTGTCAAAGAAATATCGTTCAGTGCACACTGTTGAACACGGACCTCCACAACACATGGTTCGTAGTTGTTCCCCTGTTGACCCAACGGCATCGTCAAATGCGACACTGGATCATATAGATTCGACCGTCGCTCAATGGAAACGTATCGGGCGGTCGCATGAAACTTGTTTCTAGTTACACTAGGTGGGTTCCGGATACGCCACTATCCGGGCTAGCAGCAACATGCACCGAGCCACGGATGCCGGCCAGAGGGGGACAGGGTGTTACGCTGTGGCAGACATTCTCTTCGTCTTCCATGGTTCCTGTGGTAGAGCTTGAAGGCAGCATGACAGCGATGGGCTACGTGAACATTACTGTGTACCACCTCATCCAGTTATGCTCAACGGCGATGGTGCCTTCCAGCCGGATAACTGATTCCGTGCCCACGAATTATCGGCCAATAATTCACTGGAATTGCGTAGATATCTGGAATCCTACCAAGTCCTTGTCGAATCAATGACGTGCAGAATCGCTGCAGTGTTGCTTTACAAAGCTGGACACAACTTTGAAATTGTCGCAGGAGAGCTTCTGTAATGTTTGGAAGGTAGGAGACGAAATACTGGCAGAAGTAAAGCTGTGAGGACCGGCCGTGAGTCGTGCTTCGGTATCTCAGATGGTAGAGCACTTGCCCGCCAAAGGCAAAGGTCCCGAGTTCGAGTCTCGGTCGGGCATACAGTTTTAATCTCCCACGAAGTTTCATATCAGCGCACACTCCGCTGCAGAGTGAAAATCTCATTCTGGAAACATCCCCCAGGCTGTGGCTAAGCCATGTCTCCGCAGTATCCTTTCTTTCAGGAGTGCTAGTTCTTCAAGGTTCGCGGGGGAGCTTCTATAAAGTTTGTAAGGTAGGAGACGAGATACTGGCAGAAGTAAAGCTGTGAGGACCGGGCGTGAGTCGTGTGGAAGTGTTTGCAACGGTGGTTACATTTCCAACCGTACCGGTACCGTCCGTAGCTCCTGTAACATTTAAAACCGGAAGGTTATGTCCGGCGCTTTCAATTGCAATGCAGGAAGCACTTGTGAACGAACGTTCCGAATCCAAGTACATTTTAAGCGACGAAACAATCTTCCATTTATCTAGAAAGGTTAATCGCCACAATGTGAGAGTGCGACACCCTGAAGATTTTCATTAAATTGTGGCTCATGAACGAGATTCGACGAAAGTTAATGTAGCGCAGTGTGGCAGACGAAGCTGTATGGGTCGCTTCTCTTCTCTACCTTGAATGTTGTAGTTGTGGTTGTTTCCACAACTGACTACTGATTCCGGTAATTTCATCTTCCGACAAAACGTGGAACTTCCGCATCGGTGGATTGGGCTCAGTGGTGCAGATGACGTGGGACTGTTTCCTTGATGCCCCAGGTCGCCGTGCCTAACGTCTTGTGATTTTTGCCTTTGACGGCACATTAAGAATCCTTTTTACGTCCCCCGAACACGGGAACGGTTCAGAGAACGCATCAATGCTGCTGTAATGACCATGACGCAATGTTGTTACGTGTAGTACGTAAGGTAAGGATGTGTTTCGTGTGACCAGAGAGGTATTCATATAACATTTTCCCAATGCAAAATGGTGAGTGGTATCTTTACGGTTCTATTAATGCAATACTAGGGTAAATACGAAGCTTTGAAAACTAATGAATAATTTATACAGGGTAGCACAAAACAGATGTTAGAAAGTCTTTTTCTACTACAAAATACTTATACTGTATCAGACAACCTGAAATTTATACAGAAGGTTTCCAAAGTTCTTTCCTTCTGCAGCATTGGTAGTGTAGAGCCTTGAACGGAATTCCTTGATGACTTTCGGCAGAACATCATATTATTCTCTAGTAACTGCAGCGGTAACGTCCTGGAGTGTTCGAGGAACATTTTTGAAGACAGTGTCCTTTAGATAACTCCATAAGAAATAATGACACGGGTTAAGATCGGGTCTACAAGGGACGCCATTCTACACCGTCTTCAGTGAATGCTAAGGAGTCCAGGACAACGATAGGATCTCTGAACGCCTCCTGGAAGAAATCGAAGACGTCCGCAGTACCGTGCGGACGTCCTCCATGTTACAAGAACTAAAGTGCGCGTCATATATCTTGGCGGCCGAGTTTAGGTTCGTTCTGCGCATCTGACCTCACAAAACACAGTCAGCCAATGAACAGAGAACGACGTTGCCAGATCTCGACTGCAGTGCAGAGCACGGACGAGTGACTTCAGTTTTAGAAACGTTCCGTCATAAATAAAGTAATAGAACAAAAGCAATGTCATGATAGCAGACATTCTTTTATAGAAAGTTTGGAAAAAGCATTCTTTATACCAATTGCTTCATATTCTACTAATTAAACCAAACAAGCAATAAGACTCCTAATTCAGGCGATAGCAAGGAAAGGTGTTTGTTTCAATCTCACGAACTGCTTTTTCGCAATAAAGAACAGTGGTAATTGTTTATTTCCTATTGTACTTCGACGAAGCGTGAGTAATTCATAGTCATACCAATTGTGTTTATAAGTAGTTGCGTGAAGAGTTAGACTCCTTATGGAGTTAAACTACGCAATGAGCTGAGCTACTACTAAAGACTCATTTTTTGAATGCTGTAATTCATGACTGCAATTATCTGTCACCTTATTTATGTCATTTCATTGTAGCCATTTTTGTTACTGTTTCTAGTGAATAAAAAAAAAAGTGGCTGGGAAAAAAAAAAAAAAAAAAAAAAGGTAGCGGAACAGTTAAGCTGTTGGGCTCCCAAGTGAAAGGTTATGAGTTCAAACCTTGTGTGGTGCCTAATATTTTCTTTATTTAAAAACAATATTGGAGTGCCTTACTTCACGAATTTTATTCGTTTGAATGAAATTTCTAGTGCTTTGCCTCTTCATTAACTTTTTCGCTGCTGCAGACACGTGCTCCTCGCATTCCGCGCTGTGCGCGATTTTGTCATCACTGCACTTCTCGCCTGTGCAGACCCATGGTGTTCCCACTGCTTTGACACACTTATAATTCGATTTCACAAAAACTATTTGGCCAAAAAATTTGATTTTTACACGTCTTCTTGAGTGATACCTTCCCCCCATAAATGACTTAATTTTGTTTTGATGTGCAGCATTAAATGTAGTAAACCATTGCACGAAATTTTGAAGAGTTTGCAGAGGTAAAAGTCCATAGCGTATACTTTCCGTATGGTCGATTTTAGTTGCCACAATGTTGAGAATGAAATGTGGACAAGATACCTAAATTTCATATAATATTTACTGTATAACAATATCTCATTTAATTTAAGTATCACATAGGTGTCGTATGTAATATTGAGAAATATTCCGTCTTTCGAGACTGTAATAAAAGTTTTATTTACACACGGCGCGTTTGGCTTTATTTTAAAGCACTTCCATCGGTGAAAGGTATGGCACATACACAATGGTATTCATGTTCCATTTCTTGTTTTTGTTCCACAGTCGCAGTTTTACCAATGGTATTGAAATATATCCCTCTTCTGCAACTGTAATAAGCGACTTATTTAGACCAGACGCGTTTCTCTCTTTTGGAGCATCATAAGAGGACTGTATTTTGTTTCCTCCATTGCCAAGTCACCTTTCGTAGTTTTGTGCTGCGGTAGCACAATATTCAACGTTTGTGTTGGCTCATCAGTGTTTTAGCAAATAAATGCTGTTTGTGTGTGCCACACACAAAATTATATTTGACATAGCTCTGAGCACTTCACTGACAGACGGTATATTCAAGTCCTAATGTTTTTGTAAGTCCACAGTTTTGTTTAATGTATTTTGTCTACTTCCTTTTGATTGATTGAAGTGCTTTAAAATAAAGCCAAACGTGCCCAGTGTAAGTAAAACTTTTGTTACAGTCGCGAAAGGTGGAATATTTCTCAATATTACATACAACACTTATGTCGTACTTAAATTAAATGAAATATATAGGTATCTTGTCCACATTTCATTCTCAACATTGTGGCAACTAAAATCGACCATCCGGAAAGTATACTCTATGGACTTTACCTCTGCAAACTCTTCAAAATTTCGTGCAATGGTTTACTATATTTAATGCTGCATAATATTTGCGTTGAACATCGAAACAAAATTAAGTCATTTATGGGGGGAAGGTATCAGTCAAGAAGATAAGTAAAAATCTAATTTTTGAGCCAAATAGTTTTTGTGGAATCGAATGATAAAGAGTGTCAAAGCAGTCGGAACACAATGTGTCTGCACAGGCGAGCAGTGCAGTGACAAAATCGCCCACAGCGCGGAATGCAGGGAGCACGTCTTTGTAGCAGCGAAGGGGTTAATGCGGCCGTGGTGGCTTTACTTCATGAACTGCGCACTCCCCCCTAAACGTAAGCTTGCGAACTATGCTGTACTATGGCGCTGCTTCTCTTGGCGTGTGCGTCGTGTGCAACTGGCAACGCAGCAATCTCCCGCGTCTAGGCGGGCATGCGCGAGCCGCCAAGATAAAAGAATTGAACTATAGTAGTGTCGAAGCATTCGGCCGCGTCATGCAGATGCTACAAATTCATGTTCCAGTGACTGTCCGTGTTTGTCTCCTATGACAGGTCCCTCGAAGAAAATGGACCCAATAATTCATTGTGCGCTGATTACGCACAAAATACTGACTTTTTATTGCTGAAGTGGAGCAACACATTGTGGATTCTCAGTAACTCAGTGGCGTCAGTTCTGTTTGTTGAAATACCCATCAAGATGGAAGTGTGCCTCATGACTAAACCAGATCTGATCCGTATCGACTGTTCCGTTTTCAGAGGCCTTAGACATCTCATTATCAAAAGACTATCGCTGCTCCACATCCCTGTCCTTCAGAGGTTGCCACTGTAGAATTTTGCAAGAGAAAACGTCGTGACATCCTGAGTTGCTGTACAGAATGTTTTGTTGATGTACTGGGCTCTTCACTGAATAAAGTTGACAGTCGTTCCACATGCTCCATGGTTACACCGAAGACTGCTCGTCCTGAATGGTCTTCCCTAGAATAATGTAGAGGTCCAGCCTTTCCAAGCATTTCATCAACCCGTCAAAAAACAGGGGAAACATTATACAAAATCTGTTTGAGAGGATTCTTACATTTTCTCATCAAAATTTGACTTCAGTTCTGCACTTTAATCTTACCGAGAAATGATAATTCCAAATGGTGTTAGTCTTGGACCAAACGTGCTGTTGAATGCGCGTCACACCACAACGATACGTCCGGAATCAGCATAAATGTCTTTGCAACCAACTGTCGCTATTCCAGTGTTAGTGCCGGCCGCTGTGGAAGAGTGGTTCTAGGCGCTTCAGTCCAGGAACACGCTGCTGCTACGGTTGCAAGTTCGAATCCTGCCTCGAGTGTGAATGTGAGTGATGTCCTTAGGTTAGTTAGGTTTAAGTAGATCTAAGTCAAGGGGACCTAGAGCAATTTGAACCATCCAGTGTTAGTGTTCCATTCTGAAATTTGATCCGAGACGTCGATGAGTGAGTAAGAGAATTTTCAGAGCTACAGTACAACAGTAACACCAGAAAATTCATTAACTTATACAATTAAACCACAGTGGACAAATAATATCTAACACCTATTTTGAGACACTCATTTGTATCCCTGTATATCTATAGTTTAAATAAGGTGGCACCAGAGATTCGGACCACTACCTTCGCGTGAGTCCACTTGGAGGATCAGTAGCAAGTGTCACAAACTGATGGTGCTTGCCCTGCCCAGCTTGTATTGGGCGATGGTGCTCTGGCAGTGGCGTTGTATCCCAGCCGTGGGTCAGGCCATCAGGACAGCAGCTGTTGCGTCACGGAGATGCTCAGCCGCGTTGCGAGAGCTAGCAGCGCCTCGGATCCGGGACACTAGCGTGTGTGGCAACCGCCACACTCACAGCGGCCTCTGCTGCAACTGGCTCAGCTGGAGGCTCAGCAGTTGCGAATGCTACGTCTATTGACGTCGACTTAGGTCGAGTTGGGTAAGTTGCAACTGGAGTGCCTTAGAAAGAAAATTGTGAAAAACAGTAGAAAAGGCTGCCGACAGGGTTTTATTTGTGGTCGAGAATTCTGGGATGCTGGCACAGAACCACGACTGAATCAGTTTCACAATATGACAACAGCCGCCTTCGCGGACGATCTGCTACTTACAGTAGCTGCCAATACAGCGGACCAATTAAAGAACAATAGTAGGGAAGCTCTTGAAACAGCGCAAAAAATAAATTAACGATAGCAGCACACAAAACAGTTTGTAGGCAGCATACAAAATAGTTTACATTTTATGTACTACTCGGCTCAGTCACGTTAAGGAGATCACCTGTCAAAAGCCTGAATATCACTTTTTGCCTAGTGAACCATCGTGTTACGTTCAGGAAGAGAGTCAGCGAGGTTCTGGAAGGTATCGACTGGGATATGGAGCACGCCGACTCCAGTACCTTGGCCAACTTGTAGATACTCAGTCCGAGTTTCAGCTCCTTATAGTCATAACGTGATTCCTGAGAGCGTCTTGAGTGAGTTGTGTTTTTGTTCAAAAATGGTTCAAATGGCTCTAAGCACTACTGAAGCACTACTGAAACCTAAGTAACATAAGGACATCACACACATCCATGCCCGAGGCAGGATTCGAAACTGCAACCGTAGCAGCAGCGCGGCTCCGGACTGAAGCGCCTAGAACCGCTCGGCCACAGAAGCCGGCGTGTTTTTGTTGTGTGTTATGAAAATGGAACAGTGAAATTTAGCACAATCTTATGTCATCAAATTTTGTGCCATTTGAAAAATTGAAACAGGCCTATGGGAAACACTCTTTATCAAGACCACTAGTTTTTCGCTGGCACAAATCATTTTTGAAGACCGAGATCGCATAGAAGATAAATCTCGCTCAGCGAGACCTTCAACTTCAAAATCCGTCGAAGGTGTGAGTGCTCTTGTGAGATAAGACCGACGTTTAACAATAATGTTAGGCAGTATAACCGTACATGAAATTTTGACGGAAGTTTTGCACATCAGAACGATTTGTGCCAAGATGGCGCCAAAAAACCTCATTACTGAGGAGAAGAAAAATCGAAAAAACGCGTGCTTTGATCTTCTTGAGAGGACTGCAAATGACCACGAATGGTTCAGTCTTGTGATCTCAGTTGATGAATCCCGGATAATTGAGTACGTTCCTGATACAAAGCGGCAAAGTGAGGAATGGAAAAGTGAGACCGAAAGAAATCACGAATGAGCAACTCAATGGTCAAAATGATGCTGATTTGCTTTTTTAACAGAAGGCGTATGGCTCCTAAGGAATTTATTCCTCATTGACAAACTGTCAACCAGGCGTTTAACAATGATGTGCTCGAAGGTTCACGAAGAGGGTGAATCGAGCGAGACTGGACATTGCAGACAAGAGACTGCTATATCATGACAACGCCCCATGTCACATGGCCACTCCCGTCACGGAATTTTTGAACTCAAAAGGCGTTCCTGCGATTCCACAGTCCCTCTATTCACCTGCTCTGAGTCCTTGTGACTTTTTTCTTTTCCCGAAATTGAAAAATGTCAATTAAGGACTCCGGAGAACATTCAAAAAAATATGACGGATTTGTTTAAGGTCCTACCATTTGAAGCCTTTCTCTACTGCTACCAAGAGTGGAACAGCTCTTCTGGTGTATAGCTGCCGAAGGGAGCTACACTGAAGGTGACAATATTGTTGTTTGAAAAAAATAAATAAAAACTCTGGTAGATAAAAAATCAGATTCATTACTTTTTTCACACATCTCATATATCTGCACGCCAAATGGCCGAAGGATACCATGTAGATACGTTAATTGTTCATGGAGATATTTTTTTTACATTATGTTATTTAATACTGATTTATACTAATACATCTTGTAAGGTGGCGTGGTCTCCTGACCTTCATTTGTTACATATTCCGACCTCACCATCGTATTCTGTGTATCAAGACGTTTCATTCGAGCCTAAACTCGATATGGTAGAGTCAATTTTACATATTTCCATTTAATCGATATGCAAATCCAATAAATAAATCGCAAGTGCGTACCGACATTAAAAAGTTGAGGCTGGCGTGCACAAACATTCAACACACGTCGGCCACAGGAGATTTTGTTCAGCAGAGGCAACCAGACCACTGGAAAGTCCGTAGTAGGATGAGTTAGCTCACAGCTGTGCTGTTTGTCCGACCGCCCATGGACCAAAACAGTTTTTGCCAGAGAAAAGGGATAACGGCCCGTGTGTTCACCTTAAAAGCAAAACCCGCTGTATAGTTTAGGAGAGCCCCAGCATACGCATTTTTTGACGGACCTAGTGTGCAGTTTCAGAGTTCTCACAAGTGGACAGTAAACACCTAACGCAGATGCTATTTATTTCCAGATCGGTTGGCTTAGCCATTCTCCCATTTGTAAGAGTAACGCTGATTGGTGGATTGTTTCTGACGCAATGAGCCGGAGGAGTGAGGGAAAGACAGCGGATGATATACCCTTTCGCTTTATGCAAGGAGGGAAGTCGTCCCCGTGACGCTCTTGTAGCGGGAACACGTAGCGGGAGCGAGCGCGCTCGTGCGTGTACGCAGACAGCGCGCAACAAAGTCTCTACTCAGTCCTGCACTCAGAGAGCACCTCTGTCGCTAACGCATCATAGTGATACTCTATAATGATTCGCTTGCGATTAAGCATTTGTTCGTTGTGTTGGCCAAAACACTTTGTGGTGTCACCGCCAGACACCACACTTGCTAGGTGGTGGCTTCAAATCGGCCGCGGTCCATTAGTGCATGTCGGACCCGCGTGTCGCCACTGTGTGATCGCAGACCGAGCGCCACCACAAGGCAGGTCTGGAGATACGGAATAGCACTCGCCCCAGTTGTACGGACGACATTGCTAGCGACTACACTGACGAAGCATCGCTCATTAGCCGAGCAGATAGTTAGAATAGCCTTCAGCTAAGTCCATGGCTACGACCTAGCAAGGCGCCATTAGCCTTACATAGTTTGATTATCGTATGAACTGTCTCATCAAGAACGCTGTATACAATTGGTGGATTAAAGTTAAGTATTCCAGCAGCTACGTACTTTTCTTTATATCATTTATGAAGTATCCTGTTTCAGACCATCAAGTCCGCCTGCTTACTTAATGGCCGCCTCCCTGAAATAATGTGCGTAGTGTTGGCAATCTGTCAACACTACACACTTAATGTGTGGTGTAAACACAGACAAAGTTTTAGTTAGCACCTGCGAGCAAACATTGAGTGGCATCATGGTGGACTGGTTATCTGACCAGTGTACCACGCCAATAGCTAGACTAGGGGCAGATAGGAGTCCTTGACTTCATCAAGGCTTGTTCGACTGGCGAAGGTCAATCCAGATAGAAAGATATAGTTTTGTTATTTTACAGCGGCGAGCGACGCAGGTAGCAGTCGTCGCAGCTCACAGTATTGTGAGCTACAGCGTAGGTGAGCCCTATCTGTCCTCTATTAGAAATAACATACTTCATTCACGTCACTCCATTACATTTATCACGCTACAGCCTCGACCGTACTTAGAAAAATTCAATCGGATAATGTTTCAGTTTGAGTAGGCGCTGCTCTCAGCCATTCTGCTGAGTAAATAACATTCTTAAAGAAAAGGGATAAAAGAGCTTTCCCACACTTTGTATATAAATGTCGTTAACAGGATTCCTACCCATAAGAGGTAACCTCCTATTCCGAAAAGAACCCGGAAATTTGTGTATCAGTTTATAAATAAAAGTTTCATTTATTTTTCTTAAATTTTGCAATAAATATTTTCCGATCGTTTAATGTTTTTCTTACACTAACTAGCAATACTCCAGTACCCAAGTATCCTACTAGTTACGTAATAAAATAGAATATTTTTGTGTCTTTTCCTTACAGTAGACGACTCCAGAAGTATTTATTGCTGAAGGTTTTTCAGGCATTTCTTTTTGGTAGGTTAGGAGCGTCTGTCTGACTTCTGTGGTAGTGTGGGTTGGAAATTGCTTCTTGCAGGAGCCAAAGGGTACTAGTCAGATCAATTCGTTGCGCAACTTGAAATTTTATGTTACAATATTATATGTTATACTGATATATGCCAATTCACGCATAACATTCGTGCTGTTCTTGTATCCAGATAACAAACTAATTGAAAGTAGCTAATTAATAAGTAGCCTGCCTTGAACAAACACTAGCCTGTTCGCAGGTGGTCACACTAATAAACGCAAAATTACAGCAAATGTAAGAGTAAACGTTTCAGACCTATAATGTAACACAGATACCAAGAGAACGGGTCAATAACACATGGCGTTGCGTATGTGGCGTAGTACGAGAGATACCCGAGTAATAAATCGCGAATGGCGAATTTTCTGATATGTAGAAGATGTAAATTTTATTTTAATATCCGTAATGTTTAGAATTTCATATTTATCAAACTTGAGAACAATTATTTGTACAGTAGTCATACAGCAGTTTATCTGTAAAATGAAACACAAAATATTCACTAGGTTTTGAGACAGAAAGTTAAAAGTCGGCTAGAACACGTATATCTAGGAATTAACAAAAGTTCAGGTAATTCAGTTAACCAAAAATAACTAAAACTATTTCATTTTTTGTTCATATTTCATAGAAACTTTCAGACTGAAACTTCATGGCAGATTAAAACTGTGTGCCGGACCGAGACTCGAGCTCGCGACCTTTGCCTTTCGCGGGCAACTTTGGAAAGTAGGAGACGAGGTACTGGCGGAAGTAAAGCTATGAGGACGGGGCGTGAGTCGCGCTTGGGTAGTTCAGGTGGTGGAGCACTTGCCCGCGAAAGGCAAAGGGCCCGAGTCCGTGTCTCGGTCCGGTACACAGTTTTAATCTATCAGGAAGTTTCATATCAGCGCACACTCCGCTGCAGAGTGAAAATTTCATTCTGGAAACTTTCAAATTATGTAACATTTTCAAACAAGTCACGATACCTGGAATAATACTGGGGATACATATTCTTTATTCAGAAACGTTTAGCATAATTAGAGATTTTTATTAGAAATTTCAAGTGAAGAAATTTTTCGTACAGGTAGAGAAAATGAAGAAGTTTGACCTGTTTAAAAATTGAATCTTCTGTCATTATATAGTTGCAGGCCTGAGGTTTGGTCAGTAAGTAGATACCTTCCTTATCTAGTCAAATAAAAGAAGCTACGTGCTGATAGATTTCTAAATATGGAATCAATGAATGATTTTCTTTGTGGACTTTAGATCATTTATATACGTAGCAGAGAGCTCGTTGAGGCCATTTAAAAAACCAGAACTTAGACTAGCTTATTCAGATGGCCAATGCAAATTACGTAGTAATGAGAAGCGTTTCCTAAGCCATACATCAATATTCAGTCTGCTGGTTGTGTTCGATACGAACAATTTAGTGGTGAGAAATTTTCGTTTTTGGTGTGAGTGGGTAGTGAACATATCTGGCCTCAGATGAGTGACTTTCCATTCGTCAGTGATTCAGATCCGCGAGCGTATAAGCAGTCATTTTAGTACTGTAATTAGCGAGCTGTTCTGGCTTCGCTCTGGTAGGATCAAGTACTTACTGCCGTGCAACTTGTCTGGCGTAAAAGTAATAGTTAGTACGCAAACCTTCCCCATGAATCAATATAATAGTGCAAACCATATGAAAATCCCTCCAGTACTTCCTGAAATTAGCCTGCACATATAGAGTTTAATCCAGTAACATGTAAAGCAATAGATGCGTATAGTTTCTGGTGAAGTTTCGTTGCTCTCTAGAATTGCGGAAGCTTGTTACTGCTTTTCCCAAATATTGCCTACTTTGTAACTGACAAGCTCCTAGCGCCCATTATTGCCACGAGATATCACTCCAAACGCCAATTAATTGTAGAACAGATAACAACCCATACACATGTTGTAAATTTTAAGTTGACAGACCAGAATAACTCGAAAAATTATCTTCACACGAAAAAATGTGTAGAATCCAAAGTTGATTATTTTCGAGGGGGACATCTGCTGGTGCTAAAAGTAGCGCGCCACCCCAGCCCCTTGGAGGTGGGACGGGAGGCAACTTTAAAATTTCAAATGGGAACCCCTATTTTTTATTGCAGAATCAGATTCTACATGAGAAACTAGGTACATTTTGCCTTAAACATTTGTTTTGATTCCTGGCAGTTGGCGCTGTAATTCAAGAAAATCCATGTTCTCATTTTTACGTAAAAAATGGTTACAGATGAATAAAAAATACTTATTTACGTCGTAAATTTTGATTCGCTAAAACTAAAACTCTCCCTCTCCCCATAGGGTGGGGTTTGAGAGAGAGGAATTAGTTTTACAGATGTTAACCCAAATATTAATTTTTTCCCCAAATTCGGATAAGTTTTGTTTGTTTCTTGATCATGAGGTCACACAACTTTTAATTATCAAACAGATCATCTGACTAGCTAACTAACTAACCAAACATCCTACTTACTAACGAGTGAACTCATTTTTTATTTACCCATAACCATTTTCCACGCAAAAATGAGAACATGGATTTTCTTGAGTTACAGAATCAACCACCAAGAATCAAAACAAATGTTTAATAGAAAATGTACATAGTTTTTTATGTAGAATCTGATTCTGCAATAACAAATGGGGGTTCCCATTTGAAATTCTAAAGGTGCCTCCCACCCCGCCCCAGAGAGCTGGAGTGTTGCGCTGATTTTAGCACCAGCAGATGTCCCCTTTGAAAATAATCAACTTTGGATTCTACACATTTTTTCGTGTGAAGCTTATTTCTCGAGTTATTTTGGTTTGTCAGCTTAAAATTTACACACTGTATTACACCAGAATGAAAAATGCTTCTATCACAGCACAAAAGAGGCGAATATTTCCTGGACAGAGTTAGGGATATAGAATAGAGGAAGGGAACTAGCTTTTCGACTTATCTGGAAGCTTCAGAGACATTTAAATCAAAACATCTTGATGTATTCGCCTTTTTCATACTGGTTAGTAACAGGGCGTGGGTTTGGGGGAGAAATGGGTCCCTTGGGGAAAAATCCAATCCCCCATATCATCTAGAAATCAAAAAACTATTGTGTTGCCCCCCCCCCCCCCCAGCAACACACCCACCCCAAGAAACATTAATCCCCAAGAAAAAGAAATTGTAGCCACTATATGCATGCTCTCAGCCCCCTGATATTACATTCTGTTTACTATGGCTGGTGAATTTTCTGGATTTTGGGTAATGGATCAGGGACTTTAGCATAGAAATTGGAAGTGCCAGGTGTGCTAACACCTTACAGCTAAGAGAGCTCTCTGTGCTGGGGAAGTAGCGTTAGCTCGTAAAAGAGCACGAATATGTCAAAATGTTTTGATTTAAATGTATTTGAAGCTGCCAGATAAGCCGGAATGCTAATCCAGTTCTTTTACATCCCCAATTCGGGTTTGGACATGTTCGCCTTTTTTGTTCTACGGTATTAGCATTTTTCATTCTGCTTCCCAACTTTTGCTCTGCCATAATTTTAACACTAGACCGCCATAGCTTGGCAACCGATGTAGTGTTTTGTTGACTGGAGCGACGATTGACTCGGTGCAAGATTTTTTATTGTCTTTCGAACTACGTTGCTGATATCGTAGCAGCGCTTAAAGCTTTCACAAAGCAACAGGACGAACATTAAACACATGTATTTGCCTACCTTCTTGCAAAATCTGAATCTTCCTACACGTTTGAAACGTAGAAGTGGTATGCGTAAAATACAAAACGTAACATCCCAGTGAGAGCGATTGGTGTAGCATGTAAAATTCTAACCGTGCACATACAAATGGTACCATTAGCTGATAATTAATTTCAGCCCAATTAAGATCGCTTGCAAAAGGAATTAATCAATTCGCACAATTCTCTTGGCCGCCAGCTCCGGTTCGTCGTTCAAACAGTGCTGTAACATAACCTACATTAACACAGATGTTTGAATGGCTAAACAAATGGCCTCTGGTCGGAGTTAAACCAAAAACTTTCCACCTCATGTTCCTAGCTCGAATAGAAACTCTTCAGACATTTGTTTCAGCTCTTCCGCGCTGTAACAATATTCGTCATTATTTTGATTATACACACAAACCTTCCTCGTTAAATCAGTCTGTCTATTAGTGGAAACGGAAGTAAATACCTTAATGAGTTTCTGATCTTAGCCCTCACATACAGACAGAAAAGATGCGCAGGGCACTTTAACTTACAAGGGAACCTCTCCCTTCGCACCCCCCTCTGATTTAGCTATAAGTTGGAACAGTGAATAGGCCTTGAAAAACTGAACACAGATCAATCGAGAAAACAGGAAGAAGTTGCGTGGAACTATGAAAAAAAGTAGCAAAATATACGAACTGAGTAGTCCACGTGCAACATATGCAACTTCAAGGGTGATATGCAGCCAGAAGCGCCGTGGTCCTGTGGTTTGCGTGAGCAGCTGCGGAATGAGAGGTCCATGGTTCAAGTCCTCCTCCGAGTGAAAAATTTACTTTCTTTATTTTCGCAAAGTTATGATCTGTCCGTTCGATCATTGACGTCTCTGTTCACTGTAATAATTTTAGTGTCTGTGTTTTGCGACCGCACCGCAAAACCGTGCGATTAGTAGACGAAGGGACGTGCCTCTCCAATGGAAACTGAAAAAATTTCATCGCAAGGTCATAGGTCAACCGATTCCTCCACAGGAAAACACGTATTCTATACTATACTATACTGTTGACGGCATGTGCGTCACATGACAGTAATATGTTGTCGACCCACCTAACTTGTACACTTGGCGAATGGGTAAAAAGATTCTTCTACCTTGCCCGATTTAGGTTTTCTTGTGGATGTGATTATCACTCCCAAAAAAGTGATCGCATCGGACGGACAGACGGATAGATAATAATTGTCTGAAAACAAAAAATTAAAATTTTCAGTCGAGGGAAGACTTGAACCAAGGACCTCTCACTCCGCAGCTGCTCACGCTAACCACAGGACCACGGCGCTCCCAACAGTACATTACCCTTGGAAGTTACATATGTTATACATGGACTACTCAGTTCGTATATTTTGCTAATTTTTTTCATAGTTCCACGCAACTTCTTCCTGTTTTCTCGATTCATCTGTGTTCAGTTTTTCAAGGCCTATCCACTCTGCCAACTTGTAACTAAATCTGAGGGGGTGCGATGGGGAGGTTCCCTTGTTAGTAGTATGTGTACATGTGTGACTGAATTGTTAGATATTTTAGTTGTATATTTCATTAGGGCATGGAACAATGATTTCATATACGGCTTTCACTTTGAACATAGAAATTTCTTCTGCATGCCGTGAGAAAATTCCACATAGCAGATACGCTGCAGGTTGAACATTCTGTTGTATTCAAACAACAGTTCTATTTACCAACGTATAAAGCAACCGTGTCTAATTATTCTCAAAGGAACCGTGCTTTTCAACGTCGTTACCGAGCTCTCTCGCCAAGAAAGTTGGCACGCTTTTTTAAGTAGCTGAGTTCAGATCACCCTCCAGACATCTGCATTTGTGTTCCCGTGATTTCCCTACATCCTCTACGGGAAATATCTGTGTGGCTCTTTCAAACAGGTCGAGTTCAGTTGCCTTTCCCTTCTTTCGTCAATCAGAGCACGTTCTCAGTCTCTGACAATCTCTTCACTGACGATGTTAACAATAATCCTCCTTTCCCTTTTTCATTAGTTCTGCTCAATCTGTTAATATCCGAGGTGACATTGTTCGAGAACAAAGATGAGAATTTAGCAAACTTTCTACACGTATGTGAGGGTGAATCTGCATGACGGGGTTTAGACTGGTGTTTGAAATGTGGTTTTTCTTTTCTTCCGCGCCGTTGGGTACAGAATAGAATTCATTAACGTAGAAATCTTGCAGATTTGTCAGAATAATCATTAACAAGAACTGCCAAACAATTAGCGGGATTGTAGAACACCAAGGTATCGAAATGGTTAAGTGTTGGCCACCGAGGCCTGACATTTCAATTTGAGTGATTTGTCAGATTATCTTTCATGCTATTTCTTCACGTCCGTTAATACCAAGTCAGCAAAACTGCGAGTCATCAGTATTAAGAATCTGAAGACAGGCGCAATGCATGATTAAACAATATCTTCGAGTATGAAAACAAAGATAAATCGTCTTACATGAAAACAGTTGCAGTGCAAATATTGGTCAGGAGAAGATCGATTTATGTTGATACAGGATGTTTCCTATGATGAAATATTCTGTATAAGTCTCGGTGAAAACTGAGATTGTGGCATTAAATTAAGAAACGTGAAAGAGAAAAGTCGAACCAACACCCCAAAAATATTTAACAACATTTGCAAGTGTATTTTACTGTGAAGTTATTTAAAGATATTCAAACCTTCAATAATGCTCCTACTTTGTCCTGGTATTAATTTCTTGAACGTCTTAAAATGAACACTACAAAATGATAGGGAAACGTCTCTTACGTTTCTACAACAGAAACACACAAATCCATTTCATGTAAAGAAAGAACGGTTTACTACTTTCTCAGATGAGAAACGCGTAAACGGAGTTCAAAGTTTCGTCCGCTTGCTTCAATAGACGCATGAAGTCTCATAATATTATTGGATGGATGAAAATCCTAAAAGAAATATTTAGGGTAGAGATTACAAGCAGTTTAATGCGAGTGCCGAAACTATATGACGATCTGGTGGGTTCATTAGTTCTACCAAGTCGTGTGGGTCTCCTGGTGAATGAAATGGCTCTCCGTTTGGCTAGAAGAGAACTTACTCGCTCCACTGTCGCTTTGCAAGTTTCCAGGTGCGGATTAAATCTCTGCTCGCTCAGAAGCGGAGCGACATGTGGTTGGCTACTGCCCCATCTAAGAAACTCCAAGAAATCAAGGGGACTACTACAGCACAGCGGTCTTCCTTCCGCTTCTCCCGGAACGAATTCACAGTCCTACGTCGTCTCCGCATCAGTCATAGCAGGTTAACCAATAGTCTCCTTCTGTGTAACGAGCGGCCTCCACATAGTGGTTGTGGAGCCTTACAGACAATAGTTCGTATCTTTGTGGAACGACCCCTCCTTTTGGCCCTCAGTGCCAAGTATGGTCTTGCCTCTAATGTCGGCGGATGAATCACGGATGGCTGAACTGTTTCAGGTTTCCTCCGAAAGAGTGGTTTTTAATCTCAGTTATAATGTTATTATTACCTCGAGAGCAGTACCAGGGTACAGGGGGTGGGGTGTCTTCCGCTGTATGCTAGCTCTAGAGGATCCCTGTCTCTACCTCCTTGACTAGGCTAGTCCTTAAGCCATCTTTCACTCTGTTGTAATCGCTTTTAGATTCTGTTTGCTTCCTTTATGCCACACTGTATTTTATATTCCTGGTTGCACTTTGTTGGATAGTGGGCGTCCCTGACTGTAATAGATAAGGGGTGGATAGATGTTAGTGGATCATTTTCCGTCGCATCCAGAGCCCCGGGGACTCCTACTGCTGACTTCTGTTTTCTTCATTTTGCTTTTATTATTGACAGTACGTTTAGGCCTTTTCGCGTTTACTATTATGAATCTCCTCACTAGTTGAGAAAACGATATTGATGAACGTCTCTACTTGCGGATGCAACACTCTTGGACCGAGGGACTGATGATCTCGTTGTTTGGTTCCTATCCCCAATCAACTAACCTCCCAACCAACCAAGCCTTACAGGTCCTGTGTGCAAAGAGTTTTTCGAAACTCCTTATATCTACATCAGTTCCATTCGCTTATGGAGCGCTGGAAGAATAACACTTTGGGTTGGATTAGTTGTTTTGGGGGAGGAGACCAAACAGCGAGGTCATCGGTCTCATCAGATTAGGGAAGGACGGGGATGGAAGTCGGCCGTGCCCTTTCAAAGGAACAATCCCGGCATTTGCCTGGAGCGATTTAGGGAAATCACGGAAAACCTAAATCAGGATGGCCGGACGCGGGATTGAACCGTCGCCCTCCCGAGTGCGAGTCCAGTGTGCTAGCCACTGCGCCACCTCGCTCGGTAATAACACTTTGCACTGTGTATAAGTGGTGAGACGCCCTGCTAAACCTGCAGGACAGGACAGGTAGTTTAAGTTGTGGAAAGGGGCCAAAATAAGTAGCTGTCAGTTACTCTCGAACATACAACCTTTAATTTGATCCAACATTGCAAGAGCCAAGAAAATTAAAAAACAAGAAAAACCACACCTTAGTTTTGGAACTTAACTACTGGCTGAAAGCGCCGTACAATTTCACGCCTTAATGGCAAGACCACTTTAATTTAAAAACGGCTGAACGCCAATAACTTAAAGCTCAACCAAAATCAGAAATCTAAAAGGCAAAGTCTCGTCTTAAAACAGTTTCTTAATTAGGCTGAAGGCCCAAATAATCTGACACTTTAAGAGCAAACAACTTAAATTCAAAATCGGCTGAAGGCCCAACACTTAAGTCTCAATAACATTAATTTTAAAAATGCCAAACGCTTTACGTAAAACAGTTCTTAAATTAGGCTGAAGGCCCAAACCATCTGACGCCTTACGGGCAAAACAACCTTAATCCAAAAATCGGATAGAAGCCATACAAGTACAAACAATAAGAAAAGGCAGTACACGCAAGGGCGCTCAGAATTCAAACACGAACGCGCACTTAGGTGAGACAGGCAGTCGGCCCAACCATCGTCGATCCGACGAGAACCCAACCGACAGACAGTCAACAGACCCACCGACAAGATAACCTCTGCTTCACCCGACCAGCACGCAACAGGGAGTTCAATCGAACAACGTATAAGGTATTGGCGCCCACAACCAATTATACATTGATCTGTCAAACTACACACCGTGCTATACAGCGACAACATGATGAGGAAAATACACCGCCTGAATTTACGTCACGGGCCTGGGCAGGTAACCGGAACGTTAACGACCACAAGGCAGAAGATTCCGCTGGTGTACTTCAATTCAAATAACCAAGTACAGTTAAACTCCACCGGAGGGTTGCTAAAATTTGCGAACTTGAAAACACACGTTGTTGCTCGCAGGAATATCCCAACAGCCGACAACGAACTCCAAATGACACAATGTGAACAGTCGTGGCTTGCTGGTAAATTAAGTCAAAACTCAACTTTCATGTCCACGATCGGCGGGACACGAACGTCGTAGCAATGGGAACACACCACACACTCCGACACCGCATAGAGGCCGCCAGTGGGCCCAGCCAAACTACGCACCGCGGAGATTTTCTCGCTGCTCCGTGCCAACCGACCAACTGCTCACGCCTGGAAATGGTGAAAGGATCGAATATACGTTGGCCGATGAGACGACCAACCGAACGATCAGTCAATGGTCGTCCCGCTCCACTCTGTCGGACAGTTCATATGTGTCACCAGCGGTCGGCGAGCACTGGCTGTCGGCGCCTCACCGTCGCTCCGTCCCCGACTTCACTGATGCTGCGTCCCGACTGCACTGCTGGTCCGTCCCGAACTGACTCTCAGACACACGACGACCCGGAAATGCTACCTGTCGGACCAGAGATGGTACAACAGTGCACTTATCGATACGCGCTGCTGCTGCCGCTCACGGGCAAGTAATGCAGGAAGTTAGTGACGCCAGTAAATGGAATAAGAAAACGAGGCGGCAGTACCGTAACAGATGACACACAATAATTGGGATAAAGGAGAGCCGTGTACGGCTCAAGTGGCGCTTAAAAAATTCCGTTTGAGGGCGTTGTTGCATCATATGTGCAACATAGAACGACTCCAATACGTGTATGTAAGGACCGACATGTAGGCAAGGGATTAGTGTCGCACCCGTGTCTTTCCGACGTGTGTGCAGCGAAGGTGGAAACGTGGACTATGGTGACATTATTACTGAACGCATGCAAACAGGACCAACGCTCCGTTATTCTTTTCAGGGCTGCATCAGAACAAATAATGGCAGAAATCCGTCGGAGACTAAAGAGTGGAGCAGCATGTCTGACGAAAACCATCGCTGTGGAACGGTGTGCCAAGTTATGTGCCGGTCGCGGTCCGACACAAGACGCCAGTCGATCTGGGAGGCCAGCCTCATCCAAATGGGAGACACCAGAGCACCAGTCCCATAGTCCTGACCTTATTCCCTACGATTATCACGCCTTCGCTCTCTGAAAACGGCCTTGAAAGGTCGAACATTTCTGTCGGGCGAGGATTTACAGCACGCAGATATGGGCTTCTTCACGCAAAGACTCATGCTGCTACCAAATGGGTAACTTCAACTTGGTGCATCGGTGGCCTAATGCCTCAATGTTCACGGTGGTTTTGCCTGATTGAATAACTGATTCTGGACTCTACGGTCTTCAAACGGAAACTTTTTGATCGTCCCTAATAGTCTACATAATCTTGTCTTCGTGTTCCCAGTAGAAGTGGTTCTCCCGTAGGTCAAACAAAGCTGTGACAATTCGTGCTGCCCTTCTGTCTGTACATCCAGTATCTTATGTTAGCTTTGTTTGACATCAGTCTCCCACACTTTGCTCGGGGCTCTCCAATACAGTTTCCCTAAACCGGTCTGAGAATACGATTTCCAGTTAGTCATACAAACACTCCAGAATAGGTTCTGTAATCGACGTTTTTGCTGTCGGATTTCCACTTCCCCAATCGATGTTCGGTTCCACGTACAGCTCAACCATCTTTAGAACATGCTTAGGTCGTCTAGTTCCCACTTACTTTTAAAAATGTCGACATATCTGACCGAAACACCTTTCCTTCAGCGAAGGAGTAAATTAAATATTAACAAGAAGCTATCCACTTCCCGCATTTAACTGGAAAGTAACAGCCATCACTGTTAATAAATGGGAAACCGGGACAGTTGATTCGTGCAAAACAACTGACGATTGTAAAATGGACAAGGCTAGCAAAATCTGAAAGTTCCCTGTTGTTGGTTCTTTCAATTTATCACCATCTTTTTTATCTTTTTCAATATCTGAAAGATTTACTTTATTTTACTGCTGCCTATGAGATACTAAGCCATCTGCTTCAATACATATAGATTCTGCTATGTTTGTAAATTGATTGGAATACTCTTTCAAATTCTGAAGGTGGCAGGGGTAATATACACGGAGCGAAAGGCTATTTACAATGTGTTCAGAAAGCAGATGGCAGCCATAAGAGTCGAGGGGTATGAAAGGGAAGCAGTGGTTGGGAAGAGTGAGACAGGATTGTAGCCTATCCCCGATGTTATTCAACCTGTATATTGAGCAAGCAATAAAGGAAACAAAAGAAAACTTCGGAGTAGGTATTAAAATCCATGGAGAAGAAATAAAAACTTTGAGGTTCACCGATGACATTGTAATTCTGTCAGAGACGGCAAAGGACTTGGAAGAGCAACTGAACGGAATGGACTGTGTCTTGAAAGGAGGGTATAAGATGAACATCAACAAAAGCAAAACGAGGATAATGGATAAAGGATAGTCGAATTAAGTCGGGTGATGCTGAGGGAATTAGATTAGGAAATGAGACACTTAAAGTAGTAAAGGAGTTTTGCTATTTGGGGAGTAAAATTACTGATGATGGTCGAAGTAGAGGGGATATAAAATGTAGACTGGCTATGGCAAGGAAAGCGTTTCTGAAGAAGAAAAATTTGATAACATCAAGTATAGAGTTAAATGTCAGGAAGTCGTTTCTGAAAGTATTTGTATGGAGTGTAGCCATGTATGGAAGTGAAACGTGGACGATAAATAGTTTAGACAAGAAGAGAATAGAAGCTTTCGAAATGTGGTGCTACAGAAGAATGCTGAAGATTAGATGGGTAGATCACATAACTAATGAACAGGTATTCAATAGAATTGGGGAGAAGAGGAGCTTGTGGCACAACTTGACTAGAAGAAGGGATCGGTAGGTAGGACATGTTCTGAGACATCGAGGGATCACCAATTAGGTATTGGAGGGCAGCGTGGAGGGTAAAAATCGTAGAGGGAGGCCAAGAGATGAACACACTAAGCAGATTCAGACGGATGTAGGTTGCAGTAGGTACTGGGAGATGAAAAAGCTTGCACAGGATAGAGTAGCATGGAGAGCTGCATCAAGCCAGTCTCCGGACTGAAGACCACAACAACAACAACAATAATATGTTTGTAAACTTTTTATATAACCCTGTAATCTGAAACTTGCCTTTGCTGTGCCTTTGGACCACGGCCAATCACGTGTCTTGGTACTAGGGTATCCATGTGTCTTCCTTGTTTGGAGGTGGTCAGGCATTACATTTCATGTCCAGTGCTTGAATTGTTAAGACGCGTCCCATTTTGCAGCTGCAGTTGATTGGAACACATTATTCTGATGGAAAAACTTTTGCCTGACGGAGAGCTATGATACTAATTTTGACGATGCGCAGCATTACCGGTAAAGTAATTCCAGGTTATTTAATTGTGTTACATTCCATGCTGTCGTTTGAGGTAAGTTAGGTCGTGACTTTGTATTCTTCCGTGCCGGTTTTCACACTCGCGTATTCACATTCTGTGGCACAGGATGGGAATTTATCGTGTTGAGAGGCTGGTTACTACATCATTTATAAGTTCTTTTCATTGTATTCTGTATTCAGTTCCTCCGTCTTCATCTTTTGAGAAAGAGGAGGTCGGTTGGCCAAACACACTGCGCAACAAAATTAAAGGGTCTCTTATTTGAAATCCCTAAATTATCCGGCATTAAGTTTGAAATCTAGCTCAATGCTGCCTACAGCTTTCTCTTGTAAAGGTGCAAAAGCGTAGTCCTGTGACATCACCTTCGGGTTAGTGTAGCTTCAAATGCGAAAAAAATGTCAGAGTTCGGAAGTGGGTTAATTATGCCACATTGGCGCCAAAATTTACCACAATTCTGCCCAACCTCACAGTGAACGTTTCACACATTAAGACCGTCGCCATACGCCTCCTCCCCCCCCCCCCCCCCCCCACTCCTTCCCGCTGTTACTCCCATTTCACTCGTTTGTTTGACATTACTGCAGTGGTAGTCAGAACCACGACGCCCAGCATTGAAACCACACAGTGGCCGAGGAAAACATTTCAGGAACATCATCGCTTAAAACCGACACAAAAAAGGCCTTACAAGGTGATGTAAAGGGCGCCAGTGAAACCATCCCTTACCTTCCCTTTCCTTTGGGCGTTGATTCACACATATTTCACGTTCGAAAACAACAGTTTGCAGTCCGATGTACCGCAGGACAACGTTCTTGACAAATTTTGCCGTTGCTGGCACCACCAGACGATTCGGTTCTTATTTGACATGTTTGGCTCTAACTCCACTGAACGTGATCTCACCCCTTTGGAGCGTAGCGTCAGCTTAAGTTTTATTTTGGTATCGGGGGTGTAACACCTAGGGACCATTCAATACCATCCGACGTAGTCTGAACGTGATCTAGAACTGGAAAAGCTATCTATTTATCAATTGAAGACATAAAGTCTGTATATGAGTCCGCGATCATTTTATTTTTACCACTTTTATTTTCACAAGGCCGTCTTGATCACATAGATTTCTTTACACTTTATGTCCGGTTTCAGCTTATCGCCATCTTCAGATCTGTTGTAAATATAAATATTGTGTAAGCGACCAGGCTAAGGACTGTATTGTATATTATTTGTACTTTTTATGGATTTCAAGTACGGGTCTAATTTCACATATAGTATAGCAGTATGTGTTTTTAATGACAGACGCTCGTCTAGCCAAAGGGGAAAAATGTTTAACTAAAGACAATGCAGACCGTATTTCAATCTTTATATTGGCGACACTGGTTTACTATTTATTCTGGCTAAAGTGTCCTCTGCTGGCATTAGGTTTTTGTATAAATACTGACGCAATCTTAGTATTAGCACGCACATGTTTAACTTGATGATGATTTATATCAGAATATTTTAACGGTATGTATGACTAAAATACATGGCTAAAAATATTTTATATTTTATATTCCATGCATCTATGCACTTTTATAGATTTAATCTTAGTTAGTTGAACCTGGTCGCTTACACAATATTTATACTTACACCAAATCTGAAGACGGCGATAAGCCGAAACCGATATTAAAGCGTAAAGAAATCGAAGTGATCAAGACGAAGTTGTGAAAATAAAAGATGTTTATGTTTTTTCCTCCCTTCTTTTTCACACCCTCCTTTGGCATGTGGACCTGGTGCTGCAGTACTGAAAAACACATGAATGAAATTGTAAAGGTCCGTCTAAGATCCCCCCTCCCCCCATTTCATTAGCAACCGTGGTGCCAGTCGGCCACCTTTGCACAGCACTTTAAAAATATCCCTGTACATAGATACTCATGCACAGATCCCTACCCGCTAGTGGGACAGGCAACCCGCTGCGCACCTGCGCCTGGTAGCAAAATCAGAAGGGTGTTGAAAGGGTTGCCTATCTGTCCGGCAGGTAGGGATCGGTCAATGCGTGTCTGCACACGGACATTTTTAAAGTGTCCAATCCAGGTGCACATGTTGCACCGATGTCATTACGAACAGGGGGGGGGGGGGTGGGTTCATAGAGTGACGCTTGCCATGTAAAATCACATTCAATGGAATTGCAGCCCTTGCTAGCCATAGAGGAGGATTGAATCGCCGGGAGGGTGTCAGCAGTAGCAAAATGTCTCAACAATTTGCTACTGTACATCTCACTGCAAACTGTCGTTTTCAAGTGCGAAATGTGTGGGAATCAACGCTCCAAGGCGAGGGAAGGGAAGGGGTCGTTTCATTGATGCCCTTCATGCGACATCCAGAGGCGTTTCGTGCGGAATCTAAATGTCAGTGTGTTTGAAATGTTTTCCTCACCTATGCGAAAACCACGTGATTTCCATGCTGGGCGACGCGGATCTGACCTTTCCATCGTGTGACACTTCCATTGTGGCGTTGGGTAGAATTTTGATGACGTTTGGTGCCAACTTGACGTCATTAACCTGCATTGGACATCATATGAACTGAGCTCTGACATGTTTTTCGCATATGTCGACGCTGACGTTTGAAGCATCGCCGAACCCGAGGAAGACTCACAGGGCGTCACGCTTTTGCATCATTATAGGTACTTATGCGTTGCGGTTTCAAAACAGTGACTCTTTAACTGCGTTAAGTAAGGTAATATCGGGTTTAGCTTCCCACGGTGGAAGCTTGTTTTGTAAGGATGAATGTACATTCAATTCTCATTGTATATTTTGAATTTGTGTCTACGTTTGTAGAGCAAATACTTACCGCTAAAAGTTCGTGTTACGCCGTTATTTGTAGCTGAATCACTTGCTTTCTTCATATTTTGCCTAAATGCAGTGAACTTTTGTCGCTGCCATCTTTTTGGCCTAAGGTTAGATGTATATTGGTCGAAAAGGAAGTTATTTTGTTTATGTATCACGAAGCAAGTTTGGAGTCAGATGATTGATTTTGGCACATTATCTCTGTATGGTAGTTATTTTCAGTCATCAAGAAAGGTAATGTGACGTAGGTTGCTGTTGCCGGTCATCGGGTTGCTATGTGTAGTAACGCTGCATCACAGAATAGTATTCATTTCACGTCAGACGTATGTCGGACTGCTGTCGCATGGTCCTTATTCAGATGCGTAGCTATTACGATCGGCATGAACACACGAAAACATACTCTGGACAACAGCCTCACTGCACTGCGGATCGCTATAAATGTGAAGCTAACACAGTTTACTTGCAACGGTTGCTGTTATTGCTCTGCTACTTACGTATTCTATTCCATATTGTAATCCCCAAGCACTTTTTTCCCGTTACGCTCAGTTATATGAAGTGTATGCTGTGTGTGCCTTTTGGACATTATGAAGAGTTCAGACAGCGTTTGTAATCCTTTTGTATCCATTATAATACAAGGCCCAGGGAGTAAGTTCCGATCAGTCGCGAAATGGAAACTACATTGAAAATCAGAAATGTTTTGTTTGCGACAGTTGGCTCCACCTCCAGCTACTTCTCTACATAGTCGCCGCTCCAACTAGGACATTTGTCGCACCGTTATACCAACTTTCCAATACCCTCGTCATAGAAGGCAGCTGCCTGTGTTTCCCGCCAATTCTCTACGCTCATCTATAGCTCGTTGTCTGTGCGAAAATGTTGTCTTCATAGCCAGTAGTTAATGTGAGCAGAGATGAAACACGGAGAGAGCCAATTACCGGCTGTAGTGCGGGTGATCAAACACTTCGCATCGAAAACGATACAGGAGCCTTTTCATTGCCCCTGGAGATTGTGACAGAGAATTGTCACGAAGTAGGAACCGTATAACAGGTCTGTAATGTGAGCTGCAT
Source organism: Schistocerca americana (assembly GCF_021461395.2). NCBI lineage: Eukaryota > Metazoa > Arthropoda > Insecta > Orthoptera > Acrididae > Schistocerca > Schistocerca americana. The sequence continues at coordinate 837,143,795 of NC_060120.1, read as the reverse complement.
AACATTAGGAGAAATTTCTCACCAGGACCTCAGACCTGGCGGGAGACACTATTTTCTACGCATCTTTATGTGCTCATCATGCGCTCAGAACAGAAAAGAGCGAAGTGATGCAACCGTCAGGGATACTAGAGACACTATCGAACTCATATGTGAAAAGTTTATCAGATTTTCACAGTGGTTTCCATTTCTTGACCGATCGGAACTTACTTTCCTAATATCCCTTGTATTCTTTCTTGGATATGACTACAGTATCAAGGCTTGCACATCACAGCGTTCGTAATCCTTTAGTACCCATTACAATTTTCTTTCTTGCGTATGGCTACAGTATGAAGGTTAGCACATCATTATCAGATCAGCGACACACACACACACACACACACACACACACACACACACACACACACACCTTTCAAATCTTTTCAGGTCTCAAAATAACAACTCGACATCGAGAATCTGCCTACGATATATTTTTCCCTTTGTTTTTAATTTTCCTTTCTCCAGGATATGGTGTTTTACGTAAATGCAGTGAAAGAAAAGACTGTAAATGTACATGGTAGCAGAAACAAGGACGTTCCATGTTCAGTGACATCGAATAATTGGTGTTTTACAGTCCCTGCAGATATAGGTACGGAATCCAAGTATTATAGAGATGTAATCTTCAGACCAGAATTTATGACAAGTAAATGGAATGTAAGCACGGCCGGCCGTGCGGTTCTAGGCGCTACAGTCTGGAACCGAGCGACCGCTACGGTTAGTTAGGTTTAAGTAGTTCTACGTTCTAGGGGACTGATGACCATAGATGCTAAGTCCCATAGTGCTCAGAGCCATTTGAACCATGTAAGCACGTCCTTTGTATTCACCGTGGAAAAACCGTCTTTAAGTAAATCTATACGTGAAATGAATTCGCAGTTGTGAATGTGGACAACCATCAGCTGTATAATGGAATGACGACAATGAAAATCTGTGCCGGACGGAACTCGACCCTGAATTTCCCGCTTATCGGGAGCGGTTGCCTTACCGTTAGTCTGTCCGAGCACGACTCACTTCCAGACCCAAACTTCCATATGCATTCAACAGCTCGCAATAAGTCAGAGTTCGAGTCCCAAAGATTTTCTATGTCGTCATTCCATTACGGTTTTCCATATTCGCAACTGCGACTACATTTCGTGTAATTCATATCGGCTGTAGCTGCTGCAGGGCCTGTTCCTTCGGACATTCATAGATGTCCGGAGGAACATTGGAATGTATTTCTGAGCAACATAGGCACTGCACTATCGTATTAAGCAAATCTCTCTGGGTATGCCATCATTCCATTATACGCCACATCACGGACTGCGCGGCCCCTCCGTCGGGCATGGGTGTGTTTGTTGTTCTTAGTTAGTTTAAGTAGTGTGTAAGTCTAGGGACCGATGACCTCAGCAGTTTGGTCCCTTAGGAATTCACACACATTCCACTACAACTATATCAGGGATGTTATGGGTAAATGTGTAAGGGGCGGTAAAAAAATTTCCGTTGCTGCAGCTTTTATGGTTACTCCGATATGGGTATGGGTCGTCAGTGACATTTTCTCTGTTGTTTAGGTAGATTTTGCAAAATTTTTATTTATTATTTTTTTTCAATTTGTCGCTGAAGTTGTTGTTGTTGTTGTGGTCTTCAGTCCTGAGACTGGTTTGATGCAGCTCTCCATGCTACTCTATCCTGTACAAGCTTCTTCATCTCCCAGTACCTACCGCAACCTACATCCTTCTGAATCTGCTTAGTGTATTCATCTCTTGGTCTCCCTCTACGATTTTTACCCTCCACGCTGCCCTCCTATACCAAAATCGTGATTCCTTGATGCCTCAGAACATGTCCTACCAACCGATCCCTTCTTCTAGTCAAGTTGTGCCACAAACTTCTCTTCTCCCCAATCCTATTCAATACTTCCTCATTAGTTATGTGATCTACCCATCTAATCTTCAGCATTCTTCTGTAGCACCACATTTCGAAAGCTTCTATTCTCTTTTTGTCCAAACTATTTATCGTCCATGTTTCACTTCCATACATGGCTACACTCCATACAAATACATTCAGAAATGACTTCCTGACACTTAAATCTATACTCGATGTTAACAAATTTCTCTTCTTCAGAAACGCTTTCCTTGCCATTGCAAGTCTACATTTTATATCCCCTCTACTTCGACTATCATCAGTTATTTTGCTCCCCAAATAGCAAAACTCCTTTACTACTTTAAGTGTCTCATTTCCTGATCTAGTTCCCTCAGCATCACTAGACTTAATTCGACTACATTCCATTATCCTCGTTTTGCCTTTGTTGATGCTCATCCTATATCCCCCCTTCAAGACACTATCCATTCCGTTCAACTGCTCTTCCAAGTCCTTTGCTGTCTCTGACAGAATTACAATGTCATCGGCGAACTTCAAAGTTTTTATTTCTTCTCCATCGCTGAAGTTAACCCAAACAAATAGTGGTTATCAAGTAATGCAGACTGCCGAGAGGTTTAAGAGCAAAACCATTTTTAAAGCGGATTTAAAGTGCCAATTCGATTGAGAAGTCACAAATTAGTCTAGTGCGATATCTGTTTTATCGATATGCGTTAACAGCGACAGTAAAACACGAAGTACTTGTATAGCCAGTACTGTAGAAGCGACAGCACCGTCCTGGCCCTCGGTGACTGCACCTTCACATAGCAGTGCTGTTCAGTAACTGCAGCTCGAACACTAGTCTTTCCTCGTGTTTTATAGTCGCTGTTAATACATATCGACGAAACAAATATCGCACTAGAATAATATTGGACCGCTCAGTCGAATGGGATGTCGCCTTTAAGGGTAGCGTGCAGCATACGCACGAGCAACAGCAGCAGCAGCAATAGCAGCTTGGTTATCGGATGCATCCAGCACCCACAGCATGTCGACGTATTCATCGTTTGTGTGCTCCATCGGGAAGCCGCCTAATATGAACTCGAAAGGACCAGTTATGGTTATGCACCGTGCGGTTAGTAGACACATACATGCATTTTAATGGATATCACTGCCATCTGATACGCTATTGTCATGTGCTAAAATGATGTCCTCGTTATAAACGATGAGGACTAGGGAACGGACGTATTAAAAAATAAAAAAAAAAGGAATCAACGATGATTCGAGCCATAGCCTCCGTGGTCACGATGAATTTAACGGCCGAGCAATCTGCTCAATGAGCTACGGCGGCTGGTGCAATAGTGCGGGATGATACACATACCCCTGTACACTCAAGTGCGTTGCACAATGTGACGTCCTCGTCTTTATACGTTTTCAAAACGCACCCGATCTGATTTTGCTATATAAACTTTTGTCTTAAATGTGGATGAGCAATCGCATGCCGACCTCCAAGTGCGGTATTTTTCTTCATCCTGTATATTTCATGTTTGTATGTGACATCTGCAACGTGAATGGCTACTATGATCGCGATTCATGCAAATTGGTAATTTTCACAATTGTAGCGAGCTTTATAGTTGTGTGAGTAAATATCAGAGAGGAAAGTCAGAAACCTTTGGAATTCGGTCAACGTTCGGTTCAACATTTTTTTCCCCCTCGATTCTAACATGAACAGGGGAACAGGGGAATATTTCAATTAGATATAAGAAAGTAAGTGGAACAATACATTGGTTTTTCCTCGTGTTTTACTGTTAATACTCATCGACAAAACAAATATCTCATTAGACTAATTTTGGACCGCTTAATAGAAGGACCACATAAAATTCCGCGTTAAAAATAATTTTTATCGCAAGGGGAAACAAACCGACAGTTTCTGTCATCGCGACACATTGAAAAAAAAGAAACTGCGGAAACTGCAAATATCTGTGGAAATACCATGGAAAATGCGCCTGGCGACTCACAGGAGAGACAGTCCGTATAGGCACCATGATGTAGGCAAGGAATCAGTGTGGAATTCCAAAGGAAATATTTTAATCGCCCCTTTGGTATCAAAAAAGTAATATAAAATGATTACAAGTCTAAACTTAAATTTTAAAAGCGTTATATAAAAGAACAGTCAATTAACTGTTTAAATTAAGTAGGAATAGGTCTTACAGTAATTTGGAGAAAAGATTTTTTTTCTTTGAAATATTGTCCATTTAACAACTGTATTGTATTCTTTTTTTCTCTCTTTCTTTCAGCATACCCGTTAGAGAGTTTTTTGGAGTTACTGCCAAGATTCCTAATTTCTCTTCTACACTCTCCACGGATTTTTTATTATTTAAAAGTTGTAAACCTAAAGTAAATTTCCCTGTGTTGTTCCTATGTTGCTTAAGTCTATTTTAAAATTACGGCTCAGTCTGTTTACCACATTTGATATTCCATAAACCTGATTTATAAAATTTGTTCTGAAATGAGCTCACATGGAGTTTTAATTTATATTGAAGAGAATTTCTGATCTTAAAGCTTTTGCTTCCATTATATTTCTGAAAAAAACCTAACAGTTTTAGCAGATATGTTTTCCACATAAGTTACCTAATATAATTTACGTCCTGTCCTACACTAACACTTTACGATTTTAGTTTCAATCTTCTACAAATGAAATCAAGTCCTTTCAATTTATGATTGTTAGCTGCTACAATTTGTTCAAAGACAAATCTATTTGAAAGTATATCGTTCTAGATATTTCCAAGTCTCAAACATCTATGAAGCACACAATCAGACTGAAGCGACTGATGAAAATGAAATATGACCACCTCGCGCGGCTTCCCCCGCCGGACATTCGAGTCCTCCCTCGGGGATGGCTGTGTCTGCTGTTCTTAGCGACAGTTAGTTTAAGTTAGAGTAAGTACTGTGTAAGCCTAGGGATCGATGACGTCAGCAGTTTGGTCCCGTAGAACTTACCACAAAGTTCCAAATTTCCTTCACTGACCATCAATTTTGTAAGGCTGGGATTCGAACCAGCTCTCCAGCTCTCTAGGTCAGGATGGTATAGTAGTCAGCGCATCCGCCTAGTGGGCAGCAGACCCAGAATCGAATCCCGGCCTTGGTTCAAATTTTCATTCTTCGCTTCAGTCTACATGTGTGCATCATTGAGACTTGAAAACGTCTCTGGAACCATAGTTTCATTTCATTAAAGCACCTACTCTTGGGTTTTAGGCAGGATTCTCCATTTCGTTTGATGCTCAGGAGCTGTTCCAAAACAGTTGTAGAGCCTCTGTAATGCTGTTCGACCTTAGTAGAGTAGCAAGTGGGCTGAGGCGCGAATGGAAATTTGAATTGTGAAGGGAGGCGTGCTCGGTTAGGCCATGCAGATGTGCAAACCCACTCTGCCAGGGTGGCATAGTGGTTAGCGCATCTATCTACTGAGCAGGAGACCTGGGTTAGAATTTTCATTTGTCGCTTCACTCTGCATACATACATGATAAATTTTGTTGTCACCTTCCTCTAGTTATAGCTCTAGCTCTAAGGGTAACTTTAGTTAGATAGTTGGTTAGTTGGATACTCCATAGAACATTTGAACGGTTCTTTTATCGAAATAATGTGGTACATGTCAGTTTACAAGTTATGTATACATGATTAGTGTTAACATTAATAAACATATAATTTTTTTAGTCCTGCTCAAGCAGCTAAACTTGAAAATAATTTTATATTTTTATATTTCTTTACTGACCATCTCGCGTGGCTCCCCCATCGGACGTTCGAGTCCTCTTTCTTTCATTATTGTTATTATGAAACCTCACACAAGGTAGGCCGACAGCGGCAAAACTACGCCGCTCTTCGGCCACAAATAATACATTCAGTACAAGTGGAGACATCGAAAAACGAAACAACACGGTGGATAGACAACAGTAGACACACAAATTTAAAATACATGAAGTCGTTCACAGGTGCAGCGTCCAAAGAAAAACGTTCAGCACTCGGACACTTAACAGAGACGACAGAAATGGCACCCGTGAACGAAGGAGCACATATGACGAAACACTGAAATCACTAACACGATGGCACACACAAAACACTGGCGACGATCTCCGGTGCGCGAATGTTCACTTTATGTGTACGAGTCCAGGGACCTGCCAAAAGGGGAAAAGGTGGGGGAGGAGGGAGAGAGGAGGGTGTAGATGCCAGTGGCAGAGGATATGAGAGGGGGAGGAAAGAAGGTAGGAGGGTAGGGGGAGCCTGGGGGGAGGAGGGAGAGAAGGGAGAGAGAATGCCCCTGGGAAGAAACACAGGCTGTGGTAGGGGAGGATCAAAGTTGGTAGGAGGGGTAGATGGAGAGAATGAGGGCATCATCAGGGAGGGGGAGTTGGTGGAAGCCACCTTGGGCGAGGGTATGTAGAGAAGAGAGATGGAGAGCCGGTGGGACGTGGGAATACAGGGGCGGCAGCGGACGGCGGTGGGAGAGGATGGGAGAGACAAGCAGGTGTTCGAGTCCTGCCTTGGGCATGGGTGTGTCTGTTGTCCTCAGCGAAAGTTAGTTTAAGTTAGAGTAAGTAGTGTTTAAGCCTGGGCATCGATGACCTCAGCAGTTAGGTCACATAGAACTTCCCATAAATTTCCAAATTTCCTTTACTGACCATCAGTTTTTAAGTTATCATGTCTGTGTTGATAAGGGTGACTAGTTTTTACAATTATTATTGTTTCAATAGTTGTAGCATAGAGTCTAGAAGAAGTGTGGCAGTCGACTAGATTCCGTGGGACTGCCGCTAGGTGGCTCTATTGTCGCTTAACGCTAGGCAAGGAACGTCTCAGTGTATGTACTAGCCGGATGTTACACAGTTTTAAAATTACGTATTTGACAAGATGAAGACAGTACATGTGAACTACGTTATCTGCTTGAAAATATAAAACGCTGACATCCTTTGAGACAATTATGAAACACTGGGACACGTACAATAAGCAAATAAAATTTACTGACGAAGATGAAAATGCAGCTTAATATACAAAAAAAATCTTCTATGGAGGTACATTCCAATCAATAATATAGACTAGAACCTAGAAAACAAAAGATAATATAAAATCACGCATATAATTTGTAGCTGTTAGTTGTCAGAAACTTTGAAAAGATTGAGTGATGACTTCGCAATCTTCATTGACATGTTTTTGTCGATTTATTTCGTGCGAAAGAAAAAAGCGGCGCTTCATGAAATGGAAAATTAATTTACCAGCAAGGTCAATTTTATGTTCCACACAGCATCCTAAAGCACCTGCTCCGAAAACAATTTCGTCAAGCTGTCTATACACTCATATATCACTCCATAAATTCGAGATGGAAGACATTTTTTTTTCAAGAACTACTTCAACCTGTAAAAGAATGTTGAAACCGCTTTCGGACGGGTAAGTCAAATAAGAAAGGCCATTTATTGAGCCAAATTCCTCTTTGGCGTTGCCTTTCTTGTTTGACTTATTTGACTATTCCTTTATGACAGTGCAATATTGCAGCTACGGTATCATACAGCGTTTCACTAACAACGGTTTCAGCATACTTCATGCAGACGTCCTGTTTATTAAGCTTTTTCACAATGTAACCTGCTATTTCATAAACTAAACGTTGTTTTAGAATACTATCTTTATACGGAATAGGGAGATCATTCTCCCAGTCCGCTATCACCATTTTGTCCTTGATTTTCTCCTCAGCAGATAAATTAATGCGTTTATTTCGTACCTCCATTTCTTTAGGACCTAAACGCTTCTGATTGACAAATGACGTACGATGTGGCTGTGAATTCGGTTCACAGTTCCCAGATGCAGACATAGGCACCCTAACGGGGACATACACGCACTGTAACAAATGTAACTGCAGAAAATCTACAGTTGCTGGATGGTCGTCACAACCTATAGACCTTTAAATTCCTAAATGTTGTTCCAGAGGGTCTTTATTGAATTTTCCTGTCATTACATACTCAAAACATTTGGACCACAAATACTGAGAAACATCCAATGTACTCTTTGACGTGACTGTGAGAGATTCCATTGTTCTGTTTAAGGAAGATGTTATTTTTTGAGCAAATGGTTTCGTAAAAATCAATTAATATTCTGTGTGAAGCGGAACCTTTGCAGAGTGAGTCATTGGGTATTCTAGAGTTGAGGGCATTTGATACAGTATTTATATCTCTTGTGAAGCATTTCGTGTTTTCACTGCCGCTAAAATTTTCGGGACTAGTTTTGCGGAAAATTTTAATTGCATTTGCAGTTGAATTTCTGAATAATTGAAAAGCAACCTTCGCATTCACTTTTTTTTCTTTTTTGACAGACGTACGTTCTATACAGGAAAAAGGCAATTTTGGACAAGCTCTATGGCCTGTAAATTCATGGGACGAGACCGAAGCATACACCAAACACGCATTGTAATACATGTAACTGTAGAAAACCTGCAGTTTATATTTGTATAGCAAACTACTTTTATCGTGAAAATAGTACTTTATACATTTTAATATGTGTATATAGTCTGAAAGGGCCCAAAGTTTTATGCCCTGATTAACTGGATTTTGGATACTACATGAAACATATCCTGGTTTGCTGGTAATTCCTAGATTAATCGAAGCCTATTTATTTAATTGACTTCCATCAGTTAGAAATCTATCACTCTTGTTCCAGCTTGTTCCAACTGTATGATTACCTGTATCAGTATTTTAGCTAGGATATCACTACAAGTTGCATTTTTGCTCGCATAAACGGCAATTGGTTGGGTCCAGCCATAAAGGAGGGGAATAGACTTGAATACCAAAGCATGGTTCGCCAAAGTATTCTTTTTATCCTCTGAAGTTAAATCGCCTAAGTCTATAAAACCATCTACTTTCAGTAAGGAGGAGTTGAACCGAATGTCTTCCCGTAATTTAATTTCATTGAAAATTACAACGTCTAAACGTTTATTTTCGTCCTGTTCTTTTTAAAATACCTCTCTGATAGCACTTATGGCATGTGTTTTGACACAATATAAGCATTTAAATCTCTTGTAAAACTTTCTTAAATGATGTTCAGAAAGCAGCGAGAGTAAGTCGTGCTTTCGCCAATACCTGTAGCTCTTTGGTGATTTCATTTTTAGAAGCAAGCTTTCCAGAATAAACTCATCACTATATCGAATACCAGCTGGGGTTGTTTGGAATTTCCTAAGCGTAGTGTCTATGACTAATTCTGTTTTTGCTCAAGAAATCCGACATACTACATGCACAGGACTTGGATTGTGTCAGAACAGAAACTTCCTTTTGTAACAAAGTTACTCTCTCTCTATTTTTCAATAGCTGTTTCTGTGCTCACTACCATTGTTTTAAGATTTTTGACTTTGCGTTTTCTGGCATCAGCTTCACTACCTAATACGTGGGAAGCATTAGGTACTGCAACTGGTGTACAAAACTATGAAGTTTTGGTACAAGATGCGACTGCTTTCTTCACTACTCGTGCTGGAGGAGGTTTGCGTGTTTTCAAGTGATTTGTTAAATAGTTTGGCAAGTTTGGAAAAATATGAGGCACTGATCCTGGTTTTAAATTCCATCTTGTTCTTGGTATGTCGACCCTGTTTCCTTCAATAACGAATGAGCTCATTTTATTATACAAATTACCAGCGAAATGTTTGTCACATACCTGTTATTTACTTGTTAATTGAATGTTCTTTCTTGGAATAGCTTTAGACCGTTAGGAAAAATCACTGGCGGTCTTCGGGTGTCTGAAAGAGTACCTATCTGTTGCAGATGACTTGTCATATCGTGATCGACACTGGATAACTAAACAGTACGGTATAGTCAGTAACGCAGTTTTTGTTTGTCCGGTGACAGTAATTCAGTACATGACGCAAATTATCAGTAAATGCGTAAAAAGACTACAAACATATGTAAATATTACTCCACTGTTAATTTTTGATAGAAAATTCTTTAACATCACGAAACACAACTAAATACGATAACAATTCATCAGGTTACCCTCCATTCAGAGGCCGTTGCACGCAGCGGCTGTTATTGACTTGTAAATAATAGATTTCAGCTATCAGTCGTCCTTTTGAAATTTTATTGGCAGATCTAGATTTCAGCTAGAAACTAACCATTCTCAATGCACTATCATTTTTGATCAATGCGTGTAATGCCTGTTGGTCGGGCTTCATTCACAGTTCATTGAATACTCAGTGAATATTCAATGAACTGTGAATGAAGCCCGACCAACAGGCATTACACGCATTGATCAAAAATGATAGTGCATTGAGAATGGCTGTTTCTAGCTGAAATCTAGATCTGGCAACAAAATTTCAAAAGGACTACTGATAGTTGAAATGTATTATTTACAAAACGATAACAATTCTAACTGGTGAATGAAAAACCAGTCCAAAGTTGCAAATTTTTCTTTTTATTCACTCTTTTTCGTTCTGCTGATTAACAGAAGTTGCTGACTCAAGCTATTCCAGCATGCTGGAAGTTCGTAAAAATTCTGAATGTGTCTTACGAGCCGCACTGTTAGAAGCCTACTTCAGCCAGTCACAAGCGACCGCGGACCGAGGACCTCAGCAGTTTGGTCCCGTAAGTCCTTACCTTACCACAAGCGACCGCTGCGCAGTCTGTTGGAGGGTGCAGGAACTGCTGTTACGAAAGATATCATGGAAGCAGAAGACCGGAACTTCTCCTTGTAAGCACTATGGCTGTAGGTTTCTTAGAGCTTTCAAACGTTTGTTTGGTGTTTTAGTTCTTCTTGTCCGATAATAAACTGTAATTTCGGACACATTTTATACGGTCGCTGAGCTATATTTCCAACATCCTCTCCATTTTAATTATTTCGTGTTTCTTTCTTGAATTTCAGAGTAAGACTTGTTGTTCTCCATATGCGTTATTAAACTTATTTCTTAATGTTTTACAACATTTTATAATTGTAAACTGCTTCATAAAGCTGGATACATTTTTTCTCTGAACACGACAGGCCTTTTTTGATACATCTATCCTTCAAGTGATATGGAGAGCAGCACTGCTACCGGTTAAACAGAAGTTGTTTCTCTAACACAACTGTCTGGTGTCCAGTAAAGGGTCCCTGAAATTATTGACGTCTGTTGTTTTCAATTGTCCTTTGGTATCACATCGTGTCCGTTGTCCACTTTAGCTCACAGCGTCGGCTGATTCAGGGCGGGAAAGTCTTGACAGTGTAACCACGCAATAGACTATTGAAGCAATACCACACAGCAGTTACAATGTACGGCAAGAAAAAGGAATAAAAGTGGGATAGAGTTAATACTTTCATCCTTCTTTACCTCCTCTGCATTACTGCAGATGACGTGTCGCTGAGCACATTTGTACTGTGCATGCAGTACACGTGAGGTGCCTAGTTGTTTCCACTGCCCTGTGTGGATTACATAAGTTCTTGTACACTTCACTAACCTGCTGTCTTCATGATGATGATGTCCCCAGCGCAGAAAACAGCACGCAGGTCGTGGATTCTTTTTCTAGAGGCTGAAATTAACGTCGCAAGGAACTGCTGCTACGAATAAACTACAACTCATTTGGGATGCCACTCGCGTTTTTATTGATTTAGACACGAGAAACTATTCTTGATCACAACGTATTGAACATATCTTTCCACAGTCATTATATCTGGCTAAAATAAAATGAAATACATCCTGCCACAGACAACATGTCTGTCTACTGGAACCGTCAGAACTGGAGAATAAAATTACATGAATCAACTACTACTATTACAGACAACATGTCTGTACCTAGCGACGGTCGGAACTGAAGTAAATAAAATTGCATGAAACAAATACTGCTATAACAGACAACATGTCTGTCTACTGGAACGGTCAGAACTGGAGAACCGGACTGCCCGAGACACTTCGCGCGCCAAGCCAGCAAGGCGTGACCCGAACGCCACCGAAGTGCATCGGCAGTAATATCGTCAGTCTTTTGTTTTAGTAATACTTTGATTTTAATAATTTTGAACTGACTGATTGATAGCTGGCTGTTGAGAGATGTTTATTTAAAAAAATGAAGTAACTTGGATGGCAGGATTAATTAATAATAGCAACTAAAGTTTAACGTTTTGGCGCCCTACCGCCGAACACAGCAGCCAATCAGAGCAGCAGCATCATGCAGGCGGTCTTTCTCACGGGAATGGTACCGAATCTAACATCTGTTACCGGTACCTCATCCCTCATTGCGTCATCTCTATGCTTCTTGCATCTCCACTGCCCTGGGAATAGCTTCCTGGACCCTAATATAATGGTTGAGTAAGCCAGAAATATTACAAATGCCAGGATAAGTCGCGATCCTCGCATTCATATGAAAGTCATGGGAAGCGGGAAAGCCGCATGCGTCATTGCGACTACAGTTACTAACCGAAGCGTACAAGCGAAAGACGGCCGTGCGCCTGACATACCGATCGACAGAGTTAGCGGGTTCTCATTTCAGCCGCTGCGTAACCTGTATGTCGAGTAAAAAGGGAGGAGCTCGTGCTCCATTCCAAAGCGGGCAGAGTTCCCGCCGGCCCTGGAGCGCAGCCAGACGGGTTTCGCACACGTCACGAGACTTCCCGGCTGTGTTTTTCGTGCCTCCTCCTCGCCGCCTGATTACAGACCACTCTGCGAATAGCGTCAGCATTTCGACCGCATTCCACATCGAGGCGAGGCGACTCGAACTCGGCAGGAACCAGTTTCCCGGGCGCGGTGTGCGAATAACGACTCTTCCTCCGGCAACAAAAAGGCAGAACGCGAGCACGCCCTGAGCTCCGCGCCAGAAGCGTCTGCGCCGCTCCTGGAAATACCGGTTCCCGCTCCATTCGTACGGAGGGATGAGTAATAATGTTGTTTTCGATAACGCTCAGCTACCGGAACTGAAGGATTTCCGTCTGGCGTCAGAAATAGCTGTAGCTATTTTTCGACCTCTCCGTTCCCGTCTTTGCGACCCACGCCGGAACTCGGGAAGTGCGTCACACACGCCCTGGAGAGGTCCTGTACCGAACGTATCGGCAAATAAGACCACTAGAGTGTAATGCTACCGGAACTAAACAGATTCTGTTTTCTGTAAGGTATCATGAATTAAAAGTTACCCTGTCCTTTTTATGAATAGCCGGAACTTGAAATTAATCATTTCACTCTTCTGTTCCGCGAAAAATCTAAACAGCAAACTGAAATGCAGTCTCTAGTCTGAAGACTGGTTTGATGCAACTGGTCTACCTTGGACAAGACTCTTCAACTCGTAACTGCTGCAGTCATTTGTATCTGCTTCCTGTAGTCCAGTCTATAGCTCTTCTACGACTTTCATACCCCCAAATTTCACTCCATTACCAAATTGACACTTCCTTCATTTCTCGGGATGTCTTCTACCAACCAATTATTTCACTAATCGTGCCTAAATTTCGTTCTCCCCAGTTCGATTAAGTTATTCTACAAAGTGTTCTCGTTGGTGGGCGGATACGTGTGTATCTCTAACGAATATCTGCGTCGGAATATGCTACGACACAGAACCACCACTCAATTACACCGCTGTGAAATTAAACGTAGCGGAATGTTTCTATGTAACTGACAAAGAACGGCCCTGAGCAGTGAAACTTAAGTTCACACAATGTATTATTCTCCAAGACAACTCTTATTATTGCCCACATAAATAAGTTACTTTAATAAATAACCAAAGGTGTAATGTCTACTGGAATACCAGATTAATTCAGAATGACGACAGATTTAGTATCCAAAACATGTGTGACATTGGACATGAATTGATATAAACAACACTGATTACATTCAAGCTCCTGTTGAATAAAAAAAAATGGCTCTGAGCACTATGGGACTCAACATCTTAGGTCATAAGTCCCCTAGAACTTAGAACTACTTAAACCTAACTAACCTAAGGACATCAAACACACCCATGCCCGAGGCAGGATTCGAATCTGCGACCGTAGCAGTCCCGCGGTTCCGGACTGCAGCGCCAGAACCGCTAGACCACCGCGGCCGGCTGTTGAATAAAAAATTAAGCATGTACTGATGTCTGTTGACAAAGTTATGGAGATGATGAACATACACTACTGGCCATTAAAATTGCTACACCACGAAGATGACGTGCTACAGACGCGAAATTTAACCGACAGGAAGAAGAAGCTGTGATAAGCAAATGATTAGCGTATCAGAGCATTCACACAAGGTTGGCGTCGGTGGCGACACCTACATCGTGATGACATGAGGAAAGTTGCCAACCGATTTCTCATACACCAACAGCAGTTGACCGGCGTTGCCTGGTGAAACGTTGTTGTGATGCTTCGTGTAAGGAGAAGAAATGCGTACCATCACGCTTCCGACTTTGATAAAGGTCGGATTGTAGCCTATCGCGATTGAGGTTTATCGTATCGCGACATTGCTGCTCGCGTTGGTTGATATCCTATGACTATTATCAGCATATGGAATCGGTGGGTTCATGAGGCTAATACCGAACCCCGTCCTGGATCCCAACGACCTCGTATCACTAGTAGCCGAGATGACAGGCATCTTATGCGCATGGCTGTAACGGATCATGCAGCCACGTCTCGATCTCTGAGTCAACATATGGGGACGTTTGCAAGACAACAACCATCTGCACGAACAGTTCGACGACGTTTGCAGCAGCGTGCACTATCAGCTCGGAGACCATGGCTGCGGTTACCCTTGACACTGCATCACAGACAGGAGCGCCTGCGATGGTGTACTCAACGACGAACCTGGGTGCACGAATGGCAAAACGTCATTTTTTCGGATGAATCCAGGTTCTGTTTATAGCATCATGATGGTCTCATTCGTGTTTGGTGACAGCGCGGTGAAACCAGATTGGAAGTGTGTATTCGTCATCGCCATACTCGCGTATCACCCGGCGTGATGGTATGGGTGCCATTGGCTACACGTCTCGGTCACCTCTTGTTCGCATTGACGGCACTTTGAACAGCGGACGTTACATTTAAGATGTGTTAAGACCCGTGGCTCTACCTATCACTCGATCCCTGCGAAACCCTACGTTTCAGCAGGATAATGCACGACAGCATGTTGCAGGTCCTGTACGGGCCTTTGTGGATACAGAAAATGTTCGACTGCTGCCCTGGCCAGCACATTCTCCAGATCTCTCACCAATTGAAAACGTCTGGTCAATGGTGGCCGAGCAACTTGCTCATCACAATACGCCAGCCACTACTCTTGATGACCTATGGTATCGTGTTGAAGCTGCATTGGCAGCTGTACCTGTACACATCATCCAAACTCTGACTCAATGCCCAGGCGTATCAAGGCCGTTATTAAGGCCAGAGGTGGTTGTTCTGGATACTGATTTCTCAGGATCTATGGACCCAAATTGCGTGAAAATGTAATGACATGTCAGTTCTAGTGTATTTGTCCAACGAACACCCGTTTATCATCTGCATTTCTTCTTGGTGTGGCAAATTTTAATGTCCAGTAGTGTATTATTCTCCAAGATAACTCTTATTATTTCCAACATTAATAAGTTACTTTAATAAATAATCAAAGGCGTAATATCTACTGGAATACCAGATGACATTGAAAATGACGACAGATTTAGTGCAAAAAACATGTATGACATTGGACATGGATTGATATAAACAGCACTGAATACATTCAAGCTCCTGTTGAGCAAAAAATTAAGTATGTACTGATGTCGGTTGACAAAGTTGTGGAGAGGATGAAAATATATGTAACGCGATTTGATTGTAACTTCCTTTGTCAGTGATTGAGTACTGCAGACCCGTAAGCTATCACAATATGCTTGAATCGGATAGTGGCTCCTGCTGTTTGAAAGAGCTCAGCTGCGGATGGTGAAAGTTCAGAGATGCAAAACGCTTACTATACACCTCCAATGGTCTGTGAGGCAGCGAGCAGTGCACCACTGTGTGGTGGACCTCAGTCTCCAACAGGTCAGTCTCTCCGAAGGGCAATCCGAATATTCGCTCAAACTTGCCTTGCAACCAAGGCCCAAACCTTCTACTCCGTCCTACTCCGCAGCCACAGTCCAATGACTCTTCTTCGTCCACCTCCGCAGCCATGACCCGAATACTCTCCTGCGTCACTACTGCTGTTTCTGAAAAACACTACTCACAAACGGCAGCGCTTTCGTGTGCCAACCGCATATTTCCCCGTACACAGTACGACCTCCCCCCGGAAGCTGGGCAAAATCTGAACCTCTGCTGCTATCACATTTCAAGAACTAGAGCAGGCGGTCACTGGTAGGTTATCTGAAGTCACCGACGGCATCCCAATCAAGACACTACCTTTCCGTGAGAGCGGGAAGCGGCGCACCTCGGATGCGAACGTAACCCAAGAAACGCAGCAGCTATCTCGACGACATTGTGTTGAGCGTCCTGCTGTGCCAGCCCATTTAAGCCATCAAGGTGTAAGGTTTTCACGAGCCTGTCAGATACTGATCTCGCTGAAAGGTTCATAGAAAACATTTGCAGATTCAGGGAAATGCACTCTCCTCGACACAGAACAGCTATTAGGATGTCGGTCCGTTGAGATTCGGCTAAAAATGTAAAAAGTTCTGCTGCAAGCCCATGAGACAACCTGCTAGAAGCTCGCCTCTGCCCGTGGCTAGCGAACCCCATACAGCTAAGGCCGTGTCTGTCGAGTTCGTGACGCTTGCACGGACTGACACTTGTACTTAGAGGGAATGTGTTGACATTTGCATGGAAGCCAGGAACATTTAGATAGTGGTCAAGGTGTTCCAGAAGTAGCAGGCCTCAGCCTGTCCGCCTCTACCTGCGACATATTCTGGGAGAGGGCAAAGCCCATTTCCACCACAAAGTTCCCTGTCCCCGCGCCAGTCTTGAATTTTCTGAATAAAAATCTACTCACAGTCCTCCTGAGGAGGAGCAGTGGTAGGGATATTCGATTGTAAGCTAGCGCCTATTTCCTTGGAGCCTGTTGACTGTACTGAACAGGGGTTCAGTGTATTCCCTAAATTTACATTTATGCAGCAAACAGGCAAAGTAATTGATTTCTGACGACAGGCTGCACAATTGTTTCGCTTCGGTTTTCCTGAAAGTCTTCAACATATTTTTCCCAGTTTAAGTTTATACCAAAGTTGGAGTAAAGATGGTTCCGTTTGATGGTGATGGAAATCATAAATCATCTTTGGCATCTTTCGGTGTGCCACAGTCCCTTATGCGGTCCGTATTTCAAACATTTCTTAGATTTACTTGTAATTGAATACACCCAACTCGTTTTGGGATCTAAGACTAAACACTCCAAAGATGTAAAATACCGATTAAATGTTTTTGAAGAACGGAGTGTTACGGTGCAGTCTCCCCTTGAAGTGGAGAGTAGCTGTTTCTAAAGGGATGAAAAGCATAGTGATGGTTGCGTTACGGGGTTCAAAGCGGTCAGACACATCAACATCAACGAATCAGTGCAGGATGCCAAGTCTATATGTTTGTGTGTGCGTTGGCGTCCTGATACGCCTAGTGTTCTATTAATTTACTTCAAAACTATGAACACAACGAAAAAAAAAAACAGTTTACAACAACATTACAATGCAAAGATTATGAATACTCAGAGGGCGAACAGCAACTTTTTATAAAAAGAAAAAAAGCTTGCTTTTGTGCGATATGACAGAAGGAAGTATTCGTCATATGAGAGCGTAGAAAAAAGATCTCAATGATTTTCCCAGCATTTTGATTGTGAAAATACATTTTTGTTTTCAGGAGAAACACTTAATAAATGAATCTGCAATTAGATCAAGCTACCAGTACTGCTTCTCAGCTTGTTAAGGGTTCCGCAGTTTCACTGATTTTCGGGTTAGGTTGACAGTATGGAAGCTCGGCTACACCTAGAACTTAAACACCTATAGTGGGACGTTTGAATGATTAGTTTCATTGCAAAATTAGTCTCGTAAACTTCTGTGTCCTCATAGACTTACACGTACACGCTGCTTTTTGCACAATGAAAAGAATGAAATCCACCCACAGAAGCTCACTGGCAGATTCCAACTTAAGAGCTTGTCTTCGAACTAGCATTACTCGAAAAGTAGGACCAGACGTTGATCCTTTAGTTAAAAGCAAAAGTAGTAATATCCACTGACATTCTGTGATTTTACGTTTAACGCTTAAATAAAATTGTAACTAATTACAATGTATCGATTTAAATTTCATCCTAAAACGACAGTCATCATAAGCGTGCCACAGTCATCAGAAATACCATGTTTCTTACCTCGCCGCGTCCTGTTCTTTGCATCATCAAAATATGAAAAGAGATTTTGAATTTCGTTGTCAGTTATCATTATGTTGAAATTCGTTTTCAGTTCTCATTAATACAAGAGTCTTAAAAATAAATTTGCCCACGAAACGAGTTAATGAGCCTCCATGAAGCGATACATGGTTGCTCAGTGGTGTGATGTGAGCGTGAACCAACTCGTGTGAGTAGCTCTGCTGAAGTACCAGACTTCCTAGTGTGCCTTCCTACTGTCACCTCAAAATACTCCATTCAATTAGCTAGCAATGAATCCAAAACCCAACCACCGTTAACCCTCTTTAATAAACGATATATCGGCGTAATTTAATGTAAGTGCCCTAAATGTATGTGACTAAATGAGTAAAGTGACAGAAAGGCGATCCCAAAGGGCTTGCCTTCAACTCTTCGTTAGGTGTCGCATTTATCCATCAAGTCATCAGCATACTTCTGTAGCACATGGTAGGGGAAGTGACTTTTTTCCGATTGTGCGAAACATTGAGTTGTTATCTCCCAGGTTTTGTCTGCTATCGGGTGTTCAGCCGAGTTGTTGGGTCCATTGTAAGCACAATATTTTGGCAATCAACCCAGCAGTCTATTACAGATGCTGCGAGTTGTACTATTTTGTGTACTCGTTGGTAAACATTTTGTTGAAGAAACTTCCTAGCAGATTAAAACTGTGTGCCGACCGAGACTCGAACTCGAGACCTTTGTCTTTGGTGGGCAAGTGCTCTACCATCTGAGCTACCCAAGCACGATTCACGACCCGTCCTCACAGCTTTACTTCTGCCAGTACCTCGTCTCCTACCTTCCAAACTTTAAAGATGCTCTCCTGCGAACCTTGCAGAACCAGCACTCTGTCCGGCACACAGTTTTAATCTGCCAGGAAGTTTCAAATCAGCGCACAGTCCGCTGCAGAGTGAAAATCTCATTCAGGCTTTTGTTGAAGAGTTAAATTGTATTACATAATATGTTAGTTATTTAGTATCTTTTAGTAGCATTTTCTTATTCTAGCTTTGTTCTCCCCCTCGAAACTTCTAGTCATCTTTGAACACTATGTATGCTGAAGATACACATTTAATATATGAAAGGAATAAACGATATTCTAAAGTATGTTATAAGTTTAAAGCAATCTACATATATTCTACAATTTTGTGTATATACCACTACAATTACGCAAACTGAAATTAAGGATCTACTGTAACGCACACAAATAAGAGTTTCTGTAGTATTGATATAGCAATGAGAGTCGTTATATAACAACTGAAATCATGATGGTGAAGCTGTGACATCGAAATGTACGGTGTACTGGCATCATAAAAACGCCCAGTAGACTGTTTTTATTGTTAAGTTTTCCTTTTATTTCTTTTTCGATTCCATGTGAAATATACTCAACATGATCGCGTTTCACGCAAATTGATAGTTTTTGATTTTAACGGGCTTTGTAGTTGCGTGGATATCAGAGAGTAAAGTCGGAAATCTTTGGAATTCGGTCGATAGTCGGTTCAACATTTTTTCCCCTTTTTTGTTTTTAACTTGATTTTAACATGAAGCAAAGCTTTGTCTGTTTGGTACCTATCATGACCACGGAATATTTTAATTAAATGTAAGAAAATAAGTGGAACAATACCGACAGAAGTGTGAGGCAAAAAGTATTTGTAAGTGATATCGCCTTTGAAAGCAGTCACTTGACGGCCTGTCAAACTTACGGCAATTGGTAACACTTGTCAACCGCCAAATGAGCTAGGATCGAGACCGACATCGTGACAGGACAAAGCCAGAAATGGCTTTTTGCGCAAGCAATGGATTTTGGGTACTAGACGAGAAATAAAATGATCACATTTTAGATGGTACGTTCCAGAAAGGTACTGAATATGGTCGTGTACAACCAGATCTAGGTGGAAAAAGTCATTTAGGAAATGTATAAAGGATCAGTCATAGAGGTGACAGAGTCGGCGAATAGTCAATAATAATGGAGTAAGCAGAGTACCAACGAAGGGGCCAGCGACTCGGACGATAGCAGCTGCTGATGGAACAATAGTACTTAGTCCACGAGAAGACAGTACTACTCCTGGCGACGCAACATCGACTGATAGATGAGTAGCAGTTTTACAAGTGGGAAATCCCTGTGTAGTAAGACGGAATTGTAGTGAAAGCAGTTTCGCCAGTTAAAAGTTGGTGCCAGGTGCAACTCATGTATATATTTTACTGTCTCAGACACCTCATACATATGTCTAATGGTAAATAAACTTATTTAACTGGTTCGTATCATCTTGCTGCTTTGGTAGATCACTATCCCTGTAAAAGCTACTTCTCTGTTCCCAAGCATCAACACTAAATCAACCAAGGAGGCTATACTCCCCCTGTACTTCGTTATAAAGACTAATTAAGGGAAAACACAATGAACAATATTGACGCCAACGTCCTGGTTGCGCCACACAGGTCAAACCAAGTCTATATTGACACTTTGAACCTGTGCTGGGACGTGACTCTCCTCGCCCACAATGAACTTGGCCTGGGTGCCTGGGAGGAGGGACAAGATAATGAGACATTTATTACTCACCCCATAGCCGTCGTTCCTCGCAAAACGCAGATGTTCATCGAACTAGAGGGACTTTGTATGGTATGTTAAAGAGACGAAAGAAACTACGCGCTGTGCCATTTTCAGAGCAGAAAAAAATCTTGTTTATTACAATATATTTTTCATTCTACTAATTTAGTATATCTCATAGATGAAACAAATTAACACCGTAAAAAGAAGTTGCTGAAAGCTTGATTCGATCTGAATCTTGCCTTTGTGTGACTGCTTATTAGACTATCAACGATGCCACCGAAGTAACAAGTCAATATACGAGGTCTGTTCAAAAATTCCCCAAAAGCTTTCTACGCTTACCTTTACTTATTGTGCATGGTCTACTTCGAAGTATTCTCCACAAGCAGATACACCTCCCCATCGCCATTTCCACTTCCAGAAGCAATCTTGGTACCCTTCCTGCAGGAATCTTCGTCCTTTCAAAGGGGTTTTCAACTCTGGAAATAAAAAATAAAATTCTCAGGGCCCACGTCGTGAGAGTACGGAGGATGAGGCTGCACAGTGATTTGTTTTGTTTTCTTTTTTTTTTTTTGTGCAGTAGTCACGCACAAACAGGTATCAATGTGCGGGTGTGTTATCGTGATGCAAGAGCCATGAATTGCCTCGCCACACTTCAGGCCGTTTCGTCCTCACATTTTCTCGCGGGCGTCGCAACACGTCCCAACAGTGCTATCGGTAAACAGTCCGTCCCAGTGGCACGAATTCATGATGAACTAATCCTTCAAAGTCAAAGAAAAGTATCAGCTTGGTTTTGACATTTCACCTTACCTGACGAGCTTTTTTTGGTCATGGAGAACCTTTCCTGACCCATTGTGAAGACTGAACCTTGGTCTCAACATCATAACCGTAGACCCACGTCTCATCTCCAGTTATGATTTTCTTAGGGAACATCTCGTTCTAATTTGTGCAATGGGGATTGCCAGGCAAAGGTCTTTCTTGTCTTGACTCATGAGCCGTGGGACGAATTTTGCGTCGGCCGCTGTGGCCGAGCGGTTTTAGGCGCTTCAGTCCGGAACCGTGCGACTGCTACGGTAGCAGTTTCGAATCCTGCCTCCGGCATGGATGTGTGTGATGTCTTAGGTTAGTTAGGTTCAAGTAGTTCTAAGTTCTAGGTGACTGACGATCTCTAGGTTTAAGTAGTTCTAAGTTCTAGGGGACTGATGACCTCAGAAGTTAAGTCTCATAGTGCTCAGAGACATTTGAACCATTTTGAACGAATCTGGCGGCAACACGAAGCATTCCAGGACGCTGTGTCAAGATTGCATGACATAATCCAACTGAAATGTTACATTGTTCTACAATCTCTAGGGCAATTAGTGTTAGATTGGTACGCACAATTTCGTTGACGTTGCTGACGTGAAGGTCGTCGGTAGACGTCTAAGGGTGTTCTAAACGAGGATCATCTTTAACTTCCGTGTGAACGACTTGTAACATCGAGTACGGCTTACTTGCTTCCTACGTCATTTGATGTGTCTCTGTAAAGAACTTCTTGAGTTTCAATCAAAATTTAATGCAGACGCGTTGCTCTTCTAACTGTGCCATTTCGAAATTAGCAAACTATGCGACTCAATACTGCACTGAACAGTGTCCAACAGAGATACAATAATGAAACTTCCGCCAGTCACATATTAAACACAGACGTGTGCAGGGATGTCAACGGCATTACAACACACTATTGCTGCGAAATTACGAATGTTCCGGAATTTTTTGAACAGACCTTCACTGCTCGATAACAACGGTGAAGTCACTGATGACAGTGCCACTAAAGCAGAGTTATTAAACACGGTTTTCCGAAACTCCTTCACCAAAGAAGACGAAGTAAATTTCCTGAATTCCAATCAAGAACAGCAGCCAAGATGAGAAACATAGAAGTAGACATTCTCGGTGTAACAAAGGAGCTTAAATCCTTTAATAAAGGCAAGGCCTCCGGTGCAGATTGTATACCAGTCAGGTTCCTCTCAGAGTATGCTGATAAAATAGCTTCATATCTGGCAATTATATACAACCACTCGCTCACGGAAAGATCCGTACCTAAAGACTGGAAAATTGCTCAAGTCATATCAATACACAAAAAGGGAAGCAGGAATAATCCGCTGAATTACAGGCCTATATCAGTAACGTCGAGTTGCAGTAGGGTTTTGGGAGATATACTACATTCGAACATTTTGAAGTACCTCGAAGAAAACGATTTATTGACACATAGTCAGCAGGGACTCAGAAAATATCGTTCTTGTGAAACACAACTAGCTCTTAATACTCATGAAGTAATAAGTGCTATTGACAGGGGATGTCAAACTGATTCCATATTTTTAGATTTCCAGACGACTTTCGACACCATTCCTCACAAGCGTCTTCTAACCAAACTGTGTGGCTACGGAGTATCGCCTCAGTTGTGCGACTGGATTAGTGATTTCCTGTCAGAAAGGTCACAGTTCGTAGTAATAGACGGAAAGTTATAGAGTAAAACAGAAGTAATACCTGGCGTTCCCCAAGAAAGTGTTATAGGCCCTCTATTGTTCCTGATTTATGTTAGCGACATAGAAGACAATCTGAGTAACCGTCTTAGATTGTTTGCAGATGACGCTGTCATTTACCGTCTTGTAAAGTCATCAGATGATCAAAACGACTTGCAAAATGATTTAGATAAGATATCTCTATGGTGCGAAAAGTGGCAATTGACCCTGAATAAGGAAAAGTGTGAAGTTATTCACATGAGTACTAAAACAAATCAGCTAAATTTCGATTACGCGATAAGTCACACAAATCTGAAGGCTGTAAATTCAACTAATTACTTAGGGATTACAATTACAAATAACCTAAATATGACTGATGGATGACATCGAGAAAGTACAAAGAAGGGCAGCTCGTTTTGTATTGTCGCGAAATAGGGGAGATAGTGTCACAGACATGATACGTGAATTGGAGTGGCAATCATTAAAACAAAGGCGTTTTTTGTTGCGACGGGATTTTCTCATGAAATCTTAATCACTAGTTTTCTCCTCCGATTGCGAAAACATTCTGTTGGCACCCACCTACATAGAGAGAAATGATCATCACGATAAAATAAGAGAAATCTGGGCTCACATAGAAAAAATTACGTGCTCGTTTTTCCCGGGTGCCGTTCGAGAGTGGAACGGTAGAGACACAGCTTGAAGGTGGTTCATTGAACCCTCTGCCAGGCACTTTATTGTGAATAGCAGTGTAATCACGTAGACGTACATGTAGATGTAGTTGTAGAACAGACATCATTTGATGCGTTGCGATGGTATGAAATTTCTTCCTGTCGTTCCGCTCTTGACTCCACCTCACGACTTCGAGGGCCTTTTCGAATGTAGTGACCCTCGTGTCGTCCTCTGCCATTGGATGCAGTACGGAGGGTCGTGAGGTCAGGACACCGTTCTCCGGTCCGTTGTCGATTTCCGTGACGCTGCGCCGCTACTTCTCAATCAAGAAGCTCCTCAAAAGGCCTCACGGGGCTGAGTGCATCCCGCTTTATTCCCAGCAGTAGCGAGAGTGGAACCCGAGTCCACTGCACGGCCATCAGCCAGTGCCACATTTTGTGCAGGCAAGTGCACATTTCTCCTTCTGCAAAATCCAGAAATAAATTCAGATTTCTGCTTGTGTACTGGCGTGATTACCAAGGAAGCGCCACAGAAAGAGAGATTCTGGTTTTGCTCGTCCTTTCGAGATTTCATACTGCTGAAGAAAGATAATTCACTCACGAGGCGGTCTATGCTGTACTT
Organism: Schistocerca americana; assembly: GCF_021461395.2. Classification (NCBI taxonomy): domain Eukaryota; kingdom Metazoa; phylum Arthropoda; class Insecta; order Orthoptera; family Acrididae; genus Schistocerca; species Schistocerca americana. Next base: position 837,119,347 of record NC_060120.1, on the reverse strand, counting down.
TATGAGCTTACCTGAGGTGAAAACCTGGTTCAGTGCACTGACTCCAATTAACGTATGTTTCTTTTTTCCCATGTATGTAAATTTATAATATTCGCTTCATTTTGCGAACCGAGCAAGTGAACCGAAACCTGTAAAACCCGGCAGTACTCTATGAATTAGCATTTGCGGTGTAAGAAAAACCGCTCATCTCAAGCCAGCATCCTCGGCCTTAAAACCAGCAGCAGCCGGCAGCCGGCAGCCCGCAACCGCTGACAGATGTTTAATGGAGCGGCGGCCGCGAGGCCGTTTGCATGCCTGCCGAGAATTAACGGCCGCCTCAGCTCTAATGGTCGTACCGCTTCGCCCGTGAATGAATTTACGACTCAGGAGCTCCGAGCTCAACACCGTATTGCTAGCACCGACGTCTGCTCTCCCCCATAACTGTCAGGTATGTCCTACCGGCCTAGGCAGTCAGTTATCAAGTTTTAATCGTAATTGGAGATTCCCGCGCTGATTGTGAGGCACGACAATACGGAGCTGTTGAGGTGAGAAATTTCTTTCAAATTCACAAAAAATAAACCCAAATTTTGTTCACTTTTTGTCATGAGAGTCTCATTTCAGATCGCGAACACTGTCCTGGAATATGTTAGGCCACGTCTGATCTACCTGTTCACGTAGTTCTACAAGAGCTGTTGGTTGACGAGTCAGATAAGTCACTTTTCGTCCCCTCATGGAGACAAGTTCGGAGATCGTACTGTCCAGGGGCGTTGCTGCACGTCTTACAGAGCACTTTGTGTTACATGGGCAGTCTGTGGGCGAACATTATCCTGTTGGAAGAACTTATCACTTTCCTGTTGCAAGAACACTGAGAGAATGGGTCGAACAACATTCTACATGTGCCGAATGCTGATTAGCGCCCCTCCGAAAACACCGAAGCTGAACTAGAATTGCAGTTTATCGGGCCCCAGACCATAAACCTTTGGGTGGGGCCAGTGTCCGTTGGACGAATGCACTCAACGAGACTCTTCAAATCGTTCAAATGGCTGTGAGCACTATGGGACTTAATATCTGAGCCCATCAGTCCCCTAGACTTAGAACTACTTAAACCTAACTAACCTAAGGACATCACACACATCCATGACCGAGGCAGGATTCGAACCTGCGACCGTAGCAGCAGCTCGGTTCCGGACTGAAGCGCTCAGAACCGCTCGGCCACAACGGCCGGCTAACGATACTGTGCTCACCGGGTCTACGTCACCATCAGTTCCGTACATGCAGAACCTGCTTTCACCAGTGAAGACCACGCCGTGCCATTGGACCTTCCAAGTGATCCTCTGACGCCACCAGTCAAGCCATGCATGTCGATTGTGTGTCGTGGGTGGAAGACAGGCACCTAGTCCCATTGTTAACAACCGTTCGCAACAGTTCCTGCTGGGCCCACAAACCCTCTTACCTGCGCTGTGTTTGCTGTACGATCAGCCACCACTGCCCTTACTATACGACGATCCTGGTGGGAGCCTGTGCTGCATGGACGTCCAGAAACTCGTCTATGGGTGTGAGAATGTTCATGTGAGCAATGACACCAGCATCGTTGTATAAGTGACGCAACGATCTGAAAGGAGCATTCCGCTGTTCGGAAGGCCACAATTTGACAACTCGCTGAGTTGGTGGTAGGAACAACGGGTACGACTCTATGGTATGGTTGCCTGCTTGCAGCACACTGAGAGTTCTGGCCATGAGTATTCCCTATGAAAGGGCAGACACAGATGGCGGTCTAATACTTATGCCATTACTCAATCCGATTATGGGAGACGTTTAAACCATTATCAGTACACTCTCTCCTCCAGGTGGCATATGCCATCATAGCATCAAAATCGATGTCGTCTTTTCACGTTTACTATTTTTTTCGACATTGTATATTTATAATGCCGAGGTTCAAAATGGTTCTAAGCGCTATGGGACTTACTATCTGAGGCCATCACTCCCCTAGACTTAGAACTACTTAAACCTACCTAACCTAAGGACATCACACACGTCCTTGCCCGAGGCAGAATGCGAACCTGCGATCGTAGCAGCAGCGCCTTTCCGGACTGAGGCGCCTAGAACCGCTCGGCCACAACGTCCGGCTATGACGCCGAGGCAACATACATTTGTTGTGCGGATAGTGCAGAGTAAATAGCAAATATACATAGAAAGCTCTCGTTGGAGCGTTTCAGTTCTCGAGACAGGCACAGAAAGATATGACTAAGAGGACCACAAAGTATTCCACAAAGACGTTTCTTCACTTTCACGGTGATAACGTAAAGAGAAACTGTCATATGCTACTTCTCAACGTCGGCAGCAAAATTATTCGATGTTATTGTGGACTTCATTGTGAAGACTGGTTTGATGCAGCTTCCCACACTAGTCTATCCTATGCAAGGCTTTCATCTCTGTATTACTGCAACCTATTGAGATGTTACAGCTGACCAGTCAACATATCCCTGTCGATGTTAGGCTGACCTGTACCCTCACTAATAAATTGATCGCTCCCCATAGAATCACCTGACTTCAGTTACAAGTGTTGCGCAACGGATAACTTAATGAACTGAATTTATCAAGCAGGGGTGGTCGTAGCATTCGTGAAACTTGGGTGGTGTAGCCTACAGGATGATAAAAATAGGGGCTCATCAAACCAGTGAATGAGACATGGTCACTATAAAGCCCTGTGTATAACAAGTACCTGTAAACTTCAAATTAAACACAAGTGCACAAAAACAGGAAACCGTTTCGTTCTGTAAGTATTAACACACATTACAATGGAATTAAGAGTATCAGCACCTTCGCAAATATATAATGAGTCTGATGTGAATACTTTAAAGTCAACACAACATTTCGGTAAACAACTAAGTGTGATTGCTGAATGTTAATAAAAAGAGGAAAGAATTTACTGCAGAAAGAATCACGCATCCCCTCTCTCGACTGAGCACGTGGTGAGCTCGGGGCTGCGAATAATCATACTTTACTTTAAAATGTGGAAGTCCTAACGTCAATTGGAAGTCTTCGCATGCAGCCTGTAAGTCGATCTGCGTTCGCAACTGTTGCTTATCTCACTTAGCGTTACCGATGACCACGATTGACTGCAGTGGTGGCTCAAAAATTCTAAGTCATCTGTCCTGTACAGATGGCTGCCCTCCCTTAGAGCCTGGCATCGAAGTTCCTCTCCTTGAGTCTCCAATGGAAGTAGTTCTACAGAGCATTCCCAGCAAGAATCAGAATTCACTCTTTTCGATTGTGAGCTAGGGATGGGAAAAACCGACGGGGTACAACCGAGACGGGTATTTTAGTTCTGAATAACCATTATTTTTCGGTATTTGTTTGGTCCCGGTTATAACAGGTGTTTTACAATGACGATAGAAACGAGCAATTAAAACATGGCATAAAATTGGTACGGCATTGACGAGACAATAAAATACCTGTTGCTATGTAGCATGGCCTGTTAGATGGTGCGCGTGCGATACAGGCTGCAAGGCTTACTCCATGTGGTCAGTTATGTTAAAGAATAGGATCGTCCCTAGTCTGGAAGCGTTTTACGAAGTGCTATATCAGTGAAGAACAATGCATTATTTGCTTTAAAAGATTAAATATGGGAGGAGCCACAGCAAACTTGCTACATCATAAAAAGAGAAAACTTAACTATTCATTTATAGTTCAATAAAAATAAGAAGCTGATCTGGTGTCTGTGTGTACATAATATGCCTTTATGTGCTTGTAGCCCTTGAAAACAAACAAATTAACACGAAAACAACTTCTTCACCCTTTAACACTGACTACTCGCCCAAACAGTGGTATGATTCTCGATTACAACATGATTTTTCAAGAGAATTTCAAAAAATTAAAATCTCTAGGCGAATACTGGTGAATCTGTGTAGAATTGAGCCGATTATGGCATCTGCTAAAAGAAACGAACAGTGAACTGACTAATTTTTCTTTTCTTTGCCTGTTTGATTTAATATTTTGATTCTATCTTGAAACTGACGGAACCAAAATTTTTCAATCTTTGTTCGAGTTCTCCGTTTATTACACGAAATAAAAAGCCGAAAATTGATTATTTCAGGAACGGTTGTTTTGAGCGGTTTTAGGTTAAATTGACACTGAAATAAACCAATATAACCGAAAACCGGTTGTTTCAGCGATAACCGCCATCCCTAGTGTGAGTCTAGTGTATAATTTTGATCACTGATGGCAATGGTTCTTTCGAATGCCGATCACATACGTTTTAACAAGGCAACAGCCTCCCTTATAAGCTCAATATTAATATAATTAACCAGCTGCGTGGGTATTTAGTGCTGGACTCAGAAACAGGCAGGCTCTCATTATATGTCGTATTTCCTGTTTCAGTCAATAAGGCCTACTCCACGTAGACATAAGCGAGTCTTGTTCTCCCACTCCATAGCTTATTTATATTAGCCAGTGGTTGCTGCTCTTACTGCTTATTAACAGAGTCAACAACAATTCAGCTAGCTCGAGGCCAGCCTGACGGATGCGGATGTTACGCTAAGTGCAAATGAGCTGGATCGTCTCTTCTCACTGCACTTTACAGATCTTATCTACGAACCGTCCTGTGCTCAGCTGTTTGCAGAATAGAGGCTTGCTACAGGGCACACTGCATTACGATACGGCATGCCCTGGTGCTATTAGACCCGCCAGGTTAGCCAAGATCGCTAATGCGCTGCTTTCTGGACTCAGGTAGGCGCGCCGGCCCCGGATCGAATCCGCCCAGCGGATTAACGACGAGGGCCGGTGAGCCGGCCAACCTGGCTGTGGTTTTAGGCGGTTTTCCCCATCCCATTAGGTGAATACTGGGCTGGTCCCCACGTCCCACCTCAGTTACACAGCTCACAGACATCTGAAAAACGTTCGCACTGTTTCATGATTTACACTAGACACAGACAGCTGGAGTACACTAATCCCGTCCCAGGGTGGGGGGGAGGGAGAGGGGCGTGGGGGGGGGGGGGGTATGGGGTGGCGACAGGAAGGGCATTCGGCCACCTTCTCACTCCAACATCGCCAAATCCATAGTTACAGGGCCGACTCCGCGTTGAAGTGGGACAATGGCCCTAAGAAAATGATGATATCCTGGTGCTATTAGGTCATGCCTCACTGGCGCCAGTGTACACGCACGTTAAAAACAGACTTTCATTACACAAAAGTTTTCTATCCCTTAGGACGCAAACAAAGGCGTCAGCTCAGCCCACGTGCAATATATCGAGTCCGAGTCCAGAGGCTTCTGCCTGGCTTCTCCTCCATCCCTCACAGTGGCAGGCTGTGTCTTTTCAAAACGACTGTGGCCCCTAGTGGCCAACCCTGGCTCTCCTTCCCCTGTGCGTATAGCTTCCGCTAAAATGTATTCAGCAGCTATCCCAACTACTCATGTAAGCAATTGCCCAGAATTAAAAATTAATGTGCAATTTTAGTAGTCAGGTATGGCAATCACTGACGTTAGCTTTAACCATATTCGGTATAACAGCTGTAAATTGTCGTACGTGTGTTGGAAAGGTATCCGAGTTCCAAGCACCAACAGAAAGCACTGAAGCTCAAATCGTTATAGGGACTGAAAGCTGGTTTAAGCCGGACATAATTTCAACCGAAATTTTTGGCGAAGAGTCTAATGGGATTCAGAAAGGACAGGCTAAACACAGTTAGCGGTGGCGTGTTTGTTACTATTTAAGTAGTTTACCTTGTACTGAAGTTGAAGTAAATAGTTCCTACGAGTTAGTATGGATTGAGGTCATTATTTGCAATCGGAATAAAATAATAATTGGATCCTTTTACGAACCTCCCAACTTAAATCATACAGTTGCTGAAAGGTTCGAGCCAGCCGGTGTGGCCGAGCGGTTCTGGGCGCTACAGCCTGCAACCGCGCGACCGCTACGGTCGCAGGTTCGAATCCTGCCTCGGGCATGGATGTGTGTGATGTCCTTAGGTTAGTTAGGTTTAAGTAGTTCTAAGTTCTAGGGGACTGGTGACCACTGATGTTGAGTCCCATAGTGCTCAGAAGAAAACTTGAGTCTAACTTCAAAAACGTACCCGACGCAAATAGTTATAGTTGGCAGTGGATTCAATTTGCTCTAGATATGTTGGCGAAAATACATTTTTAAATCTGGAAATAAGCATAAAACATCATCCGAGATTGTGCTAAACGCATTCTCTGAAAATTATTTTGAGCAGTTAGTTCATGACCCGACTCGAATTGTAAACGGTTGTGAAAACACACTTGACTTCTTAACAACAAATAATCCTGAGTTAATAACGAGCATCAAAACGGATACAGGGATTAGCGAACACAGGTTTGTCGTAGCGAGACTCGATACCGTAACTCCCAAATTCTTCAAAAATAAACGAAGAATATACCAATTCACAGAAGCAGGTGAAAATTCGCTTGACGACTTCCTGAGAGACAATCCCCACTTCTTCCAAATTAACAACATAAGCTAGACCAGATGCGGCTTGAATTCAAAGAAATAGTAATCACAGCAGATGAGAGATTTGTATCAAATAAATTAATGAACGACGGTGCTGATCCCTTTTGGCACACAAAACGGGTCAGAGCACTGTTGCAGGAACAACGAAACAATTATGCCAAATATAAACAAACACAAAATCCCAAGATTGGCGATCTTTTACAGAAACTCGAAATTATGAGTGGACTTCAATGCGAGATACTTCTAACAGTTTCCACAACGAAACTATGTCTCGAAACCCGGCGAAAAATCCAAAGAGAGTCTGATCGTTTGTAAAGTGTGTTAGCGGCAAGACGCAGTCAATGCCTTCCCTTCACGATAGCAACGGAAATTCTATCGATGACAATGCTGTTAAAGCAGAGTTTACTAAACACAGCTTTCTTAAATTCCTTCGCCAAAGACAACGAAGGAAATAGTCCAGAATTCTAAACAAGGACATCTCTCAACATAAGTAACTTAGCAGGTAACCTCGGAGTAGTGAAACCGAGCGGGGTGGCGCAGTGGTTAGCACAGTGGATTAGCATTCGGGAGGACAACGGCTCAAATCCGCGCCCGGCCACCCTGATTTACATTTTATGTGATTTCCCTAAATCGCTTAAGGCAAATGCCGGGATCGTGCCTTCGAAACGGCGCTGCTAGTCTCTTTGTCTTTCCTTCTCTAATCCGATTATGTGCTCCGTCTCTAATGACCTGGTTGTCGTTTATTAAACGCTAATCTCCCTCCTCCTCGGAGTAGCGAACACTTAACAACAGAAAAATCTTCCGGTTCAGACTGCACCCCAATTAGGTTTCTTTCAGAGTGTGTTGATTCAATAGCCCCATACTTAACAATCATATACAACATCTCGCTCGACGAAAGATCCTTACCCAAGGACTAGAAAGTTGCACAAGTCACACCAATATTCAAGAAAGGTAATAGGAGTTATTCGCTAACTTACAGGCAAGATTTTGGAGCATATGTTGTGTCGAACATTATGTATTGCCTTCAGGAGAACGGTCTATTGACATATAGTTAACACGGATTTAGAAAACATCGTTCTTGTGAAGCACAACTAGCTCTTTACTCACCCGAAGTGTTGAGTGCTATTGACAACGGATTTCAAATGGATTCCGTATTTCTAGATTGCCAGAAGGCTTTTGACACTGCACCTCACAAGTGGCTTGTAATCAAATCGCGTGCTCATGGAATGTCATCTCAGTTATGCGACTGGATTCTCGACTTACTGTCAGAGGGGTCACAGTTCGTAGTAACTGACAGAAAGTCATCGAGTAAAACATGAGTGATTTCTGGCGTTTCCCAAGCTTGTGTATAGTCCTTCTGCTGTTCCTTATGTACATAAACGATGTAGGAGATAATTTGAGAAGCCGTCTGAAGTTGTTTGAAGATGATGTTGTCGTTTATTGTCTACTAAAGTCACTAGAAGATCAAAACAAATTGACAAACGATTTAGATAAGATATCTCTGTGATGCGAAAACTGGCAGTTGACCTAAAAATAGAAAGTGTGATGTCATCCACATGAGTGGTCGTAGGTTGTGTTCCAAAAATGAACAGCAAGGAGACAGAAGTGATGACACTTTCTGCAGGACCTGACCATCATTCTGCAGGACAATGCTCAAGTACGTACAGTGCAATCTGTTACTGATTTGTTTGACTGATGGGGCTGCTAAGTGCTATACACCTACTGCACTTCCCTGACTTAAGCCCTCGTGAAGTCAACTCAATTTCTAAACTGAAGGAAACTCTTCACGGCATTCGCATCAGAACTGCTACAAATTCGTCGGGCAATAGAACGCGCCACTCGAACTGTCAACACAACTAGCACTGATAAAAGTATCCTTCGACTTACACATCGTTGGCAACGGGTTATACACAATGCTGGTGACTACTTTGATGGTCAGTAAAACTTTGAAACACGTTTCTATTCTGTACGAGCTGTAAATAAATAGTTGCCACTATTAAAGTTCCGACCCTCGTAATTACGTTACACACCGTCATGTTACATGCTATAATTGGGAGCCCTCCAGCGGCAGAGGCAACTGGCGTCAGGGAAGTGGTAAAGTCAACCGAATAATAGTGTGACATGTGAAAACATCAAGCGATCTTGAGAATAGAATAAGAAAGTCAGAGGCATTACTTTTTATCAAGTCCTCTACTTAAGCTACTCGAGGGTACCCCAGGAAAAACGAGTGATCATAGGACGAAGAAACTTCATGGAAACATTTTAAGGACATGCGGAAGAGAAATAACCAATAAAACATTGAACGCAACTCATTCTAATTTGCACATGGTAGAGAGTGACACATATTACTTGCGTACCCTGTTTACGCTGAAGGTTACAAACATTGCTCAAAGTGCCGACGACCAATTGCATCCACGACAGTCTGGAAGCACACTAATGATGGCTCTACTGCCGCCCGAAACATCTCAGATGGGATGTTGGCTGCCGAGTCATCACAGTTCGTGCCCTGCTTGAAAATCTCACACTTCCTCCAGCATTCTCAATCGCAACAGTCACTTCAGCAATTTATGACGCATTTGGGCGTCGGTCTCCCCAGGAGCAATTATCAAATCGCCACTTAATTCAATCTTTCGAATCATGTTCGTCAACCCCGGTGAGGAAAGAAGAACTCTCCGTATTCCTCTAATGAGACGATACTCGCAATAAGATAATCTTGCTGAATTTTGTTTATTGTGTTGTCCGTCGTATGTATTGTGTGAAGAAATTTCGTCTATTTTACGTGCATGTTGTGAAAAAAGGTTATGTTTTAATCATTTCCTTACAGATTATTATTACTCGATTTTGTAGCATAGTAATGAGTTAGTTTCATTTTCAACCAAAGATATATACATACGTGAAAAGGTAAACTAAAAAACAAAAGAAAAATGAATTTAAAACGTAAAATAAAAAACATATAACATATGATATAAAACACCAATTACTCGTATGCCTATGAAAAATCGAGTTTGTCTGGTGACTAAAGAGAAATTTTAAATATGAATGACGACACATTCATTCAGTACGTGGATGTCGCGTACAGCGCGATTCGAGGAACGGCGTAAGAACATCCGTCCTAGCTCTAGCAAACGGTGACGTAAGGTACGTGCATCGCTTGACCAACGAGGAAAGCTTGTGGAGTATCTTTCTGAGAAGTTACATAACAGTGTGTGAGGAAAACACCTCGTCGACGAATATGATACAGATGAGCTCTCACCGCCGTACAATGACTGACGCATCGCAGATGCTCACGGTTCTCCGATTATCACGCTCCAAGGTTTTGCAAGGAACAATTTTTGGTGTTTTTTGATTCCTCCTTCATCACTATTACATTTCATATACGGCAGCCTGTTAGAGGTTTTATTTTACAGTAGTCATGTATGGGCTCACAAATAGCTGTACTGGGAGCTGATGAAGTCACGAGTGTGATTTAGCTATTACATTTAACGCATCAGTATATCCGTTCTAAACCAACTGAAAACGATTGCAGACGACTCACAAACGCGTTTCGCAGAAAATTAGACTCAAAGCCGTACTATGAAGTTACTTGAGTCTTCAGTATGAAGGGTAAAAACCGGGTTACACAATTTATTGTCATTCCAGAACCATGCACAGAGTGTTTCACAATGTTTCGACGATTTCAAATGTGAGTAAAAGACAAAACTAATCGTGAAACGAAGTTGAAAAAAAAAATAGCTCTGAGCACTATGGGACTTAACATCTGTGGTCATCAGTCCCCTAGAACTTAGAACTACTTAAACCTAACTAACCTAAGGTCATCACACACATCCATGCCCGAGGAAGGATTCGAACCTGCGACCGTAGCGGTCACGCGGTTACAGACTGAAGCGCCTAGAACCACACGGCCACACCGGCCGTCTAAACGAAGTTGAACGTTTTACACAAGGTACAACATTCATTCAAGTTTACTTATGAAATACTACGTCGAACAAACGACGACCATCCGTGGCTACACATTACTCGAGGCATTTCATCCAGTTTTTGAATACATCTTTCGTAACTACTAAAGGAATTCTGGAAATTTCGTTGTGAACTCAATCTATAAAGCGTTGCAAGTTTCTCGGCTTGTCGGAGTACACTCACACCTTCAAATAAGCCCAGAGATAAAAGCCTGGCACGGTTCAATCAGACGAGCGAGGCGGTCACTCGACACAAGCGTTTGGAAATTATATGGTTACAAAATGCTTCACGGAGATCTTTCAAGATCTTGTTGAATGTCGCGCTATATCGCTGGGAAGTTTCCGTAGCATTTCGGTAACGGACGACGAGAGCTTCTCTGCAAACTGCTTGGAAAGTTTTCGTAATACTATCGTAACGAACGACGAGGGCTTGCCTGTAAACCGCTAAGCACACATTCGATGTTCTCGGGAGTTCGGGCGGTTTTCAGAGGGCCGGTTGACTTTCGATACGATGCACTGGAAGTTGCACGGAAATTTCTTATCCAGTTCAATACCGTTCCACGATAAGAAATTGGATATCGCGGCAGAATCTTGTAAAGCTTATGAAAGGCACGTTGCTCGCCCACGGCACATTTGCCGTAGCGAAAATAGCAGTCCACCGCGAACGCTCGATATTCTTTCGACCAGCACGACATGTATACAGGGTGTTACAAAAAGGTACGGCCAAACTTTCAGGAAACATTCCTCACACACAAATAAAGAAAAGATGTTATGTGGACATGTGTCCGGAAACGCTTAATTTCCATGTTAGAGCTCATTTTAGTTTCGTCAGTATGTACTGTACTACCTCGATTCACCGCCATGATTTCATACGGGATGCTCTACCTGTGCTGCTAGTACATGTGCCTTTACAAGTACGACACAACACGTGGTTCATGCACGATGGAGTTCCTGCACATTTCAGTCGAAGTGTTCGTACGCTTCTCAACAACAGACTCGGTGACCGACGGATTGGTAGAGGCGGACCAATTCCATGGCCTCCACGCTCTCCTAACCTCAACCCTCTTGACTTTCGTTTATGGGGGCATTTGAAAGCTCTTGTCTACGCAACCCCGGTACCAAATGTAGAGACTCTTCGTGCTCGTATTGTGGACGGCTGTGATACAATACGCCATTCTCCAGGGCTGCATCAGCGCATCAGGGATTCCATGCGACGGAGGGTGGATGCATGTATCCTCGCCAACGAAGGACATTTTGAACATTTCCTGTAACAAAGTGTTCGAAGTCACGCTGGTACGTTCTGTTGCTGTTTATTTCCATTCCATGATTAATGTGATTTGAAGAGAAGTAATAAAATGAGCTCTAACATGGAAAGTAAACGTTTCCGGACACATGTCCACATAACATATTTTCTTTCTTTGTGTGTGAGGAATGTTTCCTGAAAGTTTGGCCGTACCTTTTTGTAACACCCCGTATATGGGATGAAACTTGACTCTCCGCACTGCTAATAGACGGAGGCCAAGTCGCTGTATCTTGTTTTTAGCACTCGTTATTCGAATCTGAAGTTGTCAAAACATTGTGAAACATCGTGTATTTATATTTGTGAAGGCAAAGGACCAATTTACGAGTTTTGTGATCCTCATACAAGGTTCTCGTGGCCTGTCTGATGTGATAGCAAAAATGTTACAAAAAATGAATAGACACAAAGCTGAGACGGAAAATCTAAACCATTTCTTCACTATCTATTTAAATAAAGCAACTACTGCAGAAAAAGTGGAAGATGTCATTTGATTGCCTAACTGGGACCCTGGTGTTGCACAAAAACTGAATTTTTGTAGAGGATGTCGCATCATGAGAATCTGCTCCAAAATAATCCAAGAAAAAGGAACCAAAACTAAGAAAACAGAACAGGCTGAAGGGTTCTTTCCCGCTGCTTGGTAAAACAACTTTACCTTTAGCAATAAAATAACAACATATAATTTTCTTTGTAGTATGTAATTTGGTGTGAGCAGATTTTCAGACAAAACGACTGTCTGAACGCGGCAGTACGAGCTGTCATTTCCCTTATCTTTGAACAGTGATCATTGCGCAATTTGAAAGATTTAGAGATAACTGCCAGTCATTACACCATGCTTTAAAAAATGGTTCAAATTGCTCTAAGCACTATGCTACTTAACATCTAAGGTCATCAATCCCCTAGACTTGGAACTATTTAAACCTAAGGACATCACACACATCCATGTCCGAGGCAGGATTCGAACTTGCGGCCGTAGCAGCCGCGTGGTTCCGGACTGAAGCGCCTAGAACCGCTCGGTCACCTCGGCCGGTCCACGCATTTATTTTCTGCAGATCCTCATTGATTTGTTCACAACTTTCGTGTGATACTACTTTCCTATAGACTACAGCATCATCGGCAAACAGTCTAATGCCGCTGTCAATACTGTCAACCAGATCGTTTATGTAAATCGTAAAAAGCAGCGGACCTAGGGGACACGTGAAGTTACGCTTCTTTCTGTTGAAGTCACCCATTCAGGACGACATACTGTTCTCTGTTTGTTTCTAACCAACTGCATATGTCATCGGATAGACTGTAAGTGCACACTTTTTGGAGCAAGCGACAGTGCCGAACTGAGTCGAACGCCTTTCGAAAGTCGAGAAATATGGCAGCAACCTGGGAGCCGGTATCTAGAGCCTGTTGTATATCATGTACAAAGAGGGCCAGCTGCGTCTCGCATGACCGCTGTTTCCTAAAACCGTGCTGGTTTCTGTAGGTGAGCTTCTCAGAGTCTAGAAAGGTCATTATGTCTGAACACAAAATATGTTCCATGATTCTACAACAAATCGATGTCAGTGAAATTGGCCGGTAATTATGTGCATCCCATTTTCTACCCTTTTTATAGATTTCTGTGACCTGGGCCTTCTTCCAGTCCCGTGGAACTTTCCGCTATTCCAGTGATCTCTGATAGGTGATGGATAAGAATGGTGCTAAATTTGTAGCATAGTCAACATACAATCTTACGGGGATACAGTCTTGACCAGACGCCTTCCTGCCGCCTTCCTGGCGCCTAAGGATCTTAACTGTTTTACAATCCCGGATACACTAAACGCTATGTCAGCCATCCTTGCGTTTGTTCGATAATTGAAAGGGGGAACGGTGCTGCAGTCCTCTACCGCAAATGAGTTTTTGAAAGCTAGATTTAGAATTTCGGCCTTCTGTTTATCATCATCCGTTAAATTCCCGTACTGTCAGCAAGAGAATCTACTGAAGTATTTGTAGCAACACAGTAAAACAACGTATCCTATTGACATACACTGAATAAACGTAAAGGGAGAGTTCGCCGGTTTAGACAGTGTGAGCCGAGCGGTTCTAGGCGCTTCAGTCTGGAACGGCGCGACCGCTACGACCTCAGGTTCGAATCCTGCCTCGGATATGGATGTGTGTGATGTCCTTAGGTTAGTTAGGTTTAAGTAGTTCTAAGTTCTAGGGGACTGATGACCTGAGATGTTAAGTCCCATAGTGCTCAGAGGCATTTCAACTATTTATACAATGTGCCAGTTGTGGAATGCCTCTGTGGCAAAAATTTCGCGGTGTCATACGACAGAGGGGCACGTGATGTGTGCGGAGAGCGGGTGTGGAGTCACGGACAGGCATACAAGCAGCCGAATGAGCCAGAACAATTCCGACTGTCATGAAGAAGTTATGGATTACTAATCGCTTATAGTGGAAACACTTTTTTGAGAGCGCAATGGTTGTTCTTGGCGAAAGGCAGAAGCGAATAGTACATGGTGGTTAGCCGGAGCTGTGCCAGCGCGCACCTTGTTTGCTCTAGCCTGTGCTTCAGCAGGTAACTGGTGGAACGGAGCTCCAGTGTTAGCCGTGCTGGAATACTTTCACAAACACACTTTCTCACAGACACATTTTCGGGAGGCGCTAAGCATGGCTATGGCTTTTTTTTTTTTTTAAGTGAAGACTTAGCGTCTTTCGACGAGCAGTACTGTGGTAATGGCCGGCCGAAGTGGCCGTGCGGTTAAAGGCGCTGCAGTCTGGAACCGCAAGACCGCTACGGTCGCAGGTTCGAATCCTGCCTCGGGCATGGATGTTTGTGATGTCCTTAGGTTAGTTAGGTTTAACTAGTTCTAAGTTCTAGGGGACTAATGACCTCAGCAGTTGAGTCCCATAGTGCTCAGAGCCATTTGAACCATTTGAAGTGTGGTAATGGACGAAGGCGATCAACAGTTGTTGTATGATGGTTGTCGGGTCGTTTGTATACTGACGCACCTTTTTGCGATGCGACCCTTACTGCATTCTTCATTTGTATTGTACATTCTTGTTAAACGTCACAACTTTCAGTATGCATACTTTGAGGCACAGCGCAACTTAGCAGCTTAAAGTTGCGCCGCCTTGTCAGGTTAAAAATAGCTTGTAATTATCTCTGCTTGTTGAAAGATTGAATTTGTGACTGTGCTTTCTCCTGAGGGGATCTATTAATTGAAGACTAGAAATTCAAAAGGGGCTAAAAGTACCAAACTGAATGTATATTAAGATGGTATCTGTTCTTTTGGACATGTCCGAAAGATCATATATATAAAATGTTCAAACGTGCCTACGTTCTGTATTTTAATTTAAAAAACTTACCTATTACCAACTGTTCGTCTAAAATTGTGAGCCATATGTTTGTGACTATTACAGCGCCATCTATCACAAAGCGAAAAAAGTGCTCCAACTAAAACATTCATATTTCTTTACGTACTATACGAACATGTAAAAAAAATGGGGGTTCCTATTTTAAAAAACGCAGTTGATATCCGTTTGACCTATGGCAGCGCCATCTAGCGGACCAACCATAGCGCCATCTGCTTTCCCCCTTCAAGCTAGATGAGTTTCGTTCTTTGTAGTTTTTCCGTTTGATGCTTATTTCGTGAGATATTTGGCCCGGTCACTATCAATGGACCACCCTGATATATATATATATATATATATATATATATATATATATATATATATATATATATAAGGCTCACCGGCCATTTGACCATCTTCTTCTGTGCGGATGCACAAACGGTGCCCGAACTCTTACGGGAATCGGCAAAACGCCGCGGGTAATGAGTATAATGGGCAGGGGCACTATGAATATAATGCGGAACAATAAGTTAAGTATGTGGGTCTCGCGGGAGGCGTGCCAGAGATAAGTGTCTGCAGTCACGCTATCCTCTGTGTCCTCGGAGGCTCAGACGGGTGCCGGCACTGTAGATCAGCGTGTCCGGTCAGAGTGCTGGTTGGCCTCTGTAATAAAAAGCTGAGTGGAAGGATCAACAAACGAACTTGAACGGATGGCATGTGACGTCCGCAATGACAAAACACAACGATCATCAACGAACAAAATGAAAAAAAAAGATGTGTGTAAGCAGGAGACCCCCGGTTCGGGTCCCGGTCGGGGCACACATTTTCACCTGTCCCCGTTACCGTACATCAGTGCCTGTATGTAGATAAGCGTTGTGGTTTAATTGTAATTTCATACCAGAATGAGTATTTCGAAAACAGTGTAACATGTCTTGATACAAATAAGGCGATAGTAGGTCGCTGTGACCTGGAACGTAGCTCAGAGACTTAACTGAACATTTAGTAGACCCGTAGTAACATTGTTCTTCTGTTTTTTTGCAATGATTACAACAGCAAGACGACGTGGTACAAGAGTACTAAATACCATCTTGTGACATTGTACACGCATTTAATCACAGCTGTCTTGGTAAAATTTCATACATTCTTCGGGTTAACTTGGTATCATACTTAATAGGTCCTCCTTCTCTCGCGATAAATGCTGACGGCTGTCAACTTGCTTTAGTTCTATATTTTGAAATAAGAGACTAATTTGCCCTTCTTCAGGACATTGAACGTCATCTACTGTTCCAACTCGTTTAGGGTTCTTCGTCTGTTGACCTGGGGCAGTTATCAAGAACTTTCTGGTGGTATCAAGTTTTCTGCTGCTGCGTAAAAGTCAAGAAAGTGAGAGTCATGTATTTCCAGCACTTTGAATGGCTTTTCATGACGTGATGAAGTCACTAACTTCATTATTTCACTGTCTTCTTTCTCTCTTCAGTGGCTGCAAAATCTCGGTCGCATGCCAGAAAGCTATGTCCAGAAATGAGATGTTTATGGTAAATACATTCAAACATGTCACATTCTCTTTTCAGTGGTTGCAAAATCTCGATCGCATGTCAGAAAGCTATGTCCAGAAATGAGATTTTGTTGTCAATACATTCGAACATACCACAAGACACTATAAACAAATACTTAAGGATTTTGTTTTTATTTTGTGCGCAACAGTTCTCACTCCATAGGCAGTTTTTTCTTCATTATGATGCTAGGTGCTTGATTGAGAAATCCAAGTAAACAGGATACGATTTCATTCGTCCCTGTGTCATCTTCTGTCTCATTCCACATGACATTGTTGCATCGCCAGTGTCATTCATATGTACGTACATCGAAACTGTAGCATGAGAGCTGCTTCAGATAGAACATATCTGAATGTCTTCGTACATCCATATTTAAATTTGATGGAGGTGCGACACAGCTGGTATAATTTTTACTAAAAATGAAACTCCGCCAGCTGTACTTAAGATTTTCTATTTATTTGCCTACTACTTTCGACGTTGCGCCAACACCGTCTTCAGGCCCGTACATTTCGATGAAATCAATTGTGTGTAACTGCCCGCCATCCGTGTGGAGCAAGTGTTGGTCTTACCGCAGACTTCTAGTACTGAGCCACACACAATTGATTTCATCGAAGTGTACGGGCCTGAAGATGGCGTTGACGCAACATCGGAACTAGTAAACTAGTAGCCAAATAAATATAAAATCTTAAGTACAGCTGGAGGAGTCTCATTTTTAATAAAAAAATATCTGAATGTGTAAGGAGAGGTACAACCATAACCTGTGTGAGATATATGGATAGCGTGAAAGTGTCACTGTTTGGTAGCGTTGCAACAAGTGCATCAGTTCTTAACTGTGATGCGACCCTATCGGCTCTACGACGGTGCAGTTCAAGTTCTTGCTTAGTTTTGTCAGCATTATGGTGATTTACCTTAGCTTCTAGAACTAATCAGTCACATGTTCGGCATTCTGATCGTGGCTTTCTAAAGGGTACGTGCGGAAAATCCGCAAGGAAAACTTTTCTGTAAGATTTATGCATCACAGTACTGTTGGGATTTTTACTTTGAACGCAGTGAACAGCCTGTCTTAAGTACTCCTTCGTCGTGCGCTTTCTACTGTAGTGACTCACATCTTTCGCCAGCATATGAATGTGGGACCGAACAATCT
This sequence comes from Schistocerca americana, assembly GCF_021461395.2. Lineage (NCBI taxonomy): Eukaryota > Metazoa > Arthropoda > Insecta > Orthoptera > Acrididae > Schistocerca > Schistocerca americana. The sequence continues at coordinate 837,101,630 of NC_060120.1, read as the reverse complement.
GCAGATCTTCATCTGTGTATTTTCTATTAAGTGCTCCACCTCTTTTGTCTTTGAAAACATCGTCACCGGTGTTTTTATTTTGAACCTTGATCTCTGTTTTCTTTCTTTGAAATACCAAAAACATCCATTTCTGTCTCTTACATACCTTTTTATATGCACCCTCACAGTCAGAAACCATGGACATCTATGTGCACTGACGGCGATTTTCCGTTGGATCGCCGTACTTTCCATTTCATCAACTTTCTGCTGGAATAACGTCCACGAACCCTATTAATAACATCTGATTGTCTTCTCATCTTGTGGTAGAACGAACTAACAGGTTCGTCTTATGTTCCGCTGACAAGAAGTAACAACTACACCCACATCTGCAGGTAACCTAAAAACCGAATATTGTGACACAATATAAAATTACAATATTATATTATTTGTTTTCTGTGCCATGAGTCTCACGTAGATATACTTACTGTGGAGCATTAACGTTTGGTGTACAGATCTCATATCTGCGTGCTTTGCTGTTGCTTGGGAGGTGTTTCTTTTCCTTTTCCTGTCTTCTGTGTTAAAGCAGACACTCTTCTTTTCGTCTCCATCACTTTCATACTTATGCTTTCATATTATCTCTTCTTTGCTTTTGGACCAGACAGTATTTGGACTCACAACACATCATAACCTCAGCCATCTTCATTAACAAAAGTCAACTGATGATCAGAAGAGCGCCAGTGGTCGCCAGTGGTAGAACGAGAACTTAGCGCATATCGACATTCCTCATGGATTGAACGGCATATACGAGCGGCCGTAGAAAACTAACGGGAGTTCGTACGAACATAGCACCTGTCGTCAGGTAATGGCCTTGACACATACCTCCTATCACAGGAAAGCCTCGTTTTTCACAAAAATGGTTCTTAGCTCCTTTTGAATTTCTAGTCTTCAGTTGTGTTTGATCTACTACAACAAATTCTCGTTGTATGACTGGGTTACCTCTGTGTGTGTGTATGAACCGGGGGTGGACTGTGTGAAGCACTGTATTCTAGGGGTTGATTCGCATCTCAGAAAAAGGCAACGTGTTCGAATGTATGAAAGGGATGAACATGAACCTAACTCATGTATGAATGAGTGATATAAAGGGTCCAACGACCAGCAAGATTGGATTTGGAAAATCTGGTTCATTTTCAGTATATTACATTTTTACTGTTTGTGGAAGTTGTCACATTTCTTTCAGAGTTTGGTTGTCTCTTGCGAAAGATTTTCTTAAGTAGGTCTCTTTAGTATCTGATACCGTTTTATATAGAATGTTGTAAGGTATGAAATGTTTCGCTGCGCTTCTTTAGTATAATCAAATTTTTGAAATGAAATTGCTGCTGAGATATTTTGATTCATCCTTTTTAATATGTTATTCTGATAACTGAGGATAAGATATTCTTCATTTAAACTAATCAATTTCAAGGCACGAGTCAGCAACTATAAGATTAAAATCTTATAGTTGCTGACTCGTGTCTTGAAATTGATCCTGTTGTCAGAAATATGGTTTCTCGTAGGTGACCTCAGTAGCCCCACGTGACTACTGCCGCAGAAGAGAGGTATAGTGTTCGCTCAGCAGATTAGAACCGTACAGTGACGTCACGGACCCTAGAGTGAGGAAATTACTTTGTCTGCAGCAAAACAAGTGCCCACGAGCACGGTGAGACACGCTCTGGAGCTCCACGGACTGAGAGCACGGTCACTATTGTTGCGGCTTCTCTTGAAGAGGCAAAAGAGATAGGCGCGTCGACGGTACAGAGAATGTTAGGCCGTTGCCTTGGACGGTCTTGGTTGATCGTCGGTTGGTCGTCTTACCGGACGACGTGATTGCTCGCCGATAATTCATGGGTTGGCGATGTGTGTGTCTCAACTCGTGGTTCGTTCTCGTCACTGCATATTCACTGCTTTTGCCATTGGTCGCGTTTTTCGTCCAAGTGTTTGTGATATTGTGTGTATCTTGTGATGTCGACCGCCCAGTGATTTTAGTGGTGTCTCCGTGCTGATGTGCGGCAGTCGGTCGGTTGGTGTGGATCAGCCAGGAAATTTCCGCGCGGCAGTGGGCCGGGACCGCTGGCAGTCTCTACACGGTGTCGGAGTGTGTGGGAGCTGTTCCGATTGCTATGGGGTTCGTGGCTCACAGACCCAGAACATCAAAGTTGAGTGGTGCTTTAATTGCCGAAGCCAGTCTGTTCACATTGTGCCGTTGGTTTTCGTGGTTGGCTGTTGGGGATATTCCCGTGAGCAACAGCGAGTGTTCGAGTTGGCGAAAGTTTGGCCACCATCCAGTGGAGTTTACCTGTATTTTGGTCATTTGAAGTCCAAGTGCAGCAGCGGAATTTTCTGCTTTGTGGCCGTTAGCGTTCCGGTTAACTGCCCTGGCCGCTGACGTAAAATTCAGGCAGTGTCCTTTCCTCACCGTGTTGTCGCCGTCCAACACCTGTGTGTAGTTTTGACAGCTTATTCATTGGTTGTGGGCGGCTACGCCTTTTACGTATTGGCTTTGGAGTTCCTTTGGTCGGGTGGAAAACAAGTCGTCTTGTCGGTGGGTCCGTTGACTGTCTCTTGGTTGGGTTGCCGGTGGATCGGATGTAGTTGGGCTGACTACCTGTCCCCCTAAGCGAATGTTAATGATTCAAGTGCAGACCGACCCCTGGAAACTTCTGAGTGCTGTTGGCTGTACTGCCTTTTCTTTTCTTTTCTTTTTTTTTTTTTTTTTTGTCATCAGTCTACTGACTGGTTTGATGCGGCCCGCCACGAATTCCTTTCCTGTGCTAACCTCTTCATCTCAGAGTAGCACTTGCAACCTACGTCCTCAATTATTTGCTTGACGTATTCCAATCTCTGTCTTCCTCTACAGTTTTTGCCCTCTACAGCTCCCTCTAGTACCATGGAAGTCATTCCCTCATGTCTTAGCAGATGTCCTATCATCCTGTCCCTTCTCCTTATCAGTGTTTTCCACATATTCCTTTCCTCTCCGATTCTGCGTAGAACCTCGTCATTCCTTACCTTATCAGTCCACCTAATTTTCAACATTCGTCTGTAGCACCACATCTCAAATGCTTCGATTCTCTTCTGTTCCGGTTTCCCCACAGTCCACGTTTCACTACCATACAATGCTGTACTCCAGACGTACATCCTCAGAAATTTCTTCCTCAAATTAAGGCCGGTATTTGATATTAGTAGACTTCTCTTGGCCAGAAATGCCTTTTTTGCCTTAGCGAGTCTGCTTTTGATGTCCTCCTTGCTTCGTCCGTCATTGGTTATTTTACTGCCTAGGTAGCAGGATTCCTTAACTTCATTGACTTCGTGACCATCAATCCTGATGTTAAGTTTCTCGCTGTTCTCATTTCTACTACTTCTCATTACCTTCGTCTTTCTCCGATTTACTCTCAAACCATACTGTGTACTCATTAGACTGTTCATTCCGTTCAGCAGATCATTTAATTCTTCTTCACTTTCACTCAGGATAGCAATGTCATCAGCGAATCGTATCATTGATATCCTTTCACCTTGTATTTTAATTCCACTCCTGAACCTTTCTTTTATTTCCATCATTGCTTCCTCGATGTACAGATTGAAGAGTAGGGGCGAAAGGCTACAGCCTTGTCTTACACCCTTCTTAATACGAGCACTTCGTTCTTGATCGTCCACTCTTATTATTCCCTCTTGGTTGTTATACATATTGTATATGACCCGTCTCTCCCTATAGCTTACCCCTACTGTTTTCAGTATCTCGAACAGCTTGCACCATTTTATATTGTCGAACGCTTTTTCCAGGTCGACAAATCCTATGAAAGTGTCTTGATTTTTCTTTAGCCTTGCTTCCATTATTAGCCGTAACGTCAGAATTGCCTCTCTCGTCCCTTTACTTTTCCTAAAGCCAAACTGATCGTCACCTAGCGCTTTCTCAATTTTCTTTTCCATTCTTCTGTATATTATTCTTGTAAGCAGCTTCGATGCATGAACTGTTAAGCTGATTGTGCGATAATTCTCGCACTTGTCAGCTCTTGCCGTCTTCGGAATTGTGTGGATGATGCTTTTCCGAAAGTCGGATGGTATATCGCCAGACTCATATATTCTACACACCAACGTGAATAGTTGTTTTGTTGCCACTTCCCCCAATTATTTTAGAAATTCTGATGGAATGTTATCTATCCCTTCTGCCTTATTTGATCGTAAGTCCTCCAAAGCTCTTTTAAATTCCGATTCTAATACTGGATCACCTATCTCTTCTAAATCGACTCCTGTTTCTTCTTCTATCACATCAGACGAATCTTCACCCTCATAGAGGCTTTCAATGTATTCTTTCCACCTATCTGCTCTCTCCTCTGCATTTAACAGTGGAATTCCCGTTGCACTGTTAATGTTACCACCGTTGCTTTTAATGTCACCAAAGGTTGTTTTGACTTTCCTGTATGCTGAGTCTGTCTTTCCGACATTCATATCTTTTTCGATGTCTTCACATTTTTCCTGCAGCCATTTCGTCTTAGCTTCCCTGCACTTCCTATTTATTTCATTCCTCAGCGACTTGTATTTCTGTATTCCTGATTTTCCCGGAACATGTTTGTACTTCCTCCTTTCATCAATCAACTGAAGTATTTCTTCTGTTACCCATGGTTTCTTCGCAGCTACCTTCTTTGTACCTATGTTTTCCTTCCCAACTTCTGTGATGGCCCTTTTTAGAGATGTCCATTCCTCTTCAACTGTACTGCCTACTGCGCTATTCCTTATTGCTGTATCTATAGCGTTAGAGAACTTCAAACGTATCTCGTCATTCCTTAGTACTTCCGTATCCCACTTCTTTGCGTATTGATTCTTCCTGACTAATGTCTTGAACTTCAGCCTACTCTTCATCACTACTATATTGTGATCTGAGTCTATATCTGCTCCTGGGTACGCCTTCCAATCCAGTATCTGGTTTCGGAATCTCTGTCTGACCATGATGTAATCTAATTGAAATCTTCCCGTATCTCCCGGCCTTTTCCAAGTATACTTGCTCCTCTTGTGATTCTTGAACAGGGTATTCGCTATTACTAGCTGTAACTTGTTACAGAACTCAATTAGTCTTTCTCCTCTTTCATTCCTTGTCCCAAGCCCATATTTTCCTGTAACCTTTTCTTCTACTCCTTCCCCTACAACTGCATTCCAGTCGCCTATGACTATTAGATTTTCGTCCCCCTTTACATACTGCATTACCCTTTCAATATCCTCATACACTTTCTCTATCTGTTCATCTTCAGCTTGCGACGTCGGCATGTATACCTGAACTATCGTTATCGGTGTTGGTCTGCTGTCGATTCTGGTTATAACAACCCGGTCACTGAACTGTTCACAGTAACACACCCTCTGCCCTACCTTCCTATTCATAACGAATCCTACACCTGTTATACCATTTTCTGCTGCTGTTGATATTACCCGATACTCATCTGACCAGAAATCCTTGTCTTCCTTCCACTGCACTTCACTGACCCCTACTATATCTAGATTGAGCCTTTGCATTTCCCTTTTCAGATTTTCTAGTTTCCCTACCACGTTCAAGCTTCTGACATTCCACACCCCGACTCGTAGAACGTTATCCTTTCGTTGATTATTCAATCTTTTCTCATGATAACCTCCCCCTTGGCAGTCCCCTCCCGGAGATCCGAATGGGGGACTATTCCGGAATCTTTTGCCAATGGAGAGATCATCATGACACTTCTTGAAATACAGGACACCTGTCCTGTGGATACACGTTACGTGTCTTTAATGCAGTGGTTTCCATTGCCTTCTGCATCCTCATGTCGTTGATCATTGCTGATTCTTCCGCCTTTAGGGGCAATTTCCCACCCCTAGGACAAGAGAGTGCCCTGAACCTCTATCCGCTCCTCCGCCCTCTTTGACAAGACCGTTGGCAGAATGAGGCTGACTTCTTATGCCGGAAGTCGTCGGCCTCCAATGCTGATTATTTATCAAAATTTAGGCAGTTGCGGGGATCGAACCCAGGACCGAAGACGTTTTGATTATGAATCAAAGACGCTACCCCCTTTTTCTTTTTTTTTTTTTTTTTTTTTATGAACAAGGTGCAGGGAAAAAAAGAATAATAATTCTGATGTAATCTAAGAGGTGGGAAGCAATATACAGTGGAGTGAGGGAAAGACCAGTGTTGTCTGGGGTAGTGCATTAAAGAAAGGAGGCGCGTGTCCATGCGCCTACTCCACTGTGGGGTACAATGTAGAAAGTAGCGCGGGGAGTTTCAGATGTCAGCAGGGGGGGCGGGAGTGCTGTCGGCGTGTGGCACCATCCAACTGAGCGGAGGTGAAGTAAAGATCGCATGTAGGTAATTGGCGAAGAAGGCGCGGTAGCGCGGTCGCTGTTCGACTTCACTGTGGCCGGTTTGTAAGTACTGCCAGAAATCAAGGCGTGATTTGTCGCCACCATTATACATGTAGTTGATCGTCCATCCCTTGACCCATACAATTGCATGATTTTTGGAGGCGGGGAAATAAGTATTCTCAGGATGGATAAAAGTCCGTGGGTCAATCGAGTCCGGCGGAACGCGGAGGTAACAGGCAACGAACTGTCGGGCAAGTTTCCAGACGTCACTGGTGGCAGTACAAGTCAGTTGATGGACATCGTCATCCACGAGGTGGCAAATGGAACAAAGTGGAGAGTCCTGTAGTCCGATGGCGTGAAGGCGATGGTTTGTGGCGAATTTTTCATTTGCGACTTGGTACCATGTTGCCCGGACGTTGGAGGGAAGAAAAGGCTGGTGGATATGACGCCAAACCGTGGGCCACCGCTTGGACGGATGTCTGAGTTCGATATTGTTGCTGGATATGGAACGAAGGAGAGGGGTGTAAAAATCTTTAGGTCGAGGAGAACGCGTGGTCGGTAAGTGTGTGTGAGCATAACTGAAGTCGACGATGAAATCAGAAATGTGCGTCAAATGATGCTTGATGTGTCCGACTGGTACTGGTGGTGTTATGGTCGCGGGCACAAGAATTTCCAGCAAGCTGCGCGTAAGGGAGGTGCCCCCGTGCCACTGCTTGTGCATGGTGGACATGTACAAGGACGCCGCTCGGAGTCGCACATTGACAAGGCCGAGGCCTCCTGCTCGCGGGGGCAGGGTGAGCGTGTCGCAGCGGACCTTAAAGATCGTACCGGCCGTAAGGAAGTATCCGAGGGCAACCTGGAGGCTGCGTCCAATAGTTGATGGCAGTGGGAGGACCTGTGCGATGTGGACCATTCTGGCCGCCACATGTTGATTGAGGTATTGGACACGTTGTAAAGAATCGAGTCGTCGGAGAAGATTTTGTCGCACCGTCGTGCGGATAGTTTGGAGTGCACGCCGAAAATTGATGGCAGCGGAGCGGCGCACGGTGGAGGTGAAAATGATACCAAGATATCGTAGTTGTTGTACACACGGGAGAGGTGCTAGGTCTTCGTGTGAGAGGCCGCGTCCAATGGGCATCGCCGCGGATTTAGCCACATTCATGTTACTGCCCGCTGCGATGCCGTACGTTGATATCAAATCAAGTACCGTGTGTGTTTCACTCCGTGAGCGGATCAAGAGGAGGAGGTCGTCCGCATACGCACGACATCGAAAACTGTGCTGTCGCAAAGTGAGACCAGAAAGGTGGCTCGTCAGACTCCCGATGAGTGGCTCCAGGCTTATGGCATACAGTAGGGTCGAAAGTGGGCAGCCTTGCCGTACGGAACGCCGGATCGCCACTGGTCCCGCCACACGGCCGTTAACCTGAATCAGAGATTCGGCGGTGCCGTACAGGCGCCGGATCACGTCGATAAAGGCTGGTGGAAAACCCATGCGGTTCATCACTGAGAACAGAAAAGGATGCCGCAATTTGTCGAATGCGCTGTCAAAATCGATGGCAACCACTGCGGCGCGGAGTCTGCACGCCGCTGCCAGTGCAATTAAATCGCGACATTCTCCTGTGGCCGTTTGTATATTAACTGAGCCGCCCGGAGTTGTCTGTTCCGGGGATAGAATGCTAGGCAGGATCTTGCGGCATCGCGTTGCCAGTAGGCGTGTAAAAATTTTACAGTCTGCGTTAAGCAGAGTCAGGGGACAGTAATGTGCTGTCGTCACACCTGGTGTCGGTTTGTGGATGGGTATAATAATTCCCGTGACGAAGGACGGCGGTACGGCGTTCCCCATCGTCAGCAGTTCATTAAACATCGTTGTCCACCGTGACGCCATTAGTGTGAAGAAAGCGCGATAAAATTCTATCGGCAATCCGTCGACACCAGGTGACTTATTCAGAGCACCTTTTTTGATTGCATCGTGGGTTTCGTCACGCGTAATGGGCTTCATCAGCTCGTCCGCTTCGTCGCTGGTGAGGGTGCGAGTTACGTGTGGTAACACAGACTCCTCAGCGTGGTTGTTGGTAGTCTCCACCTGGTACATTGTGCGGTAATGGTCGACAAAGGCACTGACGATTTCGGCCTGGCAAGTGACGTGCTGGCCGCGACAGGTGGTGATCTCGGTGATGAGTTGTCGTCGTCGATGTTTCCTATCGGAGGCGATATGATGCATGGTCGGATGTTCTTGTTCCGCCGAATCTTGACGTCGGGTTCGCACCATAGCCCCCTGCAGTCTACGGCGTGTCAAAGTTAGAATTTGCGCCTTAATCCTGCTGCGTTCCCTCTGGGTGTCGGGGGTGGGCGGTTGGGCGTCCAGGTCGCGGAGAACAGCGTAGAAATAGTCGGTAGTGTGCCGGCGCCACATAGCTACTTCCTTTCCATACTGAATCAAAGTACGTCGAATGGCAGGTTTGGCACATTCTAGCCACCAGGTCAAGGTCGTGCAGTATTTAGGTAAGCGACGTTCACAGGTGGCCCATGTCTCGGTAACACGTTGAAGACATTCGGGATCATGAAGAAGGGAGGTGTTTAGCTTCCAGGGTGCACGACTACGCCAAACCACTTGCTTGGGGAAGAGAATGTTGCAGATGTAGGCACAGTGGTCCGAAAAGGCCAGGGGCCAAAGTTCTGCACCTTGGACTGCAGGTGTGAGTTCCCGAGAGACGTAAATTCTATCAAGGCGGCTCGCGGAGTGACTCGTCTGGTAAGTATGTCCAGGCGCGTCGCCGTGCCGAACTTCCCAAGTGTCGCGGAGCAACAGATCTCGGACGACAAGACGCAGTTCTTGACAGGTGTTGTAGTGGGGCACTTGATCTTTAGGGTGCAAGACACAATTAAAATCACCCCCAAGCAAGTAATGGTCGCAGCGTCCAAGAAACAAAGGAGCGATGTCTTCTGAATAGAAGAGTGCCCTGTCGCGTCTGCGGGTGGAGCCTGACGGAGCGTAAATGTTGACGATACGCGTCCCCATGACGGTGACGGCCATGCCTCTGGCAGATGGAAGGTATGTGATATCGGCCACTGGAATACCTTCTCTGGCGTAGATGGCTACGCCGCGTCCCAGGTGATCACCAGGAGAAGGATAAGTGTTATATCCCGCGACGTCTGGAAGTGTGGCCAGGTGTACTTCCTGTAGTAGTGCGATATCGACGTCCGACGCCCATATCATCTCTCGCAGCAGTTGAAGTTTCACGGGTGAGCTAATGGTGTTAGTGTTGATCGTCGCTATTCGGTAGGTTTGGAGCCGTACCCCGCCGTGGAGGGGAACTCCACCGGCGGAGGATGGAGAGGGACGAGGCAACGGTGAGTCGTGCCGTACGCCACCCGACGGCATTATCAGCGGCATAACGATGCTTCCGTCTGGGGTAACTCTGTCCCCAGCGTGTGGTCCGGGTCCTCATCGACGTCCTCACTCCACACCATTGAAGGCGTTGTCGTTGTGATGGTCGTACGTTCCACTTCGGTCGTAGGGGCAGAGGACGTCTCGGCGGCAGTCGCATCTGTGGAGTCCATTGGTTCAGGAGCACCTGAGCGAGCCAGTAGAGTAGGCATCGACGTATCCACAGTCGGCGTCATGTTGTCGTCATTCGTATCGTCGTTCAGGTTCTCCGAGGCCTCGTCGTGTCGGACGGCCGCTGGAGCATCGGGGGGTGGTGATCCGTCTCGTTCCGAGACCGTACGGCGCCTCCTCTTGCGCCTCTTAGGTGAACGTTGTTTGCGGGTTCGTCCCTCCGTGTCAGAAGACGGGAGGGAGTCGCGTCGCTCTGAGAGGAAGGCCGTCGCGGGAACGTCCAATGAAGGGGCCTCCATATGTTCAGGCGGGGGGGTGTCGGAAGTCGTCGCTGTTGGTAGTGGCGCCGGAGTAGCGTCAGGCTTTGAGCGCGACGCGTCGGCCCCAGCGGTATCCGTAGCAGCTGGAAGGGGCACCGGTGCATGGTCCGATGGGCGGCGGCCGGTGGGAGGAGAAGAGAGCGCCGAGGCGTAGGTGATCGGTAAAACCGTCGGCGGTGCCGGAGGTGCCACGGTAGCGGCTGGCAGTTGGGTGATTCGTCTCTGAAGACACTCAGATCTGAGGTGGCCTTCTTTGCCGCACCCGGAACAGGTCTTGGGTTGGCCGTCGTATATGACAACCGCGCGGCACCCGCTAATTTGCAGGTAAGATGGCACGTGGCGATGGAGGTCGATGGTGATCTGCCGTACACCGTTAAGAACAGGGTACGTTTGGAATTGCGCCCAACGTTCGGCAGTGTGGTCATGTACAGTGCCATAGGGACGGAAAGCCGCGATAACGTCTTCCGCTGGGAGCTCGAACGGGAGTTCGAAAACTCGTATGGTGCGCATTCCTAAGCCGGCATGGTCGACAGTGACCGCTCCGACATTGCCGTCGGCGTGGCAGAAGCGTAGTCCATGGTTGGTATCACGAAGTATTCTTTCACATACTGCGTCATTGACGACTTTGACGTACACAGTACTGCTTAATATGGACAAATGGATGCCCAAGATGTCAGAAGCTGGGATCTTAGCAACGTCGCGTAGGAAGCGTTCCACTTCCAAGGCCTTTGGTCGTGCGTATTCGTTGCAGAAGTTGAAACGTAATGTTGATTTTCGAAAACGGTTGGCCATGATTCTAGTGCACGTAAGCGACACGTAAGTGACGGCCGCTGAAATGTAAACAACAGCGAGCGCGCGCGCTCCGCAGGCGTAAATAAGAACACGTCCACACTGCACGGCGGCGAAAGCCGGACTGTCCCTAGACCACGGTGTTTGATTGTGTATTTTAAAGGCTCATAGCCGATGGTTTGAATTGGATGCTTTTAGTTGGGTTTTAAATTATGGGCCTTCAGCCCCTTTAAAATTAAAATTCCTTACTTGCTAAATCTTAGATTGTTTCGGCCTTCAGCCTCATTTAAATTTTTTTTTTCTGGATAAAGCCTTGGGCTTTCTGCCTTGTAAAAATTTATTGTACTTGTGTTTTAAATCATGGGCCTTCAACCGTTTTAAAAGTATAATACCTAATTGTTAAGTCTCAGATTGTTTGGGCCTGCAACCTCCTTTTTTATATTATTTTAGGATAAAACCTTGCGCTTTCTGCCCTTTAAAAAATTATTGTAATTTTTTTTTAAATCATGAGCCTTCAGCCGTTTTAACAATTACAGAGGTTGTGCCCTTAAGCTATAAGATTGTGTGACATATTCAGTCGATAGTTAAGTTCGGAAATTGCGCTGTAATGTTTGGGCAACTAAATAAAGTTATATGTGTTCGAGTGTAACTGACAGCCACTCATTTTTGGCCCCTTTCCACAATTCCAACTACCTGTTCTGCCCTGCGTATTTAAACAGGCGTTTCAAGTACAGAGGGAATTCAGTAAGTAACGCAAAACCTTTTTTTGTGAAAGCAGGTTGTTATTCGGAATTCCAATATGGCATATTATACCCCACTCTTTTGGCTACGAACCCCTATTTTTCATATTAACAGAATCTTCCGTCGGTTCTTGGTAGAACAACATTATAATAATAAATGAAAAGCACCAGTCTGCTTTTGTTCTACAATATTATTTTTATTGCTAACCGGTTTTCGGCTTACAAGGCCATCTTCAGGCATTTACTGAGTATTATCACCAAAGAAGTTAAATGTTAGCAGACAACACTGGAAGAGAAGTAACACATCTAGAGTGAAGTAGAAACATACAGTGAGTAACATCTTTGCAATGAAATAGTAAAAACTGAACAGTACATAAATAACAATGGAGTTGACAGGAAAACCTTTAGCACAATATAAGAATAACATGCCTGCATAACGGTATCTATTGATAAACAAAACTATTGAAATAAGATAAACTTAGTACTAGGCAAGTCTGTATCAAGAGGTATGAAACATGGAGAGTGATACACAACCAATTAAAAAAGAAGAGACAGTTGTCAATGTAAATACAGAATACACGAAGAACTTAAGCTATATTAATACGATAAACAGAAATTAATAAATGCAGGAAAATTGAGGTGTTTGAGGGAACCTGCAGTTTGAGAGTGTGGTGGTACTGCATTTTAACATTAACTTTATAATCAAAGCAGTGGCTGTATACCAGTTTACATTAAATAAATGAGCGAATTAAAATATGAACAGTATTTGATGAGACAACTACAAGGGGAGTTAAACATGGACAGTAATACAAGTACAAGTTAAAAGCAAACCCTTAACTATTGAAACTACAGCATATGTGGAATACAAAGACAACTGCAACAAATAAAACAACTTAATGACTACAGGAAAATGGGAATTTCTGTTCACTGTGTCTGCGTTACGCCACTTTACGGGTATGGCCTGTATCCCCGCATGGCACCATTCTACAGTTTTACGCCGGAGTCAGTGTCTTGCTGCATCAATAACCTCCCCATCAGCCACGCACTGCCTTCCGTTGAGCTCGTCCTTCACGGGCCGCATAGATGCTTTTTATAGTTTATTGTTAGGGGCGAGAAACCCGGCGGTCACATCCCCTTAAGAACCCCAACTAGTGGACGAGAGTGTCACCACTACCAACAGAGACGTACAGTTGAGCAGCGAGGTGTTTGTGATTCGTCGATTACATCGAATGAGTGTATTCGCAATTTGCAACACCGCAGGAGTCACAGCTGTAAGCGGCCGGCCGCGCGCTGGAGATACAGGTTTGCGCCACCTTGTTGCGATGCTGACGGACGATACACCCAACGAATCACGGTGCTTTTGTTCACCGCTTGGTCTCTGTAGACACCATGCAATCGCCTATGAATATCTGCGATGCCATGGTTTTGAGCCAAAAGAAACTTGATGACAGCTGGAAAGAGATTTTCACTCTACAGCGGAGTGTATGCTGATATGAAACTTCCTGGCAGATTAAAACTGTGTGCCGGACCGAGACTCGAACTAGGGAACTTTGCCTTTCGCGGGCAACTGCTCTACCAACTGAGCTACCCAAGCACGACTCACGCCCATTTCTCACAACTTTATTTCTGCCAGTACCTCGTCTCCTACCTTCCAAACTTAACAGAAGCTCTACTGCGAACCTTGCAGAACTAGCACTTCTGAAAGAAAGGATATTGCGGAGACATGGCTCAGCCAGAGCCTGGGGGATGTTTCCAGAATGAGATTTTCACTCTGCAGGGGAGTGCTAGTTCTGCAAGGTTCGGAGCAGAGCTTCTGTTAAGTTTGGAAGGTAGGAGACGAGGTACTGGCAGAAGTAAGGCTGTGAGGACGGGGCGTGATACTCTCAGAATCTAAATTACTCCTTATTAATTCCCCCTGTTATCTGACTGTACTTTGCATCAAAGGTTTTCTTCATCATATACATACATGTAATCTGTATTACTCCTCTTATTCTACACACCTATTTGACTGAACTTTATACAACTCTACAGCTACCTGGCTGCACTCTCAGACATCCCACTACTACCTGAAACTTTCCAGCAAAAAGGATGGCCCTAGGTCCGCATTTTTCGCAGTGCTAACTTACGAATCCCTGTCTTGCTTCTCTGCGTGACGTTCTAGCCTAATCAGGCATCGAGAAGAGCGCATAGGAACACACCTTTTGGCATTCTTCCGCAGAAAGGAAGCTAGCAGATGCTTCTAAAAGCGTCATGAATAGCCAGTGAAACGGCTCTCCTAAAAATTTGGCGGGAAGACTCGTTTCTCCACCTGCGCACGCTATACAAATCATGTAGCATGTAGGCGACACAGGAATGTGCTGTTGTTCGTTCCTCCGTTCTTTTAGAGCACGCATCCTGTTATTGTACCACGAAAGCTAACGGGTACTCCCATGCTCCATGAAGGCAGAGCAGAAATTCGTCCGACACCCTGCTGCTAAACTTACATTCTCTTACAATGCAGTGAGCAAGCACAGAGTAGAAACTGCTGATCGGAATGGACATGTAAAAACAAAAATAAAAAATGAAATGTTTACACAGACACTTTCTCTGAGCGTAATTATTACCACGTCGAATTAGAAACATGCAAAAATTAATAAGTTAGCTTGTTAAGTTAGTGAGTCCTAGAATTAATGGAAGAGGTACAAAATCAATGTACGTCTTTCAACTGTTATCTTGCAAACGGATTGTTTGCGGATCCATGTCTACTGGAATACATGGTTTCACCGAGTATCAATTATGACATACTCTTTACATGCTTCTATTTGTAAACATCTCTACGCCTACACGGAACCTAGGCCATTGACCTTAGAGCTTACATTGAAGAAATAGTGAACAACACCGGGGCGGGGGTTAGGGGGAACTGGGGAGGTAGCAACAGCAGAAATAATCAATTTGTAATGAAACGCAGCTGTCAGGTTTGGATAAATAGCTCACAGTGATGCTGAACGACCAGGATATCTCCACATTCCGCGAAGCAGTGCCAACAATACGTCTGCAGAGAATGTTTACTCTGGTGCGCCCTCTTGTATCCTCGTGCGTGAGTCGCCGCCGGCATCGGCAGGTGGCTATTCAAGCAGACGAACGGCACCCACTCTGGCATTCTGCGAGGCGGAGGCTTATCTCACAGCTCGGCGCAACGCGGCCGTTTCTATTCTGGTGGCGCGCGCCTCCCACCCGCCGGCCGTCTGCTTTTGGATACCAATTCGTACCTCCTTTTCTACTTGCCGCCGCTCTCCTCATGCATATATACATACTTCACAGTAGCATCCATCTGTGTTTAGACATCTTTTAAAACGTGTGAGACAGAATGTATTATAAATCTATTGGTTCTTTCTTTCGTTTTTCTCCACTGGGAAAAATGACACATCGGTTACAAATTTTCTGTTAAACAAAGTGTAACAAATCGCTGCAGGCACCCGTGGTCTAGGGGTAGCGTCCTTGAAATTTAATCAAAACGTCTCTGATATCGGATTCGAAACCCACCACTTCTTAAATTTAGAGTAAAAATCACCAGCAGTGGTGTCCGGCGTAAGAAATCACCCTCATTCTGCCAACAGCCACATCAAAGAGGACGGAGAAGCGGACAGAGGTTCAGGGCAGGCTCTTGTCCTTGGGGCAAAAACTGCTCCTAAAGGCGAAAGAGTCAGCAGTGATCAACGATATGAGGATGCAGAAGGCGATGCAAACCACTGCATTAAAGACACATAATGTGAATCTACGAGACATGTGGTCTGCAATTGGAAAAGTGTCACGATGTTCTCTCCTTTAGCAAAAGATTCCGGAATAGTCCCCCATTCGGATCTCCGGGAAGGGGCTGCCACGGAGGAGGTGATTATGCGAAAAAGATCGAATGACCAACGAAAGGATAACGTTCTATGAGTTGGACCGTGGAATGTCAGAAGCTATAACGTAGTACGGAAGCTAGAAAATCTGGAAAGGCAAATGCAGTGGCTCAATCTAGATATAGTAAGGATGAGTGAAGTGAAATGGAAAGAAGACAAGCATTCTGGTCAGATGAGTGTAGGGTAATATCAGCAGCAGCAGAAAATGATATAACGGGTCTAGGATTCGTTATGAATAGGAAGGTGCGGCAGGGAGTATGTTACGGTGAACATTTCAGTGAAAAGGGTGTTTTTTTAGAATCGACAGTAAACAAACACTGGCAGCGATAGTTCAGGTATACATGCCGACGTCGCAACCGGAAGAGGCAGAGAAAGTATATGAGGACATTGAAAGGGTAATATAGTAAGGAAATGAAAACCTAATAGTCATGGGAGATTGGAGCGCAGTTGAAGCGGAAGGAACAGAAGAAAAGTTACAGGAGAATATGGGCTGCGGCAAGAAATGAGAGAGGAGAAAGACTAGTTGAGTTCCGCAATAAATTTCAGTTAGTAATAGCGAATCTCTGTTCAAGAATCACAAGAGGAGAGATGTACTTTGGAAAAGGTCGAGTGATTCGAGAAGATTTCAGTTAGATTACATCATGGTCAGGCAGAGATTCCAAGATCAGACACTGGATTTTAAGGCGTACCGAGGAGCAGGTATAGATTAATATGACACTGTAGTAGTGATGAATAGTAGATCGACGTTTAAGAGATTAGTCAGGATGAATCAATACGAAAAGATGTAGGATATGAAAGTACTGAGGAACGACGGGATACGCGTGAAGTTCATTATAGCAATAGGTACAACAAATAGCTCAGCTGCGAAGAAACCATGGGTAACAGAAGAAATACTTCAGTTAACTGATGAAAGAACTAAGTGCAAAAATGATCAGAGAAATTCAGGAATACAGAAAAACATCTCCCTGAGGAATGAAATAAATAGGAAGTGCAGAGAAGCTAAGCCGAAATGGCTGCATGAAAAAGTAAAGAAATTAAAAAAGAAATGATTGTAGGAAGGATTGACTCGGCATATAGGAGAGCCAAAACAACCGTCGGTGAAATTAAAAGTAAGGGCAGTAACGTTAAGAGTGTAACGGGAATTCCACTCTTAAATGCGGAGGAGAGAGCGGATAGGTGGAAAGAGACTGCGGGGAGGGAGCGGGGGGGGGGGGGGGGGGGGGAGATTTGTCTGAAGTGGTAGAAGTAACAGGACACTATTTGGAGGAGATGGGGATCCAGTATTAGAATCAGAATTTAAGAGAGCTTTAGAGGGCTTAAGATCAAATAAAGCAGAAGGTACACTGTAGATAACATCCCATTAGAAATTCTAAAGTCATTAGGGGAAGTGACAGCAAAACGATCATTCACGTTGGTGTGTAGAATATGTGAGTCTGGCGGTATACCAACTGACTTTCGGAAAAATGTCAGCCACACAATTATAAAGACTACAAGAGCTGACAAGTGCGAGAATTATTGCACAATCAGCTTAACAACTCATGCATTCAAGTTGCTTACGAGAATAATACAGAAGAATGGAAAATAAAATTGAGGGTGTGTTAGATGACCATCCTTCCGACTTTAGGAAAGGTAAAGGCACCGTAAAGGCAATTCTGACGCTGCGGTTGATAACGGAAGCAAGGCTAAAGAAAAATCAAGACACATTCATAGGATTTTTCGATATGGGAAAAGCATTCGACAATCTAAAATGGTGCAAGATGTTTGAAACTCCAAGAAAAATAGGAATAAGCTGTAGGGAGAGACAGGTAACATACACAATGTACAAGAGCCAAGAGGGAATAATAAGGGTGGAGGACCAAGAACGAAACGCTCGGATTAAAAAGGGAGTAAGACAGGGCTGCAGTCTTTCGCCCCTACTGTTCAATCTCTAAATCTAAGAAGCAAGTATATCAATAAAAAACAGAAATATGTGGAAAACACTGACAAGGAAAAGAGAACGATGATAGGACATCTATTAAGAAATTGCGGAATTAAAATTATAGGTGAACGGGTATCAATAATACAAATCGCTGACGACATTGCTACCCTGAGTGAAGGTGAAGAAGAATCATATGATCTGCTGAATGGAATGAACAGTCTTATGAGTACAGAATATGGATTGAGGATAAATCGAAGACAGGCGAAAGTAATGAGAAGTAGCAGAAATGAGAACTTCACATCAGGATTGATGGTCATGAAGTGGATGAAGATAAGGCAGCAAAATAACCAATGACGGACAGAGCAAGGAGGACACCAAAAGCAGACTAGCAATGGCAAAAAGGGCATTCCTGGCCGAGGGAAATCTACTAGGATCAAACATAGGCCTTAATTTGACGACTGAAATTTCTGAGAACGTACGTTTCGAGGACAGCATTGTATGGGGGTGGAACGTTGACTATGGGAAAACCGGAACACAAGAAAATCGAAGCATTTGAAATGTGGTGCTACAGACGAATGTTGAAAATTAGGTGGACTGATAAGGAATGAAGAGGTTCTGGGCAGAATCAGAGAGGAATACGTGGAAAACACTGACAAGGAGAAGGCACAGAATGATAGATCATCTTTGAAGACATCAGCGAATGATTTCCATGGTACTAGAGGAAGCTTTAGAGGACAAAAACTGTAGAGGAAGCATCTAGCAAATAATTGAGGACGTAGGTTGCAAGTGCAACTCTGAAAAATGGTTCAAATGGCTCTGAGCACTATGGGACTTAACATCTGTGGTCATCAGTCCCCTAGAACTTAGAACTACTTAAACCTAACTAACCTAAGGACATCACACACATCCATACCCGAGGCAGGATTCGAACCTGCGACCGTAGCAGTCGCGCGGTTCCGGACTGCGCGCCCAGAACCGCTAGACCACCGCGGCCGGCTGCAACTCTGAGATGAAGAAGTTGGCACAGGAAAGGAATTCGTGGCGGGCCACATCAACATCAAACCTGTCAGAAGATTGATGACTCAAAAAACAAAAACAAACAAAAAAAATGTCGATTTCGAGAAACTTCGAGGGAGTAGAGAGTGTACTCAGGAACAAATGGCTAATAGGAACCCAAATCCGGAAACGTCACCCAACGACGTCGCGTAGCGTCGCGGCAATGTACGAGCGCCTGCAGCAGACCACCCCTTCACCAGTAAACGCTTCCGGAGAACAAACAGAATGAACACCGCACAAATGCGGACACGGAGATATGCTAACAGCATGGTCTGCCAGACCCCACGTTTTCCAAATAGTTCGGGGACCGATGCATCGGGGCTTCCTCGAGCTGGTGGTCTCCGCAAATCTCTGCTTTCATGACGTTGTGTCCACATATTTCTAGACACCGCCAGTAGGTAAGGGGCCTCCACACTTCCAGTATTTTTAACAATACTATATCAGTCCTTCAACATACTGAGGCCGCCGCCACACTCTCAATAGTTGTGCCAGTACTTTCATTTGGCAACGTGATTTAAAAAACCAAGATGTTGAAGGATGATTAGACTTTTGTTGCTACTTTACTTTGACTTCAAAAAAAACAATAGCAAAAGAAAAAATGTGTAGGCAATGGGTTGTGCATTGTTCTTCAAAGTGAATAGATTAATTAATATGGAAATGAGCGTTTGGCGTCATTGGCCAGCGGAGAAAAAATTGTATACGTCAGAGGCCGAGAAGAAAGAATGATATGCTCCATGCTAATTTACTTGCTAAAATCTGATGTCTCTTGAGGCTTATGAAAAATGATTAATGATGTCACGTGTCAGAATAGAAAAAAGAAAATATGCAAATGGAAGACGAAACTGCAGTTTAAAAAAGATTAGCAGTAACTTAAATGGGCGACAGGTGACTCTTAGAGTTGTAATATCAGCAAGCGTCAACAGGAGAAATGTAATGAAAACCTGCAGAGCATTTGTATATGTTGTGCAATGAGCTTTTTGTATATTAGAGAAAAACAAAAAAAAACGTTTATTGTATTTTGTGGTTACTTTTTCGTACCGCATGAATAGCAGTGCTGTTGTAGGATAATCTGTACTGCTATACAGGGTGTTACAAAAAGGTACGGCCAAACTTTCAGGAAACATTCCTCACACACAAATAAAGAAAAGATGTTATGTGGACATGTGTCCGGAAACGCTTAATTTCCATGTTAGAGCTCATTTTAGGTTCGTCAGCATGTACTGTACTTCCTCGACTCACCGCCAGTTGGCCCAATTGAAGGAAGGTAATGTTGCAATTGTGCAATCACGTCATCAATACAGATTTTATGTGAACGTTTGGGCAGGCATTGTTGGTGATGTCTTGATTGGGCCCCATGTTCTTCCACCTACGCTCAATGGAGCACGTTATCATGTATCTTTACAAGTACGACACAACATGTGGTTCATGCACGATGGAGCTCCTGCACATTTCAGTCGAAGTGTTCGTACGCTTCTCACCAACAGATTCGGTGACCGATGGATTGGCAGAGGCGGACAAATTCCATGGCCTCCACGCTCTCCTGACCTCAACCCTCTTGACTTTCATTTATGGGGGCATTGGAAAGCGCTTGTCTACGCAACCCCGGTACCAAATTTAGAGACTCCTCATGCTCGTATTGTGGATGGCTGTGATACAATACGCCATTCTCCAGGGCCGCGTCAGCGCATCAGGAATTCTTTGCGACGGAGGGTGGATGCATGTATCCTCGCTAACGGAGGACATTTTGAACATTTCCTGTAACAAAGTGAAGTTACGCTGGTACGTTCTGTTGCTGTGTGTTTCCATTCCATGATTAATGTGATTTGAAGAGAAGTAATAAAATGAGCCCTAACGTGGAAAGTAAGCATTTCCGGATACATGTCCACATAACATATTGTCTTTCTTTGTGTGTGAGGGATGTTTCCTGAAAGTTTGGCCGTACCTTTTTGTAACACCCTGTATAAACACAAAAATAAATTCTGTATCGTTACATTATGTAATTCATTAAAAATAATAGAACTTTGTGTATGCAAACAGAATGTACAACAAACCTTAATCCAAACCCCACACGACGGAAAATTGCTATAAAATAGTGCACCAATCCGAAAAAAATAATTACTTGGAATATCCATTGAGGGTACATGGACACACGTTGTGCGATACGTGGCAAGTGGGGTGGGTAGCGTCAGGAGACCACTATGAGTGTCCTACCAAACGTATACAACGAGAAATCACGCCAAGCATGCAGGTGACTACGGACAGCGACAGGAGGCTGACGCAGGAAGACGTCGGTAGATACGACCAGATGATAGATGAGAGAAAATGAACAAATGGAGTAAATGGTAGATGAACGATTTCATAAGAATATGGCAAGAGAAAAGTGATGTATGATTATAGTGGCATAAAAAAGTTTGTTTTGGAAAAAGTGAACAAAAGATGTTATAATCAGGTAAATGATGTGTGCTGTGATACTTACTGCCTGAACACGACGTTATTTCATTTGGCCCTACGTTACATTAAATAAGTACAGTGGTGATAATGGTAAAGTCTTTGTACTGTCAAAGTTTTCAGGTCACTGTGTACATATTATCGTTCAGCTCTACTACTCATGTTGCATACTGATGCAACAAGGAGAGGAATTAAATGCAGGTCTAGAACTATGATCTTACCTTCATATACACTGCTCGTATTCATGAATTTATACACAAAAATTGTAGCTATAAAAGCCCTCTGCATACTAATGTAATTGTGTAGTCCTCTGCATGACTAAGTGACTGAGGCAACGCCATCATGAAAGCCTTATTGTAACCAACTGGTCCTGCAGATGTTTTGAGAACCAGAAGAAATGGGCGAATGGTTCAGTACCACCCAGTAATATATTGTCAAGCACAGTAATTGTGGGAAGACTAATCTTGTTCTACCACTGTTATCACACCCTGACGGATTTCACTTCGAACATACACATATATTTTCAAAAATTCAGTTTCCACCCAAATACTACTTATTACAGGAGATTTTACAAATTTCTGATGGAGTAACCTATCAGATATTTAGCGAGAACATAATATTCCAGCACCTGAGTAAGTAAAGCTGATGAGTGCATTCATAACTGATGACATTGCAGTGGAGGATGAGTGTCAGATACGCAAATATTTTTGTTTTGGCTGTCATGTGAAAGCTGATGTCATTTATTTAGGCCAGACATATTCCAGGATTCCAAAGCAGTTGGTGAGGGATGAACTCAATCTTATCATCAGTTCAGGCAGGATAATATCAATTTCAAACATATTTACCAACACATTCAGCTATATGTTGACAGAAGAATGGAGGTAATCGCCGGCTGGAGTGGCCGTGCGGTTCTAGGCACTACAGTCTGGAGCCGAGCGACCGCTACGGTCGCAGGTTCGAATCCTCCCTCGGGCATGGATATGTGTGATGTCTTTAGGTTAGTTAGGTTTAATTAGTTCTAAGTTCTAGGCGACTGATGACCTCAGAAGTTAAGTCGCATAGTGCTCAGAGCCAATGGAGGTAATCAATGCAAAGTTAATGCAGCTGAAAGTATTATCAAGCCCACATGAAAGTGAGTATTGTTGAACGTTTGAACAGGACTATAAAAATTCGTGATAAGCCGACCGAAGTGTCCTCGTTCCCAAGTGCCATAATACTGTGGTCGACAAATAGTGTCATAACTGAAGCGCATTCGGAAGGAGAATAATAAAAGGAAGTAACTATAGATATCTTATATTTTTAAATCGAATCCTTTGACAAATAATTTTTGGTCAGATAGAAACAACGCAACTCATCACAACATCAAGTCATCACAAGGTAACCGGAGAACAAACTAGTTACTTCACATGATTTACTACATATATCTCCAAATGGATGGGACAACGCTTCATGATAATGCGTACCGCAGGAATAACGAGTTACTTTCAAGTGCAATTAAATTCAGTTCAGAAGAATTGTCAGCTTTCATCAAATGCTCTCTTGGACAGAATTCAGTGAATTAAATAATGCCTGATATGTTATACTTGGCTTCTCTGGCAAAAATTATGTGCATATAACAACAGTTGACAAGGTATATAACGGGGTACACAAATTCCGCCCTAGAGGAAATGGTGGCGTGAGGAAGGTCATCCAGCCACCTACTACCTCCACTGAGGCTGACATTGTGGAAGACACAGAAAAGGCAGATGAAGAAGACAACGAAGAACATCCATCGTCAGTGCGCGTATGCTGAACGGCAGTGCACCTGGAGACCGTCCGCAACGTCCTAAGACTTGCGGAGGAGAAGGACTTAATGACGTCATCTACTACGTAATCCACAGCACGAATCAATCGATTCTTGAACTGTCGTTATCAGTGGTTACATGCTATCAAAACGCAATGCTTTAAATCAGACAACAGATGCTTCACTTGCGCTGTTCATAAATTAATATACAGGGTGTTACAAAAAGGTACGGCCAAACTTTCAGGAAACATTCCTCACACACAAAGAAAGAAAATATGTTATGTGGACATGTGTCCGGAAACGCTTACTTTCCATGTTAGAGCTCATTTTATTACTTTTCTTCAAATCACATTAATCATGGAATGGAAACACACAGCAACTGAACGTACCAGCGTGACTTCAAACACTTTGTTACAGGAAATGTCCAAAATGTCCTCCGTTAGCGAGGATACATGCATCCACCCTCCGTCGCATGGAATCCCTGATGCGCTGATGCACCCCTGGAGAATGGCGTATTGTATCACAGCCGTCCACAATACGAGCATGAGGAGTCTCTAAATTTGGTACCGGGGCTGCGTAGACAAGCGCTTTCAAATGCCCCCATAAATGAAAGTCAAGAGGATTGAGGTCAGGAGAGCGTGGAGGCCATGGAATTTGTCCGCCTCTACCAATCCATCGGTCACCGAATCTGTTGTTGAGAAGTGTACGAACACTTCGACTGAAATGTGCAGGAGCTCCATCGTGCATGAACCACATGTTGTGTCGTACTTGTAAAGGCACATGTTCAAGCAGCACAGGTAGAGTATCCTGTAAGAAATCATGATAACGTGCTCAACTGAGCGTAGGTGGAAGAACATGGGGCCAAATCAAACATCACCAACGATGCCTGCCCAAAAGTTCACAGGGAATCTGTGTCGATGACGTGATTGCACAATTGCGTGCGGATTCTCGTCAGCCCACACATGTTGATTGTGAAAATTTACAATTTGATCACGTTGGAATGAAGCCTCATCCGTAAAGAGCAGATTTGCACTGAAATGAGGATTGACACATTGTTGGATGACCATTCGCAGAAGTGTACCCGTGGAGGCCAGTCAGCTGCTGATAGTGCCTACACATGCTGTACATCGTACGGAAACAACTGGTTCTCCCGTAGCACTCTCCATACAGTGACGTGGTCAACGTTACCTTGTACAGCAGCAACCTCTCTGACGCTGACATTAGGGTTATCGTCAACTGCACGAAGAATTGCCTCGTCCATTGCAGGTGTCCTCGTCGTTCTAGGTCTTCCCCAGTCGTGAGTCATAGGCTGGAATGTTCCGTGGTCCCTAAGACGTCGATCAATTGCTTCGAACGTCTTGCTGTCGGGACACTGTCGTTCTGGAAATCTGTCTCGATACAAACGTACCGCGCCACTGCTATTGCCCCGTGCTAATCCATACATCAAATGGGCATCTGCCAACTCCGCATTTGTAAACATTGCACTAACTGCAAAACCACGTCCGTGATGAACACTAACCTGTTGATGCTACGTACTGATGTGCTTGATACTATTACTGTAGAGCAATGAGTCACATGTCAACACAGGCACCGAAGTCAACATTACCTTCCTTCAATTGGGCCAAGTGGCGGTGAATCAAGGTAGTACAGTACATACTGACGAAACTAAAATGAGCTCTAACATGGAAAGTAAGCGTTTCCGGACACATATCCACATAAAATCTTTTCTTTATTTGTGTGTGAGGAATGTTTCCTGAAAGTTTGGCCGTACCTTTTTGTAACACCCTGTATACAATTACAACAGGCTATCACAGGAAACAAATTCTGTTAATAACGCATACGGATACCGTAAATGGTTGAAAGTAAATAAAAAATGGCGTTTTAGGTAAGCAGGACCTTCTTTGTATAAGGTTTATTTTCATTGTAGGTTGGCCATATAGAAGGAAGTCCTTTTTTCACGGTTTTGGCAAATTATAAACTGAAAACGTAAAATGGTGAAATTTAAGGCGTTAGCTAATTAAATTGACCTTCAGTGAAAATCTGATACTGCTAGACTGTGG
Source organism: Schistocerca americana (assembly GCF_021461395.2). NCBI lineage: Eukaryota > Metazoa > Arthropoda > Insecta > Orthoptera > Acrididae > Schistocerca > Schistocerca americana. The sequence goes on along the minus strand of NC_060120.1, from coordinate 837,076,749 downwards.
TATAACAAGAAGAAAATAGAACAGAAAATTGAGAGCTTTATTGCGATGACGTATTGCCTGTTAGCTTCTGTCTCGTCTGCTCAAACATTTTGCTGACGCTTCGCTAGCACGAGTAACCGACATTATCTTAGGCTTACGCTCTATCTGCCACCAGCAATGGAGGGTGACTCTTCCACAGTCACAGCTAGTCGTGCTGGCTAAACGTCAGTAAAATCGTTAAACAAACGTCAATAGCAGAACTCGAGACGGAAGCCAACAGACAAGGCGTGAGCAAGTGGCCACTAGAGTCTCGGTAGTTTTATTTTGTTCTTCAGAAGGTCAAATTTTGTCTCCTGAAACAAAGCCATGGTTCATTTGCAGGATTTCAAAAAGAAACTTAATCATTAAGTATGGATTGCAGATTTATTGAAATTGAATCATTGTCAAATAATATACTGACAAACCAATTTTAAGCAGCTGTTTGTTGCGCTATAAATAAACATCAGTGTTTGGCGAGTGAAGCCTCTCTGTTACAAGCCTTTGTTTCGGAAAAATGGATAAACCTTTAAGTACAACAATTTTATGGAGAGATAATAAGTGTACATTTTAAATAAAGCACGCCTGAAAATTACACAGCTTCTGTAAATAAATTTTACCAAAAAAATAGTAATATGCAGAAGGAGCACCTTATTTTTTGTCGTCTGATCAGTCATTCTATCTCGTTGACATTCAGCACTGCATGGCAGAAATTTCTTTCTGGCGACGCTCTTGCTGCGCGGTTTACTAGCATAGATCGGGTTAATCTGAAGAGTATTGGAAACTTCCCCTCGTGACCTCTCCACCATGGTAGCAGCTGGACTGGATCTTCATTTTCAGAGTATCTTATTTCTAAGTAAAGAGAAATTTCATTCTCTCTACTACTTGTCCTCTAAGTCATCATCTACCCAGTTCACAAATCTGTTTTTCTTCGATACTGCACTGAAATTCTTGGGGGACGACGAAGTACGTAGTTAACATTTATGCTGCCACGTCTCGTGTATTGTGCATTTATGTTTCTGACATAATTTCTTGGATCACACTTTCAACGATGTTATAGGAACGTAGGCCCTGGGTGCACAGTCCAATACAACAATAACAGTAGCGTTTGTTCTTGATGAAATTGATGGAGGTTCAAAATGGTTCAAATGGCTCTGAGCACTATGGGACTTAACTGCTGAGGTCATCAGTCCCCTAGAGCTTAGAACTACTTAAACCTAAGTAACCTGAGGACATCACACACATCCATGCCCGAGGTAGGATTCGAACCTGCGACCGTAGCGGTCATGCGGCTCCAAACTGTAGGGCCTAGAACCGCTCGGCCACTACGGCCGGCAAATTGATGGAGGTGTCCATTTCTCACTTTTAACGCATTTTTGGCTGGGTCTATGTTCATTTCCTGAAGTAGTAAAGAAAATCACACGAGTTTCATGCAAAAAAACTCTAAGACAAAAGAGAAAACGACACACCACGAAGAAACTATCCGACTGGGACACGAATAGGCTGATAAACAAACAAAAGATGACACTTTCAGAAAACTTGGTTGATTTATTCAAGAGAAAGAACGTCACGAACAGTGCAAGGCAATAACGCTTTGGTCCAACTCTGGCCCTTATGTAATTAGTTATTCGACTTGGCGTTTATTGACAGAGTTGTTGGACGTCCTCCTGTGGGATATCGTGACAAAATCTGTCAACTGGCGCGTCAGATCGTCAGAAAACGGAGAGGGTTGGAGGATCCTGCTCATAATGCTCCAAACTGGGAGAGATCCGGCGATGCTGCTGGCTAAGGTAGGGTCTGACAAATACGAAGACAAGCAGTAGAAATCTTCGCCGTGTGCAGGTGAAATGAAAACCCAGGTTGACTTGTCATGAAGGACAACAAAACGGGGCGTTGAATATCGTCAACGTACCGCTGTGCTGCAAGGGTACCGCGTATGACAACCAAAGGGGTCCTGCTATGAAAAGAAATGGGCGTACGGCTGGAGACAGTCAGCCGTCCGGTCCGTCTCCAGACGCGTCGTCGCTGGTCACTGGAGCTCAGTTCGAAGCGGGACTCATCGCTGAAGTCAGTTGTACTTCACTCAATGAGGCTCCAGGCCGAAGCCGTGTCTGGAGGCGCCCCAGAGAGTGGTGGACTATCATCCCGACTGTAGCCCGCCACAAGGCCCGACAACCAGCAGTGATGGTGTGCGATGCCATTACTTTTCGTAGCAGGACTCCTTTGTCATCAGCGGCACCACTAGCAGCACAGCGGAACGCCGACAGTATTCTAAGCTCCGATTTGTTGTCATTTCATTGCAAGCCATCCTGAGCTTACATTTTCTCAAAATAATGCCCGCGTGCACACGGCAAAGTTTTTACTGCATGTCTTCGTGCCTTCCAAACCCTACCTCGGCCAGTAAGGTTCCGGATCTCACCCTAATTGAGAACGTTTGGAGTATTATGGACAGATCTCTACAAACATCTCGGAATTTTGACTATCTTACGCGCCAGAACTTGAACAGAATGTGGCACAATGTTCTTCAGGAGGACATCCAACAACTCTATCATTCAGTGCCAAGCCGAACAATTCCTTGCATCGGGGCCAGAAATGAGCCAACAAGCAATTGACTTGCCCAATTTGTGAAGCCTTTTTCCTTCAAATCATCAAATATTTTTTGAAACTATAATCATTTGTTTGTCTGTACATGTACGTTACATCTACCAATTTCCAAACCATTAGGATAATTCCTTGGTAGCATGTCATTTTTTTTTCTTAGAGTGTGTTCGATTATAACAAGCATCTTCAAAGTGCGTTTATATGGACTGTGTTAAGACAGTCAGTTATGACGATTATATATACTGAAGAGCCAAAGAAACTAGTACACCTTTCTAACATCGGGTAGGGCCCCCACGAGCACGCAGAAATACCGCAACACGATGCGGCATGGACTCGACTAATATTTGAAGTTGTACTGGAGGGAACTGATACTATGAATACTGAAGGGCTCTCCATAAATCCGTAAGAGTACGATCGGGTGGAGACTCATTTGAACAGCACGTTGCAAGGCAAGAATATTCATGTCCGGAGAGTCTGGTGGCCAGCGGCAGTGTTTAAACTCAGAAAAGTGTTTCTGGAGCCACTCTGTAGCAATTCTGGATGTGTGGGGTGTCACGTTGTCCTGCTGGATTGCCCAAGTCCGTCGGAATGCACGATGGACATGAATGGATGAAGGTGATAAGACAGGATGCTTTCGTGCGTGTCACCTGTCAGAGTCGTATCTCGACTTATCAGGGATCCCACACTGCACACGCTCCACACCATTACAGAGCCTTCACCAGCTTGAACAGTCCTCTGCTGACATGCAGGGTCCATGGATTCATGTGGTTGTCTTCATACCCATACACGTCCATTCGCTCGATTCAATTTGGAACGAGACTCGTCCCACCACGCAACAGGTTTCCAGTTATCAACAGTCCAATGTCGGCGTTGACTGGTCCAGGCAAAGCGTAAAGCTTTGTGTCGTGCAGTCATCAGGGGTACACGAGTGGAACTTCGGCTCCGAAAACCCATATCGATGATGTTTCGTTGAATGGTTCGGACGCTGAAACTTGTTGACGGCCCAATACTGAAATCAGCAGCAAGGAAGCAGGAAGGGTTGCACTTCTGTCACTCTGAACAATTCCCTTCAGTCGTCGTCGGCCCCGTTCTTGCATGGTCTTTTTCCGGCGGCAGCGATGTCGGAGATTTGATGATTTACCGGATTCCTGATACTCACGGCACACTCGTGAAATGGTCGTACGGTAAAATCTCCACTTCATCGCTACTTTGGAGATGCTGTTTCTCATCGCTCGTGCGCCTATTGCCGGCCGGTGTGGCCGAGCGGTTCTAGGCGCTTCAATCTGGAACTGCGCGTCGTCTACGGTCGCAGGTTCGAATCCTGCCTCGGGCATGGATATGTTTGTTGTCCTTAGGTTAGTTAGATTTATGTAGTTATAAGTTCTAGGGGACTGATGTTAAGTCCCATAATGCTCAGAGCCATTTGAACCATTTTTTTCGTGTGCCGACTATAATACCACGTTCAAACTCACTTAAATCTTGATAACCTCTCATTGTAGCAGAAATAACCGATCTAACAACCGCAGCGGTGTATTCTGCCTGTTTACATATCTCTGTATTTGAATACGCATGCCTAGACCAGTTTCTTTGGCGCTTCAGTATATGTTCCACATCTGGATGCGTCATATTTGAGGGAGATGTTTGTTTGATCCATTGATGTATACTGTGTAAGTACTATGGTTTTAACATAACTTTTTTTAATTCCTCCATTTTCTATACCGATAAGCCGAAACATTACGACCACTGCCACCGCGAGGTTGGGTGCCGCCTGGTGGCGTTGCGTTAATAAAAGTATGTAAGCGCAGCAGAGATGGAGGGGGAATCACCCTAGGGAAAATATGGGGTGAAAATGAAAAAAACCGTTAAGATAGGCGATTTTGACGAAGGGCTGATTATTGTTACACAGAGCCTGTGGACGAGATTCTCTAAAATGTCAAAGCTGTTCGGATGTTCGCGTGCTACTGCCCTGATCATCTACGGAAAGAGGTAAAAAGACAATGAGCTTAATGGTTGGCCGTACACGACTCTTCGGATGCTTGTCTGCTCTTTATAATAGGGCAGATGGTGATATGTGGCACCTCTGCCGAAAGTGCAGAGCCGGAACGAATGAGGAGGAGGAGGCCATCAGCATATGCCCGACAGCGAAAAGTGTGTTGGCGTAGGGTGAGGCCAGAGAGCTTGGTCGTCAAGCCCCCAATAAGGGGCTCAAGGGCAATGGCATACAGGAAGGTAGAGAGCGGGGAACCCTGCCGTATCGAACGGCAGATAGGTACCGGCCCTGCTAAATGTCCATTGACTTGGACACGTGAACTGGCACTGTCGTAAAGACGCCTGATGAATTCGAGAAACGGAGGGGGGATGGCCATTCGGGCTGCCACCGAAAACAGGAAACGATGACGCACTTTATCGAAGGCGCTGTCGAAGACTATAGCGACGACCGCTGCACGGAGTCTGCAGACCGCCGCCATCGCAATGAAGTCGCGGCATTCCCCTGTGGCAGTCTGTATGTTAACCTGTCCTCCAGGCGTCGTTTGCTCTGGCGAGAGGATATGAGGGAGTATTGTTCGGAGCCGCATTGCCAGTAAGCGCGCGAAAATCTTGTAATCGGCATTGAGTAGAGTGAGCGATCTGTAACTCGTGACCATCGAACCACGGGCTGGTTTGTGGACTGGGATGATGATGCCCTCAGCAAAGGCGGATGGGATTGCGTGGTCAGACGTCATCAGTTCTTGATACATAGTCGTCCACCGTGGTGCCATGAGGTCCCGAAAGGTACGGTAAAACTCAATCGGTAAGCCGTCAATGCCGGGCGATCTGTTGACAGCACCCTTGGCGATTGCGTTGTTGACGCCGTCTAGGGTGACCGCCACTGTCAAAGCATCCGCCTCCGTGTGGGGGAGGGTGCGCGTGACGTAATGCTAAACAGAGTCGTCTGCTGCAGCTTCAGCGTCTTGTTCACTATAAGTACGACGGTAGTGCTCGACGAATGCGTGGACGATGTCATTCTGAGTGGTCACCTGCGTGCCTGAGGCGTGGTCAGAGTGCTGATGATCTGCCGACGACGCCGTTGTTTGTCGGACACTATATGATGGATGGATGGAATTTCTAAATCCGCGTGATCGTGGCGTCGCGTCCGTATCACGACCCCATGCAGTTTCCGGCGTGCCAGCGCAATTATCTTCGCCTTAGTTCTTTTCCGTTCCAACTGGTTGTCCGGGGTTGGCGGTTGAGCGTCCAGATCGCGGAGAATCGCATAATAGAAGTCAACTGTGGTGCGATGCCAGTCGGCCATGTCCTTCCCGTATCTCATCAGTGTCCTCCGGATCGCCGGCTTAGCGCAGTCCAACCACCATGTCAATGTCGAGTGGTAGCGGAGAAGGCGTCTTTCGCAAGCTATCCACGTTTCAGTGACTTGTTGGCGACACGCCAGGTCATGCAAGTGTGCAGTATTGAGTTTCCATGGCGCACGGCTGCGCCATACTCATTGCGGCGGAAGGAGGACCGTACAGATGTAGGCGCAATGGTCGGAAAAGGCCAGCGGCCAGCGTTCGGCGCCACGTATCGCAGATCTAAGAGTTTGTGAGACATATATCCTGTCTAGTCGGCTTGCGGAATGACTGGTAAGAAAGGTATGGCCAGAACGGTTACCGTGTTGAACTTCCCAGGTATCGTGAAGCAGGAGATCTCGCACCACTATACGTAGTTCCTGGCATGTAGTATAGTGAGCAATCTGATCTTTAGGATGCAGAACGCAGTTAAAATCACCTCCTAGTAGGGAATGGTCATAACGCCCTAAAAACAGGGGAGCGATTTCCTCGGAATAAAACTGGGCTCTTTCATGCCGTCGGCCGGTGCCTGAGGGAGCGTAGACATTAATGATGCGTGTCCCCATGGCAGTGAGTGCCATGCCCCGAGCTGATGGAAGGAAGGCGACATCGGTCACAGAAATCCCATGGCGGACGTAGATGACTACTCCGCGGCCCATAGGATCACCCGCGGAGGCATGGGCGGTATAGCCATTGATATCCGGGAGACCAGCCAAGTAAACTTCCTGCAGAAGAGCGAAATCAATATCCGAAGCCCAGAACATCTCGTGCATAAGGCGGATATTCACCCTGGAACGGATTTTGTTGGTGTTGATGGTTGCTATCCGGTAGGCCTGGTGTCGGATTGCTGGAGGCTGGTCCACTCCGCTGTCCGTGCAAGGGTGTGGCCGTCGCAGCGGAACGTTATCCCGCTGGCCTGCAGGGGAGTCTGGGGAGAGTATGATTAGTGGTGCGGCCGTGACGGCGCAGGGCCCCGTAACGGGTCCTGCTCCTCGACCTCCTCCTCGTGCCACGCCGTGGAAGCGGACACTGGTGTATCTTCCATTTTGTCTGCAGAAGATGTTGTAATGGTGCGTGGTGTAGTGTAGCTTGTGATGCGTTCATGATTTAGTTCAGCGTCAGCACGGGGCGCAGGCACACCGACAGATGTCTCCGCGCTCATAACGTCTTCGTCAGCAGTAGCTGGTTCTGAGGCCTCGTGCTGGGCTCCGGTTGCGTCCTCCTCGACTTGTAACGTTTCCTCTTGGCCGGAAACTGTGCGACGTCTTCGCTTGCGACGTTTCGGAGAACGTTGTTTCCTTGTGCGACCCTCCGTGTCCGACGACGGAAGGGAGTCGCGACGCTCTGGCAGAAAGGCCGCTGTAGGAACGATGAGCGAGTCGATCTCCATCGTGTTTCCGAGGTCAGGGTCAGCGTCCGGTTGCGTCGGCATCGTCGGAGCGGCGTCGATGGCCGGCCGAGGCGGCGGGCCGTCCGAGGCGCTCTCCGTCGGTGTCTGGTCGGGCTCGTTGGTGGCGTCGTTTGTGGTGACCGGGCGACGTTGCAAAGCGGTAGGAGAAGCCAGAGCAGCGGCATAGGTCACCGGTAGCACTGTAGGTTGCGACGTGGGTGGTCCTTCGGCAGCTGGAAGTTGCGTAATACGCCGTTGTAGGCATTCGGATCTAAGGTGGCCTTCTTTGCCGCACCCGGAACAGGTCCGAGGCTGGCCGTCGTATATAATTATTGCACGGCATCCGCCGATCTGTAAGTAGGACGGGACGTGACTTCGCAGATCAATGGTGACCTGTCGGACGCCGTTTAGAACAGGATACGTCCGAAACTGTGTCCACATCTCCGCAGTGTGGCCATGGACTGTGCCGTATGGGCGTAGCGCCGCGACGACTTCCTCAGCAGGAAGTTCGAATGGCAATTCGAAAATGCGTATCGTTCGCATACCTAAGCCTGCGTGGTCAACGGTTACCTCCCCCACATTGCCATCAGCATGACAGAAGCGGAGCCCCTCTCTGGTCTCACGTAGTATGCGTTCGCACGCCGCGTCGTTAACGATTTTCACATAGACCGTGCTGCTCACTGTTGACAAATGTATGCCGATAATATCGGTCGCCGGGATCTTCACTTCCTCTCGCAGAAAACGCTCCACCTCGAGTGCTTTGGGTCGGGCATAATCGTTGCAGAAAGTAAATCGGAGTGTTGATTTACGGTAACGGTTCGCCATGGATCGTACAAGGTAAGCCGGCACTTAAGCAACGGCCGTCAGAATGTAAACAAGGCGAGCTCGCGCTCTGCACGCGGTCAACACGTACGCGTCCGCTCTGTTGCCCTGCCGAAGGCAGACTGTAATTTACCATCAGATACTAAACTTTAAACTAATAAAGATATTGGAAATCTGATTACACCATCAGAATCGTCGTGCAAATAATGGTAATGTATATGTTTCTTTTTGAGGTATCACGATTCATCCGGCTAATATTAATTACTATATAATAATGTCGTGTGACGAGGGCCTCCCGTCAGGTAGGCCGCTCGCGTAGTGTAAGGCTTTCGATTTGACGCCACTTCGGCGACTTGCGCGTCGATGGGGATGAAATGATGATAAGGACAACACAACACCCAGTCCCTAAGCGGAGAAAATCTCCGGCCCAGCCGAGAATCGAACCCGGGCGCTTAGGGTTGACAGTCCGTCGCGCTGACCACTCAGCTACCGGGGGCAGATGTTAATTTCTATACAAACTGTGAAATGTCTGCCATTAAGGTTGCACAAAGTCCGCCATCTTTGGCATTCCCAGCGTACAAGTCTCTTTCATTGACATAGCGTCACCATGGAATTCCCAGCCACGCGATCCGGCTGGACCCCTCTTGCTTCGGCCAGCGTCCGGCAGCACGTGGGGGCGGGCCGCGGCCGCCGAGCGACCCGTGCGGCCACGCCAACTCCCAACTTAGAATATTTTCAGGCCGCCACAACTCGCCCGTTACCTCACAAGTTGCAGGAGCAACAGTCTGAATGATTGTCTGATCTGGCCTTGTAACATTAACTCAAACGGCCTTGTTGTGCTCGTACTGCAAACAGCTGAAAGCAACGGGAAACTACAGCCGTGATTATTCCCGAGGGCATGCAGCTGCACTGTATGTTTAAATGATGATGGCGTCCTCTTGGGTACAATATTCCGGAGGTAAAATAGTTCCCCCCCTCCCTCCCCCATTCGGATCTCCGGGCGGGGACCACACAGGACGACGCCGTTATCGGGAGAAACAAAACTGGCGTCCTGTGAATCGGAGTATGGAATGTCAGATCCATTAATCGGGCAGGAAGTTTAGAAGATTTAAAAAGGAAAATGGATAGATTAAAATTAGATATAGTGGAAATTAGTGAAGTTCAGTGGCAGGAGGAACAAGACTTCTGGTCAGGCGAATACGGGGTTATAAAAGTCAAACACGGGTAATGCAAGACTAGGTTTGATGAATAAAAAAATAGGAGTGCGGGTAAGCTACTATAAACAGCAGAGTGAAAGCATTATTGTAGGAAAGATAGACACAAAGTCCACGCCTACCACAATAGTAGTACAAGTTTATATGCCAACTAGCTCTGCAGATGACGAAGCGATTGATGAAATGTATGATGAGATAAAAGAAATTATTCAGATAGTGAAGGGAGACAAAAATACAACAGTGATGGGTGACTGGAATTCGATAGGCGGAAAAGGAAGAGAGGGTAACGTAGTAGGTGAATATGGAATCGGGGTAAGGAATGAAAGAGGAATCCGCCTGGTAGAATTTTGCACAGAGCAGAACTTAAGCATACACAACACTTTGTTTAAGATTCATGAAAGAGGGTTGTATATGTGGAAGAGGCCTGGAGACACTGGAAGGTTTCAGATAGATTATATAATCGTAAGACACAGATTTAGGAACCAAGTTTTAAATTGTAAAAATTTTTCAGGGGCAGATGTGGACTCTGACCACGATCTACTGGTTATAAACTGTAGATTAAAAACTGAAGAAACTGCAAAAAGGTGGGGATTTAAGGAGATGGAACCTGGATAAACTGAAAGAACCAGAGGTTGTAGAGGGTTTCAGACAGAGCATCAGGGAGCGATTGACAAGAACGGGGAAAAGAAATACAGTAGAAGATGAATGGGTAGCTTTGAGAGATGAAATAGTGAAGGCAGCAGAGGACCAAGTACGTAAAAAGACGAGGGCTAGTAGAAATCCTTGGATAACAGAAGAGATATTAAATTTAATTGATGAAAGGAGAAAATATAAAAATACAGAAAATGAAGAAAGCAAAAAGGTATACAAAAGTCTCAAAAATGAGATCGGGAGGAAGTGCAAAATGGCTAAGCAGGGATGGCTAGAGGACAAATGTAAGAATGTAGTGGCATATATCACTAGGGTAACATAGATACTGCCTACACGAACATTAAAGAGACCTTTGGAGAAAATAGAACCACTTCTATGAATATCATGAGCTCAGATGGAAAACCAGTTCTAAGGAAAGAAGGGAAGGCAGAAAAGTGGCTCTGAGCACTATGGGACACAACTGCTGTGGTCATAAGTCCCCTAGAACTTAGAACTACTTAAACCTAACTAACCCAAGGACATCACACACATCCATTCCCGAGGCAGGATTCGAACCTGCGACCGTAGCGGTCGTGCGGTTCCAGACTCTAGCGCCTTTAACCGCTCGGCCACTCTGGCCGGCCGCAGAAAAGTGGAAGGAGTATATAGAGGGTCTATACAGGAACGATGAACTTGAGAACGATATTATGGAAACGGAAGAGGACTTAGATGAAGATGAAATGGGAGATATGATACTGCATGAAGAGTTTGACAGAGCACTGGAAGACCTAGGTCGAAACAAGGCGCCCGAAGTAGACAACATTCCATTAGAACTACTGATAGCCTTGGGAGAGCCAGCTGAGGCAAAACTGAACCATCTGGAGAGCAAGATGTATGAGACAGGCGGAATACCCTCAGACTCCAAGAAGAATATAATAATTCCAATCCCACGGAAAGCAAATGTTGACAGGTGTGAAAATTATCGACCTATCAGTATAATAAGTCACGGCTGCAAAATACTAATACGAATTCTTTACAGACGAATGGAAAAACTGGTAGAAGCTAACCTCGGGGAAGGTCAGTTTGGATTCCGTAGAAATGTTGGAACACGTGAGGCAATACTGACCCTACGACTTATCTTAGAAGATGGATTTAGGATAGGCTAACGTACATTTCTAGCATCTGCTGACTTAGGGGAAACTTTTGACAATGTTGACTGGAATACTCTCTTTCAAATTCTGAAGGTGGCGGGGGTAAAATAAAGGGAGCGAAAGGCTATTTACAATTTTTACAGAAACCAGATGGTAGTTATAAGAATCGAGTGGCACGAAAGGGTGGTTGGGAAGGGAGTGAGACAGGGTTGTAGCCTATCCCCGATGTTATTCAATCTGTATATCGAGCAAGCACTAAAGGAAACAAAAGAAACATTTGGAGTAGGAATTAAGATCCATTGGGAAGAAACGAAAACTTTGAGGTTTGCCGATGACATTGTAATTTTGTCAGAGACAACAAAGGACATGGAAGAGCAGCTGAAGGGAATGACAGTGTCTTGAAAGGAAGATATGAGATGAACATCAACAAAAAATGGTTCAAATGGCTCTGAGCACTATGCGACTTAACTTCTGAGGTCATCAGTCGCCTAGAACTTTGAACTAATTAAACCTAACTAACCTAAGGACATCACACACATCCATGCCCGAGGCAGGATTCGAACCTGCGACCGTAGCGGTCGCTCGGCTCCAGACTGTAACGCCTAGAACTGCACAGCCACTCCGGTCGGCTGAACATCAACAAAAGCAAAACGAAAGTAATGGAATGTAGTCAAATTAAATCAGGTGATACTGAGGGAATTAGATTAGGAAATGTGACACTTTAAGTAGTAGATGAGTTCTGCTATTTGGGCAACAAAATAACTGAGAGGATATAAAACGTAGACTGGCAATGACAAGGAAATCATTTCTCAAAAAGAGAAATTGGTTAACATCGAGTATAGATTTAAGTGTCAGGATATCTTTTCTGAAAGTATTTGTTTGGAGTGTAGACATGTATGGAAGTGAAAGATGGACGATAAATAGATTAGACAAGAAGAGAATAGAAACATTCGAAATGTGGTGCTACAGAAGAATTCTGAAGATTAGATGGCTAGATCACGTAACTAATGAGGAGGTACTGAATAGAATTGGGGAGAAGAGGAATTTGTGTCACAATTCGACTACAAGAAGTGATCAGTTGGTAGGACACGTTCTGAGGCATCAAGGGATCATCAGTTCAGTATTGGAGGGAAGTGCGTAGGGTAAAAATCGTAGAGGGAGGCGAAGGCATGAATACACTAAACAGATTCAGAAGGATATGGGTTGCAGTAGTTACTCGAAGATGAAGAAACTTGCAGAGGATAGAGTAGCGTGCAGAGCTGCATCAAACCAGTCTCTGGACTGAAGACCACAACAGCAACAACAACGAGGGGTTGAACCGTCCTCACTCGGGGCAAGGCAACTGAATGAGGACGCTGAAACCAGCCGCACAGCGCCTGTGTGACACGAGACTTGCTGGTTAACGTGATTTGCGGCTGCAGCGCTTTCGAGTGGCAGTTATCGGCTTTATATGGTTCGCAAATCACACAGTTTGTTCACTAAAATTGTAAGTGGGCTGGTTCTATGTTGGCAGCGCTGCGTAGCGCTTTGCATTGGATCTCTGACTAGGCTTTCTTTGTAGGAGACTCTGTGGCTGGTTGGGCTCATTGTTGTAAGTTAATCGCCAGTGCTGTTGGGCAGTTGGAAGTTAGTCGCCAGCAGTGATGGAAGTACTGTTGGGCAGTTGGAGGTGAACAGCCAGCAGTGATGGATGTTAAATGCGAGAAGTTAGCATTCATGGAGGGTAGAGGTCTGAAGTGTTAGCGTAGGCTAACGATCTGGAATTATCCGACTTGGAGACTGAAAATTATTCATGATTATATATCTTTGTACTGGATGTCAATGACGATTTATATTCGTGTTTGAACTGGATGTCACATTATTAAGATAAAAAAATACATTATTTGGTTTGCAGCAAAATCTTTCCTTTGCTAACCACATGCCTATTAGTAGTTAGTGGCTTTAGTAGTTAGAATCTTTCATTTAGCTGGCAGTAATGACTCTCGCTGTATTGCAGTAGTTCACGTAATGAAGATTTTTGTGAGGTAAGTGCTTCATGAAATGTATAGGTTATTGTTAGGCTTTCTTTTTAGTCAGGGCCTTTCTTTTGAATTAATTATTTGAAGTCAGGTTGTCTTTTTTTTGTTTTGTTTTTTGTTTGAGCAGTCAGATTGCGTTGCGCTAGGATATTAAGGGTCTCAGTCATTCAGCAATTTAAATGCAGACACATACGTTTAAATAAAGAAGTTTCAAAATTGACGGGCGTAAAATTCCTACGTTATCTCTGTTAAAATGCTCATTTCCTCCCTGTCCATACGAAAGTCGCTTTCTTCTGTCCATAGTATACATAAATAAAACCTGTAGTCTCCATGAACATGTTAAACGACAAGCAGGAAAGTGCCATGCTCAGAGAGTAAGGACAAATTTTCATTGCAGTTAGTACGATACGAAGTTACAATAGTATTCTACATAAGATAAAAATTATTTCTTCATTCTCACTTTTCAGTAAAACCCTAAGGTCATTCTTTCTTGATCACTGTTTCTATTCAGTAGTAGAATTCTTAAAACATGTGTAACACTATCAGTCCTTGCCAAGTCCGCGGCTCGTGGTCTTGCGGTAGCGTTCTCGCTTCCCGCCCACGCGGTCCCGAGTTCTATTCCCGGCGGGGAGATAACTGTGTGCTGTGGTCTTTCATCATCATTTCATCCTCATTCACTCGCAAGTCGCTGTAGTGGCGTTAAAGAACTTGTGGAGCGGCGGCCGAGGGGTCTTCCGGCCACCAATGCCATACGCTCATTATTATTAACATTAGCCCTTGCCAAATTGGCAACTGCCGATAATGTTAACCTCCTTTGAAGATTTTATTCTGACCGTCATTGTACCTAATGACAATGAACTGGGTTATAATTTCATAATCGTGAAGTAAGTGAAACAATAACATCAGCAAAGCAAACGGGTTTTGAACTGACTAATACAAAGTAAACTGTAATTATGTATGCATGCAATTGCAGCCTATTTAGACAATGCGGCATCAAGTTTTATGGCAAAGCGGAAGAAAGGTTTACATAAGGAAACTAACCTCACTTGATACCATAACTAATCTGTTCTAACACAGCTACTCTCAGTATTATACTGAGAGTTTCCCTAGCAAACAACACAACAGGTATTTCTTGTGCAGAACATATAATGGCCAATAAATGCAGCAGTACACACTCAATCACAACAGCACTTCCTGTTGGCAAAAACTATCATCCAGTATAATGAACAAATGCATAAGAACATACGAACATACTTGTTTTAAGTCTGACTGGCAATAGCATTACTTTAGTCAACTCTCACAAAAAAGATTATGATATTGAAACAGTACTGATTACTAGGGGCTTCAGAGATTTACACGTGAACTTACTCTATACAAATAGGCAGTACAGTTATTATTTACAAGAAAAGTTTTGGCGCAGAATAAATGATTGTACTGGTTTCTGCGCTTGCTCAGAAAGACCCCTTACTTTCATTTATCACATAAGTAGCTTATGAGGTTCCTTAAATTGGTATGGTTTGAAGAACATTATCTGTTGTATATCATAACACACAACATTAAGAAAATGGCAAATACCTTTAGTAGCAACTTTACGTTAATGAACAATGCAAAATTAGTCCATCAGTTAACAAGGGGACCAAGTAACTAGTCTCTCATTGGACTGAAAGTCAAACTGACTTTGTATATGACTGCGCAACTTGAAAAACTACTTTAAAACAGCTTAAACAAAGAAACAAACAATTACAAGTTTCCAAACCTGTTCAAAGGGAAATAATACTGCTGTCTTTTTATAACTTTTACTTACAGGCAGCTATAAGCAATTTATATTTTTATCATTGATTATTTTAATGGTAGACTCTTATTTAATGAAAAGATATCTCTACGAACTCGCTTTAGGTAACTTTAATATGAAATATTGTGTGGAGTAAATCATTTACTACTAGATAGAAAGCTAACCAGACTTCATATTCCACAAAGTTAAAAAAAATTGCAAAATGTTTTACTGCCAAAACTGTCAGTTTAATAAAAACACAATACTTGGAATTAATTCACTTGGAAAGATCCCTTTCTAGGAATGTGAGTGGGAATAATCACAGGTGTGCACACGTAAGTTGTGAGTTTCACAAAAAGTGAGTTTCACAATACATAACACTTGGTCCATTTGATGTACATATTTAGGTTATAGTTCTGCAGAAGGTGGTGGCGTCTGTGGCAGGTTGCAGTGGCTATAAAACCGGCGGTAAAGAAACCATGGTTCTTGATGTTAGCCACACCCTAATGTAACTCTTCTTGGAGTCCTAAATTTAACCAAATAGGGCCAATACTGATACCATGGTCGACAGGCCACTTTACATGCCACCCGAGGATAATTTATATGCTCGCAAGCTCATCTTGCCTCAATTTACAGATCCAAATCAACCACCATAGCTAGCCAAGTGTAATTTAACGACGTAAGTTTTGTATGAATGATTTTCTTTTGACATATGACCATGTGCAGACTTCGTCACCTACGTCAGTTACAACACACTTCAAAATTATTTAAATTCTTTTTAAAATTTGTCTCTGAATGGTTCTTGAACGAAACTGTAATTAAAACATCATCATTTGAGTCGTATGCGCAGAATTACGTCACTCAGGCCAATTGGTTTGCGCAAACTTTTTCATTTTAGATGTCGATTGTTTCTTCTCAAAAATTATATTAATGCAAGTGATCTGCTTTAATAAATATTAGAACCACATTGAATAAACTTTCGAGATTCAAACTCGCGATGAACGTTGTCAAAATTAATAATCTTGTCAAATAAATTCCGTAACATAATTCTTCATAAATAAATTCCCGGAACACGTATTTAAACTTTAGTAGCATACACTAGTTTATTATCTTCCTTCATATAGACGTGAACCTGAGCCTTGACAAGATAGAACTGAACATTTACAACATGATTAAACTTTCTATGACGTCATTGTTGTAGAAACATTACAAATTCCTATTTTTTCGATTTTTAGAAGCACGACACAACAACTCGGTTTCAGGATCTTCTGTTGCTCTTTGGCTGTCGACCCGCGACGTATAGTGGCCAGCAATTTTCTCTCTGGTCCCGGCAGTGAAGATGCTGTCTCCGTTCGTTGCGCGGCCCTCTCCATACATGAAACATAAAAAATAAATACAAACTTTAGACAATTCACAACCATTACAAATATTACAAAAAATATACAAACAAAACAGTAAACTAAACTTATGTTCAGCTGCAAACTGGGCTGACACTGGTGGATGGGTGACGCTTCAATTTCGCGTCCCACTACATACCCCACCCACAAGCTCAGTTTGTCAGGTTTTAACCGAAAATAAAACTTTTTCTATATACAATATTTAATCGTTAATATTACATAATTTTTCTCACATTTTCAGTAATCTAGAGTCCTTGCTCTTAGATAGATTTAATCCTTTTTTGACAATATTGTTGTGACTATTTGTCGTTAACTTTTAATTGTGCTATTATGGTTATTCACAACCGAATATACGGAGATTACTCCTTTTCAATTAATAGTTGCTAGTAAATAATAATTTAGGACGTTCTTTAACGTTGTTACACTAGGACAGAGCATTCAAATTGTGATAGGTTAGTTTCAGTTTTATTCATTTACTAGAGTTATTCTTTCCAAAATATATATTACTAATAAGTTTCTCACAATAACTAATAGTACTATTTACTTTACGTCGTTCTTGTCCCTAATGCTTTATTTATGCCTGAGGTCAAGAAGAAATCAAGCAAAACTTTCTTTAGAATCTCGGCACGGCTTTCTTTACCTTCGGACACTCTATTGGGTAATGGCAATTTATTTAGGAGAAACAAGCGAGAGAGCCCCATTTGGTGTGTTCTATATTAACACTATTACAAATCTCTATTAAAGGCACTCTGCTATGTTCTCGTGAGCCATATAGCTCTGGACGCCCATGGTCCCTAAAATTATTAACCATCCTCTTTGGTTCCTACTATCCGAGTAAATATAAAATATACAAAATTCCTTCTGACCTAATAACAAAAGTTTCTTCCATATAGATCCCCTTTTAGTTATCTTTCCCTTTATGAGTACCGGTGGATTATTGTAGAACGTTTGTTTAAACTTCCTGTCATTTCTTTAAAAATAACACGTAACTATCACTAAAACTTCACATGAATAAACTATGAACGCTCTTCCGTATGTAACATATACTAAATATTAACTTATTTAGGAATGAAGGGTTTCATTTGATCAACACCATATAATTCTTTAATTGCACCTGATGAAGGTTCCATAAGAAGTAACGCTTTGGGATGTACAATCTTATTTACAACATATGGAACTTCAAAGATAAAGAAGAGTTTTCCACATTCCTTATTGATCTTCGAACTTTTAGGATGAGATCGTACTAATACAAGATCTCCTACCTTAAATGAGGGTTCTATAGCATGTTGATTATAACTTTTAATTCTCCGTTCAGCATTTTTAACAATCTGTTTGCACATTTTTTTCGTTTGGATAGACAATTCGTAGAATAACATTTTTCTTTCCTTTACATAATACGGTAACCTACCAATTAGGACTCGTATTAGATGACTTTCAATAATTGGTTCTTCAACTAATTTAGCACGGTTTAAATGCCATTTGAAATAATTCCTATAACCTCTCCACCGTTTAGAATAAGGAGGAGGGTCTAACAACTCTAAAGTTAAGTGTTGTTGTTTTCCTCTTGACCAATAATTTTGTTTAAACTGCTTAACGAAATCATCCCAGTCCCTAAATTCAGTTCTGTGCAGTACTGCCCATTCCGCAGCTTCTGCTTCTAAATGTTCTATTACAAATTGAATCCGTTTTTCATTACTCCATTTAGTAGATAATGAAGTTTCAAAAGCTTTTATAAAGGTTATAGGGTGAAGTTCGCCTCCTGGTTTGAATACAGGAAATCGACTTGCTACATTTGAATTTGCCGTTATATCATCCCAACATTCTGCGAGAGACATAGTTGGATTTTGTTTAGATTGCAGAGACGGAGTTGCGTCGGATTTGCTTGCCGTGAATTCTTTATTTGTATTGTTGTCATCCGAGCTAGCAAACACGATGCGACTGTTGTCTCTGATTACGTTATTACTTCTACTACTTGAAATGTTTTCATTGTTATCTAATTCCGATAACCGTTTAGTAATTTCCTGTATTCGCATTTCTGTATTGGATACACGGTTAGCTAATATCGATTCTTCACTGTGTTCACGATGTGAACGCTCTGTACCTTCGTCAATGTTATTATCTTTGGAAGTCTCAAGGTTACTTCACATTTCGGTAATTAGAAATTTCATGTTTTCTATTTCAGTATGATCTTTTTCTACTCGATGAATTAATATCTCTAATTCTACATTATCTATTGAAGAAATCTCTACAGTTTTGGTAGAAACCTCTGTAATAGTTTCTAATAATTCTCTACGAACAGTTTCTGTTTGCATAGAAAATTCATCTCGTAACTTATCGTTATTTTTCTCTACTTCATTTACAACTAAGACATTGACATTATCTAGTCTCTTGGTTAAGTCAGTAATATCATTTCGCATGCGAGCTTTCTCCTCACGCGATTCCTGGATATGTTCTTCTAACCTTTTACAATTATCAGCAATCTTATTACTAAGTCCTACTAGCTTTTCCTGCATTTCAACTTCAGAAGCCTCTATTTTATCACTTAATTCTCGACTGGTTTCATTAAGATGTTCCTGTAACCAGTCTGTAGATTTTGTTAGCTCCCCTTTTAATCTAGCAGTAGATTCCTCGTTAGACTGTTTTAATTCCTGTTTTAATCTAGCAGTAGATTCTTCGTTAGACTGTTTTAATTCCTGTTTTAATCTAGCAGTAGATTCTTCGTTAGATTGTTTTAATTCCTGTTTTAATCTAACAGTAGATTCTTCGTTAAACTGTTCTAATCTAGCAGTAGATTCTTCGTTAGATTGTTTTAATTCCTGTTTTAATCTAGCAGTAGATTCTTCGTTAGATTGTTTTAATTCCTGTTTTAGTTCCTCTTTTAATCTAGCAGTAGATTCTTCGTTAGATTGTTTTAATTTAGCGATCGCCCTAAAAAGGGATCTCATGTTCCTATCGGACATAGATTGCTCTTCGTCTGACATTTCACTTCCCGACATTATAGTAAGATATTAAGTAGTTACACACGCAGACTTGTAATCAACAATCCTATTAAAAGCACACTCCCTATGTACAACACTCCACTTCCAACTTGAAACAGACTCACCGGACACTAATATTGTAGTTTGTAGTTCTCGGTGATCAGTGTGCTGCTATGGGCTGCAGAAGTAACAGAATCTCGAAAGTTTATTCAATGTGGTTCTAATATTTATTAAATCAGATCACTTGCATTAATATAATTTCTGAGAAGAAACAAAAGACATCTAAATTGAAAAAGTTTGCGCAAACCAATTGGACTGAGTGACGTAATTCTGCGCATACGACTCAAATGATGATGTTTTAATTACAGTTTCGTTCAAGGACCATTCAGAGACAATTTAAAAAGAATTTCAATAATTTTGAAGTGTGTTGTAATTGACGCAGGTGACGAAGTCTGCACATGGTCATATGTCAAAAGAAAATCATTTATACAAAACTTACGTCGTTACACTACACCGTGGCGACCTTAAAAACAGGACTTGTGTGCAACTAAGACACACAGATACGAAACAAAACATCAAGAGTTCTTCGGAAGTCAACGCGAGTTTTCGTGGAGCCTTCACCAGCCAGCGGCGACTTCGCGGGTGTGGGCATCTGACGGAGCGCAGCCAAGCAGTACGGTCACGCAGTTATTCCACGAGAAGGCACATCTGTTGGGCAGCAGCTGAACGTTGCAAACCCCGACAACCTTTTTCTCCCTAAACTAACAGGCCCAGTACCTTAGCTGGGGGCCGTTCCTCCGGCTGGTATTAGAGGTGTTGCTGAGGGCTTCGCCTGTCTACGGTGCGGCCGGGCTTGGTTGCAGCCAGTGACGTCTCCGGTGTTCGACTGAGCGTCCTGCCGGTTGCGGAAGCGGGGTCGCAGCATCTCAGCGGCTGCATCGACGGCTGTTACTTCTGCAGCCCATAGCAGCACACTGATCACCGAGAACTACAAACTACAATATTAGTGTCCGGTGAGTCTGTTTCAAGTTGGAAGTGGAGTGTTGTACATAGGGAGTGTGCTTTTAATAGGATTGTTGATTACAAGTCTGCGTGTGTAACTACTTAATATCTTACTATAATGTCGGGAAGTGAAATGTCAGACGAAGAGCAATCTATGTCCGATAGGAACATAAGATCCCTTTTTAGGGCGATCGCTAAATTAAAACAATCTAACGAAGAATCTACTGCTAGATTAAAAGAGGAACTAAAACAGGAATTAAAACAATCTAACGAAGAATCTACTGCTAGATTAAAACAGGAATTAAAACAATCTAACGAAGAATCTACTGCTAGAATAGAACAGTTTAACGAAGAATCTACTGCTAGATTAAAACAGGAATTAAAACAATCTAACGAAGAATCTACTGCTAGATTAAAACAGGAATTAAAACAGTCTAACGAAGAATCTACTGCTAGATTAAAACAGGCAAGACATAAAACGGCAATCTAAAGATAAAGAGAGCCAACAAAGTCGTGGTAATAACTCTAAAGTGCGAAAATTACACAATAACGATAATGAGATAAATCATCCTCAAGTAATTAATGAAGGTCAAGTTGTAGGTGACGTTATCATAGGAAGTTCGGAAAACTAGTAAAGTCCTTTAGTACGGGTCAACTAAAGGGAACTGTTAGTCAAGATTATACAAGACCCAATTGCAATTTATCATTAAGCTGCCAAAAGGAAGTTAACTGGCAACAAGATTTACTTCAGGAAGACAATCAGATAAGGGAGAATATAACTTATAAACCCGTTATTAAAGGTTATATAAAAGATACCGAAGTAAATATTATAATCGATTCGGGTAGCGAAGTAAGTATTTTATCTCAAGAATTATTTCAACCTGCTACCCAAGCAGGAGTTTGGAAGGTAGGAGACGAGGTACTGGCAGAAGTAAAGCTGTGAGTACCGGGCGTGAGTCGTGCTTCGGTAGCTCAGTTGGTAGAGCACTTGCCCGCGAAAGGCAAAGGTCCCGAGTTCGAGTCTCGGTCGGGCACACAGTTTTAATCTGCCAGGAAGTTTCATATCAGCGCACACTCTGCTGCAGAGTGAAAATCTCATTCTGGAAACATCCCCAGGCTGTGGCTAAGCCATGTCTCCCCAATATCCTTTCTTTCAGGAGTGCTAGTTCTGCAAGGTTCGCAGGAAAGCTTCTGTAAAGTTTGGAAGGTAGGAGACGAGATACTGGCAGAAGTAAAGCTGTGAGTAGTGGGCGTGAGTCGTGCTTCGGTAGCTCAGTTGGTAGAGCACTTGCCCGCGAAAGGCAAAGGTCCCGAGTTCGAGTCTCGGTCCGGCAAACAGTTTTAATCCGCCAGGAAGTTTCAATATTTATAAAAGAATTATGTATCCTAAAATCTAGACCGTTTTTTTCTGATGAATAAGTAAACACTAAATTACAATCGAATAAGTTGAGACGTAGAAATCAGTCTGCTTTCGGCTGCGGTGGGGCGAGGACGTCCGCAGCGCCTCGCCGTGCGCGACCGTGAGCGCTTGCTTGTGTTTACCTTCTCGCGGCGCGAGTTGTATTTGTTCCAAGTTCAGTCCGATTATGGCACACACATGGCGCCACGATACGATCAAAATTACTTTCCAACCAGATCACGCGCGTCCTCGAGCCTATGAAATAGAACAGTTCATACGCGACGATCTACGTTTAGATCCGGCGACTGTCGTCGGAATACATTTTTCTATAACGGCGAGCGTGGTTTATGTTAAAATGACCAGTGCAGAGGTCTGCGCGACAGTGGTTTCTAAATACTCGAACTCTCTCCGATTCAAACATTCTGACGGGCATATCGGTGCAGTGACGGTGGATCATGCTGGCATGGGCCTAAGGACTGTAAGAGTTTTTGAGCTCCCCTTCGAGGTCCCAGAGGAAGTTGTCAAGGACGCCTTCCGACCATATGGCAATGTTATCAGATACGTTGCAGAAAAGTGGCAAACTTTCTCGACGTATAAGGTCTACAATGGTGTGCGCCAAATTAAACTTGAGCCCAAGAAACATGTGCCGTCCTATTTGAACATCGGTGGCTGTCGTGCAATCATCATGTACGACGGTCAACCGCGTACCTGTTCCGGATGTGGGCAGGAAGGCCATGTTCGATCGAGCTGCTTACAACGTAGAATTACGCAGATACCAGTGGGAGACTCCGTTTCCCCGACGGGGACGACAATCCTGCCCCTCACGTACGCTCAGACGACGATGCGCACCATAGTTGAGAACGAAACGGGCGATCAGACACATCCATCGACGCCAGAAGTACCACGGGAGGAAGAGGAAGGACCCTCGGTGCCAACCCATATGTCGCCCCCTCCACAGCAACAACAGCAGCAACAGTCCCACGGACTCCAGACGCAACATAACATTCAGAACGCGATGGACGTGGACGCGAACATTGTCCCGACCGCGGCTTTCCTAGCGGAAGGTGATACGACGCTGGATTGCCTCCCACATTCGGATACGGATGTCCACGTTCGAAAGCAACGTTCGCCCCGACGACGCAAGCGACGTCGGCGGACCCCTTCTGACGATTGCCTCCTACACACGGCCGGTCAAGAAGGTGACATCTCATCAGACAGCGTGGATGCTGCGCCTGCTGAGGATCCAAGTGGTGTCAACGGTTCACTTGCCCATACTACGAGTGCCCAGTTACTTCTTGCACCACAAACGCGGCAGGTCGCGTCGATGGATGGCGATCCGTCTACCTCTACCAAAGACGACGTACGTGAGAGAGATTTAGGTGCCGATCAGCCACACAGCATCGTGTTGCACCCACTGTGGTCGGACGATGTTGAGGAACTTCCTGAAGAGGGCACGGGTGACAGGGGAGGGGGCGGCATTGGGGATGCCACTACTAGCGTGAACGACTCATAATTTGTAACGGGTTTGGTGGGTCCGGCATCTCTTGCGGTTAGCTTTTATTGCCATGGCGTCTACCCTAGGTGAAGAGGCTAGGCAGCACACCTTTCGCCTTGCCACAATCAATATCAACGCGATAAGGGCACCACACAAACTGACAATGCTACAACGCATGCTTGATGCGGCGGACATCGACGTGGCCCTCTTACAGGAAGTATGTGTCGCTAGTTTCCCTGACTTCTACGGATATACCGCCCACATCTCCCACGCCTCTTCTACCGATTGTGGTGTGGCTGTTCTGTTACGGGACGGTTTGGCGGCTACGGACGTACTGTACTTACCGAGTGCAAGAGCCATGGCAGTAACTGTCAACGGTGTACGACTCATCAATGTATATGCCCCTTCAGGATCAGGGAGACGGAGAGATCGGGCGCGCTTTCTTTCGGAAGATATTACGCGTCTATTTATGGGCCACATAGACGATATGGTGATCGGAGGAGATTTTAACTGTACATTATCTCCATCTGATCAGCAGCCACATCACGTCCCGTGTGCGGAATTGTAAATGCTAGTGCGTGACCTCCACCTGATTGACACGTGGCGCCACATCCATGGCCCAGCTCCTGGTTACACCCATTATACAAGCCATTCATCAAGTCGGTTGGACAGAATTTACGTCACAAGCACCCTTTCGACGGCGACGAGAGGAGCAGAGCTCTGGCCCACTGCATTCACCGACCACACAGCCTATATTTGCACCATTGCCCTCCAACCTGCACGTGTGTGGCGCAGTAGGCCCCCCTGGAAACTGAACGTCGCCCATCTGGACGAGCCGGCATGTAAAGGTGCTGTCGAAGAGTCGTGGACCGCGTCCTTACGGCGTCGTGGTCGGTACCGATCGACCCTCAGTTGGTGGATTGAATGTGCGAAGCCTGCTCTTAGACGCACCTTCATGGCTTACGGCCGGGAAGCAGCGGCATGGAGGAGGAGCACGGAAAACTTTTATTACACCGTCCTACGGGAATGTCTTGCTATGGAGCCCTCACCTGACAGGCAGATCATAGTCAATCGCGCGAAAGCGCAGCTCGTCTCCTTAGCACGCCATCATTTACAAGGCGCTGTTATACGGTCGCGTGCTCCAGACATGATACAATCAGAAAGGCCATCTATGCACCACGTGCTCATAGAACGCAGGAGACGCCGCAGGGCACTGGTAACCGACATGATAACCGACGACGGTCGACATGTGGTAGAACAAGCAGATATAGCAGAAGCCTTCTATGGGCATTACGCTCAACTTTATTCAGCAGTGCTCCCTGATATGGCGACGGTAGACACCGTTTCAGCACATGTCCACGGTGCAGTTCCACCAGACATGGTACCGAATTTACTGAGAGAAGTGACAGAAGAGGAAGTGCTCGACGCCATTGGTAAAGGTGCTCCCCATAAATCACCAGGAATCGATGGGTTACCATTAGAGTTCTATCGAGCCTTTACACAAGTGTTGCTACCGTGTTTGACTGAAATTTGCCAGGAATTGATGTCCCCGGACATAACATTGCCTGCACCATTCTTGGAAGGTCTGATTGTCCCCATCCATAAGCCGAAGGGACGGAATCATGTCCGCGACTATCGTCCCTTAACGTTATTGAACAGCGACTTCAAGATCTTTTCGAGGCTGCTATCAGAACGTATTCGCGGCACACTATTTCACGTCTTGTTCGGCGATCAGACGTCCTTGGGGGGACCCAACAACATCAGAACTGCGTTATGTCGTTACCGAGATCTCATCTCCCTTGCACGGGTGAGACGTTTGCCGGCAGCCCTCGCGTCTATCGACTTTAGCCAGGCTTTTGACCGTGTGGGCCACACTTTCCTCACGGCCGTTCTACGGCGCATGGAATACCCCGACCCCTTTATCACAGTGTTGACACGCCTACTACATGGTGCAACTTCTCGAGTTCTTGTCAATGGAAGACTGACGGCACCCATGCCGATCCGCCGATCAGTACGACAGGCATGTCCATTATCAACATTGTTATTTGCATTGGCCTTAGAACCCTTGTTGTGTGGTCTCCGAGACAGGCTCACTGGGATACAGTTCGGCGGCTCCATCTATCGCTGCACCGCATATGCGGATGATTTGATGATCGTCATACGAGGAGCTGACGATATGGCCGCGGCTTTGGACTGGATTGCAACCTACGGTACAGCTTCTGGTAGCCAAATAAACGTTGACAAGTCCGTCGCCTTGAGCATCGGGATTGGGCTACCGCAGGAACACATTGCCCCCTTACGCTTCAGTGATACTGTACGCTGCTTGGGCTTAGATTTCATGAACGACATGCGACGCGCGACGACGCTCAATTATCGACGCCTTCTTAACCAAATTAGGGCCGGAATTGCAAATCAGCGCTTGCGATCCCTCAACATCGTTCAGCGGGCGTGTTATGCCACTGTATGCCTTGCGTCCCGCATACCGCATGTCGCCCAAACGCTACCCATTCCGAAGCCCTTGGCTCGTAGCATTATGGCAGCGCTGGGATACTTCGTCACCACTGGTATGTTACTGAAGATCAGATACGTATCTCTTACCCTCCCCAAGGAAAAAGGTGGTCTCGGTCTAGTTAACGTCCATGATAGGGCCATTGCCCTCTATGTTAGCTCACATTTAAGTCTGCTGCGCCGTTGTCCTACGAGCCTCACGAGTCTGCTTCTGACGGCGCTACGACCTGCTTCACTAAGAGCGCCGGTGCCACTACAGGACATCCCAGCGCCCCTCTTTTATATAGGACGTTTCTATTTAGAACAAAGTTATTGCAGTGTCGCGCTCACGACACCACAAATGGCCACAACTCGACGCCTATATCATGACATGCTGCAACGCCGCCCCCTAAATGTGGTCGAACTAAAATATCCTGACGTACGGTGGCCCGTGGTGTGGAAGACTGTACACGATGCCATGCTTGATTCCGATGTTGTTTCTCAATGGTACGTCGTCGTGAATGGGAAGCTCGTGACGCAAGAACGTCTCTACAATATCCACATGACAGAATCTCCCAATTGTGTGGGTTGTAATACAGTAGATTCTGACGAGCACCGCCTCAGCTGTGGAGAGGCGGAACCGGTTTGGCACCTAGTGCGGCAGATGCTGGCTTATCTCTTGCGAGTTAGGCCGGAGCATATATCTGCACGCACGTTGCTGTTTCCGGATGAGACATTTTACCCCAAGACTCGAACCAACTCTGTCACCTGGATACGTGGACATGCCGTCCATTACCTCTGTCGTGACGGACACAAGGATTTCCTTGACTTCTGGCTCTATTTGCAAGAAAGACATCATGCTATTTCCGGGCATACCAGATATCGACAGTGCTTCGCAAACTACCTATGGAGTGCCTTTCACAGCCCGCCGTGTAGCTGGAATGTTCCAGGCAGTGGCAGATGAGGTCAGAACGAACTGCAAACGACCATATATTGAACAATTTTATCAGTGGGCGCAGTCGCTGGGAAGCCTCACTACGACGTGGTAGCTTTCTTTTCATGCTATTTATGTCTCATATCTTCGATGGCGTCTTCATTCTGTTTTAGTTTTCCAGGCTTGGTTAACTGTGACTGTTCGCACATTGAAAAAAAAAAAAAAAAAAAAAAAACGTGGGCAGGAGACCTGCTTTCAAATCCAAACAAATACACAAGAACAAAATGAACAACAAATAAAATTTAATAAAGTATTATACCCTTTCTTCTTTTATTTTATTTTTTTTATACAAAGTTCAGAGGCATATTTAATTTTTGTTCGTTGGCGGAACATGAAGTGGCGGCGAACGGCCGTCCTAGTTAGCTTCAGGATGAAAGTGGCGGTGGCACTAGCTTTGTTTTTGTTTTTAGGCTGGATAGGTTTTTGGGAAAAAAAAAAAAAAGAGCAGCCGGCATAAAATATTTTTATAGCCTAAAAAAAATTAATACAAAATTTCAAGAGCCATCACGTAGGAGGTAATTCGGTAAGTCATTTTTGTTGAAAAGAAAAAAAAAAAAAAAGTTGGTAGAGCACTTGCCCGCGAAAGGCAAAGGTCCCGAGTTCGAGTCTCGGTCCGGCAAACAGTTTTAATCTGCCAGGAAGTTTCAATATTTATAAAAGAATTATGTATCCTAAAATCTAGACCGTTTTTTTCTGATGAATAAGTAAACACTAAATTACAATCGAATAAGTTGAGACGTAGAAATCAATCTTGCAGTTCGCTGGGCCACATTCCTTAGAGTGTTCACAAAATCGAACAAAATCACTCCTGAGAGAGAGAGTCCACTTACATTAAATAACATCGAACAGAACATACTTTTATTAAATCAATAAGAAAGACCCAGAACCTAGTAGAAAACACGTAGGTGAATAAACGACTTTATGGATATCGTGACACACGATGCAGCTACACATTACTTCGTAACTACGTGCTTCTATACAATACTGTGCGCTGAACGTGTGTAAAGTATGACCATGGCCTTCGTTATTAACTGACATTTAATTATAATCAAGTACCAAGATCAACTCGTTTTTGATTAATCTTCAACCTACGTTGCCTTGCAACAGCATGTATTCATGACATGCAAGTTATAATGCGACAATTCTTTGACCACTAATATGACGTTTTTCCCATTTTATTAAATCAAATAATACCAATAACGACGGGTTTTCGAGCGATCTTCATTGTGCTATTGCTTTGAAATGGCTTATATTCATAGGACCATGGAGGTATAAATAAGCAGAGATGACGCTACAGACTTACACAGTCTTTTGTTTTGAGGCTGGCGCCGTCATGTCAGATGCCCCAAACAAGACATTAGCAATTTAGTGTTAACGTTTGCTTCTTGTACTTAATGTCTGTCTTGCGCATCCAACAGTTGTTTTAGATAGCAGTGTCTCTATAATTCAGTTAATAACACAATGTCACGGAGGCATATTTGATGCAGCAATACGACGCGTTGCCCTCGTTAATGCAGCTTTCTTTTTGTTAAACGTTTCGAATAGCCAAGTAGAGAAGTATGTGATGTGAAAAAGTTGGAATGACGAATCTGATCTTCCCCCTACGTCCTCTTCCCGACAAGGCTGATAATGTACACTGAAGCGCCAAAGAAACTGGTATAGACATGCATATTCAAATACAGAGATATGTAAACAGGCGGAATATGGCGCTGCGATCGGCAACGCCTATATAAGACAGCCGCGCGGGATTAGCCGAGCGGTCTAAGGCGTTGCACTCATGAAGTGTGCGGATGGTCCCGGCGGAGGTTCGAGTCCTCCCTCGGGCATGGGTGTGTGTGTTTGTCCTTAGGATAATTTAGGTTAAGTAGTGTGTAAGCTTGGGGACTGATGACCTTAGCAGTTAAGTCCCGTAAGATTTCACACACATTTGAACATTTTTTTATATAAGACAGCAAGTGTCTGTTGCAGTTGTTAGATCGGATATTGCTGCTACAATGGCAGGTTATCAAGATTTAAGTGAGTTTGAACGTGGTGCTATAGTCGGCGCACGAGCGATGGGAAACAGCATCTCCGAGGTAGCTATGAAGTGGGAATTTTCCCGAACGACCATTTCAGTGTAACATGAATATCAGGAATCGGGTAAAACATCAAATCACCGACATCGTTGCAGCCGGAAAAGGATCTTGCAGGAACGGGGTCAATGACGACTGAAGAGAATCGCTCAACTTCATAAAAGTGCCACACTTCCGCAAATTGCTCCAGATTTCAGTTATCTGCCATCAACAAGTTTCAACGTCCGAACCATTCAACGCAACATTACCGACATGGGCTCCGGAACTGAAGTCCCATTCGTGTACCCTTGATGACTGTACGACACAAAGCTTTACTCCTCGCCTGGGCCCGTCAACACCGAAATTGTACTGTTGTGACTAGAAACATGTTGCCCGATCGGACGAGTCTCGTATGGACGTGTACGGGTATGGAGACAACCTAATGAATCCATGGTCGCTGCATGTCAGCAGAGGACTGTTGAAGCTGGTGGGGGCTCTGTAATGGCATAAGGCGTGTGTAGCTGTAGTCATATGGAACCCATAATACGCCTAGATACGTCTGACAGATGATTCGTACGTAAGGATCCTGTCTTCAAAAATGGCTCTGAGCACTATGGGACTTAACTTCTGAGGTCATCAGTCCCCTAGAACTTAGAACTACTTAAACCTATCTAACCTAAGGACATCACACACATCCATGCCCAAGGCAGGATTCGAACCTGCGATCGTAGCGGTCGCGCGGTTCCAGACTGTAGCACCTAGAACCGCTCGGCAAGCATCCTGTCTGATCACCTGAATCCATTCATGTCCATTGTACATTCCGAAAGACTTGGGCAATTCCAGCTGGACAATGTGACACTCCACACGTCCAGAATTGCTACGGAGTGGCTCCAGAAACACTTTTCTGAGTTTAAACCCTTTTGCTGTCCACCAAACTCCCCAGACATGAACATTATTGAGTGCACTTGGGATGCCTTGTAAGAAGCTGTTGAGAAGAGGTCTCTACCCCTTCATACTCTTACGGATTTGTGGACAGCCCTGAAGGATTCGTGATGTCAGTTCCCTCCAGCACTACTTCAGACATTAGTCGTGAATCCATTCCACGTCGTGTTGCGGCACTTCTGGATGCTACCGGGGGCCCTACACGATATTAGACGGGTGTACCAGTTTGGCTCTTCAGTAAATTTTGCAATGTTTGGTCGGTTTACCATCATTTCCCCTCACAGCGTTCACCTACAGAGCTGTTCAAGTTGGACTAACAAGAAATCTAAAGTCAAATGACAGAAATAAAACCACTAGAGCAAAGATAAATAGCGCAACCAAAATTCATGTATATAAAAGAAAATATCGCTCGAATGAGTCCATTTCCATATGAACTCTATATCTATTTGTACATGTCCGCTCTGCAATTCACACTTAAGTGCCGGGCAGAGGGTTCATCGAACAACCTTCAAACTATTTCTCTACCGTTCCACTCTCTAACAGTGGTGCGGAAAATGAACTCTTTGCACAGGAGTTCTGATTTCTCTTATTTTAGTATGATGATCATTTCTTTCTAAGTACGTTCGCGACAATAAAATATTTTCACATTCAGAGGACAAAGTTGGTGACTGAAATTTCGTGAAAAGATCTCACTGCAACTAAAAACGCCTTTGTTTTAATGATTGCCATCCCATCCGTGACAATCGTACCATTATTTTGTGACAGTACAAAACGAACCGCCCTTCTTTGAACGTTTTCAGTGCCCTCCGTCAATCCTTTCTGGTACAGCACAGGACTACTATAGCAGTGGACCGATAAGCGTCGTATAGGCAGTCTCTCTAGTAGACCCGTGCATCCTCCAAGCGTTCTGCCAATAAAACATAGTCTCTGGTGTGCCTTTCCCACAACATT
This sequence comes from Schistocerca americana, assembly GCF_021461395.2. Classification (NCBI taxonomy): domain Eukaryota; kingdom Metazoa; phylum Arthropoda; class Insecta; order Orthoptera; family Acrididae; genus Schistocerca; species Schistocerca americana. Next base: position 837,046,115 of record NC_060120.1, on the reverse strand, counting down.
ATCTTCATGATCGCTCCAATTTTATTTGTTCTAATTGTAATTCCCACGTATTTCGTTGAAATGTCAGCTTATCGTGTAACCGAAATTTAACGGATTTATTGTAGTAGTCATATGAATGATCAAAACTTTTCGATATTGACAGACAATTGCCACTTTTCTCACCATACAGATATCGTATCTAAGTCATTTTACAATTAGTTTTGATCCTCTAAAGCCTTTTTAGATTGTAAATGATAAAATCATCTGTAAACAACCTAAGAAGGTTGCTTATGTTGTCTCTCATAAACAGCAGAGCTCATGTAGCACTTTCTTGGGGATCGCCGAATATCACTTGTGTCCCAATCTATGATTTTCCGTCGATTACTACGTACTGCAACCTTTCTGACAGAAAATCACGAATCCAGCAGCACAACTGAAATGATAATTCATAACAATCAATTTGATTAGAATTATCTTGTGAGGAAGGGTGTCAAAAGTTTTCTGGAAATCTAGAAATGTAGAAGATATTGGAGAGCCCCTGTCGATAGAACTCTTTACTTCGTGCGAATAAAGCGCTATTTGTGTTTCACAAGAGCGATAATTTCTGAATCCGTGCTGACTGTGTTGTAATAGACGGGTACCTTCAATGTAATTCATGGGTGTTCGAGCACGATATTTGTTCCAAAATTCTGCTACAAATCGACATTAGTGATATGAATGTTACTCCTGTTTCTTTTCTTGAGTATTAACATGACCTGTGCAATTTTTTCGTCTTTTGCTACGGATATTTCGTCGAGCGAAGTACTGCTAAGTACGGGGCTATTGTATCAGCACACTCTGAAAGCAACCTCAGTGCTATGTTTTGTGGGCCGGAAGACCTCCCTTTATTTAGCGCTTTAAGCTGATTCGATACACCGAGGATGTATATACTTCTAATTTACTCATGGCAGTTGCTCTCGATTCGAATTCTGGAACATTTACATCATGATCTTAGGTGAAGAAATTTTGGAAAACTATGTTTAATAACTCCGCTTTAGTGGTGCTGTCATCGATAATGTTATCATTGATATCGCAGCAGTGGAGGTATTGATTGTGCCCTACCACTGTTGTATTTTACGTACTTTATGTACGTCCATAATCTCTTTGGATTTTTTGTCATATTTCGAGGCAAAGTTTCTTTGCGGAACGTATTAAAGGCATCTCGCATTGAAGTCCATGTAAGTTTCGAGCTTCAGTAAAAATCGCCAATCTTGGTGATTTTTTTATTCTTTTGAATTTGGCATTGTTTTTTCATTGCTTCTGCACCAGTGTTGTGAGCTGTTTTGTTTACCATGGAATATCAGTACCATATTTCATTAATTTTTTCGGTATAAATCCCTCAACTGCCTCAGATAGTATATCTTTAAATTTAAGCCACATCTGGTCTACACTTACATAGTTAGCTGAGGAGGAGTGGAGACTGCCTCTTACGATTGCTTTGTTAAATAGACATGTTTTGCGTTTAGTTTTGGCGGATTTGGATATTGCGGTGGTCAGTCTCGTTACAACGTCTTTGTGGTCGCTAATCACTGTATCCGTCTTGATGCTCACTATTTTCTCAGTATCATTTGTTGCTAAAAGGTCAAGTACGTTTTCCAGTCATATACATTGGAGTGGGTTGCTGAAATAACTGTTCAATGTAATGTTCGAGGAACATATTTAGTACAATTTCTGATGATGTTTTATAGCTATCACCGCCTCTGAAAATGTGTTTTCGCCAACACATCGAGGGTAGATCGAAGCCACCACTATCTATAAAAGCATGACTGGGGAACCTGCCTGATATTTTAATTGTTCAACAACTCAGTTATCTGAGTCAGACGGGTGTGGGGGGCTGGGCAATCAGTAAGAGGAACTAATTATTAAGTTCTTCCGGTTGTCAAGTATAATCTCTACCCTCACTAACTCACAGGAACCATCTACTTCATTTTCGCTACAAGATAAACTACCTCTAACCGCAACAAAGATGCCGCAACCTGTATTTAATCTATTCTTTCTGAACACCGTTAGGTCCTTTGTAAAAAAAATTCGAATGAACTTATCTCCGGCTTTAAATAGCTTTCGTCACCTATAATGATTAGAGCTACATCGCTTTTTATTAGCGCTTGCAGGTCTAGTTCTTTCCCAACACTGTTACGACAGTTTACAACTACGTTGCTGACTGTTGCTTTGTCTGCCCTCTTCCTGTGTTCGTACTGCACCCTTGGAAACTGAAGCTCTTTTCGCACTTTTCCGAGATCCTCTAACCTAAAAAATCACCCAGCCCGTTCCACATAGCCATCACTACAAGTGTAGCCACCTCCTGCGTATAATGGACAGCTGACCTATCAAGCAGAACCCGAAACCCAGCCAACTTCTGACACAAGTCGAGGAATCTGCAACCTACACGGTCGCAGAGCTGTCTGAGCCTCTGATTCAGACCCTCCATTCGGCTCTGTATCCGAGGTCTACAATCGGTCCTGTCGACAATCCTGCGTTTGGTGAGATCTGCCTTCATCTCGCAGGAAAGACCACCATTCCAGCTAGCTGCCCGTAACTAGAGAGAATCGCTTCTGATCCAAACCAACACACATATTTAGTACCGACATGAGCCACCACCTGCAGTTGGCTGCATCCCGTGCTCTTCGTGGCATCTGGAAGCTCTCGTTACACATTTGTAATGACTCCTTCCGGTATGCAAACGGAAAATACACTGAGTTTCTTCGCCTCCTTGGCAGCCATATCCCTAAGAGACCGCCTGAAGCACCTGGCATTGAAGCTCCCATCTACCAGTAAATCAACCTTATGTGAACGCCCAGATATTGCGCGTCGAGAGGCTTTCTCTGGAACTGGGCGAGCGACTGCATCTAGTTCAAAGTATTTGTCAGCTACAGATAGCGACATAGCGCACATTTTGTTTTTCACATGCAGCAGTGCCTTCTAGGAGCGAATTAACAGGAACTGACGTAACAAAACTTGGTTAGTTCCACACCAGTTTGACGTCCCGCGTGAGGACGGCTTTAGTGTCGTTACTTAGTTAGTTAGCTGCATGTGCCGTAGACCATTTGAACGATTCTTTTAAACCAAATGATGTGGAAGGAGTCAGTTTACAGGATATGCATACATCATATGTGTGAACATTAATGAAAACGTTCTTTACTCTTCTTTTTTTTTTTTTTTTTTTTTTTTTTTTTTTTTTTTTTTTTTTTTTTTTAGAAGTACCTAATATTTAAATAGAAATTCGTCCATGGATCAGTAGGGATCGTCCAGGAGAAACGATCTGCAATTATGTTTGAAACTAGCTTTGTTACCTGTCAGACATTTTAGGTTGTTGGGCAACTGATCAAAAATCTTTGCCATTGCCTACTGAATTCACTTCTAAGATATTGATAGCATTAATTATGGGCAATAACGATCATTTATTCCTCTAGCGTTGTAAGTATGAACATCATTGTTCTTCTAAAATTGTAATGGATTATGTATGATGAATTTCACTAGCGAATATACTTGTACCGATGCCGCTTTATGAAATCCGCAATGTTATATCTGGCCTTCAAAAACCATCTGTGAGATTTTCATATTCTCTCACCCGCTATGCGCAAACTATTAGTCATTAGAATATGAGAATTACGCACGGGGTTTTTGAAAGCCAGGTATAACATTGTGGATTGCATAAAAAGACTATAAGACTGATACCTAACAGTAGGAATCCTTTCTTTCCACTTGTTTTTTCTGTCGACCTAGCCTTAAAGGTGTTCCTACGAATCTGGTTCTCTCTTCCTAGCTGAAAAACTGACTGACGTTCTTTTCCTACTTCAGGTAAGAAGTGAAACTGATTGGTAACTGGAGTTTGAAATGTGATTTCTGAGGTTTTCTCCTTTTGCATATTACTTGACTCCTTTCCCCAGCTCTTGTCTCTTTGCCTCTTCAAACTATTTAAGTCAAAATACGCCATTTCTAGATCTGCCTAAACGGTACATATCTTTCTTCCCTGTTTCACGATTTTCTTGTCTCCACTATATAATTTACAACTCCATGGGAGAGCCTCATCTGACGCTGGCTTCTCCGCTTCAGTCACCCCACTAGACAAGATGACCGCGAAACACGATGCGAAGTACTGCACGGGCATGAGGCCACGTGTGACCATATAATATAATTTTAGTCATTTATATAAGCTTCGCAACCAATTTATGTTGTTAGTTGATTAGGCATAACAAGTATCTGGTGGGTGAATACTCATGTTCAGATGTTCGGAATATGCCTGTTTCGTGTTCCTGTCAAACAGTTCGTGCTGTTTGACATATGCGTGCATAAACATAGGGAATAAACATCAATTTTGTGGAAATTTTAAAGACGCAAAAGCAATGAAAGGCCAGAGGAGGTTGATTAGGGGTTAACGTCCTGTAAAGAACGATTTCACAAGACGAGCTCATCTGGGGAAGGATGTGGAAAGAGATCTGCCGCGACTTTTTCAAAGCAACCATCTCGGGAAACCTAAATCTGGATGACTGCACTTGAATTTGAGCCATCGTCTTCCTGAGTCCAGTAGCTTACCTGGTTCTGTCTTTAAATGACAAATACATGCAGCACTTAACGATCCTACGTTGTAGAGGGATGACACCTTGAATATTACCGAAACAGGGTATAATGGGCATAAGTGACGATTTTTATTGGTGACTGAGAACAGTGTACTCAACAGCATTACATTATCATTTATTTCATTTGCACTCTAGTAATAATAGCCATTAGTAGTAATGAAGAACAGACTGAAGTTTAAGAAACTAGTCAGGAAGAATCATTGCGCAAGGAAGTGAGATACGTAAGTTCTAAAGAATGAAAAGTTACGCTTGAAGTTCTCTGAGGGTACAGATACAGCGATAATAAATAGCTCGGTACGCAGTTCAGTTAAAGAGGAATGGACATCTCCAGATAGGGCAATTACAGAAGTTGGAAAGAAAACCTTAGGTACGAGGAAGGAAACTGCGAAGGAACCGTGGGTAATAGAAGAAGTACTCCAGTTGATCGACGAAAGAAGGATCTACAAAAATACGTTGATGCCGCGAAAGGAGAAGCGGCACGCGACGTCAAGGAACTCACAGAAGAAGACTTCCAGTATTGTTATAATCAATGGAAATTTCGCATGGGGCGTAACAGGAATAGAGGAGTGGAGTATGTTGAGAGTGAGAATAACTATACAGGGTGGTCCATTGATCGTGACCGGGCCAAATATCTCACGAAATAAGGGTCAAACGAAAAAACTACAAAGAAGGAAACTCGTCCAGCTTGAAGGGGGAAATCAGATGGCACTATGGATGGCCCGCTAAATGGCGTTTCCATAGGTCAAACGATATCAACTGCGTTTGTTCTAAATAGGAACCCCCATTTTTTATTACATATTCGTGTAGTACGTAAAGAAATATAAATACTTTAGTCGGACCACTTTTTTCGCTTTGTGATAGATGGCGCTGTAATAGTCACAAACATATGGCTCACAATTTTAGACGAACAGTTGATAACAGGTACGTTTTTTAAATTAAAATACAGAACGTAGGTACGTTTGAACATTTTGTTTAGGTTGCTCCAATGTGATAAATGTACCTTTGCGGACTTATCATTTCTGAGAACGCATGCTGTTACTGCGTGATTACCTGTGAATACCACATTAATGAAATAAATGCTCAAAATGATGTCCGTCAACCTCAATCCATTTGGCAATACGTGTAACGACATTCCTCTCAACAGCAAGTAGTTCGCCTTCCGTAATGTTCGCACATGCGTTGACAATGCGCTGACGCAAGTTGTCAGGCGTTGTCGGTGGATCACGACAGCAAACATCCTTCAACTTTCCCCACAGAAAGAAATCCGGGGGCGTCAGATCTGGTGAACGTGCGGGTCATGGTATGCTGCTTCGACGACCAATCCACCTGTCATCAAATACGCTATTCAGTACCGCTTCAACCGCACGCGAGCTATGTGCTGGACATCCATCATGCTGGAAGTACATCGCCATTCTGTCATACAGTGAAACATCTTGTAGTAATATCGGTAGAACATTACGTAGGAAATCAGCATACATTGCACCATTTAGATTACCATCGATAAAATGGGGGCTAATTATCCTTCCTCCCATAATGCCACACCATACATTAACCCGCCAAGGTCGCCGATGTTCCACTTGTCGCAGCCATCGTGGATTTTCCGTTGCCGAATAGTGCGTATTATGGCGGTTTACGTTAGCGTTGTTGGTGAATGACGCATCGTCGCTAAGGTAGACGAGTTTCGTTCTTTGTAGTTTTCTCGTTTGATGCTTATTTTGTGAGATATTTGACCCGGTCACTATCAATGGAGTACCCTGTATGTGTGTGTTTTTTGAAATAAAATGTTTTACAGGAACAGTCCCGTTATTTTATGGGCACATCTCTTATGACAGATTTTTTTTGTTTGTGCAAGTGTCAACTACTGTGTGTGTGTTGATGATAATTACAGAGTTGTGACCACTTTAAATCAGGCGCAACATTCTGGGAAAGCCCTCATTACGCATCAGAAATCAACTGCAACGTATATACGGCATCCGGGTTGGTAGGAACGTCGTGCTGTTTCATCTTTCACATTAAAGAGATCAACAGCACCGGAGTGCGAATGAGTCGTGGTGCGGTTATTTCCCGCCGTATGAAACTTCGGTGTAATTCCAGTTTATGGAAAGACTCGGCCTAGTTACTCAGCGCTGACCCGCAGGACTCCGTCCGGAAGAGAGCTAGCATTACGCGTGGAGTTCTCGGTACGGTGTACGAGAGACCGGTTGGCAGCTGGCGGTGCGCGAACCGCCGGGCAGTGCGGCGGCGCAGTGTCTGGAGAGGAGCCAGCAGCGCGCGCCCCGGCGAGGAAGTCGGGAAGGCGCTCCCGGATCTGGGCGGGAGGCGCGTCGCGCGTCTGGCCGAGCGCCTTTTTGCTTTTGGCCCCGCCGGTGCTGCCCCTTCGCTTTACGTAAAGCGAATATGCGATCTGCCACCGGCCGCGCGCTAGGATCGGTATGGACCGGCGGCGGCGGTGACTCACGGGCGCGAGACGTGTCGGACCGTAGCGCAGGGGCAGGTCCGTCCCGGACGGGACGCGCCGGGCATGCTGCACGACAGCTAGCCGGTCACCGCTCTTCCTGGTGGTCGGCGACAGCCGCCGCGCTGCAAATGGCCTAAAGAGGTATGGACAACCTTTGATGAACCCAGATACGGATTCACATGCAGAGTATGAACTATATGAAATAAGACCGTGTAATGTTGATGCATTAATTTGTTCTGAAAGCGGTGCTGATATTCAACAATAAAAGCGGGTTAAAAGCTGTGAGCTATCTGGGGAAGTTAACCTCAGTCGTCTTACGACAACCGATAATATATATATATATATATATATATATATATATATATATATATATACGAGGGCGGTTAAGAAAGTAGCCTCCGATTGGTCACAGTGCGGGTTGTGAGGGGAGTAGCGACGCCATCTGTGCGTTCACGCACTCAACAGGTCAGTTGGCATCAAGCCGTGGTCGAGTGAACGTCGTACCTGCGCTAGTTTAGTTTTTGTGGCAGTTTGAAATGTGTGCTGCAATAGAAAACCCCGCCAAATGTGAAGTGCGTGCTGTCATAAGGTTTTTTACAGCCAAAGGATATTCTGCAGCAGCTATTCATCGTGAGCTTTGTGCCGTGTACGGACCAAGAGTTATGAGTGAAGGAGTTGTCCGTGAATGGGTACGTTTATTTAAAAGTGGACGAGAAAACGTTCATGATGAAGAGAGGAGTGGTAGACCATCATTGGTGACTGACGAACTCGTTCAGACAGTTGATGCAAAAGTTCGTGAAAATCGACGTTTCTCAATGTCGGAGTTGTCTACTGGTTTTCCACAGATTTCTAAGACTCTCTTGTACGAGATAGTGACAGCAAGATTGGGTTACCGTAAGTTCTGTGCACGATGGGTGCCCAAAATTCTTACCGACCACCACAAAACTCAAAGAATGGCCTCTGCATTAGACTTTCTGTCACGTTATGAGGACGAAGGAGAACCATTGTTAAACAGAATCGTGACCGGTGACGAAACCTGGATTAAGTACGTGAACCCTGAGACAAAAGAACAATCAAAGATGTGGGCACATTCAAATTCGCCTACCAAACCAAGAAAAGCCTCGCAAGATTTTTCTGCCAGAAAACTGATGGTAACGGTGTATTTTTTTAAATCAACCGGAGATTACTTTCTGAACGGCCCTCGTATATATATATATATATATATATATATATATATATATATATATATATATATATAAAGAAATAAATCAGTTTATATTTGGACATTTATTTTAACATTGATCATTGAAATTTCAGCATATTAAACTTGATTCATAACTAAACTGGTGCCTTATTTAGGATTGTGAAAATGTGAGTTTGTAATCTTACGGAACACATCAAATATGGAGCCAAAATTGGGAGACTGCATACAACACTGCATTCATAAAATAACACACGAAGAACGTTGAAACATATGCAAGAGGAAATTAACCACAAACAACCGATTCAATTTTCACCCAAAGAAGTTACGTTAGTAGCGCAATCCTGTCTGTCATGACATTACCACACACTGCTATACTAAATTCATACTAACTCTCTGTGAAATCTTCCCGAAAAGAATGGCTGAGGGCTACTTTGATCATTACACTACACGCTTCACATGGTCAACTTGGTTTACACAAAGAGTGTAACTCCACAATAATTTTGATAATTAAAATAAATTACATCTAAACACAAATTACAAAAGAAAAACCTCAAACAGGTTACTATTGTCTTACTATTAACCTGATGGGTCAAACAGTTGTATAAGCACGTGGTACTGGTCTCACAAAGTACACTCCACATGGATTGAACATAAAGAAAAGTTGCTATATTGAAAAATAATGCCGAGAAGTTATAATCTCACGCACATTCGCATTTAAGACTGATGATCTTAGTTAGAGTTACTGATCAACACGTGGTTCCACTTTACTCACAAAGTAGTGACAAAGCAACTACTGGAAGATATTCTGAACTTCACACTCGAAGTCCGCAGCTCGTGGTTGTGCGGTAGCGTTCTCGCTTCCCGCGCACGGGTTCTCGGGTTCGATTCCCGGCGGGGTCACGGATTTTCTCTGCCTCGTGATGACTGGGTGTTGTGTGATGTCCTTAGGTTAGTTAGGTTTAAGTAGTTCTAAGTTCTAGGGGACTGATGACCATAGATGTTAAGTCCCATAGTGCTCAGAGCCATTTGAACACTCGAAATACACTGCATTGCAATTTAAGGTAACATGAGATATTTTATATCAAAACCTGAAACGAAGGTGATTAAATTTTCAGTTAGGCTGAACTTATGAAATCCATTGTCCTACGGACTTAGCAGAGACGCACTTAGCTGGAGATCTTACCATTTCAGACGCTCGCCGTGGACCGACTGCCCTGGGCCCCCACCAAGGGTGCTTCCAGATACAAAACGGAAGTGACCAGAGAGGCAGCTTCCTATACCAACATGACAAGCGACGGACAGGACCATACTAAGAATAGAAACCTCTTTGCTTTTATAAAGCGTAGCTACCTGTTCCGACTTTGGTCCTACTGTTCTCTAGTAGGCTTGTTTGCTACCATCAAGCATGCAACTAGAAATACATTTGCTCATTCATCCTTTCACACAGAAGGGAAGGGGGATGACATTATATAAAAGAAAGCGGATGTAGGTTCCGTATGAGACTGTGTGACATGAATTACATATAAACTGAGTTTTAAAGTGTAGTAGTGTGACAGATCGTTCTTGTTTATGTGTAGAAGTAACACGTTCCACTGCTCAGTCTCCTCCCAGATAGTCAGCAACACCACAGTAAATTTAGAAGTGGAATGTATGCCGTAAATGACAAGAGTTTTAAAAAATTAACATGAAAGGAATCCAACAGAGACCTTTCAACCGTCATAACGTCTGAACCCTTTGCGTTAGGACGTTCAAACTGCACGGTTGGCCGCGTAGCGTGGTCTGAATTAGGATGTGCATGCGCACGCGCCTTAGCGACGAAGCCCGCTTTCATTTGGATGGGTTCGTCAATAAGCAAAATTGGTGCATTTGGGGGACTGAGAATCCGTATTTCGCGATCATGAGGTCTCTTCACCCTCAACGGATGATTGTGTGGTGTGCAATGTCCAGTTACGGAATAATCGGTACGATGTTCCTTGATTACCGAACGGTGCGCGAAGGTTTTGGAAGATGATTTCATCTCCATTATGCAAAGTGACCCAGATTTCGACAATATGTGGTTCATGCAAGACGGAGCTCGACCCCATCGAAGCAGGAGAGTGTTTGATGTACTGGAGGAGCGCTTTGGAGACCGCATTCTGGCTTTGGAGTACCCAGAGGCCACTGGCATGGGCCTCGATTGGCCGCCATATTCTCCGGATCTGAACACTTGCGACTCCTTTTTGTGAGCTATATTAAAGACAAAGTGTGCAGAAATAAGCCCATAACCATTGCCGAGCTGAAAACAGCCATTCAGGATGTCATCGACAGCATAGATGTTAGACACCTCAATCGCCAATGATGGCAGACATTCGAACATGTCATAACCTAAATGACCTAATTCCGAATGTCTGTAGTGACATTTACAAGTTGAATAAAGTGTGTACACTCTCCACACGGACCGGCAACAGTCGGTTTACAAAGGGTTTTCCGAGCAACGCACCAGACATAATCTGAAACTGGGTTCATCAGTTTAAGTCTCTAGTGCCACGCGTCGTTTTCATGTTGCTTCATTTTTTCGCTGAGTTCCCTAGTTGGCTTATTTAATTCAGTTTTTACTGCTGGATTACACGTCCGTTTCCAAAGTTTCCGCATGTAGTTCTTAGTTTTCTTCAACCTAAGAAACCCAGGAGAAAATTCAGGGGTGTAATTTATGTGATGGAAGGGGGACAAGGTGCTGAGGTTTAGCCGCTGTCGTCAAAAGGTCGTAAATAATACAACTCGCAGTTCCAGCTCGTCAACAGACTGTATATGAGGGACAACATCAATCACTGTTTCAAGTCGTTACATATACAGTTCCCAGTTAATATCCCTGCGTCGCCTACTATCTCCCTGCCTGGCGACATATCTCCGACGGATACTAATAATATTTTATGATCAGAATTTAGGGCAGAAAGAATTTCAACCGCTATAAAAGTCGGCACATCTGATAAGAACGCAGTATTTGTGGGGTAATAAGTTGGTTGGTTCATTTGGTGAAAGAATCGCTAGATTGGACGTATTGTACTATATTTCCGTAGGGTTGGTGGTCCTTGAATGCCACATGGGAGTTAGAATTCTGATCACAAACTACCATTACGAGTTCAGCAGGGCCACCCGAGACACTAGCAGTATCAGGTGGTAGAAGTTTTGTCTGGGGTAGCTGGTGACACTGAGACGTTCGTATCTTCACAGCTGTTGTTTCCTGTCTGACTGCCTACGTTACTAGAATTTCCCAGTGCTGTGCGTTTTGCCGAACGATTACGGCAGTGCCCTCGCTTGGTCGGAGCCTTCTATCAGTGCGGTAGCACTTGAACCGCGTAATCTTAAAAGTTTCTGAAGGTCGCAAGTGAGTTTCACTGGGTAAATTTAGATCAGGTAAGACATCGCTAGTAAAAAGCTATAGCTAAAGGACTTTGTTTTCTATGACGTTTGCAGTCCAGAAAATGACTAAGGTTTTCGACTGTTGCACTGTTTGCCATTTAAGGATTGTTGGTCAGTAGATGTAACAAGATTTTTGATATTGATGTATTTTGCGGTGAATTGATGATTGTTGCTGGACTTATACAAGTCGTACAGGGCAAGTTTAAGCAATCTTTTACTCTGGGATGCCCTAACATTTGTAAAGGATTTATTAGATTAGATGTGACATCTGTAGCAGGTCAGGTTCAAATGGCTCTGAGCACTATGGGGCTTAACTTCTGAGGTCATCAGTCCCTAGAACTTAGAACTACTTAAACCTAACTAACCTAATGACATCACACACATCCATGCCCGAGGCAGGATTCGAACCTGCGACCGCAGCGGTCGCGCAGTTCCAGACTCTAGTGCCTAAAACCGCTCGGCCACCCTAACCGGCAGCAAGTCAGGATTTCAAGACACTAGACATTAAGGCTAATCGGGTGATGACCTTCTTCAGTGCGGATGCACACGAATTGCCTGAACTCTTACGGGACTCGGTGGATTGTCTACCGCGAATGGGTATAATGGCAGCGGCACTACGAGTGTAGTGTGTGGACTGTAAGTTGATAACGTGGGTTTCAGGGGAAGCGTAACAGCGATAAGTCCCTGAAGTCGCACTATCCTCTGAGCCGTGTGTGGATCAGTCTGCTTTCCGCAGCGCTGCGGCGAGGACGTCTTGTTTACGTCCCGTCCGCGCGGTCGCGAGTGCCCGTAGTTGTTTACTACTGCGTTGTCACTAGTTTAGAGTCCATCACTACCGACGCAACATGGCACATTCATACAGACAAACCACCATCAAGATCAGTTTTCAACCCGATCATGCACGACTGCGAGCTTTTGAAGTGGAACGTTTTCTACGTGACGACGTTCAAATTGAACCGCGTGACATAATTGGTATCCACCTCTCTATCACGAGCAGTGTTGTCTACGTCAAGCTAGTAAGTGACGAGGTGTGCAACAGAATCGTGAGCGCATATGCGAACGATCTTAAATTCAAACATTCTGATGGCCATATTGGGGCGGTCTCTATCGATCACGCGGGGCTTGGCCTCCGTACGATACGCGTCTTCGAACTCCCTTTCGAGGTACCACCGGACGTAGTCACCGCGGCTTTCCAGCCCTACGGCAGAGTGATCAGCCATATGGCCGAAAAATGGACCACCTTTACAACGTAGCCCGTTCTTAATGGGGTGCGACAGATTAAAATTGAATTGACCAAACATGTTCCGTCATATCTTGTCATCGGCGGATGTAGGGCGATCATTATGTATGACGGTCAGCCACGCACTTGCTCTGGTTGTGGCCAAGAAGGGCACATCCGGTCGGATTGTCTCCGACGACGGCTTACTCAAATCCCGACAGGTGAATCTATGACTCCTTCTGCGGTGACGACCCTTCCTCTCAATTACGCCGAAGTTACACGGGCTGCAACCCTTTCCGATGCTGACCACGTTAGTCCGATAGCCGCCCCCGATAGCGAGACCATGATGGCTTCTGCAGTACAGGATCCGGCCTCTACAACGGCGCCCCCACCTGTAGATAATCACCGACCGACCTTGCAAGAAGGCGTGGATGCTAGGATGGACATTGACCCACGGGTTGTGCCGACAGCGGCTTTTCTTTCAGACACCGGAGCAGCTGAAGAAATTCACCCACATTCAGATACTGAAACACACGTCCGTAAACAGCGTTCCCCGCGAAAACACAAGAGACGGCGGCGTGCTCCATCGGACGATTGTTTGCAGCGATCGTCTGACATGGACTGTGGAAATTCCGACGGCGGTACCAGCGGTACAGAGGCCGCTGTACCATCAAACTCAACAGATCGCCGTGGTGACGGCTTCAGCCCCTCCGACCCCACAGAACAGCAGGATCACAAGCAGACAGCCGCTGCCGATTCCCAGCCAGCAGAGCCGATGGAGTCAGCGCCGAGTGCCGCAGCAGCCACTAACAGCCACCAACAGCCGATGGTATTTCATGGCGACTGGGCGGACGACTGCGAGGAACACTCCTTGCCCATCGTGTCGGACGACACGGGGGGAACTTTACCCCACCAATGTTGATCCTTTCCCGCCACATCGGTTACAGTGACGAGACAGCCTTACAAGGGTATTGATGGCGAACACGGATGCTATGGATAGACCTCAACTTATCGCGTTGCAACTATAAACATCAACACTATACGGACGCGCGCTAAGTTATCCTTGCTTCAGGATATGTTGAACTCTGCTTCCATCGACATAGCCCTTCTCCAGGAAGTGTACGTCGACGACTTCCCAGGCATGTACGGTTACGATGCTTGCGTCTCTCCAGCTTCCCCAACAGGCAGCGGTGTCGCTGTACTTCTTCGGGAAGGGATAGTGGCGGACGATATCCTGTTTCTGCCTGGGGCAAGAGGAATGGCACTCACAGTACTGGGTGTCCGCCTTATCAACATCTACGCACCTTCCGGGACGGACAAACGTCGCGAACGTTCCCGATTCTTTGCGGAAGACGTCGCCCCACTCTTCCAAGGCCGCCACGACCATCTGGTGTTTGGAGGTGACTACAATTGCGTACTGGCGCCCAGAGACCAACTCCCACGGCATAATCAGTGCCCGGAACTCGAGACGCTAATTCGAGACCTGCAGATGGTGGACACTTGGGAACATCTTCACGGCCACCGACCGGGATTCACGCACTTCACGAGTCACTCTTCCAGTCGCATCGATCGGATTTATGTCTCACGCTCTCTCGCCGCTGGAACACAGGATGCGGAACTGTGGCCTGCAGCATTCTCGGACCACACAGCTTACATTTGTGCCGTCACCCTGCGGCGGCAACAAGTGTGGAGAAGCCGTAGCCCGTGGAAATTAAACATCGCTCACCTGTCGTACCCGGATTGCCGCCAAGCCGTTGAGGATACGTGGCATTCGTGTGAAAATCGCCTCCGTGCATATCCCACAACGATCCGCTGGTGGTTGGACTGCGCCAAACCGGCACTGAGGCGAACGTTGATAACCTACAGTCGCGACCACGCTACTTGGCGAAGACATACACTCGACTTTTACTTCCGGGTCCTGTGCGACTGCGATGCTATGGCGCCGTCTCCGGAACGACCTGCAACCAGAGTGATCAAGTAACTCTTGTCGAGCTAATGAAAGAAGAAAGCGTTCTCAAGCACCGCGTGTTCCAGCCTTTTCTGCCAGAGAAACGCAACATCCACCCAATGGTTTTTCTGAAGTCATTTAATGGTGTTTTTCCTGATAGCTAGGATGACAAGCAACGTATGCGCTTTACAGTAGGTTACATTCAAGGAGAGGGTTCTGTCTGGGGAACAGAAGTAATTGACAGATGTAATAATTACGCTGACTGCGAAAAGCAATTTCTGAACAAATTCTGGAGTTCAGGCATACAACAACGCCTTAGAAAGGAAGTATATAATGCTGAACCGTTTAACACGAGACGTGCTGGTCTCCGTAGGTACTTCGAGAAATACCTGAAAAAAATACAATATTGGGACACGCCCATTTCCACGAAGGACGTAATTATGATCCTTAAGTCAAAGCTACCGGTATCAATCAGGGAGAAGTTAGTAAATGTCAGTGACGACGACACGGAGGCTTTTCTGTCAGTACTTGACAACCTTGACATGATTCAAGAAGACGTGCGTGCTAGTGCGCGGAGTAATTGTAATCTTGGCCTGCACACTACACAGCCGCACGGTGTAGGCGCAGACTCAGGTATGTCATACCAACCCAACAACAGTAAAGGACACGACGTTCCGTGTGATTATAACAACTACTATCGCCGTAACGGGAAGCAGAAACATAAATTCCAGGATCAAAACAGGTACCACCCCATATACCAGACAACACAACAGCAATACGGTAATTCAACAGTTAATTACAATGATCGCTATCACTACAATAACGATCGCCAAAATAATAATAATTTCAATGGAAAGGGACGTTGGATTAACACCAACAGTAAACAGCAGTATGGTAACCAGCCGAGATTCCAGCACTGTTCTCAAGAGAGAAATGCTCCAGATCCTTCCAAGCAATACAAACAACAGTATGCTCCAAACTTTAGGAATAGTCCTCCACCTTTTACTAACCATCAAAGTCAAAATCATGAACCTCAAAATTCTCGCATCTATTATGCCCGAGCAAACCCGCCAACACACACCATCTCGACTGAAATTCCGATAGATAGCCCGCAACGTAGGTGGAATACGGAAGCAAACTTCGTACCGAGCGTACCGCCCGGTACTTCAAAAGTAATTGTGAGCGAAATTCAATCTAATGAATATACGGAAAACTAAAAGCACACTTTGACCGATTTCACACCTTCAGAACTAATCTCCAGCCAAAAGGAAAGCAATGAATGAACTGATCCTATCCCCAAGATACAAGGTCCAGAAGTCAACCTAGATAATAAGTTAAGACAAGCCCTGGTCTCTCTCACAACTCATGCCAATTTAAGAAAAAAGGCATTTGACAGGCATGTCAATAAAGTTCTGTCGTATCGTTTGAACGAGCGTGTTCTTCTGAGGACACACTTCAAACCATCTCTCATCTTACGTAAAAATCGTATAAGTGGCAACACCTATACGAAGGACCGTTTGTTATAGTCAGGAAGCCGCATATTGGTTGTTACGTGTTGGCAGATCCAGTTAGTGGACGAATAAAAGGACTTTACCACCATGTAGACCTAAAGAAGTACCATGAAAAACATTAAAGAAATATATCATTTATTATGTTAAGCTGCAACTTGAAACAAGAGTGTGATCTGTTTAGAAAGTATGTGAGTCAACAGCATGTACATGTATTCTGCAGGTGACGTAATCATTTGAGTGAGGTGGACACAAAGTAATGATGGAGCTTGAAAGATATGAAGTGATTGAAGAAGGTACTCTACGTATTTGGAAAATAAGATTTGCTTTAGTTTTAAGATAGTTTTAAGTTTCTTGAGCAATAGAAGACTGCAGTCGTTGAATTGAGTAAGGGATGTGCCAAAGTGCCACCTGCTGCTTTAGTTTTAAGTTATGGCAAATCTATTTTTTACCAAGTAGTAAAAGCTTTCTTTAAATCCCTCATTCAGACCAGAATGTCCGTATATGTGAAGTGTTAACCCAAGTTAAGCTTTCAAAGGATTGATATTTGAAGTCGCTAGAACCATGAACGATGCAAAACTGATACATTGTAATCTGTAGATCACACCGAGTATAAGCAGCAACATATAGTTAATGTACAAAGAAATGAATAATGGTTCCCGCAACTGGAGAGCAACTTTAATTTATTTATTACTATGAGTCAACCAGTTAAGAAATTTGCATTTATAATAAGAATTAGGTCCTGTATTGGAGAAACTTAGAGAGACTATTCCTATGTCACGAGTATTATACAGAAACCTTAGATATTAAGACACCTAGTTGAGAACTGAGATAATCTGCTTACATTCTTCTGCTATGTCCGCATGCCGTGATTTTGAGATGTATTTGAAGTAGCTTTGGAAGCGGATTTGTGCGACATTTTAATACCGAAGTCAAGTTATGCCACGTGGATGACACTAAAAACGGTGGAGCCGAAGAATGAATTTGCTAAACTGATTATTTCACCTATTATCTATCTTCGTATCTTTCATTTCCTTGCACTATCCTATTGTAGTTTTCTTCTTTAGCATTCTTACCTTTCTACCCTACCCGGTAGGGGAAGAAATTTGGAAATTGGTTCAAAAGACTTGACGTGTGTATGTTGTGTGTACTGGCGATCGTGGCTCGTTGGTTAATGCGTATCTGCAGTTACTTATCGAAACGTGATGTAAATTTGATTTGCTGTGAGCAAAAGCATCCTAGGAAATATGAATAATTTTCCCGATTTCTGTTAGATGAAGTTTTGAACGTGAACTGTTCGGCACGCCAAAGAGGGTATATTCTACTGATTATTGATGTAACCGAGTAAATCAACAAAGAAACAAAAAAAAGGCTGTTATAGAACAATAAGAAAAGGAAAAGAATCAGATTTAAAATACATATAAAATCTAACGTGCTTCAGAAGCGCCATTCAGAATAGCAAACACGTTTCTCGTTAGGTCTTGGACAGTAATTAAAAAAAAACTATGTATGTTTTGTAAATGATCCTTTTATGATAAGTAATTTTAGCGTTACCTGTGCTACTCTGTGGTATAAAGACACCTATATGGACACATATGGACGGCTGCGTGTGACTCAGTGACAAAATGATGGACACGTGTGTAAAATCGTAATTTGACACACGTATGGACACGAAAAACTAGTTATCTCTTGTGTGAATCAAAACTGTAATAAACTTATGGACACGAGTGATGTTCCGCGTGTGAAGTAGCATTACAAGTACTCTCACGTTGCAACGACGATACAGTGACTAGACAAGCTACTGTACTCACTGAAATAGGTGACAGTAGTCATTTTCATCGATGACTGTTCTTCGTCGCTGGTGCAGTCAATTTACCGTCCAGGTTGACCATGTCGCCTTGACGAGCTGCTCCAGTACCCATGATTCAACAAAATTCACAAGTTATAAAACGACTGGTAGCCACTGAACTATCTGCCTCGTGCAGGACGCGGACTGCCAACGCTGTTAAACCGCCAGTTCGTTATCACGTGACTGTGAAGCACTGTGGCAACATTCAATGACTGCTCGCCGGCCCGTACTCAACAATAAGCACTTCTCTCCATACGGGCGCAAGCGTGCTCAAGATTTGAGATGAAAATGGACATAAAAATAATAAAACGTTGATAAACTACGCAGGATTTTACTATATTTATAGGATGGAGAAGGCAACGGGAAACCACTCCATTAAAGATCACTCAAGATATCCCAAGAATCAGTAGCGCACCATGCCAGAATCTTCTGTTAAACATAAATCCGGAGTAATAGTCCCCCAATCGGATCTCCGGGTGGGGACAATGGAAGGTCAGGCAAAGTTGAAGAATACACTAAAAATAGCAACATGGAATGTAAGAACACTCCTCCAATGCGGGAAATTAGAGAACCTCAAACTAGAGATGGACAGAATGGGAACAGACATAATAGGAATATCTGAGATGCGATGGCCTGAACCAGGAGACTTCAGATCAGGAAATTATCGTATCATTCATACAGGTACTAACCAAGGAACAACTGGAATCGGTGGAGTTGGAATAATTCTAAAAGGAAAACTCGGGAATCTAGTCACAGGATATGTGCAATTTAACTCTAGGATAATACTAGTCAAAATTGGAACCAAACCAAAGAACACGGTAATAGTACAAGTCTATATGCCGACATCGGCAGAAGAAGACGATGTAATAGAAACAGTGTATGAAGACATCAACAAAGTTATAAATTATGTTAAAGGTGAAGAGAACTTAATTATAATGGGAGATTGGAATGCTAGTGTTGGAGAAGAGAAAGTTGACGGAATTGTAGGGAAATATGGTCTAGGAGATAGAAACGAAAGAGGAAGCCGGCTAATTGAATTTTGTGCCAAAAACAAGTTGGTCATAGCGAACTCCCTTTTCAACCACCATAAAAGAAGAAGGTACACGTGGAAAGCCCCAGGAGATACTAGAAGACACCAAATCGACTATATATTAGTAAAATCGCGTTTTAAAAACCAAATCAAGGATTGCAGAAGCTACCCGTCTGCGGATATTAATAGTGATCACAACCTTGTAATGATGAAATGCTTACTCAAACTCAAGCGATTAGAGAGAAAAACGAACAAAGTATGGAACAGAGATAACCTAAAGTCTGAAGAACTAGTGATCCCTTATGCACGGAAAACTGATGAGATGGCATCAAACATTATTCCCGGGAGTACTAACGAGGAGTGGAAACAAATCAAAGAAGGCATACATAAAGCAGCAGAAGAATTTATTGGGAAAGCCAAACCTGTAAACAGGAAAGAGTGGATAACACCTGAAATAATTTGTCTAATGGAAGAAAGAAGACTATACAAAAATGCCTCTGACGAGCAAAGCGAAAACAAATATAGAAAGCTTAGAAACCAAATAAACAGAGAATCTAGGAAAGCAAAAGAAAATTACCTCAACAGCATTTGTAAAGAGGTGGAGGAAAACATGGTTAAAGGAAAAACTGACTTGGCCTACAGAACAATAAAACAAAACTTTGCTAAACGGAAAGTAAAATCTTCAGGAACTATAAAGAACAAAGAGGGCAAGGTACTATTTGGATATGACACGCTGAAGAGATGGCAAGAATACATTGAAGAGCTATATCAAGGAGACCCTCTAACAGATAATATGATAGAATTAAGCGAAGAAGTAGAGAAAGAAGAACTAGGGGACACAATTCTGAAAGATGAATTTGAAAAAGCACTAAAAGAACTACCAGATAAGAAAGCGGCAGGTGTTGATGATATACCTTCTGAACTAATTAAGAAATCAGGAGACAAAATGAAAGCTACATTACTGCAACTCATACAGAAAATATACAAAACAGGTGAAGTTCCTGAAGACTATCAGAAATGCATCATATTCCCCATACCTAAGAAAGCATCTACTATGGACTGTGAAAACCATCGAACACTCAGTCTTCTTTCACACGCATCAAAAATTCTAATAAGAATAATTTTGAAAAGAGTTGAAAACCAATTGAATAGCACTCTAAGTGAAGACCAATTCGGTTTTAGAAGCGGTGTAGGGACGAGGGAAGCAATCTTATCTTTAAGACTAATAATTGAGAAACAAATTTCCAAAAACAAACAAGTATTTATAGCCTTCGTAGACCTCGAAAAGGCATTTGACAATGTTGTATGGCCAGAAATGTTTAGAATTCTGAAGAAGGCTGGTCTGAAATATAATGATAGAAGGATAATCTTTAAAATATACCAAAATGAAACAGCCTTAGTTAAGAAGGAAAACAAAGAAGAAACAGCAAGAATAAGGAAAGGAGTGAGACAGGGATGCCCACTATCTCCAGTAATTTTCAACGCATATATCCAAGAAGCAATAGACAAAATAAGAGAGAATATTGAAGTAGGAATAAAACTTAACGGAATGAAAATAGATATGTTGCGATATGCAGATGATATCGCCATAATTACAGAAAGGAAAGAAGATTTAGAAGCCGCACTCAATGAAATGGAAAACACCTTAAAAGAACAGTATGGAATGAAAATAAATAAGAAAAAGACTAAAGTGATGGTGAGTGGCGCCCTGAACTACAATGAACCCATACGAATAACAATAAAGGGAGAGAAACTAGGGCAGGTTACAGAATTTAACTACTTAGGTAGCAAAATAACAGCAGATGGAAGGAGCAAAAGTGACATTAAAAACAGAATACAACTTGCCAAAATAGCATTCAATGGAAAAAGAAACTTACTGACGAGTAGAAATGTTAGTTTAGACGTAAGAAAGAGAGTCATGAAAACCTATGTGTGGAGTACAGCCCTTTACGGATGTGAAACTTGGACTAGTGGAAAAGAAGAAAAGAGAAGATTAGAGGCATTCGAAATGTGGTGCTACCGGAGAATGGAAAAAATCAGCTGGCGAGACAAGGCTACAAACGAAGATGTCCTCAGAAGAGTGAAAGAAAACAGATCTCTTTGGCGAAATATACAGAAAAGAAGAATAACCTTCATAGGTCACATTTTACGGCATAACAATTTCATTAAGAGAATATTAGAAGGAATCATTGAAGGAAGAACTCGCCGAGGACGACCTAGATTAAGCTACATTCAACAAGTAATAAATGACATCGGGTGCCAGACCTATGCAGATATGAAGAAGAAAGTTGACAAAAGAACGGAATGGCGTGCTGCTGCCAACCAACCTGTGGGTTGATAACCGAAGAAGAAGAAGATTCCCTTAGATTAAGATGCTAGTTAATGAGCAAGTCCTAATACAGATTTTTTTTTCTGTATTTTCATGTGCTGAAACATGAATTGGAATGAGATTAACACAGCCAACAAACTGACTCATTCGTCATTTAACCAGTCATCAACTTTCCTGATTCCCGACATGACCCGATGGATCGTCGAGTCAAGAAATATCACTTCCCCCTTCACATAGTAAAATCCCCAGTGTTTTCCACCAGAGTGTGAAAAGGTGATCCCCAGTTTTAGTGCTGTGAAAAGTGACAGGTGATGAAAGAATTCCCCTGTGAAAATCATCCGAGTCATAGGAAATACTCCCAACTACAAAGTGAAGAGTGGCGTCGCTACGAGAAAGACTGATAAAAGTTTTATGTTCTGTTCACAATTGGCGGAAGTGCACCAATACTGTAATAGGATTTTTTTTTCTTCTTGTCAATATTTATGTATATATGTATCTGTATGTGTATTTAATTTGTACTGGTATCTATGTTAGTATTTCAATGTTTCAATTGACTGAATGAGAGTAATTCTTGAGAACATGCAGAAAAGGTACCAATGTTAAATCCTAGAACACTTATGATGGCATCAGGCTACAACCAAGTTTGTTAATGATCAAGCAACTGTGATTAGTTTTGACGACTTAGTGTGAAACGTATATAATTCTATGTGCCTTATGTCATGTTTGTTATGCTCCCTACAAGGAGAGATCCTTAAATACTTCATTCACTAAGTACGTGAATCCAATAATATTACGATTGCGCGTCAGTCGTAACGATCTTTCAGACTCATTACTCCTCACGCGGGAAGTGATGTAATATTATTGGTATTTCCGTCCTATGAAAACTTTGAGTACCCTTGGAAAGGCATTCAACTATCTGTATATTAAATGATCAACTTATGAGACATATTCTTTGAAAGACATTTATTTTATATAATTAACATGAAAGACATTTACTTTATATAATTAACATTACTGTAAAGATGCGCATCTAGCGCGGACGCTAATACATCGATTGCGCAGTCAAAGAAACATTTTAACAGAAGCTGAACGACGTTCCGCTTCGATCTAAATAAAAGATGACAAAAAAAAAACTTTGGTAGATCTTGAGATTTTTTTAATGTACTTCTGCTTGTAATGTGAAAACGTAAAGGAGGTCGACTTTAAGTTAAAAAAAAGTAAGCGGTCTTGCTAGCGTGCAGACAACATTATTAATTAATAAAATTAAAGTAATTCATGTTCGAAACTGTAAATCAGCAAGTTATTGTTATCGGAGGTGTTGAATAGTGCAAGAATTGTCTTTAACGAAGGAGAAAAGTGACTGTAATTTGTGACAAAAACGCGAACATAGGAGCTAGTAAAGGACAGGCTGAAATGTGATCGCACCATAGAGTTAGATAATTTCTTATAAATGTCAAACAGCCTTTACTACAGCAGAAAATACTGCGGCATCCTGGTCGTGTACAGAAGGCCGCCCCTTGTCTTCTATACAACTCGTAGCAGCCCCATTTATGAATGATTTCATTTGCAAATGCATTTTTTTTTACTGTTCATTGTTAAAGGTCCCTTAGCCTCCTTCTGACAACGATCAGGAGCCGACCAGAAGACGGACGTCTTCGACCGCTTTCGTGTCTCCTGTGGCAAAGCTGTGCCAAACTGGGAACACGACATTCTAGTATGAAACACAGGTTTAAATTGATAGAATTGAAATATATTTAACATAATAATAATAATAATTTTTTTTATCATACTAGAATTTCCACTACAGAACCTATTTGATATCCTTGGTTAGTTAATTCAACAGCAACCTCCCTCTCTGATGTTATGATTGGTAGCCCTCTAATGACTACTTTTAGCGTTTTGTTAGTCTCATCAATTTTATGAGAGCGAAATTCGATGTCGTTCTCTTCCAAGAATCTAACACACTTCTTCAAATCGTCAGTGGTCTCAGCTACAACGCTGATAGCCTCACGTCGCAATCTAGCCAAGTACGGATGAGAAAAGATCCTCTCTAGGCCATTTCCTATATCTTTCCACTTTTTAGTGCCGTATATAAATACGGGAGGGCTCTTGATTTTTGTAAGTGATTGCCGAGGGTTTTTATTGACGGGAGTTCACTTTAACTGTGCAATCCAAACGATTTTGGATTCAAAATGGTTCAAATGGCTCTAAGCATTTTGAGACTTAACATCTGAGGTCATCAGTCCCCTAGACTTAGAACTACTTAAACCTATATAACCTAAGGACATCACACACAACCATTCCCGAGGCAGGATTCGAACCTGCGATCGTAGCAGCAGCGCGGTTCCGGACTGAAGCGCCTAGAACCGCTCGGCCACAGCGGCCGGCAACGATTTTGGACTTGCAGGTTATACTGTACTCTCTGATGATATTCTTGTTGCATACCTGTCGAATGTGTAGCTACTGTCTGCCGTGGGTGATTGGGTGGTTGCTGGACCAGTTGGATGTCGTGTGAAGCTGATCTGTATGTCGTTGGTGGGCGACGGTTGCTGGGCTCCTGGTAGTAGAGGCTGAACGCGCTGCTGTTGACACTGGATGCTGTTAGAGTCTTGAGCAAAG
The DNA here is from genome assembly GCF_021461395.2 of Schistocerca americana. NCBI lineage: Eukaryota > Metazoa > Arthropoda > Insecta > Orthoptera > Acrididae > Schistocerca > Schistocerca americana. The sequence goes on along the minus strand of NC_060120.1, from coordinate 837,021,957 downwards.
TAAAGCTGCTGCGCAGCTGGTTTAATGTGTCGTGACGTTGTTCTGAGAACGCGTGTAGGTCTTGATGCTGTTGATATTGGGAACCGTGTTTGTGGACAGCATTACGATGTGGAATAACTTCTGTAAATTCTGCCGGATGAAAAGATCACATATGCCCCGTCCCGTCATTGTATGAACTTCCTGGTACCGTGTTACAAAGCACGGGAATGGTTTGTAGCATTCAATCTGAGAATGATATCGTGGATACTACAAATAATTTCGTGAACAGACATCCGTGAAGGCATTAGCGAAGGGTAAACTAACTAGCAGTGAACTATGTGCATCGGACAGCTGCTAAACTCGAAATGACTAGCTGTTTCTTCTGAATGTAGTTCTTAAATGATCAAGCTCCCCGTCCAAGTGCTGTGTCTCACACCTCCTATTAGCCGGGTTCGACACCGACAATGTTTTGACCACTTCTCTTTTCTGCTTGGGATGGTGATTGGAACTCCTATGAATGGGCCTTCTCTAGACTTTATGCCCTAAAGTTCCGTTAGGCTTTTTAAGCACCTTTGCATCAAAAAATGAAATTTAACCTTATTTCTCTTTTTCCGTAGTGAATATATTAGAATTAATATTATTCAGGTAATTAAGAAATTCGTTTTTCTGTATGGGCCCATATGTTGTTGTTGTGGTCTTCAGTCCAGAGACTGATCTGATCCAATTCTCCATGCTACTCTATCCTGTGCAAGCTTCTTCATCTTCAAGCACCTACTGCAACCGAAATCCTTATGAACCTGCTTAGTGTATTCATCTCTTTGCCTCCCTCAACTATTTTTACCCTCCACGTTGCCCCCCAATGCTAAATTGGTGATCCCTTGATGCCTCAGAACATGCCCCACCAACCGGTCCCTTCTTCTAGTCAGGTTGTGCCACAAATTTCTTTTCTCCCCAATCCCATTCAGCAACGCCTCATTAGTTACGCGATATACCCATCTAATCTTCAGCATTCTTCTGTAGCACCACATTTCAAAAACTTCTATCCTCTTCTTGTCTAAACTGTTTATCGACCTTGTTTCACTTCCACACATGGCTACATTTCATACAAATAATTTCAAAGAAGACAATCTGACACTTAAATCTATATTCGATGATAACAAATTTCTCTTCTTCAGAAACGCTTTTCTTGCCACCACCAGTCTATATTTAAATCCTCTCTACTTCGACCATCATCAGTTATTTTGCTGCCCAAATAGCAAAACAAATCTACTACTTTAAGTGTCTCATTTCCTAATCTAATTCCCTCAGCATCACCTGCTTCGATTCGACCACTTTCCATTATCCTCGTTTCGCTGTTGATGATGCTCATCTTATATACTCCTTTCAAGACATCATCCATTCCGTTCAACTACTCTCCCAAGAACTTTACTGTCTCTGACAGAATTACAAAGTCATCGGCAAGCTTCAAACCTTTTATTTCTTCTCCCTGGACTTTAACGTCTACTACATTTTTTTTTTCTTTGCCGGGCGGTGAGGCTGAGCGATTCTAGGCGCTACAATCCGGAACCACGCGAACTCACTCTCTTCGCAACCACTACTTCCCTCTCACGCCCCTCGATATTTTACTCTTGCATTATTGTCAAAAGCTTTCTCTAAGTCCACAAATGCTAGAAACGTAGGTTTGCCTTTCCTTAATCTATCTTCTAAGATAAGTCGTAGGATCAGTATTGCCTCACGTATTCCAACATTTCTACGGAATCCAAACTGATCTTCCCCAAGGTCGGCTTCTACCAGTTTTTGCATTCGTCTGTAAAGAATTCGTGTTAGTATTTTGCAGCGGTGACTTATTATACTGTTAGTTCGGTAATTTTTACACCTGTCGAAACTTGCTTTCTTTGGGATTGGAATTATTACATTCTTCTGAGGGTATTTCGCCTGTCTCATACACCTTACTCACCAGATGGTAGAGTTTTGTCATGACTGGCTCTCCCAAGGCCGTCAGTAGTTCTAATGGAATGTTGTCTACTCCCGGCCCTTGTTTCGACTCAGATCTTTCAGTGCTCTGTCAAACGCTTCCCGTAGTATCATATCTCCTATTTCATCTTCATCTACGTCCTCATCCATCTCCACAATATTACCCCGAAGTACATCGCCCTTGTATAGGCCCTCTATATACTCCTTCCATCTTTCTACTTTCACTTCTTCGCTTAGCCCGGGTTTTCCATCTGAGCTCATGATATTCATACAAGTGGTTCTTTTTTCTCCAAAGATCTCTTTAATTTTCCTGTAGGTAGTATCTATCTTACCACTAGTGATATATGCCTCTACATCCTTACATTTATCCTGTGACCATCCCTGCTTAATCTTTTTGCACTTCCTGTAAATCTCATTTGTGAGACGTTTACATTCCTTTTTGCTGCCACGCGGGATCAGCCGACCGGTCTAGGGGCTGTAGTCATGGACTGTGCGGCGGATCCCGGCGGAAATTCGAGTCCTCCCTCGGGCATGGGTGTGTGTGTTTGTCCTTAGGATAATTTATGTTAAGTAGTGTGTAAGCTTAGGGACTGATAACCTTAGCGGTTAAGTCCCATAATATTTCACACACATTTGAACATTATTTTTTTCCTTTTTGGTTGCTTCATTTACTTCATTTTTATATTTTCTCCTTTCATCAATTAAATTCAATATCTCTTCTGTTACCCAAGGATTTCTACTAGCCCTCGTCTTCTTACCTACTTGATCCTCTGCTGCCTTCACTATTTCATCTCTAAAACCTACCCATTCTTCTTCTACTGTATTTCTTTCCCCCATTCTTGTCAATCATTAGCTAATGCTCTCTCTGAAACTATCTACAACCTCTGATTCTTTCAGTTTATCCAGGTCCCATCTTCTTAAATATCCGTCTTTTTGCAGTTTCTTCGGTTTTAATCTACAGTTGATAACCAATAGATTTTGGTCAGAGTCCACATCTGCCCCTGTAAATGTCTTACAATTTAAAACCTGGTTCCTAAATCTATGTATTACCATTATATAATCTGTCTGAACCCTTATAGTGTCCCCAGGCCTCTTTTACGTATACAACCTTATTTCGTGATTCTTAAACCAAGTGTTAGCTACGATTAAGTTATGCTCTGTGCAAAATTCTACCAGGTGGCTTCCTATTTCATTCCTTACCCCCCTTCCATATTCGCCTACTACTTTTCCTTCTCTTCCTTTCCCTACTATCGAATTCACAGTCCCCCATGACTATTAAATGTTCGTCTCCCTTCATTATCTGAATAATTTCTTTTATCTCATCATACATTTCTTCAATCTCTTCGACAACTGCGGAGCTAGTTGGCATATATACTTGTACTACTGCGGTAGGAGTGGGCTTCGTGTCTATCTTGGCTACAATGATATGTTCACTATGCTGTTCGTAGTAGCTTAACCGCGCCATGTAACGAAAGTATATTAACATGTGTCATTAAAATGTAATAGTTACAATATAAAGTTGTGAGAGTGTAGGCTAATAGCTTTCTGAGTTGCTAAAGCCTCTGATGATGTCTTCTACATCGGAAGACGAAACGTTAGGCAGAGGAATATGCCCACATCAACAAAAAGGTATAAAATTTCAGATTACTTGATGGACTTCCAGTAAAACAAAATGGGTGCATATCATTTAATATTTAGGTTTCTTAAAATTTTCGCAGTAAGTAAATCATAAACCTAGCGTACAATTTTCACATGTATTCTTCACTTATCAGTTATTTTTCTATTCTCGCGCCACGTTTTTAGTCTTCCCTACAGTCCGTGTCTATTTTTAAAAATTCATTTTTATTGTAGAACCAACCAACATCATTCCTTTACACAGATTACTTGAGCCCATCGACGTTTTACAGAAAATAAAAACATTCACTTGCAAGATTTATTCTCTATGGTTCCGCTGCTGCTCTCTGCTAGCCATAATTGTTAACTCCTCGCCTGTCCACTGAGCGCGACTCCATTATCTAACCAAAGCGTGTTTCGCAAACCCATGCCTAAGCAGTCAAATATCAGAGAAAAAAATAATTTTAGAACAGTATAATATTTTCGGATATTCGTCCGGAACTCATTCCCATTACATCACAAAATTCACTGAGGGAGGAAAGGGAGGGGGGAGAGAAAAAGAAAAAGAAGGAAAGAGAAGAAGAATGATGTTGGGTCTAGTTATGTGAGGACAAAGCAAGCCACGAGAACTCATCACGCTGATACAGCGTATCTGAAGGCATACTAATTTCTTCGTGTATGACACGTCCTGCCCAAATAAGCTACTCATTGATAATATTGGTCCCACTCCATTTTGGCTGTCTACTGCAGTAACCGCTTATGAATATTTTTGAATCGAAACTTCCCAGTTGAAAATTGTTTTTATTAATAAAAATTACACGTTTCCCCCTTGTAAGGCATCATCTCATTATTGTGGACAACAGAAAATAATTAATATTACAAAAAGGTAATTAGAATGAAGCATGGTGCTAACCTGTTTAACTGTGCCCACAAGAGACAGTAATATACGCATAAATTCACTTAAAAATGCAGTCACTGAAGGACAAAAGTAAGAATAAGAAAGTCTCGATATAACATCGATCGTCAAATGTCTTATCAGATGCGCAAAGGACCTAAATAGGAAGTAAAAGTAGAAAGTAAAATTAACTAAATTAATGTTGGTGGCGGGAGAAAGAGAGCTCTGAAATAGATAAAATACTAGACCAGTTAGCTACCTTTCGTATGGTGCACACACCTCAGAGCCACGTGTAAATATGAATGTAGAACATAAAACGATCGGCGAAGCAGATCTGCCCAGAACAAGAACAGGACTAACTCTTAAGCGTGTGACCGGATGCGCCGCGCTATTACCACGGGAAAGAGCCAGATGGTGCAAAGATTCAGACGTAACAGATTACACTAATGGGATTGCTTAACTTGAAAATTATTAAAATATATGCTTCACTATAAATCACATTGCGCTTACAAAACTGTAAAGAGCTTCCGGAAATTTCCCAATAACAAATGTGACTGTTGGCTTCTGTCTCGGGCTCTTCGGCCGACATTTATTTGATGATTTTCGGGACGTATCGCCGGCAGGAGTGGCTGGCACTGTCAGAGCTTTACCTTCAATTGCTGGTCGTGTATTGGAGTCCGTGGCCGCAGATTATATTCACATAACACGCCAACGTCCAAGGGCCTTGTCATTACCGCTGCGGTTCTCCTCTTGCTGCCTGCAACAGTCGTTCGCTGCAGCACGGGAATCCAGGATCCGTTCATTTTGAGACTTTCTTCTTTGCTTAATTGGTTGGAGACCAAAAAGCGAGGACATCGGTCCCATCGGATTAGGGAAGGATAGGGAAGGAAGTCGGCTGTACCCTTTCAAAGGATTTGTCCCGACAGTTGCCTGAACCGACTTAGGTGGATCACGGAAAACGCAAATCAGGATGGCCGAACGCAGGTTTGTACCGTCGTACTCCCGAATGCGAGTCCAGTGTGCTAATCACTGCGCCACCTAGCGTGGTCTTTCTTCTTTCTTATTCCTTGTTGAAGCTGTTGTCATGTTTGTGTATTTCTATGGCTTCCCGTAATGAGCGGATGTGATAGCTCTTCTCTACAGCAGGAACTTCCCTGTAGATGAATTTTATTATGTTATCGGTCTCACATAGCGCATGCTCTGCCACGGCCGATTTCTCCAACTGCCCCAACTTGCAATGTCGCTTATGTTCTTTTATCCTGGTGTTGATTGATCGTCCAGTCACTCCATCATAGACTTTTCCACATGTCCGTGGTATTCGGTATATATGCAAGTAGGTCCCTTTCCTCCTTTCCGATCTGAGACACTCTTCGATCTTTTTTTTCCGGTATATAAGTAGTCTTTAAGCCATTGTAACATTACATGAGTATGTCCTATATAGTCGGGTCTACTTTGCGTCATGTGAGTGTAGGGGAGTCGAAACCAGTAGTGACCCATGAGGTTATATCAACTTGACGTTTTTTTATACATGTCATCCATTTCTAAATTTTATTGATTATTTACAGAGTAAAGAATTTAATTATGCACAACATTTAATAGTTAATGAGTTTTAATGAGATAGATATAAATATGTTTTGACATAGTAAATAATCTTGTTGCATTATGCATGATATCTTTTCTCTTTGTAAGAACAAAAACTTCTGTGTTACTAGTGTGCGCGATCATGTAGTCGTCGAGTGCGGATCTGCTGTAACTTTCATGAATGGGCATAGAATTGTTAATTTACAACCCGCAGTTGATTTAAAAATTGTTCTAGGGAACCACGTCCCGACTTTGGTGCAAACAAATCGCGCGCAAATTCTCAAATATCGGCGCTGAGTTGAAGATACGCGGATGGATATCGGCCGTTATCGTCGCGTGTGTGATTCAGTAACATTAACCGCAATTAACGGACATTAGTTTGATAATAACTATCAAAGACTTATATGAGCGACATAGTAATCGTCTCGATGCTTAAAGCAAGCGAGAAGCGATTTACTGTCGGGATACGACAAATATTAATCATTGCGTAGTCAGCTTGTTGATACGTTGCTTAGCAACTCATAAACGGACAGTGGTAGAATTATTGAAACGAAGTATTAATGACCACTACACACACATCAGAAACTAATTACTCTGTGAGTGACTTCTGGATTGGATGAGTTTTTTTCAGCTAATTGGTATTAATAATCTTTTCTCGATGTTGAAACTTCATCAATGGGGTCGCGCTCATTCAGTTTTGTAGAACGATAGATAGGCCTAGTATTAGCTACGCTACTATTTATAGTTTTAAAAGAAAAGAGAGCACATACCTGTTTTTCTTTTGAGAAATGTTCGTTTTCAGTCGTCAGTCTTCTCAAACCAGAGGCACGAATGATGCTTCCTCACAGCACTGCGATATCGTGAACCACCACACACATGTGCCCCATTCTCACTACATTTCTGCATTGAAAACCCTGAGATATTGCCGCGGTACGAAGAAGGAAGAAAGAAGAGGAAAGATCAGAGATAGAAACGGAGCAAAGAGAGAAGGGGAGGTCAAACCATGTTTGCACAATATGTGGCCGATTCTGTCCGTCACTATGGGAATGTATGACAGAAAGGCTGAATCCGACATTTCTTTTTCCGATGTATCATTTCACCGAGTGTTTGATTCTGTGGAGTACCCTTGGCTCCTCAGAACGCTTTGCAGGTGTCGCATCTCGCGTCTGAAGTGCTACGGGTCACATATTCGTCTTGCTCACGTTAGGAGCGTGTGGTGATTTGACTCTTTATGCAGGTATCGGTTCGTGTATGTCCCACGTTTTCATCATCCCTCGTGACCAGTACATGTAGAAAAGGTATCTGCTGGTCCTTTTCTACCTCCATGATAAATGTTATGTTGTTATGGAGACAAAGAAGGTATCGTAGACCTATCTGTACCCCACCTGAGGTTTGCAGGATGCCAAGTCCAGTGCCCGTGCATCGAAATTTTCCGTGAAGAATTTGGCCACCACTAACCATAGCGACACCTTCCAGCTGTTCGTAGAAGTTGCCAATCCACGTGAAACAGCTCGTGGTGAGACATACATGAAAGAGCTCGGAGATGTCTTGCGGGAAAATAATGGAACAGCAGACTCTAGAGAGTCACTGAAAGGCAGTTTGGTAAACAAAGCAACAACATCGAAGCAGACCAGGATGTTGTTTGGTCCAAGTTTTACTTTCTTCAGCTTCTCAATGAAATGTCCTAAGTCGTTTAGGTATGTGTCAGTCTTTCCCACGTGCGGCTGGAGTAGAGAGACAAAGTGCTTCGCCAGTTTACACGTCGGGGAGCCGTGAGCGCCAACAATCGGTCTTAACGCAATTTATTATTCTTGTTGCTCTTTGGTAATCCATACAGCCGAGGCATTTCCCTTCTCGGCAGGCAGTAACAGTATATTTTTGTCGACGTTAAGACCCCTGAGAGCTTGTAACTCGTTTTCTCGAGGTTGCAAGCTGGTAGTTTTGCTCGGATCGGTATCCTGGCGGTTTCAGTGCGTACATTTCCTCGCTCTCTCGCAAAGTAGAGTCCGAATGACCGCTTCGTAAGTATTAGTTCTCGGGATGATAACGAAATTCCCTCATTTTAATGGACAGGCTGTTCCCCTTTGGTCAACTGTCATTCATTGACGCTGACCAATGTACGTGACATTTCGAGAATCGACTTGTCACTCTCCTTCCCGCATCTTGCAAGCTTTATATTTTGTCGATCGGTGCAGCTGTAGAGTTCATTCTGCATGTTCCTGTGAGTGATGCTATCGCTCTTGTCCTAGTCGTTTCGATGCATGCTGCTACTTAGTTGATAGAAAATGTCCAAAAGTTCTTCATTCGTTCTTTCCAAGTATTTCCGTTTGCATGAATTCCCTCACGAAGGGAAGATCGTTCCATTCTGTCGTAGATAGCTGTGCTTGGTAGGTGGTGACAGGCGGTCGTATTTGAAGAACGTTAGTGTGTGACCCCTTCATCGCGGCACAGCGACACAAAGGCGCGAGAGGGGAGGAGATTTGAAGACTGCACGCACGCCTTGACCAACGACGCGCGTCGTGGTGCCTGGATGAAGGGGTCGCAGCCTGAGACACAGCATGTATCCGAAACACACAGAGACCTGCACAAACTATCAAATCACCACCAGAGTCAGAAAAGAGACATGATTAATACGCTCGTAACGCGAGCAAGAAGAATGTGTGACCCGCAGCACTTCAGACGTGAGATGCAACACCTGGAAAGCGTTCTGAGGAGCAATGGGTACTCCACCAGTTATATAAGAAGTGCCACAGAATCAAACACTTTGCAGAAGTGACACAGCGGAAAAAGAAATGTTAGACACAGCCTTTCTGCCGTACATTCCCGGAATGACGGACAGAATCGGCAGCATATTGTGCAAAAATGGCGTAAAGACTATTTATAAACCAACAAAGAAGATCAAAGAGTGTCTCAGATCAGCAAAGAAGAAACGGGAACCACTTGCAATGTCGGTAATGTACCGCATATCATGTACATGTACCTGTCTATGTTGGAATGACTGGATGACCAGTCAACACAAGGATCACGTAAAAAGCGACACTGCAAGTTGGGGCAGGTGGAGAAATAGGCCGTGGCAGTGCACGTGCTTTGTGACGCAGATTACATAGCAGAATTCGCCTACACGGAAGTTCTCGAGGCAAAAAAGTGTCATCACATCCGCTTGTTCATAGAATTTATAGAAACACAAACATGACAATAGCCTCAACAAGAAATAACAAGTGCCAAGATTAACGCATCCTGGACTCCCGTGCTGCAGCGGACGACAGTCGCAGGTAGCAAGGTGAGAACCGCAGCGGTAAGGAGCACTGGAAAGTCCTTGGACGTTGGGGCGCCAGATACATACAGTCTGCGGCCGCAAGCTCTACTCTAGTCCACCACCAACAATGGAGGGTGAAGCTTTGACTATGCCAGTCACTCGTGCTGGTGAAAGGTCAGCAGAATCACAAACAAACGTCGGCCGAAGAACCCGACACAGAAGCCAATAGACAATTTGTCACCAAGTGGTCACGAAAGCCTTAGCAATGTTGCTAATAACAGTTACAAATACACAGAAAGCGTAATTGTCCACTATGAAACAGTGCCAAATCCAAGAATGAGCATTACAGCTCATCAAAAACTGCCAAGAAATGGGTAGGAAAATAATCAAACATCACTCATCGATATGTGATGGTTCTGTCACAGTACATAGCCGTGATAAGAATAATTAAAATAAGTGATCCAGTAGCAATGGAGCAGTATGGAAATCAAGACGTAACTACGGACGAGATGAAGCTGAGCAATACGGCGAAGAGATCATAATCGAGAGTCGAGAGTAGTAACTAAACTAGTACTTATACTGTTCATTCATTCATTCACCTTATTCCTTGGGTCCCACCAAGTTTAACGACCATGAATGCAGAACGAGTCAAGGTATATACTATTGGATTAACATTCATCAAGAGCGAAGTAAGTTTTCACCATTGACCTAACTTTTGGATAACAATGTGAGTGTTCAGCCCGGTCGGTGTGGCCGAGCGGTTCTAGGCGCTACAGTCTGGAACCGCGCGACCGCTGCGGTCGCAGGTTCGAATCCTGCCTGGGGCATGGGTGTGTGTGGTGTCCTTAGGTTAGTTGGGTTTAAGTAGCTCTAAGTTCTAGGGGAGTGACGACCTCAGCAGTTAAGTCCCATAGTGCTCAGAGCCATTTGAACCATTTTTTGAGTGTTCAGTTTTTTATAACAATGCTTTTTTCTAGTTTCGTTAATGCTAAGCGAATCAGTACCATTCGTGCCTCAGAGTTCCATCTGGAAATCGTGTTATGCATAAACAGCTCCTTGGAGTCTCCATGCTATTCACGTGTCTGCAAAATACCTGTTCGTTCGAAACTTTCCATCGTTGCTGTGACTCATTAACAGATACACCCCAGCTGAGCGTTGTTCCCGCGACTGCAACGTATTCCTTCCTATGACAAAGGTTTCAGTGAGTCACAGTTGGAACCTGTCAGCTGACACTAATACCTGGGTGTAACAATTTGCACGTTAATGGTATGATGGTATGATATGGTCACATAAACTCAGTCGTAGATGAAGTAGGTGCCGGCCTTGGCTGATTGGTAGGATGCTGGAAAAATGCAATTGGTCTACTACATAGGAGACTGCTTGCAAAACGCTCGTACCACCCACCCTAGAATATTGTGTGTGTGTGTGTGTGTGTGTGTGTGTGTGTGGAACCCGTCCCAAATAGGATGCTGAACTTCTACAAATAACGACAGCATGACTGGTCACATATTTATCAAATGGTTCAAATGGCTCTGAGCACTATGGGACTTAACATCTGAGGTCATCAGTCCCCTAGAACATAGAACTACTTAAACCTAACTAACCTTAGGACATCACACATATCAATGCCCGAGGAAGGATTAGAACCTGCGACCGGAGCGATCGCGCGGTTCCAGACTGAAGTGCCTAGAACCGCTCGGCCACACCGGCCGGCACATGTTTATCCGTGGGTCGGGGAAGAGGGGAGGGGGGAGGGGCGTTGCATCACGCAGTGGGTGAGAAAACTAAACTAGCAGACGCATGAAGATACATGCCCAGAAAGCCTACTAACAAACTTTCAGGAGCTAGTTTTAAGAAGAGAATCTGGGAATATACTAAAACCCCTTGTGAATCGCTCCCCTAGTCATCGTGAAGACAAAATGATCCTTATTACAGTTCACACAGGGACGTGTAAGCAAATATTCTTCCCGAGTTCTTTAACTGAAAGGGTCGTAAAAAGCCGTATTGAGAAGTACCGTCTGTCTTCACAAGTTGTTTGCAGAGTATGGATGTAGATGTCACTCCATGTCTATTTATTTTCAGCCATAATGGCTTTGTTTGTGCACCGTGACTGTGTGGGATAATTATTTATTTCAAGTTACTGCAACCAGTACCTTTTTATTTTATGCTTAATCTAACGTAATGCAACGCGTTTCGAACATGTTCTGTTCATCTTCAGGTGTTTATACATAAACTAGATTTAAGAGTGTTTATTTTTAAGTAACATTTCTCTATATGTATGTATTTATATACAAACGCCTGAAGATGAACAGAACATGTTCGAAACGCGTTGCATTATGTTAGATTAAGAATAAAATAAAAAGTGACTGGTAGCAGAAAATTGAAATAAATAATCACTCCATGTCAAAGAAACTCGGTTTAAAACCCGGCAAGAATCGTTGCTGTCAGTGAACACAGATCACTCTCAGTCAGCATCCGAGCGAACATTGTGAAAGAAACCGTATGCAACGTATGCTTGGAGTCGGGTACCTTGCAAAAGACCATTGATCACGGCGGACCAAACGACACAGAATCTGGCCAGTAGCATTCTGACAGTGCATAGTGTCGCTGTTTTGCACCTTTTCAAATGATGAAACGGATCGCGTGCACTGAAGGCTGAATGAGGCGTTTAACCGGCAGTGTGTGGGTGGGAGGCGATTCTGTGACGTTATTAGGATGTTTTTCGTACTCATTAAGATTCCGTAAAAATGAAACAGGATGTTTATTTGGAGATTCTCGCTGGCCAGGTTTTGCCCTCTCTTCTATTTCTTCGTGATGGACAGGCTGTGGGCACTCCTGTCTTACAAGATGGCAACATCCATGTTCATAGGGCTCCACTCACACGTTCTTGGTTTGACGGACGCCCAGGAACACTGCCGCACCATGAATGGCCCGTCAAACATGCTGCCTTAATCCTATGTAAAATGTCCGGGACTACTTGAAACGTAGCAATCAGAATCGCTTCATCATACAATGCAGGGTCTCACGGCCGGCAGTGGTCGACAGTTCGACATGCTGAACAAAGTTTGTACTACTGCCTGAGGCGTTACAGCCTCTGATGCCTTCAACACTGAAGACGTAGCTTACTAACTCTGGAGGAAGGCTTCACATTACCTTGTTAATAAACAAGCGTGTCACGTGTTCATCCCGTGATCTTGCTTGACCACAGGAGGTCAGTCATAGAAGCTCCTCTGAAGGCACTGCAGTTCTCGGAAGCCTTTGACGGCAAAGGCGGTTTCCTCCTTTGAAGGCAGCTGCCGTCAAGCCCCAGCAAGTCCCTAGAGTATAACTGTGTGTGGCAAAGTCACCTCCATCTACGCAGATCTAAGAACGGGTCAACAAGACGCAGTTCGGCGACCACGAGAAAATTCGTTGCCTTTCCCTCCAAATCCCGTTATCCAGTCCACTGAGTCTTGCCTGCCACATCGTTTAGGCGCGAAGGGCTCGGGTGAAACATGATTTGCCGCTGGTACCAACCTCTTATACGTTAAGATATGTACTGAAAGCAAAGAATGGTTATTTCTGCAGGGTTCTCCAGTATTCACACAAACAAAGCGAGATTCTCGCTGGTCACACTGGCAAAGACCTCCATGTAGTATATTTCAAAACGCCGGGAGTGAGGTTTAAAGAAGGAGAACTTAGAACGCTTGTTTTGTGGAAGCTATCTGGCAGCGTTTTCCTGCCGTCATCTCGGTCGCATCCTGGCGCTGACTGGCGTATTCTGGCGCATGTTTGTTGATTTTTTGAGTAAGTGTCGCATTTCATACTAGGGCAGTCCACTTTCTGAGCAGCTCACAATTTGTGGGACCTGCCTCGCAGCTTTAGTTGTTTGATTAATAGTATTATTTCGTGCTTCTTGGACTAGCTTACTTTCCATTTTCGAGCTGTACAGGTTAGGCAAGTGTTTCCCAAGCAGTCTTTCACTAATATGAGACGCCTCCCCACAGTGCTAGCGGGACAATCATGATTAACTTGTGCTTCTAGAGAGCTTTGTGGTTTCAGTAGTTTAGACGACCTTGTGCTCGTTGCGTTGAAGCTATTTTCTCAGTCAGCCTTACGAGATTTTATGTTGATTTAGCTGAAAAGTTATTTTCTGTCATTTTAATGTGGTAAACAACGAGATTTTGAATAAGTAAATGACTTACGAATCACAGACCTAATTTTGAATCTCATTACCAAACTATTTCCCAACGAGTGATCCTGATTATGCAACCCTCTACAAATAAATATAACCCCTGTATTCGTAATTTGTTTTCCTCACTGTGACGGCATTCCACTCCAAAAGAGTGTAAACTTTTTATTTAAATATTGGAATATGAGTAACGACTTGAAGTGAGCTCGTCTAAGATGTACAAAATGCAGGTCCTGTAGAGATCAAGTAAAGATAGCACCGTTCTGTTTGTGTCGACTTAGCTCGAGAACCCAAAATGGTAACTTTTCGGTATACGTATTTCGTATACACTGGAGAGCCAAAGAAACTGGTACGCCTGTCTAATATCATGTAGGTCCCACGCGACGCGACGTGGCATGGACTTGACTAATGTCTGAATATCTGAAGTAGTGCTGGAGGGAACTGACGCCATGAATCCTGCAGGTCTGTCCATGAACCTGTAAGAGTTCGATCGGGTGGAGACTCTTCTGAACAGCACGTTGCAAGGCATCCCAGATATGCTCAATAATGTTCATGTATGAGGAGTTTGGTGGCCAGTGGAAGTTTTTAAACTCATAAGAGTGTTCTTGGAGCCACTCTGTAGTAATTGTCTTGCTGGAATTCCCCAAGTCAGTCGGAATGCGCAATGGACATGAATGGATGCAGGTGATCAGACAGGATGTTTACGTACGTGTCATCTGTCAGAGGCGTATCTAGACGTATCTGGGGTCCCACACCACTCCAATTGCACACGCCACATACCATTATAGGCCCTCCACCAAGGCTTGAACAGTGCCCTGCTGACATGCAGGGTCCATGGATTGATGAGGATGTCTCCAATACCCCTCGATACAATTTGAAACGAGACTCATCCGACTAGGCAACATGTTTCCAGCCATCAACAGTCCAATAACGGTGTTGACGGGCGGAGGCGAGACATAAAGCTTTGTGTCGTGCAGTCATGGAGGGTACACGAGTGGGCCTTCAGCTCCGAAAGCCCATATCGATGATGCTCCGTTGAGTGGTTCGCGCGCTGACACTTGTTGATGGCCCAGCACTGAAATCTGCAGCAATTGGCGGAAAGATTGCACTTCTGTCACATTGAACGATTCTGTTCAGCCGTCGTTGGTCTCGTTCTTGCAGGATCTTTTTCCGGCCGCAGCGATGTCGGATATTTGATGTTTTACGGATTCCTGATATTCACAGTCCACTCGTGAAATGGTCGTGCAGGAAAACCTCCACTTCATCGCTACGTCGGAGATGCTGTCTCCCATCGCTCTTATGCCGCCTATAACACCACGTTCAAACTCACTCAAATCTTCATAACCTGCATTGTAGCAGAAGTAACAGATCTAACAACTGCGCCAGACACTTATTGTCTATATAGGCGTTGCCGACCGCAGTGCCGTATTCTGCCTGTTTACACGACTTTAAATTTGAATACACATAGCTATACCAGTTTCTTTGGCGCATCAGTATACTTCAATGCATTTTAACTGTATTGTAAACTGTACTGTAAACTGCATTGTAAAGTATGCAAGGAACGTTTTCAGCAACTTCAGTTCATTGGAGCGCGCTGCGCCTTCAGTTCGAACGCTGTGTTTTACGTCCACTGTTCAGTGAGCCAGCATGCCTCGAAGGACTATGTCAAGTTTAAAGTGTGAGTCCAGTAGTAAACGTATTGCGGAAGTTTCATTAGAACAAAAACTTGTTTACATTTACTCCTGCAAGTCGCTGGGGCAAGTTAATTCTGGGAAATTGCTGCAAGTACTTGCAGAATTGTTTCCACAACTGTCGAGTCGTGATATAGGTAAGTGGAAGTTCACAGTGTCGTGCGTAAAAAGCAGAGCAGCCGTCACCTTTGATGCATTACTGTTATTGAAAAAAATTCTAAAATTTGTACGAAAAACGAAAAGTTAAGAAAAAAAGAAATTTTTGTGTTGAAAAATGGATATAGAGGCGAGCATATTTAAGTTATTGTAGGTGCTATTGTTTTTTGCTAATTGAACGTGACCATAAGGCATGAATTATTGAAACTGTCTGCCCCCTGACTCCCAGTTAGCTGGAATACTTGGCCTCACCAGCTAATTCGCTGTTGCCTGTACCGTGACCGGCATCCGACTCTGTTTCGTCTAACAGGGATTTCTGATAGCTAAAAGGTATACGGCAGGGAATTCTGCGGATCATAAAACAGACATATCTGGTAAAAATATAAATATATTGTTCGAAAAACAAGCCTCTTGCAACACAGAAACCTCTCCTCCGCGCAAAATTAGACCAAGCCTGCCCTGAAAATATCCTGCTGCAGATAAAGACAAATAAAACAACTGTAAGTAGGCTGTTTAGGTTTTTTTTATTGGTAACGCCACCTCTGTATGAAAATCACTGGCTGTGCTGTGTGCAGTCTGTGGCTGCTTTGCATTGTTGTAATACTCGCCATTGTAGTGTTAGGCAGCTGGCTGTGAACAGCGCGTAGCGTTGCGCAGTTGGAGGTGAGCCGCCAGCAGTGGTGGATGTGGGGAGAGAGATGGCGGAGTTTTGAAATTTGTCATGAACTGCTATATTTATATATGATGATATCAAGGTAAATACATTGTTTGTTCTCTATTAATATCTTTCATTTGCTAACTATCCCTATCAGTAGTTAGTGCCTTCCATAGTTTGAATCTTTTATTTAGCTGGCAGTAGTGGCGCTTGCTGTATTGCAGTAGCTTGAGCAGCGAAGATTTTTGTGAGGTAAGTGATTTGTGAAAGGTATAGTTTAATGTTAGTCAGGGCCATTCTTTTGTAGGGAATTTTGAAAGTCAGATTGCGTTGCGCTATCAAAATATTGTGTGTCAGTTTAAGCACAGTCATGTATAATTGTTCAAAGGGGACGTTTCATATGTCGACCCTTAGCCGAGGATACCTCACTGGAATCTTCTGATTTTTTTTTTCTTGTAGTTTGTGTAATTAGTGTAGCTTTTGTTTATTGCTAGCGCGTAATTGTAGAGAAAATCTCCTTTGTAGTTGCAGTCTTTCATTGTTGTACAGTAAAACAGTTGTGGCATGCATGTAGATTTGCACCAAGTATTTCGCAGCTGCAATTAACTAGATATTATTTTCAGTGTTATGTTAATGTGTTCTCTTATTTTTGCTCTTCAAATTGTGTTTTTCTGTGTTATCGTGAAATATTGTGACAATAATGGCGTGTGAAAAACGTAATACTAGGCTCCAAAGTAAATTGAGAAATGACAGTGAAGACGAAAGCAGTGTGTTAGCGCCGCAGAGTAATGAATTAACTAATGTTCAAAGTAGTAATTTGGTAATTGTGCATAGGGAAATGGAGCGGGCGGCAAACAATGGTGTAGACAGTGAAACAATTAGAGAACAGGGAAGCATTATCGATCGATCGGTCGGCAACAGCTCGCCTCAGGAATCCGAAATGACAGGAAACAATCTCGCAAATACTGTAGATTCAGGTTTTGGATCCTCACCGTTTTCTCAAATAAGTCAAGACACATTTTCTGCTTGTCAAATTTGAATGTTTCCGGTGCAAATTCACTGCCGAAAAGCACTGAGGAACATGTTCCAGACACCAGTGCATTGTTATTACAATTAATACAGCAAATGGGACAAACACAGCAAAAGCTTCAAAAGTTAGACACAATGGAACAAAATCTTCGAAAGTTAGATACAGTGGAACAAAATCTTAAAAAGTTAGACACCACACTTGAACAGACACGTGAAGATTTAACTACTGAGTTACATAACATTGAATCGAAATGTCAAAAAGTCTGTAATGACGTAAAAACACAAATTTGTGAGCATTTTCAACCTATTTTTTCGCGGCATGAAAATGCATTACAGAATCACGAAGCAGCCATAAAAGAACTGCAAGCCATTGTTCATGAAAATCATGAGACCTTGTGGGCTAAAATTGACTCAGTTGCATCTACCGATTCGGTTACGCAACTTGCAATAACTCAGGAAAACTTAAAGGACACAGTAGATTCGATTTCAACACAAAAGGACACTCTGAAACTTGGTTCAGAAAAACACACTGAGGAAATGTGTTCACTATCGGAGAAAGTAGCCGAACTTTCGGATCAGGTCACTAACTTATCTACAAAGGTAGATGATGATCTGAATGACACAAGACCTGTAGCCTTCACTGACACAGAAGAGTATGAACAAATTAGAAAATTCAAACAGAATCAAAATCAAATCAATACACAGTACAAAAGAGAAATCCGGGAAGTACAAGATCAGCTGACACAGGTAATACAAGAATTACGTATTTCAGAGGATACTCGCGCCCCAATACGGGAAGAGGGACACAGAAATACGGAACAGCCACAAAATAATAACACAGGGCATTTCGGAAGTTATGAAAGAAATTGGCAATGTGCACCGAATTTTGATATGGAACGGCCGACACGACCTAACAATGACCGATATGCGACTCGCCGACATGATGATTTTGACTATAAGCTGTTCATTACTACACGTAAATTCAAAACATTTAAGAATTCTGGCAACGACATTCATCCACAAGCATGGCTCCATCAATTCTCGCATTGTTTTCCTCCCAACTGGTCGTTAGAACACAGATTAGAATTTATGTGTGGCTACTTGGAGAATGAACCAGCTGTAAGAATGCGATCGATAATTCACTATTGCCACAGTGAAGGAGAGTTTTACCATGCCTTCCTCTCAGCATATTGGTCTCAAGCCACACAAGACCGAGTAAAACATAGCATCATAATGATGAAACGTTTCGAACAATCTGAATTTTCCAGTCTTATGAAATATTTTGAAGACATGTTGCATAAGAATCAGTATCTTTCAAACCCATACAGCCCCTCAGAACTCCTCCGCATTTGCTTAATCAAACTGCCTGAACATTTACGACATATTATTTTGGCAGGACGTTGCAAAGACGACATTGAAGCATTTCAGGGACTTTTACAAGAATTAGAAATTGACACTGACAATCGCGGAACGCGAAACCAGGAACACAACAATTACAGGTCACATCCGTCGCAATTCCGCGATGAAAGAAGTAATAACTTGACACGACAAGGCTATTCTCACAACACAAATCGTGACCAAAACAGACACCACCCGTATGACAACCATTGGCAGAGTAGTAATAACTACAGGGAAAGATCACCTCTCCGTTGGTAATGACTATCACAGAGACAATAAGAGAAACAGACAATATGGGAACCAAAATAATTATTATCAAGGGAGACAGAATAACTTCAGATGCAACGGTCCAGCGCGCAGTTACGATTCAGGGAGAAATTCTCCACCACGTGACCGACAAGAAAGGAACTATGGAATCTACCGACATGACGACAAACGATATGATCGTAACGACAGACCTGAATTGCATCAGAACTGGCGGGATTCAAACAGAGCAGAGCCCTCTCGACAAAGTGAATTTGTAGAAGTTAGGTCTCCAAACCCCAATAACGACGCACGCCAACAAAGACACAATAGGCAATGACTCATACCGCTGGCAGCCACAAAACGTACTTATGAAACTGACGACGCAGCCACCGCAGCTAGTAATTACGTAAAAATGGAAGACATTAGGGACATCTTACTCCAGGAACACGACATAAAACACAACAACATTGCATGTCCTGTGATTCACATTACAGTAAATGACGTAAAATTTACGGCAGTACTTGACTCTGGCAGTCCCATTTCAGTAATTAGTGAAACAGCCTTTAGCAAATGCAACAAATCGAACGATTGTCCCACACTTCCGTTACGTAAGATTAAATTACAAGGTGCAATCTTTGGAAAAAGTGTAGATGTACGCCAACAAACCAACTTAGAATTCTTTTGTCAAAGCCACAGCTTCTCTATGAACTTTCTTATTGTTCCATTATTGTCGACGGAAATTATACTGGGAATAGACTTTTTGAATGAATACAAAGCAATCTTAAACTTTCACGATGCTGAAATAACTTTAGAAAAAGAAGGTAAGTCAGTAGCTTTGAAATTTGAAGATTGGCTCTCAAACCATGACGAAGAAATTAATCGGCTTTACCTCCTGTTAGACAACAGTTCGGAATTTTCGACCTGCAAGTACTGACAGGGATGATATCGACGGCATATTTGAAATTAATGAGTTAATTCAGAATAAAATTCAAACAATTGAGAATTGTAATGACACTGATAGGCAGGACCTTTTTGAGATTTTACAAGAACATTCCACAGTTTTTACTCATAAAACAGGAACAATCAAGGGATTTCAATACCAATTTCGTGTTCGTGAGCATACTAAATTTTGTGTTAGACCATATGTAATTCCAGCACATTATAGGGACCGTGTTAGAACAGAAATACAATCTATGCTTGACGAGGGCACTATTGAGGCTGCAGTAAGCTCATACAACAATCCATTACATGTTGTTGAGAAGAAAAATGGATCGATCAGGCTTGTCTTAGATTCGAGACAAATCAATACGATCATTATTCCTGAAACAGACAGGCCGCAAACGTTGGAAGAACTTCTTCAAAATTTTAATGGTGTAAAAGTGCTGTCTTCCATTGATCTCAGATCCAGCTTTTATCAGATCGAACTTCATATTCTATGTAGAAAATACACAGCTTTCCTTTGTTTCGGCGTTTGTTATCAGTTTCGGAAACTTCCCTTTGGTTTGAACATTTCTTCAGCAGCATTCATTCGCAGGCTAAATTTCATATTACCTGCAGGGGGGTACACGCCTACTTTGTGTACCATGTGTTTGGCAAGCACAAGGAACCCTAGCTAATATGGTATTTGCTTATACAACTTTGCACATCGGTACCATATTTCTCTAAAACATAAATTACACAGCGATCTGATCATTTAACTGAGAGATAAGCATGTTTTTTACTATGTCAGTGACACATGTTTACGTAATTACACCGTTGGATAACTTCACACTTACGAAATTGTATTTTGTCTGTACTGTGTGAACTCTTCATATTTTTTCGGAACCATTGTGATACTATGAGAGCTTTGAATGATGTATTTGGTATGGATTCATGATTTTTAAAGTACGTTTGAGGCAGATGACACTTTTGACATGAGCAGAGAATTTTTTTAATTATTGGAGGAAGCTACGACGATTTTGAGATTTGACTCAGGTGTTATGATGTTATTTTTACGACGACGATGTGTATTATGCTGCTGAGGTATGTTTATGATTAATAGGCTGAGGCTATATGAGTTATTTGATTATGCTTCATATTTATAATGACGAAATATTGACGAGTGTCGATGGATACGTATATGTGTAATAAGGTAAGGAGTAATGAATAGTGGGTAGGGACTC
Organism: Schistocerca americana; assembly: GCF_021461395.2. Taxonomy (NCBI): domain Eukaryota; kingdom Metazoa; phylum Arthropoda; class Insecta; order Orthoptera; family Acrididae; genus Schistocerca; species Schistocerca americana. The sequence goes on along the minus strand of NC_060120.1, from coordinate 837,001,150 downwards.
TTGACTTGTGAAACAGGATGTTGGAAACCAAGAATCGTACTTTAAGAGTTATGAAATGTGTGTAAATGCGTGAATGTATCACAATGCCGGCGAAAATTTTTTTGGACACTTATATTTATAGGATTTTGTTTCTACAGATTTGCAACGCTAATTCTTGACCTGTGAAATATTTTTATGTGAGACTGTCACTGTAGCGGAAACTGCTGTCGTAAATATTTCCGTAAGAAAGTTAAGTGACCAACTGCACGTAATGCGTCGCGGGCACCCACCTGGGCGACAGCCGCCCGAAAAAAAAAAAAAAAAGCCATTAGCCTTTCAGCGGCACAGGTAGAAAAAAAAAGGGGAGGCCATTGTCTGTGCTACTGACATTTCCTTGTTGAAAGCATACTGTGGAGCTCGTAATTTATGATATTTACTGAAATGCCTAATAAAATGACAAGAAATATTTTTACATCTGCACACCTGATTATGACAAGCGTCTTTCTATGAGAGTTGAGAGAATTTCTACTAACTTATGAAATGTCACATGACTACTGAATGATATTTTTATGCTTTGCTTTTCATAGTTGCTTATTTCATTTGATATCTGGTTTCCAGCTGTGTTGCAGCATTGCTTTTATAAAATGAAATGCATTTGCTAATGTGAACACTTTCTGTCAACAGATCTATTAAATAATTATTTTATGATCCACATTCTTTAAAAAAGGAGCTCTTGCAATGGAGAGAACAATAAGAAGGGACTAATAACAGTAACTGCATCTATAATTTTCTTTTCAAGTACTTGGTAATTTCTTTTGTAGAATAATTTGTGGTGCACCACTTTAATTACTTAGACATTAAGATGTGATTATACATTTCCCTTATCTGCATTGTTATCTTTAGTGTACTATTTTTTCTGCGTGAGCTATGTCATGTTTAGATATAAGCTGCTGTTTGCCAGGCATAGTGCTACTGAACTTTAATTTGTGTTACTCTGCTAAGCCAGATTTATTTTTTTGTTTTCTGCGCATTGCCTCATATTAGTTGTAATGTTGAATTGCTTGGTAATTTAGATTTACTGTAGCTTGCTTTGCGATTTTCCATTTTTTTTATTGCTGTTTATATTAATTGTTTTATGTGCTGCTGCATTGCCTCGTCCCTTAGTTTAGCATCTGAGCTCAGTAGATTTAAGTTAGCTTAAGAGGGGGTAGACTATATAAGAAACTGACTATGGAGAATAGGTAAAGAATGCATTACGAAGTTATATGAAAAAGATTTGGGCCCAAATGAGTATTGTACAATCAGAAATAATTATTTTGAAAGAAATATGAACAGAATACAGAAAGCAGGCTTAGATAGGACTTTTTGGGAATAATGATGAACAAAGGGAGATCTCCATGCAAAATACTGCAGTAAAACAAACCCCGTCCTTTCCTTTTGTGTCATCCCTCTATATGTTTGTGTACCCTTGTGTATTTGTCTTTTTCCTGTCTTTATGTGTTTAGCTAATAAGATTTATGTTGTAGAATTTTTCAATTACTATGTTATTTTCTTTGTAAAGATGTTTATACATTATTTATTCTGTTCTGTCTTAATGTTCATGTGTGAACTTGGTGTTTCGAAAGTTATTCTGATCTTTTATGTATGTACTCATGTCATAATTCCTGGAACACTGACGTATATGTTAGTTCGATTCTTTTGTAAAGCCCATATTACTACAAATGTTATCTGTATTGTTATGTTCTTTAATGATGTATTTTGTACCTTTGTAATTGTATTCTTATGCTATAAAATTGTAATTGACACCAGTTCATCAAATTAAGTAATTTGTAAGTTACATTTCACTGCACACGTTTCTGTTGGTCATAGTATATGGACAATATGTGAGAAGTAGGGACTGTTAGTGTTTGCACGTGTGTTGATAATTCAGCAAGGGACTGGATAACAGCATTGCTCGTTCTAAGGACAATTCCAAAAAACTTTGTTAGTGCACAAGTGGTGGTGATGGACTTGCTATATTATCCGCAAGACTCTTCAATGGTGATTGTGCACCTGCACAGTCACAACAGATGGCTGCTGGCTATCTCTACAAGGACTACAGTGGGTCTACATCTTTGATGATCCATCAATACCATTATTTCTACAAGGACTGCAGTGGGTCTGCACCTCTGGTGGCCCACCAATACCATAATCTCTACCAGGACTACAGTGGGTCTGCTCTGTGATGACCTACCTACCAATCTTCTTCAAAACGCCGAATGACTCTGCTGTGGGTTTCCTCTGTTGTGGCCCATTACCTGCCTGCACGTCGAGAGTCAGCACTCTCTTTCCGTTGGAAGAACAACACTACTTCTTCAAGACTGCATGGAAATCCACTACTTCTGTGTGCATTTCCTTTTACTGCTCAGACTTTGAGAAAAACACTGCAATTTTACTGTGACGAATGATGAGGACTGTCTTTATGGACTGTGAGAAAATTTTAGCTATTGACCAACATTGTATCAATAAGTGTGTGCCTTTGATTTCTTTGTTATTGTAATTGTGAAAAAAATTTTAACAAATATGTATTGGCCAGTGCCCAAAAAAATTTGTAAAATTTTTTGTGGGGAGCATGGGGGCTATGTAAGTAGGCTGTTTAGGTTTTTTTTATTGGTAATGCCACCTCTGTATGAAAATCACTGGCTGTGCTGTGTGCAGTCTGTGGCTGCTTTGCATTGTTGTAATACTCGCCATTGTAGTGTTAGGCAGCTGGCTGTGAACAGCGCGTAGCGTTGCGCAGTTGGAGGTGAGCCGCCAGCAGTGGTGGATGTGGGGAGAGAGATGGCGGAGTTTTGAAATTTGTCATGAACTGCTATATTTATATATGATGATATCAAGGTAAATACATTGTTTGTTCTCTATTAATATCTTTCATTTGCTAACTATCCCTATCAGTAGTTAGTGCCTTCCATAGTTTGAATCTTTTATTTAGCTGGCAGTAGTGGCGCTTGCTGTATTGCAGTAGCTTGAGCAGCGAAGATTTTTGTGAGGTAAGTGATTTGTGAAAGGTATAGTTTAATGTTAGTCAGGGCCATTCTTTTGTAGGGAATTTTGAAAGTCAGATTGCGTTGCGCTAACAAAATATTGTGTGTCAGTTTAAGCACAGTCATGTATAATTGTTCAAAGGGGACGTTTCACAACTAACCGAAACATAAACGAGCTCAGTAAGTCGTCCACCCCTTCTTTACGTTTAAAATGATTAGTAGCGGGGAGAACTGATATGACCGAAGCCTAGGCAGTGGCAACACATGTTACCTACAGCGAAAGCATTCCTGGCTTTACCACGCCTTCCGGTCGGGATGCTAACGGTTGCACCTCTATCAAACCACAACCGAAATAATCGTGGTTGTTTTACGGATCAAAACAGCCCTATCGCGAGCTGCACATTCCATTGTTCCAACGAAAAACAGGAAGCGGGCACACCGACTAGAAAATAGCGGCAACGTCTGCTCCGATGAGGATAACGATCTGCTGCGACCAAGAACTGCGACTGACTGAGACGGCGAGAACCTGTCTCGTCAGTTTTGTTAACGTGGACTCCGCATGAAATTATGCGAACACCAGCAGAAAGATCCCCTCGCCAATCTAACGAGGGTGGCTGTTACTATTTGTTGCGGCCAGAGAAATCAGGCCTCGTGGCTTAGAGATAGGGGAATCTGGGGAAGCGGCAATTCTGTGAGTGGCAGGATGGTCTGGTGTCCCTTCGGCGCGAAGTACCCGTTGCATGAATTTCAAATTAATCATTAGTCCTGCCTTTGTGGGTCTTAGCCATCTCCAAAATATCAGGCTGGTGCATAAGTTCGTTCCGTTTTTGTTTTGCATGTTGGAATTCCGGTTGCTATGGATTTAACTATCGATTGTCATTTTTTACTTGCAGTTCACTGTTGCTATTTCAGTTTACATATTGTCATTCTGTCGTTTGTAGATTGTGAGTGGAGGTGTGGACACCAGAGAATGAAATGCCAAGTGGAAAAATCGGAACATTTCCGACATATTCTTCTGTTTTGAGTGCAATAGAGGAGTGGCAGCAGCGGAGGCAGCCAGAAGCATTTACGCCGTGCGTGGGGATCATGGCACTAGACAGGCCACGGAAAGAAAATGGTTTTTTCGTTTTAAGGACGATCATTTTGACATTAGTGACTGACCATGTTCAGGAAGATCTTCGTGGTTTGGTGAAGATCGTCTAAACGCATTAACAACAAGGATCCACGTCATTGTATTCGAGAACTGGCAGATGTGATGAAGCATCCAAGGGTCAAGGTTCAAAAGTCGGTTGTATGGGTACCGCATACTCTAAGCCGCAATCACAAAAATCAGCGGGTAGCTATAAGTGCTTTCCTGCTTACTCGTCATCGATTCGTTCGTGAACAACACCGGTCATACGTATCCTGTATCGTTACTGGTGAAGAGAAATGGTGCCTTTATGTTAACATAAGGAAAAGAAAGGAACTGTCGAGCGAAACAAAACAGCAGCTCCCCAGGTGATGACCTGGGCGCATTGGCAAAAGATAAGGTTATGCTTCTGGTGGAACAGCAACGGTGTGGTGTACTACAAATTGCCCCTCGAGATGTAACCATCACTACTGACATTTAGTGCAAAGAACGGAGGCGTCTTGCAGACGAAGCAAGACGGCCAGGAAGACTGCGTAACGTGATGCTACTCCACCATAATGCCCACGCCCATTCTGCTAGACTGGCAACAAACGCTATACAGGAGTTGGGTTGCGAAGATTTTCATCTATTCCGGTATCTATCGAACAACATTCATGGAAATTCCTTCCCGCATGAAAATGTGCTCTGAACATGGCTCGACGAGTTTTTCGCTTCAAAACCAAGTGATCTCTCTAGTTGCTGAATCGAAAAGTTACCGCAGCGTTGGCAGGACTGTACATTATTGATGATTAAAGTCTCTGTTATGTGTGTATATGTTGTGTAACGTATGTTAATTTATGCACCAACGTAATATCAGGAATAATTAATCCAGTGTTCGGAAAATTATTCTGCCCCCATGAGACGACAGTTCTGTAATTAGGCAAGCCCACGGTGGGCCCGTGTCAACTGATTCTTAATTTTATGGACAACCTGAATCTGCGTTCGGAAATGCAGATTATCTTTCACTCACTCATTCCCTGTCTGTGAGGAACCTGGACAGGGCTGCAGTCAGTTTTTCTTCTCGCCTTCTTACAGAGAAAAGCCTCTGGTCTAAATTATCGAGACTCACTGTTGAACGAACTAAAATCAAAACAATTCGTTCAGATTAAAAAACATTCTGTGAATGTCGTACACAAGTTTCGAACATCTCTTGTCTATAGTATAATCGAATATTCAAAAAAGGGTACAAAAATGCGCAAAGCATGGAAAGTTCGTCTTTTAATTACGCTTTGATTTTTGCATATAGTATTTATTACTTTTATTAGGTATCTATTATATTTATGTTTACGCTAAAATTAAAAAAAAAAATCAGCTAAATTTAAATACGTCCGTACTGCCATTCTACTTTCCCTTCTGTTGAAACAAAGCAATCGGTAAATTCTTTTCGCACTACCTTGGGTGACAGTCGCCAGTTATAAATGTTTAGCAGTTCCAGTGATGCGTTCTTTTGACCCATCTGTCTCTGCGCCATTCTCCTTTTTAAAAGTGACATTTCCTTACCGATATCGAACAAGTTTGAGAAAACTTCCATCAACTTCCAGTTTTTTTTGTTGCCTCACAGAACGTGCCCATTTCAACAGTGGAAGATACGACAGTGTGTTTCGACAATTCACAACATTCATGTCCGCCCCCGGTAGCTGAATGCTAAGGTCCATACCTCGCAATGTGATTGAGAGGAAGAGCCCTACGACCTTATCGCCTGCAGTGTGGAGAGCGGTCCAGAAGCCGTTCCTCCCCACGCGGGTACGAGCCGCGTGGTACCAGGTGGTGAACGGGAAGGCTGTAGCACGACAAAGGCTGCACGCTATTGGGATGACGAATTCCCCCCTTTGCCTGCGTTGTCACCTCGTGGATACTGACGAACACCGTTTAACAGGTGGATCGGCTTTAGAGGTATGGCTGCTAGTGCAGAAGATCCTTGCCTGCTACCTACGTATCGCGCCTCGCACAATTGAGCCACGGCTCCTCCTTTGTCCAGAGGATACTTATTTCCCACCTGCGAAGACTCACGCTCTCACATGGTTTAAAGGCATGTCCATATACTACCTCTTTCGAGATGATGAGAAGATGGTACTTGATTACTGGCAATTTCTACAGGACAGTCATAGCACACTTGAGTGTACTCTCCGATACCGACAACTATTTGCGAACTATTTGCGCAGTGTCTTCGATAACCCCCCTCACAGTTGGGGAGTACCGGGCAGAGGATGACCGCCGTCATGGGGCTCCACACGCTGCGGAATGGAATCTGTACGCAAATGGGCCATGCACATGGAATGGCGTGAGGGATTTGGTTAAATTTTTCTTTCTTTATTATCCATAATCATACTATTAGTTAGAATTCTATTTCATAGTTTAGAAGGTACTCTTGTTCTGTTGTTGCTACGGATGTACATTCTAATTTTGTTTGTCGTAACTGAAAGACGCCTTTTTCCATATAAAAAAAAGTTGGTAGAGAAAAAATTTACAAATAAAAAAATAAAAAGGAAAAAAACAAAAAAGAGAAAACAAGGTTTACAGCTACCGCGCTGCAGGTACCGTGTTCGAATCCTGCTCGTGTTTTTTCCTTCAAAATCGCAATAAATTTTTAAAAAATTAAAAAAGCAGTCAGCGTGAGTGATTGCCATATAGAAGACTGGGGTTCAATTCGCAGTAGTGTCCGTGGTTTTTAAATAAAAGTGGTCAGCATGACGGATTGCCGTCCTAAGGGGCACGAGTTCTATTCCCGGCTGGGTCGGGGATTTTCTCCGCTCAGGGACTGCGTGTTGTGTGTAAAAAAAAGAAAAAAAAATTAAAAAAATGGTCAGTGTGACGGATTGTCAATTCTCTGGGCCCCGGTTGGGTCGGTGAATTTTCTTCGCCCAGGGACTGGGTGTTGTGCTGTCCTCATCATCAACCTTTCATCCTTATCGACTGCAGGTCGCCGCAGTGGCGTCAAATTGAAAGACCGGCACCCGGCGAAAGGTCTGCCCGACGGGGCGCCCTAGCTATACGATAAAACTAAACAACATTCATGAGAGCCAAGCTATACCATGGTACGAAGTTACATATGCTGAGACTTGTCATGTAGGCGATTTTCGTGTCAGTTCTGACAGTACAAAGATAAGGACAACACCCAGTCTCCGAGAAGAGAAAATCTTCAACGCATACGGTAATCGAACCCAGGCCCTTTTAGTTAGCAGTCTACTGCACTGACTCCTCAGCTACCGTGGCGGACTAACTGGCAGGTATGATAAGTTCTTGCAGCAAGAAGCAAGGAACTGTTTCCACTAACTTGCGGAAGCTATTTCTGGAAGTGAAGCTTGCGGAAGTCGACTTGCTGGGGTGTTTCCACGTCAAAAAAAAAAAAAAAAAAAAAAAAAAAAAAAAAAAAAAAAAAAAAAAAAAAAAAAAAGTAGCTTCTACGAACGACTTGCAGAAGTTTGCTTACCATGAGACCGAGAGCGTATTGGTATGCATGCGACTGCATGAGTACCTAATATGGTCCAAGAAGCTGCGCATATAAACGGGATTTTCCGATGATCTTATCTCGGATTCTATTGATGATAAAAGGGTAGGGTCAAGTATTTTAGATAGCCCTTGGGCGAGGAACCATTTGTATACCCAACAGAATGTTGGTCTCAATGTCACTATCCTACAGTACAGAGTCAAAATATGAATATTACACACTTCCTCCTGCTTAGGCAAATGGAACATGTCGATTGGTTCTTTTTCCTTTTGATGTGGTCTACAGTAGGATTGGTGGGACTTACGGAAGCACGGTTAGTTCATGGGCGGTTCCTTGGAAAACCCCAGAAAATGTTTTTTTGGTGTATTTTCGACGTCACGAGAGGGCCAAACCCAGCTGAGGATTCCAAGACTGCTATGCACAGGAAATGGCTGAGATTTTTACTATACATCGATCCCGATATCGAACAGCCTTGACAATTTTTTTGATATCTTTATCCGTTGGTATCTTTAACTGTGTCCAAGATACAGAAGTTCAACTTAACTCTACTTGTACACGCAAAATACGATATGAGAAGAAATATAAATAACAAATAACCGCAATAAATTCCTTATTTTTAACGGTATACTGTCTAGGCATTTATCCAGAAGAACCAACTCCCCGTTTTCAAAAATCTTGATCCGTTATCGAGAGACACTGAAAAAACTTGTTTTTTTTGTGCCAAAAAAAAAATGGTTCAAATGGCTCTGAGCACTATGGGACTTAACATCTGAGGTCATCAGTCCTCTAGAACTTAGAACTACTTAAACCTAACTAGCCTAAGGACGTCACAGACATCCATGCCCGAGGCAGGATTTGAACCTGCGACCGTAGCGGTGGCGCGGTTCCAGAATGTAGCGCCTAGAACCGCTCCGCCACCCCGCCGGTTTGGGTGCCAAAACCCAGCCCCTGATTCCGAGATGGACATCCACAATAAATGACTCTAATTTTACTTTGTGTTCCTAACATCCAGATCTCGAACAATCTTGGAAAATTTCTTCCTATCTTTATCCGTTTCCGTGATACAGAGGTTCAAAGATACCCTACTTGTGCACGTAAAATAAGCACGTAAAATCCACTGTGAGAAGAAAGCATAGTTTATAACATGGGGTAGCACGGAGAAAGATGCTGTAGAATGTCTCCATTATCATCTGGGAACCCCATGTTGCAGTATTCAAGCACATGCAACTTTTTTGTACGTAACAGTGAGGTACAAAATAAGTTCTGCGTTTCAATAGTTTCACATAATTTTACTGACCAATAAATTTCTTTTTATTTCAGTCACATGCCCTACTGTAGCCAGGAAAAGAAGTGAACCAGCGGAAAAATACGCATATGTTCCTTTTTTTTCTTTTTTTTAAAAAAATAAAGTTCTGACTGAAAAACGGAGTACCAGCTGCGTCGTTCTACCTGCCTTAGCATCTTTAAAAATTTTCCAAAAAATTTTTGTATGCGAACATATTCACGCCTTTTTATGCTTTTGAAGATTGTAGACAGTGGTTGTGTTATAGAAAGACCGAAGGAGACAATGTCAGTGTGAGTGAAAAAGAGGAAGTCAGTGGCTACAGATTGTAGTTGACAGTGACAGAACAGTGCTAGGAAAAAGCGAAGACAGTGCCAGGTAGGAGGTATAAGGAGAAAGAGAAAATGGAAGTAGATGAAAGCCAGTGATTATGAGAGATAGAGTATACGACAAAGACAACGAGAGATAGTGACAATGAGAAGAGACGGCAGCTGTAGGAAGGAAGAAGCGAGATAACAGCAGTAAGAGAGAGCAAGAAGGAGAAGTGACAGTGAGAAGAGACTGTCGCAGTAGGACAGAACGAAGAGGATTGTGGCTGCGACACAGGAGACAATGACAAAGACACACAGACATAATGGCAATGAGTAGGGGTGAATGAGTGGACGAGTAAGGGCAACTGGAAGTTGATGGGTATGAGAGACGTACAGCGATGGGTTAGTGCGTGTGAGTGATTTATAGTTCTGGGACCTGCTGGGAGATTGAGGTGAATTGCATGTATAAAAAAGCGCGTTACGTTAGCAAACTAAAATTCCTTGGAAACATTTTAGAGATGCCGAGGAAGTTAGAATGAGACAAATGGTACGCAACTTTTCAGAGTCTTTGAAAATAAACAGGAACATATTCGCAAAATTGTGCTCCGACAGGAGCATTTTTCCGTTGGTTTTTACTTGACGGAAAGAAGGGTTACCATTACCGGAAGTTCTCCATCGAATTGGCATACATCCCAGCGACATCCGACCATTCAGCCACTACAGTGAGACACTTAACATCGAAGATTTGCCTCATAGCAGTCGTCTGCCATGAAAAATACCAGCTCTCGACCCCTGCCTAGAAATTATGTCTCGTACGTATCTGAACTGGGGCACGCGATGTTTCGATTAAGCTTATGGTAAGAGATGTTTCCTCTTGATCGATAGATGGATCTTCGATGGTCGTCACCAGTTGTCAGGAGGAAGATGGGGGATATAGAGATGCGCGTGTGAGGATTGGGATTTCAGGCGACAGTGCTCTTAGAACAGTAACAAGTAGTAGTGCTATGGTCTGCAGGCACTCATGCTCATTAATTAAGAATAATGCTGACAGATGGTGAAACAACGCTCTGGTGGGCGGTTTGCGGGTTTAAATCACCTCGGGGTGTGACCATGCGGTGCATTTGACCTGTGGTCGTCCCACGGGGGCGCTGGCAGCAGTCCACATACGCAGAGCTGTGTTAGTGCATGTCAGACGTGCTAATGGTGACTGTGTGTTGAAAATGGCTCAAAGAACACATATTGATGACGTTGTGAGGGGTAGAATACTAGGGCGACTGGAGGCTGGTCAAACACAGCAGGTCGTGAGATGGGCCCTCTGTGTGCCACAAAGTGTGATCTCAAGATCATGGCAATGATTCCAGCAGACAGGAAACGTGTCCAGGCGCTACAGTACGGGACGTCCACAGTGTACAACACCACAAGAAGACCGATATCTCACCATCAGTGCCCGCAGACGGCCACGGAATATTGCATGTAAACTTGCTCGGAACCTTACCGCAGCCACTGGAACAGTTGTCTTCAGACACACAGCCAACAGACGACTCAACAGACATGGTTTATTCGCCCGGAGACCTGCAAGGTGCATTCCACTGACCCCTGGTCACAGGAGAGCCCATAAAGCCTGGTGTCATGAACACAGTACATGGTCACTGGAACAGTGTGTAACGCCGGAAATGCATATCCTCCTATTTCCATCTATTGTACTATTATTTTTTTCCTTGTTTTGTTACCTCAAGATATGACATTTCTGTCTCTTTGTATATTGTAATTGTTTTACTATTTGTATATTTATGCATTTATGTCGATGTATAATTGGTTTGTTTCGTAAATATTATTTGTATTTTTACGCTGGGTCTTGCCTAGGGAAAACTGCTATCGAACGATTACGTCGATAGGTCGTGTGAAGAATCAAAGTGTGTAGGATCTTTGGTAGTGTTAACTCTGCCGCGTGGAGCGCGGGCAGTCGGAGTGTGGCGGGAGTAGCGAGTGGAGCAGGTGTGTTGTGTGACGCTCCCGCGAGTTGCCGCGCTTTCGGGGTTTGGCGGCATGTAATTGCGCTCGACTTGCGATGATAGTTTCTGACATGGTGTCGCGGACGGGAAACATTAACTAGCGCACATCAAGAGCCCGTTTCGTCTGGTGACCGTGTCGAGAAGAAGGCGCGCCAACATCCAGCTTCTGCAACAGCGACGGCCGACAATGAGTGACTGTCGCCACCTCCTCGACCGACGGCTTCAAACCTTCAATCAACCGACAAGGAAGACTGGACGCACGTAAAGTTTTAGAGCTGTATGGCAGACCTCAGCTTTTAATCTTGTTCCATTTTCGTAACTATAATTACAGCAACTTAGCATGAACGTTTGTTGCTCATTGTCCCAATTGCATCACCAAGCAGAGTCCCTTCCTTTTCCGAAATGAACCCGAGTGTCGTTGAAATTCAAACGCCAGCATTAAAGTAATATAGCTAACTCGTTTTCACTGCTTTAATTTCAAAGTTCAATTATGGCATTAATAGCTGGCTACAATATTCAGATTACACAAGCACGAATTAAGAGTGCGAGCTTTGTTACCGTATTTTAGCTTACCTGTGACTGCAGCTCAGCTTGGTACGTACTAAATTTTACTATTGTTAATTGTTCAGAATCATTTAATTCAAGTTCAAAGTTAAATCTCTTCTTTCTAAATTGCGTAGATTCAAGTAGCTCTTGAAATGATTGTTGAGGTAGTCCAAGACTAACCGTATTTTACTGAATTCCGATGTGCTTCAGAAAGAAAGCTCACTATTAACTTCAGTCACTAAATTAACTTTCGATTTTCCGGTTTTAGTAATTCTTTCGCTAAATTAAGTCGGAGTGTAGCGAAATTTATTACTTCTGACAAACTTTCAGTTTTCACACTACACGTGTCAACCTTCAGTTGCCACGCTTCTAGTGCTAATTATATGTGTAATAACCTTTCTTTTTCAGTTACTATAGTAATTGTCCTTAGGACTGGCGACCGTGATTTCCCCAAATCTCAAATACCTAATTACCGCTAGTTAATTGTTAATGTAACGGCTGCACATCTACTTTCTTTATTAACTTTACCCCTTTTCAAAATTAATTTCCACCAGTTTCATTAGCACATTTCCTTTCATTTAGATGTAACCCTTTCCTCCCTCTTTACCGACAGGTTAACTTCGGTGACGATTGCTTTTCCAAAACTCCCATTAGGTACACGCGGTTTCATTTTTCACTGTCATTAAGGTCGGTAAGTGAGGGGGAGGTTACAAGTGGTCCCAGGTTATGTTCACGGACGAGTCCAGGTATAGTCTGAACAGTGATTCTCGCCGGGTTTTCATCTGGCGTGAGAGACCAACCCCTTAATGTCCATGAAGGGGACATGTATGGAGGGGGTGTTTTGATGGTGTGGGGTGGGATTATGATTTGTGCACGTAACGCCTGTACATGTCTTTGACAGAGGAACTGTAACAGTTCAGGTGTAACGGGACGTCATTTTGCACCTGTATGTCCGCCTTTTCAGGGGTGCAGTGGGTCCCACCTTCCTCCTGATGGATGATAACGCACGGCCCCACCGAGCTGCCATCGTGGAGGAGTACCTTGAAACAGAAGAATCACGCGAATGGAGTGGTCTGCCTGTTCTCCAGACCTTAACCCCATCGAGCACGTCTGAGATGCTCTCGGTTGACGTATCGCTGCACGTCTTCAAACCCCTAGGACACTTCAGGAGTTCCGACAGGCACTGGTGCAAGAATGGGAGGCTATACCTCAGCAGCTGCTCGACCACCTGTACAGAGTATGCCATCTCGTTGTGTGGCCTGTGTACTCGTGCATGGTGATCATGTCCCATACTGATGTCTGAGTGCATGCGCAGGAAACAGTGGCGTTTTGTAGCACATGTGTTTCGAGACGGCTTTCTCAAGTTATCACCAATACCGTGGACTTACAGATCTGCGTCGTGTGTGTTCCTTATGTGCCTATGCTATCAGCACCACGTTGCGTGGCACCACATTCCGCAATTATCCTTAATTTATGAGCATGAGTGTATGTTGCCGGGTTTGGCCCAGCGCAGGAGAGGCCAATGCAGCTGATGGCCGGTAGTAAGCAACAGGGCTCACAATCAGTCTCCCGTCAAGAGGTGTGACTCGCCGAGAAGGTTTGTGAGCCAGAGGCACAGCGGACGGATTTACTCCTACACTGGCGTGCGTTGGGAGGAGCTGTTGCGGGGAGGGCACTGCGGTTGGGAAGTATATTCAAAGTTGCACTCGGTCTCTCTGCGGAACTTACTCCGGCAAATCAACAGCTTGCTATTTCGATCGGACTGTGTTGGTGTTATAAAGTGGATAAAGCAAATTATTCAATTCTGTTGTTTACTGCCTCCTGGAGGAAGGCGTTTACGAGGCAGATGCGATGGCCTCGCACAGTATCGTTTTGAGCGCATCGAAGAAATGTAGACTGTAGGGCCGGGCGAAAGGTTGAAGGATCCTCCTCCGACACACAAAAACATCGATAGCGACGAAAAGAGTTCGATGTTCTTGATACTGGTCAAAAATACGCTTGACCCACCTCCCTGCTGGACCAGTGTACAGCATGTCTGAGATCTTGGTGCTTGGCCGTCTCAAACTCTTTTATCATAATCAACGAGCGTGAGGCAAAACTCGACGCCATTGATCCAGGTTTCACTCCAGTGGGGAGAGTCACTCCAGTGGAGAGAGTTTTACGTAATGAATGCCTAGAAGCAAAACTGTATAGAGATGGTTGCATAATGTAGGGATCGGCATCTATGGGTACTGGAATGGTAGGAAGCTAGATAGTGCATTGGTAAGCCGCTGGACTTCAATTGAAAATGCAGTTCTTCAAACATGTTTATTTAAAATATTTAAAAATCCACAGTGTGGAAAAAATTTGACCTTTCCTTTTATTACTACGCAAGTCCACCATGGACAACAGGAAACAGTAATCTTGGTCAGAATGTAATTAAAAACAACTCCAATTAAAAGCAAATATTAAACTGACTTTTAAAAACTTTAAGCTATTGAAATAAATCCTACAGCAAAGGATAGTGCATGGACTGTAAAAGAATAAACATGCAATATTTAAAAGGTGTTCTTTCAAAAAACTATTACAAGTTCACAGTTGTAGTTCCGAATCCCGCGGCCATGTGACCTTTCACGTACAATGTCAAGACCCAGTAGCACTGTGGTCACAGCCATCTTTGATTACTACAGCGTACGCCACGGCCTCCACATAACCACATATAATTTCAAGGCTTTTACAATACAATAGTCTACCGGTAACACACCAATTATATATAAACACAAATACAGTTAAGACACATATAGTGAAATAATCCTTTCTAACTTCAACAATTGAAAGTACTTAAAACTTAAAATCCAACTTTAAATTATTACGTAACGGCCACAGCTCAATATGCCACCAAACATACGTTACTTTGCTTACAATAATTTTCTAACGTCTCGGGGAAGTTCACAGGCCATACAAGTGAGAAGTCATTAGTCCTACTGTAACTTGATGACAACGACACTCACCCGGCACTTCGGTCGGAATTACACTTTTAGTAAACGACAACTTTTTCTTACGTGTAAGGCCGCGGAAGACATATTACTTGATATTGTACTATATTTTAAATACGGCTTGTACTGAGCTGCAGTCTCAGTGAGCTCTTAGTAAACCACAATACAACAGATTGCAAACCAGGATAATACAGACTGGTGCTCACGGAAGGCGCCTTAACGGCTGTACTATACGTGAATGCCATCCTCCGACCGATAGTGCAACCATATCAGCAGCATATTGGCGAGGCATTCGTCTTCATGGACGACAATTTGCGCACCCATTGTGTAAATCAAGTGAATGACTTCCTTCAGGATAAAATCATCGCTCGACTGCAGTGGCCAGCATGCTCTCCAGATACGAACCCTATCGTACATGCCTGGGATAGATCGAAAAGGGCTGTTTATGGATGAGGTGACCCACCGACCACTCTGAGGTATGTACGCCTAATCGCCGTTGAGGAGAGGGACAATCTGGACCAACAGTGTTTTGATGAACTTGTGTATAGTATTCCACGACGAACACAGGCAAGCATCAATGCAAGAGGACGCGCTACCTGTGTATTAGAGGAACTGGTGTGTACAGTAATTCTGGACCACCACCTCTGAAGGTCTCGCTGTAAGGTGGTGCAATATGCAATGTGTGGTTTTCATGAGCAATAAAAAGAGCGGAAATAATGTTTATGTTGACCTCTATTCCAATTTTCTGTACAGGTTCCAGAACTCTCGGAACCGAGGTTGATGTGTGTCCATCAGTAAAAACATTAAATCTCTTACTATAATTATGGTAGATATGTGTGGAATAGTGTTATTAAGTTGGCTAAGGCGGCGAATTCTCGGTGCCTACAGTTACGGAGTTATATCAGTGCAAGATGCGTAATTTAATTCTCGAAGATGCGGCAGAAATATAGTTTCGTAGAAACAAGACATTGCCACTTCAGTATAAAGCGTGATACTTTCAAGAAGTGAATTTTCAAGTATAAACTAGATAACGTACCGATTCCTGGGAGCGTAGAACATATCTCTGCTGTTGCTAAACTGTTACGATAAACGCTGGGTAGACAAAACGAGTAATGTGATCGTACAGTCGTTTACTCCTGTGAGAGATATTCTCTTTCGAGTGTGGTAATAAGGTCTTAAAAATGCTTATTTCCAATATAATGTCTTAGAGTTTGTGTTATTTCTATAGAAATACAAATTATTATCAACCGATGTAGTACTACGAGAGGACTTCAAAAAGCACGTTACACTTTATTACGGCAAGCCAAGTAAGTTTTGTTGAGTGCTGCTCTACACTATTTTTCATCATAGCCACCAGGTCTCCGTAAGCAACATTCGGAGCGTTATACCTGTCGTTGAATTGCTGGACGATAGCAACCCGCTCCGTGGTCCCGGGGCCTTTCGAAGACCGCTGTTTGAACGTCCCCGTCGTCGGAGAACAAATGACTGCTGTGAATGAGCTCCTTGATTGTCCCCTGGGTAGATGCTAATAGTCTTCGTTCCCAATCAACATCAAGCCCGTCTGTGCGGCATTAGTGAAATTGCTGGAACCATTTCAATATGGCTGGATAGGATATTGCGTTTGGTCCATGTACCGCCAACAAGTACATGTACTTCAACTCTGGAGTACGAATCCAGTTGCAGCGCCATTTCACTCTTGCACTGTGAAGCGCCTGTTACTTGTGCCGCAGCAGAAGTGCGTCTAGAGGAAGCTCAGAACTTGTAGTTTCTTCTGGCAAGGCGCCACTCTCCACTGCGCAACAGTCTTCCTGTGGGACGGCATATGTTGTGTCGCGTACTGTGTGAGTCATCACCGACACAAACAAGGAAGGAGACAAGTTGTGATGGCCGATAGCAGGAATCCAAAATCATCTGTACAAAACTGGAAGATATTTATAACTTTATTTCTAAAAAGAAAGTAAAGTTAACTTCTCTTGATTGCTGTGGTTCTTTTGCGTCCTACATTCAAGAACCTTAGCTACTATTACTACTCGCAGAACGCAGGCTAAGTAATGTCTTCCTATTACTCAGCGATGATTCTTCCGAAATCTGCGACCGAACTGGGACGAACAGCGGTGGCCGGCTGGTTAAATAGGCATTGACAGGGGGCATTGAACTCTGTCTTCCTGGAGGTGTGGCGCCGACCTCTCTTTCTACTGGCGCGGGTCAGCCACTTGATGCTTTAGGATTGCACAACATATGCAACTTACTGTTTGAAGTTTCCTTCCACTTTTCTCCCAGAAGGATAGAGTGTAGTATAGTAAATATTAGAACGAACGACTTACGGTTAATTCTGATTACCATCTCCCGCCAATAAACATTATTTCCAGAGGATCTGAATTTCCAGCTGTCTACTGGAATAACATCACCGACTGTTGATCGTCACCGTATGCGTGTAGTCACATGGCGTGAGGTCAAACACGCAATTACTAAACGCACGATGTGGAAGGTGTCTTTAATTAAAGTTCCAGTTTCAAATTGCTGTATAATGAGAACCACTTCTCATAATGACGTCAAATTTGAACAGTATATTATTGACGCAGAAGGAAACGTCATGGAACAAAAACAAATAAGGGGTTCATTAAAAATTTGATTAATAGATGGCGCTGTAAGTGTCAGAGTATGCTCACCAACAGTTGCGCGGCACACAGCTCTTCCTCAATTTGGTCCGAGACGCACAACATTACTATATCCATGAAGGATAGCGAGTTGCTGGTAAAGCTCTTTCATAAGAACAACTACTGCGCCAGTAGCCCTGTAGAATTTCCGGATGCTCAGAGGTATGAAATAAGGCATTATTCCGATGTTTGCTAAGAGACTGGAGCAAATGATTACAAAATGCAAATGATTACAAAGTTTGAAAACACAGGTTCTTTTGAAGTACAATGTTGTAGAGGGGGGAAAGCAGTTGATCCGACATCTGTCGTAGATTGGCCACAGCATTGCAGGAGGGGCCGAGAAGCAGTGTGCAACGTGTAGTGCACGCGGAACTGCCCGAACGTTGGACATGCCCACTAGCACGGTGCGTAAAATCCTACGAAACTTCCTGCTGACGTGCCAGCTCTGGAATTGCTAGTTGACATAGAAGTGAAAAATTAATGGCCATGGAACATTTTGTGGACAGACTAAACCCATTTCCAACTCCAAGCACATTTCAATGCGCAGGAATGCAGAATATGGAAAACGGAAAATGCTAATTCAAACCAACTCATACCACTTCATTCTGAAAAAGTGACTGTATTGTGCGGGTTGATGGCAGTATTGTTTCGAGGAGATGAGTCCTGCGCGTCCTGTTACATCTACATCTACATCTACAATGATACTCCGCAAGCCACCCAACGGTGTGTGGCGGAGGGCACTTTACGTGCCACTGTCATTACCTCCCTTTCCTGTTCCAGTCCCGTATGGTTCTCGGAAAGAACGACTGCCATAAAGCCTCCGTGCGCGCTCGAATCTCTCTAATTATACATTCGTGATCTCCTCGGAAGGTACAAGTAGGGGGAAGCAATATATTAGATACCTCATCCTGAAACGCACCCTCTCGAAACCTGGACTGCAAGCTACACCGCGATGCAGAGCACCTCTCTTGCAGAGTCTGCCACTTGAGTTTGCTAAACATCTCCGTAACGCTATCACGCTTACTAAATAACCCTGTGACGAAACGCGCCTCTCTTCTCTATCTCCTCTGTCAACCCGACCTGGTACGGAACCCAAACTGATGAGCAAAACTCAAGTATACGTCGAACGAGTGTTTTGTAAGCCACCTCCTTTGTTGATGGACTACATTTTCTAAAGACTCTCCCATTGAATCTCAACCTGGCACCCACCTTACCAACAATTAATTTTATATGATCATTCCACTTCAAATCGTTCCGTACGCATACTCCCAGATATTTTACAGAAGTAACTGCTCCAGTGTTTGTCCGCTATCATATAATCATACAATAAAGGATCCTTCTTTCTATGTATTCGCAATACATTACATTTGTCTATGTTAAGGGTCAGTTGCCACTCCCTGCACCAAGTTCCTATCCGCTGCAGATATTCCTGCATTTCGCTGCAGTTTTCTAATGCTGCAACTTATCTGTATACCACATCATCCGCGAAAATCCGCATGGAACTTCCGACACTATCTACTAGGTCATTTATATATATTGTGAAAAGCAATGGTCCCATAACACTCCACTGTGGCACGCCAGAGGTTACTTTAACGTCTGTAGACGTCTCTCCATTGAGAACAACATGCTGTGTTCTGTTTGCTAAAAACTCTTCAATTCAGCCACACACAAATAAAGCGAGTTGGATCTCACACGATCGCTGTTTCCGGAATCCATGTTGATTCCTACAGAGTAGATTCTGGGTTTCCAGAAATGACATGATACACGAGCAAAAAACATGTTCTAAAATTCTACAACAGATCGATGTCAGAGATAGATCCCTATAGTTTCGCACATCTGCTCGACGACCCTTCTTGAAAACTGGAACTACCTGTGGTCTTTTCCAATCATTTGGAACCTTCCGTTCCTCCAGAGACTTGCGGTACACGGCTGTTAGAAGTGGGGCAAGTTGTTTCGGGTACTCTGTGTAGAATCGAATTGGTATCCCGTCAGGTCCAGTGGACTTTCCTCTGTTGAGTGATTTCAGTTGCTTTTCTATTTCTTGGACACTTATTTCGATGTCAGCCATTTTTTTGTTCGTGCGAGGATTTAGAGAAGGAACTGCAGTGCGGTCTTCCTCTGTGAAACAGCTTTGGAAGAAGCTATCTAGTATTTCAGCTTTACGCGTGTCATCCTCTGTTTCAATGCCATTATCATTCCAGAGTGTCTGGATATGCTGTTTCGATCCACTTACTGATTTAACGTAAGACCAGAACTTCCTAGGATTTTCTGTCAAGTCGGTACATAGAATTTTACTTTCGAATCCACTGAACGCTTCACGCACAGCCCTCCTTACGCTAACTTTGACATCATTTAGCTTCTGTTTGTCTGAGAGGTTTTGGCTGCGTTTAAATTTGCAGTGAAGCTCTCTTTGCTTTCGCAGTTGTTTCCTAACTTTGTTGTTGAACCGCGGTGGGTTTTTACCGTCCCTCACAGTTTTACTCAGCACGTACCTGTCTAAAACGCATTTTACGATTACCTTGAACTTCTTTCATAAACACTCAACATGGTCAGTATTGGAACAAAAATTTTCGTTTTAATCTGTTAGGTAGTCTGAAATCTGCCTTCTATTACTCTTGCTAAACAGATAAGCCTTCCTCCCCTTTTTTATATTCCTATTTACTTCCATATTCAGGGATGCTGTAATGGCCTTATGATCACTGATTCACTGTTCTGCTCTTACAGAGTTAAAAAGTTCGGGTCTGTTTGTTATCAGTAGGTCCAAGATGTTATCTCCACGAGTCGGTTCTCTGTTACCTGTGCTGTACCTATGAGAGTCTTTTGTGCACCAACATCATTCTAATCCTTCAACAGCGTGGTTGTGTGTGTAGGATCATTTTTATATAAAATGGCGATCCTCCATACGTTGCACACCCGGTGAAGCGGCTGCTGCAGACGCACTTCGAAAGTACTAAACTTATGAGCCATTTCCCTACAGCCTGGCGATCCAGATCATCTGATCTTAATCCTTGTGGCTTCTGGCTGTGGTGTTACCTGAAAAATATTGTGTTTTGTGCTTCAATTACGAACGCAACTAAACTGACGGCACGCAGCGCACGACGCGTTCTGAACGTGGCTTCCGTGACACTTCAGTCGGTTATGGAACACGCTGTTTCTCGATTTCTGTTTATGGACAGCATATTGAGAATGTCTTGCGTCAGTCTCACGACCTTCAGAAACCGGCGTCATTTCGCTTTTCATGCTGTTTTTGATCCCAGGACAATTAAAACCAGATGTCATTTTGCTTTTTATGCGGTTTTTGGCCTCAGGACAATTAAGACCAATTTTTCCCATCCGATGTGACACGACGTTCCCATGGTGGACGGGCTTACGTAACTAACAGTGCCACAACTGTTGTCTGGCGAACTAGTGCATTCATGCACTTTGAACGCTACGGATGGTGTAATGTGCAGCTCAAACCATAGTCGTCGTATCGTGGTTCATCTGTAATTTGTAGCCGATACCGTTTACCTCGACGCTGACAGCGCCCCTGCTGGTGCGCCAGGCTTGTAAATTTCTTGAAGCTCCCAGCTCGCCTGCTCAACGTCATGTTGCCCATCCACCTCTGGACCGCCTTTTTTCCCGCCGTCCCCGGGCTACGTTGGCGTTTGGGATCCGCGTGCAACATGTACTAGAGTCCCTCGGTGTGGAGTCTGTACAACCCCAAATCCAAGGTTTTAACCGCCTGCCACCCTGGTTACTGAAGAGGCCCGGAGTGGTTTTAGATTTATTGCAGTACAAGAGAGATTGCACTCCTGCCACCGTTTTTAATGCAGCATTTTCTGCCATTTTATCTGAGCACCACGACTATGTACCTGTTTTTACGGATGGGTCGAAACAAGGGGATTCTGTTGGTTGCTCAGTTGTTTTTCCATATCGTGTCCTCAAGGTCCGACTGCCTCAGACTTTTACTGTCTTTGATGCAGAATTGTTTGCGATCTTGCGGGCACTGGAGCACATGAGACATTCTTCCTCTCCTAAATTTCTTGTCTGTTCCGATTCACTCAGTGCCCTTCACTCATTGCAACGTTTGTATCCGGCAGACAAAATTGTCCAGACCATCCAGGATGCCCTCCTCCGACTACAGCGACTGGGGAAGGTTGTAGCTTTCTGCTGGGTTCCGGGGCATGTTGGCATTGCTGGGAATGAAAGGGCAGATCTCGCAGCCAAGGAGGCGTGTCTTGCCCCAGAAGTATCTCAGTGTGCTATCCCCTTGCACGCACTCACCTCGCTGTTGAGCTCACGGGTCATGCGTCGGTGGGAGGATGAGTGGCTGGAAGTGACTGACAATAAGCTCCGTATAGTCAAGCCCACAACGCGTGTGTGGTGTACTTCCTTTCAGCCCCATCGACGGACGAGGTTCTCCTCACTCGGCTTCGAATAGGCCACAGCCCTATGACGCACGGCTTCCTGCTCCGGCGAGAGGTCCCTCCAATCTGTGGTGCTTGCGGTGTCCAGGTCACTGTGCGCCACGTTTTATTGGATTGCGTTTTATTTTCTGACCAGCGGGTCGCGGCTGACTTGCCAGCGGACCTGCCATCTCTTTTAGGCAACACTCGGACGAATGTGGTTAAAGTTTTAAAGTTCTGTGCCCTGTCAAATGTTTTTACAAAGATTTTAGGGAGAGGATTTTAATTTTCTCACTGTGTGACAAGCTCGCCCATATTTTATGTAAGTGGCCAGCCAATAACAATTTCCTGTGACATTCTTGTTGCTATGTTTCCCCTTTCCTTAGGTTTTACTTTCTTAGGTAGCATTTTCCTTCTTTTCCTGCTTTGTTTGAGTGTGTGCTTTAGTTTTGTTAGGTCTGTCCACATTCGTTCCTTTTAATGTGTGTCAGGGCGCTGATGACCTCGATGTTGAGCGCCCATAAGCCCCAACACACCACCACCACCACCATCTGCTGGCATTATTTTCATTTCTTTCCTTTTACGTTTACCCTTGCGTCAATAATACGCTGGTCAAATTTGTCATTCTGAGCACCGATTCTCTTTCTACAGCGTTTTGAAACTGGAACTTAAATTATGGACATCCTGTATATTAAAATAACTGCCTAATTTAACTGATCGGTTATTATAATTATCACAAATAGTCAGTGGCGGATTAATTGTTTCAGTAAAGCAATCTCTGAGACCAAAGAAGAAGGACTGAGGAAGACAGAAGCATGCGAGAGAGACTAGTGAAGCTTGTGAAACATAAAAGGCAGTATGTAGCCCCAGCCACATAATTTTCCTCTATTTACGAAGATCATGCAGACCAAGAAGAGGAGCCACCACGTTTAACGTTTGCATTCTACTTGGGCAAGTATACTTCCACCGGAGGAAAGGAAGAGTGTAAGAGACAAGAAACGAGCCATTGCAGACTGTTAACAAAGGTCTGAGCATACGAAACAGGTTCTCAAAGATGACTGGCTCCAGGAGATACTGTATGATAGTAGCAGCTACGCTAACCTGAACAGCAAGTGTTTGAGAGAAATAAATAACGTCATGAATGTCCCTTAGTGATACAACCACCCTTGTTCAGCATATACATAAGTGATCTGTCAGATATGTTGGAAGGCTATCTGCTTTCTGATTACAAAGCTGTAAGTGACTGTAGGTACAGGTAGCATCCCAGTGTTGCTAGCGCGAGACTATATCTGTTCGTCGTAATACAGCAGAGTCCTGCTAATCCGAATCCCGGTAATCCGAACGTTCGGTTAATCCGAACATGAAAGATCTTAGTCTAAGTATGGAAAACTGTGCGGTAAACTGCTGTACGTACACACTATTTTAATTTTCACACTACAGAAAACATGTATTAGAAAAATAGGCAAGAAAACATTAGGTTTAAACAATGCATAACTATGAAAGAAAAGCTGTCAAACTTACTAAAATACAGCGGTCATTTTTTAGATGACAAATGCTGAGTCATTGATTTTTTGCAAAATGATGACAGTCTGATATGATGCATAGTTGCGCCATCGTCTCAGAAACATCAAATCAGCAGGTGTAGCAGCGGGCTGTTGCTCCAAATAACGTAGCGCGAGGTCGAGGGCTTCTGCTGGGTCACTGTGTGGCACCAGCTCTCCTATGTCGCTTCCACAGGCATTGTCACTTCCATCACAGCAGTCCAGTTCTTCCTGGTCTGGAGTCACAGCAGCAACTAAATCAGCGTCAGTAAGGTCCTCCACACATCCCCCATCAGCTGCCATCCACTCATCTACGTCTCCTTCACTAGCTTCTTCACATCCAGGGATTGTCTGTACCATTTGTAGTAGATTTTCCTCCTCATTTTCAACTAGGTTGTCCTGAAATTCAAGAGATGTCCACAGTTTTTTCCACGATTTTCTCAGAGTATTTTCTGAAATATTCTGCCATGCCTCAGGGGCCAGTAAACATTGGTCTTTTTTATTTTATCCACTAAAAGAATGCTATCATCTTGGACCATCATTCTTAAAAATTTTCTGTAAATCAGTTTTAATGTTTGCAGTACGCCCTGGTCCATCGGCTGTGGAAGTGGTGTAACATTCGGCGGCAAAAACTTCGCCACAATTTCTCCATCACATAATTCCTCAGTACTGGGGTGAGATGGCGCGTTATCAGTCAAAAGGATTGCACGGGGAGACAAATGATTTGCCTTAGAAAACTGTCTAACAGAGAGAACAAACTGCTCGTTAAACCATTCTTTGAACAGCTTACCATCCATCCATGCTTTTCTCTGGTTGCGATAATATATGGGCAGGGACTTCATGTTGCAGTTTTTAAAAGCTCTGGGCCTAGCAGATTTGCCGATCAGCATTAAAGGCAGCTTGTGATTATCGGAAGCGTTTCTGCACGCTAATAAAGTCACACGATTTTTGCACATTTTAAAACCAGGAGCATAGTCATCTGCTTTTGATGCCAGGCTTTTTGTTCGTAATGCCCTAAAATTAAGGCTAGTCTCGTCAGCGTTATAAATTTGTTGGGGAGAATACTATCCCTCTCTTATCATTTTTTCAAACTCACCCAAGTATTCATTTGCTGCATCACGATCAGAAGAAAGCTTCTGTCCAGTAATTGTTAGCTGACGGATTCCATCACGTTTTTCGAATCTGTCCAACCAACCCGTACTCGCACTAAAAGACTCATCACCATTCATTAACTTGTTCAGGTAAATAGCGTTCTCCTGAACCAGTGCTCCACTCAAAGGAGTTCCCCTTTCGCTTTCCTGCGTAAACCAAAGGAAAAGAGCATCGTCCACTTCATCTTACTGGGACTGTTTCAAGGTCTGCCGAATTTCAAGTGTTTTTCATGAAGACGTTGCACAGGACTGTTCAAGCTTCACTCGGTTTTTCTTCCAATCACAAGTGGTAGCTTTGTCAACACCCAGTTCCATTGCCAGTTTAGATGCATTCTCACCATTGTCTATCCGCTTCAAAGCATTCAGTTTTTCTTTGAGAGTTAACGTTGTATGTTTTCATTTACTCTTGACGAAAATACGTGCTCCACTGCACTTGAACAAATTCCATGCAACTGTTACGCGTGCCAGCAATCGATAACTAGCATAACCAAGCTCTTTGCGAGCCAACTGGCAGTGCACTGACCTCAGAAACTACAAAGGTCTCAACAATGCACAACAACAAGGGCAGGGAGTAAGAGTGAGCCATTGTTCCCACTCTTGTTCCCATTTGTTACCATGGTGTACCTACATATCTGCTTGGTATACTTCATTCTAGAAACTCGTCGCCGTAATTCCGGCTAATCCAAACAAATCGATAATCCGAACAAGGTCCAGTCCCAATTAGTTCGGATTAACGGGACTCTACTGTACATCGACTAACAAGTGGGGCAACACAACGTATGTACGTAACTGTACAAAATGTTGAGGAGACAGAGAATCTACGTTGGCACTGCGCTATGTATCAAAAGATTCAAATGGCTCTGAGCTCTATGGAACTTAACATCTGAGGTCATCAGTCCCCTAGAACTTACAACTACTTAAACGTAACTAACCTAAGGACATCACACACATCCATTCCCGAGGTAGGATTCGAACCTGCGACCGTAGCAATCGCGCGGTTCCAGACTGAAGCGTCTAGAACCGTTCGGCCGACCGGCCGTTATGTATCACAAGCAGACATGAAACTGGATCATATGGTTCATCGTGAAGGCAAAGGAGGTAAGACAAAAATTTTCTTGTGACGTTTGTCATAGGTCACAAGTGCTGCTTTCTGTGACAGAGACTTGACTGATTTGATTAGTTAGAACCAAATGTTGTTTGCGACAGTTATAAATTTCATCTAACGGAGGGTTATCTTAATAATGTCGCATGGCCATCTTAGCTGGCACTGATATTTAGCCTCGTTGATTTCAGGAACGCCAGCTGACTCCTTATAAACAAAACTGATGTAAAAAAATTATATTAAGGCAAGGTGTCTGTTCTTTCGGACATGTTGGCATCCGTATAACTAATGCATCTCTGTGGGCAATGAATCCACCGCTTTCAGTGTGGACGCATAATTACGGTGACTTCCAGCCGGAATCTAAAATTAGCGAACATGGAGGGCGTAGACAGGAACTGCAGATACGTGGGACTGTGAGTCGGCCGAGCAGCGTTCCGAGTTAGTCTGCGCAATTTGCAGTAAACACCGTACAGGTGGTACAGTGGTTAAGGCAGCTGTCTAGTAAGCTCGAGATCACGGTTTCGAGTCTCGATGTGACACACAATTTCACTCCTCGCTGCTGATTCCACATACAGTTCCGATGCAGCTATCATTAGTTTCTTCCCTTTCGTTTCTCCCGCCTCCACCTTCAGTTTACACAAAATGGTGTAATAAGGCAAGAAGACATATCTGGTAATAGTTTTTTTTTTTTAATATGATGTATTCTGCCACAGCTTGCAGACAATACTTCGATAGTTTAGTGTGGCGTGCCATTCTTACAAGGGAACCTCCCCATCGCACCCTCCTCAGATTTTGTTATAAGCTGGCACAGTGGATAGGCCTTGAAAAACTGAACACAGATCAATCGAGAAAACAGGAAGAAGTTGTGTGGAACTATGAAAAAAATAAGTAAAATATACAAACTGAGTAGTCCATGCTCAAGATAGGCAACATTAAGGAGTGTGCCAGTTCAATAGCGCCGTGGTCCTGTGGTTAGCGTGAGCAGCTGTTGAACAAGAGGTCCTTGATTCAAGTCTTCCCTCGAGCGAAAATTTTAATTTTTTATTTTCAGACAATTATCAAAATTCAGGCACACACACACAATCAACTTCGCTCTCCAAAATTCCAGGACATGTTCAGATTTGTTTGGACATATGCAGGATTTGACGGTCTACACACGGAAAAATTTGAAAACGTTAAAAACATATGTTTTGACAGAGCACAGTGAAAACTTGTGCGACTGTGGAACTGTTTCATTCATTTGTTGCAGCTTATGTGGCAAACTCTTATGTTTTCATCACTTTTTTGTGAGTGATTATCACATCCACAAGAAAATCTAAATCGGGCAAGGTAGAAGAATCTTTTTACCCATTCGCCAAGTGTACAAGTTAGGTGGGTCGACGACATATTCCTGTCATGTGACGCACATGCCGTCACCATTGTCGTATAGAATATATCAGATGTGTTTTCCTGTGGTGGAATCGGTTGACCTATGACCTTGCGATCAAATGTTTTCGGTTCCCATTGGAGAGGCACGTCCTTTCGTCTACCAATCGCACGGTTTTGCGGTGCGGTCGCAAAACACAGACACTAAACTTATTACAGTGAACAGAGACGTCAATGAACGAACGGACAGATCATAACTGCGAAAATAAAGAATTTAAACTTTTCACTCGAGGAAGGACTAGAACCACGGACCTCTCGTTCCACAGCTGCTCACGCTAACCACGGGACCACGGCGTTCCTGATCTCGCACTGTCCTTGATGTTGTCTATCTTGCACATAGACTACTCAGTTTGTATATTTTGCTTATTTTTTTCATAGTTCCACACAACTGCTTCCTGTTTTCTTGATTGATCTGCGTTCAGTTTTTCAAGGCGTATCCACTGTGCCAACTTATAACTAAATCTGAGGGGGGTGCGATGGGGAGGTTCCCTTGTTAGTAGTTAAAGTAATGTCAAACCATTTCAGAACATGAAACGAGAATGTTCATCTGTTTCTTTTTTGACCTCTAGAGACGTAGGAAATATATCTGCGCACTGCAATTTGCACAGATGTTACCAGGTAAGACACTGTAGTTTGACAATTCATGCTTCTCAAAATGTTGACAGAACGTGCCGCCTCCGTCTAAATTTCCTCGCTGTCGCTACGCAGCCTGATTGATCGGTGGTAACTCCGGCGTCCAGGGTCAGAAGGTGGCGTAGGTGACGCCGATGAAAATCCCCGACGAACAGCGGCCGTGACCAGAGTGCCCTCATCAGATCCGCCGTGACTAAGTCCATCAGCAGAAACCACAAATTCCAGTAGAAACGCGCCCCTCTCGTACCACCGGCGAAATTAAAAGAAAGGATCTTCCGCTAATGGGGCCATGTGCCAAGAGGGTGACGTCGTCCAGCTGTTGGGAAGGGCCGGACGGCCTCGTGCGCTACCCAGAATGTATCACGCCGCGGTCACCTCACCACGTGGGACACACCTGTCAGCACAGGGGCTGAGTCAGCCGCCAGGGCGTCATAGCCTCCCGTAGCGTCGCTCGCATCGCATGCGTTGCTACGTCGAATTGGCACTCTAAGAAAGGCATGCAGCCTAATTCTGTCTCCCTGGCTGGTGTAGTGGTGTCCACAGGAATGCTCGATGTTGGTACTACAGAACACCAGTTACGAGGACCTGTTCTGGATCCAGCTTCGAAGGAAGTTACGTACGAAAACGTTTGGTCAAATTTCCACAAATATTAGAGACAACACCTTCTTCAATACTGCTTCATTCAAAAACTAAACTTTTTGTAAATATGGGATTATACACCTAACAATAACCGATAATTCTTTCCCTTAATTCTGTTAGATTTTTTAACCAACGCCTAATTCGTATCAATCCAACCTGCTCGGGAATTCACGCACATGTGTATTCTGACGACCATTAGTAGCCTGCCACGCTTCGCACTCAAACGAAATGTGTTTTCAAAGTCCCAACAAAATCTGGCACAGGCTTGATTTTCGCTAGCACTAGAAATTCAATGCATACGTAAAGAGCGTGAGAGGATATTCGTTGTTTCTTGTAAAATGAAGATGGTTGTA
Organism: Schistocerca americana; assembly: GCF_021461395.2. Classification (NCBI taxonomy): domain Eukaryota; kingdom Metazoa; phylum Arthropoda; class Insecta; order Orthoptera; family Acrididae; genus Schistocerca; species Schistocerca americana. The sequence goes on along the minus strand of NC_060120.1, from coordinate 836,972,517 downwards.
TTTAATGTTGGTTATGTGTTGTTTGAAACCCTTACATTGTAATTCTCGGTCACACCGATGTCGGTTAGGGTGGGGTCCGACAGACATCGCTCAGGCAGGTGTCCAGGTGCGTTAACACCGCAGGGTTGCAAGTGAAGGGCTCACTTCATGCCAACTCGATCTGAGTCTACCGCCTACACCGACACCAAAAAGTCTCTAGGACTATTGACCAGTTGCCGTATTTAGAATGACCTGTAATGCCCAAATATTTGTGATAGCGTAACGTGTGTTATTGTTTCCCATTTGGCTCGTTAAAGGAGTCGAGAACATCTAGTCAGCTTTAGTCTACTTTTTCCTCTTATCTTCAAAAAACTTTTCCATCCTGACACTAAGGGTCTGTCGTCGGTCTAGTGCCCCTGTGGTTCTCAGTTTGACTCCTTCCTGTTAGTTGTTTGATTGTGTAATTAAGAACTCGCTCTTTCGTCTGTATTGCGTCCATGCAGTTGCCAGTGGGTCAATAGTAACTTCCGTGAGATCTTGTTAGACGTTGACTATCCATCGAACTTTGTTTCTTCGGGCACCGTTTATGATGTATAATATTTTCTTGGTTAATATTGAGTCGACCATTCTCTACTCTTACAAAATTTAGGATTCTTTTGTCTTTTTTTTCGGTACAACTTTCGTACACAGGAGAGGTTGGCCACAGAGTGGTGCAGCTACTGTCGTCGTAGGAACGTTGGACAGGAGCAGAAATGATTAGCAGACAACTTAACGTAGCAGACACATTATTTAATTGCACACTACTGGCCATTAAAATTGCTACACAAAGAAGAAATGCAGATGATAAACGGGCATTCATTGGACAAATATATTATATTAGAACTGACATGTGATTACATTTTCACGCAATTTGGTTGCATAGATCCTGAGAAATCAGTCCATAGAACAACCACATCTGGTTGTAATAACGGCCTTGATACGCCAGGGCGTTGAGTCACAGAGCTTGGATGGCATGTATAGGTACAGCTGCCCATGCAGCTTCAACACGATACCACACTTCATCAAGAGTAGTGACTGGCGTATTCTGACGAGCCAGTTGCTCTGCCACCATTGACCAGACATTTTCCATTGGCGAGAGATCTGGAGAATGTGCTGGCCAGGGCATCAGTCGAACATTTTCTGTATCCAGAAATGCCGGTACAGGACCTGCAACATGCGGTCGTGCATTATCCTGCTGAAATGTAGGGTATCGCAGGGATCGAATGAAGGGTAGAGCCACAGGTCGTAACACATCTGAAATGTAACGTCTACTGTTCAAAGTGACATCAACGCGAACAAGAGGTGACCGAGACGTGTAACCAATGACACCCCATACCATCACGTCAGGTTATATGCCAGTATGGCGATGACGAATACACGCTTCCAATGTGCGTTCACCGCGATGTCGCCAAACACGGGTGCGCCCATCATGATGCTGTAAACAGAACCTGGATTCATCCAAAAAAATGACGTTTTGCCATTCGTGCACCCAGGTTCGTCGTTGAGTACACCATCGCAGGCGCTCCTGTCTGTGATGCAGCGTCAAGGGTAACCACAGCCATGGTCTCCGAGCTGATAGTCCATGCTGCTGCAAACGTCGTCGCACTGTTCGTGCACATGGTTGTTGTCTTGCAAACGTCCCCATCTGTTGACTCAGGGATCGAGACGTGGCTGTACGAGCCGTTACAGCCATGGGGATATGATTACTGTCATCTCGACTGCTAGTGGTACGAGGCCGTTGGGAGCCAGCACGGCGTTCCGTATTACCCTCCTGAACCCACCGATTCCATATTCTGCTAACAGTCATTGGATCTCGACTAACGCGAGAAGCAGTGTCGCGATACGATGAACCGCAATCGCGGTAGGCTACAATCCGACTTTTGTCAAAGTCGGAAACGTGATGGTACGCATTTCTCCTCCTTACACGAGGCATCACAACAACGTTTCACCAGGCAACGCCGGTCAACTGCTGTTTGTGTATGAGAAATCGGTTGGATACTTTCCTCATGTCAGCACGTTGTAGGTGTCGCTACCGGCGCCAACGTTGTGTGAATGCTCTGAAAAGTTAATAATTTGCATATCACAGCATCTTCTTCCTGTCGGTTAAATTTCGGGTCTGTAGCACGTCATCTTCGTGGTGTAGCAGTTTTAATAACCAGTAGTGTATTTCTCCAAGTCTGCAAAGACTCATTGCAAATATTGTAGCAAGAAATAGATTACAGCAATTGATGTCACAAGGAAAAGGCTCTGAGCGAGAGTGGGCTGAGTGGCCGACGCCGGCCGTTCTACAGCGCGGCGGCAGAGGGCATTCGTAGTCCAAAGCCGCTGGCGGCATGACCCAGCGGGCGCGCACCATTGGGTCCTTCAGATCCCATTATTTTTCTGTAGATGGCATGTCAAAGGAGTTTTTCAGTCTTTAGTCCTGTGTGTGTTTAGTAAGATGCATGCACTTTCCCAATGTAATATGCATACACTTCCTTGAGGTGGTAGCACAAAGTTATAGGGAACTTAAAAAGGTGTGTTAGAGAGTATTAGGGCAGTTCAAATAACGTTTATTGAATGCTTCACTACAACTGAAATTGACACAGATACCGAACATTATTTTTCAACATAGTCACCAAATCACCAGAGAGAAATTCGCCACATCCAGAATCTACAGACAGTCAATGCCTAATGAATCTCTGCTGTTATCAAGGCATTGGCCTCATACCTAGCTTGCATTTATCACGAATCTCTCCCTCAGAACAAAGTGCCAAGCGACTGGAAAAAAGCGCAGGTGACTCCTGTATATAAGAAAGGTAAAAGAATGGACCCGCGAAATTACAGACCAATATCACTAACTTCGGTTTGCTGCAGAATCATTGAAAACATTCTCAGTTGGAATATAATAAGGCTAAGCAGCTTATGTGCACGAATAAGCATGGTTTTATAAATCGTCGCTAATGCGAAACTCAGCTTGCCCTTTTCTCACAAGATATACTGAGAACTGTGGATGAAGAGCATCAGGCAGTTTCCATATTTCTAGATTTTCCGGAAAGCAAGTGACATGGTGCCCCATTGCAGGCTGTTAACGAACTTACGAGCAAGTGGAATAAGTTCTGTGAATGGCTCGAAGACATCTTAAGTAATAGAACACAGTAAGTCGTCCTCGAAAGCGAGCGTTCATCAGAGGCAAGGGTATCGACGGGAGTACCCAGGGAAGTGTGATAGGATGGCTGTTGTTCTCTTTATACGAGGGTGAGTCAAATGAAAACCTTAAATATTTTTTTAAATATTTGCTGTGCAGAAGTGGTACAAAGCTGTGTCACTTTTCAACATAATCTCCCCCGCGCTCAATGCAAGTCCTCCAGCGCTTACAAAGTGCGTAAATTCCTATAGAAACAAATTCTTTTTGTAGTCCGCGCAATCACTCATGCACCGCGTGGCGTACCTCTTCATCAGAACGGAACTTCTTTCCTCCCATTGCGCCTTTGAGTGGTCCAAACATATGGAAATCACTTGGCGATGAGGAATGGCACCATTGCTTGCTCGCTCTCTTCGTTTCCGGTTGGTGGAAGTAAACCCGGGTTTCACCCCCAGTAACGATTCTTTGCAAGGAATCCATCACCTTCTCGATCAAAGCGCCGAAGAAGTTCTTCACAAGCTTCAACACGTCGTTCTCTCATTTCAGGAGTCAGCTGCCGTGGCACCCATCTTGCAGACACTTTGTGAAACTGGAGCACATCATGCACAATGTGGTGTGCTGATCCATGACTAATCTGTAAACATGCTGCAATGTCATTCAGTGTCGCTCGGCGGTTTTCCTTCACTATGGCTTCAACTGCTGCAATGTTCTGTGGAGTCACAACTCGTTGTGCCTGACCTGGACGAGGAGCATCTTCCATTCAAGTCATGCCATTTGTGAACTTCCTACTCCATTCGTAGACATGCTGCTGTGACAAACATGCATCACCGTACTGAACCTTCATTCGTCGATGAATTTCAATAGATTTCACGCCTTTACTACGCAAGAACCGAATAACAGAACGCTGTTCTTCCCTGGTGCGAGTCGCAAGTGGGGCGGCCAACTTTATACTGATACTGCGACGGTACGTGTGCATCTGCACTATGCTGCCACCTACAGACCACTCTGCACGCTGTTTGTTCAAATGGTTCGAATGGCTCTGAGCACTATGGGACTTAACTTCTAAGGTCATCAGTCCCCTAGAACTTAGAACTACTTAAACTTAACTAACCTGCCCGAGGCAGGATTCAAACCTGCGACCGTAGCGGTCGCGCGGTTCCAGACTGTAGCGCCTAGAACCGCTCGACCACCCCGGCCGGCCACGCTGTTTGTAGCACGCTTACCAACTTACAGGATAAGGGCGCCAAATTTCGAGTTGTTATTGCAAATTTAAGGTTTTCATTTGACTCATCCTCCTATATAAATGATTTGGCGGACAATATGGGCAGCAATCTGCGGTTGTTTGCTGATGATGCCGCGGCGTACGGTAAGTTGTCGATGCTGAGTGACTGTAGGAAGATACAAGATGGCTTAGACAAAATTTCTAGTTGGTGTGATGAATGGCAGCTAGCCCTAAATGTGGAAAAAAGCAAGTTAATGCCGCTGAGTAGGAAAAACAAACCTGTATTGTTCTGATACAGTGTTACTAGTGTCCAGTTTGATACAATCAAGACGTTTAAATATCTGGGTGCAACGTTGCAAAGGGATATTAGGTGGAACGAGCGTGTGAAAACTGTGGCAAGGAAGGCAAATGGTCGACGGTTTATTGGGAGAATTCTAGAAAAGAGTGGATCACCGGTAAAGGAGACCGCATATAGGATCTGGTGCGACCTATTCTTGAGTACTGCTCGAATGTTTGGGATCCGTACCAGGTCGGATTGAAGGAACACATAGAAGCAATTCATAAGATGCTTCGGGAACTCAAACGAGAATCCCTAGACGGAAGGCACTTTCTTTTCGGGAAACACTATTGAGGAAATTTAGAGAACTGGCATTTGAACCTGACTGGCTATCGATTCTGCTCCCGCCAACATACATCGCGCGTAAGGCCCGAAAAGATAAGAAACGAGAAATTAGGGCTCATACAGAGGCGTATAGACAGCCGTTTAGTAGTGGTACAGGGTACCCTCCGCCATGCACCGTACATTGGTTTGCAGAGTATCTATGTAGATGTAGATGCATCGGCCTAGGTTCAGTCAGCTTGTTGTAGAATAGTTCACTAGAATACAAGAAGATCCACCAAAAATATGTCTATAATGTTAATCCAGATATGACATTGTTCATTCTCGAGTTATGTCACATTTTGTACAGAACTGGACAAATGCTTGTGCTAGCGCTTGAAGGCTGCAGGTTGCGATCAGAGTGTTGTCCAGCTCGCTGTATGGTTGTTATCCACTTCACCCATTCCTCATGGTCTTTAACTAACACGTACAAAAACTCTCATTATTGGTGTACGGTTAGCTGCAGATGATGCGAGTACTGCGCTGAGCACTGTTATTGAAAGATGCCACAGGAGCCAGTTTCACGGAATTTTGCGAGAAGTTTCACCACCACACTGTGGGCAGTGGGTGGTCTGTCTGGACGCCGTTGGCAGAAATCCTCTGCCATAGCAAGATGATCCCCTGTCGTGATATCCGAACGATCTTAATGCGCCCGGATTGTGTTAATGGTACCAGCTTCCACCTCACTAAGGAAGAAACATCAGTCATGATTTGAGAATGAATAAAGCTTTGCTCAAATGAAAGACACCATCCTTTGTCTCGTGTAATTCTCTGTATGTTACGTACGTCACATGACCCCTTTCCATTTGACAGTTACGAGTTGCATTCAAGATGGCGGCTTACAAAACGTTCGCCGTTTTGATTACATACGTAGTCCATCAGGTAGTATTATGACAGTTTCCCGAGGTCAGAAATCTTTTGTGACTTATGGTATTATTTTGTTTTATGAAAAATGCTAATGTCTCAAGACTGTCTTACACTCGTCCTCTTCTGTCGTAGACTATCAATACTTACTCTTTATTTGTGTTATGTAGTCTACTCTTTGTCCTCATTTAATAAAAAAAAATGGTTCAAATGGCTCTGAGCACTATGGAACTTAACATCTGAGGTCATCAGTCACCTAGCACTTAGAACTACTTAAACCTAACCAACCTAAGGACATCACACACATCCATGCACGAGGCAGGATTCGAACCTGCGACCGTAGCGGTCGTGCAGTTCCAGACTGAAGCACCTAGAACCGCTCGGCCACCGTGGCCGGCCCTCATTTAATAATTTTTAATCTTTTTCAGCAAATATTTTTTGTTGGTCGTCTTAACAAAATGGTGCAATGGATTGGCCGCCACTGTCGCAGACTCAAGTGCTCACAGCACGTTCCAGAAAACGAACCTATCTTCATTCGACTACATGATAACGAATTCCAATGCCTATTTGTGAGCGTCATTTTATCGCAAAGTTAACCCGTAAGCATAAAACTGATTACCCACCTTTTCACGGTCACGCATCACTGTGTTAAAAGAGAGGTCTACAACACGGGCTTCGCCGATTTTCGTCACTCATCTCGTCATTATAACAGGCCTTTCTCTCTTCTGACTTTTGTATTCACTAGAAACAATATTAATAATTTACTAAACGGAAAGAGCGATTATACATAGCCTCACAGATCATACTTTAACTTCCAGTTCATCCAACACTTCGTATTTGAGAAGGGTGCTTCCGCACTTAAGGACTACCTCGTAGTTTAACTGTGCATCTATTAAGGAAGTTATGTATTAAAAATTATAAACAGCCGACCAGTTGCAATGGGTAAAGAAATCTTTACCTAGGTTTCAACAAATTTAAATTTGTCTTCTTCAGAAGGTGGCAATTTTACATTAGTATGGACTGATGTATCATCGACGTTTTTACAAATGTCTGCATAGATCCATATATCCAAATTAAAATATAGCCCTAAAAATAGGGTTTGTCATGTAAATATAAACTAGTACATGGATGTTGCAGAGCTCACCAGCGCTGGACATATGGATCTATGCAGACATTTGTAAAAACGGCGATGATACATCAGTCCATACTAATGTAAAATTGCCACCTTCTAAAGAAGACAAATTTAAATTTGTTGAAACCTAGGTAAAGATTTCTTTACCCATTGCAACTGGTCGGCTGTTTATAACTTTTATTACGTGGAACCGTTGCTGTTGTGCAGCTATGTTTAAAATACTGAAGTTATGTATTCTAGCGTTGTCGGCACACAGTTCCGACAAGTAACTCTGAATGCATTAATCAACGAAAAAAGACATGTATTGTAAATCACATCCGTCAGGGAACGGAAGGGCTACCGAGCAGTGGGACCCCATATATCACAACATGAAAATGTCACGTTCCGTTCCAAGAACACATACAGGTGAAAGTAATCTGCGTAATTGCGCTGCACAGCTCGAGTCCGTTATTTATGTTTTGTACTGGCGTAAGAGCTTGAACGCAAATATCTTTTAAATGGAACCCGGGCTGCATATTTATACGGTAGTAATGTTTGGTATGTAAATATATAAAACTACAACCAGTCACTTTTTTGAATAGTTATTTAGTTATTTATCATTCCATGAACTGTTTTTTTAAAGATCTTTGTAACAAGCAACAGTTGCATAGCACATGTTGGATACTGGCAAAGTTTCGCTGTCACAGAGTAAACGTATACAGATCGTGTAACAGTGCGTGAACTGATGTACCAACTGGCCATCAAAATGTAAGTAAACAGACGAACACTAACAGAAAAAAAGCCACCCATACTATCGCAAGCCAGAACCCAGCATTACACTGGAAATAGTGATGTAGCTTCCAGAAAACCTGAAAAGGTTCGAAAACTGGCTCATGGATTAATAAATAACTACTCAAAAAAAGGACTCGTTGCAGTTTGATGTATTTACATTCCACTAACAGTCACTGGTTCTAAAATATCCTTAATGGATAAGCATAATAAGTAATGTTAGGTTTTGTTTCACAGAAAACAGTGACTTGCATTTATACCTGTATTGATAGACCGAAGGTCAATATGAATTTATGACACAGGCGCCAGATTATAGCCCTGTACCTTATATCATTTTTTTTACCATGTCCTACGTGGATGAGGTTATTAGAAATTTATTTCCAAGTACTGATGGCGTGCAGCCCACCGGAATTTCCAGTGCCAAGTATGCTCCGCAGATTCCATATCATGCAGTGTTACGGACAGGATTTTAACTGCAATGCATTAAGAAACTTCTCAGACAGCTGTAGCACGATTTTAATGTTACACAATCGATAGCTATCTTTCTGCTGACACTTGAACTACATGCAATAAAATCGTCATAACTTCTGAACGGTTTGCGTTATGACGTTCAAACTGCACACTTGGTCGTGGGACACGTTGGAAATTAATATGATTTGGTTTAGCGACGAAGCCCACATTCATTTGGATGGTATCGTCAATAAGCAAAATTGGCGCATTTGATGGGCTGAGAATCAGCATTTCGCAATCGGGTGACTGTCGTGTGCAATGTCCAATCACGATAATTGGTACGATATTCCGTGATGGCACAGTGACTACCGAATGGTACGTGTAGGTTTTGGAAAACGGTTTCAACCCCATTATCCAAAAGGAATCCCTATTTCGACAAGATGTGGTTCGTGCAAGACGAAGCTCGACCCCATCGAAGCAGGAGAGTGTTTCATGTCCTGGTGGAGAACTTTGGGGACCGCATTCTGGCTCCTGGGTACCCACAGACCACTGGCAAGGGTTCGGTTGGCCGCCATATTCTCCGGATCTGAACACATGCGACTCCTTTTTGTGGGGCTGTATTAAAGATTAGGTGTACAGCAGCAACCCCAAAACCACTGCTGAGCTGAAAGGAGCCATTCAGGAGGCCATCGACAGCTTCGATGTTCCGGCACTTCAGCGGGTCATGCAGAATTTCGCCTTTCGTCTGCGCCACATCATCGCCAATGATGGCAAGCAAATCCAAAATATCATAACGTAAATCCGAATATCTGTAGTGACGTTTACATGTTGAATAAAGTGTGTGCATGCCGTAGTTTCCGACTAATTTATGTTTTTTTTTTTCCATGTAGTTCAATAATTTTCACGCTGTATACCCCTTATGTCAGACACATATCATGAAATCCTGCAGGATTTTAACAATAATATTGATTGTAATTCACTCATGACGATGGTCGTTGACTTAATTACATCAAGAAACACAGCATCCAGCCACTTTTACACAGCATTATGTTTGACAAGACACGTTATTAACCCGTTTTTCTTTTTGCCTGTATATTGAAAGCTGGAGCTGCCATATGCAAAATAAAATTCGCTTAGCTACTTAGTTTTATTTAATCTCATTTACGTAAAGAAAACTAGTGATAACAATTTTTTTTATTGCCTCGGTCGCACTGGATTTCTAGTTTCAACAGGACGAAGCTGTCATCTTGAGATCCACATGCACATTGCGGGTCTGAAGACAATAACTCAGCCCTGTCGAAACTAGAAATCCAGTCAAGGCAATAAAAAACTACATATCTCAAGCTTTTTTTTACACTCAATTAATTGGTAGCTCTCCAGCTGACAATGTCAGGTATTTATAAGTTTAATTTATGCACTTATTTTTAATGCGTAACTTCGTTCTTTTATAAGAGAGGGGCTGTATTCACCTGAAATCACTGTAGGAACGGGGCCAGATATTATACAACATGGTTCAAATGGCTCAAGCACTATGGGACTTAACATCTGAGGTCATCAGTCCCCTAGACTTGGAACTACTTAAACCTAACTAACCTAAGGACATCACACACATCCATGCTCGAGGCAGGATTCGAACCTGCGACCGTAGCAGCAGCGCGGTTCCGGACTGAAGCGCCTAGAACCGCTCGGCCACAGAGGCCGGTTATTATACCAGAAGAAGTGAGGTCAGCAGTGAGGGAAATAAAAAGCGGGAAAACGGCAGGACCAGAAGTGATGCGTTTTGAACTCCTTAAGTCGTTTGATGAAGAACGAATACAATGGTTGGCAGAAATATTCTAAATATTTTATAAAATTTATAATTCCTTCCTCATAAACGGCTGCAGTCAGAATTATCAGTCTTGCCAAAAATCAAATGAGGAGCTAAAAAATGGAGCAATTTTGGAAAGATAAGAAATTATTCACAAAATAAAGCTACAAAGTTTGTGAAGAACAAATAGCACCTACACAGCTCGGATTCAGAAATGCTGTCGACGCTCGAGAGGTTCTCTTCTGCAGTGAAATCTTATTCTAGAACAGTAGAGACACGAACTGTTACGTCTGTGCCTATTTTCTTGACTATCAAAAGGCTTTAATAGAGTACCACATAACAAGACGGCTGAGGTGCTAAAAATAGTAGGATAGGCGACAAAGGCCTTCGGATTATAATCATGTTGGAATCAATATCCTGCTATGAGAGCAGAAAATGAGAAATCTGACACTAAAGCTATGCCGAGGAATGAGATAAGGTTGTATTTTGTCGCCATTGATATTCACTCTCCTTTGGGAATATATTTTCTGAGAAGACTTTGAAAATTGCGAAGAAATCGTTTTGAATGGAAAGAAGTTGAACATCACTTGTGGGCGGACCCACATGTCGCAAGTGTTGGTTGGACTAAACTGCAGAAGTTTAGCTGGGAAGCCCTTAGACATCCCTCATACAGACGCTATCTCTCCCCTTACGATTTCCATATTTTTAGAACTACGACAAAGACTTTCGTGGCCGTACACTTGCTTCAGATGAAGAGGTCACGCCTACGTAGTCATGTCTCCATAGACAGCCACAGACCTTTTTTCCATGAAGGTGCCGACCGTCTTATATCACAGTGGGATAAATGTCTTAACAATTATGGTGATTCATTTTGAGATAATAAACATTTTATTTACTTTTTTAAAATATGAACACACCACCATTTGACTGTATTGTTGTTTATTTAATGACGATCCAGGTTTTGAATTTTATGCCATTTTCGACTGAGCTTATGTGATTAACCTATAATGCAGGACATCAGGCTCAAACTTGGCCATAAATTAAGAAATATATTCACTCTCCACGGAATGCCACAGGTAAAATCATCATCTTGTAACAAGATCAATAAATAATAATGGGAGCACGTCATATTTAATAAAATTTATTAAAAATGACTTGCTCTCACAGATGATGATTTTACATCTCGCATTCTGTGGGGAGCGAATATTTTTCTTAATTTATGGCCATTTTTGAGCGTAATGTCCTGCAATATATGTTAATCACATAGAGTCAATCAGTTGAAAAATGTCATAAAAGGCCGAAAACTGTGTCATAATTAAATAAACAACAGTGCAGTCAAATGGCGGTGTGTTCATTTAAAAATTGTTGTACGACTGTTGCTCAGCTACATCAAGAACTATTTCATTTACTTTTTCAGTCTGTCTCGTTTTCATTTGATTGCCCCTAATATTTGCCGAAAGCTCGAACAGTCTTCAGCATCTTGTGTCCCTAACAAATGAAAGTAGTGACCGTTATGGCCCAGAAACCAACGTAAGTAAAATAAAATTAATGGTCATCAGCAAGTAAGACATACCGAACTGTCATCTAAACATTAATAGTAAACTTGTAGAACAAGTAAACAAATACATGTTTCTGGAAAATTAACGATCAATGGAATAGCTCCCAAGAAAACCGTATTGAGAAAATCAGAGGCGCGTTTTGTAAAATAACTAAGGTGTTCAAGAGCTTCCACCTCTCAACCGGAAAAAAAGTAAATGCCTACGCTGATACGTATTTCCCATCATTTTTTATGGAGCTGTGACCTGGACTTTGGCCGAGGCGACGAGCATTTGAGTTCAGGCATTCATCTTGAGGCTGAACAAGAGGACGTTAAAGTGCCATGCACAGATAAAATTGCTAATAATGGCATTCTCCGCCAAGTGAAGAAAGGAAAAGAAATCCTACACACAGTAAAATGTAGAAAACTACAATATCTTGGCCATGTAATGAGGGGTGGAAATACGTACAAACTGCTGAAGAACATTCTACTTGGAAAGACACCTGGTAAAAGAGTACGAGGAAGAAGATGGGTCAGAAATTAAGAACGGACTTCACACACGAGCGACGAACTTTTTCGAATAAACAAAATTGATATGGTCACCAACATCCGAAACGGATAGGCACTAGAAGGACAATATCCATAATGCAGAAGCATTTAGCTACACTGATGCGGCGCAGCATTCGCCATGGGCCGATGTAAGCATTTGTTTACATCGGAAGTTACACCTAAAAGCAAATTATAATTTTCTTATACATTCAAAAACAGCTTCTTAAGTCAATTGTGTTCATAAACATTATTTTATACCGTAACTCTTGATACATGGCTCTGTGAGACTTAAACATGCATAATATGTGTTGAATATACTGTAATGAGTCTTGCGGACTACGGATAGTCTGGGGTTAACTGAATACTAACTAAATTAGATTGAATGTTAAGATAGCAATATGGCATGTTGTTGTTGTCGTGGTCTTCAGTCCGAGGACTGGTTTGATACAGACCTCCATGCTACTCTGTCCTGCGCAAGCCTCTTCATCTTCAAATAACTACTGCAACCTACAGCCTTTTGGATCTGCTTACTGCATTCGTCTCTTGGTCTCCCTTTACAATTTTCACCTCAGACACTCCCTTCCCGTACTAAATTGGTGATCCCTTGATGGCTCAGAACGTGTCCTATCTACTGATCTCTTCTTCTAGTCAGGTTGTGCCACAAATTTCTTTTCCCCCCTAGTTCTATTCAGTAACGCCTCGTTAGTTACGTGATCTACCTGTAACCTCCCCCTCACTTATCGACCTTAATGACAGTGAAAAATTAAACCGTGTGCACCTAATGGAAATTTGGGAAAAGCAATCGTCACCGAAGTTAATTTGTCGGTAAAGAGGGAGGCAAGGGTTACATCTAAACGAAAGGAATAATGCAAATGAAATTGGTGGAAATTAATTTTGAGAAAGGGGTAAAATTAATAAAGAAAGTAAATGTGCGGTCGTTACGTTAACAATTAATTGACGTTAATTAGATATTTGAGATTTGGGGAAAATTATGTTCGCCAGCCCTATGGACAACTACTGTTGTAGTAGCCACAACCAACAGGCGGGGAAGCCGCCGGCGGTGGAGCACGCACCACCGGGTAAACACAGGACGAGTCGGACGACAGATCAACGACAACATACAACAACCGACCACGACCGACTATGAGCGACACAAGAGATAAACAACGGAGGCTTGTGGAAACCACAACACCAAACACCAAACGTAAATCCACTCAGAACCAGAACCAGGCAAATGTCAACAACGAGCAACGACCAGAACGCAGTACCGCCTAGATTGAAACGAAATCCAGAGCGAGTACCAGACTGGCTGGACTAGGTTTTTTTTTTTTTTTTTTTTTTTTACTTTATTGTAATTTTGATACCTGAACAACCAGGTAGGCTGGCAGCAGCACAATCCGCCGCTCTTCAGCCGAAGAGAGTACACGGAGATAAACAAAGAAGAGACATCATTTAGTAAACGGTGGGAAAAAAAACAGGAGACACAAGAACATGAAAGCACAAGAAGCCGTTCACACTTGATGACAATCCACACTACGAACTGGAGACCCGACGCACAAACACTGAAGAAGACGATGTCACTGGTGAACAATGGAGCGTGACGGCGAAACTGAACACTAAACAAGACGGCACACACGATACACTGATGGCGGTGATCTCCAGCGCGCGAATGTCCACTGAGCGTGTGCGAGTCCGGGGACCTGCCAAGAGGGGAACAGGGGTGAGGAGGGGGAGAGGGGAGGATGCCACGGCTTAGGAGACGGGGACAGGAGGATAGGGACAGGGGAGGGGAGGCCCGGGAGAAAAGGAGGAAGGAGGGAAAAGGGAGAGAAGGGAGGGAGGGTGCCCAGAGGAGTAAGTACAGGAGGAGGGTGGGAGGATCAAAGTTGGTAGGAGGGGTAGATGGAGGGGAGGAGGGCATCAGCAGGGAGAGGGAGCTGGCGGAAGCCACCTTGGGAGAGGGTAAGGAGGGTGGAGAGATGGAGACCGGGTGGGACGTGGGAATACAGGCGCGGCAGCGGGCGGGGGTGGGAGAGGAGTGGGGAGACGAGCGGGTGAGGAGGATCAAGTTTACGGGAGGTGTACAGGATCCGTATCCTTTCAAGGAAAAGGAGGAGGTGGGGGAAGGGGATGAGATCATACAGGATCCGTGTGGGGGAGGGGAGACGGATGCGGTAGGCGAGGCAGAGAGCATGGCGTTCCAGTTTTTTTTTTTTTTTTCGTTATTGAATTTCAATTCCCCCCAAAGGGGGGCGGGCTGGCAGCAGCTTAGGACGCCGCTCTGCAGCCTACAGATTTTCTGACAAAGAGCAGGAGAATAAATAATAATAAAAAAACAGGCGATAAAATCGGGGACTTAGTGAGTAACAAGGTGAAAACAAAATGGGGAAATTAAAACAAGCAACAGAGGGATGATGAAGCGAATAAAAATACATACGGAGCAGACAGGGAAAACAATAGACAGTTAAAAAACACGGCGACAGTCTGGATTCTGTTCGCAAAGTATATAAAATTCACACCCAGCGACAGCATGGTTTCTGTTCGCAACACAACACTGAATAGGCACTAGAACACAGCACGAAAAAGTCGGCAAAGGTGACACCACAGTCGAGAGCAGGTGGGGGGAAACTGGACAGGAGATGGGAAAACAAAAAGGTGGGAAAGGAGAGTAAAAGCGAAGGGGGGGGGGGGGGGGGGAACTGGGAAAGGAGCTGATGGAGGATGAGGATCCATAAGAGGGGTAGGGGGCAGACGCGACAGGGGGGGGGGGTAGGCAGAGGAGAGGAATACAAAAGGACTGGGGGGGAGAAGGGAGGTAGGGAGAGCCATAGTGGGGAGGAAACAGGACAGAAGGGGGGGGGGAAGAGGGAGCCCAGGGAAAGGACAGAGGAAAGGAGGGGGAGGGAGGATCAGAGTTGATAGGAAGGATAAATGGAGGGAGAGAGGGCATCATCCGGGAGGGGGAGCTGATGGAAACCACCTTGGGAAAGGAGATGGAGGGTGTAGAGATGGAGGGTAGGGGGGACACAACGGTGAAGACGTGGCAGGGGGCAAGGATGGGAGAGGAGAGGAGCAACCAGGGGGTGAGGGGGTTCAAGACGGCGGGAGGTGTAGAGGATGTGGATATGTTCGAGGAAGAGGAGCAGATGGGGGAAAGGAATGAGATCATAGAGGATCCGCGTGGGGGACGGGAGGCGGATACGGAAGGCGAGGCGGAGTGCATGACGCTCAAGGATCTGGAGGGACTGATACAATTTGGGGGGGGCAGATATCCAGGCAGGACTGGCATAACAGAGGATGGGACGGATTAAGGATTTGTAGGTGTGGAGGATGGTGGAGGGGTGCAACCCCCATGTCCGGCCAGAGAGGAGTTTGAGGAGGCGGAGGCGGTTGTGGGCTTTGGATTGGATGGATCGGAGATGAGGGATCCAGGTGAGGTGACGGTCAATGGTGAGGCGAAGGTAGGTGAGGGTGGGGGTGAGACGGACAGGACGTGCGCAGACAGTAAGGGAGAAATCCAGGAGCCGGAAGGACCGAGTGGTACGACCTACGATGATCGCCTGGGTCTTGGAAGGATTTAGTTTCAGGAGCCATTGGTTACACCATGCAGCAAAAAGGTCAAGGTGATTCTGGAGAAGGCGTTGGGACCGTTGGAGGGTAGGAGCGAGGGCGAGGAATGCGGTGTCATCAGCATATTGCAAGAGGTGCACTGGAGGGGGGGGTTGGGGCATATCGGCCGTGTACAGGAGGTAGAGGAGAGGGGAGAGGACAGAGCCCTGGGGCACACCGGCAGAGGGATAGAAGGTGCGGGAATTGGCATGATGGATGGTGACGTAGGAGGGGCGGCGGGAGAGGAAGGAGGCCACCAGACGGATGTAGTTGATAGGAAGGGCGTAGGTTTGGAGTTTAAACAGGAGACCGGGATGCCAGACACGGTCGTAGGCCTTTTCAAGGTCAAGTGAGACAAAACTGGCGGAGCGACGGGAGTTAAGCTGGAGGGAGAGGAGATGAGTGAGGCGGAGGAGTTGGTCATCAGCAGAGAAGGAAGGTCGAAAGCCACATTGGGTGTTTGGGAGGAGGTGGTTTTGGTGGAGGTGGAGATGGATGCGCCGGGAAAGGATGGATTCCAAGAGCTTGCTGAACACCGACGTGAGACAGATAGGGCGATAGGAAGAGGCATCAGATGGAGGCTTATTGGGTTTGGAGAACATCAGTATACGGGAGGTTTTCCACAGGGCGTTCCAGGATTTGGAGGGATTTATAAAAGGTAGGGGGAGCGGAGATCCATGCTGGATGGGCATAACAAAGGATAGGGCGGATGAGGGATTTATAGGTATGGAGGATGGTGGAGGGGTCCAGACCCCACGTGCGGCCGGAGCTGGACTAGGGCAGTGCGGGTCCCTATATACGAAACCGGAGGGAGCGGTTATTGGCCGCTGTCTGCACTTGGCTTAGCGGTGGCGCCCTCTCTGCACGAGAGCCGCTGCGCGGAATAGCCGCCACAGAGGCGGAGCCCTCTATGGGCTGACCACGTCCATTTGTTCTGCCGCGTGTTCGACTTCCGCGGCGGAAGGTAGTAGAACTATAATAACTGAAAATGAAAGATTAATGCACATATAATTAGCACTAAAAGCGTAGCAACTGAAGGTTGACACGTGTTGTGTGAAAACTGAATGTTTGTCAGAAGCAATAAATTTCGCTACACTCTGACTTAATTTAGCAAAAGATTTAAAAAAACTGGAAAATCGAAAGTTAATTTAGTGACTGAAATTAATAGTGAACTTTGTTTCTGAAGCGCTACGAAATTCAATAAAATAAGGTTAGTCTTGGGCTACCTCAACAATCATTGCAAAAGCTTCTTGAATCTACGCAATTTAAAAATAAGAGATTTACCTTTGAACTTGAATTAAATGATTCTGAACAATTAACAATAGTAAAATTTAGTACGTACCAAGCCGAGCTGCTGTCACAGGTAAGCTAAAATATGGTAACAAAACTAGCACTCTTAATTTCTGCTTGTGTAATCTTAATATCGTAGCCAGCTATGAATAACTAAACTGAACTTTGATATTAAAGCAGTGAAATGGAATGATATTACTTTAATGCTGGCATATGAATTTCAACGACACTCGGGTTCATTCCAGAAAAGGAAGGGACCCTGCTTGGTAACACAATTGGGACAATGAGCAACAAAGGTTCATGCTAAGTTGTTGTATGTTTTGTGATGTAACAATTTGAAAAGCTGAGGTCTGCCATACAGTTCTAAAACTTTACGTGCTATTAGTCTTCCTTGTTGGTTGATTGAATGTTTGTAGTCGTCGATGGGGGAGGTGGCGACAGTCACTCATTGTCGGTCGTCGCTGTTGCAGAAGCTGGATGTTGGCGCGCCTTTTTCTCGAGACGGTCACCAGGCGAAACAGGCTCTTGATGTGCGCCAGCTAATGCTTCCCGTCCGCGATACCGTGTCAGAAACTATCATAGGAAATTGAGCGCAATTACATGCTGCCAAACCCCGAAAGCGCGGCAACTCGCGGGATCGTCACACAACACACCTGCTCCACCGCCCTAGTCCGGCCAGACTCCCTCTGCCCGCGCTCCATGCGGCAGAGTTAACACTACCAAAGATCCTAAACACTTTGGTCCTCCACACGACCTATCGATGTAATCGTTCGTTAGCATAGTTTTCCCTAGGCCAGACCCAGCGTAAAAATACAAATAATATTTACAAAACAAACCAATTATACATCGACATAAATCCATATATATATAGTAAAACAATTACAATATATAAAGACACAGAAATGTCATATCTTCAAGTAACAAAATAAGGAAAAAAATTATGGTACAATAGATGGAAATAGGAAGATATGCATTTCCGGCGTTACATACCCACCTAATCTTCAGAATTCTTCTGTGGCACCACATTTCAAGAGCATCTATTCTCTTCTTGTCTAAACTTTTTTATCCTCTATATTCGATGTTAACAAATTTCACTTCATCAGGAACGCTTTTCTTGCCATTGCCAGTCTATATTTTATATCCTCTCTACTCTGACCATCATTTATTTTGCTGCCCAAATAGGAAAACTCATCTACTATTTTAAGTGTTTCATTTCCTAATCTGATTCCTTCAGCATCATCTGATTTCATTCGACTACTTTCCATGATCCTCGTTTTGTTTTTGTTGATGTTCGTATTACCTCCTCCTTTTAAGACAATGTCCATTCCGTTTAACTGCTCCTCCAAGTCCTTTGCTGTCTCTGACAGAATTACAAAGTCATCGGCAAGCCTCAGAGTTTCTATTTCTTCTCTGTGGGCTTTAATTTCTACCCCAAATTTTTTCTTTGGTTTTCCTTACTGATTGTTCAATGTTCAAATTAAATGACACCAGGACAGGCTATAACTCTTTCTCACTCCCTTCTCAATCACTACATCCCATTCATGCCCCTGAACTCCTAACTGCCGTCTGGTTTCGGTAAAAGTTGTAAAAAGTCTTTCACTTCCTTTATTTTACCCCTGCCTCCTCTACAATTTGAAAGAGAATATTCCAGTCAACATTGTCAAAAGATTTCTCTAGGAATGCAAATGCTATAAATGCAGGTTTGCCTTAATCTATCCTCTATGGGAAGTCGTAGGGTCGGTATTGCCTCGCGTGTCCCTACATTTCTCCGGCCTCCAACCTGATCTTCCCCGATGTCAGCTCCTTTGCAACTGTGACTTATTAAACTAATAGTTCGGTAGTTTTCACATCTGTCAGCACCCGCTTCCTTTGTAAATGAAATTATTATATTATTCTTGAAGCCTGAGGGTATATCTGATCAACCATACAGTAGAGCTGCGTCGTCTCGGCAGAAATATGGCTGTAGTTTCCCCTGTCCGCAGCTCGTGGTCGTGCGGTAGCGTTCTCGCTTCCCGCGCCCGGGTTCCCGGGTTCGCTTCCCGGCGGGGTCAGGGATTTTCTCTGCCTCGTGATGACTGGGTGTTGTGTGATGTCCTTAGGTTAGTTAGGTTTAAGTAGTTCTAAGTTCTAGGGGACTGATGACCACAGATGTTAAGTCCCATAGTGCTCAGAGCAATTTGAACCTGTAGTTTCCCCCTTGCTTTCAGCCTTTCGCCGTCCAACACAGCAAGGCCGTTTTGGTAGATGTTACAAGGCCATATCAGTCTATCATCTAGGCTGCTGTTTTTATAATAACTGGTGTTTTCACATACTAATACGAGCTCTAAGTTTACACAATACTCTCTGTATCAACAATAGCTTTTAAGGATGCTCATCGCAATACCTGGCCTACTTTTCCCTAGCGTACACGTGAACAATGGCGGTTATCCTATTAAGAGTTCTATGTTTCGTCTGTACCACATTTATGAGGTCTCATAACAGCATCAGATTTCGTAGTACAATTTTGGGTCTTTTTACGTGTCTTCAGTCAGTAACTTCTACTCACATATCACTTGGGCAGGCCAATACATCCTAGAATGTCACAGTACAACGTACCACGTGGGCCATGACGAACCTTTTTGCCTACGTTCAAACTCCATACAATATGGCTCCTTTTGGAGTCGATAACGCATAGAAATCTTGTCGCGCTAAGTTTCCTGATGACGGACAAGTATACGCTGCAATACAATCGTCGGTATGTCTGCAAAACTAAAAAGATACAAATTACATGTCGTGCTCTGGCACGAATATCCTCGTGACGGAATGCTTCTTTCTTTATTAAGTGTGACCGAATTTGCTTGCTAATTACAGTATTTCATCTGTACACTGTCTATGCAATTAGAAACTAATAATGGAACTACTACAAGAGACTGGGCTGAAGTAGACGTATTTGGAGCTCTCATCATAACTCGTGTATCATAATAAATTTTTTCTGACAATTAGTGGCACACTTTATTGTCAATCTTAATAGACTGTTTCCCCGTATGTAATTAAAGTTTACTTGATTACTAATAGAACCTTGGTTCCACTCCCGTTTCTCTTGTTACTTCTGTAGAGAAACAAAATTAGTCCGATACCTTTCCCTCACGCATGAGCACGGTCAAAGAAATGTCCTTTCACAAGAATGACATCATCGGCATATCACTCATTTAATAGTTGCAGTAGCGTTATACATGGCGACGGTTACAGGACTAGCTGTGCTGTTCGGGGACAGAATTATAAGGTGAAGCCTACTCTGCCAACAGACTCCGTCTGACAGTGGACACCCACAGCCTACCGCCCACCACTTGCAGTGGCAACTGTGTCCAAACGCCAGCATCAGGAAGGCTCTACACAAGTGTAAGAAAATAGTTCAAATGGCCCTGAACACTATGGGACTTAACATCTGAGGTCAATAGTCCCCTAGAACTTAGAGCTACTTAAACCTAACTAACCTAAGGACATCCCTCACATCCATGCCCGAGGCAGGATTCGAACCTGCCACAGTAGCGGTCGCGCGGTTCCAGACTGAAGCACCTAGAACCGCTCATCCACAGAGGCTGGCGCATTTGTTATCAGACTATTTGTCCATCCGTCTGGTAAGACCCCATTTTCTGAGGCTGTCAATGAAATCAAAAGATACGGCCATATATGTCACATATTTTGACAATCGCAAACATACTCACTAAAGCCTAGAATCACGAAATTTTCAGGAACCAAGATTCCTGTAAAAGTAAAATAAAAAAATCAGAAAACTTAATTTGTAATTATGTCACACGAAAAAATATTTCTTTTTTCTTGTTGTTATCGGACTTTAAACTGAAAATTAAAACATTCTCGAGATCCTTGGAATTCCCAGGACTGGTATCTTGCCAGAATGAGAATCGACAACAGGCAAAAATCTTCGAGATTCTCGATCCTCGGGTGGACGAACTGTCTCTACACCTAATTAAGTTTGTACACTAAGAAAGTTAAAGTGCATGTAGGTTGCAGTAGTCATTCAAAGATGAAGGGGCTTGCACAGGGTTGTCTAGCGTGGACAGCTGCATCAAACCAGTCTTCGTACTGATGGTGTTGCAGCAGGAGCAACAATGCCAACTGCAACATTAAAAAGAGAAATCGATTAAAATAAGTCTGCAGCTGTTACACCGGCGTGACAAAAGTCATCGGACACCTACCAATGCCGAGTTGGACCTCCTTTTGTAAAGTGTAATGCAACAGGTCGACGTGGCATGGACTCAACAAGTTGTTGGAAATCCCCTGCTGAAGTGCTAAGCCGTCCATAATCGCGAAACTGTCGTCAGAGCATGATTTTGTGCATGCACTGACGTCTCGATCATGCCCCATAAATGTTCGATGGGATTCATGTCGGGCTGTCTGGATGGCCAACTCATTCGCTCAAATTGTCCATAACGTTCTTCAAACCAACCGCGAGCAATTGTGGCCCGGTGACATATTTGGGAAAGTGAAGCCATGAATGGTGGCAAATAGCGTCCAAATAGCCGAAAGTAACCACTTCCAGTAGTGATAGGTTCAGAGGACCCAGTCCATTCCAAGTAAACACAGCCCACACTATTTTAGAGCCACCACAGCTTGCACAGTGCCTTGTTGACAACTTAGGTCAATGGGCTCGTGTGGTCGGTGCCACACTCGAACGCTACCATCAGCTATTATCAACTGAAATCTGGACTGATTTGACCAGGTCACGGTTTTATACGTTTCTAAGGTCCAACCGACATGGTCATTAGCCCAGAAGAGGCGACATCGTGCTGTTAGCAAAGGCACTCGCATCGGTCGTCTGCTGTCGTACCCCATTAAGCCAAATTTCGCCATGCTGTCCTAGCAGATACGTTCGTCGTGCGTCCCATATTGATTTCTGCGTTTATTGATCTAGTAGCACTGGCAACCACGCAAAAGCTGCTACTCTCGGTAATTAAGTGAAGGTCGTCGTGAAATGTCCCCTTTGAAAGTTTAAGAATGACTGTGCTGGTAAACTTTTACATTATTTGATACACAAGCAGCTGAGCAAAACTCAACGTACTCAGACAGTTTTCTCTTTACTTATTCTGATCATCATTAAACTGACACATAATATTTTTAGCGCAACACAATCTGACTTTCAACAATCTCTACACAAGAATGGCCCTGCCTAACAGTTACCTATACCTCTCATGAATCACTTACTTCACAAAAATCATCGTTACTCGAACTACTGCAATAATGCGAGCGCCAATGCTGCCAGCTAAATGAAAGATTCTAACTACTGAAGGCACTAACACTGATAGGCATAGTTGGCTAAATGAAAGATTCTAACTACTGAAGGCACTAACGCTGATAGGCATAGTTAGCAAATGAAAGACTTTGATAGAGAACAAACAATGTATTTACCTTAATAGTATTCGAAAGTCATTATATATATATATATATATATATATATATATATATATATATATCAGTTTATGATATCCAGTCTTACAAATTTCCTTTTTCTGACGGACACACGTCCAGATCGTCCGCTCTCAAAACTCTGGGAACTCACTCCACATCCACCATTGCTGGCGGCTCACCTCCAACTGCCCAACGCTATGCGCTTTTCACAACCCAACACTACACAAGCAAATATCCCAACAATGAGTCCAACCAGCCACAGACTGCACACAGCGCAGTCACCGATTTTCATACAGAGCCCTACGTGGCATTACCAACATAACAACCTAAACAGCCTACTTACATTCGGTCCCTGTGTAGTCCGTGGTGAGAGTAATGCCTGAAATTTAGTATTCTCGACACGCTCTTGACATTATAGATCTCGGGATACTGAATCCCCTAACGATTTCCGAAATGGAATGTCCCAAGCGTCTAGCTTCAGCTACCATTCCGCGTTCAGAGTCTGTTAATCCACCCTCGTGCGGCTACGATCACGTCGGTAATCTTTTCACATGAAACACCTGAGTACAAATAACACCTCCGACAATGCACTGTCCTTTTATACCTTGTGCACGTGATGCTATCGCCATCTGTGTATATGTGCATAACGGTATCCCACGACCTCAATGTATTTTACGTACTGTAAAATTGGTATTCACTCGCAAGGTGTCTTCGTGGTGCTGCGATTTTGAGAAACGGTAGCGGTTCACGCTGGCTGCAGCTCATTGTCCGTTCCTCATATAATCTGCCGGCGTGGCGTCCCTCGAACTGCCACTGCCACCCGCGCCTCCGTCTCGGAGACTCGTTCCTTTAGAGGGCGAGGGGCGCGGCAAGCATTGTGCTCGCCTGATTTGTGGTTTCATTCGGGGCACGCATCTCGAGGCGGCCTACAAAAGAGCCCAGCTCGTAAATTGCGTCTTTCGGTACGTTTGAACGAACGGCAAAAACCGGCCGCTGTCGGCAGTTACGGAGGAAGGCTCCTTTCCGGAGTAAATTTGCGATAGTCGTGTTCTGCAGCGAGAACACTCTCGGCCGGACGTTCCCACACCAGGGACACGGAGGCGAAAAACTCTGCAGAACACTTTGGGAAGGCAGCGTTTAAGGAACGTTACGTGGGTAACAGCCCCGCGCTAAAAAGCTATAGTTATAGTGATGGTCCTTCTGCTTTATATTTGCGTGGACCAGAATTACATTATAATTAACTTACAATTAAACGCTATTATTTTACTTACCTTCAGTTACACACTAGTGTAAATACAGAGAGGTGACAAAAGTCATTGTATGGCGATACGCACATCCACAGATGACGGTAGTATCGCGAACAATAGTATCGCATACACAAGATTAAAGGGGCAGGTTTCTCACGTGATTATGGCCGCACGATGGAAATTTGCGGACCTTGAAAGCGGAATGGTAGTTGGTACTAGGCGCATGGGACATTCCATTTCACAAACCCTTAGGGAATTCAATATTTCGAGATCCAGGGGTGTGCCGAGCATACCACATTAGAGCCATTACCTCTCTCGCATCCGTCGGCCGTCGTAATTTAATTTATTATTTACTACTCGAATTGATTGGTAATGGTGATTGTTGTCGACTTGCGTAGTGGGCCTTAATCAAAATGACATTTCATTCAATTCTGATTTACAATTAAATGCTTTTGTGAAGTTGTCTCTTTTTTAACAATATTAATCTTCAGGGGAAATTATTTGTTACGTTAGTGACTGTCAGACTCGCTGAATCTTAAAAAATGGCTCTGAGCACTATGGGACTTAACTGCTGAGGTCGTCAGTCCCCTAGAACTTAGAACTACATAAACCTAACTAACCTAAGGACATCACACACATCCATGCCCGAGGCAGGATTCGAACCTGCGACCGTAGCGTTCGCGATTGTTCCAGACTGTAGCGCCTAGAACCGCTCGGCCACTCCGGCAGGCGGATCTTAAAACATGAGCATATAAGTTGAACAGTGGAATAAACTTTTCATAATAATTTCCTCGGCTAGTCAGTTCACCTTTAATCAAAAATCTTTAGTTATTAATTACAACTGTGGCTCACACACGCGCGAGAGTATTTTTCTCACCTGCGTTAACCATTGCATTGTAGTCGGAGTTCTGGCTCTGGCTCTCGGCTGTTGTACTGAAAATATGAATCTTAAAGCTACGTATTTTCTGCATCGTCGGGGCGGCTGTGGAGAAAAATATATATTATGTTAATAGCGGGCGAGTTTTCCGCTTCCGCTTATTTTTATAAGTTACCATCGCCACGTAATGGCGTCGTTGGCTGCATCGGCCGCTGCGATTGTTGCACTGTAAATTACTCGAATGCGGGTTAATTCAAGGAAGGCGGACATGAAATCGGAGTCACCTCTTACAAATTAAAAGTGAGCAATAATATTAAATCAATATATTATCTCCTTGATTAGTATAAATATGTTTACATTTGCCAGCACTCGCAAGATGTCTGTCTACACGCAACCAAGACAAGAGAAGAAGACGGCTAAAAAATTAACAAAAGAGCGCATCTTGTCGTCTCAGATCATTTTGTTTCGAGTGCATCTTTATTTTTCTTTGCCCTCGAAACTTACACAGAGAAATTACTATAATACGGGTACATGAGAAAAATACATGTTCGCCTGAGCGGCAAGTGTCCACTTATTATTCAATTTTTAAATTTCTCTTCTTTATAAATACTGTTTTTAAGTCTTTTCTTAGTATTTCTCTGGGGACGGTATACCTCTCACCACGGATAACGCAGTGGCCGACGACTTTTTTTTTTTACCGACCGAGAGCAGCGTCGTCTGCCTAGAATTGTCAGTGCTAACAGACGAGCAATAACTGCGTAAATCAATGTCGGACGTACGACGAACTTATCCATTAGGACACTGCGGCGAAATTCGGCGTTAATGGGCTGTGGCTACAGACGACCGATGCGAGTACCTTTGCTAACTGTCCGCCATCGCCTGCAGCGCCTCTCCTGGGTTCAAGACCAAATCGGTTGGACCCTAGACGACTGGAAAACCGTGACGCCGCCATATGACTCCCATTTCAGTTGGTCATAGCTGGTAGCGTTCGATTGTGGCGCAGACACCACGAACGCGTGGATCCAAGTTGCCAACAAGGCACTGTGCAAGCTGGTGTTGGCTCCAAAATGGTGTGAGCTGTGTTTGCATGGAATGGACAGGGTTCACTGTATATTCGGATGCTTTGAAACCATTTACAGCCATTAATGGACGAGCTGTTCCCAAATAACGACGAAATTTTTACGGATGACAATGCATGGCCGGCCGTTGCGGCCGAGCGGGTTCTAGGCGCTTCATTCAGTCTGGAACCGCGTGACCACTACGGTCGCAGGTTCGAATCCTGCCTCGGGCATGGATGTGTGTGATGTCCTTAGGTTAGTTAGGTTTAAGTATTTCTAAGTTATAAGGGACTCATGACCTCAGATGTTAAGTCCCATAGTGCTCAGAGCCATTTGAACCATTTTTTAATGCGCCATGCCATCGGGCAACAATTGTTCTCAATTAGTTTGAAGAACATTCTGGACACTTCGAGTGAATGGTTTGGTCACCCAGATCGCCCAACAACGTAATCGAGAAGTCAGTTCGTGCACAAAATCCTGTAATGGTAATACTTTGACAATTATGGGCAACTATAGAGGCAGCGTGGCTCAATATTTCTGCAGGGGGCTTCCAACAACTTGTTGAATCCGTGTCAAGTCGTGCTGCTGCACTAAGCCGGGCAGAAGGAGGTCCTATGCAGTATTAGGAAGTATCTAAGTTAGTTCGTCTAAATCAATTTAAATAAATAAACTGACATTTATTTCGTCATAGTTTCATATTCCACAAAACTTTACTTTCGTATTATGGTTTGAACTATGACTAGTTAATTGTATAGAACAATAATGGCAATATCGCACAAGAAATTCGAAAAATACAGACTGGGGCAAATAAAAGTGGCCCTGAGAACATAGTTCCAGGGTACAAAGAAACAAATCGGAGGAAAGGAAATACAGTACTAACCTGACTATAGCAGAGTTTGAATGTGGCCGCCATTCATCTCTTGCCACTTTTGGACCTGGACAGTAAGTTGCTGAAGGCGGATCGACGCTGGACTGCTGCAGTCCCATCCTAAATGATCTGCTAGAGTTCTTGAAGACTCTGAGGGTTGTTGTGATACACCTGAGACTTGAAGGCTCTTCACACATGCAAACTAATCACACATCAACAGATCAAGGACCTGGGTGGCCAGTTAGGACAGCGACCAGACTGTCCTCTGCTGACAACGCTGTCAGGTGTGAAGATTGTGTTAATGCGCTCCAAGTTTCGGCCTGCTGTATGGGCATTTGCTCCATCCTGTTGGAAGTAACTGTAGGTCTTTTCCTCCTTCGTTACTGCCCCAGCCTGTATTTCGTTGTGAATACGTGCCCCATCTGCCTAAAAAGAAAGGGTTAATAAAAAACTGGTAAAAGTTAAGATAGTTGTTTTAATGATCCATGTATCCCCCCACTTGTTTAACCCTAGTATGCATATACAGGGCCTCCGAGGCCCTTGTGTGTCTTCATTTTTTTTTTTAATTGTGTAATTTTTTTTTTTTTTTTTTTATTTCAAACTGCTTTCCAGTACTCTTTCACCAACACTGTGACATTCCTCCTATCAAGTCTGAACGAGATACCTTTTTAAGTTTTTTGTATAATTCAATAAGTTTACCAATACACCGTGAATGCATAAGCAGGGCTTCAGAAGCCCTCACACATTTATAAATGTTCTTTAGCCTATATTGTCTTCAACATTTGTTTGGGTGCAGTTACTAATTCAACAATAACTGCAGTGGCATTTGCAGCCACAGGAGTGCCAACAGCAGCAGTAGCTGTAGTAGTAATAGTATAACTAAAAACTGCCTAAAAGAAAGGGTTAATAAAAAACTGGTAAAAGTTAAGATAGTTGTTTTAATGATCCATATATCCCCCCACTTGTTTAACCCTAGTATGCATATATAGGGCCTCCGAGGCCCTTATATGTCTTCATTTTTTTTTTAATTCTGTAATTTTTTTTTATTTCAAACTGCTTTCCAGTACTCTTTCACCAACACTGTGACATTCCTCCTATCAAGTCTGAACGAGATACCTTTTTAAGTTTTTTGTATAATTCAATACGTTTACCAATACACCGTGAATGCATAAGCAGGGCTTCAGAAGCCCTCACACATTTATAAATGTTCTTTAGCCTATATTGTCTTCAACATTTGTTTGGGAGCAGTTACTAATTCAACAATAACAGTAGCGGCATTTGCAGCCACAGGAGTGCCAACAGCAGCAGTAGCTGTATTAGTAATAGTATAACTAAAAAATAATACACACTACTTTCACATATTGGCGATATCGGTGTATTATTGATCTTTTTGCTATCAAATGTTTTATTATTGCATAGTGTTGTTATCCTGTGCTGCTCTTGTCAGCCTCATTGTTACTGTAGTTTGTTTGTTGCTGCAAGGCCCATATTGTTATGAGTATGACTCGTTTAGTGCTGCACAAGCTGCTGTTCGAGAGACACGTCTTTTGCTATGGCTTCGACACGCAAAGCAAGAGAGTCAGTACTTGCAAATGCAGCTAATTTTGAAAGTGTTGTGGCTCAGTGGTTTGAAGAAGATGATTCTTGCGAGGAAGGAAATATTTTTGAAGTTGCAAGTAGTGAAGAACTAGCCAATGGACCTGCAGATGTGACTGTTGAGGCAGATGACAGTCTTTCCGATATTATTACTTCATCAGAGTCAGAAAATGAAGAACCACCACAAAAAGGTATAGAAGACCACACATACATTAGTCGGAATGGAACGATTTGGAAATTAGATCCTCCTGCAAATTTTCGTATGCCTGTCCATAATATCATAAAGAAGGCACCTGGTCCAGCCCGTAGTTTGAAAACCTGTAAACCTAAGGATGCCTGGGACTATTTCATCCCCAAGGAAATACTAGAGGAAATCATCAACTGCACAAATACTGAAGGCAGAAGAGAGGCTGCTTTACGTGGTAAAACGTTTCGCTTGCTGAAATGGAGAGTTTTCTTGGTTTACTGCTTTCTGGTGTTGAGAAGAGTTGGGATGTCCATATTAGAGAATTATTCTTGGATGAAAAGGCAAATCCTACATATAAGGCCACCATGTCAGTAAATAGATTCGAGGATATAAGGAGAATGATTAGATTTGATGACCGGCGTATCCGTGAAGCTCGATCTGCAGATGACAAACTCGCAGCTGTTCGCTATGTATGGGAACTATTTCTTGACAAGTGTAGAAATAGAATGATTCCCGATGATTCGCTCACAGTTGATGAACAGCTAGTCCCATTCCGTGGAAGATGCAGCTTCACCCAGTATATGCCTTCTAAACCAGCCAAGTATGGCATAAAAATATTTTGGTTATGTGATGCTACATCTGCATATGCTTTAGACGGAATTGTTTACACGGGAAGGACACCCCATGAACCTATTCAAAAAAATCTTGGATTGAATGTGGTGAAAGATCTTGCTAAAAGCATTGAAGGATCATCAAAAAATATTACTGTTGACAACTTCTTTACTAGTGTGCAGCTGACAGAGGAGATGCTTCAGGAGCAAATGACAGTGGTGGGAACAGTCAAACAAAATAAACCAGAAATTCCTAATGAGATGAAACCATCTGCCTCAAGAGCGATTCATTCCTCTTTGTTTGCATTTAGAGGTGATATTACAATGGTGAGTTATGTTCCCAAAAAGAAAAAGTCTGTGGTTCTCATTAGCACAATGCATCTTGACAGAAACATTGATGAAACTAATGCAAAAAAGAAACCAGATATAATAAAGTTCTATGACTCTACGAAGGTTGGAGTTGATCAAATGGACCAGAAAATTCGTTATTACACTTGCAAGAGACAAACAAGAAGATGGCCAATTGCATTATGGATGAATATAATGGACGTCGCAGCAGTGAACAGTGAAATCTTATTTTCCGCGCAACATCTGACATACCATAATGAAAGAAGTGATAAAAGGCGTTTGTTCGTAAGAGATTTAGCAGAGGAAATGGTAAGACCACTAATGGAACTTCGTATTCAGATCCCTAATATTCCAAAGAAAATCGTTGATGCCATGCAAAGATGTGCAGCTCAAAAAGATGTCATATTGCCGAACCAACTACCTGTTTCAGGAAGTAGAAGAAGATGCAATTATTGTCCATATAATAAACACAGGAAAAGTGCTATGACATGCATTAAGTGTAAAACCAACATCTTTGAGGAACATAGTGGCGTTCTTTGTGCTTCTTGTTTGTCACATGATGAAAACTAAGAAAAATGCAATTTTATGTGAACAATGAATAATATCTTTTTGTCAAAACATTGCCTATATACATAATATTGTGAATAATGAGCATGTGTTAATTGAAGAAATTGCTTGTAATAAATGTTATAAAATGTAAACT
Source organism: Schistocerca americana (assembly GCF_021461395.2). NCBI lineage: Eukaryota > Metazoa > Arthropoda > Insecta > Orthoptera > Acrididae > Schistocerca > Schistocerca americana. The sequence continues at coordinate 836,942,588 of NC_060120.1, read as the reverse complement.
GCAACTTATAAGTGAATTAATAAAATTATTTGTATATGTTGTATGTAAATGGATGTAACTAATAAAAATTCACTATTAGAGTTTTTTTAATTAATAAAATGTTAATCAGGTCTACCAGATCCTGTTACTGTATCTTAGGAATCTTTCAATATGACAACAAATTTGACAGAAATAAATTTAACTCCAAAGAATGATTATATGAAAAGAGGAAAATTTTAAATTAGGGCAGGGCCTTGGAGGCCCTGCATATGCATTCATGTGTGTTTTTGGCACCATGCATCCTAGGGTTGAAACAAACAGAACGATCATACAACCACGCAATGCCGGTGTCAAATTCCTTGTTTGAGATGTTCAGCTCGTGCGCCACATTCGTACCCTCAGAGACCAATTCTGCGTTTTCTTGTCTTGTGGTAGGTATCTATTGATAACACCAAGTCTCGTCATCCGTGATGGTTTGTTCCAGGAGAGAATTATCCGCGTTTTTTAATTCGACCAAGTCGGGGGAGGCATCCACGCGTCGTTGTTTTTGTTCGGAAGAAACTTTGTACACACCTCTTCTTCGAAACATTCTGGAGAATGTGTTGAACACTTGATTAAGATATGTTGTTAAATTTCGATCTGTGAAACGATAACGCTGACACACTATGGCCACGTCCACTACTTAACGCTGTCTGCTCACAACTGACTGATCGAATGGACATCTGTTATTCACGTAATAAAACGTAACATCTGCAGGCGTCCTTATGATGTCATTTATTGTATAGCTACCAGTTTCGATTAGAGAGCCTGTATAGGGAGAGAGTGGCCATAGGTGAAGATGCCCGTGATTGGTTGATTAGCTTTGGCAGAAAAATGGCGCCAAACGTCTCTCGCGCTTCCTATCTTCGCCGTGTTTTTGAGTTGTTTTGAAGTTCAGAGGACTTTTGGAAACGATTAAAAGGTATTTGAATTATTGAGAGACTTGTTATGTGTTGTGCATGCATGTTCGATTTAGTTGTATATCGTTTTTAGTACGTAACTAGCGTTTCCGATCTTAAATACGAGTTGAAATAATGAAGCGTTTTGTGATGAAGTCGGTAGGCCTACATGTCTGAAGTAAACACGTCAGTAATTGTACAGTATTGTTTTTGACATCTGTAATTCGTTCTGCAGACGTAAACGATGCCAGGTTGTGCTGCATTTGGTTGTTCCAATAGACGCGAAGGTGGATTTCGCATGTTAGCATTTCCACGCAATGAAGAAAGACGAAAGCAGTGGGCAGTCGCAGCCAACAGGCTGACATAAATCAAACAGGAGCCTTGTGGAAACCAACCAAGTACTCTTATATATGCGAAGTAAGTCGTTTTTGCTTTTTACTACATATAAAACAACTTGCAATATTAATAGTTAAACTTGAAAACAGACCTGTAAATTGGCTGTGTGAAAATTATTATAATACATTATTCTTCGCCATATTGTCTTGTGCTTTTGATTCGGTGAGTGTGTTCTCCATTACTCCATTACTGGCCATTCAAAAGTCCCGCCCGCAGTTTGGCGGAAAAATGGCCGCCGTGGCATCCGGTTGGCCACTCTCTCACTATACAGGCTCTCTAGTTTCGATGCTTCAGTGCACCATCTTCAGGCCTTTGCTGACACTGAGGGGGTTAACACCATCCGCATACACAATTCATTAGCAGTCAACATCTATAACTGGTTTTCGCAGGCTACCTGTAACAGCGATGTTGGCTCTCCAACCATCAACTATCAAAAAATGGTTCAAATGGCTCTGAGCACTATGGGACTTAACATCTGAGGTCATCAGTCCCCTAGACTTAGAACTACTTAAACCTGGATAACCTAAGGACATCACACATATCCATGCCAGAGGCAAGATTCGAACCTGCGACCGTATCAGCAGTACAGTTCCGGACAAGCGCCTAGAACCGCTCGATCACAGCGGCCGGCTCATCAACAACATAGCTGATGGTTGTAGAGACAACATCACTGGTACAGGTAGTCTGCGAAAACCAGTTATAGATGTTGGCCACTATGCATCTTGTATACGGGTGGTGTAATCGCCTCAGCGTCAGCTATGGGCTGAAAATGGTGCAATGAAGCACCGAAACTGGTAGCCATATAATAAATGACATAGGACGGCTCTTGGTGTTCTATTTTATTACATGAGTGAACGGCCGAAGCCCTCAAACCTCCAATCACAAGGATGGGCATACAAAATCTGTTATTTACAGTTTTCAGTTCAACTGATTCCGTGGTTACTGCGCTGAAGTCACTTGTATGCCAGGAATAAAATCAGAGTCGTAAACTTTTGGACGAACGGTGTACACTGACGGAAATGGAACACGTAGACCGCACACTACAAAACTGATGCTCTAGTATTTGCGTGCCTGTGGGATGTGTAGATCAACATTTAAAGAATACGAGCTTATTTCCAACAGAGAAAAGCTATTCTTACATATGAGAGTGATACGTTCGTATCGACATATTTCGGGTAAACTGGCGTCGATGCTTTAATCTGTAGTTCTTTGGCGCTCCGCGAGAGTGTGCTGTTCCATCTGGGGAAGCCACGCAATCAAGAGAGGGAGAGAGAGAGAGAGAGAGAGAGAGAGAGAGAGAGAGATGGGCTTGGGCGATACATTTCGAGCAGTCGGCCAGCAGCCACGAGTATCTGAGGATCGTCCAGGACAGGGATGAGTTTTCCTGTTCGGAGGCAGCAATGTGATGGGTAACCACATATGAAGTCGTCCACATATGAACTCCTCGGTTCCTCAGTGGCACTAACTTGCTGGCATGGAGCATTTCCGAGGGGAAGGCTGCATCTAACTCCACCGCAAAAGTACTTCACTGAGATTTTACTTGCTGTGGGACCATTGTGTGGTTAATCACCGTACAACGGAAGTTAATGGTGATCTCCCATCGGCCGTATTACATCTTAGTGGAGGACAAATGAACTTATTTTGGTGAAATTCAGTGTTAACAGAACTCGTGGGTGTTCAACTGCCTTAGAATTAATATTAGAAATATGTATGAAGTGTCACACAGATCACTACTCTCTACATCCATAACGTATCGGCGAATCACACAATGATCTATCTTGGTGATATTTGGCGCCATCTATGAATTATTCAGTAAGTAAAATGAGCCACAAGTAGTGGGGCAAAGACGATTCTTGCCACTTTTAATTTATTCGGATGGTGATCCAGCCCTTCATCCATGCCCCTGCTCCCTGGTGTAGATGTGGCAACATCACATTGATGATGTCAAGGGTTTCCCCTCCACCCTCCCCTTGTTCCTCATACCCCCATCCCTCCATTCTTCCCCCCTCTCCTCCCCACCTCCCCCCTCACAGCAAAAATTGGTGAGAAAAATAGCTCAGTTTGTACTGAGCTTTTGGACTGGAAGGATCTCATGATACGAAATTGAAATCAATGTCACTTGCAGAGGATGTGTCGTTTAATAATAAAATTCAATCTGTATACTCTTTTTTAATCAGTTTGCAAAAGACAGGGCTGTGGATATCTTTATTTGACAGGAAAAGCTCGCATTGTGTTCAACCGACAAGATTTTGGTGCAGAACAGAGGGGGTTTTAATAAGTGTATAAGATGTAAACAGTCAGCTGAGGACTGTGTACATAGCGCCCTAAATGAGGACTGGACAGGAAAGATAATGGAGGAGCATAAGAAGCAAAATATTCCTTAGCAAATAATAGCGATGCAGTGGGATGGGCTGAAGAAGCATTTTGCAGCTCATCCAGCTAGTTGCTTGTGCTGGAACGGTCTACCTTTTTTGAAATGCCCAACTGACCCAATTCTCAGCCTCATCACCAGAGTGCACTCGAAATTGTGACATTATGGGCAAAAATATTGGCAGGAACCAATGGCAGTGTATCATCCAGTCATGTGATCGTGACATCAGGGATATAAGGCAAGCATGACAGTTCACCACCCTCAGTCAGCGAGTTCATCCAGTGCCTCCCAGCAGAACAGGAAGAAGCTGAAAACTAAGTATTCATTATATTGCTATTGCTTCTTTTTCTTTGTCCAGCTTCATTTCTTCGTCCCACATGTAATACTTCTTTACCTTCTTTGTTCAACAGCTGGGGTGATCTCCAGCATATTAGGACATGGAGCAGTGGCAATAGCCTACAACTTGTGAGGACTGAAGGTGACCTTCAGCTTGTCAGGACTCAATCAGTATACATCATGACATGGACAAGTTCACATGTCTATCAACCACTCAACCTAGGATGACGAGTATGAAGAGACAGAACATTCACTTGTATGTGGATGAAAAATTCATGCCCTCGACTATACAGTTGAGAAGGTAAGCAAGGTTCACATGGTTCAAATGGCTCTAAGCACTACAGGACTTAACATCTGAGATCATCAGTCCCCTAGACTTAGAACTACTTAAACCTAACTAACCTAAGGACATCACACACATCCACGCCCGAGGCAGGATTCGAACATGCGACCGTAGCAGCAGCGAGGTTACATGCTGAAGCGCCTAGAACCGCTCGGTCACAGCGACCGGCTGTAAGCAAGGAACTACTGATGTACTGTCAAACCCTTATGAGATCAAACAGTACATAAAATGATATGGTTAATGTAATTGAAACGAAAGTAAATGATTTAACAGTAAAGGTTGATGCAATAGAAAAGAATGTACACAGTGACAATTGTTGTACAATATGAAAAAAAACAACGTAAGTTGGTTACAAACTGGAGCATGCAAACATTTTATTCAAGATGTAAACTTCACTAGTGATATTCAGATTTAGGTTTGTCACATGTTCAATAAGCCTGCAATCATTGGCGACGATGTGGCGCAGACGAATAGTGAAATTCTGTATGACCTGCTGAAGTGTCGGAACATCGATATTATCGATGATCTCCTGAATGGTTAATGTTATTGCTGTACACCTTGTCTTTAATATAGCCCCACAAAAAGGCATAGCTTGTGTTCAGATCCAGAGAATATGACGGCCAATAGAGGCCTATGCCAGTGGCGTCTGGGTACCACAGAGCGAGAATGCAGTCCCAAAAGTGCTCCTCCAGAACATCAAACACTCTCCTGCTTATATGGGGTTGAACTCCGTCTTGTATGAACCACATCTTGTCGAAATCAGGGTCACTTTGGATAATGGGGATGAAATCATCTTCCATAACTTTCACATATCATTCAGTAGTCACGATGCCATCAAGGAATACCGCATCAATTATTCTGTGACTGGACATTGCAGACAACACAGTCACCCGTTGAGGGTGAAGAGACTTCTCGGTCGCGAAATGCAAATTCTCTGTGCCCCAAATGTGCCAATTTTGCTTATTGACAAGCCCATATAAATAAAAATGGGTTTTGTTGCTGAAACAAACCATATTCACATCAAAGTCCTCTTCTGTGGACAATAGTCTTGGCGAAACAGAACTGCTGTTCCATGACCCTGGGGCGAAATGGCTGATGGGTTTGAATTTTGTATGGGAAGAGATGCAGGTCTTCAACAACACTTTGTCCCAGTGTCTCCTGGTTGATTCTCACCCGTTGTGCAGATCGTCTGAATCGATTTCCTGCAACTGGTTTGAAACACAGCGCATGTCTTCTCGATGTTTTCAGGCGTTTTCACCCTTTTTGGACGATTGACAGTGCTAACATTGACATCATGAAGACTAGCTATTCTCTCAAATTTGCGAATAAAATTCTTGGACCATTTGTCTGCAGCTCTAACTCTGCCACAAACTTCCTTTAAGTCACATCTGGCCTGTTACTGCTCGCATATTAGGCCTTCATAAGCGCTATGTGCTCAGGAGAAAATGGCTAGTAAGAAACTTGCTGAAACGTTGCTGGAGGAGAACGGATTGACTCGGCTGTCAATCCGAGAAGATTTTACCATCGAGATTCGCCGAGAAAGCCTGCGTTCTCATATATTTACAATTTCTACAGCGCAAAGAACGAATCCTAGAACTTATATTTTAAAGGAAGGGCGTGGTACTGAAGCTGCAGGATGCCTTTACACAGAGGAAACGCAGAAAAGCTAAGAACCAGTGTGTTTCTCATAGAGAGGGTCATTAGATGTTGAGAGAATAGAGCACTAGATAAATAGCTTGGTTTTCCTGCAACACAGAGCAGTTGGATTGACGCTTACTATTTGCTGTATAAGAGGATGTATAGACCACAACCACCACAGTAGTTTCTCTTGTGTGGCAGGAGATGCATTAGAGGAGGTGGTGGTTTTCTCGACGAACCGCCAGTGAAATTACACATTCTGGGATATAAGTACTGTGTACCTGGAACAAAGCTACAAAAATGATTGTCACACAGTGATAAGGGGATTAATTTGCTTTACGAAACGTGCCTAGAACAAAGCATGCCATAAGTAACAAATAAAGACCTCCCAGGACGTCACGCTGCAGATCGAATTTAAAATGATAAAGCCAAGGCAATACAAGCAAGAAGGGATATTGACATAGTTCAATGCATTGCTGCATTTTCAGTTAAAAAATCCATGCATGGTAAAACGAAGTTGGGTTTGGGAATGAATTTCGAGCAATGTATGAAAACAGCTCATCGCACACCATGGAAGAAGAAGATAATGATAACAATAAAGAGGAATAAGAAGAAGTAGGGCTGTTTAAAAAACAGTGCCCTGACAGCAATGTATGCACCTAAAGGCGCTCTTAAGCATAAAGGACTAGTTAAAGCATGCAAGGATCTGCCAGTACCAAAGGCATCAAGTGGAATTATACCCTTCTCCATTCCAGCCCTTGCGAGTCTCTCAGAAGTGGGTGCTTTGTTTGATGGTGCTTCAGCTATTGCCAGGGCAGTCAAGAATCCACAGAACTTGCAGGAGCGCCTAGAGGAAGCAAGAACTCCATGATGGAAGCAGCAGCCATCGAGAAACACTATAGCTGAAACCCTGCAACAAAAAAGTCTCTTCGCCATTCTATCAGATAGAGCATTCGCAAATATAGATCTGCTGAAGTTTGTTGGAAAAATATTCAGCATTCCAAGATTCCGTGATGTGCTTACATGGGATACATCACCAAAGACGAATTTTCCAGTTTTCAAAGCTACCAAGACTTTAATACATACCTGTGGGTCATCTGGCAATATGTTCCTCATGATGTTTATAAAAAAGGATATGCAAGGAGGTGCATTAACCATCCATTCACCAGTTGAGGTTCAGATGCAATGACAGATACTCTGACTTTAAAAGAAAAATCATCAGTATTTCATGTAAATTACTTCCCACCAACAGATTTAAGCTTTGGAGACTGGAGTATTCCACTGATGGGCTGGAGACTTACGACAGCATCCCAAATATCAGAGAATCTAACAATAAAATGCATATGCAAGTCGATGGTGAAAAAGAAATTGTAGAAATAGAACCTGGCGCATATGATACTGATGATTTAAATGAAGTTTTGAAACATTCTGGAAAAGGGATCAAGCTATGTGCAGACATCAATACACTTGAACTCGAAATAAATATGGTGCAATCGATGACTGACTCTCACCAGAATGTCACAGTATGGCGACTACTAAGTTTCACGGAATTGATAAGTACATATACCATAAACTCGCCTACAGCTGCTGCAAAGAAAGAAAGAATACTGATCATATGTGCTACAAAAATGAAGATGGGTACATCAATTACCTGAAGCAGCGGTGATGTCACCCTGCCTCCACAGTGTCACCATATCCCCAAGGTCATCAGCGACCGCCTCGGCGCAGTCAGGCATCACCGATTAGGCTTCAAGCAGCTATTGCTTCCACCCACCAGAGACTGGCATGAAGTCACCAGTCCAACATACCGATATCGCCTACAACAACAACAATATATTGGTTTAAAAGACAAACTGCAACACTATGAAAAAATTCATGAAAAGTATATGCACTTACACAACAGTTTTAATAGACTTATTGGGGGTGGTGTAATACAACCCTCAACTTGCTCGAAATCACCTGCAACAGTAAGCGCACATTGATTTAAAAACGTATACATATACATGAAATACAACATGATGAAAAAAAGCTTTTTAATGCGAATATGTGCTTGCATGGCGGAATCACTGCTGGAGATTGCTCTGGGGTTTATACAGGCTCATCAGCCTGCATTCTCCCAGCCTCCAGCTGCCTATCAAGGTCAGCCAACATTATATGAAAGAATGCTGTAACAACAGTGAAACATTTTCCTAGCGAAAACATACGTCTGAATCGCTAAACTCATACCATGAAATAACGAACATATACAAAGTACTTAGAAATCTGAACATTCCTAAATTCATTTTGACACACTGATTTCATAAAAACATACTACAAGGTCTACAATGCACACTCGCTACTAAATTCATTTTAACGAAATTTGAACACTGAGTCATGCAATAACGAAAATCTACTTTGAAATCTGAACTCACTGATTTGATGAATACTTGCTATTATTTTGTTTTAACGAAATCTGGCCGAGCGGTTCTAGGCGCTCTAGTCTGGAACCGTGCGACCGCTACGGTCGCAGGTTCGAATCCTGCCTCGGGCATGGATGTGTGTGATGTCCTTAGGTTAGTTCAGTTTAAATAGTTCTAAGTTCTAGGGGACTGATGACCTCAGATGTTAAGTCCCATATTGCTCAGAGCCATTTGAACAATTTTTTAACGAAATCTGAACACTCTGAGTAACGAAAAAACTAAAATGTACATCGAAATCAGAAGGCGCAGAGCAAAGAACACATAAGCACTTGCTATGAAAATGTGTACTTACACAGAAATTCCTTCATGTAGTGCCTCGTATGTTTCTCACTGCCACTTACGCTGCTGAAGCTGTTTGAAGATGCTGAATGCTTCATGACAGTGTTGAATGATGACAACTTGACAAAAGAGGTGGACAGATGCACTGACGAAGAGTACAATTGAACAGAGCAGAATAAATATGAATGTGGAGGGGGTAAGGTTTACATGGACTCAAGCTACATCCGATAATTTGGCAGGAACCAACGGGAACGCTTATACAGGGGGAAGAGATATTGTCCTCCATACTTTAATCCTTGTTCCATAGATCATGAATACGACATTTCGTAATGATGTGGAATGTGTCACTTTAAAATAAGTTTTCTTTACAAAAAATACACTTCGCTGATATTTTTTAATTGGGATGGGTTATTAATGACAAATTTCATAAGTGAATATATGTATTGCGAAGGTACTGTGAATATCCTGAGTTCCTTAAATAAATGTCTGAAAGGTGATCTTGGGTGGGCTCCAGCTATTTTTCTGATTACACACTTCTGTGCAATGAATACTTTCTCTCTTAATGACGAATTGCCCCAAAATATGAAGCCATATGAAAGCAGTGAATGAAAATAGGCATAGTAGGCTAGTTTACTGATATGTTTATCACCAAAATTTGCAATAACCCTAATAGCATAAGTAGCTGAACCTAACCGTTTCAGCAGATCGTCGATGTGTTTCTTCAAATTCAATTTCTCATCAATGCACACACCCAGAAATTTTGAGTATTCTACCTGAGCAACAGACTCCCATTCATACTCTATATTTATCAATGGTGTTATGCCATTTACTGTACAGAATTGTATTAACTGTGTTTTCTCAAAATTTGGTGAGAGTCCATTTGCAGAGAACCACTTAATAATTTTCTGAAAGAGATTATTTGCAATTTCCTCAGCTGATTCTTGCTTCTTGGGTGTGATTACTATACTTGTATCATCAAGAAAACTTTGCATCTTCACGAATATAGAGTGACAAGTCATTAATATATATTAAGAACAATAAGAGACCCAAGACTGAACCCTGTGGGACAACATTCTTGATACCTCCCCAGTTAGAGGACTCTGCTGGTTTTTGTAGACTATCTGTACTGTTAATTTCAACCTTCTGCATTGTTCCAGTTAAGTATGAATTAAACCATTTGTGCTCTGTCCCACTCATACCACAATACTTAAGCTTATCTAGAAGAATTTCATTATTCACACAATCAAAAACCTTTGAGAGATCACAAAATATCCCAATGGGTGGTGTTTGGTTATTCATTGCATTTAATATTTGATCAGTGAAAGCATATATAGCATTTTCTGTTGAAAAGCCTTTCTGAAAACCAGATTGACATTTTGTTAGTACTTCACTTTTACAAATGTGTGATGCTACTCTTGAATATATTACTTTTTCAAGAATTTTGGATAAAGCTGTCAGAAGTGAGATTGGGCAGTAGTTGGTAGCATCAGATCTATCCACTTCTTTATGCAATGGTTTAACAATAGCATATTTCAGTCTATCTGGAAAAATTCCATGTTTCAGTGAGCTACTACATATGTGGCTGAGAATCCTACTTATTTCTTGGGAACAAGGTTGTAGTACTCCGTTGGAAATGCCATCAATTCCATGTGAGCTTTTACTTTTGAGTGAATTTATTATTTTCCTAATTTCGGTAGGAGAGGTGGGTTGAATTTCAATTTTATAAAATTGCATAGATACTGCCTCTTCCATATACTGCCTTGCATTTTCTAATGAATAGCTGTAATCTATTTTATCTACAACACTTAAAAAATGATTATTAAAAATGTTTTCTACTTCTGAGTTCTTGTTAACAAACTTTTCCTTGTGTATGATAGAAATACAGTCTTCCTGTGCTCTTGGTTGCCCTGTTTCCCTTTTCACAATATTCCAAATTGTTTTAATTTTACTATCAGATGTGCTAATCTCAGACATAATGCACATACTTCTGGACTTTTTAATAACTTTTCTCAGTACAGTGCAGTGATTTTATAATGTTTCATTGTTTTGTGATCATTACTACTCCTAAAGTGCGCGTCATTTATGTTGGCGGCCGAGTTTAGGTTCGTTCTGCGCATCTGACGTCACAAAACACAGTCAGCCAATGAACAGAGAATGACGTTGCCACATCTCGACTGCAGTGCAGAGCATGGACAAGTGTCTTCAGTTTTAGAAACGTTCAGTCATAAATAAAGTAACAGAACGAAAGCAATGTCTTGATAGCAGACATTCTTTTATAGAAAGTTTGGAAAAAGCATTCTTTATACCAATTGCTTCATATTCTATTAATTAATTAAACCAAACAAGCAATAAGACTCCTAATTCAGGTGATAGCAAGGAAAGGTGTTTGTATCACTCTCACGAACCGCTTTTTCGCAATAAAGAACAGCGGTAATTGTTTATTTCCTATTATACTTCGACGAAGCGTGAGTAATTCATGGACATACCAACAGTGTTTGTCAGTATTTTGCGTGACATGTTATAGCCCTCCCTCATGGCGTTATGTAGTCAGATGAGGTGTGTTAGCGTAACAGTTAAAGTGTTGAGTTAGTAAGTGAAAGGTTATGAGTTCAAACCTTGTGCGATGCTTAATATTTTCATTATTTAAAAACAATATCGAAGTGCCTTTCTTCACGAATTATATTCATTTGAATGCAATTTTTTGAAATTTCTAGTGCTTTGTCTCTTCATTAACCCTTTCGCTGCTGCAGACACGTGCTCGCCGCATTCCGCGCTGTGTGCGATTTTGTCATCACTGCACTGCTCGCCTGTGCAGACACATGGTGTTCTCACTGCTTTGACACACTTATCATTCGATTTCACAAAAACTATTTGGCCCAAAAATTTGATTTTTACACGTCTTCTTGACTGATACCTTCCCCCCATAAATGACTTAATTTTGTTTCGATGTTCAACGCAGTTATTATGCAGCATTAAATGTAGCAAACCATTGCACGAAATTTTGAAGAGTTTGCAGAGGTAGAAGTCCATAGCGTATACTTTCCGTATGGTCGATTTTAGTTGCCACAATGTTGAGAGTGAAATGTGGACAAGATACCTAAATTTCATATAAAATTTACTGTATAACAATATCTCATTTAATTAAAGTACGACATAGGTGTCGTATGTAATATTGAGAAAAATTCCGTCTTTCGCGACTTCTAGTGCTGGTTTGTGCTGGTGGAAGTCTTATACAGCTCCAATCGCCATAGTGCTTTCGGACGTAATCTAGGCTGGCGTGCTACATTAACAGGAGCGTTCCTATCCCCAGGATCTAACGAGAGGAACAGAAGTTTCGTGATTCCTGTCTTAGTGGCATGTATTAGTTTAAAAGCACGTCTTTAATTCCAAGTCCTCCATTTTGCCTCTGCAAAGTCGCCGTGTGGAGGGATACTTTGAAGATATTTTGTTTCCACACATACCAAGAGGCTACAGCTAATATTTGATGTGCAGTGACCTGCAGTATCGGTAAGACTGCTGCGACATGATATATTTTGCTAAGTATGTATGTATTTATAAAGTGAACTTCCTGCAGTCGGTCTAACAATCGCATGTCATGGTCCTTCAACAAGGTTCCGATGACATTAAGTTTCCGCTCCCAATTGTTCGTGGCCATGCGCTTGGGATTCGCCCTTAACCTCAAGCCGAGTTGGAGTCTCTCTTCAGTTACATCTAACCAGTGCGCAAGTATTATTTACACCGGACGCGTTTGACTTTATTTTAAAGCACTTCAATCAAGGAAAGGTATGGCACATACACAATGGTACTCGTGTTCTCTTTCTTGTTTTTGTTCCACAGTCGCAGTTTTACCGATGGTACTGAAATATATTCCTCTTCTGCAACTGTAATAAGAGCTTATTTAGACCAGACGCGTTTCTCTCTTTTGAAGCATCTTCAGTGGACGGTATTTTGTCTCCTCCATTGCCAAGTCACCTTTCGTAGTTTTGTGCTGCGGTAACACAATATTGAACGTTTGTGTTGGCAGATCAGTGTTTTAGCAAATAAATGATGTTTGTGTGTGCCACATACAAAAATTATATTTGACATAGCTCAGAGCACTTCACTGACAGACGGTATATTCAAGTCCTAATGTTTTTGTAACTCCACAGTTTTGTTTAATGTATTTTGTCTACTTCCTTTTGATTGATTGAAGTGCTTTAAAATAAAGCCAAACGTGCTCAGTGTAAATAAAACTTTTGTTACAGTCGCGAAAGACGGAATATTTCTCAATATTACATACGACACCTATGTGGTACTTAAATGAGCTATTGTTATACAGTAAACTTTATATGAAATTTAGGTATCTTGTCCACATTTCATTCAACATTGTGGCAACTAAAATCGACCATACGGAAAGTATACGCTATGGACTTCTACCTCTGCAAACTCTTCAAAATTTCGTGCAATGGTTTACTATATTTAATGCTGCATAATAACTGCGTTGAACATCGAAACAAAATTAAGTCATTTATGGGGGAAGGTATCAGTCAAGATGATGTGTAAAAATCTAATTTTTGGGCCAAATAGTTTTTGTGGAATCGATTGATAAGGGTGTCAAAGCAGTCGGAACACGATGTGTCTGCACAGGCGAGCAGTGCAGTGACAAAATCGCGCACAGCGCGGAATGCAGGGAGCACGTCTTTGTAGCAGCGAAAGGGTTAATGCGGCCGTGGTGGCTTTACTTCATGAACTGCGCGCTCCCCCCTAAACGTAATCTTGCGAACTATGCTGTACTATGGCGCTGCTTCTATTGGCGCGTGCGTCGTGTGCAACTGGCAACGCAGCAATCTCCCGCGTCTGGGCGGGCATGCGCGAGCCGCCTAGATAAAAGAATTGAACTATAGCTGTAAGATACATTTCCCTTTTCTGTTTACAAGATATTTTTACCCCTTTAGTAAGCCATGGCTTTTTACATGGTTTCTTACAATTATATGTCACTGTTTTCTTAGGGAAACTGTTTTCAAATATACTCACAAAAGTTTCATGAAATAAGTTAAATTTTAAATTAGCATCATGTTCCCTGTACACCTCATCCCAGTGTAACTGTTGCAAGCATTCCCTAAAATTTTGAAGTGTTAAATCGTCAATGGTATGCACTATTATCGAGGACTGTTTTGCATTGCTGTATGGAGTTGTATCATATACTGTAACTAGCTGTGCATCATGATCAGACAGACCATTCCTAACAGGAAAAGTTCTTATTTGATTGAGTTTATCTTAGTCTATGAAAACCCTATCTATCAGTGTGCTGCTTTCCTGTACCACGAGAGTAGGAAAATCAATAAGTGATGTCAAATTGAAAGGCCCAAGTAATACTTCAAGGTCAAGCTTTCTATCTGACTTTCAGAAAATGCACATTGAAACCCCACAAACAATAATTTTCTTTCCTTTGTTGACAGGTAGCACAAGAAGGAATCCAAGTTTTTTCTAAAATAGTTAAAAATTTCCCAATGGGGACCTATACTTGGCTACAATTATAAAAGTGTATTTATTTACTTTAAGCTTACATGCACGTGCTTCTGTGTGTTGCTCTATGCAAAATTTTTCAGTTTCCAAATTTTTCAGACTATGACTGATTTTAACACATATGGCAACTCCTCTTCTCTCCATTGTGTCTGTACTTACATGTGCTGAAAGCTTATATCCACCTACATTTACCATTTCCATACCTGTGACTATATGATGTTCAACAGGCATAGTACACCAATTCCACCCTCAGTTTCTAAATCTTCTATACAAACAAGAAGCTCATCTATTTTCTTTTTAATCCTCTGATATTCTGATGCAATATATTAACATTATTTTTTACTGTGCTTTTATGTGAATCTTGTGACATACTAACATTATTTTTCACTGTACTGTTATGAGAATCTTGTGATGTTTTCACATCTCTAGTACTTGCCTGTATGGACTTTTCATTAAGCTTAATTTCAATCAATGTAGGATGATTGGATATTGAAATTAGCCTAAAAAAGTACTCCCATGAATTTCAGTGCCCCCCCTTAAGGATTTTTCTATCATCCCAGCCAGTTTACCCTCCCCTTTCCTACTGAGATGCAGGCCATGTCTTGTGAAGTCCCACCTACCAATACCATCAACAGGAACCAAACCTATGCTTGACAAAGTAGCTGCCCGAAGCAGCTGATCTAGCTCCATGTTGACCCTCCTGACAGAGCTGTTCAATTGGGGCCAGTCATGCTGCATAAAAGCAGGAACCAAGCCAACATTTGTATTGTTTGTTGCAGATGCTATTTTTGCCAGGTCCACTCAATATTGTAGCCCTGATCCCTGTCAATACTATTTCCCACTCCACCCACTACTACAACATGATCCTGCTTTGTAAAACCTTTGCACAATGATCCTACATCCTGTATCATTTGGCTAAGACATGCAATGGGCTTGAACATACTTGTGATCTGGTATCTGTCACCTAATTTTTCCTGCAAAATCTGGCACACACCTCTTCCATGGCTACTACCTAGCAACAGAACTTTCCTCCTACTTTCTACTTTTTCTGCAACAGTTGGTTTCCTAGTGAAAGTCTGTTGAGTGCTGACTACACTTATATCTACTTGAGTCTCTTCCTTAGCTGACTGTGGTAGCAAGGCAAATCTATTGTTAGTGCCAATGATGAAACTGTCTGATACTGTTCTCTTTCTGTGGCCCCTGTTCCTTGCTACCACTTCCCACCAGTCTTCACCCTCCTCCCCCCTTAACCTCATCAGTTCCTCCCTAACACTATCCAGTTCAGCCTGAAGGGCTCTAATCTTCCCTTCCTGTTCCGCTGTTTTCCTATGCCTTGAATATAATCAGCAATACCATGGAAGAGACCCATTTACTTCCCCGATTCCCATGCCACTACTTTCAGCCCAATGTAAAACATCTGCCACAACAGCTGTACAGAACCCCAGAACGGACTTTCCTACGGCAGCTCAAACACTTCTCGCTCATGGTTGTTTACAATATTTTTTACAAAATTTATCTAGGCAATAACAATAATATTCTATTAACTTCAGCTCACGAAAGCCTAAAGTTATGTGAAACACTAATATATATGTATACTATTAATATAGTAACGTAATTCCTAAGGAATGTAGGTCAAATATGAAGCAGTTCTTCCTCTAGTAACATCTTTGTTAGCATTTACCAGTCCTCCCCAGAAAAAACCTGTTGTTGGCTACATCAAAGCACTTTGTGAACGATCTCTAGTACCATGTATTGCATATGTTCTTAACTGGGATGTGAGAAATGTATATTGCAATATTTTTAACTGCTAGTTTTTTTCAGTGTGATTTTCTGCCAATTTCTACGTACATAATCGGTGTCGCTTCAGTTTTCTGTAGTTCTTTTTACTTGTGACAATGTTTTTAACTCCCGCTTTTTCGTGATGAGTGATTTCCCGCCAATTTCTATGCACATGATCAGTGTCAGTTCAGTTTTCCTTATTATTTTTACCTGTGACGATGTTTTTAACCACTGTTTTTTGTGATATGTCATTCATTGTGTAATTAGAACAGGACTCTCCCCACAAGTTTTTAAGCATTACTGTAAGGACAACACTAGTTGTGGTACTGTGTATTGAATCATATGGTTGAGGATCTGTAATTAGGGTGTAGCTGTGTGCTTCCTGAAAAAAAAAAATTATTTTGAGCAGTATTGTGAACTAGTTCACACAGCAAGTCTCTAGAGTGATTGCCAGTTCTGTTTCACACCACAATTTTGAATATACCACCAATTTCAACCCTGAAAATGATCAAATAAAGAACATTTTCCAATTGGATAACACTCAAAGAAAATAAATTATGTTATGTCTTCCCAGTCTAACAGGTCAGTACTACCTGATTTTTTCCTGTCAATTTCCATGTGGTTGGAAGTGGTAGGTGGAAGGGACTGGAAGCAGGTGAAGGGAGGTGGGGTGGGTAGAGAGGGGGAACAATTGCCATCATCAGTGCACAGCTGGAGGGAGGGTCCGCCATCTTGAAGAAATTAGAAGTAGCACAGAATCGGCTTTGCTCCACTATTGCCACATACCTCTTCAGAATAATTCAAATAAATAAGAAAAATATTGAAATCAATTTGAGTAGTGACAGCACACATTGCGTGCACCTAACTTTTTGTAAATTTTATAGATCTGATTTTTACCTATGCTTTTAAAAATTAACAAAATAATTGGCACTTGAGAAGCGAATCTTGAAATTGAATATCTTGTAATGTTAACTGTTGAATGTGGCAGTAAGCCAGTGCAGCTACGTCAGTAATCTCACTTGTACTTTGTTTTATTCCTTTGCAACTTTTAAATTGTATTAGAGAGCATAATTGCTTTATTATGAAGGTTATGTATTACATAGTTTATATAGAGAGCGCCACACAACCAACTGATATGTTCTCTGTAAAGCCTACCTTCATTACACATTAGTCTTTAATGAACAATGTCAGGAGCCTGAACAACAGGTGTAGACGTGCTAAAGCGCGTATAGCAGCTTTGAAATACTAGTATTTAATTTAATGTACAAGCGATATAGGCTATGTCATTAGTTGTAAGTTTTTGGTACTATGTTCTGATTATGTACTTCTAGTATTCTTAGTATTGATAATGCCTAGTTACTAGCCGAAATCTGAATCGCTATATAATAAAGCCAGTACAGAAACGACAACTGATTGCTGTCAGTCGTGGAGCGCATTCCACTTTCATAATGGAAGGTTATTTGATAAAAAAGATGTATGTCATACGAGAGTACTTACAGGGAAGATGTTTTGATCTCAGTTTATCTTCATTAGACGAAAATACAGTTACGTGCATCTATTAATTCCGCATTAGCACCTAGGAAACTTACCGACGCAAAATTTCACAGTGTACCGATGTATTGTATAGTTTCTAAACTTCCAACTCAGAAACTTTCTGACATTGATTCTATAACTACACGATAACTTCGTACTTAGTCTAAAATCTTCTGCTATGTCAGCACGTGTGTGGAAACACATAACGTCAATGTTCTTTCAACCAATACCGCACAGTCAGCAAACAGTTCCTGTCAGCAGTTTCTCTTTGAAGAGTCAAACAGTGCGAATCAGAGCTAACAGTGAAGCTAAGGGACACTGCAAACATTACTTCCTGTTGGGTTATACCGTTGCGAAGCGAAGAAACGTTTTTGAAGCTAAAAGTCGATACGGGATGTCAAATTAAACACCTTTCAGCCGTCTACTTCCGAAACTTATTTTATTTAGCTATAAGTTTCGGCGATTTACTACGTTATCTTCAGGTCTCTGAGAGACGTGTAGGAAGATTCTCCCTCGGTTCTGATCAAATCAGGGGCCAGCAATACTGGTATTAGCAAATTTCTGCTTGCTATAGCGATACTTTCAATCCCAATGTGGCGTAGTAAATCGCCGAAACTGGTAGCCAAATAAAACAAGTTTGGGAAATTGGATGGCTGAAAGGTGCTTAGTTTGACATCCTGTACCAAACAACCGAGTCCCGCAACCATCTATGAAAAGATGGACATACAGAGAGAAGTCGATAATTCTCAGATCGTTATTTTTTCCAGTTATATCCATACATTCACGATTTAAAAATCGCTAGTAGATTACGGCCTTTACATCAGTTATTTCAATAAGAAAATAATTTTACGTGCCTTCAAGAAATCATATTTGGAATTTAACACGCTATAACAGTTTCTGCTATATTAAAAGTCATATTGATAACATGTTGAAACCCCATATGGAGGTTTAAAACAGTGTCACATATTCCTGCACGAGGAAGGTCAAAACTAGAAGACAAGTTCCTGCTGTCCTCTCATTCTCATTTCTCTATTACGTAGAAATAGACACTATAGGGGAGTGCTGTATATGATTACCACGCATCCTGATACATCTTAATTTTCTTTTTTTTTTTTTTCCTTCAAGTTTTCTTCGGAGTGATTCACGCACTCTTTCAGTTACACTTGAATCCATTCAGATTGGGTCGCATGCATTGGTCACACGCTCCTGTACCTTCTGCACATTGTCGTGGGTGGGCAGACCCCAGTGCCTTTAAATGTCCCCACAGTCAGAACTCCAACGAATTCAGGTTCGGGAAACGGGGCGGTCTTGCTACGGGACGTCTTCAACCAATCTATCGCCCATTAAAGGTTGCGGTGAGCTTTTCTTTCACAATCCGTAGAAAATGGCGTGTGTCCCGTCATCCATAAACCATAGTCCTGCAAGGGTAACGTTCTCCAATAGCGCTGGTGACTTACTGCGCGGAAATAAGTGATGTACAGCACTTGTTAAACTGTTTGATCAAGTATAGGGCCCTACGAGTCCGTCACAGAGGGTGCTTGGCCCCTACATTGATACTGGAGCGGTCCTGATGCCTCACTTCCATTACTGTTCGCATATTTGCGTCTGCGCACACGTGCGTATTGTGATAATTTACTATTCTATCTCTTATGAATCCTGTCTCATATGTAAATCAAACTGTCGATCTTCAACGACCCATATCTCGACAAGTTTTGGTTTCCGGACATATCATTACAGGAACTTTTCTTCTAGGAGCCTTTACTTTCAAAAATGACATTGTTTTATTTTTGTATTCGTAATAATTCCGAGTCATGCCGCATAGACGTAAATTTCACACCAGCATAGCTTGTATATTCAGTGGTCAAAGTATAATATGAGGGCCTGCAGAAAAGTAATACCTCCGAATTTTTTATGTGAAAACTCAAAGCTTTTTCAAATAAAACAGACATTATATAACATTGTACATCTTTATTCTTCATGTTTGCTTATTTTCAGCAACCTGCCGCTAGAGGGGTCCCAATTGTGACGTGTAACGTAACTATGTCGTTTTACATAAAAAGCCTTAAGATTTTCACGTAAAAATTCGAAGACTTTCCTTTTTAGCACGTCCAGGTAACTTTTTTTTTAATTGCTACACGAACAGGTACACCGAGGCTGAAATGAACTTTGTACCACGAATTAGACATTTAAATAAGCAGCAAACAGTTCATAATTACTTGAGGTCATTGTACGGTATAACCAACCTCCAAGCATAGATACATGAATGAAGGAAAGCCTCGATAAGTTCTTGGGGAATCGGCCTTTTCTCAGTTTGTACGAACGCCCCAGAACTCACTAACTGTGTTTACGGGAGGGCGCCGACAAAGAAGTTGCTGACTAGCTACATCCTATGCATGTGAGATGATCGGTATTTCACGTGAAGCTGCAAACACCGTCAAGCGTTGCCCTGCTAAACACAGCTTGTGAAATAACTGTCGCAAGGGGCGCCAGATACTCTGCCTCTAAAACCTTCCTGATATATTGGTATGCCTTTATACACGCAGAAGTCCAGATCGCAAGTTTTATTGAATGATACAACAAACCATTACAGTTGGGCAAGTGTCAACACCAATCATCATAAAACACAAATCTGTCATCACTGCTGAACAGATTGCCCAGGCACATGTATAACTTCACGATTCTATACCTTCAGGTACTAGCGACGGGATCCATGTGCCCATTAGTGTTTCAGGTGTTTGTGACATCTGGATAGTGTACGCCGACGCAATGGTTTGTTTTCTTGCTTGTAAGACTGCAGCAGATGGCACCAGACTGTCGAACAGACAGATCCACACCTGTTGCAGTACTCCACCACCAACCCAACACCATGGCCGAAGATGTATGGTCCTATACGAGCGTTTGTAGCAAAAAAAAAAAAAAAAAAAAACACGGCCTCGCTGTGCACTAGTGCTCTTAGTAGACCAAAAAAGTTGATCTGTCCTAACGATCGATGTGGTGGAGTGGTTTAGGTTAACGAAGTCAGTTTGCACTTCCGTGGATGATACTCGCGACCAAGCCACCATGATGTGGAACATGCCAGCAGCAGAACAAATAAGGTACATTTTCTCTACGAACACGTGATTACATGCTGGCCACTTATAAAACTGCATGATTTGTTTTCATCTTAATGTACAACAAAATCTAATAAAAGTAACCCAGCCACAGATAATCTACCTATGGAGTAATAAAGTTGATCGATGGAAATGATTTCAATTTATTTTAAAATTTTGATGCTCTCTTAGCAGAGAAGTGGTCACATACCTTTATAGCTGCATACTTGCTCCTTTTAATACAATAGTAAGAATAAGTTGTGGATTGAGGAGCCAATTTTTGTTACTAGTATTGTATTTATGAATGCTACTATTTTGTTCAGATAATGCCTGATTCTTCACAACAAACTTCATAACAGAGGAAATGCATTTTGGGTTATTGTTAACATGCCTAAATTTCTAAACAGTTGCCTACATGAAGTTCGATGATGGGCACCAGGTATTATCCTTACAGCAGATATCTGTGCAATATATACTTTGTGTCTATGTGTGGAACGTCCCCAGAATTTATTACATATAACATTAAACAACGGAAGTATGCAAAGTAAATTAGTTTTCTCACGCTTTCATCACCAAAATCAGTAATTAACACATAGAGCAAATGTTAGTGAATAAAGATGTTTAAGAGGCACAGGAAAAAAATGCGTGGCGGGTAGCATCAAACCAGTTAGAAGACAGATTATTCACACAAAAAAAGGAAGGAGAATTATAATGTGAGATTCAAGTTCGAGTACGCTCAGGAATTTCGAACAATCAGTTTTACGTAGTTCCTTTCCCGATGCTTTATTATTATTGTACGGATTGAATTAACTGCTCTTTTTATTCTTAATACTTCATTTATTGCTTGTTCCATTGTTTGAGCACTGATGGGATTGATTATTACTCTTACTTCATCAGCAACGAGCGTTATTACTGCTTTACGAGTGTAAAATGGACAGTCATTTACATACAGAAAGAAGAGTAGTCCTAGAATTCAGCACTGTGAAACATCAGTAGTAATTTGCCCCCTTTCATTTATCCGAGAACTGTGTGAGTATAGCTAATCATTATACCACGAAAGGCCTAAACTTACAGTTTCTCCAAATTAATGTAGTGATTTACAAGGACAAAAGTCGTTTACACAACACCAAAAAATCTAACAGGTAAAATCGAGCTATCCAAATACATTGGCGTCCAAAATTAAAGCAACAAACGGAAATTTTGCAAGATTGCTTTTTTTTGTCCACAAAACAGTACAAACAGGCGACAGCAAAGTAGAAATAATGTAAGGAATACAGAACGTACATAGCTGCAACATGCATAGCAGTAGACGAAAATGTTCTTCATTTTCTCCAAATTAACAGATTTGCACACACTTTCCAAAAAATGATTAAAGCGCTCAGTATGCGGTTTGACCACCTCTGTCAGCAATACACGCCTGACAACGACGGAGCATGCTACGAATAACGTCATCAATGTCATGTTGTGGCAATAATGCCCATTCTTCCTGCAGAGCTGCTCGCAAGTCTTGGAGTGTGATTGGTGAATGCAACCCGTCTCCCTAATCCATTCCAGATATGCTCTATGGGATTCAAATCGGGAGAGCGAGCAGACCACGCCGTGCGTGCAGTATCTTCTGTTTCCAAGAAAATATCAACCACCTGTGCTCTATGAGGTCGAGCATTATCGTCCATCCTTACGAATTCTTGACGCACAGCACCTCGCAACAACCGTACATGAGGTCTCAAGACCTCGTCACGATACCTGACAGCAGTTAAACCTTTCCGATTCACCCGTACAATTTCATGAAGAGATGTTCGAGTGATCAACATAATCCCTGCCAACACAATTAGCGATCCTCCTCGATATCGGTCTCTTTCCACAATGCTCGAGTCTCGAAATCGTGTTTCACATTCCCATCAGATGCGAATCCGTCGGGGACCACACTCCAGACCAAGTCGGGAGTCATCTGTGAAAATAACATTGGCCCACCTATCCAAGTGGCATGTTGACGATTCCACTCTAGACGTTCCCTTTCGTCAAAACGCATCAGAGGCACACATACAGCAGGTCCCCGAAAATAAAGGCCATTCTGTCGAAGGCTTCTCTACACCGTTTGCCTCGATATAACACGTCCAGTGGATGCTGTGAGGACAGATGTCAGTTCCTGTGCAGTACTAAGGCGCTACCGTCGTGCCCTTACACCCACATAGCGGTCCTCTTTTTCTGATCTCACACGTGATCAGCCCTGCCGTGGTCTTCCTGATACAGTTTCGGTCTCTATAAACTGTCGCCATATCTGAGAAGCAACAGAACGACTCACGTTAAGCCATCGGGCCACATGAGTTAGCGATTGTCCCGCTTCCTATGGCTCTCCACCGCCGAGAGTCTGGTAGGCGTCTGTGGCGTAATGCCCTGTCTGTGACTGGGTACATAGCAGCTTTCGAGGTGGGGCTACCCAGCAAGCACGACTCCATTTGATAGTTGAACGAAATGCTATCTTCCGTGCAGAACACGATCGTACGGACATCTGTTGACAGTTTGTACGATTATAGCGTGAATTAGACACAGGACGGGGAAATAGCGGTTTGTTGCTTTACTTGTGGACACCAGCTTATTTTAAATATGATCAGTGAGTGGCATGTCCAGTAGAGATGTTCTTCTGGAATCCACATGTTCAAAATTGCTCTACCATTCTAAAACACATTAACTTTTCCAATGCATTTGAGAAGGAAGTAAACAATTTAACAGATGTACATTTAATAATACTTCTCCGTTGTCCTTCTGAAAGAGGGGTCGAACAATGGCATACTTTATTCCGTCTGGAAATATGCCTTGTGAATGTGATGTATTAAATGCGTGTCTGATTATAGTAGCTACATCAGAAGAAATTACTCTGTAAGAATTTTGCTTTTAAGATTGTTAATTAGTTTCCTGATTTCTGTAGTAGAGTTGGAGTGATGTCGAACTACTCGAAAAGACTGGGTTCAGTTCTCTGTTCGGTCGTTCAGTTTTAGGTTTTTCGTGGTTTCTTCAAACCTAAGTAAAGCAGTTGCCAGAATGGTTCATTTACGAAGGATACGACTTCTTTCGTCATGCTTCCACAACCACAGCTTGTGCTCCGACTCCAATGACCTCATCGCGGAAGGAACGTTAAACTCTAATCTAGTTCCATCATTCTTTCCTTACTTCCTGTTTGTTCATTCAGAACATTCGTTCTATGTTTCACAATCTTCAATATGTTGGTACAAAAGATCTCCTTTAATCTGTGTTTATTATCAAACAAACGTTCGGTGACACCTACAAAGTTTTCCAGTAACAGGTATGCAGTAAAGTTAATGTTACAACAAATCCTAACGAAATAATGTCACACTCACTCTAAAATTTCGGGCTACGTCAACATCGAGTGTATAAGCAGGGTATTTGTTTACATCATTACTAACAGTGCAGTATAGTCGGTATACAAACACGCCGAAGAAGTTTCCTTCTGGACGGACGAGCAGTGAGAATCAGAGCTAAGTGTAGCTAAAATGTACGGTAAACATCACTTCCTGTTGAGTAATAGCTCCCAGAGCCGCGTAAATATTTTTGAAGTGGCAACCAGAGAAAACATTGTAGTGAAAAATTCAATAGTCAGTTTTATTTATACAGAATTTTTAAAATCGGAAATCTATCGCAACTTTTACTTCTTTCGCCTTATTTCAATGCGAGAGCTGCCATTTATGTTGTCTCTAACGTGTCTCATTTGAATTATGTGCACTGCTATAGTTTCTGTTACATTAAAATACACACTAACCGTATTTAACAACACAGTCATGCCTTATTCATATAGAAAGCGAATTTTTTCCATAATGTCTTGGGTGAGATTATTGACTTCTGCTACATATTTTTGAGCCAGTAATTCAATGAAATCAGTTTTTATAAAAGTAATACTGTTTCCACCAGTTGTTATTGTTAATTATTGACTACGTGTCTTGCAGTTCTTAATCTACTTCGGATTTTCTTAATCATGCATTACTTGCATGATCTCTAAACCGTCTAATTGTGAGATGAAATATCGTTTATTTTCTCTTATTTAGATAGTACAATGACTATATCAACTGAATATTAATCTTTGTGCCAGATGACGCATCCTGTAACATAATGCGTCTTTACCAATTTCCTCGTGAAAGCGGAACTTAACATTATAATATCATTTCCATCCTAGTAATCAGAGCAAAATTTTTCCATTTGAATTGAGTTTACTGAAGCATACCGCAAACAGCTTGGTACAAATAGAAAAACATTATACGTAAGAATTATAATGTAAGTATTTTAAAAATGATCTAAGATTATTTTCCTGTAACCACAAAGGTACAATATACGTAATGAATCTTAACATGGCAGCAACTGTAAAAAGAAAAGACAGAATATAAAAAGAACTCATCAGAATTTGGGAAGCACACATGTGGAGATTCAAATGTTTGTGCAACCACTGAGAGTACATAAAATTTGAAAAACACCTATTGCTATCTCGTATAACACCAAAGAGCGATTTTTAATTTAAATACCTTCATGACAAAATAAAACAGCAGCTCTTGTCGAAAGCGACAACTTCATTTTCACAAGGGTTTGTAGAAGAAGTTTTGTTCTGCTTCGAAATAAATGAAGGAAACAGCAAGTGATCTACATCACCCTCTTCCGATTGTCACAGAAAGGCTTATTCTTGATGCCTACGTGTTGAAATTGGGAAGGAGATGAACCATGGCTGGCACGCATTCGTGCCAGAGTAATTATAGCTTCCTTCTTGCCTGGAACTTCCTTAAATGATGGGGAGTTTCTAATGACTTGTTGCATTGCAATATAGTATTGATCTTTATGCCGCGTCCAAGGCGTCAGTCCACAGTATACACATCCTCGGACAGTTTCCATATCGATATCTTGAAATCGATCGATGGTAGGCTGACCTTCCTCACACAGCCACAAATATTCGCCTACTTCTCCAGATGGTAGCCCGTCTCAATGTGAATCAATCCTACATAAACTAGCGTTCATAGAAAGCCTCTTGCCGCTTTCTTTTATTTTAAAGAAGAATATTTACAGCATTGTTCCAGTTTTGGGGAATTATTTTCCTTCGTATACAGTCTGTAAATAGTTTTGCAAGTCACTTCAGTCTTACTTTCTCTCTAGATTTAACTGTTTCTGCTACGGTAATATTTGCTCACGATACTCTTGATACCAACGAAATAGCTTAAATTGCCCTGTAGTTATTATTTTATAGCATCATTAACTCAGTATCCGTGATTTTCAATAGCAAATTTAAACAGGTTACAGATGAAGGACATGCGTATTGTCAACAAGTACTATTGTCAATCTTTCATGTGTCGGCGTGTCCTCTTTTGGCGACTTCACGATAAAAGTCAAAATATTATCTTTTTGCGATAAATAATATCAGCATAGGCTAGGATGTCTGATTTTCTGTATTTAAGAACGCATTTAACCTAATCAGTTCACTTTGAGAGTGTCTAGCTTTTACAAATGTATGTTGTTGCACGCAGGGCAACGATTTACAATTCCAGGGTGATACATATGTGATTAAAAAGTTCGGAAAAGTTGCTGCTCCTCCCCCCCCCCCCCCCCCCCCATATATTCAATAACGTGGCTTTAATCACTCGGTCTACCAGAAATTATTTTGATACTGCCGTTTGGTGTATCTTCAGTTTCTGAAAGCCCTTTTATTAATTACTAATTTACTGTTACGGTTATCCAAAGAAATTTATTTGTTGTGCACTTCCTGCCCTTGCTCAACGGAAACAGTTGTGTTCGCATGCGTATGCACATGTTTTTGTCTGAAATTGTTTCCAGAATGAAACTTTCACTTTATACCGAAGTTTGCTGTCTTTTCTAGATTAGTGTTTACGACCGTTTAGATCTTTTATAATCGTTACAGGTACTATATCACAACTGACGACTACCAGTTACTCAAGAATCTCTTCTTGGAAATAATGTCATAATATGCACATGATTGCTGATCATTTGATATATTCGTTCTCGTGCCATTGCTCCTCTTAGCTGGCGACTTTTCAGAATATGATTACAAAGCAGCCGACTCACGAAGAGATATGGCACAGTAATTTATCCTGACAGTTTAATTGGAAATTATAAACGGAATTCCCTTTCTGCTCGTTTGCTTAGAAATTACGATCAATATGTAATTTTATATAAACTAATACCGCGTATTTAAAATGCCAACATGATAGCTAAGAGCAAAATCGTTTCACCGAAACAGTTGTTACTCAGATTGCGGCAGTAACCCAGAGTCCGTTCTGAGAACTCCAGAACATAATCACATTTCGAACTTTGCTCGTTTGTACAACCGCAATGCCGATGTAGGAGACGGAACCTTGTAATTTTCCATTAACTGAATTGCTACCTTCTGTACGTGCAACTGGGATATTACACAATGCTTTAGCTTTACAGCTGTTGTTAAACAATCTAGAGTTTGAGTGAGCTTTAACTGTGTATTGAGCTTCGATCACTGTTTGATGATGCTTCCTTAGAAGATACCTTTAATTACTTTTCCCTGTAACTGCCGTCTAAACCCATATACCTGTTGATCCAGAGAACAAGAGTCGAAAAAGTATTCCTCCTGCTCTGACAACCACTTTACCATCTCCTTTTGAACCTCAACCAATGCATTTCCACCTATGTATTCGCTGAACGTTGAAGATGTGTAGTTACCTCTTAATAAAATATTTTGACTGTTGTGTAATAGCCCACAACTCTGGAACTCTACAGTTCCCGTCTCCTGCACACAGGATGCGAACAGACCGTTAACTAAACAGACTGAGGATCTGATTGCAAAAACAGTGCTTCTCAAAAATAACCATTTTTCAGGATCGTTTGACATCGTCTTGTCCTCATTTGTATGTTATGTTCCTTCCTAGTAATGTACTCTATAACCTAAAAAATCCGTTTTTGTAAAATACAATCACAAAATAATTATTTTTAGTACAGCATCTGTCAGCTACGAGTATGACTACTTACTTGACACAAAGTAAGCTTCCTTAAACTTAAAATATTAATTATATCTAAGCTGGTCGCTTAACCTGGAAGTTAATATCAGCTATAGCAGCTTTTGCTGAAAACATGTCATTCTTTAAAAACTCTGAAGATCCGTAGCACCATCTATAAAAAAAATGCAGCCCTCAATCACGGACGATAATTGTTGTAAGAAAATCGTCCTGGGGACACGAAATGACTACATGATAATTTCTATAATTTTAATTGTTTAGCCTCAATGTACACCAACATTTGACAGAAAGAAAAATAAAATTACGTTGTGAAATGAGAACTTCCATGCTATCTCCCGACTGCTCTTAACAGAGGCTATCCTGCAAATTATAAAGAATGTAGCAACCAATCTCGAATACATAATTTATTTATCTTGTTGCAAATCGATTTCGACTGATATTAGTCATCATCGGTGCATTTTTCTAACCGATACATGCCATAAGTAGAAGTCCTGTCCTTGGCAGATTTCTATCATGCATGACAGAAATCTGCCAAGGACATTTCTTCTACTTATGGCGTGTATCGGTTAGAAAAATGCACCGATGATGACAAATATCAGTCAAAAACGATTTGCAACAAGATAAATAAATTATGTATCCGAGATTGATTGCTACATTCTTTATAATTTTATATTCCACGGTCGCTGTACAGAAAGGAAACCTTATGGAGCCCAACATTCAAATGTCCTGTAAATGTTATACCCGTCTGCCTCCTTTCTTCAATCAAAGTGTTCAAGAAATTTTGTCTTTCACTCGTCAGTAAAGGAAAAACCGACTTAAGCTTTAGGGCTTTTAATTTCTTAATCTCCATTTCGTCGTTGTAAAGTCGGTTGGTTGTAAGACACCTTTTGCAGACTCTCCATTTTGTTTCGGTGTACAATCAGGCGCCAAGGACATGGGTAACTTTCTCGCAAATGCTTCAATTTTATACACTCCCAGTCCACTGAGTATAAAGATTTCTTCAGACAATGTCTGACACATAGATCAGCAAACTCCTCCATGACGAAAAATCATTTACTGGTCTACATGTAAGACGGTGAAGGATGCTGAATGGCTGGCCGCTGTGGCCGAGCGGTTCTAGGAGCTTCAGTCTGGAACCGCGCTACGGTCGCAGGTTCGAATCCTGCCTCGGGTATGGATGTGTGTGATGTCCTTAGGGTTAGTTAGGTTTATGTTGTTCTAAGTCTAGGGGACTGATGACGTCATATGTTAAGTCCCCTAGTGCTTAGAGCCATTTGAACCATTTTTGATGCTGGATGTTTTTGAGAAGAAGTAATAAGTATATGCTAGTCATTTGGTTCTTGATATCGTTCGTATTACTTGCAGTTGAGGAGAATTCTTGAGCGTTATGCATAAAAGAATGACTTGCTGTGGGAAAGAATAAGGTACCTTGTAGAATATTTTAAGGCTGTGAATTAGCTTGTATAGGAAGTACATCAAGACAAACTTATTACCCTGACCAGAGCTTATATCTAAAAGTCAAACAAATTCTATTTCAAAATGTTGTCTGTTTCTCAAGTGAAACAATAAAAAAGTCTGTTGATCTGACGAAAGTACGTTGTCCTGGAGACATATGAGTCTCAACTCTTCGATAAGGATAGATGCACGTCTGCCTAGCAAGTGGGAGCGGTAGCACAAATTTTAATTCTTTGCTTCAGCTTCTCTTCTTACCGAAAATAAAGAAGTCACTTCGCTCAGCCTCCAACTTTGTTACAAAAATAGCCCCTCGAAATGACACGGATTTTTTTGTATACCTACCCTATTTTCGAGCTCCAATAACTCACAAAGTTTGTTTTTGATATTATTGAAGATAGTTGTAGGTTCTGGCCAAGGTCAACAGCATACACAGAAATCAAGTCAGCGAGAAAAATCCTATAGTTGTTTTTTAAACGACCGCAATTCCCCGACCTATTGACGGTTGTTATAATGGATAGTCCCTCATTCTTTACATCTCACATTAGACAGAAGAATAGAAAAGATAACTGAGGATCTGTCAGAAGACGATCAGTTTAGTTACAGAAAAATTAAACACGAAAAACGCAGTACTGATGTCACTCTTAATAATGGATGTCAGACTCAAGAAAATTAGAGATAATTCCACAAGATTTGTCGACATAGAAAAAGTGTTCGTTAATGTAAACTGGAGTAAGATTTTTTTGTCATTTTCAGAAAAACACGTTTACGCGATAGGAAATGAAGCACAACCGAACAATAAGAAAGTTTTGTTCTGACTAAAAATGGCGTTCATTTGTATGGTTAAAATTCGGAGCGAAAAGTTATCAGTTATTAGATGCGCTGATGAAATCGATCTACTCTGTGAAAGTGAGATAGAATTACAAGAACTGTTAAATCCTATGAACACTATGCTGAGCACAGGATAGGGACTGAGAGTAAATCACAGCAAGACTAAAGTGAAATTAGCGACACAGTTACATCAGAGCTGTAGTTGTCGAAGTGAACGAGCAGTGCTACTTTGGAAGCTAAGAGTACGTAAAAAGAAAATAAACAAACGCAAAGAGAGAATTCTCGCCAAAAGAAGTTTTGTATGTCAGATATTGGCCTTAGATTGAGAAATAGTTGGCTGATAACGTACGTCTGGGCACAGCATTACGAGGACAACGATGTACTAAAGGAATACCGGAGTGTAAGAAAATCGAAGCTTGTAACATGTGGTGGAGCTGAAAATGAAGTGGTCTGATACGAAAAAAAAGAGGTATCCATACAGAGTCGGCAATGAAACCTCCAGCTAGAATATGGAATAGGACGACAGGACATGATTTAAGACATCATGGAGTAACGTCTATGGCCCGTAGTAGGCATTAGTTACAGAAAAAGCTGATATTTGGCTATAGGCAACAAATAATTGAGAACGTCGTCTATGAGCTCTACCCTGAGGCAAAGAGGCTGGAGACGTGATGGGTTCCCATCACACCAGGAAGGAGACCGAGAAACAAACCCTTTCTCTCGTAACCTCGGACATTATTTCTTCATGAATGACTCTTTCTCTCTGCAGCGAGGTGTGTGCTGCTTTGAAACCCCCAAAGATTACAATGCGGACCAGGCTGGGACTCGAATCCAGATCCTTGCCCTTCGCGGTCAGCGCCCTACAGCATCTACTAGCAGAAGTCAGGTTGAGTATGGGTCGTCAGTCGCGACTGGATAGTATTGTCAGTAGAGAATTAGCCATAAAAGTCTACGTTCTTGGTTTCACAAAGAGTATTAACCAGATAGCAGATTTCATTACTTCTGTTCTGAAATTAATTACAACATATAACACCCTTCGCCAGCGAGTTCTTCAACAAATACAAAATTTTAATTCACCATTCGAGCACACCATTAGGTCCAATCATTTTGTATTTTTTATTAATAGTGTTGTATCTGGGGTGGTCTCAACAGACATTCGTCGACTAGGAAGCAGGAGACAGATCAGGGTAGCTTCGGCACACTACAGAATGTCAATAGACAATGCTATAACTGAAATAATCACATACGTTTGCTTATCTTTTGAGAAGCAATCATGTCGAACAGCCAACGGCCTTGCTGCAGTGATAACACCGGTTCCCTTCAGACCACCGAAGTTAAGTGCTCTCGGGCTAGTCTAGCACTTGGATGGGTGACCATCTGGTCTGCTGAGCGCTGTTGGCAACTGGGCTGCTCTCAGTACTTGTGAGGCAAATTGAAGAGCTACTTGATTGAGATGTAGCGGCTCTGGTCTCGCAAACTGACAAAACGGCCGGGTGTGCAGTGTGCTCACCACTTGCCCCTCCATATCCTCATTCAGTGACGCCTGTGGGCTGAGGATGGCACTGCTGCCGGTCGATACCGTTGGATCTCCATTGCTTGTTCGGACAGAGTTAAGTTTAGTTTAGTCATATACATCATAACAAGCATTTCCATTCTCTGGATAAAGTCTTTCTGGGACCTAACTAACTACACTCCTGGAAATGGAAAAAAGAACACATTGACACCGGTGTGTCAGACCCACCATACTTGCTCCGGACACTGCGAGAGGGCTGTACAAGCAATGATCACACGCACGGCACAGCGGACACGCCAGGAACCGCGGTGTTGGCCGTCGAATGGCGCTAGCTGCGCAGCATTTGTGCACCGCCGCCGTCAGTGTCAGCCAGTTTGCCGTGGCATACGGAGCTCCATCGCAGTCTTTAACACTGGTAGCATGCCGCGACAGCGTGGACGTGAACCGTATGTGCAGTTGACGGACTTTGAGCGAGGGCGTATAGTGGGCATGCGGGAGGCCGGGTGGACGTACCGCCGAATTGCTCAACACGTGGGGCGTGAGGTCTCCACAGTACATCGATGTTGTCGCCAGTGGTCGGCGGAAGGTGCACGTGCCCGTCGACCTGGGACCGGACCGCAGCGACGCACGGATGCACGCCAAGACCGTAGGATCCTACGCAGTGCCGTAGGGGACCGCACCGCCACTTCCCAGCAAATTAGGGACACTGTTGCTCCTGGGGTATCGGCGAGGACCATTCGCAACCGTCTCCATGAAGCTGGGCTACGGTCCCGCACACCGTTAGGCCGTCTTCCGCTCACGCCCCAACATCGTGCAGCCCGCCTCCAGTGGTGTCGCGACAGGCGTGAATGGAGGGACGAATGGAGACGTGTCGTCTTCAGCGATGAGAGTCGCTTCTACCTTGGTGCCAATGATGGTCGTATGCGTGTTTGGCGCCGTGCAGGTGAGCGCCACAATCAGGACTGCATACGACCGAGGCACACAGGGCCAACACCCGGCATCATGGTGTGGGGAGCGATCTCCTACACTGGCCGTACACCACTGGTGATCGTCGAGGGGACACTGAATAGTGCACGGTACATCCAAACCGTCATCGAACCCATCGTTCTACCATTCCTAGACCGGCAAGGGAACTTGCTGTTCCAACAGGACAATGCACGTCCGCATGTATCCCGTGCCACCCAACGTGCTCTAGAAGGTGTAAGTCAACTACCCTGTCCAGCAAGATCTCCGGATCTGTCCCCCAATGAGCATGTTTGGGAGTGGATGAAGCGTCGTCTCACGCGGTCTGCACGTCCAGCACAAACGCTGGTCCAACTGAGGCGCCAGGTGGAAATGGCATGGCAAGCCGTTCCACAGGACTACATCCAGCATCTCTACGATCGTCTCCATGGGAGAATAGCAGCCTGCATTGCTGCGAAAGGTGGATTTACACTGTACTAGTGCCGACATTGTGCATGCTCTGTTGCCTGTGTCTATGTGCCTGTGGTTCTGTCAGTGTGATTATGTGATGTATCTGACCCCAGGAATGTGTCAATAAAGTTTCCCCTTCCTGGGACAATGAATTCACGGTGTTCTTATTTCAATTTCCAGGAGTGTATGATACAGACAGCTGCTGTCCTGTGGAGCTGAGCAGTCGCACTGAGGAGACGATCTTTGCTGATTAACTGGACCCCGAGCACTGTCGTCAGCATCCTTTATGCCAGCGCTGGAGAAAGCGCTGGTGTCGTGTAGTCATTCCGAAGAGGGGAGGCATCACACTTGATTTGTATATAGATACTGTCACGCTGGCCCCAGCTCTTGAGATATTGACGTCTGCACTCATGGGTTTTTGATGGCCAGTGCACGAGTGGTGTATTATGATGACACCACAAACAGCATACTGTGTGGGTGCGTAATGTTCAATACTGAGGGGTGGGAGACCCAATCTTCTACTTGTCAGGATGGTATTCATCCCTCAAACCTCAGCCTTGTGTGTTGGGGGAGGTTAAGGGGTCCATTGGAGGAGTAGGATGAGTACACCAAGCAGAAACAGAAACTCTTTATTGTTCCAACAAGCAGTTACGCACTCTACTCTGGTGGCACAGCCTGGCATCGATCCACAGTGTCCACGTTTTGTGGCATAGTGAAACATCGGTCTGGTAGCCCAGTGTAGAGGAGCTTTATCGTGGGATGACAGTAGCTGCTATGCTCTGCGATGCTTTTGTGGAGAGACCTTCGTAACTGATGTTCCCAGCAGTGCCACGCTGTGTCAGGGGCTGTAGCGAGCGACTGGTGTTATTACGCTGCTAGTGAGGTGGCCAATGATGCTGGCTCAGCTGTGTGGTGAAGTGGCATGGCCAGGCTCGATTGCAAGTGACTCTCGCTGGCGGTTACCCCATTGTAAGAGGATGGGGACAGCTGGGCACAAACTGTAGACCTGTGTCTAGCTGGTGATCACTGGCACTAGCAGGTGCCCAATGGTTCGTTGGCTGGAAGGACCTCAGTTGTTAGACTCCCGGCCCATCACATGGCACCTGGACCCACTCGGCAGGTAGTGGAGCTGCCGACCTTATGCTGGAGGTGAGCACGACTACAACTGATGACTCAGTGATTCACAGATTTGACAGATGACCAGCCTGCTGTTAAAGGCGTGTATAGCATATTGAAGTGCCTCCTGGTTTCGGTATGTGGCTCGACAGGCAGATGATGAAACAGAGCTGCATCAGTGTATGGTCAGCTTTACAGCCTAAAGTGCATCTGCCTCGACTGGTATCTTTAGAGTAGCATGGTACAGACAAGCCATTCAACTGGGCTTTTATACTACTTTTTGTGCTGTATAAAACTTGGTCTCGTCGAATGTGTTGTAATGGCACTATCCAGTATTTTAGATAAAAGTATTAAATATTTTGTGTTAGTGACTGGAAGTAGAATGGAGGACGCCGTGGAGTATTGCGGTTATAGCGCTTGCCATGCTATTTTGGCTTGTAGGGCACAATGATAGATGCGCAAGTGAGTTTTCAAATGAGAATATCTGAGTGCAGCAGTAAACTGCCCCATGCAGAAAAGAACGGTGTCGTAAGGGGTCACTGCCACCACATTCGATCAAGTCTCTTTGTTATGGACGGCGTGACTAGACACAGGGTTTTAATGAGCCAAATGGTGGCACCACGACGCCGGAGCATTGACAGACGTGTGACGACTGGGCAGCGCCAGGAGCAGCCTCCGGGTCCTTCATGGGACTTCGCGCCACAGACTCGCTGGCCTGCTGTCCGTGCCTGCTCCGCCGAAACTGAGGCCCAGGGAGGGAGGGACCCAGTGTCACATCACCAGCCAATAGCCACCGCCTGTCCGAGGCGCGAGGGTTGAGATACGCACACAGCCGCCTCCGCCACTGTGGTGCGAAGAGCACTCAGCTGGGAAGTGCTGCTGTCACACCTGTCCGTGGCCTGGTGTTCACCACAGGGCCGGAGTCCTCACGCAACATCGTAGGGCGCCATCCTAGCAGCCAATGCCACCTGCACCGATCAGAGCTCACGAGGAGAAGCGTGTCTGGCTCATGTAGAACTGCAGATACAATAAAGTTATATTGTTAAATTGTCTACAGCTTTTAGACTGGTTCCCCATCACCTACAGCATCACCACAATCGCACCATCCCCTGCACAGGTGCCTCTACAAAATGGTCCATACGGAGTATTGTCAGGAGGGCTGACGTTACATCAATCCACAGCGGCGTGCCAACACCCGCAGCAAATCGTTCGAGCCACAGGGGTGAGTGAGACTGTTTTGTTTTTGTGTGATATCAAACATGGAGTCGAAGTTTACAGGGCATGATTTTACGGAAGATGGCTCATGATTAAGAGAGAAGAAGTAACCTGGTAGAACATTTTGGGACTAACTGTTCTGTGTGTATTGTTTTCTTGCAGCGTAATTTTTGTCGTGGATAATGGACGCAGAGTCAAAATCAGAGACACGAGATGTCACCAGTGAAGAAACAGTGCAGTTGTTAGTGGATTAGGTGGCTCAGTTGAGAGTGGATGGTGTGGTTGTGTTTACTGAACTAGCAGGAAATAATCGCGAAACAGAAGTGCTGAAGTCGCAAATTCTAGGGATGGATCCGACTGCGGCGACTCTTGTTTCTCCTTTCTCTGGTTGAGCGCCTGAGGATGTGTTGGTATTTAAAGAGGCTCTTAAGTCATCAACTGACATATGGGGTTGATCATATAAATAGTTATTGCAGATCGCAAGGTTACATTTCCAAGGGAAGCAAAATTATTCGTAAGGTGCACAGAAGCATTGCAAAACGCACAAATTTTTTACCACATGACAGGGGTTGAAAAAACGACACAGGAAGCATAAGTGCATGTTTTTCTCGTGAAAATTTAGGTATGGTATCCAGCAGACATAATGAGACAGTAGAAGACTCTGTGGATATAATTAGGAAAATGAACGTTAATACGCACGAGCTCTCATTAAACGAGGAAGTCAATGAAGTGGTCTGCAAGAGGCCGAGCAACGAGAGCTCGATGTTTTTTTAAGGGGTTTGACACCGGAAATGTTTAGGAGTGTGCGCCTAAGGATCTTCATGAAGTAGGTTAGGTTAGCTTCAGAATACGAAGAAATCGGTAGAGGAAAAAGGTATTAACACCGAATATTAAGTGTTTTAATTGCAGTCAAACGGAACATGTACAAAGATTATGTTACCAACTGCGGAACCCGCAGCACAACTGGAGTACCAGTGGTCGCCAACAATTTTGTGGGAATGGGAGTAGAAGAGGTTCTGATCAACGGCAAGGTTATAGGGATTAATGGTAGAAATAGTCCAGGGAGTGGGAAGATTCCTTTAAACTTAGAAAGGAGGCCCATGGCCACCATCAGGGATTCCTGGTAGGAACAAGTTTGGTCAGAGCAAATACACAAGATATGATTTACGTGGGGTAGAGGGTAATGATATAAGACCACTGGGGTCAGTGGTGGTGAATTTGTCGGTTGGGAAAATCAAGTTCAGGCAATGTGTGGAAGTGGTATCTCATGTAAGCGAGGCGTACAGCATTACCCAAATTTTCTGCGACAACATCGTCTTGATTGACCTTCAACAACGTATAGTGGAACTGAGTGGGAAGACTTTAAGATTAGAGTACACTGTTGTCAATTTTAATTTGCCACGAGGAATGTCTAGTATACAAAAAGGTCAAGTTAAACTGTGAGTAATAGCATTAAGACTTGATTCGAATGATTGTGTGATATGTGTAATTAAACCACTGAGCGGTAGTGAAGTATTAGGCACAACGTTTTGGTGAAACGTAGTTGAGCAGTGTTGGCTCGTTTACTGAGCTGGTATATCTTTGCTTACTTCCACCAACGGTTTTCCTGTTACGCCACAGAGGGTGGCGTTTCGGTCTTCTCGTAGTTGGCTCTGTGGTTAGAGGGAGACCTACCGTGTGGCGTGAGAGAGAGCGTGTGACAAACGGCGAGCGTGCCATTAAGGGGCTGATTGATAGTTGCTCGTGAATTCCTACTTCAAACTTTTCTTTGGTTTCCTTTACTGCATGGTCAATATACAGATTGAATAACACTGAGGGTAGGCTACAACCGTATCTCATTCGCTTCTCAGCCACTGCTTTCCTTTCATGTCCCTCGACTCTTGTAACTGTCATCTGATTCCTGTAGAAATTGTAAATAGCCTTTCGCTTTCGGTTTTGTATTTCTGCTATATTCAGAATTTCAATGTGAATATTCCATCCAATTTTGTCAAAAGCTTTCTCTAAGTCTACAAATGCTAAAAAAGTAGGTTTGCCTTTCTTTAATGAAAGAGATGATCAAGGATAAAACACGCACCAAGTACTTTGCTCTGAAACTAGCCAGATTATACAAATAAGCAAAAGTGGAACTGTTCATAGTGATAAATATGTTTGTCAAAACCATGCCTAAAAAGAGCTGGCAATGTGTTTTATGACAGTCTTGTCTTGGAATCCTACGTGCCTATCTTTCTTTGGCGAATGTAATTCTGTCATAGGATTCACTTCGCCACCTCCAGTGATTCGTAACTAGCCAGCGATACACAGTTATCCATCAATCTAATGACTACCAAAAAATGCAACATTGCTACTACTGAGCCGTTCCACGAACGTCTCTGGCTACCGATGTCAGAAGCTGTGGCCGAGAAGGAAGTCGAAGCGTCATCGGCTTGTGCTGAGTCTCGGAGCAGTCTGACTAGGGAGAAGGCAGTGAACAGAACGTCTGCTGAAATGGGTCGGCGAGCAGCCAGTCTTCGTATGGCAGTCACGGAGTTGTGACTGCTGAGCGACAAGAGCATACCGAGACAAAGGCAGCTATCTGCTTCCCTTTCTCGTTGCCGTGTATAGAGTACGGCACTCTGGTGGATGCTATGCCTGTCACGTTCCGATATGGACTGATACGGAAGTGAGGGGGCTATGCTAGTGTGGTTCTCAGCTGTGCTTGCAAGAGGATAAATAGCCGCCACGCCAGTTATCGTCGGGGTTGTTTGTATGCCATTCTTCACCGTGCCTTCTGTTCTGTTAGAGGCTATTTAGTCCGTTTTCCTTTTATTGCCGTGGGACGGCACACCAGTGTGATGGATATGTAAACTGTGGTTTGTCAGTGTT
Source organism: Schistocerca americana (assembly GCF_021461395.2). NCBI lineage: Eukaryota > Metazoa > Arthropoda > Insecta > Orthoptera > Acrididae > Schistocerca > Schistocerca americana. The sequence goes on along the minus strand of NC_060120.1, from coordinate 836,904,549 downwards.
TATGTGACTTCTTCGGCTGACATTGTCGCTGATCAATATTTGAGTGACGTTGTTCGACAGAGTTTGTGGTTCACCAGTGTACGAGTGACGTTGTTTTAAACTGCCATTGTGGTTTATTACAGCGTTGTCCTTTTTACACTCATGCTCATAAATTAAGTATAATGCTGGTACATGGGGAAACAACGCTCTGGTGGGCTGTTTGTGGGTTTAAATCACCTTGGGGTATGACCATGCGGTGCATTTGACTTGCGGACGTCGCACGGTGGAGCTGGCAGCAGTCCACATACGCAGAGGTGTGTTGGTGCATGTCAGAGTACGGTGCAGCGAGTAAGTGTGCAGACGTTTTCAAACATGCTAATGGTGACTGTGTGTTGAAAATGGCTCAAAGAACACATATTGATGACGTTATGAGTGGTAGAATACTAGGGCGACTGGAGGCTGGTCAAACACAGCAGGTCGTAGCTAGGGCCTTCCGTGTGCCACAAGGTGTGATCTCAAGATTATGGCAATGATTCCAGCAGACACGAAATGTGTCCAGGCGCTACAGTACTGGACGTCCACAGTATACAACACCACAAGAAGACCGATATCTCACCATAAGTGCCCACAGACGGCCACGGCGTATTGCAGGTAGCCTTGCTCGGGACATTACCGCAGCCACTGGAACAGTTGTCTTCAGACACACAGTCTACAGACGACTGAACAGACATGGTTTATCCGCCCGGCGACCTGCAAGATGCACTCCACTGACCCCCGGTCACAGGAGAGCCCGTAAAGCCTGGTGTCAAGAACACAGTACATGGTCTTTGGAACAGTGGTCCCAGGTTATGTTCACAGACGAGTCCAGGTATAGTCTGAACATTGACTCTCTCCGGGTTTCTTCTGGCGTGAACAAGGAACAGATACCAACCTCTTAATGTCCTTGAAAGGGACCTGTATGAAGGTCGTGGTTTGATGGTGTGGGGTGGGATTATGATTGGTGCACGCACACCCCTGCATGTCTTCGACAGAGGAACTGTAACAGGTCAGGTGTATCGGGACGTCATTTTGCACCAGTATGTCCGCCTTTTCAGGGGTGCAGTGGATCCCATCTACCTCCTGATGGATGATAACGCACGGCCCCTCCGAGCTACCATCGTGGAGGAGAACCTTGAAACAGAAGATATCAGGCGAATGGAGTGGCCTGCCTGTTCTCCAGACCTAAACCCCGTGGAGCACGTCTGGGATGCTCTCGGTCGACGTATCGCTGCACGTCTTCAAACCCCTACGACATTTCAGGGCTCCGACAGGCACTGGTGCAAGAATCGGTGGCTATACCACAGCAGCTGCTCGATCACTTGGTCCAGAATATGCCAACTCGTTGTGCGGCCTGTGTACGTGTGCATGGTGATCCTATCCCATATTGATGTCGGGGTACATAAGCAGGAAACAGTGTAGCACATGTGTTTCGGGATGGTTTTCTCAACTTATCACCAATACCGTGGACTTACAGATCTGTGCAGTGTGTGTTCCCTACGTGCCTATACTATTAGCGCCAGTTTTGTGTAGTGCCACATTGTGTGGCACCACATTCTGCAATTATCATTAATTTATGAGCATAAGTGTAGTTGTGTCTTTCGTCTGATCCAGTTTAATGTTGCTTCCTAGCATTGGCTCATATTTGTTAAACTGTTTGTGTATAAGTGAGAGGCTTGTTTTGGTATCCAAGATTCTTCTTCGTTCGTTCTCTGTTCAAAATCAGTATTAAGTTTGACCTTTCCTACTGACCCCATGTGCTGTAGCTATGTGACTTTTAAGGGATGTAAGAGAATGTGATGTTTCACTAAAATTTTTATTTGTGAAAGAGCCACCACTTGTTTGTTTTAAATAGTTGTTGGAGGGTCTTCTGGGTTGTAGAGCCATGGCCTAAGAAACTTTTCGGTTCCACTCACCGTCGCTAGAACCACTTTTGAAGATGTCCAGCGCAACTCTGGAAGAAACGTCAGAAAGCGCTAAGTTTCTTGAACCACGGGCGTACAATCCACAAGACTCACCATCAACTAAAACACTGGGTCGTGAAAGCCTTTTTTGCATGCTTTTAAATATTTACTACGCCGGTAGCGCCGAGATTTTGTAACACATGGTGGAATGTATGTGACAGCTATTTTAACTGTTTTATAATTTAGTGCGCCAGATGCGCTAAGGCTACGTGAAGTGTTTAATATATGTGAAGCCAATTGACATATGATTCATACGTCTGTTCTTAGAGTTGTGTCTGCCTAAGAGTGATTTTACAAGCTACCGAGAACTAACATGTATATGTCTTTAGTCATATTTAACGAGAGAAGTTTGTTTCCCCTATTGACAAATGTGATGAAATGCAGATTGCTATCAAACTGTTTTGTGATCGACTGTTGTGAAATCGCTCTTAATATATGTAATATGCTGATTTCGTGTTTATCAATAAAGGGTGACCTTATTGACGTCCAGTGAAACCACCAGAACGATAGATTCCCCTCGCCCACGTTCCCTACAGGCATACTACAGATGCGGTTATCAATCTCATACGTGTGTTTATTTAAGGGTCTTTCAAAAACTCGCTCTGTTGTTAGATCAGCTTAGTTTCACAACCATTTTCGAGTTATTAGAGGTGAATCTACATCTACATTTGCATGGTTAGTCTGCAATTCACACTTAAGTGCCTGGCAGAGGGTCCATTGAACCATTTTCATACTACTTCTCTACCATTCCACTCTCGAATGGCGCGTGGGAAAAAGGAACACCTAAATCTTTCCGTTCGAGCTCTGATTTCTCTTATTTTATTATGATGATCATTTCTCCCTACGTAGATGGGTGTCAACAAAATATTTTCGCATTCGGAAGAGAAAGTTAGTGATTGAAATTTCATAAATAGATCTCGCCGCAAAGAAAACCGCCTTTGTTTCAGTGACTGCCACCCCAACTCGCGTATCATATCAGTGACATTCTCACCCCTATTGTGCGGTAACGCGAAACGAGCTGCCCTTCTTTGCACTTTTTCGATATCCTCCGTCAATCCTACCTGGTAAGGATCCCACATCGAGCAGCAATATTCCAGCAGAGGACGGACAACTGTAATAGGCTGTCTCTTTAGTGGGTTTGTCGCATCTTCTAAGTATTCTACCAACGAAGCGCAGTTTTTGTTTCGCCTTCCCCACAATATTATCATGTGGTCTTTCCAATTTAAGTTGCTCATAATTGTAATTCCCTTAGATTTGTGCGATTTATCGTATACCTTAAATTTATCGGATTTCTTTTAGTACCCATGTGTATGAGCTCGCACTTTTCTTTGTTTAGTGCCAATTTCCACTTTTCGCACTACACAGAAATTCTCTCTAGATCATTTTGTAATTGGAATTTATCGTCTGATGATTTTACTAGACGGAAAACTACAGCGTCATCTGCAAACCGTCTAAGGGGGCTGCTAAGATTGTCACCTAGATCATTTATGTAAATCAGGAACAGCAGAGGGCCTATGACAATACCTTGCAGAACGCCAGATATCACTTCTACTCGATGATTTACCGTCTATCACTACGAACTACCCTGATTGATCTTAGTCTATGTTCCTCCTGTCGACTTTAATTGTTGACACTTGTCTTCGATGTTTGTCACACCCAGGCCCTAATAACTGATTGTAGTCCACGAGCCGCCCGGGATGGTCGAGCGGCTCTAGGCGCTTTAGTCTGGAACCGCGCGACCGCTACGGTCGCAGGTTCGAATCCTGCCTCGGGCATGGATGTGTGTGTTGTCCTTAGGTTAGTTAGGTTTAAGTAGTTCTAAGTTCTAGGGGACTGATGACCTCAGATGTTAAGTCCCACAGTGCTCAGAGCCATTTGAACCATTTTTGTAGTCCACGATCATTCATGCTGAGCTCAGTCCCATTGTGCTTATCTGGGACGACATCGAACTCCCATGGACACCGCTCCTATTAATCTCCATGAGTCGAAAACGATGACAGAGAAGCTATGTATCACAACGTCTCCGCGAATCTTTTGGTTGCCTTCTGGAGACCGTGTGACGCCGGGTCTTTGTCATCATCTGTGCGGTAGGGTTGCTACATTCATTATAATCTGTCTAATTTAATTTCTCATTTGTTTAGGTCGCCCTGCAACTCCTAAGACGCCACCACTTCACTACAGATTCATCCGCTTTGCAAAGAAAATTCATTCCACACCACAATTACCTCACAACACCCGAGACCACGTTACAATCTCTACCGTAGTTTATTAACAAACCAGGGCGTGAGAATAATTAATCGAGGACAGGTCTAAACACCGTGTTCTCAGATGAATTTTTTTACGAGAGCCATTCGTGTGGGCGTCACGTAGAGAGCTGTTAGCGGAACAAGCGACTAATGGTGCCGGCGGTAACTTCCTGTTACTCGAGATGAAGGACGCCCACCAAGGCAGGCGGTGAGCGAACCAGCGCTCTCTATAGACGCTCTAAACTTAATGCCTCCCTCGCTTACGCCAAGTCTCACGGAATACTAAGCAATAGCCTGCGGATTACACTACTACGGGTTTAAAATGAATGCCGGTAATGGGCTAACGGATTCCTTCTGGTTACCTACCGACGAAATATCTTGTAGCAACATCATACGACAGACATTAATGGAGGTTACGTTGTCTGCTGAACGTGATTCCACTGCAGATATGTTTTCAGACACTGATATAGATTTTTTCTGAATAAATAAATAAGACATATCAAAATTTCGAACTAAAAATGTTGAATATAAATTTAAAAAATGGCTCTGAGCACTATGGGACTCAACATCTTAGGTCATCAGTCCCCTAGAACTTAGAACTACTTAAACCTAACTAACCTAAGGACATCACACACATCCAAGCCCGAGGCAGGATTCGAACCTGCGACCGTAGCAGTCGCGCGGTTCCGGACTGAGCGCCTAGAACCGCGAGACCACCGCGGCCGGCAATAAATTTAAAAGCAACAATAATATAAAGAATAAAAAACAAAAGGAAAAGGAAAAAAATCACTAAACACGTAGAAAAGTTTCTTCAGTCTGCATTTCTCCATAACGAGCAAGCGAATGGTAAAGTTGTAAGTAGGCTGTTTAGGTTTTTATATTGGTAACGCCACGTAGCGCTCTGTATGAAAATCACTGGCTGTGCTGTGTGCAGTCTTTGGCTGGGTGGCATTGTTGGAATAGTCGCTATTGTAGTGTTGGGCAGTTGGACGTGAACAGCGCGTAGCGTTGCGCAGTTGGAGGTGAGCTGCCAGCAGTAGTGGATATGGGGAGAGAGATGGCGGAGTTTTGAGAGCGGATGATCTGGACGTGTGACCATCAGAGATAGTAAATTTGTAAGACTGGATGTCATGAACCGATATATATATATATATATATATATATATATATATATATATATATATATATATATATATATATAATGACTATTGAACACTATTAAGGTAAATACATTGTTCTTTATCAAAATCTATCGTTTGCTAACTATGCCTATCAGTAGTTAGTGACTTCAGTAGTTAGAATCATTTTTTTAGCTGGCAGTATTGGCGCTCGCTGTATTGCAGTAGTTCGAGTAATGAAGATTTTAGTGAGGTAAGTGATTCATGAAAGGTATAGGTTATTGTTAGCCAGGGCCATTCTTTTGTAGGGATGATTGAAAGCCAGATTGCGTTGCGCTAAAAATATTGTGTGTCAGTTTAGTGATGATCAGAATAAGTAAGGAGAGAAATGTCTGAGTACATTCAGTTTTGCTCAGCTGTTTGAAAATCAAATAACGTAAGGGGTTTATCGGCACAGTAATTCACTGATTTTTCTAAGTATATAGGGTGATTCACTAACTGTTGCCACCAAGAATAATTCCGGAAGTATGAGAGGAGCTGAAAAGTTTGTGGGACAAAAGTTGCGCGGGACAACAGGGGCCATAATATGACGTTGGTTTTTTGTTGCCGAAGTGGCCGTGCGGTTAAAGGCGCTGCAGTCTGGAACCGCGAGACCGCTACGGTCGCAGGTTCGAATCCTGCCTCGGGCATGGATGTTTGTGATGTCCTTAGTTAGGTTTAACTAGTTCTAAGTTCTAGGGGACTAATGACCTCAGCAGTTGAGTCCCATAGTGCTCAGAGCCATTTTTGAACCAAAGTCAACGTTGTTTTTTTTTTCTTAAATGGGATGCTATAGTTTGGTACTTAGTTTCTGATAGCGGCTATCGAAACGAATCCAATGACGTGTTACAGTAAGATCTTTGAAGGTCAACTAAGGTCACAAAGGTGACATGAACATCCAATCCATTTACAGAAGGTGTTCGAAGTGATGACCATTGGTATCAATGCAGTTCTGCAATCTTCTTATCATGAAGTGAGTGGTATTCCTTATCACTTCGGCACTTATCGAAGCAGATGCTCTGACAGTTCTCTCTCGCATATCTTCAAGTGTAGTTGGAATGTCTTTATAAACATTGTATTTTACGAATCCCCACAAGAAAAACTCCAGAGGCGTCAAGTCTGGCGAACGAGTCAGTCACGACACACCTCCTCCGGGTCCAATCCAACGATTTGGGAATTGTCTCTGTAACTCAGTTCCATCCATCAGCGACAAATTCACCGGACACCCACCGTGTTGATACCACATTCTGTTCCCTGCTCCTAAAGGTATTTCTTCCAGTAACAGATCTAATGTTTCTTGCAGGAATGTGGCGTACTTCCTACCATTAAGATTTCCTTCGATGAAATAGGGGCCTACAATTCTGTCCTCCAGAATCCCACACCATACATTCACCGACAACGCTTTTTGGTGTGCAACTTGCCGCAGCCAACATGGATTTTCTGTTGCCCAATAATGCATGTTATGCAAATTAACATTCCCATGGTTAGTGAATGTAGCCTTGTCAGTAAATAAAATCAAATTAATAAACGTGTCATCCCTCTGGATCTCAAGTTCAGCCAATCGACAGAATTCACTGCGACGCATACAATCCGTACCAGTTAATTCTTGGTGGAGACTCATATGATAAGGATGATATTTATGGCAATGCAGAACACGAACAACACTACTCTGGCTTGTGCCAGATTCCCTTGCGATTTGACAAGAACTAACACAAGGATCTCGAACCACAGTGACAAGAGTACCGATTTCCGTTTCCTCGTTATTAACTTTCCTTTGCCGGATATGTTTCCCATGCGTTAAGATCCAGTTGTTCTCAATGTATCATACACATATTTAAATTTACGACTTGTAGGGTGAGTACGTTGAAGATATCTTTCGGCGTATAAGTATCTAGCTCTCACTGAATTTCGTTGGCATTCTCCGTAAATCAGAAGCATATCAACGATACTAGTCTTACCGTTCCTATTATAGTCCAGTGAAACTGTCAGAAAAAAAGCCTGCACCTTGCAAAAGGTGGGGTAGAAGATTTTATTTTTTTAACTCGTTCATATTGTTGGAAAGGTTAGAAAACCAAGTTTTTCCAACAAAATTTCTCTTCGGAAAACTTTCTGCAGTCAAAAACTTCGAAAATTTCGGACTTTTTTCAGTTTTTTCAAAATATCTCAGTTTCATTTGCTCCTATCGCTTTAACGTCTACATTCTTTTTTAAAGAGCATAAAATTCTCTACAAATTTGATTGTTACCATTTTTTTCTACTCCCAGTATCTAAGGCACTACAGCGCATCAAAAAATACCAATTTTTCAAATTTCGACCAAAGTGGCAAATTACCTAATTTTTGAACATTGTTATTTCAGTTTCTATTTGTGCAGTATAAACATATTACTCATCTGTTATTCATTGGAATTTACCATCTCACTCTGCTGCAGGGCCAGGACAAACAGCATCATATTCAGTAACTACGAACACATTCACTTAGAATTGCTTAAAGTTTATTTATGTTACAATATGTAATACGATTCCATGCAGGTGCCGTACATTTTCTACAGTTGATTGACGTTAATGATCAGTTATAAGAAAAAGTATGTAGGGATTGTTCTTTAGCGGACAAAAGCGTATTTATTCTTTGGCGGGCGGAAGGCAATTATCTCTAGTGATTGTTCACAGCGCGCTAACAGCTATTAGCACACAACAATAAGGGTCCTACAGTTTGGAGTCGCTTCCATTCAGTATATGTTGTGGTGCTGAAAATGAGTATGTCTGACATGAATTTGTGTTTCATTTGCGAAAAAACTGTGGTGAGTGGTGGACGCAATGTGAAAAAGAAGCCGGCCGGTGTGGCCGTGCGGTTCTAGGCGCTTCAGTCTGGCACCGCGTGACCGCTACCGTTGCAGGTTCGAATCCTGCATCAGGCATGGATGTGTGTGATGTCCTTAGGTTAGTTAGGTTTAAGTAGTTCTAAGTTCTAGGGGACTGATGACCATAGATGCTAAGTCCCATAGTGCTCAGAGCCATTTGAACCATTTGTGAAAAAGGAAGGACTTCGCACACTTATCGATTGTAGTGCTAAAGGCAGGGAGTCTGCCCACATCCGTTTTTTGAAAACGCTCAGTGGAGTGATGTTGCATGAAGCATGCTACAAGAAGTACATTAATGAGAGAATGATAGCAGCTAGCCTTAGACATCCTCAGAGACCAACAGGCGTGCTACGTCGGTCGCAGGAAAAAGGTCAGTTCAATTTCAAAGAGAAATGCTTCTTATTTGCAAAAGGGAATTCTGATGACTTTTTAACCAAGCAGTTAAGATCGCCATATGCCAAACGAAATTTTGTTTACAAAGTAATGAAATTGGAAGTGCAGTCGACAGTATTAGAACAGGCTAAACGACGTGGTGATGAATTTGGTCAACAAGTGATAGAGCGGATTCAAAATGTAAATGATATGGTTGCTGCAGATGGGTGATACCACAGATTTTGCTACAGAAAGTTCTTTCACCGTGTTTCAGCTACTGGACAGAATCGAGGTTACCGACCTGCAACACAAGTAAATAAAGGCATGGAGGCTATATTTGCCTACCTGGAAACCAATACGGAAGAACGTCAGTTTTCCCAGGACGATCTGTTAGAGCAAATACCCACATCACCTCGTCCTGATATTCGAACTGTCAAGGCTCCCCTTTTACAGAAATATGGTGACGATGTGGTGATAGCTGAAACAGCTTCAAAGCCAGGCACAAGAAGATGCTGACGTTATGATTGTAACATCCGCCATTTCAAGAACCAAAGATTTTGGAAGTGTTGTCATTGTAGGAGAAGATGTTGACCTGTTTATGCTCATGACCGGTTTGGGGCAAGGCATTGAAAACTTATTTTTCTTAAAGCCAGGAAGAGGAAATGCAGAAGACAAGTGGTTTTCCACTGCATCTTACTAGTTTGACAGTGAATATATTCTGTTCACTCACGCCTTTAGCGGATGTGATGCAACATCCGCCTTTTTTGGTCAAGGAAAATTAAGTGCTGCAATAGTGTTGCGAAAAATGAACACCTAACCTCAGCGCTTTGCACGTTCAATAAACCACATGCTACCCGTGAAGAAATAACAACAGCAGGAGAACAGGTTACTATCGCATTGTATAGTGGAGGTATCAGCAGCTTCCACACACTAGACCATTTGCGGTACCAGCTATTCGCCAAGTCTGCCACAAAAAGCAAACTGAATCTTGCACGGTTGCCACCTACACAAGACGCTGCACAACATCATTCGTTGCGGACTTACCAACAAGTCCAAAGTTGGATGGGAAACTGGAAACCCCCTGAGAAATGGGGCTGGAATCTCAGTGACCACGCTCCAATATTAGTTATAATGGGCCAAGATCCAGCACCTGAAGCACTTCTTCACATTGTTTCACGCTCATGCAAGCTGAACTGTGGCGGAGCGTGCACCTGCAGAAAAGCGGGTTTGAAATGTTCTTCAATTTGCAAGAAATGTATTGGGGTCAACTGTGAAAACGTGCCAAAATTTTTATATGAAGACAGTGAAGAAGGTGTTATGGAGGATGTTGAGGAAACCGCTGACGAAATCAACGAACTTGCTGACGCTGACTCGCTGTTTAAAGAAGAGGTCAATCTGGGATCAACTCTATGTACAGACCCTGAATCCGTAACTCAAGGTATTTCTGGTGACTTTGAGTAACCTGGCCCATCAAAACGTTGGAAGTGATGCTCATACCTGTCTCAAGTGCGATAAAGTGCTATATTACAAGTATTACACACCCAGAACTGTCAACATTTTGTAGTAACTGACAATGCATTTTAATTGTAATAAAGCTACTTATTTTTAATGTCAACTGTGTGGCCTTTATACACAAGAATAATTACCTACCTAATTAGGTTGCCTATTGCACTAATAATAGTTCAATTTCCTGAGACCATTTATTTTGTGTGTGTGTGTGTGTGTGTGTGTGTGTGTGTGTGTGTGTGTGTGTGTCTTAATGATGTATTTTTATATTTATAGTTTTACTAATACCAGGGCTGAGGTGGCCCATAGTGACCTTCAGGTAGTGATGTAAGAATCACAATAGTTCGGTGCCCAGCAATCCTCATGTTGCATACACAGAAATTGAATACCTGAAAGTGAAGTGGTAAATTCCAACATATAGCATGATGTATAATGTATTTATACTACACAAACAGAAACTGAAAAAACAGTGTTCAAAAATAAGGTATCTTGCCACTACGATCAAAATTTGAAAAAACTGTATTTTTTGACGCGCTGTCGCGCCTTAGATACTGGGAGTAGAAAAGAATGGTAAGAATCAAATTTGTAGAGAATTTTGTGCTCTTTAAAAAAGAAACTAGACGTTAAAGCGATAGGAGCAAATGAAACTGAGATATTTTGAAAAAACTGAAAAAAGTCCGAAATTTTCGAAGTTTTCTGACTGCAGAAAGTTTTCCCAAGAGAAATTTTGTTGGCAAAACTTGGTTTTGTAACCTTTCCAACAATATGAACGAGTTAAAAAAATAAAATCTTCTGTCCCACCTTTTGCAAGGTATATCTGCAGTTTGACTGGACTATTAGTGTTGTATTGCGAAACGGTGGAATGGTGTTTACATGTCAATGGCAGGTTACGCCGTATTCGGTGAATATTTATTATTTGCACGATGTACGAGAGACAATTGTCAGAGCATCTGCTTCGATAAGTGCCGAAGTGATACGGAATACCACTCAATCCATGATAAGAAGATTGCAGCACTGCATTGATACCAATGGTCATCGCTTCGAACACCTTCTATAAACCGACTTTCATGCCACGCTTTTGATCTTCATTGACCTTCAAAGACCTAACTGTTACGCATCATTGGTATTGTCTCGATAGCCGCTATCAGAAAATATGTACCAAACTATAGCATCCCATTTTAAATTTAAAAAAAAGTTGAGCTTCATATCTCTGATGCGACCCCACCTAGCAACAAAAAACCGACGTCATATTATGGTCCCTGTTGTCCCATGCAATATTTGTCCCACAAACTTTTCAGCTAATATCATACTTCCGGAGTAATTCTAGGTGGAAATAGTTAGTGACTCACCCTATATAATACTTGGTTGGAAACGACCGTTCATTTCGCTGGTTTTATTTACGGAAACCGTCGAAAACACAAATCGGTGTGACAGTTGCAGGTAAAGAATCATACATTGATGAGCCAAAACATTATGACCACCTGATTAATAGCTTGTTTGTCCCTCTTTGGGACAAAACTCACCACTGATTCTGCGTATCAGAGATCGACAGTTTGTTGGTAGGTTTGTGGAGGTATGTGGCATCAGCCGTCTACGCACATATCGTATACACCGAAGAGCCAAAGAAATAGATACACCTGCCTAATCTCGTGTAGGTCCTCTGCGAACAAGCAGAAGTGCCGAAACACGACGTGGCATGGAGTCGACTAATGTCTGAAGTGGTGCTGGAGGGAATACAGCGGGACTGTAAGAGTACGAGGGGGTGGAGATCTCTTCTGAACAGCACGTTGCAAGGCAGCCCAGGTATGCTCAATAATGTTAATGTCTGGGGAGTTTGGTGGGCAGAGGAAGTGATCAAACTCAGAATAGTGTTCCTGGAGCTACTCTGTAGCAATTATGGACTAATGGAGTGTCGAACTCTCCTGCTGAAATTGCCCAAGTCCGTCGGAATGTACAATGGACATGAATGAAAGCAGGTGATCAGACAGGATGCTTAGGTACGTGTCACCTGTCAAGAACCGTATCTAGACGTATCAGTGCTCCCATATCAATCCAACTGCACACGCCCCTCACCATTACAGCGCCTCCACCAGCCTGAACAGTCCCCTGCTGACATGCAGGCTCCATGGATTCGTGAGGTTGTCTCCATACCTGTACACGTCCATCCGATCTATACAATTTGAAACGAGACTCATCCGACCAGCCAACATGTTTCCAGTCATCAACAGTCTAATGTCGGTGTTGACGGGCCCAGGTGAGGCGTAAAGCTTTGTGTTGTGTAGTCACCAAGGGTACAAGAGTGGGCCTTCGGTTCCGAAAGCCCATATCGATTATGCTGTGTTGATTGGTTCACGCCGGCCGTGGTGGCCGAGCGGTTCTAGGAGCTTCAGTCTGGAACCGCGCGATCGCTACGGTCGCAGGTTCGAGTCTTGCCTCGGGCAGAATGTGTGTGATGTCCTTTCGTTAGTTAGGTTTATGCAGTTGTAAGTTGTAGGGGACTGATGACCTCAGATGTTAAGTCCCGTAGTGCACAGAGCAATTTGAACCATTTTTTGAATGGTTCGCACTCTTACACTTGTTGATGGCCCAGCATTGAAATCTGCAACAGTTTGTGGAAGGGTTGCACTTCTGTCACGTTGAACGATTCTCTTCAGTCGTCGTTGGTCTCGTTCTAGCAGGATGTTTTACCGGCAGCAGCTATGTCGGAGATTTGATGCTTTACTGGATTCCCGATATTCACGGTACACTCGTGAAACGGCCGTACAGGAAAATCGCCACTCCATCGGTACCTCGGAGATGCTGTGTTTCATCGCTCGTGCGCCGACTAAAACACCACATTCAAACTCACTTAAATCTTGATAACCCTTCCATTGTAGCAGCAGTAATCGGTCTAACAACTGCGCCAGACACTTGTTGCCTTAAACAGGCGTTGCTGACGGCAGCGCCGTATTCTTCCCGTTTAGATATCTCTGTATTTGATTACGCATGCCTATACCAGCTCCTTTGGCGCTTCAGTGTAAATTGCGGAAATAACGGGCCGCTGATTTGCAAACTAGCTGATGTTGCCCGACAGCGACCCAGATGGGTTCCATAGGATTTGCATCAGGCGAATTAGGTCGCCGAGACATCAACACAAGTTACTATAATTCTCTCAGACCACTGAAGGACGTCAGTGACTCCGAGACACGGACAATTGTACAGCTGAAAGATGAAGATATAAAGCGTGAAAGGATGCAAGTGTTTCACAGCATGTCTTTGATTACATCACAGTTCCCATGCAAGTGCAGGAGAATATCTCTCATAGCATAACACTGCTCCCACCAGCCTGCGCGCATGAGGCGTTGCACGTTTCGAGCCGCCGTTCACCTCGAATACGGCGTTTGTGGAGACGACTATCGATATAGTGTAGCAAAAATACGATTCACTCGAAGAGTCAACACGTTTCCAATGATCTACAGTCGAATCCTAATGGCGCCTTACCCACTGCAGTCGTAACTGACGATGTCGTTGGGCCAATATGTGAACACGTGGGGGGTGGTCTGCTGCGGAGCTCCATGTTCAACAATGTGCGATGAACGGTGTGCTCTCAAACACTTATACGTGCATTAGAATTGTGCTCTCTCGGTAGAGGTGCCACAGATCACCATCTATCCGAATTTTCAGAGAAGGCAAGCCTCCGAAGCACACGTTCTGTGAATAGTCGTGGACGTCCGACCATTTAGCGCCTAGTGGTAATTTCACCATCCTCTTTCCGTAGACGCTCATGACAGTTGCATGTGAACATTCGACCAGCTTCGTTGTTTTCTAGATACTTGTTCACAGGCTCTGTGTGATAATTATCTGCTCTTTATCAAATTCGCTTAGCTCAATGGATTTCCCCCTTTGCAGCCCATATCTTGCAAGGGTGATCTCCTAGCTGTGTCTGCTCCGCTTGGATACTTTCGTTACTGCGTAACGTGCTGGCATCGTCATCAGGCGGCGTCCAACGTCGCATTGGGCAGTGGTCATAATGTTGTGGCGATCAGTGTAAATCCATTTTACGTTCACTGTCATCCCTATTTCTTGAGTCTTTTGAAAGAATTAAAGTTTGCAGGAGGATAGTGAATCGGAGTTAAATTATTCGGAAATGACAATTATTTTCTTACATCAGTGGGTTGCAGTTAAGTGGATTTAAACTAATCCGACAGAAAATAATAGCTTCAGAGAAATAAAATCGTCGATTTAACGATAAATTTCGGAATCAAAAGTTTCCTGATTTAGTTCCTATTGTCTAGCTTTTGAGTGGATATCTTAGGTTTTGCGAACGAAGGGAAGTTAAGTCGACGCCTGCATTACAGGAGATGGGGCGTCCGCTTCAGGACCGGAATTACACGCCTGCAGAGTAGGGGCTCACACCACGAAGGAGCTAGCACCACTGAAGTTTGAAACGAAATTGTCTTTCATTTAATACTGGGAGTAGTATAGCTACCCAATATCCAGCACATAGATGTATAGACGTACCGTACACTTATACATACTGTACCCATCACGTCTCAAATCACACCCCGCCTACGATGTAGTTATACCCCTCCTCTCTTCCATTTCACGCCTCTTTCTTAGAAATAAACTGTTCAGTGAGGTTTCAAGGAAACACAAACACCTATTTAGGTCTCCCAATCACAGCCAAGTATTTTAGGGTCTAATCACATTTTTTTCAACTCCTAGCTACGAAATTTTCATAGACCAATCGGAGAGCTTCTAAGCCAACACAGACACATACACACACACACACACACACACACACACACACACACACACACACACACACACACACGCACGCACACACACATATACATATATAAAAGCGAAAGTTTTTAGCATGGGGTGTATTTACACAACTTAAGTAAAAAATGGTTCAAATGGCTCTGAGCACTATGGGACTCAACTGCTGAGGTCATTAGTCCCCTAGAACTTAGAACTAGTTAAACCTAACTAACCTAAGGACATCACAAACATCCATGCCCGAGGCATGATTCGAACCTGCGACCGTAGCGGTCTTGCGGTTCCAGACTGCAGCGCCTTTAACCGCACGGCCACTTCGGCCGGCGACGGAAATAAAGATTGGATATTGCAGGAAGACCTGATCCGAAGCACCGCAGCAGGCTTTGCAGGCTGGAAAAAAGAGAAAGGTGCGCGGGTACTGGATTGCCCCTCACAGTCGCCTGGCGCTAAACCTATTGAGAACGTATGTTTTATATCCAAGAGAAATTGAAAGGAAAAAAATGTGGTTTCTTGGTTTCAAGCATGCCTCGGAGGTGCCAAGGAATTATTGCCGCTGCGGGTGACTGGACGTATTATTAATTGTAATTGCATTTTTCGTTTGTTCATGTATGACGCATGTAGTTATTTTAGTTTGTTGTCAAATACATTTTTTCTACTGATTAACCCATCCAAGATCTTCCTTCGCAGATTGTACATTATTGATTTGGAGAGTGTTAAAATTTAATTATTATTTGTTTTCTAGAGAACTGTTTTGGCCGGGTTTGGGACACTTGTGAGGAGCGACAGCTGTGAGGAGCGACATTTGTGAGGAGACCCGGCCGAACAGGCAGCGGGCGGTCTACAGGGACACCAAACAAGTAGCACACCGCAGTTCAGTACTGCTGTGGACGCCAGACAGGTAGCGCACCGCAGTTCAGTACTGCTTCTGTTGTAAAGATGGAATTCACCACGACTACGAAAGGGAAGCCTCTCGTGATTTAATTTATAACGGTTACCAATATATAGTGGACTATACCAACAATGAAGGCATAAGTTATTGGCAATGCGTAAACGTGAACAAGAAGTGTAAAGGAAGACTATCCACCAGGAACAACTTAGTTTCAGGCGAAGGCAGCCATAGATGTATTCCGGATGTCGCGGCTAATGAAGTGCGAAAACACGTGGCAAACGCCAAAAGGCGTGCAAAAGGAACGGGCACTTCAATTTCTTCTGTTTACGCCGAAGAAGTAGGGCCGCTGTTCAATCAAGGATACGACATCGTCACATCACTGCCGTCACACAGGAGTGCAAAACGATCGCTGCAACGCATCAGGGTAAAAAATTATGGGATCTACACATGACCCGACCGATGCTGCAGAAATATTTCTGCAAGAACATCATTTGCTAATGAATGATGGGAGCAAATTTTTACTTCCAGATGACAACAGGCGGCCAAATGATAGGATATTGGTGTTCGCCAGCGAAAGGGGAAAATCCTGTTTAACAGACTGCAATTCTTTCTTTGTCGATGGAACGTTCAAAAGCTCCAGCAAGCAGTTTGGACAGTTATTTATTGTTCCTGACGATATTTCTAGTTCTGAGGAGGAAACAAACACAGTTCCAACCGTGTACGCCTTGCTACCCAATAAAAAGCTGTGAAAAAGCGATCGCTGTTTCACAGCTGTTAAGAGCAACGTACCTGGATGGAATCCTACAGCTATCATGATGGATTTTGAAGCTGCGGTCATCCAGTCAGTAACGCATTTGTTTCCTGATTCAAAGATTAATGGCTGCAACTACCATTGCAATCAGTGCTTGTGGAGGCAAATGCAGAATTGCGGCCTTGTTACTGCCTACAAGGAAAACGAAGAGATTCGTTCTCACATAAGATTCTGTTCCGTTTTGGCTCACATTCCCCTGGACATGTTAGATGATGGGTGGCAATGCATTCAGCAGACCACGCCACATAATGAAAAACTGCAGGATTTTTACGACTATTTTGTTAAACAATGGCTGGATAACGAAGACAAATGGTTCAAATGGGTCTGAGCACTATGGGACTTAACATCTATGGTCATCAGTCCCCCTATAACTTAGAACTACTTAAACCAAACTAACCTAAGGACATCACACAACACCCAGTCATCACGAGGCAGAGAAAATCCCTGACCCGCCGGGAATCGAACCTGGGAACCCGGGCGTGGGAATAACGAAGACATGCCAAGGGATATATGGAACTGCGCAGGAAGGGGTCACCGCACCAACAGTGTTTCAGAAGGATGGAGTCGGAGGATAAATACATTAATTTTGTAAGTTCATCCAAATTTTTACTCCTTATTAAAAATTCTCAGAGAGGACGCAAAATATCATGGGCACCAATATGACCGACTAGTTTTAAATGTAGATGGGAAAAGGAGACAAAAGTCCGCAATTAAGACAGATGAGATACTTTCTAAGGCCCTTACAAGACTCCAAGTTGACGGCAATATAAAATCATTTCTTACTTGCGTGGCCTATGCACAGGAATTACAACGAAAAGGAAATGGCTGAAGCTACAGTAACACTTGTAAATATTGAAAAGAGGTTCAGTTCACGCCGATCGCCCTATTGTAAAATTGTAAATAAATAATCATCCTGTAAATATTGTAAATAAATAGAGACTATCTCCTCTTGGTGTTCCCTGGAAACAACACAAAGTCGGCTAAATGTCTCTTGCAAATTGTAAAAGAATCACTAATAAAGTCTGAAAAGTCAAAGCTTTTCTAACAATCAGCATTTTTGTGTAGAGAATTTTAGAAACAATGTCTGTTTGAGTGGACGATGAATACATCTTGTTTCAATACATAAATTGCATTCCTTAACGCTGATTGCTAGCAGGACTCACATTAGACCTCAGTACACTTTCCTGCGTGGTGCGGGAAAATTGAGGTTTATTTCGAAATAATTAAAGAAAAAAGTTTCTACTGAGATCCAAATTCTTTAGTTGGCTCCTCTTAATATATGGTAAAAGGTTGCCATTCATATCATATCAAAATCTGGGTGAGCGGTTGAAAGATGGGAAACATTTTCGGTTTCTATAGTTTCTGTAAAATACACCGTTAAGTATGAGGTTGGGCGAAAATTATGCCCTATGTAAGATTAATCAGAAAAAAAAATTCCTTACGCATAACTGTGCTGCAACTAATGGTTGACATGATATCGTGGGGGACAAAATCAGCTGCGATTTCTAATTTGACTACGGCCACTCTTCCTTGCCCAAAAAAATTCTGAAATAATGTAACCTGGCTGCACTGGAGGAGTGTGAATGTCCCTAGGCAGCTGCCTGGGCCGGCACAAACCGAGCGCTCCGTCACACCAAGCGGCAGCAGGTAGTGGCCAGGCAGGTAGTGGCGCAGCATTTGCGAAACACCCTTTTTCTCTAACAAGGGGACACACGATAATCGGATTTTTTGTAATTTTTTACATTTATAGTACGTGAAGTTCAAAACTCAAATGTACCCCTCCCAAAGCAGTTCGATGTAACTCTCAAAATTCTCGTCAAAATCGACTTCTATATTTTCTAACCATTTGTAATATGATAACATAGGGTAGAATGTTCTGACGAGAAGTGTGGCTCTGTGGTAGTGTGCTCGCTGTCTGCATGTTGCACTTGGCTGCGATTTCTTGTAGATTTAAATTTCTGAACAAAACTGCATATTCTAAGAGTATTTACGTGAAGCGTAAACAGAAAAAGACAGAAAAAATTATGTACTCTTTTAATTATACCATCTTGATTAACAATCTTTTATAAAAGATCAGTAATTCAGAGTTTCTGTTTGTGATGAAAACTGGATTTTTGAATGCAGTACATAGTTGGAAATTAGAAGACGAGCAGTTTTCATAAAAATTACAGTTATATGTGTTTATTAGCATATATTTGATGAATTTTGTATGTCGTAGGTACTTGAGCAGAACAAAAAAAATAATGGTCAAAACTAGACACTGTACATTTCTTCTTTTATGCTGTAGCCGTCAATTCTTTGATTTTCAAGAACTGATGCATTCGCACCGGCAAATTCGAGAGGTATATCCATCTCGTACTATAAAAAATTTGGTATCCTCCTTTCGTTTTCCATTTCGTCAGACGCAAATGAACGGAAGAGTAGTGAGGTATAAAAGCACTTCTACTTATTGACGAAAGTGAGAACGTGAGAGCAATGACGCCATTCGCCAACGACTGTCTACAATACTTAAGAGCATAGGCAACCGTGTGCAAATTCATATTTCCATTAATATCTTTGCATCTTCAGGCCGCCTTCCGTTACAATACACGGAGCCGTTGGTACACCGAAGAGACATTTTATACGCAGCTTACTTACAACCGTAATCACGGGAACACAGTTATCTTGTTTTTGAACGAGCTTGGTGCACTCGGCCATCAGTCTCATATGTATCTCATTCTCAGGCAGTCATGTCTACTGGATCTGGTTGGTGAAGATGGAGCCCCTTTGATATACTTGATCGTCTAGGATATGTCCTGAAAGCAGGATGATGCAGCTCAATAGCGATGACAGCTTGCAACTCTGCACTTCTTAATTTGTTTATAGAAGTTGAAATGGTCTTCGAAAGACGTTATGGGGGTAGATATGTAATTGGCACGCCTACGATTTCTGAGACACAGATTACGCACATACATCCAACATTTGTGGACCCCAGTGCAGCTCGTGAAAGGTAAGAGACCGGATGAATCGTCTTACTATTGTAGCTCATCGTTAGATGGCGCACATTTCCGTCCCTAATCACCAGCAACTTAAAAGCTTCTTGACAGCTGTTGGTTTCATGACACAAGCATCCCTGAAAGCCTTCTATTAAACTGCAATGTTAGAGGTTGCAGAAAAAGCTTTCAGACGATATAAATAGAATTAGTGTATTGTGTGTTTCCATTTTCACAAAGTTAATCGGTTACAGGATACACGTGTTTTTGTATTTACACATTAAATCAGTTTCAAATCAACTTTAATGATTTTACACTTTCACACAAACACTAAAATCAATTACAACTAATGTTTAATGCTACCGTTTCCGCACAATAAAATCAATCAAATATTACAATTTTTTAACAAAAGACCGTTTCATCCCCTTTGCATGGGGTATTACGCATCATAATTCAGTCTCGAGTGCTTTTGTTTTATCTCGTAGACCAATCAATTCCATAATGGTTTCACCATTTAACTCATCTCCTTCATATTTACAAGAACAATTTGTGTATGTAACTCCTGATACTATTGCAAATATTTTTATTTTAATATGATAAATTAAGCTATCAGTATGAGTGTAAGAAATGGGATACGGAAGTAGTAAGGAATAATCAGATACGCTTGATCTTCTCTAAGGCTGTAGGGACAGCAATAAGGAATAGCTCAGTAGGCAGTACAGTTGAAGGGGAATGGACATCTCTAAAAAGCGGGATCACAGAAGTTGGGAAGGCAAGGGTGGTAACATTAAGAATGCAGCGCGGATTCCACTATTAAACACAGAGGAGAGAGCGGATAGGTGGAAAGAGTACATTGAAGGCGTCGATGAGGGGGAAGATTTGTCTGATGTGGTATAAGAAGAAGCAGGAGTGTATTTAGAAGAGATAGGGGATCCAGAATTAGAATCTTAGAGGACATAACACCAAATAAGGCAGAAAGGATAGATAACATTCCATCAGAATTTCTAAAATCATTGGGGGAAGTGTCAATAAAACGACTATTCAAGTTAGTGTGGAGAATGTGTCAGCATATAACATTTGACTTTCGGAAAAATATTGGCCACGCATTTCCGAAGACTGCAAGAGCTGACAAGTGCGAGAATTATCGCACAGTCAGCTTAAAAGCTCATGCATCCCGGTTGCTGATTGGCTCTGAGCACTATGGGACTCAACATCTTAGGTCATAAGTCCCCTAGAACTTAGAACCACTTAAACCTAACTAACCTAAGGACATCACACACACCCATGCCCGAGGCAGGATTCGAACCTGCGACCGTAGCAGTCCCGCGGTTCCGGACTGCAGCGCCAGAACCGCTAGACCACCGCGGCCGGCCCGGTTGTTGACAATGATAATATACAGAAGAATGGAAAAGAAAATTGAGGATGTGTTAGATTACTATCAGTAGCAGACATTAGTAACAGAAATGAGAACAGCAAGAAACTTAATATCAGGATTGATGTTCACGAAGTAGATGAAATTAAGGAATTCCGCTACCTAGGAAGCAAAATACACTCCTGGAAATTGAAATAAGAACACCATGAATTCATTGTCCCAGGAAGGGGAAACTTTATTGACACATTCCTGGGGTCAGATACATCACATGATCACACTGACAGAACCACAAGCACATAGACACAGGCAACAGAGCATGCACAATGTCGGCACTAGTACAGTGTATATCCACCTTTCGCAGCAATGCAGGCTGCTATTCTCCCATGGAGACGATCGTAGAGATGCTGGATGTAGTCCTGTGGAACGGCTTGCCATGCCATTTCCACCTGGCGCCTCAGTTGGACCAGCGTTCGTGCTGGACGTGCAGACCGCGTGAGACGACGCTTCATCCAGTCCCAAACATGCTCAATGGGGGACAGATCCGGAGATCTTGCTGGCCAGGGTAGTTGACTTACACCTCCTAGAGCACGTTGGGTGGCACGGGATACATGCGGACGTGCATTGTCCTGTTGGAACAGCAAGTTCCCTTGCCGGTCTAGGAATGGTAGAACGATGGGTTCGATGACGGTTTGGATGTACCGTGCACTATTCAGTGTCCCCTCGACGATCACCAGTGGTGTACGGCCAGTGTAGGAGATCGCTCCCCACACCATGATGCCGGGTGTTGGCCCTGTGTGCCTCGGTCGTATGCAGTCCTGATTGTGGCGCTCACCTGCACGGCGCCAAACACGCATACGACCATCATTGGCACCAAGGCAGAAGCGACTCTCATCGCTGAAGACGACACGTCTCCATTCGTCCCTCCATTCACGCCTGTCGCGACACCACTGGAGGCGGGCTGCACGATGTTGGGGCGTGAGCGGAAGACGGCCTAACGGTGTGCGGGACCGTAGCCCAGCTTCATCGAGACGGTTGCAAATGGTCCTCGCCGATACCCTAGGAGCAACAGTGTCCCTAATTTGCTGGGAAGTGGCGGTGCGGTCCCCTACGGCACTGCGTAGGATCCTACGGTCTTGGCGTGCATCCGTGCGTCGCTGCGGTCCGGTCCCAGGTCGACGGGCACGTGCACCTTCCGCCGACCACTGGCGACAACATCGATGTACTGTGGAGACCTCACGCCCCACGTGTTGAGCAATTCGGCGGTACGTCCACCCGGCCTCCCGCATGCCCACTATACGCCCTCGCTCAAAGTCCGTCAACTGCACATACGGTTCACGTCCACGCTGTCGCGGCATGCTACCAGTGTTAAAGACTGTGATGGAGCTCCGTATGCCACGGCAAACTGGCTGACACTGACGGCGGCGGTGCACAAATGCTGCGCAGCTAGCGCCATTCGACGGCCAACACCGCGGTTCCTGGTGTGTCCGCTGTGTCGTGCGTGTGATCATTGCTTGTACAGCCCTCTCGCAGTGTCCGGAGCAAGTATGGTGGGTCTGACACACCGGTGTCAATGTGTTCTTTTTTCCATTTCCAGGAGTGTAACCAAAATACGGAGGAAGCAAGAAGGACATCAAAAGCAGACTAGCGCTGGCAAAAATGGCATTCCTTCCCAAGAGAAGTCTGCTAGTATCAAACATAGGCCTTGAAGAAATTTCTGGGAATGTATGTTTGGAGCACAGCGTTGTATGATAGTGAAACATGGACTGTGGGGATACGAAACAGAAGAGAATCAAAGTATTTGAGATGATGTGCTACAGGCGAATGTTGGAAATTAGGTGGACTGATAAGGTAAAGAATGAGAAGGTTCTGCGGAGAATCTGAGAGGAAAGGAATATGTGGAAAACACTGACAAGGAGAAGCAACAGGATGTTTAACGACATCAGGGACTGACTTCCATGGTACTAGAGGGAGCTGTGGAGGCCATAAATTACAGAGGAACGCAGAGGTTGGAATACATTTGGCATGTAATGGAGGATGTAGGTTGCAAGTACTACTCCGAGATGAAGAGGTTGGCACAGGAGAGGAATCCGTGGCAGGCCATGTCAAACCAATCAGAAGACTGACGACAAAAAAAGTGAAACAGTTTTATATTTCTTGCTGGCAGCTGTTTTGTATATGTTCATAATGAAAGACTGCAATATGAGTCTTTGTAATATTAGTCGCTTATCAAACACTATGTTAAGTCTGTTTAATTCAATACGGAGTAAATTTTCTTTAAAAATGTCGCTCCTTTGGACATTAAGTTTTGAATCCATACAACTGCTCTGTATCTACCTTCCCAGGATGTCACTAATTTTCTCATTTGTGTACATTCTGTACATTTTTACCAAATACACTGTTATTCATAAGTTTGGAAATATTTTTCTCAGACTGATTCCTTGCACTTATGTTTTTGTGCATTAATCTCAATGTATGGTTTCATTCAGATAGCTTGTCTAAATCATAAAATTATATTAATCTTTTTTTAGTACGAATTCATTGCGCAGTGAAATTTACAGTTCTCAAACCAGTCACAAAGAGCAACCACAAGAAAACGCACAGTCTTGCAGTTCACAAAGATTTATTATACATATCTCCAAAAAACATCTTTACAAAATCTTTTACAAAAAAGGCCTTCCAGTAGCCACCAGTAACAAATATAATTAAAAAACTTATACAGTCTTTACAAGAGTATACGGAATGAAACAAGCTAAGTAAAGATCCTTCCTTTTAACTAAATAAAAAATAGACCCAGATAAATAGAGATGACAAGCATAATTGCCCACAAATTTTGCAGGAGTTCACGGGTACTACATCCCCACTGGTAAAAGTAGCAACAAAGCAGAATATTAAATAACGAAATTTATGTAAAAGAACAAATTCCCCAACAGGAAACTTATACCAGTAACAGATCTCAGAACAATGGAATTCCACCATTTATATAGTGACTTATTCCACTGAACTCACTCGTGAAATCCATTTCACGTATAACAACAATATTTAGGCATAAAAGACAGTTCTCTCAATAGTCAATTTAAGTTCCACGCAACAGCTGTCACACCGCAACGGATGACTCACTCTAATACAAGAGTGACCAAAGTACTAGGAACAAGGGATGCACCTTGGCGCAGCCCATACACATTAAGGAGAGGAATCTCCAAATAATTACAAGAGAGAATACTAAACATCTGTCAGCTACTGGGCGAGCAGCGACTCTGACAGGATGCAGCCAAGTAGCGCCGAGCTTCACCAAGACGCAGCTGGCCGAGGTAACGGCGTCCGAACATATTTCAATCAATGCGCCGCCCCCTCTATTGGTCAGTCCGGGACATTGTGACCGTCGCTTGCAGCACACTGTAACATTAAAAAAAAAAAAATAAATAAAAAAAGCATAGATAACCAAACCAAAGGACACAACACAAACCCTCTTATTTCATAGTTATGACCCCCCCCCTCCCTCTTTAAATTTAATACCCTTAACACATGAAAGATATCAAACAAATAGCATGGAAAATTATTCACTTCTTACAGCTCATAATTCTTTACTCTTACAGGCAGACCGCAACAACAAGCATAAAGTCTGGAGATACCCTATAATACGAGACATCAAATTCATGGCCCCTTCAAACGGAGACAACAGAATAAATCATAAGATACTCAGCGTTACAAGCACACTGTATTAACACTAAACATGGAGTGCGCACTATCCTAGAATGACTCATGCAGCCTTCACACTACTCACGCTTCCCATCACTAAGCAGTGTTTTACACTCTTAACACCCCTAGTCAACATATACCGGAACCAAGAGTGAATTCCCTATTCCCGCCACGACGGGATCACATATAAATCCCTATTTCCGGCTGTGAACACAAACTACGATCAGATTGATCACCGATAGCACTTCAAAGAAAATAGCGGGTGCCCACCGTTAGTAGCAGTAAGCGACGAAACTCCACATAGCGTACATATGCATCCAGCATCAAGTAGTATTATATATACTCTTGCTAGTGCATTAGAGGCTATCACCACCAGTCCGGCGCCGACACTTCTCAAAGGATAACACGGTGCCGCGAGAAACCAACGCTCCACATAACAGTCACTGGGAGACCCCACAACACAACCCACTCTCAGACCACGGGCAGGCACGACCTCTAGCGGCCAGAAGAGGAAAACCGAAGAGAAAACACGCAAGCCAGAACAACCTGGATTGCTGTCCCGACTAGAAAGAGAATCATTGGCACCAGCGATTGTTTTACATTTCTGTAGTGAGTAACACAGTTTTCCTTGTCATTCGATGTAGAAGTTAATTGCTTTGGCTTGCTGCTATCAGATGGTGGTGCTATTTTTTCAGGACATAAAGGCAAATCCGAAAGAAAATCATAAATACTCTCAAAATACTCGTCATCTACGTCTAAATGTGCCATATCTCAAAATCATCTATTTTTTCACATCAAAGTTTTCAACACTTTCTGGAGAAAGCCATACAAAATTGGTCACTTAGAGATATTGCATCACTATCAAACTGTAAAGGCTATTAATATAAAGATAAATAATGTAAGTATATATACGAAGACAGTAACTTGTTCTCGAAACAACAGTTACTGTTGATGACCGTGCAGCTTTTCTCTGGAATAAACCTCAGCTGCCGGCAGGTGTTGTTGATATACCTCGATGTGGACAGCTGAAAATGTGTGCCCCGAGCGGGACTCGAACCCGGGATCTCCTGCTTACACGGCAGACGCTCTATCCATCTGAGCCACCGAGGACACAGATGAATAGCGCGACTGCAGCAACTTATCCCTTGCACGCTTCCCGTGGGACTCACATTCCCAACTGTCCACAATTCTACATATGTATTGTACCTTATAAACATTTGCCCACCCACTCATTAATCGCGCACGCTTTGGCGATTCCCGTAAGAGTTTGGGCAACCTGTGTGCATTTGCAAATGTCTATAAGGTACAATACATATGTAGAATTGTGGACCGTTAGGAATGTGTCTCACGGGATGCGTGCAAGGGATAAGTCCCTGCAGTCGCGCTATTCATCTGTGTCCTCGGTGGCTCAGATGGGTAGTCTGCTTTCGGCCGGTGAGCGGCAAGGACGTCTTGTTTACGTCCCGTCCGCAGAGTCGCGGTCCCGTCCGCAGAGTCGCGAGCGCGCGTAGTTTGTTTACTTCCTCGCCGCAGCTAGTACTCGCGTCCGTTAACACTGAGTCGCCATGGCTCATTCGTACAGAAAAGCTACCATCAAGATCAGCTTCCAGCCCGACTACGCACGACCACGAGCCTTTGAAGTCGAACGATTCATCCGTGACGAAGTTCAAATACCAACACAGCACATCATCGGTATCCACCTATCCATCACAAGCAGCGTCGTTTACGTCAAGATGGTCGATGACGAGTTATGTCACGCAGTTGTGAACAGATGCGCGAACACTCTCAAGTTCAAACACTCCGATGGTCACATCGGAGAGGTTACTGTTGACCATGCTGGACTAGGATTACGCACACTAAGAGTCTTCGAACTCCCTTTCGAAGTACCACCGGACGTCGTTACCTCAGCTTTCCGCCCTTATGGGACGGAAATTAGCCACGTGGCCGAAAAATGGAACACCTTCGAGACGTACCAAGTCCTCAACGGCGTCCGACAAGTGAAAATTGAATTAAAGAAACATGTGCCGTCCTACTTAGTCATAGGTGGCTGTCGAGTAATAATAATGTACGACGGCCAACCTCGTACTTGTTCTGGTTGCGGCCAGGAGGGTCATGTGCCCTCGGCGTGTATTCAACGTCGGGTTACACAACTTCCATTGCATGACACGACATCACTTCCTACGCTCACGGCCCTCCCCCTCAATTACGCAGAGGTGACACGATCGACCGTCATGACAGACGACAACCCCCCCCGGAAGACAGGAAGCGTTAGAATGCGCACCTGTCGCCGGTCCTGGATTGACCAACACCATTACGGTGTCTGCAGGGGTTGAAGAACGCCGCCCATCGACTCCACATGAAGATTCGGACGAGAGAATGGAACTCGACGCTAGGGTTGTACCGACCTCTGCCTTTCTCCCTGAGGGGGATGCTACATGGGAACCACAAACTCTTTCGGACACAGAAACCCACGTCCGCAAACAAAGGTCACCGAGAAAACACAAAAAGCGACGTCGCACATCCTCAGACGATTGCCTCCAGCGGACGTCTTCTCCAGTTGACGACCGGACGGGCGACGAAACGACGAGGAGAATGGATGACACGAGATCGCCCTCACCTGTCACTTTGTCTGATTTTGACAAACCCGATTCCGCTCCCTCGGACAAACGGATGGCCAGCACAGCGCCCGCCGTTGGTACACAACCGGAAACAACTGCGGATTCACCCTTAGTCACTCAGCCCACAAGTGTTCTACCGCAGCCACCGTTAACTTACGGACCTTGGGCGGATGACATTGAAGACGATTCTGCGGCCGCTGTGGTGGATGAGGAGAGGGGTCTCTCCTCGCACACCTCGGCCCCTCCCGAGTAGCAACAGATGACGGCGCGGACGCGGGCAGCAGATCACAGGCCCCACCTTTTACGGCGACACTGACGGCAGCCCCCACCTCAGGAGACGATCTACAAACCTATCGCTTAACGACCATCAACATTAACACCATTCGGACACGTACGAAGTTGTCGCTGCTCCAAGACATGCTCAATGCAGCAGACGTTGACATTGTCTTTCTCCAAGAAGTCTTCGTCGCCGATTTCCCTGGTATGTATGGTTATACGGCTCATGTGTCCCACGCCTCGCCAACTAACAGTGGAGTCGCCATTCTCCTCAGAGAGG
This sequence comes from Schistocerca americana, assembly GCF_021461395.2. Classification (NCBI taxonomy): domain Eukaryota; kingdom Metazoa; phylum Arthropoda; class Insecta; order Orthoptera; family Acrididae; genus Schistocerca; species Schistocerca americana. The sequence goes on along the minus strand of NC_060120.1, from coordinate 836,876,757 downwards.
GCCTCGAGGCGGACGAAGTCCGATATCTCCCCGACGCTAGAGGAATGGCCGTAACGGTGCAAGGCGTCCGGTTTATCAAAGTGTACGCCCCTTCCGGAACGAATCGCCGTCGTGACCGATCGCTCATCTTCGCAGAAGGAATAGCACCGCTTTTTCAGGGCAGGCACGATGACTTGATATTAGGGGGCGATTTCAATTGCACCCAAGCACCTAAAGATCAGCTGCCACGCCATTCACCGTGCCCCGAACTTGGGACACTCATCGGCGATCTCCAGCTAGTAGATACATGGGAACATGTCCGAGGAAATAGACCGGGATACACCCATTTCACGAGTCACTCGTCTAGTCGCATCGATAGGATTTACGTCTCCCGTTCTCTCGCGGCAACGGTGAGTGACGCGGAGGTGTGGCCAGTAGCCTTTTCTAATCACGAGGCCTATATATGTGCCGTCACCCTTCGTCGCCAACGGGTGTGGCGCAGCCGACATCCCTGGAAATTAAACCTTGCTCATCTCGCTTCTCCGGATTGTCGACGCGCCATCGAAGACACGTGGAGTTTGTGCGTCCGCCGCCTCCCAACGTATCCTACGTCTATTAGTTGGTGGTTAACCTGCGCCAAGCCGGCCCTACGGCGAACCTTTATTACGTATGGTCGTGAGACTGCTGCTTGGAGGCGGCAGATCCTTGATTTTTATTTCACCGTCCTTCGCGAATGCGCCTCCTTGCCACCCACACCGGAACGATATCTGACAGTTCAGCGTGCGAAAGCACAGATCGTAGCCCATATGCGCCGACACCTCGAAGGGACGATCGTCCGAGCGCGGACACAAGACAGACTCGCAACGCAACGACCCACCATGTACCACGTCATCCGAGAACGTACACTGCGAAGACGGGCGCTGATACATGTCATCACCACTGAGGACGGCCATCATCACACCACACAACGCGATATTGCTGCAGCCTTCTTCGACCATTACGCACGACTTTATTCTGCTCAATGTTCCGACCCGACGACGGTGACAGCAGTCTCACAACTGGTTTACGGCATTGTCCCACAGGATTTACAAACTGAATTATTGAACGACATTACGGAAGACGAAGTTATCGACGCCATCGGTAAAGGAGCGGCGAATAAGTCTCCTGGCCCCGATGGGCTCCCTGTGGAGTTTTATAGAACTTTCCAGTATTTACTGGCTCCCAAGTTAACAGACATCTGTCGGGAGCTTATGTCCCCCGCGGTGCCGCTCCCTGAGACCTTCGTAGAAGGAATAATTATACCGGTTCACAAGCCTGAAGGTGGGGCTCGAATACAAGATTACCGCCCGCTAACACTCGTCAACTGCGACATGAAGATATTCACCAGACTATTAGCAAACCGTCTACGACCGACCCTACCTTACGTCATCTCGCCAGATCAGACTTCCCTAGGGGGTATCAACAACATCCACACAGCACTGTGTCGATACCGTGACTTAATATCCCTAGCCAGGGCACGCCGCATCCCGGGAGCGCTGGCATCACTAGATTTTAGCCAAGCTTTTGATCGAGTGGATCACGCGTATCTAACGTCCGTTCTCCAGCACATGCAGTACCCACAGCAATTCACAGACGTCGTAATGCGCCTACTCCGAGGGGCGACTTCCAAAGTGCTCGTTAACGGGCGTCTCTCGCAGTCCCTCCCGATTTTCCGCTCCGTCCGTCAACGCTGCCCCTTGTCGACGTTACTATATGCTCTGGCACTGGAACCGCTCCTCTGTGGTCTCCGTCAACGCCTCACCGGCCTTACCCTACGTGACGTCACATTTCGATGTACAGCATATGCAGACGACCTGGTTCTCGTGTTCCGCAATCGCGACGATGTCAACAGAGCACTAGAATGGATTACCACGTACGGTGTGGCTTCCGGCAGCTGTCTCAACCTCGCCAAATCGGTCGCCATGGCCATAGGGGACGGGTTGACCCCAGCGTGTGTCGAACCCCTACAGCTTCGTGGCACTATCAAATGTCTCGGAATAGAGTTTCACGACGACATACGGCGCACCGCGGCTCTTAACTACCGCCGCTTATTACAACAAATTCGGGTCCAGATCTTCAACCTTCGTCTGCGGACCCTCGACATTCTCCAAAGGACACACTTCGTCAATGTTTACCTCGCATCGCGCCTTCCACACATAGCTCTTCAAAGTCGATTATGAGTCACTGACCCTTCCCCCAGAAAGGGGAGGTCTTGGTCTAGTCCATGTCCACGACAGAGCTGTGGCCCTGTACGTCAGCTCACACATCAAGCTGTGGCGCCACCACCCGGAAAGTTTGACAGGTTTGCTGTTGGAGTCCTTAGCTCTGCCCTCCATTATGCCCCCACTGACGACGCAAGACATACCCCCACCCTTCTACTACTTCGGGAACTTTTACATTGAACACCGCTATGTCCGTATCGCAGTACCACCGACGAAACAGGCGTCGGCGCGGGATATATAACATGTCCTACAGCAGAGGCGCCCACCAAACATCGTGGAGACCAAAAGCCCTCAGGTTAATTGTAAGGTGGTGTGGAAGACGATTCACGCGATTCCACTGGACACAGCCGTCCGATCCACGTGGTACATCACAGTCAATGGTAAACAGATCACCTGATCAAACCTGCACAAAATAAACATGGCGGAATCGCGTCTCTGCGTAGACTGCGGGATACCAGACACGGACGAACACCGTCTCACATGTGGCGCGGCAGAAGACGTATGGCGCTTGGTGCGACAAATTTTGTCGTATTTTCTACGAGTGACTCCGGAACACATTACACCTCGGTTTCTACTATTTCCGGATCAACAGTATTTCCCGCGCGCCAAGACCAACGCTGTCACGTGGATCCGTGCGCATGCGGTACACTACTTATTTCGCGATGGACCTAAAGATGTATTAGACTTTTGGAACTACCTACAAGAACGTCATTGCAAGATCGTACGGAACCCAAAATACAGACAGCATTTTTATAATTACTTAGGGAGTGCCCTACGCGACCCTCCACGCAGCTGGATCATCAACAGGTAGGAGAAGATACCCATTGAGTGAGCTGACATGACTAAGTTCGATTCTCGGTGGAACAACATGATATACGTGAAGACGTACCTGGATGATGAAGCGTAAGGAGAGTAGCGACACACCCTTCTGCATCCTGTATGAAGCACATTGTTTTGTTTTCCCCATATACATTACCTCGGTGTAGGAACGTGCCGAGATATTGTTTTCTTTTTCTCAGAGCACGATGCGGTGCTAGATACATTTATTTTTGTTGTGGTATAAAGTAAAACCACATTAAGAATGTATTAAAAACAGTAAATAAAAATAAGTAAATAATAATTCCCACAAAAGATTTCCCCTTCCCATCCCTGATTCCTTGACGGACGAGGGGGACACTGCGACCAGGCCTCGGGTTACGACCCCTGATCGCTCTGCCTTCCCCGCCCTCCCGCACCTCCTTAAAAAAAAAAAAAAAAAAAAAAAAAAAAAAAAAAAAAAAAAAAAAAAAAAAAAAAATGGATAGAGCGTCTGCCATGTAAGCAGGAGATCTCGGGTTCGAGTCCCGGTCGGGCCACACATTTTGAGCTGTCCACATCGAGGTATATCAACAACACCTGTCGGCAGCTGAGGTTTTCAGTTAGTCATCAAATAATGTAAGGTTCATGAATTTCATCAATATCTTTAGCCATGAGCCATGAGCCTATGTCTGCAACAGCATGTCTAGATGAATAGTAAACAATATCACAAATAACTTTACACATCTGGCAACCACAGCTAAAAAACTTGTACATAATGTGAACGACAATCAAACAATCTAAAATCAGAGATGGTAAAATAGTCTATAATAAACCGAGTGAAAGTCCAAATCCGCAATAGCTGTTTATTGTGTCTTGGCTGTATGATGACCAGTTTCATGCGCTGGACGTATATCCTCAGGTCATATAAAACTAATACTCCACGTGCCACGAATTCCAAGGTGCAAGTCCGCTTTAAAACATGTCGCTCCTCGGTAAAACCTTGGATGAAACGGCAGATGGCCATCCGATCCGAACAATGAATAATCAGCAATACCGTATAATTGCCCCTGATGTAGGCAACCCACGCTAACAAATGGCGCTGATGCCACCCTTATCCCACTACCAACGGTATGTCGGCGATGTTCTACAGCCCGTTTCGTTGCACATCATGGCAAGCCACCCAGGCCCTACTTAACAGGAAGATAATGCCCTCCCACACATGGTGAGGGATTCTACTGCTTGTCTTCGCGGTTGGCAAAACCGACCTTGGTCGAAATGTCGCGGATACCTCCTCAGTTGAGAAAGTTTGCAGCACTATGGGTAGGGCCCTCCAACCAGCTCGGGATTTTAGCGATGCAACGGGCCGATTCGACTGTATCTGGCCGACATCCCTGAGGAGAACAACCGAGGAATCGATTCGAAGCCGAATAGCTGCTTGCATATGGGCCGGAGGTGGACTATTGTATTACTGACTTGCTCAGTCTGTGAAACTCTTTCTCTTGAATAAATCATACAATTTTTTTGATACTGTAATTATCTATTTGTCCGTAAATGTACTAAAACATTACCGACTTCCGGCTTATTCGAATAATTCCTTTCTTTTGCGTCATCTTTGCCTTTTTTTTCCCTTAGGGTATACAGGGTGGTCCATTAAGCGTGACGGGGCCAAATATCTCACGAAATAAGCGTCAAACGAAAAAACTACAAAGTACAAAACTTTCTAGCTTGAAGGGGGAAACCAGGTGGCGCTATGGTTGGCCCGCTAGATGGCGCTGCCATAGGTCAAACGCATATCAACTGAGTTTTTTAAAATAGGAACACCCATTTTTAATTACATATTCGTGTAGTACGTAAAGAAATATGAATGTTTTAGTTGAACCACTTTTTTCGCTTTGTGACAGATGGCGTTGTTATAGTCACAAACATATGGCTCACAATTTTAGACGAACAGTTGGTAACAGGTAGGTGTTTTAAATTAAAATACAGACCGTAGGTACGTTTGAACATTTTATTTCGGTTGTTCCAATGTTATACATTTATCTTTGTGAACTTATCTTTTCTGAGAACGCATGCTGTTCCAGCGTGATTACCTGTAAATACTACATTAATGCAATAAATGTTCAAATCATGTCCGTCAACCTCAATGCATTTGGCAATACGTGTAACGACATTCCTCTCAACAACGAGTAGTTCGCCTTCCGTAATGTTCGCACATACATTGACAATGCGCTGACGCAGGTTATGAGGCGTTGTCGGTGGATCACGATAGCAAATATCCTTCAACTTTCCCCACAGAAAGAAATCCGAAGACATCAGATCCCGTAAACGTGCGGGCCATGGTATGGTGCTTCGACGACCAATCCACCTGTCATGAAATATGCTATTCAGTACCGCTTCAACCGCACGCGAGCTATGTCCCGGACATCCATCATGTTGGAAGCACATCGCCATTCTGTCATGCAGTGAAACATCGTGTAGTAACATCGGTAGAACATTATGTAGAAAATCAGATTACAATGCACCATTTAGATTGCCATCGATAAAATGGGGGCCAATTATCCTTCGATGGTAATCTAAATGGTGCAATGTAATCTGATTTTCTACGTAATGTTCTACCGATGTTACTACACCTGCTTGGGAATCATCATTTGTTGCAGGTCGTGGTTGACGTTTCACATGTGGCTGAACACTTCCTGTTTCCATAAATAACGAAACTATCCGGCGAACGGTCCGGACACTTGGATGATGTCGTCCGGAATACCGAGCAGCATACATAGCACACGCCCGTTGGGCATTTTGATCACAATAGCTATACATCTACACGATATCGACCTTTCCCGCAGTTGGTAAACGGTCCATTTTAACACGGGTAATGTAACCATACAGTGTGACAATAGGCTACTCTGACTTATTAAGATTCCTCAATCGTAATGGTCTGCCGCCTGTCTAAAGAACCGTATCGCCTCTATACTCTTCTCCCGAACTCAGCGATCGTGAATCGTTCAGTCTCACTTTCCTGGCGTTTCGTACAGGGTCCGCTATTTTGAGAAACTTGTTACAGATACGAAATCTTCCACGAAAGAGTCCTTGCATGAAAAGTTCTCGGTTAACTAGCCGCATCAAATTCGGATGAAATCTGAACCTTTTGAGGGTGACGTCAGTGAAAGCTTAGAATATTATCCGGATTTGAACGCAGCAAGTTAACCGACATCTTTTTATCCACGTTTATTACATTTTATCTTTCCAGTCGGATGCTCTTCCTGTCGCCACACTCGTGAATTACTTAAGGAAGGGAGGTTGTGTGCGCCTCTGTACGTGAACCATGTATTCTTTGTTCTGTGTTCTCACCTTTTAATTGTTGTCGCTTTTTAATTGTTTGTGTACGAACATTCTGACGTGTCCCACGCCCGGGTTCCCGGGTTCGATTCCCGGCGGGGTCAGGGATTTTCTCTGCCTCGTGATGGCTGGGTGTTGTGTGATGTCCTTAGGTTAGTTAGGTTTAAGTAGTTCTAAGTTCTAGGGGACTGATGACCATAGATGTTAAGTCCCATAGTGCTCAGAGCCATTTGAACCATTCTGAAGTGGAAGTAGAGTATCATCCCACCATTTGCCTGTTGAAAAGAGGAAAACCGTCGGGAAACTACACACAGGCTGACTCCTTTGCCAGTGGTTTATCCACTTCGCAGATTTGATCCAGACCTGGCTTACGGTACCTCGCAAGCTAGCGCGTAGACGTTGAGCTACACGAGAAGGTATCTCCGTAGATGATGGCTATCCATTACTAAACCCCTGTCATCTCTGCTCGCAGACCACACAAACAAAATTGACACTTTATCCCTCCTGCTCTGTACTTGTAACACTTCAATCCATGTCTCACGTATTTTTCAACTGCTTGATTTCTCAAATTTATAACCGTTTTTGTAAATATACATATTAATGAATTTTTTAAGTAATTAGTTTTTATAAAAACGTAATGTATGAATGATAGGATAAGTAAAGACGCTGCCCGTCTCAGGGAAGCTTTTATTGCATCAAGCATAGAGAATATCTTTCGTGTAACAATAATATCGTTGGCACGAGTCATAGAGTATATATATCAATGGATTGAGCGTAGCCTATTGCGCATGTTCTCAAAATCAAATCGGGCTAGTCATGTGATTTTGGGACGGCGCTGGTTGTTCACAATTTGCGATAATAGCGAAACTTTAATATTAGACGTATTCGCCTTCTTTTATATACTTTTCTGCATGTTTAAATTTTAGTAACAGCTACGGTGCAGTGTTATCGTTGTTGCGAGTGTCTCTGAAAAGAGGACCAATTACTTTTCGTTGGTATGTACAAAAAATGTATAATTGTAATTGTCATATTGATACGAGGTACTTTATAAGTTGAAAAATATCGAGACACGCTATTATAAAGTCTTGTACTCTACAGATAATTTCTGCGTAGCCATTCGTTTACGAGAGAAGCGATAGATACATCTGCAAATGTGTTCGACTAACTGCCAGTCAGTGTATACAAACTGGTTCAATGTTCATATGCAGGTAAAATTTGTACATCATAGTCTGATTAATTTCCTCCAATTTATGCAGGTTCTCAAACCCTTGTGTGTTTCTAAGTATTTCTGCATGAGGCAGTTTCATATACAGTGTCATTGTAACGTCATTAATTACAACGGATTCGACGATATGAATCAATGCAATAGTAAAAGTAAAAAAAAAAAAGTTCTTGGCTGTCACTTCTTTTATTACTCGAAAATTCGGCATTGCTCTAGTATTTTTTTAGTTTTTTGTGCGTGCTGTACGGTTTTACTTTTCCGATGAGATGGCGAAAAAATGCAGTCTATAGGAAGCAGAGGAATAGATAAAGAAAAATTCAAAGTATTAATTTATAAGCAGGTGGTGCAAATCGTTTACCGTACACGCTGTAAGAATTTCGAAGTTCGAATGTTTTTTCGTGGCACTTTGGCGCCGTCTACAGTGTAATTGTAACGCAGTTAATAAGAACATAGATTCAGCAATATGAATAAGTGCAGTTGAAAACGTAAAAAAAAATTACTAGTTTTCACTTCTTGTCCTGTTACCGAAAAAACGTAAATAAAGGGGATCTGAGCTATAGTACTGTGACGTAATAGCACAATACCATTGCTCTTCACATCTTTTAGCCAACTTTAGTTACTAGTATCAAATTGTTTTAATATGTCTATAAAACGTGTAATAAAAATTTAACGGTACTTCTGAAGGTGATCTGTCTGTAGCAGCGAAGCACTTAAAATACGCCAAGCGCTATAAGGGCTAAAATGCGCCGTCAAAAAATCACTTGATTTGAGCTGCAGCAGATGCTGCGGACAGAATACTCGTTCTGCGAATCTGAATGCTCACTCCTTAGATATTTATACGCTACGGTGCTAGTGCGCGCGACAGTAGAGGTGAAGACAGAGAATTATTTGCGAATCATCTGTGGTATGGAACAGACGTATGTTTTGGCGCGGAAATGTCAGAGTTCTTTCGCGTCGAGAATGTTATAATATGTGGCAAGGCTAATTACAAGTGCGGGGGCAAGTTCGTGGCCATATTATATGGTCGCAAAAGGATTCTGGAAGTAATGAAGAATACTGTGTAGTCCAAAATTATTCAAGCTGCTCGCTAATCAAGAAGAGCCTGTTGCCAGTAAGAGATGTCATAACAAGCACAACTTCGAGCCACAAGCAAAGCATCCCAGAGTAAGATTCAGCCAGTATTTTGAGCTGCGAATAAGCATGCCAGAGTCTTAGCGACTTTTTGTGACATTATAGAGTGTTTTGTCAAATAACGAACTTCCGGAGAGATACTTCATTGACTCTGGTCGTTAACCATTAGCAGGTTACTATCCTTTCCCCATAAACTCCGAGAAAGTCACAAGTAAAAGAAATAGTCAAAAGAAGCCAAATCTAGTTAAATTTACAGTTGATTTTCAGTCGAGTGATTATTGTAACAAAAGGCGCTAGTAACCATAGTTGCTCATATTACCCTACTAGTGCAGAAAATCAGTTGAGATAAAAAGTGATTTAACTGACATTCATTTTCTACCCTGGCTTTCTTGTAGTCAGAGTAGTTTTAGAATTTGAAACTGTATTTTGTAAACGATATTATGTGTACAGGGGGACATAGTATTAGTACTGAAAAATAGTTTATTGCACCTATTTGAATACCAATCAGTTGTAGGACAAGAAGTACATAATAATAACCAGTTTTTGTCACAATTATATATATTTTCAAACAGAAATCATAATGATGAGTTACGTAACACAGAATAGTTTCCATAAAGTGTTGCTAGTCATCACTTATTATTGGTGATCATTATGGTAATTAACATCATCGCTTTCCAAATTAATGTCATTTGTGTTCGTGTCACACGTGACTTTTACACGTAAGTTAGGACGTGTACATTTTGTCTAGTTGCTGCTTTGTCTTTCTGAAACAATATTTACGTCATTTGAGAGTCATTACAATGATTTACAAAAATTAAGTTTTGTTAGTTTTTGGAGCTGCAATCTAAATTCATTCAAACTAAAATTCGGTGTTCAAAATTACGGCTAACTGCAGTGAATCTTTAATTTACAATCTTTTTTCTTACATTTCGGACATTGTTGTACGCAGTAACAAACACGCATGCAATAGCTGTTAGGTTGTATTGAAACGTCCCCTTAGAAAAATTATACATGACTGGGCTTAAACAGACACACAATATTTTTAGCGCAACGCAATCTGACTTTCAAAAATCCCTAAAAAAGAATGGCCCTGACTAACATTAACCTATACGTTTCACAAATCACTTACCTCACAAAAATCTTGGTTACTCGAACTACTGCAATACAGCGAGCGCCACTACTGCCAGCTAAATAAAAGATTCAAACTACGGAAGGCACTAACTACTGATAGGCATAGTTAGCAAATGAAAGATTTTAATAGAGAACAAACAATGTATTTACCTCAATGGTCAGCAAAAGTCATAATATATATAGCAGTTCATGACATCCAGTCTCATAAATTTCAAAATTCCGCCATTTCTCTCCCTACATCCACCACTGCTGGCGGCTCAGCTCCAACTGCGCAACGCTACGCACTGTTAACATCCAGCTGCCCAACGCTACAATGGCGAGTATTACAACAATGCCAACCAGCCACAGACTGCACACAGCACAGCCAGTGATTTTCATACAGAGGTGGCGTTACCAATACAAAAACCTAAACAGCCTACTTACAGTACCTGTATTCTATCGGTAAGCATTGCTCTGCGGATTCTATGCCTTGGTTTCACTAACAGTGGAACATTAGGTACAGTGTCACATGCAAATCTTACATACAACATAGAGTATAGGTACGGTGTATACTTGTCTCCACCTTTACACCTCGTAGGCTCCGGGAAATGTTAAACATTTACGCCTTTCATCCAGTCAGCGCTACCGAAGCGGTTTCAAAGTACTGAGCCCCACTCACAGGTATTCCCACTGGATTTTCCCCTTCTTCCACAACAGCAACCCACTGCTGGATGCTGTTTCCTGGCAGTACGTACGGTTCTGCTACTATCTGTCCCAACACTGTGAAGAGTTTACCTAACACCTTGGCAAAACTAAGTGCCTCAGGATGATCGACAATGAGAGGATCACGGCTACAATTTGTCCGGTCATAGGAAATATAGCATACGCCTACGTTCGCCTTATTAATCGCATATTTCACATGCCACTGTGGATGTCTTTTCTGTCGACCTCAAATTATGCTTGCTACAACAAAACTGGTAAACGACCTGATACTAAGTTATTACTGCAACAGTCCAAACTCCAGGAAGTGAGAGTGCACCTGTTTTAATTCGAAAATTCTTCTCTGTCGAAAAGAAATTTGGATGTTTCATTTTGTTTACAGGAAACGGTGTTCGAATTTCAAAAGAAGTTGTCATGCATTCAAGATCGAAACGGATACAGTGCATTTTTTAGCAAGACAATGTTCCAGCATGTTGGTCAAGAATATACTTTTGCCATTTAGCTGCAATACTGCTCAGAGCTATCAATGTCCCTACCTATTGCTTAAGTGATATGACAAGTAATTTTTAAAGTGGATGTAAGTAGTAGGGCAACCTATGTGCGGCGTCACTTTCCATTGTCGCCAAATTTATTCAAGATGGTGGTGATGACATCATCCAAGATGGTGGCATGTAGACTTGGCAACAGTGCATGACGTCATCCAAGATGGCGGCTTTTGCGGGAAAATAGGTCAATTGTGCTATGTCCACTAACCTAACCTACAGAAAAAATGGCGGGAAGTTTGAATTTTGGCGGGAAAATAGACCAATTGTGCTATGTCCACTAACCTAGGCCTCCAGAAAAAAAAGGTGGGAAGTTTGAATTCCGACAGGATAATGCATGCAGAACCTTACTTTTCTTTATAATTATTCATTATTATTCACTGTTATTCATTATTATATATTAACATTCATTATCATTTATTATTATTTATTATCATTTATTATTATTTGTTATCATTTATTATTTCTTATTATTATTGACCTGCCTCCACTAGATAATTCCCTCCAAATTCAAATTCCAACACGGTAATGGCTGCAAAACCTTACTTTTATTTATTATTTATTGTGATTTATTAACATTCATTCTCATTCATTGTCATTTACTATCATTCATTATCATTTATTATTATTATTTATTATTATAGGCCTACCTCCACTAGCAAATTGCGCCAAATTCCAACACGATAATGTCTCGAAAACTGTACTTCTATTTATTATTATCTTCTATTATTTATTCAAGATGTCCGATTTTCTCGGCGAGAAAGCCATTTTCCTTACATCCATAACAAAAATCTATCACAAGTTCAAATCCCAACACCATAATCGATCACACTTACGAACTTTCACCGTCACTTGGTTGGCACTAAAATGCTCACTAATTGACTCTCTCTCAAGCGTGCATTATAATTGTACAATCGCTGCACTGCCGCCCCACTTACGTCACACACCCTCCATACACGTGACGGACATAGTCTTCTCTAAATACCTAAGTACTTAATTCCATTTCGGTTTTAATCATATTAAATAATTCAATTTACCATTTCATATACATATGCAAAGGTGTTCATCTACCTAGTTTCAACTACTTTTCAAGGACAAGACAGCCACCTCTTCCTGGGAACCAGCGCCAAGTTTGAATTCTGGCAGTAAAGAAAGGTCACTTTCGCTTTCTCTACCAACCTAACAAAATTATTGGAAAGAAAGGGCACTTGTACTAACCTCAGCAACCCGACCGCCACTTCCTCCTAGGAACCAGCGCCAAGTTTGAAATCTGCCAGTAAACAAAGCTCACTTGCACTTCCGCAACCAACCTAAGAAAATTGTTGCAAACGAAGCTCATCACCTCTAAAGTAAGCCACCAGCACTCAACCTCTTCCTACACGTTTCGGGTAAAAGGACTCACCCTGCACTAGGCCCATGGATGGAGGAATCAATTTACTTTATTTAGGAATGGAGTATGTGTATCACACCGACATGTTCCACACCATACATACCTGCAAAACACTGCTACATAACTCACTTATAATGCTCTAGACACACGCTTGCTAATTGTAAACAGTTAAAAATAACTCATAGCACAGCCTACTGACATGCAAACCGCTCGTAAATAATGCAAAACATTTATTTCCAAATAGCCAAGTTTTTAATATTGGTGTGAGTGTCATATATGCTTGATGCTCTGTATAAAAGTTTGACTCTTTCATGGTGTTTGGTATTTCTGGGTGTGTGTAGAATTAATTTTACTGTTGAAAGTGCAAGAAAGATGAGTTGATTGCTGTTTAGATAGAGGCTACGTTTGTAATTCGAAAATAGGGGATGAGAATGGTAAACTGATTGATGGACATGCTTTGTGGGGTGATATATGAGTGTCAACATAGGGTTGAGGACGTTTGCGTATGTTGATGGTGGGACAGGTGTGAGGTTAGGGTGCAGTGGGAGATGTAAATTAGACCTTATTGTTTAAAAAAATGTTGTAAAGTAAGAATAATATTGAGAAGGTTTTAGATAGCTGGTCACGCGACGAGGCGAGAGCAGGGATGTGTAGTTATGGTTAGTTAAAGGTCCGTGTAATGTCATTTCGGGAGCAATGCGCAGTGTGCTACTGTGTCGTAGGAGGTAAAGACATGTGCTGCTATGATGTGTCTAGTGTATTGAGGCTATGCTTTGGAATTATGCTACGTTGATATAAAGTTGACTTTCACCTGCGTTAGGTGGTCGCGGCTCGGGATTCTGACGGATCACGGTCCTGGATGGACATATGTGTGTGCTTTGACCACTCTCGAGCGCATTGACCGCGCCAACTCACGCTTGCGAAAGCTGAGCAGGGGCTGTGCGAGGTCTCAAATCAGATGGATGGGTGACTTCACGATCCTATGGGCTTGGTGCGGAGTGGGGGGTACCTGCACACGTCTGCTGAGTTATTTTGCGAGAGGATCTGCAGGCTCTGATCTGCGTTATTAGGGTAGTTTACGAGTTCTAAGCGTATTTACACATCTGTGTGAAGAATTATTTAGTAGCAGTTTGCTATAGTGTGTACTGAAATTATGATTGGGTGCATGTCTGTGGGCTGTGCAACATGGTCCAGGACACATCTGGGTGGGTCTTTTGTGATAGCGTGATAGATATACTGTATGGTTAAATAAAATGTTCGAAAAAATAAATAGTGTTCTCAATGATTACATGCGCCTATTTTATTCTGACAATAGATGTGAAGGCAGGTCCAGACCTGAGACGCCGGCGGTATACATGAGAAGAACAATGCAGCTTTGACATGTGTCAGAGGAGAGTGCCCTTTCTGGTCAGCTGTCACGAGCGCTCAGAAGCTGAACTTGGCTGGAGACTCTGGAACCCTCTTCCCCGATGACCACACGCGTGCGCGGCGGGCCTTTTTCTGGAGACTTAGGTTAGTGGACATAGCACAACTGGTCTATTTCCCTGCCAAAATTCAAACTTCCCGCCATTTTTTCTGTAGGTTAGGTTAGTGGACGTAGCACAATTGGCCTATTTTCCAGCCAAAAGCCGCCATCTTGGATGACGTCATGCGCTGTTGCCAAGTCTACATGCCGCCATCTTGGATGACGTCATCACCGTCATCTTGAATAAATTTGGCAACAATGGAAAGTGGGTCCACACATAGGTTGCCCTTCTACTGATGTAATGTATCGAATTGTCAAAAAGTATCAAATATAGTGCTGTATTGCGAAGACCTTCTAGTTCTTATTGTGTAAAATTTGAATGATTGATAAACACCTTTGTTAGAATTTACTCTTGCCGAACATTAAGTGAACGATCATCTGCTGTTTCACTGTGTCATGCTTCTGCCTTATGTAAAACAAACCATTGCACAAGTTGTTGTGATGCCTTAGCAGGCACAATGGTGGATCGTGAGGACATTACATGTGCATCATTCATGAGGAGGGAAAAATTGTTTGATGTCTATTGCGTCAACATGTTATTCTTTCGTTCCTGAATTTGCTGCTCTCGGAATTGTGAGACGTGGAGACAGCTCGTAAACAAGCAGCGTATTCGCATTTTCGTTTTATTGTTCCTTGTAGGTACACTCACAACAGGAGTTCAAACTCCCTTCAGTCCTGTCTCATTCAAAGCGATTGTTTTCCAAGATTCAACATCTTACAGAATAAATTTAATTATGATGCATAGTTCATCAAAATAATACCAAAATTTCTTCTCCAATCAGCCAGAAGGTAATCAAGAGCAAGACTATTGGATCACATTTCCCTTAGGGTTCCCACATTATTTTAAGCAGAATGATGATATCTTCAAAACAACGGTACAAAAATCCAGGACATCATTAAATTTTTCAATCTGTCAGTACTACTACTAATTTATTTGGACAAAACAAGTGTTAACAACATTATTGGGTATACAGTTCGGAACTGAACACAAATGTCACAAGTTTTGAACTGAAGTTGACAAAAATATTACCTGTATAGTAGTTCTTAGTTGTTTCTATTTTTTCTAGAAGCTTCCTTTCCTAAATTATTGTGAAAACACGCTAGGAGTCAATATTTCATTGATACTTCTATCAGAAGCCTCTAGAAAGAGCCTCAGTAAAATGTTGGCTCCTAGCATGTTTTGACGCAGTCATTTTCCAAGCAAAATTAGTGGGGTATTGATAATGAGTAGAAATTCGGAACGGACATATTGAGTAAATAATTTTGCTAGCATTGACTGAAATAAACTTTATAACAACCTAGAAGTCCCTTGCATCCTATAGCAGTGAATTGGCAAAATAAAAATAACAATAACCAGTGGATCCATGGTCTGGTGTAAGTCTCTCAAGTCTCTCAATTGGACGCCATTACAGTGGACTGCGTGCCACAATTGATCAAAATTTACCAATTCCTGAAATCTAAATATGACACCCAAGAAGAACCGATCATTAAGGTACTTCATTAGTTGTCCCATAACAAATATTGCAGTTATATTCATGATATCAAATGAAACAATTTTCATTCTCTCTTCAGCCTACATATATACGTCATAGACGTTTGAGCCTTGAAAGAGTCTGGAACCATGCAGTTTCATTAGATCAAAGCATCTAGACCCCATTTTTCGTTTGACGCTGATGGTCTATTTAAAACGTTATATATGATTGTTATTTAAAAAAGACAGTTGTTGCCTTGCTCCAAAGTGATTTCGAAACTGTGTTTATGGAAACGTATTAATTTATATAAAATAATGTTTTTGCTTTTTGTGTAAATAAATACGTTTTGTGATAAAAGTCGTAATATCATTCGGTCAGAGACATGCGCTGAGAGAGTGAAGCGGAAATGAACAATATAATATAGCCTTGGTAAACAAACAAGGGATCATTATGTACTTCATTTATTCTCGCTTATCTGTGGCGCTTTTCTCTGATACCACAAAGTGTAAGCACTGCTTCCATGTACCTCTGTATTTAGTTAAATATATCATGTTTAATTGAAATGTGTAGGTCGTGTGTATTAGAAAATCACACCTCATCGATTCCTGACATAACAACTATTACCATCGATGAATTTTGTGTTTCTCTGCTCACGGCCAGTAAAGAAAGAATTTCTCACGAACGTTTCAAGTTGTAGAACGACAGGACACTTTACCTGTTCTTTCGTTACTTGTTTGAATACATCCCGTGGTCTGGGATTGGCGGCACAGTGGCTCAGCGTGGTCGGTCAGCTGGCTGGCTGCCCATTGTAATTAAAAAAAATGAAAAAAAAACTGAGGAGGGGAGGCCACTGCGTTGGGATCAGGGATTTACTTCAAATTTTGTACACCCTTAGTATGCCATTAAAACAACATAATGTGCGAATAGTAAGGTGCACCGTGAGGCAATTCCGAGAAATCGCAAGAGAATTTTTACGCGTCTTTTATGTAACTGATGTATCTCTGCGTAGGAGAGCTGGAAGCTAGAGTTCATGGTGGTCCAGGCCTCAGAATTCGAACTTCGTAAGAGGAACGTGTTCGACGTCCACTGAAGCCTTCAGTTTTCTAGTACAAGTGCGAATTCTGTGATACTCAAAAGTTTTGCACCTACACTATTCGTTCTAGTTACTTTAACAACGTCTCACTGTTACATAGGTTAAGTGCCAAATGGCGCCTGCCTCTCTGTCTGCAGCTCGAAGCGTCAAGGTGCAAAGTAGTTCCGGGTACCTTAGCAGACTGCATGTATATGGGATTTCGCAAATCACGATAGGCATACATTTTCGGGAAAACTCTATACGTTTCTTCATTCGCTTGTCGATATTTATAAATATGTTTGTTCTAATAAATTTAATTAGAGATAGTAAGCACTCCAGCAGCACATCCTCCTCTAGCATTACTTTCCCTCAACAGTAATTGTCGATACCAGTATCATTTTTCGACTTTCGCACAGGTCAGTATTACCTCTGTTGCTTTCCTGAAAACTTTCATATAGTCTGATACACAGTAAGTTATATTTCAAGATGAAATTTACGAAAAGAAATTACTTTATAAGATGTTTTAGTTTCGATGTTATAATCGACAAGTACTAGTTCTGAATGTACAGTTACAATTATTCTTTTACAAACATTTGAATTTGTAATTATTGCCACACTAGAAATTTCTATCATTAATTACGCAGTCCTGTACGATATTTATTTCTGGATTCGTTTATGAAATAATAACCGAAATTAATGTAATGTAACGGAAACTGGCGTACATCGGCCACACATAATGCCACCTCAAAACAGCAGGGAACCTCCACATTGCTGCACTCGCTGGACAGTGTGTCTAAGGCGTTCAGCCTGACTAGGCTGCCTCCAAACACGTCTCCAACGATTGTCTGTTTGAATGAATATGTGACACTCGTAGGAGAAGAGAACGTGATGCCAATCCTGAACGCTCCATTCGGCATGTTGCTGGGCCCATCTGTACCGTGCTGCATGGTGTCGTGGTTGCAAAGATGGACCTCGCCATGGACGTCAGGAGTGAAGTTATGCATCATACCACCTACTGCGCACAGTTTGAGTCGTAACCCAACGTCCTGTGGCTGCACGAAAGGCATTATTTAACATGGTGACGTTGCTGTCAGGGTTCCTGCGAGCCATAATCCATAGGTAGCTATCCGCTGCAGTAGTAGCGCTTCGGCGACCTGAGCGAGGCATGTCATCGACAGTTCCTGTCTCTCTGCATCTCCTCCATATCCGAACAACATCGCTTTGGTTCACTCTGAGACGCCTGGACACTTCCCTTGTTGAGAACACTTCATGGCACAAAGTTACAATGAGAACGCAATCGAACCGCGGTACTGACCGTCTAGGCATAGTTGAATTACAGACAGCACAAGCCATGTACCTCCTCCCTGGTGGAATGACTGGAACTGATCGGCTGTCGGACCCCTGCGTCTAATAGTCGCTGTTCACGCATAGCTATTTACATCTTTGGGCAGGTTTAGTGACAACAGTCAAAGGGACTGTGTCTGTGATACAATATTCACAGTCAACGTCTATCTTCAGGGGTTCTAGAAACCGGAGTGAGCAAAATCTTTTCTTGATGCGTGTATATTCAAAAGAATTTCACAAGCACAAACGTAGTAATATTCCTCATAATAATAATAATGATAATAATAATAATAATTATAATAAAACAATAGGCCTCCGGTATGTTCTGCCAGTCGTAAAAGGCGACGAAAAGAACAAACCATTAATAGGGCTAACCCCCCTTTTAGTGTGATTAGTTGGTTCAGGACAGAACTAAAGAAGCCTTAGACAAGCGCCGTCATGGTCGCGGACGACGCTTGAACTCTATGCCCGCCCACAATGGTAACGACACTGCTAGCCAACTGGAAAATGATTCAAATCCAAATAGAGGTGTTTTGCAGGATATGCTCCCTGCAACCACCCTAGAAGGAAAACAAAGACAGAGGATGAGATGGTCAGATGAAGTTAATCGACACCTCATGTTCTATTATTACCAAGCAACAAACCTAGGAACCAACACAACTGGATACAGATCACAAGTATACACAACATTTATTATCAGATACCCAGAATGAAATTTTTTAACAGAACAACGACTAGCTGATCAGATCCGTGTAATAATCAAAAATAACAGGATACCCCAGTCAGAATTAGAAAACATCAAACAACAAGTACAACAAATACTGGACCAAAATAATGTGCAATCAGAAGAAGAAGAAAATACAGTAATGGACTCAAACATCCCAGAGCAAACAAACAAAGAACAACACGCATCAATTAAGCAATCAGAGGAAAACGAAATCTTAAGACAGCCACCAGAACAAGCGCAAATAGAACTTGAAGTAATACACATGTTAGATATAGAAGAAAAATTTCAGCTGCCATATACAGAATACAAAGACACAAATACAGACATTAGACTATTCTTGCATAGACCGCCAAATAACCCACAAGTCGAAACAACAATAAAAACTATCAACACAGTCATACACAACAAAATAAATCAAAACACAACTATTGAAGAGTTACAACTACTGGTTTATATAAGAGCACTCACTACACTAAATATACACACTAGGCAGAGATCAGAACCAACCAACACACAGAAGAAAATCACAAAACCAGCATGGCAACACAGGCTACAGATCAGAATAGAAAAACTGAGAAAAGACATTGGACAGCTAACACAATTTATAAGAAATGAAATATCTGACAAAAACAAAAAGCTATAGAGCAACTAGATGAAAAGAAGTAGAAATTACAAGCATTGGCCAAACGACTTAGAAGATACAAAAAAAGTGAAAATAGAAGGAAACAAAACCAAACATTCAACACAAACCAAAAGAAATTTTACCAGACAATAGATAACACACACATTAAAATAGACAATCCACCAAACATAACAGACATGGAACACTTCTGGAGGAACATATGGTCAAACCCGGTACAACATAACAGGCATGCACGGTGGATACAAGCAGAAATAGATACATACAAGATGATACCACAAATGTCTGAAGTGATAATTTTGCAACATGAAGTCACCCAAGCAATTAATTCTACTCACAATTGGAAAGCCCCTGGAAAAGATAAAATAGCAAATTTCTGGCTAAAGAAGTTCATCTCAACACATTCACATCTAACTAAATTATTTAACAGTTACATTGCAGACCCATACACATTCCCTGATACACTTACACATGGAATAAGCAGACACAGCAAACCCAGCTAAATATCGCTCCATAACATGCCTACCAACAATATACAAAATATTAACTTCAGTCATTACACAGAAATTAATGACACATACAACACAGAACAAAATTATAAATGAAGAACAAAAAGACTGTTGCAAAGGAGCACGAGGATGTAAAGAGCAACTGATAATAGATGCAGAGGTGACATATCAAGCTAAAACTAAACAAAGGTCACTACACTATGCATACAGTGATTACCAAAAAGCTTTTGATAGTGTACCCCACTCGTGGTTACTACAAATACTGGAAATATACAAAGTAGATCCTAAATTGATACAGTTCCTAAACATAGTAATGAAAAATTGGAAAACCACACTTAATATCCAAACAAATTCAAATAATATCACATCACAGCCAATACAGATTAAGCGTGGAATATACCAAGGAGACTCATTAAGTCCTTTCTGGTTCTGTCTTGCTCTGAACCCACTATCCAACATGCTAAATAATACAAATTATGGATACAATATTACTGGAACATACCCACACAAAATCACACATTTGCTATACATGAATGATCTAAAACTACTGGCAGCAACAAATCAACAACTCAACCAATTACTACAGATAACAGAAGTATTCAGCAATGATATAAATATGGCTTTTGGAACAGACAAATGTAAGAAAAATAGCATAGTCAAGGGAAAACACACTAAACAGGAAGAGTACATATTGGATAACCACAGCGACTGCATAGAAGCGATGGAAAAAACAGATGCCTATAAATATCAAGGATACAGACAAAAAATAGGAATAGATAATACAAATTTTAAAGAAGAACTAAAAGAAAAATATAGATAAAGACTAACAAAAATACTGAAAACAGAATTGACAGCAAGAAACAAGACAAAAGCTATAAATACTTATGCTATATCAATATTGACATAGTCATTTGGAGTACTGAAATGGAGTAACACAGACCTAGAAGCACTCAATACACTTACACGATCACAATGCCACAAATATAGAATACATCACATACATTCAGCAATTGAAAGATTCACATTAAGCAGAAAGGAAGGAGGAAGGGGATTTATCGACATAAAAAACCTACATTATGGACAGGTAGACAATTTAAGAAAACTCTTTATAGAACGAGCAGAAACTAGCAAAATACACAAAGCACTCACTCATATAAATACATCGGCTACACCACTGCAATTTCATAACCACCTCTACATCCCTTTAGATCACATAACATCAACAGATACGAAGAAAGTAAATTGGAAAAAGAAAACACTACATGGCAAGCACCCGTATCATTTAATACAGCCACACATTGATCAAGACGCATCCAACACAGGGCTAAGAAAAGGCAATATATACAGTGAGACGGAAGTATTCATGATTGCAATACAGGATCAAACAATAAACACCAGATGTTACAGCAAGCATATTATTAAAGATCCCAATACCACAACAGATGAATGCAGACTTTGCAAACAACAAATAGAAACAGTAGATCACGTCACAAGCAGGTGTACAATACTAGCAAATACAGAATACCCCAGAAGACATGACAATGTAGCAAAAATAATACATCAACAGCTTGCATTACAATATAAACTTAAACAACACGTTCCCACATACAAGTATGCACCACAAAATGTACTGGAGAATGATGAATACAAATTATACTGGAACAGAACCATTATAACAGATAAAACAACACCACATAACAAACCTGACATCATACTCACCAATAAAAAGAAGAAATTAACACAACTAATCGAAATATCCATACGCAATACAACAAATATACAAAAGAAAACAGGAGAAAAAATTGAAAAATACATCCTACTGGCTGAGGAAGTCAAGGACATGTGGCATCAGGATAAAGTTGACATTATACCAATTATACTATCAACTACAGGAGTCATGCCACACAATATCCACCAGTATATCAATGCAATACAGCTACATCCAAACTGATGTATACAACTACAGAAATCCGTAATTATTGATACATGTTCAAATACCCGAAAGTTCCTAAATGCAATATAACATATACCGTACAGTTAAAAGGAAGTCACGCTTGATCAAGGTCCACGTCACTTTCCATTTTTGACCAGACTAACGTCTGAGAAAAGAAAGAAAGAATAATAATAATAACAATAATAATGTCCCCATCATAAACAGCACTGTTCAGGTGCAACCATTACGATAAATTCCAATTAAAATGGCATTTGCCCTGACTTCTAATCATCAAAGTTAATTGCTCGCCACGAAAGTGGAAATGATCTCGCCACTTGCCATGCTGTTTTGTCCACATTACTGGCGGTACACAAACAGATACTTCCGTGAAATCTAAGCGATCCAGGACAGTGTACAGTCCTCACGAGTTCATTTCCTACTATTACCGAATACGCGTTCGGTAGGTGCCTAGTTCTGACGTCATCCATGGCAGAGCGTACGCTGTCGTTTTACTGATGCGCACGAATTGATAGCTAGGTGTGAAGTGTCTCTTCTTACTGCCTCTCTGACCATATTTATATGCGGGCGCAGCGGACCGCCGAACGGAACATCTGCTATCAACAGGCCTAGGTACAAGTAGCTGTACCTAAATGACCCCTATCTAGGACACGTAATAACTGATATCTGTGTTTTGTAACAATTTACAATCTTCATAATTTTTATATGAGTGGAGTTAAGTTGGCTTTAATTACTGGAAAAGTTTTAGCTCGACTGCATTTAAACTTTGCCGGCTAGAATTTTTAGAGGAGAACTGACAGTAGAACCTGATCTCTGAAATATCTCTTTAAGTGTTCTTGCATTGATTGTTATTGACACTAAAGTCTTGAAACTTGGTAAGGCTGTATCATTTAATGGATGTAATAAGGAGCTGTAATTAGAACTTTCTATCATAAACACAAATCATACTTAATATTTTATGAATAAGGACATTTTTGTTCCAAATTTAGTTGTTAGTAAATAACTTGAAAACCAATGGAGGTAACTTAATGGAGTCCCATAGTAAACGTTTTTACATGAATATGAGGCTACATACAAGTTTTCAGCTTTCTGAGTGTAATGTTTGTCGTTTTCATGCCGATTTTAACAAAAATATTGCTCCGACCAAGTTGAGACACGTAACTTTTGATTATGACATACATTTGTACATTATTAATAATTTTTCACCATCTAGCTTCTGCGGCATAGCAGTTTCGATAGCTGCAGTTTATTCCATCTTTTAGTTCCTAAGTGTAGAGGCCGAGGTCAGGGCTTCTTGGAGGCCAGTGATGAAATGTTCTGTCACGACCTGGCTAGCGGCCGATCCAGTTGCTGTGGGTACCTTTCGTTGAAACAGGCGCGGACAGATAAGTGACAATGGGGTGGTGGCCCATCCTGCTGGAATACGAACTGACGTGCTTCTTCTCCGAGTTGAGGGAACAGCCAATTCTGTAACATTTCTAGATAGATTTGTCCAGTTACAGTTTCACTTTCGAAGAAGAAAAGTAATAAAAACTTTATTAGCTGAAACGGTACAGAAAACGTTCAATTTAGGTGAATCACGTTTATGCTGAATTGTTTCTTGCTTATACTCAATGCCCCACATACGGACATTGTGCCGACTGGTTTTCCCTGGTGTGTGAAATGTTGCTTCATTGGTAAACACTGGCTTCGAAATGAACCGCACATCTGTTTCCATTTGCTCAATGACAAATTCGCAGAACTGGATTCTTTTCACCGCATTAGCTTCGGAAAGGGCTTGAGCCAATTGTAGACTATAAGGTTTCATTACTAACCTTTTCCTTAGGACTCTAAAAATGGTCGGTTGCGGAATCTGCAACTCTCTTCTAGCTAGGCGTCTCGATTTTCCTAGACTGCGAGCAAATGCTTCCTGAATACGGCCAACATTTTCGTCTCTCATGCGAGGCCGTCCGGAACTTTTCACTTTGCACAAACACCCTTTCCTTGTGAATTGTTTGTACCAATTTGCGATGTACCATCTACCAGGAGGCTGAACGCCACACTTCGTTCGAAATGCACGCTGAACAACTGTCGTCGATTCACTTCTCCGTATTCGATAACACAAAATCCTTTTTGTTGAGCAGTCGCCATCTTTGTACTGACAATCGAAATAAAGGTCACGTGGTCAACAGGGCTCCTAGCAACCAAATGTTCAACTAAACGAAACTTCAGAGCTTCCTTCAATTGACTCAGAAAGAGCTAGCTCTCCTTTTCTGCTCTGCAGAGTTCTCGATTTTCAGAGTTGTGGTATTCTTTTTGAATCGCCCTGTACTGAGGTATACACTGACAAGATTTGGAAAAGATATTTTAATTTTTAATTTCACTCCTAGATTATGGCACAATACTTTGAATGCTACGCGCAGTCACCTTGTGATGGCGTGGTGCTAGTAGTAGTGAACTGGGGTGTGTCCCGGCACACTCGCTCGCCTCTGTATCTCTCACAAGGATACAGCGCTTGTTTCGCCACACAATGACACAACAATAATTTCAGTATCTTTAAAATAACAAAAGTGAATAATTTACAGCGATTAAATACTTTCATAATGAACCTCTGAATTAACAATTTTTAAGCAGTTCAAGCGATTTCAACATGCGATATCTCAGAAGCTAGCATTGCACTATAGCTATTATCGCTGAAAGCTACGTATTTGTTTCTATTTTATTTCTTCATTTATTACTTTTTCATATCTTTTCATTATGTAAATGTTTGTCAGAACATAGCATCCTCCAGAATTACACAGCAAACGAGTACTGTATGAATACCTCACATATTGTCATACTAGTGTTTTTATTTAATGAACAGTTTACTATATTCCTAGTAACTTTATTAAAATGATGATTGCAAGTGCTGTTAAGAAACTGCTAATTTAAAAGTGGTCAATCGCATGTGTCAGTGGAAACCACAATTGAAAAGAGAACCAAAGGACGCTTGAAGAAATTAGTAACTGTTTAAAAAATATTTAACAATACTTTGTTGTCATTTATAGTGAGCACTCTTGCGCAGGAGTACTGGCTTATTTATTTATGAACCAACTATTACTTATATTTATTGTGAATGGACTTACTGTGACCAAACGTTTATAGCATTTCTTTATTTAAATATTGTTGTAATATATTAGTTTAGTCCGGCAAGTGTTGAGTCAAATGATGTCTGTAGAACGCAAGAACGATGTATTTTTGGGGGATGCCTTCAGCCGACGGAAAGCAGACAGCAGCGGAACACTACGAGAGTCATGCGGAAGCTGGGACTTTTCGAGTGAAGAGCTCAAGGGAGCGATTCTGGGCACTCACACGTTCGCTATTGAAGAAGGCATATTTGCCTGGGGTGACATGAGTTTTTTGATCGAGTGGGTGACTGATTCTGGGCTGTCAATGGCCACCATGGGATATTGACCCGGAAGAAATTTTTATACTTGGGGAGGTTCGTTCTGGATGAAGACAGATCCGCCTGTGCTACCGTTTGGTTTTTGCTGGAATGGATTATAGAATCTGGGCAATGAAAGGCCGCCACCATACTTTTACTCCCGAAGGGATTTTATATTTCGAAAGTTGCTGAATGTGCTCCAGAGTAGGACTCCAGCTTTTCCCGCTTGTATTGCGAAACTGAGAATACGCAGAGTATGAGTTACTATTCCTTGAATCACGTGTGTCAGTTTGTGTATCATCGTGTTGAACTCTGAACAGTTTTGAGCTGATGTATATATCGTGTATTGTAGTTGCGTAATGGACTTAGCTTTCGCATATCTTTGACAACAATTCAGTTTGGAGATTTTACTACCGTTCTCGAACGCTCTCGACGTAACTTCACTGCATTTGATAAGGTTATTTTCCGTCTGTGTTATAACTGAATATCGTAGGAACGCTTCCCATTTATCTGAGATATCCTTTCTTGAATAAACATTATTCAGCACAGTTCTCTGTTGCCTACATCAATTACAAATATTAGAAAAGAAGCCTTGTTATTAAATTATTCATTTACTTTTTATTTTGTATTTGTGTGTACTTTATTAATTCGCAATTCTAACCAATGCAAGACTATCAGAGTGCAGGAGCACAACTACAGCTTATTATCTGCAGCGAATAATCTGCGGGACATGAAAGCAGACGTGCGCAGCTCGACCCTATGACTACATCGAGCTACTCTTTTTAAACAGAGCTGTGCGTAACCCAAGTACCTGCAGTACGAGTAACCTCAGGTAAAAACGCAACTGGTTTGCTCGTATGGATTGTTGTTCAGAAGAGCAACTACGCTAGCAGTAACCGTTAGGTAGCGCTGCAATTGTAAACAAAACAAAGAGACTATTCGGAAGAAAGAAAAGTTACCTGTATGGTAATGGGTCGGTCGAACAAACCGGTTTTACATCTGGTTTCTCCGAGACAGAACATTGTACACATAAATAAAGTTATTAATAAGTAGGTTGAATACAGTTATGAAATATGGGGAACTCACACTGACTTACTTAGACCAACTAAATCAACATAAAATCCATGCCTGTTAATACTTTAATCTATAACTGGTTGTAACATCGCATAACATTATTCTCGAATAGGTTTATCTCAAAAGGAAAACCCAAGTTTGTATTCAATAACTAAATGGTGATGGCACTTCTGTACTACATTGCTGTCAGAATTATTTTTCACACTGACGAAAATGGAGAACGATACGCATTGGACACCTTGAAACACAGGCTGCCAAAATAATACTCCAGTATTTCCATACCTGTTCGGAATGTTGATTAAAATTTTATTTATTTGGGAGCTTATTTTCAGTACAGAGAAAAGGGCGTCCTTACAGTTACAGAATGGTATAACTACATGATGACTATTGGGTGTATGTCATATTGCTGGAACTTGTCAGATGCATCGAAACACATTAAAGGGAGGTTTACTATCTTTTGGTTCAAAAAATCGATTTATTTTAATTGAAGTTTTTATCGTTAAAAGTGTTTAGAATCCACCCCTGAAACGGTTTTTCCGAATACGGAACGGAAATGTTTGTTATTCGTGGTTGAACAAAAAAATGCACCTCCCTGAAATCGGCCTTTTTCACGCACCAGTTTTTTTTCTTTCGGAGGACGAGTTATTGTACTGGTGCGTGGGAGGAAACACACAAAATTCAAAAGAAAGTTTGAACGCGTGTGTTTGGAAGTTAGCCCCCAAGCATTTGCATTCTGGTACGAAGACCGTGGAGACTGCGACTTTCCTGACAGTGAGCAGTTTCAGCGAAGGGTATTCAGCAATTCTGAAGACCATGACAACGGTGGACTTCGCCCTGGGACTCTATTCGACGCTGTTAGCCAAGCATTCGGACGACCACCGGATTCAAGCTACCGAAAACCGCTTGTCAACGGCAGTACGAGCGGATCTGGAGCAGTGTAGGATGGCCCAGTTCGAGCAGAACGCCCTCTATGAGAAAGAGGAAGGACAATTTTATGGACCCGGAATAGCAGATTGAACGTAAGTTGCATAATACTGCATTTATATGTAGTCAAATCTTCAAACGAGTTTTTCTCCAAATGACTTCTTTTTATCGATCGGTATGGTAACTTCCCTCCCCCCATGAACCTTGGACCTTGCCTTTGGTGGGGAGGCTTGCGTGCCTCAGCGATACAGATAGCCGTACCGTAGGTGCAACCACAACGGAGGGGTATCTGTTGAGAGGCCAGACAAACGTGTGGTTCCTGAAGAGGGGCAGCAGCCTTTTCAGTAGTTGCAAGGCCAACAGTCTAGATGATTGACTGATCTGGCCTTGTAACAATAACCAAAACGGCCTTGCTGTGCTGGTACTGCAAACGGCTGAAAGCAAGGGGAAACTACGGCCGTAATTTTCCCCGAGGGCATGCAGCTTTACTGTATGATTAAATGATAATGGCGTCCTCTTGGGTAAAATATTCCGGAGGTAAAATAGTCCTCCATTCGGACTCGGTTCACTCGGTTGGCTGTCTTTGACCGCCACAATAACGTACAGGAATGGGTGGATCACATCACGCTTGTGGTCCATCATGCTGCTGACCTGTCCATACCACAGTCTTCTGGCACTCTTAAGCGGCGCCTTGTGCCTTGGTGGACAGAAGAGTGCCGTTCAGCCATCCGGGAAAGACGTGCGGCTCTTCGCCGATTTAAATGCCGCCAAACAGCCGTCAATCTTACCGCCTTTCGAATCGCGAGAGCCAGGGCACGCTGTGTCATTAAAGAGAGCAAGAAAAGGTCATGGAAGGAGTTCCTGGACTCCATCAACCGTTCCACTTGTTCCACAAGTGTATGGGAAGCCATCCGGAGGATTTCCGGTAAACATAGCCGTTTACCAATAGCTGCTGTCCTGAACCAGGGATGCCTCCAAACGACACCCAGAGCCATTGCTCAGACGCTGGCAGAGCATTTTGCACAAAGTACTGCCACTGCAAATCAGGATCCAGCGTTTCGTCGCTACCGTGCGACTGTCGAAAGAGCGACCTTGGACTTTCGGTCGAACAGTTCTGAGGCCTACAATTCCCCTTTCTCCATGTGGGAACTTGAATCGGCACTTACTGAGACTTCTGACACTGCACCAGGTTACGACCGCATCCGGTACTCCATGCTTCGACATCTGCCAGCGGCGTCAAAGGAAATCCTCCTCGAATGTTTTAATCTCATATGGTAGACAGGAGTGTTCCCCACCTCGTGGAGGGAGGCAGTTCTCATCCCTGTCCTCAAACCAGGAAAGGACCGCACATATCCCGGTAGTTATCGTAGTATCGCCTTGACAAGCTGTGTCGGAAAGACCGTGGAACGGATGGTTAACCGGCGTCCGGTCTGGCTGTTAGAGACCAGACAGCTCCTTAGCTGCTTTCAGTGTGGATTCCGAAAATTTCGGTCCACGGTCGACAACCTGACCCACCTAGAGGCGGCTATTCAGCAGGCTTTTCTCCGTCAGCATCACTGTATCGGTATCTTCTTTGATATCAGTAAGGCATATGATACTACTTGGAGACACTGTATTCTTGCACAAATGCACCAATGGGGCTTTCGTGGCCGCCTCCCGATTTTCATTCGGTCTTTCCTGTCTCAGCGTTTTTTTCGGACCCGCGTTGGTAACACACTGTCTGATCGCTTTGAGCAAGAGAACGGTGTCCCCCAGGGCAGTGTTTTAAGCGTTACCCTCTTTGCCATAGCCACCAACAGCATAACGTCTACAGTGAGGAGTCCAGTACAGTGCTCCTTATTTGTGGACGACTTTGCTGTTTTCTGTTCCTCCTCCAGTGTTGCAACCGTGAGCCGTCAGTTGCAGCTAACAGTGCGGCGGTTAGAGGAGTGGGCTGCAAAGACGGGTTTTCGGTTTTCTGCCGATAAGTGTGTTTGTGTTCATTTTAATCGTTCTCGTCATCTTTTTACTTTGCCTGACTTGCATATGGGGGATACTGCCCTACATTTTAGAGACACAGTGCGGTTTCTGGGCCTAATTTTTGACTCCAGGTTGTCATGGCTGCCACACCTACGCGACTTGAAAGCCAGAACCCTGAAGGCACTGAACATCCTCAAGTGCCTCAGCCACAGGTCTTGGGGCGCGGACAGGGTGCGTCTCCTACAGTTTTATGGAGCTTTCGTGCGTTCACGGCTGGACTATGGCTGCACAGTATATGGGTCAACGAGGCCATCTTATTTGCGGATCCTTGACGCTGTTCACCATGCTGGGATCCGACTGGCCACGGGTGCTTATCGGACCAGTCCCGTACCCAGCCTCTGTGCTGAGTCTGGCGAACCGCCACTTACCATCCGGCGGCAGCTCCTGCTGGTGCGCCAGGCTTGTAAGTTTCTAGCAGCTCCCAGCTCGCCTGCTCAACGTCTTGTTGCCCATCCACCTCTGGACCCCCTTTTTTCCCGCCGTCCCCGGGCTACGTTGCCGTTTGGGATCCGTGAGCAACGTGTACTAGAGTCCCTCGGTGTGGAGTCTGTACAACCCCAAATCCAAAGTTTTAACCGCCTGTCACCCTGGTTCCTGAAGAGGCCCGGAGTGATTTTAGATTTATTGCAGTACAAGAGAGATTGCAATCCTGCCACCGTTTTTAATGCAGCATTTTCTGCCATTTTATCTGAGCACCACGACTATGTAGCTGTTTTTACGGATGGGTCGAAACAAGGGGATTCTGTTGGTTGCTGAGTTGTTTTTCCATATCGTGTCCTCAAGGTCCGACTGCCTCAGACTTTTACTGTCTTTGATGCAGAATTGTTTGCGATCTTGCGGGCACTGGAGCACTTGAGACATTCTTCCTCTCCTAAATTTCTTGTCTGTTCCGATTCACTCAGTGCCCTTCACTCATTGCAACGTATGTATCCGGCAGACAAAATTGTCCAGACCATCCAGGATGCCCTCCTCCGACTACAGCGACTGGGGAAGGTTGTAGCTTTCTGCTGGGTTCCGGGGCATGTTGGCATTGCTGGGAATGAAAGGGCAGATCTCGCAGCCAAGGAGGCGTGTCTCGCCCCACAAGTATCTCAGTGTGCTATCCCCTTGCACGCACTCACCTCGCTGTTGAGCTCACGGGTCATGCGTCGGTGGGAGGATGAGTGGCTGGAAGCGACTGACAATAAGCTCCGTATAGTCAAGCCCACAACGCGTGTGTGGTGTACTTCCTTTCAGCCCCATCGACGGGACGAGGTTCTCCACACTCGGCCTCGAATAGGCCACAGCCCGATGACGCATGGCTTCCTGCTCCGGCGAGAGGACCCTCCAATGTGTGGTGCTTGCGGCGTCCAGGTCACTGTGCGCCACGTTTTATTGGATT
Organism: Schistocerca americana; assembly: GCF_021461395.2. NCBI lineage: Eukaryota > Metazoa > Arthropoda > Insecta > Orthoptera > Acrididae > Schistocerca > Schistocerca americana. The sequence goes on along the minus strand of NC_060120.1, from coordinate 836,846,227 downwards.
GCGTTTTATTTTCTGACCAGCGGGTCGCGGCTGACTTGCTAGCGGACCTGCCGTCTCTTTTAGGCAACACTCGGACGAATGTGGTTAAAGTTTTAAAGTTCTGTGCCCTGTCAAATGTTTTTACAAAGATTTTAGGGAGAGGATTTTAATTTGCTCACTGTGTGACAAGCTCGCCCATTTTTACGTAAGTGGCCAGCCAATAACAACTTCCTGTGACATTCTTGTTGCTATGTTTCCCCTTTCCTTAGGTTTTACTTTCTTATGTAGCATTTTCCTTCTTTTCCTGCTTTCTTGAGTGTGTGCTTTAGTTTTCTTAGGTCTGTCCACATTCCTTCCTTTTAATGTGTGTCAGGGCGCTGATGACCTCGATGTTGAGCGCCCATAAGCCCCAACACACCACCACCACAACATCCATTCGGATCTCCGGGCGGGGACTACTCAAGAGGATGTCGTTATCAGGAGAAAGAAAACTGGCGTTCTACGGATCGGAGCGTGGAATGTCAGATCCCTTAATCGGGCAGGTAGGTTAGAAAATTTAAAAAGGGAAATGGATAGGTTAAAGTTAGATATAGTGGGAATTAGTGAAGTTCGGTAGCAGGAGGAACAAGACTTCTGGTCAGGTTACTACAGGGTTACAAACACAAAATCAAATAGGGGTAATGCAGGAGTAACTTTAATAATGAATAGGAAAATAGGAATGCGGATAAGCTACTACAAACAGCATAGTGAACGCATTATTGTGGCCAAGATAGATACGAAGACCACACCTACTACAGTAGTACAAGTTTATATGCCAACTAGCTCTGCAGATGACGAAAAAATTGAAGAAATGTATGATGAAATAAAAGAAGGGAGACGAAAATTTAATAGTCATGGGTGACTGGAATTCGAGTGTAGGAAAAGGGAGAGAAGGAAACATAGTAGGTGAATATGGATTGGGGCTAAGAAATGAAAGAGGCAGCCGCCTGGTGGAGTTTTGCACAGAGCATAACTAAATCATAGCTAACACTTGGTTCAAGAATCATGAAAGAAGGTTGTATACATGGAAGAATCCTGGAGATACTAGAAGGTATCAGATAGATTATATAATGGGAAGACAGAGATTTAGGAACCAGGTTTTAAATTGTAAGACATTTCCAGAGGCAGATGTGGACTCTGACCACAATCTATTGGTTATGACCTGTAGATTAAAACTGAAGAAACTGCAAAAAGGTGGGAATTTAAGGAGATGGGACCTGGATAAACTGAAAGAACCAGAGGTTGTACAGAGTTTCAGGGAGAGCATAAGGGAACAATTGACAGGAATGGGGGAAAGAAATACAGTAGAAGAAGAATGGGTAGCTTTGAGGGATGAAGTAGTGAAGGCAGAAGTAGTGAAGGCAGCAGAGGATCAAGTAGGTAAAAAGACGAGGGCTAGTAGAAATCCTTGGGTAACAGAAGAAATATTGAATTTAATTGATGAAAGGAGAAAATATAAAAATGCAGTAAATGAAGCAGGCAAAGAGGAATACAAACGTCTTAAAAACGAGATCGACAGGAAGTGCAAAATGGCTAAGCAGGGATGGCTAGAGGACAAATGTAAGGATGTAGGGGCTTATCTCACTAGGGGTAAGATAGATACTGCCTACAGGAAATTTAAGGAGACCTTTGGAGATAAGAGAACCACTTGTATGAACATCAAGAGCTCAGATGGAAACCCAGTTCTAAGCAAAGAAGGGAAAGCAGAAAGGTGGAAGGAGTATATAGAGGGCCTATACAAGGACGATGTACTTGAGGACAATATTATGGAAATGGAGGAGGATGTCGATGAAGATGAAATGGGAGATACGATACTGCGTGAAGAGTTTGACAGAGCACTGAAAGACCCGAGTCGAAACAAGGCCCCCGGAGTAAACAACATTCCATTGGAACTACTGACGGCCTTGGGAGAGCCAGTCCTGACAAAAATCTACCATCTGGTGAGCAAGTTGTATGAAACAGGCGAAATACCTTCAGACTTCAAGAAGAATATAATAATTCCAATCCCAAAGAATGCAGGTGTTGACAGATGTGAAAATTACCGAACTATCTGTTTAATAAGTGACAGCTGCAAAATACTAACGCGAATTCTTTACAGACGAATGGAAAAACTAGTAGAAGCCGACCTCGGGGAAGATCAGTTTCGATTCCGTAGAAATGTTGGAACACGTGAGGCAATACTGACCCCACGACTTATCTTAGAAGCTAGATTAAGGAAGGGCAAACCTACGTTTCTAGCATTTGTAGACTTAGAGAAAGCTTTTGACAATGTTGACTGGAATACTCTCTTTCAAATTCTGAAGGTGGCAGGGGTAAAACACAGGGAGAGAAAGGCTATTTACAATTTGTACAGAAACCAGATGGCAGTTATAAGGGTCGAGGGACATGAAAGGGAAGCAGTGGTTGGGAAGGGAGTGAGACAGGGTTGTAGTCTCTCCCTGATGTTATTCAATCTGTATATTGAGCAAGCAGTGAAGAAAACAAAAGAAAAATTCGGAGTAGGTATTAAAATCGATGGAGAAAGAATAAAAACTTTGAGGTTCGCCGATGACATCGTAATTCTGTCAGAGACAGCAAAGGACTTGGAAGTGCAGTTGAACGGAATGGATAGTGTCTTGAAAGGAGGATATAAGATGAACATCAACAAAAGCAAAACGAGGATAATGGAATGTAGTCGAATTAAGTCGAGTGATGCTGAGGGAATTAGATTAGGAAATGAGACACTTAAAGTAGTAAAGGAGTTTTGCTATTTGGGGAGCAAAATAACTCATGATGGTCGAAGTAGAGAGGATATAAAACGTAGACTGGCAATGGCAAGGAAAGCCTTTCTGAAGAAGAGAAATTTGTTAACATCGAGTATAGATTTAAGTGTCAGGAAGTCATTTCTGAAAGTATTTGTATGGAGTGTAGCCATGTATGGAAGTGAAACATAGTTTGGACAAGAAGAGAATAGAAGCTTTCGAAATGTGGTGCTACAGAAGAATGCTGAAGATAAGGTGGGTAGATCATGTAACTAATGAGGAGGTATTGAACAGGATTGGGGAGAAGAGAAGTTTGTGGCACAACTTGACCAGAAGAAGGGATCGGTTGGTAGGACATGTTCTGAGGCATCCAGGGATCACCAATTTAGTATTGGAGGGCTGCGTGGAGGGTAAAAATCGTAGAGGGAGACCAAGAGATGAATACACTAAACAGATTCAGAAGGATGTAGATTGCAGTAGGTACTGGGAGATGAAGAAGCTTGCACAGGATAGAGTAGCATGGAGAGCTGCATCAAACCAGTCTCAGGACTGAAGACCACAACAACAACAACATGGTAACTTCAAATCTACTGAACCGATTGGCATGGTTCTTTGTTTCCGACGAAGCTAACTAACTTGTCTAGGAGTTGTACCACTTTTTTCCGATCCATCAACTATAAATATTTTTACTAGGCCGCCGATGTAGAAAAATCGATGAACAGAACCCCATATTTGTTTCAAATAGCCGCCATTTTGTTTCCTTTGGTCTAAATAACATAAGCGAGGTAAAACTTCTAAAGAATCTTATATACTTCGCTAACGTTAATTCAATTTTGATTTCAGATGAGCCGGCTTACCTGTAACGTACCGCGCGTGGAGGTCTACATCGAAATTTTGTTTCGTTCCGACCGCACTTCCACCTTTTCTCTTCGACATTTCCGGTCGAAAAAATTCCAGCTTGTAGAGGACGTATCAATAAATATTTTGACCATATTTGACATTTATATCTATAACACTTCCCGAGAAAAAAATTCTCAAAGAATACTTTTTTCGGGCCAAACATAGTAAAACTCCCCTTAAGTTCAAAAGATGTGCATGTACAGCCTTTCGAATTTGAGAATCGTTGCATCATTGCCATGAAGAATATGATAGCGCAATACAGATTGGTAAATAAATCCAAGTCTCATCTAGATAGTGAAGTCATGGGATAGTTGGAAATTTGTGGTAAGGTCTTATGGGACCAAACTGCTGAGGTCATCGTTCCCTAAGCTTACATACAACTTAATCTAACTTATACTAATTTACGCTAAGGACATCATACACACCCATGCCCGAGGGAGGACTCGAACCTCCGATGGAAGGAGCCACTTGGACCGTGACAAGACGCCTGAGACCGCACGGCTACCCCGCGCGGCGTAGTCATGGGATAGGACTATGCACATATACAGATGGCTATAGTACAGCTACACAAGGCATAAAAGGGCAGCGCATTGGCGGAGCTGTAATTTGTATTCAGGTGACTCCTGTAGAAAGGTTTTCGACGTGATTATGGGCCCACGGCTGGAATTAGGAGACTTTGAACGCTGAACGGCAGTTGGCGCTAAACCCATGGAACATTCCATTCCGGAAATCGTTAGGGATTTCAGTATTCCGAGATCTACAGTGTTAAGAGTGTGCCGACAATACCAGATTTCAGGCATTACCTCTCACCATGGACAACGCAGTGGCCACTTAACGGCCAAGAGCAGCGGCTTTTATGTAGAGATGTCAGTTGTAAGAGACAAGCAACACTGCTTGAAATAAACAGAGAAATCGGGGTGGGACGTACGACGAACGTGTCCGTTAAGACAGTGCGACAAAATTTGGCATTAATGTGCTACGGCAGCAGATGACCAGCGCGAGTGCTTTTGCTAACAGCTCGACATGGCCTGCGGCGCCTCTCCTAGGCTCTTGAACATATCTGTTGGACCCTCGACGACTGGAAAACCGTGACAGGGTCAGATTGTAGGGAAGCAGCCTACTCACGCCGTATAAAATTCACATCAGTCTTTCCATTGTGTGCCAGTCAGTCTGCTGTAACTAGCTCTGACGTCATAAATGTTGCGCAATACTTTAAAAATCAAGTAAATAACCTGAAACGTTTCTAGCATGTCAGGGTAATACTAAATCAATGTGTGTTGAATATCAGTTCAATAACTGTAACCATTTTCGAAATTTGGACGTTTTTCTGTAAAAATCATTGGCGCAACAGAAAAGAACTAAAAACTTAAAAATTTATATTTAGATTCCTTTTTCATAATAATTTAGTAGAAACAGTATTCTGGATCTCACAAATTAAAATTTTAGATGAAATTCATGATTTTCTGGTTTTTGTCTTAAAAATTAAGGAAGCAAGATAGATTAAGTAGGCGAATAAATAAAGCTAGGATGTTTAAATTTAAGTATAAGGGAGATCCGCTATAATCATAAAGATGTGAGAAGTTTCAACAGAACAACTAGAAAACTATAGCTATAGCGTATCTCCAAAGAGCAAGTTGAGAGCTCGTCTACTGCGTGTAGTGTAATTAAATTAATTCTCTCGCCCAAAATATTTGACTTAGCCACGCCAGACTTTTATTACGATTACTTACCTGTGTGCTGATTGCACATTTCAGTTGAGAGCTTCATCAGCCATCAGCAAAGGAAGCAATGATTTATTCGATAACTTAAAGTGGCTAGCCTAGCGGCTAGTCGGGAGAGCGTATTTGATCAGGCGTTCCCTTAGCCGTCCGCACCGCGGCTTTGTATATAAGAACGCTGCGCGAGAGGCCAAGGCCCCAGTTCTCTCCCGACGCTGATTAGCACACCACCTGTGCCGGGAGTCGTGTCGTGTTGGTATCATTGCTATAAACAGCCTCGGATGCCGTAATAAGTTACTCGGGATACGCATAACCATGAAATCGTTTTCGAGTGAAGTGTTAATTCTGGGATGACTTTAATGATCTATCTTCAGTTTGCGTATGTCGTATTTTCACGTGCCGTCCCGGGACAGACATTCTACCATTATTCAGCGTGGCGTTTGATGAACATTATCATCAAATTATGGCGAGCATTCACTTAAACATTTAATTTGAACAGTTATAGTTGCATCAGCGCATTAGACTCTGAACTGCTCAGGTAGTTGGATTGTGTGGGTTCTTTTTGGTCTGTGACTTTCAGAATATAGTGAACATTTTAGAGAGAATGGTTTTTGATTATGAATCCCAGACAATCTCCTAATTCCTCAGAGCTATAAGCTGTAGCTCAGATGAAGTGGACACTAGGAATTTTAATTACAGGCTTCACGTTTTGCTAATCACTTTCTGGTTGCCAATATTGTAGTTAGAGAGGCAGTGTCGAGAACGGCAAACAACAGCAATAAATAAATACAGGAACACTTAATAACAATTAATTCCACCCGCCGCCCCACAAGATGAATCCAGATTTCAGTTGGTAAGAGTTGGTAGGTTTCGAGTGTGGCGCAGACCCGGCGAATCCGTAGACCCAAGTTGTTAACAAGGCACTGTGCAAGTTGGAGGTGCTTCCATGAATGTGTGGGCTGTGTTTTACATGGAATGGACTGGGTCCTCTGGTCCAACTGAATCGAACATTGACTGTAAATGGTTACTTTCGGCTACTTGAAAACCATAGGCAGCCATTCATGGACTTCATGTTCCCAAATAACGATGGAATTTTTATGAGTGATAATGCGCCATGTCATCGGGTCTCAGTTGTTCGCGACTGGTTCGAAGAACATTCTGGACAATTCGAGCGGATTATTTGGCCACCAAGATCATCTGCCATGAATCCCATCGAACCTGCATGAGACACGATAGAGTATCTTGCACCGGAAACACTTTCGCAATTGTGGACGGCTACAGAGGCAGCATGCCTCAGTATTTCTGCAGGGGACTTCCGACGACTTGTTGAGTCCGTGAGATGTCGAGTTGCTGCACTACGTCGGGCAAAAGGAGCTTCGACACGAGTTGGGAGATATCCCATGGCTTTTGTCACCTCCGTCTAGTCTGCTGACTGCGTGGATTCCAGTGCTTCACTTTCCACGGCCATGTACCATTACGCCTCCTTCGCAACTACGTCGCGTCTGTCGTACATTATCATTTTAACAAATAAGAGTACAATACGTTTTCTGAAGACGTCTTCGCTAGCTTTCAAGTCCATTACGTGGTACAAGAAACGAATTATTAACATATTTGTTAGCTCCTTATATTGCTCGTTATAATATATGTAGAACATAAAATCACATCTTCAATGAAATGCAGTGACGAAAAAGTATTTTCCTGATAACAAAACTTTATTACAAAGGAACTATTGCTATTCGGTTTGTTGCAAACTGTAGCTTTTTTACTGTTACACTTCCACTTGTCTATACAGGTTTTCTTTGCGAATGGCAGCTTAACTAATAATATTATGTTGGAGCTCTTCCATTTGGTCCGTGTTTGCATAGAAAAACAGTAATATCAGAAACTGAGTCCGCCCTGATGCAAAATACCTTGTTATTCGGTTATTTCTTTATTATCCCAAACTAGTTTCGGCGACAAATATCACCATCATCAGTGGCGTTTTTTAATCTAAAACATTCAGAAAATGGTATGGTTGTACAAACATAGTAAAACATTATAACATTTTTACTATTCGTCTTTTGAAATATAGTTTTCTATTGATACTTTTATATTACCTTATTTATTGTATGTTACAGCATGTTTTAAGCAATTATTGGCGCTGTTTGCGACTTATTTTCTGTGCTATTTTTTTCTGTTGCCGTCTTTTTACTTGGTGAACGTCAAAGACAGCAACAGAAAAAAGAGCACAGAAAATAAGTCGCAGACAGCGCCAATAATTGCTTAAAACATGCTGTAACATACAATAAATAAGGTAGTATGAAAGTATCAATAGAAAACTATATTTCAAAAGAAGAATTGTAAAACTGTAATAATGTTTTACTGTGTTTGTACAACCATGCCATTTTCTGCATGTTTTAGATTAAAAAACGCCACTGATGATGGTGATATTTGTCGCCGAAACTAGTTTGGGATAATAAAGAAATAAACGAATAACAAGGTGTTTTGCATCAAGGCGGACTCAGTTTCTGGTATTACTGTTTGACAGCTTAACTAATGAAATTTCTGTGACTGAACTTCTACATGGGCTCTGCCAGCATCTGATTTTCCTCTGTATTGTACAGGTAGTGTTATTTTATTTAGGAGTGTTGCTGTTACGGTGGCGTCTACGCAGGAAAAAGCACAGCGCGTTTTGTGGTTTCATGAAACAGTTACAGTTGCAGTTCAGTGACCCTTCGGAAGTGGCTATGGCCGACATCCATGTGATGCAAAGAGCATCACAGTACGACAAAAGAAGTTTAAAGAGACTAGCACTTTTGGTGAAAACACAAGAAGCGGCACACTTGGAATGAGTGACGTCAGTATTCATACTGCGCGTAGAGCATTTCAGAGCAGTCCGCGGAAACCGATGCGTACCGGTATGTATTTCTAAAGAAACAGGCGCACTCAGAGCACTGCGGTGAAGATTTTACACAAACGGCTGCATTTCCGTGAATGTCCGCCCCGATAGCTGGTTGGTCAGCGTGACCAATTGCCGTCCTACGGGCCCGGGTTCGATTCCCGGCTGGGTCGGGGATTTTCTCCGCTCAGGGACCGGGTGTTGCGTTGTCTTCATCATCATTTCATCCCCATCCGGTGCGCAGGTCGCCCAATGTGGCGTCGAATGTAATAAGACCTGCGCCAAGGCGACCGGACCTGCACCGTCAGGGGCCTCCTGGCCCATGACGCCAAACGCTCATTTCCATTTCCGTGAATGCAAAGTACAACTCTGGCAATATTTGAAGTCAGATGATAATCCCATGTGTACTGAGTTTGCTGGGAAAACGCTGGAACGGATCGATGCAGCCACTGAATGCCGTATTAAAGTTTGTTTCTTCCGATGAGGCGACTTTTCACCCCACTTGGACATTAAACAGGCATAATGTCCGGACCCGGGGGTCGAAAAACCGAGATATCGTGGTACAGCAGGTAAGGAACAGACTGAAATTAAATGATTGGTGTGGCTTAATGCAAAACACAATTACTGGACCATTCATTTTCACTGTGCATACCGTTACGATGACAATTTACCTGAACGTGTTGGAACTTTTCATTGCACTTCAGCTGCAGGAATTTCAACGGTGGGTAGTGTTTCAACAAGTTGGTGCACCGCCACACTGGGGGTTATTTATTCCCCACTTCTTGGAAGAACCCCTTCCGGACGGGTGGATCTGTAGAGATGGTCTAACATCATGGTCACCACGTTCAACGGGCATAACGCCTCTTCACTACTTTGACGCTTTAGGTTAAGCATAAGGCGTTTACTCCAGCACTTCCTAATGTGAAAACTCATGCGGCACGAATCCGAGGTGCTGGAGAGGTGGTGAGGGAAAAGATGTTGGCAAAAACATGGAGGGAAATTTAATATCGCGTAAACGTTCTACGAGCAACACATGGAGCACATGTGGAAATCTATCCTTAAAAATCTTAATGAGTTAAACTGTCGTAGCTGTATCTCAGGAACCCATTGTAATCAGTGAAAGACTTTATGCTCACAGTGCATTTATCTTCATCGTGGGGTGTGTATGTAACCGGACCCTTTTCCCTTCTAACTCGCGTCTCTCCTTCCAGTATCAACGAGCTTCACTTTAACATTTCTGTCGCATGCTCCAGCCTCTTTTCCGTCTATATTGTCACCGGAATGAAAAATGTTCCTATCGTAGCACAAAAAAATGCGAATGTGCCCTTGGCAGAGTGAGGAACGTGAAAGAAGGAAATTAACTTTTCGAATCATCTGGGAGCATCAAAGACGTTTATATCAAAACATCTTGACATATTTCCGCTTTTTTTTACTTTGTAGTATTAGTACTCATGTCATGTAATAGAATGCATCGTGTCAAGTAAAGAAACATGATACATGATTCATGCTGTATACACATGATACCATGTCATCCAACTCAGCATATGTCACGCCGTGCAAATGACACAACGTGTCATTAAAGCTTAGGATGCATGTATTGCCACGCTGGAATACTTCCCATTACAGATGCACCCCTATTCTCGCATACTACGTGTCGTAGATGCATCCCACTCTCTAGAAGCATATAACTTTGCGTTTATTTGTTCTAACATCCCTTACCATCCATGAAATGGGGTGGTACTAAGAGCGTTCACTGTTATGGGGAAGTAGGATTATGAGGTTGAAAAAGTCAGCCAACCAGTTGCAAAACAAAGGTTTATTAGCCCTTGACCTAGGTTTCGATATTTCTAAAAATATCTTCTTCAGAAAGAGTGGGCCTTGTTACATCACACGATCTTTACACAGTTGCTGTTTCGAGGCCATGTTTAGGACTTGAAGTAGGAGTAACTCTTAAAAAAGCAAGAATATGTCAACATGTTTTGATTGAAATGTCTTTGTCAGATAACTAGTAAAGCTAGTTCCGTTCTTTCATATCCCTAACACTGCCCAGGACATTTTCGCGTTTCTTGTGCCACGAAAAGAGCGTTTTTCATTCTGGTTGCCAGCTTTTGCTCTACCCTAATTTTGCATTAGACTGCCATAGTTTGGCAACCGATGTACATTTTTGTTGACTAGGGTGACAACTGCTCCGGAAGAGGCTTTTTACTGTCTTTCGAAACACATTGCTAATATCTTGGCAACGGATAAAGTTTTCGCAAAACAACAGGACAGCCTCTAACTCCTTAAAAAATCTGAAGCGATTCGCACAAATTTGAAACGTGGAAATGGCGCGCGTAAAAAAAGGTCGCAAAAAGGTATCCGCATGAAGCTAGATTCTTGAGAGCGAACTTTCAATTTTATCATGAGCACGAATTTCTTATTTATAACATTCACGTCACCTTCACGTGTGAATGAATTTGACGTGCTACATTTAGATCAACTTTAAACCTTCCCTTTTCGACAACGGCTAAATATTACTGGATCCTAAAAAATTCGTTTCGACTTTATACATTTATCTACCTTCGTTAAAAGTTCGAAATGATTCGTACAAGTTTAAGGTCAAGAAGTGGCGCTCTTCACAAACCTCCCACAAAAGCCTGTTTTTTACCTGTAAAATCCAAACGGATAAAGATTATTATCTATCTCTGTGCAAAGTTTGAGCCATTTCGTACAGATTTAAAGTATAGAACTGGTACTCTTCAAAAACCTCCCAGAAAAAGAAAAGGTTTCTTGCACGTAAAATCCAAACGAAGCAAGATTTTTTTCAAAGGGTTAAGCCTTATCTTAGACCAAGGTGCGATACACCGGTGTACCAAATCTGAACCGTCAGTCTCGCTCTAGTTCGGAGTTATTTAAGAGTGACTGTTTCTGCACATAAAATCTGTACGAGGCTGATTGTTTTTGCACGTAAAATCCGAACGGTGCACATACAAATTGTACCTTTTGCTGAGCGTTAATTTCAGCGCAAATAAAACCTTTTGCAAAAGGAATTAATCGATTCGTTCAATTTGCCTGCGCTCCAGCTCCAGTTCGTCGTTCAAACCTTGCTTAATACACTGTATATTAGCTATAATACAGTTGTCTTGGCGCTCGAGTGGCTGTACAAATGGCCGCTGTTCCGGGCTAAATGAAAACATTTTTGCCCTGCTTTTCTAGCTCAAATAGGAACCGAACACAAACACCCACCTCCCCCATCCTCCCAAAAAACAAGACCAGGATCCGCACGCTGTCGTTTCACATTACTGTCTCTTATTGTCTCTAAATTTAACGGCGTTAATAAAAAGCTATCGTCCTTGTTAGGGACTACTTTTCTATGTCGTCTGTCCGTATTTGTGCTGCGGGGAAATAACGCACGCTTGCACTGACAAGAATAATATAGAGAAGAATGGAAAAGAAAAATGGGGATGTGTTAGATGACGATCAGTTTGGCTTCAGGAAAGGTAAAGGCACCAGAGAGGCAATTCTGACATTGTGGTTGATACTGGAAGCAAGACTAAAGAAAAATCAAGACACGTTCAAAGGCTTTGTAGATCTGCAAAAAGCGTTCGACAGTGTAAAATGGTGCAAGATGTTGGAAATCCTGAGAAAAATAGGGGTAAGCTATAGGGAGAGACGGGTAGTATATAATATGTATAAGAGCCAAGTGGAAATAACAAGAGTCTAAGACCAAGAACGATGGGTGTAAGAGAGGGATGTAGTCTTTCCAGCCCAATCTTCAATCTGTACATCGAAGAAGCATTGATGGAAGTTAAAAAAAGATTCAGGAGTGGAATTAAAATACAAGGTGAAAGGATATCAATGATACGATTCGCTGATGACATTGCTATCCTGAGTGAAAGTGAAGAAGAATTACATGATCTGCTGAATGGAATGAACAGCCTAATGAGTACAGAATATGGATTAAGAGTAAATCGAAGAAAGAGGGAAGTAATGAGAAGTAGCAGAAATGAGAACAGTGAGGAACTTAACATCAGGATTGATGGTCGCGAAGTAGATTAAGTTAAGGAATTTTGCTACCTAGGCAGCAAAATAACCAATGACGGACGGAGCAAGGAGGACATCAAAATCAGACTAGCACTGGCAAAAAGGGCGTTCCTGGCCAAGAGAATTTTACGCACGTGGGAAAAACGAGCACTTAAATTTTTCTGTGCGAGCCCTGATTTCCTTTATTTTATCGTGATGATCATTCCTCCCTGTGTAGGTGGGTGCCAACAGAATATTTTCGCAATCGGAGGAGAAACTGGTGGTTGAAATTTCATGAGAATATCCCGTCGCAACGAAAAACGCCTTTGTTTTAATTATTTCCACTCCACTTCAAGTATCATGTCTGTGACACTATCTCCCCTATTTCGCGATAATACAAAACGAGCTGCCCTTCTTTTAACTTTTTCGATGTCATCCGTCAGTTCCACCTGATGCGGATCCCACACCGCACAGCAATACTTCAGAATAGGGCGGACAAGCTTGATGTAAGCAGTCTCTTTAGTAGACCTGTTGCACCTTCTAAGTGTTTTGCCAATGAATCACAGTTTTGGTTTGCTCTACTCACAATATTATCGATGTGATCGTTCCAATTTATGTTATTTGTAATTGTAATCCCTAAGTATTTAGTTGATTTTTCAGCCATCATATTTGTGTGACTTATCGCGTAATCGAAATTTAGCTGATTTCTTTTAGTACTCATGTGAATAACTTCACACTTTTCCTTATTCAAGGTCAATTGCCACTTTTCGCACCATACAGATATCTTATCTAAATTATTTTGCAAGTCGTTTTGATCATCTGATGACTTAACAAGATGGTAAATGACAGCATCATCTGCAAACAATCTAAAACGGCTACTCAGATTGTCTCCGATGTCGTTTATATAGATCAGGAACAATAGAGGGCCTAGGCCTATAACACTTCCTTGGGGAACGCCGGATATTACTTCTGTTTTACTGAATGACTTTCCGTCTATTACTACGAACTGTGACCTTTCTGACAGGAAATCACGAATCCAGTCGCACAACTGAGGCGATACTCCGTTGGCACGCAGTTTGGTTAGAAGACTCTTGTGAGGAACGGTGTCGAAAGCCTTCTGGAAATCTAAAAATTTGGAGTCAATTTGACATCCCCTGTCGATAGCACTTATTACTTCATGAGTATTAAGAGCTAGTTGTGTTTCACAAGAACGATATTTTCTGAAACCGTTCTGACTATGTGTCAACAAATCGTTTTCTTCGAGATACTTCATAATGTTCGAATATGTTCCAAAACCGTACTGCAAATCGACGGTAGTGATATAGGCCTATAATTCAGCGGAATACGCCTACTTCCCTTTTTGGGTATTGGTGTGACTTGAGCAATTTTCCAGTCTTTAGGTATGGATCTTCCTGTGAGCGAGTGGTTGTATGTAATTGCTTAATATGGAGCTATTTTATCAGCGTACTCTGAGAGGAACCTGACTGGTATGCAATCTGGACCGGAGGCCTTCCCTTTATTAAGTGATTTAAGCTGCTTCTTTACTCCGAGGATATCTACTTCTATGTTTCTCATCTTGGCAGTTGTTCTTGATTGGAATTCATGAATATTTACTTCGTCTTCTTTGGTGAAGGAGTTTCGGAAAACCGTGTTTAATAACTCTGCTTTAGTGGCACTGTCATCAGTGGCTTCACCGAAGAGAATCGAAGCATTTGAGATGTGGTCCTACGGACAAATGATGAAAATTAGGTAGACTGGTCAGGTAGGGAATGAGGTTTCTGTGCAGAATCGGAGAGTAAAGTAATATGTGGGGAACATTGACAAGGAGAAGGGACAAGATGATAGAACATCTGTTAAGACATCAGGGAATGACATCCATGGTATTAGAGGGAGTTGTAGACGGAAAAAACTGCAGAGGAAGACAGAGATTGGAATTCATCCAGTAAATAATTGAAGATGTAGAATGTAAGAGGTACTCTGAGATGAAGAGGTTGGTACAGGAGAGGAAATCGTGGCTGGTCGCATCGAACCAGTCATAAGACTTTAAATTTCCTTTTAATTTACGTCTGTGGTCACAAACTTTTTGTTAACAGATTACCGGTTTCGGTCTATAATGACCATCATCAGATCTGCAGCAAAAAATGGGAAAAACATAAATACACTCACAGATTGTCTACAGCTTAAAAACAAGATATAGACCATAGTGAAAAGTACTACTGACAATATATGCATTTGTTCGCTTTAAGTATGAAGAGGTATACCTGTTTTATAAAAACAAAGTCCTAATGTACTGCAACTATAGTGACATCGTCAAATGTTAAATGCAGAATCAGCACCAGCATCGTCAAATATATATAAATAACATCATATGTACGAGTCATGTTGTCAGTAGCACTACTGTTCAAAACAAGCTGCCGTACAGTAGCCACAAGATGTTTGTGTTTTAAGTTCACCAGATGTCGCTAATGTCGGCATACACTAGTTTTCAGTAATTAATTGAAACAGCGAAAATTAAGGGGGATACAAAAGTTGAAGTCTGTAATGAGCTTATAACGTATAAAAGGCATTACAGTAATAAAATGCAATAAAAAGAACACGACAAAAGTAAGATTGTTAAAAAGACAAGCTGTAGACAATCTGCGAGTGTATCTATGTTTTTCCCATTTTTTGCTGCAGATCTGATGATGGTCATTATAGACCGAAACCGGTAATCTGTTAACAAAAAGTTTGTGACCATATACGTAAATGAAAGGAAACTTATTGTATATACGGGTCACTGTTTAATTCGCGACAATGTCGCGGCTTGTAAAAGTCATAAGACTGTTAAAAAAAAGAAAAAAAATACTGATCTGGAACAATGTGTGCATAGTCACGTGGGCGATTCCCTCTACATCCGCAGTTGGTTGTAGAGATTGACAGTAGCCGATCGAGATTTTTCTTTATTTCTCGAACAACTGCGACGTAAGGTGAAGCCTGTGGTGTACGGTAATGGCCAAGTCCACAGAGAAGAACAGCCCTCCGACCTCGCGGAGGTCGTCGGCCAGAGGCCGCGGCGGCACCGAGCCCCACCACGGGGCCTGCTGGCGATGACGTCACCGCGCGTATAAAGGGAACCGACGGCCGGACGCGGCAATAGTAGCGCGACGCACCGCGACGCCCAAAGACTGGAGCCAGAGCGAGCGAGCGCGCGGGGGGGCGTGCCTTACCGTGTTTCGTCTCGTGTAATCTCGTGTCGTGTCGTGTCGTGCAGTGACTCAACGCCGGCTGTTATGTGGGAAGACCCCGCGGCGACAAGCTACGCTCTCTCCTACTGCCGCCAAACACGCGCCGGCCATGGCTCCAGTAGCGTCAATCTTCATCTTCGGTGAGTACAAAATACTGAAGAGTGTCGAAGCGAGGCGCGATTTAGACAGAATGCTGTGACACTTAATACAAGCGTTCTCATCACTGTTCTATCTACCAAGAAATTCTCTTATTGAATAGGCCAGTGTCATAAAAAAATGACAATTTGGTGTATCTGCAATAGATTAAGATATCCTGTAACGAAACTTGACTATCGCATTGTAATCACAATTGCATAAAACTTACTAAATTACATGAAATAGAGTAAACCAGAATCAAGAAGTGCAATCTACACGTAATTTGACTGTTAAAAAATCATGCCTTATCAACGGGAGTGTACCGTACCAGCCAAGCGTGTTCAGTTTTCTCAACCTGAATACGCATGCGCTCTCCAAATAGTACACCGTCTTTTTAAAGAAATCGTATCAGAAACAGGTTTTATGTTATAACAAGTCACATCTCCTTCGCGTAAACACTCATTGTTAAGGCTGCGTGTAGCATACTCGTGACTGAGATTGAGCATTTACATATTGAAATGCATTGAACAAAACTAAGGTCTCTTATACACTTCAAGAGCAAACATGATATAAACAAAGTTCAGTGTGAACGCTTGACTGAATGTTTGGTGTCTGAAGAGCGCTGCGATTACAAAGTATTTTTACAGGTTTGGAGGAATGATTGTGTAAATGGAAACAAACTACTTTTGATAAAAATGTATGAAAACGATACGTTTCTGAGTCTGTGATAATGCATTTCTGTATTTAGGTTACGACATTTATGCACATATAAATCGGGACCAACGCTGTAAAACACATACAAATTTTAAAGACGTGTTTTATATGTTCTCAACTTTTTCTTAAGTGTTACACTGTCCAGTCTCCTGCTACTAAACTAATTGCAACAATTTTATGAAATCGGGATTAATTTGATTCTTCTTGACGACAAAAACTAGCCTTACAATTCTCGCTTGTTAGTAATACAATACTTCCTAGAACAATTTGCGATTAGGTTAGGACATGAAAAATGATGAACGTAATTTTGTAAAATTCGATAAAATTGTCGTTTCGGAGAATACTGAGATTGATATAACTACCAGTATTGTTATCTTCTTTTATTTATCCAAATAACAATTTTTAGCGATGTAGTTATAATATAAAAAAATAACATCGGGTAATGATAGCAGAAATTTAGTACTTTTTGGACTAAATAGACTTAACGCGTCTTTTATGCATTATACGTTTTCAAAGCCGTTTTCATTTCCATCAAGCAAATGTACTCCTAACCTATGTGTAACGGTCTATAGGAAATGTACTGTGCTGATATAAGTGAGAAAATAATTACAATTAAAGGAAACTTAGAGAAGTCAGCAAAGAAAGAAAAACTGGAAACTTACCACATGCGTGTAAAGTTTCACTGCAAAGGTCTTCTCTATAAACAAGTCTGTAATAATATTTGTAACACACAACAGTACATAAATCTGTAGTTATGAATATTATTTCCATTACAAATTTCCTTTACTTCACGTCTGTGGTCACAAATTTTTTGTCATCAGACTACCCGTTTCGGTCTATAATGACCATCTTCAGATCTGTTTTATAAAAACATGTCCTAATATACTGGAGCCATAGTGGCATCGTCATTATTTCCACTACAGTTTTTATTCTAAAATTGACATGTTTCATCTTGTCATTCTCCTATGGTTGTCATGGCGCTTTGATTACAAGTTTCATCATATGTTGTCATCTGTATGGGTGTTCTGCAAGACACACGTTTCAAATAAACTGTCCGATAGTATGCTGGTGTCTGTATTTCCAGTGTATGTTCACGCATGTGTTATCGTCTTTGGCGATGATTATTTTTTTTTAAGTTTCAAAGCTGTTGACAATAAAAATCTATACAATATAAGATAATGTCTGAGTTATAATCTTTAAATAGGTTTATATTCTCCATACTATATCTGAAAAATGGATTTCTTTTGCAATTAGAACATATGCGGGTTTTTTTTCTGGGAACAGAGGATGTACGCATCAATAACAAAGATATAGGCCTGTGTAATGGTTCGCTGACTGACGCGTACAAACTCACGAATAGCGAAATATCAATTGGAACACTCAAAGTAGAAAATGCAAGCTACTCAGTGCAGTGTAACAGCGACCTACCCGTAACATATCTTCTGCCTCACGATGAGTTACGATTGCATGAGACCATATATAGTAAGAACTGTAGAAGTTGTCGAAAAATTACGCACATATCGTGACTGTTGAAAGTTATTATTAACTTGTGATTCAAGCCCGGATATTCTGTTTATCGATAGTAGTCTCATCAGTTACTTAGACGATATCGAAACACGCCTCCAGAGCAGACAAAGGTTTTCAGTTTCCCTAATGTTTGCTACCTGAGTCCTTCGGACACTACAACCAGAGTTTCTCCTACGTGGTATGTAGGTGTACCACCTAGATGTGGTCTAGAGATGATGTTTGAACGTACTATCAAAGGAAACATTGAAATCTAGGAAATTAACACAAACAGTTCACTAATACACTCACCGTTATATTAATACTAACAATATTATTATTAATTGTATTAGTGTCACTTATTGGATCAATTATTTTCACGGGTTACTGATAAATTATTACAGTAAATAATAAGTTATAACTAAATTAACTATGTTTTCCAAAGAGAAGGTAACAGTCTTAGATCTAGTATATTCTGAACTGTCCATTCTTGGACAATGGCGTTGTCTGGTATTACCACAGGGATAACGCGTATAGTCTCTTTTTTCACATGCCAAAGCACTGTATTTGGCCATCTTCTAATTGAACGTGATTTGCAAATTATGGGTGTTAGATAGAGCGATTTCTATGAGAAAAGTGACTCGCTTAGCTTTATGGAACAGTGTTATATCAGATGGATTACAACGGAATATTTCATCGGCTATTCTGGTACGGTTCTAGTAAAATTATTTCTACAACAATAAGAGGATAGTATTTGTAGTTTGGAGTCTTTCCCTAACTGATACTGCTATCCAAGGTTTTCGTCGATTATTGTGACAACCTCCTCAAATTTTCGGCTGGTGTCAGGGTTTTACATCTAGGTATGTGATATCATTTCATTTCGATCCCCACACTTTGTGCGTCTAGCCCTTGGACTTTCCGGATGCTCTTCCAGTAGTTTCTCGTGGTAATGTTTTACTGTTGTCAGAAATTCCTGTTTCTTCACGAAAACTTCTGCGCCAACTAGTTGTTCGATGTTTATTACTTTTGTTACAGTTATTATTTCTTTTCACAGATGGGCCAAATAATGACTAGATGCCAATTTCAAATCCTTATTCGTCGTTCTTTTCTTTTTCTCCAATGCTCCTTGATCCGTTCACTATTTTTTTCCTATCCTTTGACCACTTCAGACTAGTTTTTTTCGCTCTCCTTGCTTGGATTGTTTTCATATTCAATACTTTTTTCCCAAAACACTTCTGTCAGTTTTTTTTTTTTTTTTTTTTTTTTGCAGCTTTCATATTTCGTTTTTCCTGAACCCTTTTTACTACGTGCATCCAACTTCTTGTTGATTTTTTATCTTACACTCAATATAAATGTACAAAAAATATCAAACGTGTTCTCTCTCACTACCGCTGATATGTTTTCTATTTTTCTATAAATTTTATCCTTACTTCGTATTTTCCAGCCTTTCATAGCTGTTCGTGCGCCTAATATTTTTCTAATAATCCGCTTTCTAGTATTCCTAGTTTATCTGAATTTCGGGTTAGTGCTACACACTCACTTGCATACAGGCATTCTGATTACTCTGCTGTACGCCTTAATTTTGTACTTTTGGACAGGCATTTTGACTTTAAAGGTCTTTAGTTGTATAATATGCGTTTTCCATTTTATGTATCCTCTCTTCTATAGCTACGTTAGTGAACTGATTTCACTTATTTTGGTGTTTCCGTGGAATTTTTATTTTGCTGGAGACAAGAGAAGATCAGCTAAGAGTAAACTTCCGACATGGAATATTAATACGAATGCCAGTTTTGCGTAGTCGTGACAGCTGTTGATACAAGATAATTAATTACCTTCATCAGACATCGGCTGATTCTTTACTTGAGTTCTCTCGGGTGACACTGTCATAACATACACCGAAGAGCAGCAGAGGTTACTCCTGACATGTGTTTGCCAGAATTAATAACCCCTTGCGTGACAATTATGACCTGCAAGGATATGCTAATAGAATCGCTAAATTTAAGAGTATGTTAGTGCATTCACAGTGCCGACTACTGCACAGGCAAGACAAACATGATGTGCTACAGAACACGAAACAAATGTACAAGCTGCCAACATGCTGCCAGTGTGTGTGTGTGTGTGTGTGTGTGTGTGTGTGTGTCACGCATCGCGACCACGAGACGTAATTGCCTGAGATGCAGATAACGCGGGAGCACGAGCATTAGCCACCTAGTCCATCGCTTCTCTCCATCTTTGGCGCAATTAATGAAGTCGCTCCGGTAACGTGTGAGACACGGTGTGCATAATCAGCGTACAGCCAAGAGCAGTAACGTCGTTTGTCTTGCAAAGCCAGCGCCACGTTCTGTCAGATTCAAGCCACCCGTACGTTATATGACACGTCAACCGTTAGATGCAAATACATTGTTGACCATTAAAACTGCAATACCAGGAAGGACAGAAAATGACAAAATTATATGTATTGTGCCTATACCACATCCTCGCTAAAGCTAGAAACTTGTTCTATGTTTATTGCTCGTGTTGGCGTTACTAGTAGCAATCTGTGGGTCCACACACTTGCACAATAGCCCATTGATAGTAGCTAAAATTGCATCGTCATACACTTGTATTGTTCGTATTGGCAGTTGGTAATC
This sequence comes from Schistocerca americana, assembly GCF_021461395.2. Lineage (NCBI taxonomy): Eukaryota > Metazoa > Arthropoda > Insecta > Orthoptera > Acrididae > Schistocerca > Schistocerca americana. The sequence continues at coordinate 836,825,764 of NC_060120.1, read as the reverse complement.
ACTACCCATGCTTATTATATTTTGCGTAATTTTTCTGCTTCTCTTACTCACTTTTTCTAAATAAGCTCTGTTGGGCGTTGTAAAGGTACCATTTTCGACACCTTACTAATAAATATACTTTTAAAAATTAAGTGTTCAATGTGCGTGCAGCTAAAACTCAGAAACGAGTCCCGGTACGATCAATGGAGTTACATGGTGTGGTAGCCCTCTGCCCCCTATCCACGAAGAAGGTTTCCGTTTTTACCTGAAGGGCGTGCTTTTGAAGATATAAGGGCTGAGAAGTTTTACAATCTACATGTGAGATCGTGGCGCTGGTGTAATATAGGGTGCCTAGGAAGCTGCTTTCTCCGATAACTAAACAACGATTCAAGCAAGTCTTATTAATGGGATTTATTACAATAATTGAAATCGACAATACTTAACTTTCCCTTTTCACAAACAGGTGACGCAAGCAATTGGCGACATGCAAATAATCAGTGTCCTTCGATACATACAATTTCCATTGGAAGCAATTGATATAGATCAGAAGTCTCGGCTAAACAGTTAGGATGACGGTTGGTCTCCTAGTGCGACTCTTGTAGTGCGACCGAGGCTTGGCGGACCGGCGCTTGTATTCCCTCGGGCTAGAGGCCGCTCCTGCCGTGGTACGGACCTAGTCAGCGTACCATTGAGTGACATCCTCTCACAGCCCTCTCTGCTGTATCATTTCGGGACACTAGCAATTTCTAGAACATTCCAGCACGTTCGAGAATATTCGAAAAAAATACAGAACAATCGAGAATATTCGAGAGCATTCCACAACGTGCCAGAATGTTGCGGAATGTTCCATAATGTTCGGGAATAGTCTGGAACATTCGGGAAAATTCCAGAATGCTCGGGAACACCCCGGAACATACCAGACCATTGTGAAACATTCCAGTGCGCTCTGGAATGTTGTGGAATGTTCTGGAACATTGCTGATCACTCGAAGCCCTTTTGGTATGTTCTGGAATTCGCCACCGGTGGGGCTACCAATTGGTATGGGTGTACAATCAAGGCACGTCGTATGGCTCTAACGTCACTTTCTTATCAGTGACGAAGGGAGGAACCGAAAAAGTAGTGCAATTAGGGAATAAAAACAAACAGTGAAATGTGGGTAGTCAAAGTGATTCAGTGACTGAATATAAATCGAAAATAAAGTGTGAAAAGTGTGTAAATTGTACTTAGTGTAATTGTTAATATAAAGTGCAGTTGACATATATATTTGAGACAACGCATAAACGTGAAAGAGGAGGAGATCTTGCCAGTTCTGAAGCAAAACGGCGAAAACAAAAAGGACAGCGAAAAAAAAGAGTGCGAAGCAAGTTTAAGTTTCCAACGAACCAGAATCAGCACATGAGAACTATACCAGTTCGGACTGTCAATTTGGAAGGGCAATTTTGGCAACTAAAAATAATATTATCGACGATTCTAATTTTAGTTTTCAAAAGAAAATTCCCGGTGAAGAGAGAATACACAAATCGATCGACACGGTGGTAAATTTTGAAGAAAGTGTGAACCTCCCTACAGAATTTCTAAACTATTTTAAAGGACCAGGAATGCCTTCGACTTAAAACTGGATCTCCGATCATACTACTCAGAAATCTCAACTCACCAAAACTATTAATGGAGCAAGGATGATCGTCAAACAGCTATCGAATAACATCACGGAAGCTGTACTTATGACTGTAAAGTACAAAGGACGCACACTATTTATTTCCAGAGTACCACTGGTCTCTACTAACTGTCATTCTGATTCAAAAGACTGCAATTTCCATTCAACTTCGCCTGCAGATTTACGATTAATAAAGTGCAAGGACAAACTTTTAAATACTGCGGGATCAGCCTCAAAGACTACTGCTTCTCTCACGGTCAGCTGTATGTTGCTTGATCTCAAGTAGGAAATTCGAAAAATTTGTACATGTGTACTCCAAATGACGAAATGAAAACTGTTGTTTATAAACAGGAATTTTAAATAGTTAGGAAATGTTTTCAATAAAAATTTTTACTTCTTATACCTTAAAGATTATCATTTTATTCCGGCTACCACACAATCTCATATCAACTCCCTGAGCGAAGCCGGGTACACCACCTAGTAATCGACAAGAGGTACCTACTACCGGTGACTAGTATATCGTTGGCCTTCTAGAAGATTCCAGGCGGAGCGATTTCGTGGCAAAGGTCAGGGGATTTCGTATTAGAATGTACACGGTTGGAAGACGTGCGAGAGACATCAGTGGGTTACAAGTGGCCGAAGGTGATGGTCGGGCAGCGGTCCAGAAACGGAATATTACTTCGATTGAAATTAACGAGAAGTATCGTGAATAGATTATTTGTTTGTGTACCCGCAGTAGAAGTTATGTGAATTTATAAATGAAGCTTCGATAGTTATGAATAGGAATAGAGGATCGTGATACCTGAGTGGCAGCCATTGATAGCGCATGGCAATTTGAATACTGGAAAAGTGACCGTCAACGTAATTTGATATCTGAAAAAGTCGTGTAACTTATCGAGGGAGCCAGGGAGACAATGTGTTCTTTCCGAATGTAAATTACATGGTGAATATTTGCGTTGCGGCTAGACAGAAGGAGTGATGTGAGAATGTGTGAAATTGTCTAGGGACAGTATGCTTGTTTCAATGATAAACAAACTGCGTTAGAATTAATGTCTTCTGTCATTCTAGTACTGTCGTTAAAATATATACAGCAACGCAGCCTATTTCGGGATTGCGTTTTGAGCTTCCCTTCACGAAACTCATTACACCATCGGCATATGCCACCAGATCTATGACTGATTTTCTTGTGTCATATCTGTGAGTAGATCGAGCATAAAATCCCAGAACACAGGGCCACATCTTTGGACATCTTTCGGTTAGTGTTGACCTGCACATGCGTGTCTTGCCCCTCTGTCCTGAAAATAATCTTTCAGGCTGCTCGTAGAGCTGCAGGGAAATTCAGCCCTCGTTTTCGGTCAAAACGTGCTGGCCACCAAAGGTGTTCTAACGCCTCACCAATATCTCTCATAATGGTCGCTGCCTATTTACATCAAGAGTTTGTTGCAAAAGATATCACATGTTTTCCTAAGGCCAAACGTATGGGGTCTGGTTCTAAACAACATTCTTTGCTCCTTCAGTCTGCTTCATAGCATTTCTTCCAGCACTTTTCCAAAACTGTTTAGCAGGCAGATTGAACTAGAAGTACGTCTTTGGAACAAGAGGAGCTTTGTCCTCGCTCATCTTTGAGATAATTGCGTTTTGCTTTTCCACATTGTTGGTATTCTGTTCTCTAGGAGCCCATGCGTTGGCTAGCTGGCGAAAGTTCGCACTTATCTGAACATTAAGAGTCTAAAGAACATCCGCGAGAACATCATCTGGACCCGGTGATCTGACTCGTTATATTTTACATATTTCCTCTCGGACTTCCTCCTCCGTAAAGGGACACGCTTCTCGACTACTTACGCATATGTCTCTGTTTATCAAGTCTCCTATGTTCAGCTTCATCGACCTCTTCAGTATCTTGTGAGAACAGCTTATCCATTAATAACTGATTGTTGTCAGTTCTCATCCGTACTTCCAGTCTCACTCTTTAAAGGTGACAGCGTATTCGATGGATTTACTTTCTGACACAAAATTATGTAAGGCATAGTTGGAAGTTCGGAAAATTGGAGAGAGATGGGGTACTGTCGGAATTTCAGTTGCGAAAGCTGATCTTGGGTCATGCCTGGGTAGCTCAGTCGGTAAATTCATAATAGACTGTTAATACAGTTGTCACGTAGCTCTAAAGAACAATACCAGTCTACTTTAACAGATCTAGCAAGCATACTATTCAAAAATCATTCACAAGTTTTATTTACTTTATAGCCCGCCCGTCTAGCTGTGCGATCTAACGTACTGCTTCCCGAGCGGGAAGGCCGGCAGGTCCCCGGCACGAATCCACCCGGCGGATTAGTGTGCCTGCCGGCCTGTGGATGATTTTTAGGGCGGTTTTCCATCTGCCTCGGCGAATGCGGGGTGGTTTCCCTTATTCCGTCTCAGCAAATGCTGTCTCCACGTACGCGTACACCATAATTACTCTACCACGCAAACATTGGGGTTACACTCGTCTGGTGTGAGACGTTCCTGGGGAAAGGGTGGGGGGGGGGGGGGGGGGGGGGTGGAGGTCCACTGAGGGCCGAACCACAAAATAACCCTGGGTTCGTTGTGAGGTGGCGGTGGGGTGAGTGGACTGCTGTAGCCTGTTGTGGGGTTGTGAACCACTGAGGGCTACGAAGGGAACGAAGCCTCTCCGTCGTTTCTAGGTCCCCAGTTCAATACATACATACATAATTTCCTAATTATATTAGAGAATGTTTTTCTGCATCCTGATTACACAATTTTATACGTATAGGCCTGGTGGAAACCGAATAGGAGGCGCCCGTTTCCGTGCTGTAGGACAAACTTAAAAACTACGTATGTCACTCTTGCACGTCTGTTTAGCAGTTTATTGTGGCGTCAGTAATTATAAGGGGCAGCCAAATGAAAACAAAATGAGAAAAGTAAGCAAAGTGTTTATTATTTGAAAAGTAACAGTTTTCGCTCTGACAGCAATGAGCACATGTGTAGGCCACTTTTTCTACTATCACGCTTAGTGATTTCATGGTCAATGTTATACTTGTATGACTGGTGCAGCGCAAGACTTACATTTATGGCAAATTTGATAAGGGAAAAATAGTCCGAAAGCGGTCGTTAATAAATAAATGTTCTTAATGTGTAACTTAAGACGGTTTTGCCCAAGGTTATTGTAAGCACAAAAAAAAAAAGTTCCGGACCTACTCCAAACCAGCATGCTGGACATAGAGCTGCATTGCTTCTTTTATTATTGAAGTAATGATGTATGCAATGATAGCGGTAAATCTGAAGTTGCAAATGAACTCTTTCAGAGTCAACAAAGTATGTGTGCGGCATGAAGAAGAGGCATGTGGTTAACAAATGACATAGTTCCAATACATTTGAATTTTTATCCCTTGGGATAATTTGACTGTGCTGCGGACTTCCCTTTGGAGACACCTTCATACGCGTTTTGTGGAAACATATAAGATCTTTTATCAACGAGTAAGGAACTCTGAATATGCGATGTAGCCTTTAATTCGATGAGTTCAAGCGTGTCTAGAAGCAAATTGAATACATCCTGAACATTAGCTGTGAGATGGTGATACAAGATGACAAACATAAACAGTGACAATTCTCATTTCAAGAACACATATAAAATGTATCGTTTCTATATACGTACAGGATGTTTTCCCCTTCTGTTGGTGCGAGGAATCAGTCCGCATTGCCTGTGCACTTTTTTGGATTTTTTTTTTGTTTGGACACACTTACGGATTATTTATGTGCTCTTCCACTTGGGCGACAGAACCCGTGTAGTTGTTGGTGAGTATCGTGATTGAAAACTCAAAGCTCGTAAGTTTCTGGGGGTGCTTGTTCACCACCTCCTGATTCAGACCTCCTATGGAGAGTCAAACGTGTGCCAGCATCGTTTGAATTTTGGTCATGTGAATTTGTTCAATTTAGTGCTTTGATCGTGATAGTATTGGTAATTATGGAAACTAAGGGAGAATTTCGGCAAAAAGATGTAGGAATACGTCTTGGTGCAGGAACTGTTGTACATTTGCTAGTATTCTCATTTTCCTGCACCGAATTATTTACAACTGTTATACCAATGGTTTCTGGATCTACAGTCTTCCTGTTTTCGACCTGCACTCTTCGAGATTGAAGCCCTTTTTCTGTTTCTCCGAGACCCTCTAACCAAAAAAATCGCCCAGACCACGTCGCCCCGCTACCCGTGTAGCCGTATCCTACGTGTAATTGATACGTGGTGGTTACAATTAAAGTTCAGCTACACACAGAAGTCCAGCGTGGGCTGTAATTGTCGTGTGCCAGCGGAACTTGGCAGATATTTTAATGCGAAACCGATTCACGTCGGAAAAAAAAATTGTTCCAATTTTGGCGACCAGATGCAAATCTGGCGCTGTGAATGCAAGAAATGTTTTCGTGTGTAATGGATTAGGAACAGGACATGGACAGATAAGGTCACACAAGTGACAAAGGCATAAATTTGAATTTATTATTAACCGCCGTTTACATAATTTGTTCAGTATGAGCACCGGAAAAGTCGACTAGTTTCTATAGAGCGCTAGATTTGCAACTGGAACTAATTCATTTCGGGCATAAATCGGTTCCTCATTAGCGCATTAGCGTATCTACCAAGTTTCGCTACCATACGATAATTACAGTCTACTCTGGATATCCGTGAGTAACTGCATTTTAATTACAACCACCCAACATTTGCAGGAGCCTCAGTTCGTCTCCCACCTCTCTTTCCATGCTTTCTGTGGAGAGTGGGTTGAGACTGCAACAGGACATGATCATGCCACACGCTCAAGCGTGAACATATAATGGAACCGAGTACATATATAAGGAGACAACAAGTTTAATGATTGATGCTATAGTTACGCTCAGAAACGCCGTGAGTGCTGGAGGAGAAGTGGAGAGTAGCGAAAGTACGTGACGACAACAGGTTGAAAGAGACAGAATAGTTCTTTATCGAGGCCCAGTGGGATGTTGACAAGAGGGATGCCAGTGATGGGCTGTAACAGGGAAAAAACGTTGATCGCTAATTGGTGAGAGTCTACTGTACAGCTGTTGTGAGCCTAATACAGCACCAGAGGTCACCAAAAACAGACCCAACAGTTCAGAGGCTTGCGTTTAAATTGTGTACGTCCTATTTAATATTTAACTGCTCCCTAAATTCAAGACACATGGGCAAAGACAGTCGACTTCCCTCAAGTCATCTGGAAATGTTACTTTCTCAGAGTCGCAGTTAATATGAAAAGCCATTAAAAGCTAAAGTAGCGTAGAAGTCCATGAATGGTTGGCATAAAAACTGATTGTGCTTGCTGGGCAGAAGACGATATCGAACGCGAAACCACTTTGCCCTGGGCGCTGGAGAGCTTTGGGTGTGCGAGACTCCTTCCCTGGCACTCGTTAGCTGGCGGATAGGTTTTGCTATAGTGTTACACAACATTGGTTAGATGTTATGTGTCAGTGAACTTGTTCGTTTTGATTTGTTTTTCCATACCCAGGAACATTTTGTGGCTTATCCGTTTCAGAGAAAATAACGTTCGAGTAAGATACAGTCGTAAATACCACAAAGTTAATCAGAATGTATCGTAATCGGGGTGCGATAATTGTAATAAAGAACAGTCTTATCCTGACCAAGGTTTGTTTATTCATGGTCGGATACCCTTTGTTGTTTTCAATCCTGCTAATGATGCACATAATGTATGGGAGAGGTTGGATATGCGACAGGCATAGGGGTGAAGGTCTATAGGGTAGGGAGTGAGGGGGGGGGAGGTCAATTGTGTTTGAGGAGCGCAAACTAGATCTCGATCAGCTCTTTACAGCAACTTACGAAATCAGCTCGCGGAAGCACAAGATAATAGCAGCATTTTAAACCCATAAGGCAAACGCCTTGTACCAATGCCACCGTAGAGCATTATCCAATACGGTATGTATTGAAAGTGTTTCTAGGATTCGAGGACGTGAAGCGTGTTCCATTTGCTAATGGCGGCCATTTGAAGTCTCAGTTCTGCTGGAGGGATGTCTGCAAGTTATAACAACCAAGATTCAGGAGTTTCTGTATCAAATGGTTCAAATGGCTCTGAGCACTATGGGACTCAACTGCTGTGGTCATAAGTCCCCTAGAACTTAGAACTACTTAAACCTAACTAACCTAAGGACAGCACACAACACCCAGCCATCACGAGGCAGAGAAAATCCCTGACCCCGCCGGGAATCGAACCCGGGAACCCGGGCGTGGGAAGCGAGAACGCTACCTCACGACCACGAGATGCGGGCGTTTCTGTATCAACTAGACGTTTACGTACCACATTGGGTCAAGCGAAATACAAGACTCTACCTCCATTTGGGTAACATTTGTCCTGATCTCCATAGTTAAGTGACGGATTTATGATTTTTACGCAAGTACGTGATACTCTGAAGTATTTAAGAGTTCAACTCGGCTGTAACGCGCATTTAACAAACCTTTGAGTACCCCAACTGGTGGACGAATGTGTCAGCACTGCTAACAGACACATCTACTTGTGCAGCGAGGTGTTTGTTAGCGATCTGTCGACCACCTCGAATGAGAGAGTCCGCTCATTGCAACATTGCAGGAGTCGCAGCTAAGAGCCGTCGGCCGGCACACCTTGCAATGATGACACACTCCTCGCCCAACGACTCAGCGTGCATGGTTCGCTGCCAGCTATTCGCAGACATTCTGCAAGAGCCTTGGAATATCTGCGATGCTCTGATTTACCGCCAAAAGAAAGTTAATGGCACCTCTCTGCTTGGAACGCGCCTTCGTTACAGACACCATTTTGAAGGCTAAGTATAGCACCACCAAGTATCGGAGCTCCATGAAACTGTAGGGGCTGAAGCGCGAATATTCCACGATGTCCCGCATTTTTTTAACCGAAACTGGACGAAGAAAAATATGTGTTGCAATAATTATTGAATGCGCCTCGTATTTGCAAAGGAATGTGCTATTCACGTGCACTGAAGCGCCAAAGAAACTGGTGTAGGCATGCGTATACAAATGCAGAAATATGTAAATAGGCAGAATACGGCGCTGCGGTCGGCAACGCCTGTATAAGACAAGAAGTATCTGCGCAGTTGTTAGATCGGTTACAGCTGATACAAGGGCAGGTTATCAAGATTTAAGTGAGTTTGAAGTTGCTGTTATAGTCAGTGCACGAGCGATTGGACGAGGCATCTCCGAAGTGACGATGAAGTGGGGATTTTCCCGAACGACCATTTCAGGAGTTTACCGTGAATATCAGGAATCCGGTAAAACATCAAATCTCTGACATCGCTGCAGCCGGAAACAGATCCTGTAAGAACGGCACAAACGACGACTGAAGAGAATCGTTCAGCGTGACAGAAGTGTAGCTCTTCCGCAGATTTCTTCAGATTTGAATGCTGGGCCATCATCAAGTGTGAGCGTGCGAACCATTCAACGAAACATCATCGATATGGGCTTTCTGAGCCGAAGGCCCATTCGTGGACACATAACTTCACGCCCCGCCTGGGTCCGTCAACACCGAAATTGGACTATTGATGACTGAAAACATGTTACCTGGTCGGACGAATCTCGTTTCAAATTGTATCGAGTAAATGGATGTGTACGGGTATGGAGAAAACTTCGTGAATCTATGGAACCTGCATGTCAGCAGGGGTTGTTGAAGATGGTGGAGGCTCTGTAATGGTGTGGGATGTATGCAGTTGGAGTGATATGGGACCCCTGATACGTCTAGATATGATTCTGACAGGTGACACGTACGTAAGCATCCTGTCTGATTACCCGCGTCTGTTCATGTCCGTTGTGCATTCCGACGGACTTGGTAAATCCAACAGGACAATACGACACCCGACACGTCCAGGATTGCTACAGAGTGCCTGCTGGAACACTTCTCTGTGTTTAAACACTTCCTCTGGCCACCAAACTCGGCAGACGTGGCCGGCCGCTGTGGTCGAGCGGTTCTAGGCGCTTCAGTCCGGAACCACGCGGCTGTTACGCTGGCAGGTTCGAATCCTGCCTCGGGCATGGATGTGTGTGATGTTCTTAGGTTAGTTAGGTTTACGTAGTTCTAAGTCTAGGGGACTGATGACCTCAGACGTTAAGCCCCATAGTGGTTGGAGCCATTTGAACTATTCGCCAGACATGAACATTATTGAGCATCTCTGGGACGTCTTGCAACCTGCTGTTCAGAACAGATCTCCACCGTCTCGTGCTCTTACTGATTTATAGACAGCCCTGTAGGATTCATGGTGTCAATTCCCTCCAGCTCTACTTCAGACATTAGTCGAGTCCATGCCACGTCGTGTTGCGGCACTTCTGCGTGCTCGTGGGGGCCCTACACTACCTTAGGCAAGTGCGCCAGTTTGTTTGACTCTTCAGTGTATTTCGGATAGACCATTTCAAACTGAGGGGATTCAAGATGACGGCCCGAATTTAATCATAGGCGCTGGACACCACGTTTGTAGGTCAACAGCAGCATCGGGCAATCAGCTTCTACCCCTGGCGTTCCAGTTAGACATAGGGTGGGGCAGACGGACGCGGGCCCGGATCCTCTGCCTGGGGGGGAAGCCCAACCATTAGCTGTCAGCTGGCTGCTGGACCCTGGGAGGACGCCGCCAAACAAGGCGCCGCAACGCGGAAGCGCGGGCCGCCATCTGTGTGCTAATGCGGACCCTGCACCCGTGCCATTAGGCACGGCCTCCCGTTACTGGCAGCTGCTTGCCTATCTGCCTACTCATCCGTGTGAATCAGGCCCGGCCCTGTGTGACGTTCAAGAGCTCTATCATCTGCATACACGCCGTCTCCCGTCTCCTCAGCTATGCAGAAAACTTTCCAACTGTCGTTACCCTAATGTTGTCCTCGTCATTAGCAACAACAACCGTATTCATTAAGGCTGGTGCATCCGCGAGGACTACAAATTAGGTAATTATCCTACTGGAAGTTCCCACCGTGCCGGGGAAAATACACCGAAGAGCCGAAGAAACAGGTACAGCTTCCGAAATTCGTGTAGGGTCCCCGTGAGCACGTAGAAATGCCGCAACGCAACGTGGTATGGACTCGGCTAATATCTGACGTAGTGCTGGAGGGAATGGACACCATAAATTCCGTAAGAGTACGAGGGGATGGAGATTTCTTCTGATGAGGACGTTGCAGGGCATCCCAGATATGCTCAACGACTTCCATGTCTGGGGAGTTTGGTGGCCAGAGGAAATGTTTAAACTCAGAAGAGTGTTACTGCAGCCACTCTGTAGCAATTTCTAATCGCATGTGGTGTCGCATTGTCCTGCTGCAGTTACCTAAGTCTATCGGAATTCACAGTGGACATGAATGGATTTAGGTGCTCAGACAGGATGCTTACGAATGTGGCACCTGTAAGAGCCGCAGTTGCCAGCCAGGCAATATCTTTCCAATCATCAACAGTCCAATGTCGGTGTTGACGGGCCCTGGCGAGGCGTAAAGCTTTGTGTCGTGCAGTCATCAAGGGTACACGAGTGAGCCTTCGGTTCCGAAAGCCCATTCCGATGATGTTTCGTTGAATGGTCCGCACGCTGACACTTGTTGATGGCCCAGCATTGAAATCTGCAGAAATCTACGGAAGGGTTGCACTTCTGTCACATTGAACGATTCTCTTCAGCCGTCGTTGGTCCCACTTTTGAAGAATCGTTCCCGGTCGCAGCTGTGTCAGAGATCTGATGGTTTGCCGGATTTTTTATATTCGCGGTACACTCGTGAAATGGTCGTACAGGAAAATCCCCACTTCATTGCTACCTCGGAGATGCTGTGTCCCATCGCTCGTTAGCCATCTATAAGACAACGTTTAAACTCAAATACTGATAACCTGCCATTGTAACAGCAATAATATCTGCGGCAAACACTTGTTGTCTTTTATAGGCCTTGCCGCCCGCAGCGCTATATTCTGCCTGTTTACATATATTTGCATTTGAATACGTACGCCTATACCAGTTTCTTTGGCGCTTCAGTGTAATAAGCATGAAGGGACGCAGGTGGTCCGCAGCAATGTTCACGTAGTCCACAGGTGTTGTGGTGCCTTCGATTACTGTCACAGGTCCCACGACGAAAGCGCAGATGACTGTCCCTCACAGCTGTAGTTGATACCCGTATTTTGTAGTTCAAACGACTCTAAGCACTATGGGACCTAACATCTGAGGTCATCAGTCCCCTAGACTTAGAAGTACCTAAACCTAACTAACCTAAGGACACCAGACACATCCATCCATGCCCGATGCAGGATTCGAACCTGCGACCGCAGCAGCAGCGCGGTTCCGGACTGAAGCGCCTAGAACCGCTCGACCGAATCGGGCGGCCCCGTATTTTATAATAAAGTATTGTACGTTACCTCGGGCAACTGGCCTTTACACTTTATGAAAGCAATAAAGTACTTGACAATACTTTACTCACATACACTGGCGAAAAAGAATTGTAAAATAAAGAAGGAACGGAAGTTGGTAGGGGTGTTTCTACTGCTGAAACATGATGTCTATTCCTGTTTCACGCCAGTCGCACGAGAGTGGCGCAAATAGCGCCACTATGAGGATGCAAATCACGTTTGCTTTAAATACACGCTGTAATAACTTTAGTTACCTTCGAGATTGGACGTAGTGAATTGACATTAGTCAAAAATGCCTTTAAGGCGACAAAGACACCATTATCAACATCTCACAGAGTTTTAAGGAGGTTTTTAATAGGGCTACGAGAAGCTGGATGTTCTTTTTGCGATATTGCAGAAACACTTGGCACGAATGTAGCCACATTGTTAGCAGCGGTGATCACGAGAATGTACGGTCGCAAGAAGACGGGGCGCCGAACGGCCACGCGGCGCTACCCAGAGGGAAGACCATTGTGTTCGGCATATGTCTCTGACGTTTCATACGAGCTTGCAGCAGCAATTTAAGCAGTAGTTGACACTATGGACGCAAAAGACTGTTACAAATAGGTTACTTCAACGACACCTCCTTTACAGATGAACCACATCTTCCCAAAATTCTAGCAATGAACCGAAGACGACCAACCGCCTTCCCCACAACTGCCATTACATGCTTGTCCCACTTCATATCGCTCTGCAATGTTACGCCCAAATATTTAATCGACGTGACTGTGCCAAGCGCTACACTACTAATGGAGTATTCAAACATTACAGGATTCTTTTTCCTATTCATCGGCATTAATTTACATTTATCTATATTTAGAGTTAGCTGCCATTTGCAATGGCTACCTCGCACTTGTATTAACCTGTGATCTTGCAATGTTAATCACTTACATATAAAAATGGTTCAAATGGCTCTGAGCACTATGGGACTTAACATCTGAGGTCATCAGTCCCCTAGAACTTAGAACTACGAGTACTTAAACCTAACTAACCTAAGAACATCACACACATCCATGCCCGAGGCAGGATTCGAAAAAAAGGGGCTCTGAGCACTATGGGACTTAACATCTATGGTCATCAGTCCCCTAGAACTTAGAACTACTTAAACCTAACTAACCTAAGGACATCACACAACACCCAGTCATCACGAGGCAGAGAAAATCCCTGACCCCGCCGGGAATCGAACCCGGGAACCCGGGCGTGGGAAGCGAGAACGCTACCGCACGACCACGAGCTGCGGACGCAGGATTCGAACCTGCGACCGTTGTGGTCGCGCGGTTCCAGACCGTAGCGCCTAGAACCGCTCGACCACACTTGCCGGCACTTACATATATTACTTAGACAAATGTACTCCAGTGATTTCATTGCTCTACGTTAATTATTTTTTGATGTTGCGATTTTTTTCCGTCAGTGTAGTTTGATTTTTCTAGAATTCATTTTAAATAAATCACAAAAAGATCACAAAAGTTGGTCACTATTTTGTGTATAACGCATCGGCTGATTAGCTAAACCGTGAACTGACAACTCGTTTTTGAACGCAACCTATCCTCAAATGAAAATTTTGCCAGTGAATTAAAAAATGCAACGTCTAATTTGACCATTTTGTTAACACAGTTGAAAATTTAATGCTGCAAAAACTTAATATAAGTATTGATCTTTACGCAGAAATTTCGGTATTAAATAACATGATCAAATGTATACTTTTGAATGTTTTTCAGAATTATCCACTGCAAAGAAGCCAAGAAATATCTAATAAGACAAATGATTTTAGAAATTTCTAAGAATTAATTTCATTTTAGTATTCCCGCCGCATCAGCATCCACAGTGTTTTTTTCTTTTTTTTTTTTTTTGTTATGAAGACAGGGTACATCAAAAGGCATGTTACTGGGTTTGGTGGTAGTTAGAGGAATACCTTTGCAGCGTATTTTGCTAGTAAACATAGAGCATCTCCTGAAAATGAAAGAAAATTATGTTTACTGACAGGAATATACAGGGTGAGCACAAAGTCTTCCCCTGAATATAACAGTTTATTACAGAATAACCGTTTGACATAATAATTTACATTTGATGCCTTTAAATAGGTCAGTGTTACTAGGTTTTCTTTTTTTTACCACTTACGTTAGTAAACCTCAACGTGTGCTCCTTTGGTATCTCGGAGAATATCGAGGCGGTATTCCAGTTCCCGCCAGGTGTTTCGTAATATGCGTTCTGTCACAGTACCCACAGCAGCTTGTATCCTAGCCTTCAGTTCGTCGACGTCAGCAACTGGTGTGACGAAGACTCTGTCCTCAATATAGCCCCAGAAAAAAAAGTCAAGGCGCGTAATGTCTGGAGAGCGGGGTGGCCACGGTGTTGGACCGTTCCTTCCAATCCACCGATCCGGACATTACTCTCCTCTCCAGACATTACGCGCCTTGACTTTTTTTTCTGGGGCTATATTGAGGACAGAGTCTTCGTCACACCATTTGCTGACGTCGACGAACTGAAGGCTAGGATACAAGCTGCTGTAGGTACTGTGACAGAACACATGTTACGAAACACCTGGCGGGAACTGGAATACCGCCTCGACATTCACCGAGCTACCAAGGGAACACACGTTGAGGTTTACTAACGTAAGTGGTCTTTAAAAAAAAAACTAGTAACACTAGCCTACGTAACGGCATTAAATGGAACTTATTATGTCAAACGGTTATTCAAATGGTTCAAATGACTCTGAGCACTATGGGACTTAACAGCTGTGGTCATCAGTCCCCTAGAACTTAGAACTACTTAAACCTAACTAACCTAAGGACATCACACACATCCATACCCGAGGCAGGATTCGAACCTGCGACCGTAGCAGTCGCGCGGTTCCGGACTGCACGCCTAGAACCGCGAGACCACCGCGGCTGGCAAACGGTTATTCTGTTATAAATTTTTATAATCAGGGTAAGACTTTGTGCTCACCCTGTACATTGTCTCCTTTACTCCTTGTCTATCTTGTGTAGTCTAAACTGCCTACTTCCCCTTCACCTTTCAGAGACGCTACCACGCAAACGCAGCATTTTCCAACACATGTTTGCTAGCAAAATATCGTCACTTGGTAACTATCTACCAAGCACCCCGCCTTGTTACATACCTTTTGACACTTCCTGTATTAAGTGGCGGGACGGAAGAAACAAAGCCCTTCTGAATTTGATAAGAAATGAGTTATCTATTTATCGAAACATAAATATAGACTGCAAAGGTACTATAAAGTTGTTTAACAGTGACAATTATTTCCTAAATACAGCTAAAAGCAATAAAATATATTTTCGAACCAACGCTGAGGTGACAGAAGTCATGGAATACCATCTAAGATCCTATCGAACCTCCTGTTGCCCGGCGTAGTATACCAGCTCGGTGTGACATGAACTGAACAAGTCGTTGGAAGTCCTTCGCAGAAACATTGAGCAATGCTTCCAATATAGCCGTCCATAAGTGCGAAAGAGTTGCAAAATAAATGTTAGATGGCGTTCATGTCGGGCGATCTGCGTGGCCATAACATGCGCTCGAATTGTCCAGAATATTTTTCAAATAAATCGCGAACGATTGTGACCCAGTGACATTGTCATCCATAAAAATTCCATCGCTGTTTAAGGAACATTAGGTACATGGATGGCTGAAAATAGTCTCCAAGTAGGTGAAAATAACCATTTCCAGTCAATGATTGGTTCAGTTGGACCAGAGAACCCACTCCATTCCATATAAACACAGCGTACGCCATTATGGAGCCACCACCAGCACGCACAGTGCCATGTTGACGAGTTTTGTCCCTGGCTTTGTGGGTTCTGCGCCACACTCGAACCCTACCATCAGCTCTTAGAACTGAAAACGGGATTCATCTGACCAGGACATGGTTTTCCAGTCGTCTAGCGTCCAACCCATAAGATCACGAGCCCAGGAGAGGCGCTGCAGGCGATATCGTGCTGTTAGCAAAGGCTCTCGAGTCGGTCGTCTGCTCCCATAGTCCATTAACGTCAGTTGTCGCCGCACTGTCCAAGCGTATACTTTCGTCGTACGTCCCACATTGATTTCTGAGGTTATTTCACGCGGTGTCGTTTGTCTGATAGCATTAACAACTCTATGCAAATGCCGCTGCCCTCGATCGTTAAGTGAAGGCCGACGGCCACTGCGTTGCTAGTCGTCAGAGGTAATGCCTGAAATTTGGTATTCTCGGCACACTCTTGACACTGTGGATCTCGGAATATTGAGTTACCTAACGACTTCCGAAATGGTATTTCCCATGTGTCAAGCTCCACCTACCGTTCCCTCTTCAAAGTCTGTTAATTCCCGTCGTGCAGTCGTAATGACGTCGGAAACCTTCTCACATGAATCACCCGAGTAGAAATGACAGCTCTGGCAATGAATTGCCCTTATATACGTTGTGTAAGCGATACTATCGCCATTTCCATATGTGCGTATCGCTATCCCACGGCTTTGCTCACCTCACTGTAGATAATACATTATTTTGGCAGAACGGTGGAATTTTAATGGCTGACAGTGCGTCATTTCACCGGACCACAATTGTTCGGGATTGTTTTGAAGAACATTTTGCATAATTCGAGCGAATCATTTGGCCACCTAGATAGCTCACCATAAATCCCACTGAACATTTATGGGACATAATCGAGAGGTCAGTTCGGGCACAAATTCCTTCACCGGCAACAGTCTGACGATTTTCGACTGCTATAGAGGCAACATGCCTCAAATAATTCTGCGGGGGAGTCCGCCTGCTTAGCTGAGTAGTAACGTGCTTGCCTCCCATGCAGCTGGCCAGGGTTCGATTTCCGGCCGAGTTGTCCTCATCATCATTTCATCCTCATCACCGGCACGCAAGTCACCCAATGTTGCGTCGGCTGAAAGAAGACTTGCACTTGGCGGCCAAACTTCCATACCGGCGCCTCCTGGGCAACAATGCCGTACGATCATTTCATTTCAATTTTTCTGAAGGGGACTTTCAATGGCTTTTTGAGTCCATGCCATGTCAAGTTGCTGCGCTATGCCGGCCAAAAGGACGTCCGACACAATATTAGGGGGTATCCCATGACTTTTCTCACCTCATCGTACTCGTAGTATAAACATGCTTAGGCAAAGGCAGCGACAGTAGTAAGAAAATCTATTCCTGTGTGGGAAAAATTTGGAAGTTTATGGTAAGGTCTTATGGGACCAATCTGCTGAGGTCATCGGTCACTAAGCCTACACAGTACTTAATCTAGGCGCTTCAGTCCGGAACCGCGCGACCACTACGGTCGCAGGTTCGAATCCATTACGCACACTGCAAGTCTTTTTATTTCATCTTGAGGTTAGTAAACTGGGAGGAAGAAACCTTACTGCATTTTTCGAGATTTAGTTAAACAGCGTCTGCTGAAAAATAGGCACCATACAAGCAGAGGATGTAACTGGGAAAGAGTATGTGTTAAAGAAAACGGCAATAGGCTGCCCTATGGGCTGTGAGCAATACCGTCTTTGAGCACAGTAGCAAAATTTTATCGCAAATTGTCTCCAGAAACATTTTGGATTTTCAGGTACATGTTAAGGCCGTCAGTCTCAACAAATAAATAAATCACATTTGTTGACGACACAGAGTGAAACAGAAAACAGCTAACTTCTCAGTTCTTTTTTTTTTTCTCAAAACAAATTCAGCGGGTTTTCTTCCTGCAGTCTCTGTACCATTGACGTTCATTGATACTACATGAATACTCTGCAAATCACATTGAAGTGCCTGGCAGAGGGTTCATCGACTGCTGTCAAGATTGTTCGTCCTGGAAAATAAATGGAAATGCCATGTGGCTAGGGCCTCCCATCGGGTAGACGTTCGCCTGGTGCAAGTATTTCGAGTTGACGCCACTTCGGCGACTTGCGTGTCGATGGGGGTGAAATGATGATGATAAGGACAACACAACACCCAGTCCCTGAGCGGAGAAAATCTCCGACCCAGCCGGGAGTCGAACCCGGAGAAAATAAATGAAATCGGTAAAGCTCAAAGAAGTTTGAAACCGGACGTGGAGTCCCAGCAAGTCCTTCACAGTTATCCATTTTTTATTTTTTTTTATATTTATTTTTATTAATTTTATTTGTTTTTTTTTTATTTATTTAGTTTGAGATGACGCGGTTACCTATGAGTAGGTGCACCCTCTCTCTCCCTGTCCCGAGAAAGAAATGGAGATGTATACTACCCCATAAAATTTCTGTCTGTCTAAAATGAAATGGATTAAGGGTTACTATTTCAAACTATAGTTGTGGTGTTAGACACTGAGTGAACTAGTGACTAGAAATGTCCAGTGGTAGATCAACTGTCCTAGGGAAGCTTTTATTCGTTACATCTGTGATGGACAGTAAGGATTTCCAAGTAACGTGTTCACAATACATCCGGTATGTTGTCGCGTTTACTGCTGTGGAATGCAGAAAACAAACATGTCATTGATTCAGCAGAACTCGCATTGTTTACTCATGAGTCGACATTGACGTCATTTACAAAAGAGCTCTGGCTCAGTTGGACAAGCAAGGCTTCATGACCAGAGGTTGGCCAAAATCTATGAGACTGGAGACAAACTATGGCAATTTAGGGAGAATATCTTCCACACAATTCCGAAGACAGCAAAGACAGATAAATCGGAAAATTACCGTACAATCAGCCTAATAGCTCTTGAAGAATCGAAAAGAAAATTTAGGATCTGTTAAATGACAGTTAGGTAGCTGCATAGGACTTTTCGACCTAAAAAAGCGTTCTACAGCGGAAAATGTTGCAAGAAGTTTGCAGTTCTCAGAAAAATAGGTATAAGATAAAGGGAAAGAAGGGTAGTATACAGTACGTATAAGAGCGAAGAGAGAGCACTAATAATGGCAGACCCAAACGGAAATTCTCGGATTAAAAACGGTGTATGGCAGGGGCGAAGACTTTCTACCCTACTGTTCAACCTGGAGATCGAAGAAGCAATGAAGGAATGTGAGAAAGGTTCAGGAGTGGGATTAATATTCAGATACGATTCGCTCGTGGCATTGCTATCGTCAACAAAACTGCGGATGAATTACAGCTCCTCTTGAATGGAATGAACAATCTAGTAAGCACGCAATGTAGGTTACGAGTAGACAAATGAAAGACGACAGCAAGGAGGAGTTGTAGAAAGGAGATTAACAACACATTGAAACATCAAAGTTTGGAACCACGGATCAGATGAACACAAGAATTCTGCTATCTTTGAAGCAAAATAGCGCATCGCGAACGAAGTAAGGAAAATACAATATAGGTAAGAAGATACAGCACAGGTAACGGGAACATGCCTCGCTAAAAGAAGTCTAGTAATATCAGACGTAGCCCTTATAGTTCTTTATTTGAGGAAGAAATTTCTGCAGATTTAGTTATCGAGCGCAGTATTGCATGGAAAGGAATCAAAGACTGTGGAAAAATGTAGCAAAAGAGGATCAAAGTGTTTGATATGTGGTGTTGCAGAGGGATGCTGAAAATTTAGTGGACTGATAAAAAACGGGGAGGCTATCCACAGAATCGTCGGAAATCAATGTAGAAAACACTTCTTTCACGGAGATACACGATGATCGGCATGCGGTGATAACCTAGTCGTTGAACGCGATTACTTGTGAGCTTTAGAGGGCAAAAACTATAGAGGAAGAAAGAGATTGAATAGGTAGTAGAAATAATTGAAGATAAAATATCTTCAACTCCATAAGCTACGGCATGTAGAATATTATAATTAAAAGCAGATTTCGTGGTGATTTATTCTTTTATTAACAACACGTTTCTTACTGGTGCATCTTCAGATTTCGTATAGGGATAACAAAATAAGGAGGAATTAGTCTATGGTCATAGAATGCACGATGAGGAATTGTTACCAACCTTAAAATTTTCCTTTTACAACATTTTAAAAACCATGGAACGGCTCTGTGCTAGAATGAAACATGCGTCAAACAAGATAAACCCGAGGAGGCCTAGACGAAAACAACTAATATAATATCGTGTAATAGTGGGCTAGATTGCCTAGAATCTCAGCATGTCCTTTACGCACAAAGTTACGAATCATGACGGGCATCTTAATTATTTACATTTACAATCGCATGTTGAAAACAATGCTTGAATACACAGTAGAAATAATTAAGGATAAAATATCTTCTACTCAGAACGCCTGAATTGAAGACGGTCGATATTTTTGAACAGTTGATATTTTTAGAAAGTCCACAACAGTAACGCAATTATGCATGCTTCATCATCTCACCCATATCACCACAAAGTATTTTTTAGATCAATGACTAACCGCCTCTGCAGCCTCCACCCTCAGCACTTTATCTATAAACAGAGAGCTTGATAACTTAAAGTTTATTTCAGCTAGTAATGGTTACAGCCGCGGATGTTAGATAGGCTGTATAAAAGAAAATTACCAATAACAGAAATAATGCGCAATCAAATCTGTTGTCATTACCACAGAGATACATAAGCTCCCATTAGTGGGAAAATTATCGTATCAATTAGCTAAATTCAAAGTTCTATACATCACCGCATAATAAAGATAAGTACTTTATGTGCGTAATTGCTGTTAACAAAAGAAAGTCAATAAAGCAGCGCTTTTCATTTGCTGAACACCTGAAGATTAAAAGTCACCAGCCACCCACGCTCGATTACCTTTGCATCTTACAGTGTGCTCGTCAATGCAAAAATCTTGATTCATTGGAAAACTTGTAAGTCCCTAAACGTATGTGTATGCTCGACGAACAATTGCTGAACGATCGGCTCACTCGTAAGAACCAAAGCTATTATGATTCAATTACGTAAGTTTTTAAGATTTTTGTATAATTTGGTTATGCTCTTCTAATGGGGTTTTATTTCGCCTTATTAATTTTCTTCCTCATTCCAATAGTATAGACGATTCATCAGTGGCCAACATCAATGAACCGGTTTTCGCAGACCACGTGTAACAACGATTTGTGTGGTTGGGTGGTTGGAGACAAACTGCTGTAGGTGCTTCATTTTGTTACATAAGTGAACGGCCGAAGTCCCTCAAACCTCCAATCAAAAGGATGGACATACAATTGCCCATTTGTGGCGTGTATTGACGCTTGGATGATTTCGCTCGTCTCTGCTCCTCTCAAACACTCGCACGTTCATTAAAGCGTTACGTGGGTACAATGCCATCAGGCAGCTATCCAGCTTCGCTTTAGGCAGTAAGTCATGGTTTTGGATTATCAGTGAATTTCTAAACCTTTCAGTATCTCTCTTTTAATTTTTTTCAGCATATATTATAGATTAATTTTTTTAATGCTGCTCGGAGACAAGTGGTGAGCATTTGGAGGTATTGTTTTGGTATGTCTTGTTGACAATCGTATACAGTATTTGTCACAGGTTAACCGCAACACTATCACAAACTCGGAAATGTCATATCATAATGACTGAAACGTTAGTTCATCTTAGTTTGTCTAAAGCAGTGAAATCAATAATAGTTGACAAGTGTTTGCCCAGTGGTGTGAATGATTCTGAAATGTCGAGAATTGCAATTACATAAGCAGATCCTGTGTTTGTGTTGTCATAACATCACCCGTAAGCATGACAGCAATGAAAAATAATAAAAAAACGATTAGGGGCAGCGATGTTATAAATGCTACTCGTGATAAAGGTTTATTTACAGAATGAAATTTCACTCTGCAGAGAAGTGTGGGCTGATATAAAATTTCCTGCTGACTAAAATTGTGTGCGAACCGGAACTCGAACTCGGGACTTTTGAGTGCAAGTCCCGCAAGTTTCGCAGGACAACTTCTGTGAAGTTTGGAGGTTGGAGACGAGGCACTGGCGGACGTGAAGCTGTGATGACGGGTTGTGAGTCATATTTGGGTACCTCAGTTGGTAGAGCACTTGCCCGCTAAAGGCAAAGGTCCCGAGTTTGAGCCAAGGTCCGGAACACAGTCTTAATTAGCCAGGAAGTTTAAGTTCGTTGTTTAGGTTCTGGAAATAGCTGTCAGTCCGGTTAAAGAACATATGTTGCGGATATCATTCTATGTGATGTCCTGTCTATCGTTGTTAACTTTCTCCTCTTTCCTTTACAGATGCGACACGAATCTTTGTGTAAGAAAAGATGAGCAGTAGAAGCTATTACTTTACATAGACTGCCACGTGCCCCCTGTAGAAGTTGAAATACATATATTTTTTCCAAGGTCAGCTTGTTTGTGTCACTACGTCGTACCAATATGATCTGACGGATACTGGCGTGGTTAGAAAGCCACTTTCGAACATAGCACTGCTGTACAACAGTCCATGGACATTGTGAGCATCACAGGACTATTGTAAGCCTTACTGTTACTTTCTTTATTTGTGGGGCCATAGTGTCTGTTGTTGCTTTACAATTATTAAAAGTATTTCTAAGCCGTTTTTCATGTACGGTGCCGTAAAAGAGGGAAACTTTATGATTAAGGTATTACTTTGTGACAAAAGCGCACTTCAGCTTTTTTTCCTTAAATATTGTAACCTGGGTTAACAAGCAACAGATATCTCTCCGGTAGTGTGTGTTCTTGCATAGTGCTGCCATTAGTGGTGGAAGCTACAAGTACGTGCGTTGTATCTGAGCTGGTCACCTGTGGAAAAACGTGTTTGTGGAGTACAATTTATTTGTGCTGACCCTTGTGTAAGAAAGCGAAAAAAATTTGTTTCCGTAGATTGAAGGGGGAGCGCTGTGACAGCACAGACACCTGTAAAAACAAGTGTAACAGTTGAAATTGTAGAAAATAATTCTCATTAATGAAATTAGGATCATTTGTGAATGGTTTATTAAAAGAAACAATGTTTTATTTCCCATAACTTTGTTTCCAAATATAGCATACAGCTGTTGAGAATATTGTATTAAATATGTAATATTCTGTTTTCTCTCATTCCACAAACTTGAAATTAAGTGTCAAACTGTTTGATGCAACTACCTTCCTGGCGGAGGACTGTGTTAAATGTGTTTTGACTTCGTTTTTTTCTCCTCGTGCGCTTCCACTGAACAGCTACATAAAAAAGTGTACAACGGTTTTATTTAGTAAGTAACGCTGCTCAATTCAGGTCGCTTATTTTTTTTCTTCCTTATATTGTTTCGATGAGTGTAAGCCAATAGTTATAACGATTTTAAGAAGATTTGCAGATTAAATCTCACCAAACTGGCAAACTCTGTGGCAGATGTTTTTCTGCGTATGGACTGAAGAATTGAAGAAAACTCTATACACTGGGCAAATCTGAAACAAAGTTGTAGCTGCATGTAAAAAAAAACAAAAAAAACGCCAGCTTACCTTCGTGAAAGATTACCTGAAATCTACTTCTACTTCCCCTGGCTTAGACCTTATAAGTTTGTCCTGATCTCAAGGGTAAATTCGTGACAATTAATACACCATTTTCCAAATAGCTCATTGCATAAAAAACTTTATTGCTATGAAAATTAAAGACTTAGGGTCAAAAATTCTCGTAAATTTCGAAATTAAATGTCACGGTATATATTTTTATAAGGTTATAGTACAAAAAAGTGTCACATTTACGGGAGTGATAAATGCGTGATTATTTTATTATAAGCTTTCCATTTGTCCGGAAAGGAACTTATTTACACGCCCGGCTTGCTTCTAGATCTAAATCAATTGTTTTGGAATGATATTGACGTGTGATTTTTACTTGCAGGATTTTTCTCTTGTGTCATCTTTCATCTGGATGTATCTGTATGCAACTTTTTGAAGTAGTGCTGCGTTTGGCACTGGTGGTTTTGGCCTAATTACAATTTTACCCGCAGTATTACACATCTTTTGACGTAAACCACGACAAAATATTTCACCACTAAATTTCATTACTATTCTCTTTGCTAAACGCATGTATGATGTGTGCTGTTGCTGCTAATTCTGGTTTTCACTTAATCGAAAACGCATTATTTTGATCTACTTTTTACCATATGTGTACTATATCGTTTTATTTGCTTCCAAATGTATTTAGGTAAAAGGTGTTTGCTATGAAATAGTGAGGGAACAATTGGCTTAAATTGAGGGGCGGAGGGAGGAGGGAGGGGAAGGGAGATGAGTAAAATGTGGCTAATACAGAACGCAAAGTAGGCGAAGGTCTAATTTTCTCCACCTTTAATTTTTACTAAATTTTGCAACAATATAAAAAAGTGTCACCTCTAATCTCGTCTTAACAACGACGTGGCTCTCGCCAATATCAAACATCACTCGCGCAAAATCATGGAGAAATTAGAATTCAAGTGCCAGTTACGTGAAGATTGTCGAAGAAAATTAGTTATAATTAACTCTCTTGTTGTAGTCCTTCGTAATTTCTTTGTCTTCTTGGCTCTGTTGTCTAGAAGATAACTGACTGCACCAAGTTGGCCGGCCGGTGTGGCCGTGCGGTTCTAGGCGCTTCAGTCTGGAACCGCGTGACCGCTACTGTCGCAGGTTTGAACCCTGCCTCGGGCATGGATATGTGTGATGTCCTTAGGTTAGTTTGGTTTAAGTAGGTCTAAGCTCTAGGGGACTAATGACCACAGATGTTAAGTCCCATAGTGCTCAGTGCCATTTTTGCCCCAAGTTACAAACAGATATTCGCACTTTGCATCTGGGTATAACATTAACACGTATAGTAATAGTTGCAGCTGTAAATATCAAACTTACTGAATCTTGCTGGCTCAACTCTACAATTAGGCAGCATTTATCGAAGCAACATATTCTTCTTCTCTTCAGCTCGCAGGCAGACTCACACACCCCTTACCGACAGCAAGTAACTCGCTCCAAAATAAGTCAACTCAAGAAGAATGGAGATACAAAACGCTCAAAGTATAGCGATGTTACAAAATTTCAATTCTGCATCCAGAGAGTTTATATATGATTAGTTCTTCCTTTCATAAATGCTTTTAAATTACCGTCCAGAATAAATTACAAAAATAACAATAATAACATTAATAACTATTAATTCCAAACGTCTCTTCAAAACGTGCAAAATATCTTTTTAGTATATTTGGTTTTTTAGTTAAGAATAATTCATTCCAGTTTTTTCATAATTAGATAGGGATAACATATTACCTTATCGTTTGTTCGCTTAAAATGGTTTAAATGGCTCTAAGCGCCATGGGACTTAAAATCTGATGTCGTCAGTCCTCTAGACTTAAAACTGCTTAAAACTAACTAACCCCAGGGACATCACACACATCCATGCCCGAGGCAGGATTCGAACCTGCGACCGTAGCGGTGGCGCGCTTCCAGACTGTAGCGCCTAGAACCGCTCGGCCACATCGGCCGGCTTTGAAAGGTAAAAAAAAGAACAAAATTGTCAGTTTCTTTCATTCCAGACAGTTGTGTTAAATTGAAACGAAACGCCCACGGTAAAATAAATACGCACGTTGTAGCAGTTGCAGACACGGATCTGTTAGTGTTTGCAGAGGGGTCCGGGCCGCCAGAGCGGGCACAGCTTTCACCGTAGCCCGCAGGGCTGCCGCGGCGCACAGTATCTGTACTGGGGTGACGCAACGCAGTCTGCAAGGATAGCGCGGGATCCGGTTGCTGTTTGCGCCCGTAACAGCGCGAACGCGAGGAAAACACAGTGATGCGCCGCGGCAGCGCGCTTGCGTAACACCTGGTCGCCCGCCACTCACTATTCGCGCGACCACCTGTGGTCGCGAGGCGACTGACCACTGCCAGCCGAGGCAATAGCACGGCTCTTCCCCGTCCCTCCACCATCTGTCTCGACGTCCTTCTCACCGGCAACCGTAGGCGGCGGCTGCGATGCTGTTCGTTACGGCACCGTTTAGGCTCAAAATAAATATTGAAGTTCAACGACCCGTCCACTAAGACATCACCAGAGGTGGAGTTACATTTAGGGTTCGACAAGGATGACGCGCGAAACTGGCTGTGACTTCGCCGAAGGAACATTCCAACACCCACCAGGAGTGACCCTGGCGCGAAGGCTCTCACGGCTAGTGTCAGTTTGAATGAACTTCTGAAACGTCCCCTTAGAAAAATTATGAATTACTGTGCTGGTAAACCTCTTACGTTATTTGGTTTACAAACAGCTGAGCAAAACTCAACGTACTCAAACAGTTTTCTCTTTACTTATTCTCATCATCACTAAACTGACACACAATATTTTTTTAGCGCAACGCAATCTGACTCTCAATAATCCCTACGAAAGAATGGCCCTGACTAACAATAACCTATACCTTTCATCAATCACTTACCTCACAAAAATCTTCGAACTACTGCAATACAGCGAGCACCAATACTGCGCCGGGCAGGGTGGCCGAGCGGTCCTAGGCGCTTCAGTTTGGAACCGCGCGACCGCTACGGTCGCAGGTTCGATTCCTGGATCGGGCATGGATGTGTGCGATGTCCTTAGATTAGTTAGGTTTCAGTAGTTCTAAGTCTAGGGGACTGATGACCTCAGGTGTTAAGTCCCATAGTGCTTAGAGCCATTTGAACCATTTTTTGTGGACCAATACGCTGAAATTCGAAGTGGGCCTCTCTTTCATTTCAAACAGCAGTTAGTGGTGTTTGGCCACTCCACACCATGAAAACACTGTAACAGTGACAAGGACTTTAGTATGCAATAGGATATACAACCTGAAAAAAAAACGCACCAAGAAGGAATTATCCGAATCGGACGGAAGTCGGTAGATGTGACGTACATGTACAGACAAAAAAATGATTGCAGTTCCAGAAAAAACTGATGATTTATTCAAGAGAGTGACCAACTCAATAACAGGTTGATTCACCTCTGGCTCTTATGCAAGCAGTTATTCGGCTGGGCATTGATTGAAGGGGTTGTTGGTTGTCTTCATGATGGATATCGTTCCAAATTCTCTCCACTTGGCGCATTAGATCGTCAAAATCCCATGGTGGTTAGAGGTTCCTGCCCATACTGCTCCAAACTATCGCAGTTGAGGAGACATCCGGAGACCTTGCTGGCCAAGGTAGGATTTGGCAAGAGCGAATACAATCAGTTGAAACTCACGCTTTGTGCGGGCGGGCATTTTCGTGGACAAATGTAAGCTCAGGACGGCTCCCCATGAAGGGCAACAGAATGGGGCGTAGAATATGGTCGACATACTACTCTGCTGTTGGGGTGCCGCGGATGACAACGTAAGGAGTCCTGCTACGAAAAGAAATTGCTTCCCATTCCATCAGTCTTGGTTCTCCTGCCGTATGGCGGGTGACTATCAGGTTGGTATCCCACCGCTGTCTGGGGCGTTTGCAGACACGTCTTCGACCTGGAATTTCATTCACTGCAGTAGAGTTGTCTTCAGTGATGAGTTCCGCTTCGAACTGAGCCCCGATGACCAGCAAAGACGTGTCTGGAGACGCCCCAGACAGCGATGAGATACTACTCTGACTGTTTGTCGCCGTAGGGCGTGACAGTCAGAAGTTATTTCATTTTATAATTGTCTTCCGCGGCATCCTTACAGCACAGCAGTACGCCGATGATATTCTACGCCCCTTTTTGTTGTCCTTCGTGGCAAACAATCTCGGGCTTATATTTCAGCAAGATAATGCCCACCAACGCATAACGAAAACTTCTGTTGCTTGTTTCGTGCTTGTAACACCTACCCTGGCCGTCAAGGTCTCCAGATTTTTCCCAATTATGGGCAGGGTCCATCAACCAGCTCGGTATTTTGACGATCTAATACGCCAACTGGACAGAATTTGACACGACATGCCTCAGGAGGACATTCCAAAAACTCTGTCAATCAGTGCTAAGGTGAATAACTGCTTGCATAAGGGCCAGAGATGGAACCTCGCGTTATTGACAAGCTCAATTTATGACATTCTTTCTCTTGAAAGTCGTCCAATCTATCTGAAATTGTATTAATTTATTTTTCTGGACATTTACATCACATCCATCGATTTCCACCCCATTCGGATAATTCCTTCGTTGTGCACCTTCTTCTCTTTTTATTGGGGGAGACATCCAGAGACCCTGCCGGCCAAGGTAGTGATTGTGGATCACCGACCACAGAATTGTCGTAAGTAGAACAAATAAGAGATCTTGATTTTTAAATCACGTCTGAGTGCAACTACCGAGCGAGGTGGCGCAGTGGTTAGCACACTGGCCTCGCATTCGGGAGGACGACGGTTCAATCCCGTCTCCAGCCATCCTGATTTAGGTTTTCCGTGATTTCCCTAAATCGTTTCAGGCAAATGCCGGGATGGTTCCTTTGGAAGGGCACGGCCGATTTCCTTCCCAATCCTTCCCTAACCCGAGCTTGCGCTCCGTCTCTAATGACCTCGTTGTCGACGGGACGTTAAACACTAACCACCACCACCAAATGAGTGCAACTGATTTTTATTTCCTCTTTATGATGCACATTGACTAGCTAAATTTATGACATTCCTTCTCTTGAAAGTCGTCCAATCTTTCTGAAATTGCAATAATTTATGTTTCTGGACATTTTCATCACATCCATCGATTTCCATCCCATTCGGATAATTCCTTCGTTGTGCACCTTCTTCTTTTTTTATTGGGGAGACATCCAGAGACCCTGTCGGCCAAGTTAGGGTTTGTGGATCGCCGACCGGAATTGTTGTAACTAGAACAAGTAAGAGATCTTGAAATTTAAATCACGTCTGAGTACAACTGAGTTTTATTTCCTCTTTATGATGCATACATGAAACTGACGGAGAGCGAAGGTCGTTAAAATCTCAATATAAGTTACAAAAAGTGATGTTAACACCTTGGGAAGGACTAATATACCGAGAAAAAGCAACGAGATTTCTTCATCTGAGTAACTCGCGAATTCTACGTTAATGAATCAAAAAGAGAGCAAAATTATATTTAAATATGCACCACAAATTGTGTGGCAGAACCAGTCAGTAGGAAGCTGGTTAGAGTATTGATAGTACTACCACAGTTGTGACAAATTTCCCCAAAAATCAGCTAGCGTGTACCAGTCAGCCCCTGACGGTGGTCGGGAGACGAATAGCCCAGAAACTTCCTTCTCCGCCCTTAACTCTCAACTTTCAATAGAAACTGCGCTTAGGGGTAACGACACAATGCTGCTACCTACTTGACGAACCAGAATATCGATTATTTCACGTAAAATCCGAGGAGCGCAGCAGAATATTCCCACTCTAGGCATGCAAAAGTCACAGTAACAAATAAGACGTTGGTAATGGCCTAAAGCAGAGTCCCACCGATTGGTCAACCTCCCGCACCAAGCACAGTGGCGCGAGCAACTGGATAAACCAAAAATTTGGAGCGAAAACGGCCGATTTCCTTGTGCTGCCCGGGTGAGGCCACGGCATCCCGTCCTTTGACGCCACACAGAGAAGATAATTATTGCTCTGTTATTGTCTGGGGATAGCAGCGGCGGTACGGCGGTCGCTGCCCCCAGCAGGACAGGTGCCGACTCTAGCCGACAAAAGCAAGCCGCGTCCCCACTTCTGCAAAACTGTTCAACTCCCATGGGATAAATCAGTCAAATCGAAAGGGCGTAAATTCAAGTAAATACCTAGGAATTACAATTAGAAACAACTTAATTTGGAAATAAATCACAGAAAATGTTGTGGGGAAGGCGAACCAAAGACTGTGTCTTATTGTCAGCACTGTTAGAAGATGCAACAGATCTATTAAAGAGACTGCCTACACTATGTTTGTCTGTCCTCTTTTGGAGAACTCCTGCGCAGTGTGGGATCATTACTAGATAATATTGTCGGAGGACATCGGGAAAGTTCATAGAAGGACAGCACTTTTTTTTTTATTATCGAGAAATAGGAGAGTGTCACGGACATGATACAGGATTTGGGTTGGACATCATTAAAACGAAAGCATTTCTCGTTGTGGCGGGACCTTCTCACGAAATTTCAGTCACCAATTTTCTCCTCCGAATGCGAAAATATTTTGTTGACGGCGACCTACATATGGAGAAACAATAATCATTATAAAATAAAGGAAATCAGAGCTCGCACGAAAAGATAAATGTGTTCGCTTTTTCTGGGCGCTGTTAGAGAGTGGACTGAAAGAGAATTATTGTGAAGGTTTTTTGATAGTTTTCATGATGCCTTCAGCTGCCATTCTGTTTATTTCATGTACGATTGTACAATTTCTCCCTTAGGCTATTTTCAAGTATCTAAAACGAAAACATTTTACATTGGATGCATTAGGGACACTTGTGATTTTGATACAGGAACAAGTGATATCTGTAGATATACTAGGCGCATTATACGAGTACGTTACTTTTGAGCATATATATATAACGTACTTAACACAATGAAGATTGCAATTATTTTACAGAAATTTATTAATTAATCTGCATATGCTTTTGTTTACAATTATTTTTAATATCGTTCATCATTGGTGTAAATATGACTGCCCATGTTTTAACGCACTTAACACTAGGAAAATTTTATATATTTATCAGAATTTATTAATTAATCTGCATATGCTTTTGTTCTCAATTATATTTAATTATCGTTCGTCATTGGTGTAAATATAACTAAAGATTGCTCGATGAACCCTCTGCCGGGCACTTTAGTGTCATTTGAAGATTATTCATTGTAGATGTAGCTGTAGGATGCTCGCACTTCCCAATGAGACTCACTGACCGCCTTCTGTCGACAAACAGGAACTAGAGATAGCACTGGAAGCTCACTTTACCAGCGAGAAAAAAGCGAGTCTTTCCTACCAGGAAAACGCGTCCAGTATTTTAAATAAGATAACCATGAAATAGTGGTAGGAAAATGAAAACACCATCACACACCAATATGTGACAGTCATGTCACAACTCCGATAAGCAGGTAGTCATAATGTTTTGGCTCATCAGCGTATGTGAGTGTAGTCATTTGGACAGGTACAATCTGACGTCTGTTGTCTGTAATGAGCCATATCCTTAATCAAAAAAATCTTAATTCTGTTGCCACATCGAAACGAGTAAAACTGCAGATAGATGAAATATTTGTCTCGTTAGGAGCTGTCACGCTGCTAATGTTCTGCTTCAGATATCAACATAATCTCTGGCGGCGCTGCCATATTCAGAGCTTTCTTCGTGAAGTTGTATTGACATAAGTCTGTCGATTTGAACTGAGTGTCGGTAATGAAAGACAGCAAAGCGGCGGTCAAGACAGTCAGTTTCACCTAACCATGACTGTGGTGGAGTTCATGGTAGTTTTCCCATTTTCATTTTAATTAAATATGACTGCAAGAATGCCGATAAGAAGACATTTAACAACGAGTTCATTTAAGAGATAGCACATATTTAGACTGAACAAAAAAGGCGTAGGACATCGACCTTTGCCTCTTTCAAAGAAAACGTCATCCAATAAGTTTGAATTGCTCACGGGAAGCCACGCAAAAACTATATCTGGATAGTCCTACGTGGATAGGAAGATCGCTTCTTCCAGATGTGGATCCATTTTTTTAATCATAGTGTCACCACGTTCATAATAACGAGTGTTGTTTTTGACAGTCGAAGAGTGACTAACTTGGAAGTATATGTAGCCAAAAATTAATTAAAAGTATCACTCGCAATGGATATTACAAAGAAGTTCTAGAAAATTACAGATTATCAATCAAGTAAGATGTTTTACCATACTGCACGTGTTTCAGATTCTTCCTCTGAGCATCGTAACGTCATTAATCCGGTAAAATTGGCAATGACACTGATATCAAAGAAGTTAGTCAAAGTAGGTACTCACATTAATAATAACTGTTCTGTGCCAAGCTATCTGTCATTATCCAACTGGGAACTAACTACATGTGGTTTCTCACAAGCTTTCGTCTTAGGGCGCTTCCATTTACTTACGTAAATTAATGACCAATCATCGCTAATATTACCAGAGGCCAATACTGCAATAAATAGAAATATCAAGTATCGTTTTAGGAACATCAGCTAATTAAAGTTTCATACACATTAATAAGTGATTCCTAGCCAATTCGTTCTCTCTAAACATTGAAATTCACACAATGTGCAGTTCAGACCTTTTGAAAGATTTTCTCCCAGTTATATCTAAAATACGACGACAAGCAGATAGCAGAGGTTCATTATGTTAAATTCTGAGGATACTAGTTGACAGCTATCACAAACGTGAAGAGCATACCACACAACTGCTGAAACGCCTAAATCTTTATTTTGAATATTGATTTTGCCAGGTGATACAAAAGAACTCACATAGTTCGCCTACTTTCATTCCGTAATGTTGTACAGGATAATTTTTTGGGGTGATACACTGGGCCAAGTTAACTTTTCAAAGTCCAGAAGTATGTAATACGAATTATATGTGGTGTGACATCAAGAATATTTTGCAGAGATCTCTTCAAAGAACTGGGGATACTAAGTGCTTCCCAGCATTGTTATTCCTGATGAAATTTTGTCATAAATAATCTACCTCTTTCTCAAACTAACATTTCAATTTATGGAACCAATATTGAAAGGAGCAATAGACTATATAAATATTAAAAGACAGTTTGGTCCAGAAAGGACTACCATTGTTCAGGAATACACTTTTTCAATAACTTAACAACAGTTGTAAAATGTTCAGTTACCAATAAAGTTCTGTTTAAGAGGAGCGCAAAGGATGTATTGGTAGCCAATCCTCGTATTCGGCTGACTAATTTCCTATTAGAATCAACTGATGTATAACTTTTGAACAATGTCAAATAACTTGAGTGTTACGTAAAATTTGACTTCTGTACTTCTTCAGTCCAGTAATGTGATGGGTGTAAGTAAGTGCTGTAAACTTATGTCCTGTTTGATTATGCATCGCTACAATAGCCTATGAACTCCCATGTTCAGCTCAGCGTGTTATGCAGTATATTTGCGTGTTTTGTAGTAAGTTTGTTTTCACATTTTAAATGAAAATACGTTTACGATTTTTTTACCTATTCTACATCCATAGCGATCGTTTCACTCAGTAAATGTGAAGGTACCATTAACATATCTTTTTTTCTAAATTTATATTATGTAGTCTTGTTATTTGTTTGCTTTTGAGGCCTCAATCACCAGTGCCACTATAAAAATTTTGATTTTTTTCACAGTCGTTTCAACAAACATGAGTACCTTTTGTCATCTTGTTAAAGTTATTTGCAAACAAAACAACTGTGATTTTGTTTACAAATGTGTTCAAAAATGGTTCAAATGGCTCTGAGCACTATGGGACTCAACTGCTGAGGTTATTAGTCCCCTAGAACTTAGAACTAGTTAAACCTAACTAACCTAAGGACATCACAAACATCCATGCCCGAGGCAGGATTCGAACCTGCGACCGTAGCGGTCTTGCGGTTCCAGACTGCAGCGCCTTTAACCGCACGGCCACTTCGGCCGGCTTACAAATGTGTTCGACAAACGAGAGATTTATTTGTAATCTACTTAAAGATATTTGTAAGCTAAACCACAATTATTACAGTGATTGCTGATGCTTTAAATAAAACGAAACGCGACTGGCGCAAATAACATTTTATATAGTCATAAGACGGCAAAATTCCCTTGTTATCTATTCTTTTGTATGGCGTGTTCTACGTGCTTTGCGTTCTCCTCGAAATGGATATATGCAACAAAAAATATATCTAATGTTGGTGTCTTGAAACTCTCCAAACACGTATAATTTTCACAAGTTTCAAAACTGAGAACGACACGGAAAAAGCCATTTTTTTTTTTACTATTTCTTAGTAATGCCGGATGGAAAAATTTTGCAGCCAGTTGTCAGTGTCTGAGAAGGATTTAGTCTTAAGCACCAGTAACAAACCGTGGCATAATTAGGCTGATGCGATTCTGAGGAAACGTGAATCGGTGGAACCGGGACTGAGGTTAAACCGTGACCCACGCCGGCAGCTGCCGGATTGTCAGTGCCGCAGCGACGGCCCAGCTGGCGAGGAGTGGCTGCAGGCCGTGTACAGCCAGCGATAATTGGGCAGAACAGACGACGTTAGGCGAGATTCGTCGCGCCGCGCGCGGGAGGTCCACACAGACGGATGTCGGCGCTGAGCGTTCGGCGCCGAAGGTCGCGAGCGGGCTCGCCCCTGCAGCGGTAGGCAACCACGTCACCACGCGACCGACAGCTCACGGAACACGCCGGCGTGGTATACTCGCCGCGTTCAGCTGCGAGAAGTAGTCGTAATGTTTTAGTTACCACCTCGAAAAAATCAAGCTGCGGCCATTAAACTTGGAAGCAGCGTTAGTCCCACACATATTCACCCATCATACATCCGGATGACTTGACAGAGACTTGTTCAGAAAGCTCTCCGCATCGAAAAATACTTAGTTGTTATTCAAATGGTCAAATGTGTGTGAAACCTTATGGGACTTCACTGCTAAGGTCATCAGTCCCTAAGCTTACACACTACTTAACCTAAATTATCCTAAGGACAAGCACACACACCCATGCCCGAGGAAGGACTCGAACCTCCGCCGGGACCAGCCGCACAGTCCATGACTGCAGCGCCTTTAACCGCTCGGTTAATTCCGCGTGGCTCGTTGTTATTCTGGAAATTCCTACCACCCAGTGTTTTCTTCATACGAGAAAAGAGGAAGAAGTCACTGTGTGATTATGAAAAGTGGCGCAAAATTTGTGGCATTACTGTCGTACTGTGACGATATTAACTCATTCTCTGTCGCTATTTTACTTTCTATACTACTGGCCATTAAAATTGCTACACCAAGAAGAAATGCACATGATCAACGGATATTCATTGGACAAATATATTATACTAGAACTGACATCTGAATACATTTTCACGTAATTTGGGTGCATAGACCCTGAGAAATCAGTACCCAGAACAACCACCTCTGGCCGTAATAACGGCCTTGATACGCCTGAGCATTGAGTCAAACAGAGCTTGGATGGCGTGTACAGGTACAGCTGCCCATGCAGCTTCAACACGATACCACAGCTCATCAAGAGTAGTGACAGGCGTACTGTGACGAGCCAGTTGCTCGGACACCATTGACCAGACGTTTCAATTGGTGAGAGATCTGGAGAATGTGCTGGCGATGGCAGCAGTCGAACATTTTCTGTATCCAGAAAGGCCCGTACAGGATCTGCAACATGTGGTCGTGCATTATCCTCCTGAAATGTAGGGTTTCGCAGGGATCGAATGAAGGGTAGAGCCACGGGTCGTAACACATCTGAAATGTAACGTCCACTGTTCAAAGTGCCATCAATGCGAACATGAGGTGACCGAGACGTGTAACCAATGGCACCCCATACCATCACGCCGGGTGATACGCCAGTATGGCGATGACGAATGCACACTTCCAATGTGCGTTCACCGCATTGTCTCCAAAGACGGATGCGACCATCATGATGCTGTAAACAGAACCTGGATTCATCAGAAAAAATGACGTTTTGCCATTCGTGCACCCAGGTTCGTCGTTGAGTGCACCATCGCAGGCGCTCCTGTCTGTGAATAAGCGTCATCGGTAACCGCAGCCACGGTCTCCGAGCTGATAGTCCATGCTGCTGCAAACGTCGTCGAACTGTTCGTGCAGATGGTTGTTCTCTTGCAAACGTCCCCATCTGTTACAGCCATGCGGATAAGATGTCTGTCATCTCGACTGCTATTGATACGAGGCCGTTCGGATCCAGCACGGCGTTCCGTATTACCCTCCTGAACCCACCAATTTCATATTCTGCTAGCAGTCATTGGATCTCAACCAACACGGGCAACAATGTCGCGATACGATAAACCGCAATCGCCATAGGCTACAATCCGACCTTTATCAAAGTCGGAAACGTGATGGTACGCATTTCTCCTCCGTACACGAGGCATCACAACAACGTTTCATCAGGCAACGCCGGTCAACTGCTGTTTGTGTATGCGAAATCGGATGGAAACTTTCCTTATGTCAGCACGTTGTAGGTGTCGCCACCGGCGCCTAACTTGTGTGAATGCTCTGAAAAGCTAATTATTTGCATATCACAGCATCTTCTTCCTGTCGGTTAAATTTCGCGTCTGTAGCACGTCATCTTCGTGGTGCATCAATTTTAAGGGCCAGGAGTGTAGGATGATGGAGATATATAAAGGTATTACCTTGAGGTAAGGGTCCAAAATAAGGAAAAAATGTCCAGTAAACATGGGCTCTAAAATATATACCTGAGGAACTGTGAGACTTTGTTCAGTTTCATTACTGTGAAATAAATCTCCTCTATTGAACAACTGCTCATAGCTCTCAAGGTATACATTTTAGAACCCATATTTACTAGACATTTTTTCTTGTTTTGCTCCATACTGCCACCTCTGGAAGTTTCCTACCCTATAGCCTTAGCAACAATAATACCAGTACATGTATTCCAGGGTCAGAGGCATCAGAACGGTTTTCGCTTATAACTTTCGATTCGTTCCTCAAATTGATATATTAATCGTTCTCCTTCATCCTAAAAGTTTTGTAGCATCATCACAGAATCACCTTGTATATACATACATTAAACCTGTATATACATAACTTTGACGCATCCCAGTCTTACACCATTTTTAGCCGACCACTTCGTTCCTGCTCTTCCAGTATTATCGTTCTCTGGTGGTTCTTCTACACATTGCATGTTACCCGTCTCTGCCTATAGCTTATACCTGTTTTTCCCAGAATTTCGAATACCTTGCACCATTTGACGTTGTCAAGACCATTTTCCAGGTCTACAAATCCTATGAAGGAATGCTGGTTGTATTCGACTCGCTCATCTTGTGTTATTACAAGCTGATTTCATTAACCAGTTGCTTGAACTTTCAAATTTGACAACATACGAAGTGTGTGAGAAAAATGAGACTGATTTCTTTCTCTATCAAAGAGGTGTTACTTTTCAAACGACAATATTGTCCCCTTCAAAGTCGTTCCCTTGGGCACCCATACATCGGCGGAGTCATTGTTTCCAGTCTTGGTAGCAGCTCCGAACGGCTTCAACGGGTAGGGTCTTTAACATATTGGTCACATACTTTTGAATGTTCTCCGGAGTCACAAAATGACGTCATTTTAAGATTTCAATATCGGAGAAAGGAAAAAGTCACAGGGATTCAAACCAGGAGAACAGGGAACTATGGAACAACAGGAATGCCTTTTGAGATCATAAACTTCGTGATGGAAGTGGCCGTGTGACATGAGGCGGTGTCATGATGGAGCATCCACCCGTCTATAATGTCCAGTCTCATTCGATTCACGCTTTCCCTAAGCCTTTTAAGGACATCTTTGTAAAACACTTAATAGACAGTTTGTCGTGGTGGAACAATTCACAAGAGTTGTAAAATGTAAACTTTCACTGTCGGAATTGTACAATTAATAAAATATTCCGGGCTACTATACATTGGTCTAAGGGATTTCACTTCAAAACCCGACTATCAAAGTAGTATTAACGACTTATTAGATCCGCAAACATATAGGAAAATAAGTAAAGACCACACTGACAGGGTCCTTAGAACTGTTACGCGGTTGATAAAGAAGTCCTCTGTCGAAGAGAGCTTTCCGAAAAGTCTGTACAATTCAATTGCTCTCGCATCAAGACTTCTTTTTTTTGCCTAGGGTGCACAAAGAACATATTCCTCTAAGGCCTATAGCGAGTGCTACTGGTTCGCCAACCTATTCAGTTGCCAAGTTCTTGACAACATTATTACGACTGTATGTGGGCCAATCGGATTAGTATGTCAAGAGTTCGGCACATTTTATCAGTAAATTAAATGGCAAAGTGGTACAGCCGGAGGATATATTAGTTTTCATGTGGTGTCGCTATTCACTGTGATTCCACTCAATGAAGTGTTGCAACAGCTGAATCTGATTTTTTCTCCCGATGTCGCGGAACTGTTTAAACATTACTTCACAACCACTATTTCAAATGGAACGGAGAGATATATGGACAGACGGATGGTGTCGCTATTGGGGAGCCCCTTAATCCCGGTTATAGTGAACTTCTATAAGGAAAAATTCGAGGAGCAGGCATTGGAAACTGCGAATAAGAAACCGAATATCTGGTCGCGTTACGTGGATGATACGTTTGTTTTGCGGAGGCCTGGCAGGGAGGAACTGGATTGTTTACACAAACATCTGAACAGGATCAATCCGAATATTCAGTTTACGACAGAAGATAAAATTATCTTGATTTACTAGTTTTCAAGAAGGAAGATGGTAGCTTGGGCCACACAGTTTACCGAAAACCCACGCACACAGACCGTTATCTACAGCGGGATTCGAACCACCACCCACAATAAAAGCGAGGCATCATAAAAACGTTGGCGGATAGAGCAAGGAAAATCTGTGAACCACAGATGCTTGGCGTAGAATTAAAACGTCTCACCACTCAGTTGTTCAAGAATGGTTATTCGTTCGTTGAAGTGAAAAGAGCGTTAAGACCACCGCGTAGATATCATAGTGATGATCAAGCGCCGGTGAAATCGAAAGTTTTCCTGCCATTCATTAAGGACGCGACTGGCACCATAGGAAAAATCTTTAGAAAGCAGAACATTTAATTTACGCGAAAGATCGGCTCAACCGCTTTGGTCATCCGAGCACCCTTGCCATCCCAACAAATTCCCAACCTGTTACTCACTACTAGCGTTGTGACTGTGATCCCCATATTCACCACTTACGATTCCTGCAAGAGAAATAATGGATCTTTGGTCTTCACACCGTATTGATACATACGCTGAGCTAACAAAAGTCGTGGGATAGCGACGTGCACGTACACAAAGTATAAGAGGGCAGCGCATTGGTGGAGCTGTCATTTGTACTCAAATGATTCAAGTGAAAAATGTGATTATGGCCGCACGACGGGAATTAACACACTTTGAACTTGGATTAATAGTTGAAACTAGACGCATGAAACATTTCATTGTAGAGAATTCAATATTCCGAGATCCACAGTGTCAAGATTGTACCGAGAATACCAAATTTCAGGCATTACCTCTCGCCATGGACAATGCAGTGGCCGACGGCCTTCGCTTAACGACCGGGGGCAGCGGCGTTTGTGTAAGTTGTCAGTCCGAACAGACAACAAACACTGCGTGAAATAATCACAGAAATGAGTGTGGGACGGACGACGAACGTATCCGCTAGGACAGTGTGGCGAAATGTGCCGTTAAAGGGCTATTGCAGCGAGTTCCTTTGCTAACACCAAAAAATTGTCTGCAGTGCCTCTTCTGCGCTCGTGATCATATCGGTTGGACCCTAGATGACCGGGAAGCCGTGGCCTCGTTGGGTGAATCCTGATTTCAGTTGCTACAGAGCTGATGGTAGGAGACCCCACGAACACATGGACCCAAGTTTTCAACAATGCACTGTGCAAGCTGGCGGTGGCTCCGCAATGGTGTGGGCTGTGTTTACACAGAATTGACTGGTTCCTCTGGTCAACTTAACCGATAACTGTATGAAAATGGTTGTGTTTGGCAACTTGGAAACC
Source organism: Schistocerca americana (assembly GCF_021461395.2). NCBI lineage: Eukaryota > Metazoa > Arthropoda > Insecta > Orthoptera > Acrididae > Schistocerca > Schistocerca americana. The sequence continues at coordinate 836,786,419 of NC_060120.1, read as the reverse complement.
ATTTTCAGCCATTCGAGCACTTCATATTCCCCAAACAACGATGGAATTTTTATGTGTGACAGTGCACCATGTCACTTGGCCACAGTTGTTCACGATTGGTTAGAAGAACAATTCTAGCGAACTGACATGACATGAATCCCGACGAACATTTATGGGACATTATCGAGAGGTCGGTTCGTGCGCGACCTCCTGCTCCGGCAACACCTTCGCAACTACAAGCGGCTTTAGAGATAGCACGGTTCAATATTTCTGCAAAGGGACTTCCAACGACTTGTTGTGACCATGCTATGTCGATTTGCTGCCCTACACAGGGAAAAAGGAGATCCCGCGCGATGTTAGGAGGTATCCAGTGACTTTTATCACCTCAGTATATGTATACAGGGTGGTTGGAAATTCCCGTTACAAACTTCTAGGACATGAGCAGTGAGTATATAACATTTCGAATAGGAACCCATGTCCGAAACGTATCGTTTCCTTTCTACGACAGTTTCAGTGCAGATGATTATCTCTTCCACACCCATGTGAGGAATGTACTTAGGCGTGACCCAGTAAAATTGGTGCGATCCATTTGAAAAGAATACTGACTTGTTACGTTATTACTTACGCATTTGCATTACAACGTACACCTTATGGTTTACATTAGTCGACAACAACAAGAATCCAGCATCTACGGCACCAGCCGCAACGTACCGATGCATTAAAACAGCAGCTCGATGTGGCGACCACCAATGTTTTTACACACATTCTACGTCCGAAGCATGTTATGGTACATTCTCCCCATCCCACCTGGTGTTTCTTCAATGTCTTGTACAGCGGCCACAATTCGTGCCAGCAGATCTTCCTCTGTCTCTACATGTGTTTCATAAATTAGGCTCTTCATACGACCCCACAAGAAGTAATACATATGGGTCAAATCCGGCGATCGTGGCGGCCACTCGATTGGACCGCCATGGTCTATCCATCTTCCACGATACCGTCTGTTGAGATGTCTCCGGACAGCCAGTGAAAAGTGAGGTGGTGCTCCATCATGCTGAAACCGCATTTCCTGACTGACATTCAATGGCTCAGCTTCCAAGAACGGGTCCCTTATGTGTCGTAAGAAAACTAAGTATGCGGGACCCGTGAGCTTGGATGGAAGGAGGTATGGTCCAGTCACATGACCGTCAGGATACCTGCCCACACGTTAATTCCAAAGCTGTCTTGAAATCCCTGAACATGCGCGGCATGAGGGTTTCCGTCCGCCCAGACATGGCTATTTCGAGCATTCAGAACACAATCCCTTGTGAGCCTACATTCATCTGTGAAGAGAACTCGACATGGAAACAGGGGCGCGTCGATGCAACGGTGCAGGAAGCATGTGCAGAAGGTGACGCGTTGTGAAAAGTCTGCTGGACCCATAGCGTACCCCTTTGTAAGTGGTACGCTTGTAATTGTTGCTCATGCAGGACGTCCAAGACGGTACTGTGACTAACAGCCATTGCACGCGCAATTGTTCGCGAACTCGTTGACGGGCTATCTTCAATGCGACGCAATACACATTTTTCAAATTTGGGAGTGTGGCGTCGCCGTGGAGCACCACAGTCCTGCCTCCTCGCGGTGAAGGTACCCGTTTCTCGTAGCCGTTGTGTAACCTGGGCAAACAGTTTGTGCGATGGAGTGTGACGGTGTGGAAAACGTTCGTGATTCAACCGACTAGCAGCTCTTCCGCTACCTCCAGCTTCGCCAGACACAAGGAGCATGTCTGTGTATTCTGCAAACGTATACTACTCCATGTTTCCTCTATCGGTGATGCACAGGTATTGACTCGGTCTCACAGCAAAGCAGACAATAAGTGGCATCTGGGGATCGTTTGACGTAGTACACGTCACCGTGTCTACCCTGTTGCATACCAGGACAGGGAACTCTGAGACGTTTCTCTTGCCGTAAGCAGACTTTGACGAGGTACACATCTGAACTGAAACTGTCGGAGAACGGAAACGATACGAATATATATACAGGGTTAGTCACCCAACGTTACCGCTGGATATATTTCGTAAACCACATCAAATACTGACGAATCGATTCCACAGACCGAACGTGAGGAGAGGGGCTAGTGTAATTGGTTAATACAAACCATAAAAAATGCACGGAAGTATGTACCCCACAGAAAGAAGTCCATAGGTGTAAGATCAGGAGAACGGGTTGGCCAATTTATGCGTCCTCCACGTCCTATGAAACGCCCGTCGAACGTGTACCTCACCCCTCATGGTAATGTACATGTGCGCCAGTGAAAAAGACCAATAAAAAGGTGTTAGCATTTGGACGTAATGTGCTGTTCCAGTCTCTTCTGTACCTAAGATCCATCACCGTTCCCTTTGGATCCCTACGTAATTCGGTGCTCTCCGATACACACGATCGAACAGCGGAGGAGTGGTACTCAAGCGTCAACTTTAGATTACAATATCTCCGGATGTAATTAACATTTTACAATGCAACAAACGGCACTGATTACGTATTTGTTTATATGTTCGGATGTGCTAACAAAACTAACGGAGTTCCATTTAAAAAAACTTAGGTTTGTGTTAAAAAACATACTTCCGTGCATTTTTTTATGGTTTGTATTAACCAATTACACTAGCCCCTCTCCTCACGTTCGGTCTGTGGAATCGATTCGTCAGTATTTGATGTGGTTTACGAAATATATCCAGCGGTAATGTTAGGTGACTCACCCTGTATATCAAGCTGACAGAGGGTATAGACTGTTGGTGTGTGGGTGGATCTGTTTGATGAGTCACGTCAGTAACTAATTTAATCACGGTAAAGTCTAATCAAAAATGTTTTCGTTTAAAGATTTTGCCGAGGCTTGGAAACAGCGGATTAGTAAACACGTGAAGAAAGGGGAAGGATCGCGGTTGGATGCTGCTTGTTCTGGACTTACCCTCTACCTGATCACTTGTTTGGTGTGGACTGACGGATGGCATTTACAGTGGGCAAGCCCGCGCAACATTGTGGCCAGCATTCCAGAAATGGAGCTCTCGCTGGGAGACAAAGTGCCAGCTCGAGTCTCGGAGGCCATTGTGTGGCGCGCGCAGCGGAGCGTCGCTAATCGCTTCCGACCTGCCACGGCGCTCATCCCGGCGCTAAATATGCATCAGCTGGGCGGTAGCGCATGAATTATGTATCCCCCCGCGCGCGCTTGTTATTCACAGCCGCCGGACGCGAATAAAGCGACTCGCGCATTCTGCCCTATTACGTCTCGCATTGTTATGCTAAGTGATGGGCGGCGAAAATAATTTTTTTTTCTTCCTTCTTCAGAATTTAAATAGCGGGTCTGTCCGCGACAGAGACGCGTGCTCAACTGTGAATCGGTATTTGTTTAAGAGTGGATAGGCGTGACGAGGGTAGCTCACTCGAGACCTTGAGTGGTTTCTGTACTGCGCATCGCCTTGTCTTATTACACGAGATGTTAGCTTAATTACTACGAATTTATTACCACCGTAACTGTCTAGTGCGGTTAAACAAGCAGACGATTCCATTCTGATTACGCCTTGCTATTCTGAATTCACTGTAATTACCCCGACATTCATACTGAAAGCCTTGCAGTACTTTGTACCTGGTGGTTATAATTAAAGTGCAGCTACTCACAGACGTCCAGTGTGCGCTATAACTATTGACAGCGAGACTTGGTAGGTATTCTAATGAGTTAATGCAGCATCCATATATGGTGGGGAAAAAATAGTGCCAATTTGGGCCACCAGTAGCAAATCTGGCGCTGTGAATGCAAGAAAGACATATAAGATTGATTTTGTTATTCCGCTGACGCAAATTGTTCAATACGAACCCTGGAGACATCGACGAGATGCTGTACAGTGCCAGATTTGCACCTAGTGATTGAATTGGAACTTTTTTTTTTCAGTGTAAACTGGTTCCGCATTAACACATTAGCTTATCCAGCAAGTTTCGCTGCCGTACGATAATTAGTGCCCACATTGGATCTTCGTGAGCAGATGTACTTTAATTATAACCACCCAGTACTTCAACTTGTGTATGCACAAAAAACTATGTCTCCAGGTATTACAGCCCTGAAACATTACCCCTTCGTACGAAATATGACCCACGTGTAAATAAACACAATCTATGTTTATTTTAAAATTCTCTGATGGCAAGAACTTCCTCATAGAGCAACGGAATAATCAAAGGGGGTTAAACTAATAAATTAAAGTAACACAAGACTGCAGCCATACTCCTTACAGTGTATCTCATGCAACTACTCACCTTACAGGATAATTCATCTGACGCTACCGATTGCATTTTATGCCACCCGCACTGCGTCTGTACCAGGAACGGCACCCAGGCAGTCGCACCCACGTAATCGATATAAGTTCCCTCTCACAGAATTAGGTGACTGTCAGCAAACGAAATCGTACTGTAATAAATGTAAGTGAGGACTGGCCATGTGTTGAACGGTATTCTTGGACCAAGATAATACCTCACTTCTGTCATACTCTACTGGCCATTAAAATTGTTACACCACGAAGATGACGTGCTACAGTCGCGAAATTTAACCGCAGCGAGAAGATGCTGTGATATGCAAATTATTAACTTTTCAGAGCATTCACACAACGATGGCGCCGGTGGCGACACATACAACGTGCGGACATGAGGAAAGTATCCAACCGATTTCTCATACACAAACAGCAGTTGACCGGCGTAGCCTGGTGAAACGTTGTTGTGATGCCTTGTGTAAAGAGGAGAAATGCGTACCATCACGTTTCCGACTTTGATAAAGGTCGGATTGTAGCCTATCGCGATTGCGGCTCATCGTATCGCGACATTGCTGCTCGTGTTGGTTGAGATCCAATGACTGTTAGCAGAATATGGAATTGGTGGGTTCAGGAGGGTAATACGGAACGTCGTGCTAGATCCCAACGGCCTCGTATCACTAGCAGTCGAGATGGCAGGCATCTTATCCGTATGGCTGTAATGGATCGTGCAGCCACGTCTCGATCCCTGAGTCAACAGATGGGGATGTTTGCAAGACAACAACCATATCCACGAACAGGTCGACGACGTTTACAGCAGCATGGACTATCAGCTCGGAGACCGTGGCTGCGTTTACTCTTGACGCTGCATCACAGATAGGAGCGCCTGCGATGGTGCACTCAACGACGAACCTGGGTGCACGAATGGCAAAACGTCATTTTTTCGGATGTATCCAGGTTCCGTTTACAGGATCGTGATGGTCGCATCCGTGTTTGGCGACATCGCCGTGAACGCACATTGGAAGCGTGTATTCGTTATCGCCATACTGGCGTATCACCCGGCGTGATGGTATGGGGTGCCATTGGTTACATGTCTCGGTCACCTCTTGTTCGCATTGACGGCACTTTGAACAGTGGACGTTACATTTCAGATGTGTTACGACCCGTGGCTCTACACTTCATTCCATCCCTGTGAAACCCTACATTTCAGCAGGATAATGTACTACTGCATGTTGCAGGTCTTGTACGGGCCTTTCTGGATACAGAAAATGTTCGACTGCTGCCCTGGCCAGCACATTCTCCAGATCTCTCACCAATTGGAAGCGTCTGGTCAATGGTGGCCTAGCAACTGGCTCGTCACAATACGCCAGTCACTACTCTTGATGAACTGTGGTATCGTGTTGAAGCTGCATGGGCAGTTGTACCTGTACACGCCATCCAAGCTGTTTTCGACTCAATGCCCAGGCGTTTCAAGGTTGTTATTTGGCCAGAGGTGGTTGTTCTGGGTACTGATTTCTCAGGATCTATGCACCCAAATTGCGTTAAAATGTAATCACATGTCAGTTGTAGTATAATATATTTGTCCAATGAATACCAGTTTATCATCTGCATTTCTTCTTGGTGTAGCACTTTTAATGGCCAGTAGTGTACTTATCTTAGTGTCTCCAATTATTCTTTGTGCAATTAGTGGTGTGGTCAAACAGGTTTTAGATGTATCTGCAAGTTTATTTCGTTTGTAGTATTTAATCTTTCGTAAATGGGTTGTATCTGTGCCTTATAAAGTGTGTTTCATCATCGGGAACAACGAAACTAACAGGGGATATCAAAATACGAAGCGTGGAAGTAACAACTTTCCGTTACATAACCTATTGAAAAGATTAATATATAACTCGCTGCATTAATGTTCTAAAATAGTTTCATAAACAAAATGTGCACAATATGTTTAATATGTTCTCGCATACTTTACCAGTTATTCTGTGGCATTTTGACAATGTGCGTCACAACTCCAGAGTGAAATGGCCAACAGCATTGTTCTGTCATGTGGGCTTGCATAGAACTAACCGGTAGGGGCACCTGAATGACACTGTATGTCTGTAGGAATTACACCTTTTAGGTGTAATTCATGCGATGCACACGTGTTTTCACGCTGTATCCTACAACACCTACTAAATGGAGAAGATCCGAGCAAATCATAATAATAAAAATTTATTTCGAAGTCTCCATTTCCGCAAGCACATGTCTTGAAGTTCGACACCAACACGGATCTACTGAAGCAGCTGAAAATTTTATTTACGTAGAAATTTCATAAATTCTGTCCCTCTCAGCTTTAATTGTAGATGAAGCGAACATACAAAGGGCGTTTATAAATGAATATCGGGCCTTTAACGCTCTATAATATTTATTATATTAAACTTACAGTTATAAATGAGATGCAATATAAAAGAGCAACTCAATTAGTTTTACCAAGAGCCTTAAAATGTTCAGTGTGAGCACAATTTATCACACGGCACACATCAAGTCTATAGCCGAGTTCTTCCCAAACGTTGATAAGTGTGTCTTCAGTGATTGTAGCAACAGCTGCTTCAATCCGGTTTCTTAATTCAGGGAGGTCTGCTGGTAGCGGAGGCACGTACACACGAGCCTTGATGAAGCCCCAAAGGAAAGAAATTGCATGGCGTTAGGTCGGGTGAATGTGGAGGCCATGCAAAGCAAGCCCTGTCATTGGTTCAAATGGTTCAAATGGCTCTGAGCACTATGGGACTTAACTTCTAAGGTTATCAGTCCCCCAGAACTTAGAACTACTTAAACCTAACTAACGTAAGGACATCACACACATCCATGCCCGACGCAGGATTCGAACCTGCGACCGTAGCGGTCGCGCGGTTCCAGACTGTAGCGCCTAGAACCGCTCGGCCACCCCGGCCGGCCCCTGTCATTGGGCCCCTTGCGGCCTATCCAGAGCTTGGGTACAGACTTGATGTGTGCCGTGTGACAAATAGTGCTCACATTGAACATTTATAAGATTTTTGGTAGAACTGTTTGAGTTGCTCTTTCTTTTGACATATCATTTATAACTGTAAGTTTAGTATAATAAATATTATAAAGTGTTAAAATCCCGATATTCATTTATAAACACCCTGTACTTTTGAGAACGTAGTTCTTAAGTGAACACATATAGAGATTTGAATAAAAATCAGTGGAGTGAAAAACAAGTTTGTAAGAATTCCAAATCACATGAACAGTTAATATATTCATCAGGTTACCTTGCATTCAGAAGGCTGTTGCTCTCAGCGACTGTTATATTGACTGAAATCTATTATTTACAAGTTAATACATTGTTAAGAAACTGAATATAAGCTCTCATGTTTCATGTACAAATCCCATTCAATGGACTATGCGTATTTACATGGTAATATACAAAAGACAAGGAAAATCACCGTATATTCGTGTTAACGCCCAATATATTATGTGATGAGTTCAAGAGCTAGAAATAAACAACCTGAAAGCTCAGATTGAGTCCCAAATGTTCTAACAAAGCTGTAAACTTTGCCCACATTCAACACGACTACAAAGTATCTCGTGCAAAGAAATCTAATGTTCCACAATCTGAAAAATCACTAATGTACATACACGCAAATTCCGAGCAAGCAGGCAGCCAGCAACCGTCTCGTGATAAACCAGAACGAAATCGCTTCAATGTGCTAATTTCACTACGAGAAGATAAAGCGTCTATACTGAACAGATCAGCGCAACCTCGCAGCGATAGGCGGAGGAAGAGAGTGCCCTTTTCGGTTGACCATATGGCCACGCTAAACGGTTCTTCCGCCCTGCTTTTCTAGTGGCTGGCTCATGTTAAACTTCAGGAGACTCGCTGACAAGGAAACATGATCATCTTGACCTCATATTATCAGGTGAGAAAAGCATACTCGCGAGATACGTCCCAGCAATCCATCCCACGAGAAAATTTGGGCCATAATTCTGATACGAGTAGTACGCAGTTATGACCTTGCGAATGTACAGATTTTAAACTTCGCGTGCTCTGGCTGTTTGCCCCTCGCGCCACCCTACCACCGCCGCTTAGTGCCCGAGTGCGAAGTACTGTACTACCCGACCACAATATTACTGTAGTCGGCCTCCTGTGGTCGTTGTCGGAAACACCTTGATGTTACCGTGACCAAGTACAGTGGTGACTAAGGAAAACGCGTGGCATTGTAAATGATTTCAAGACATTTGTGCATATACTATCAAGTGGTTAAGTATGTCCTCGTGAAATATCATGATAAAAACTTACAATACGCTGATCGAATCGCCCTACTGACAGGCGCAATAGTATTGTCGTCGACCAATACAGAAGTATTGTTTTGAAGTTGGTAACATGCTTTGTTCACTGTATCAAAGTGTACAGTTTCTAAACTGTATCGGATGCCAGAGGTCTCGTTGCTTTGAATTTTTTATTTTTTTATTTTTTTATTTATTTTTTATTTATTTATTTTTTGCGGTTGCAGAATAACTCAATGAAACGAACTGGTGTCATTAAGGAAGTAGCATAGAACTATTTAATTAGTAGCATAGCTGTTGTGCGTTTCTTCTTTGGCTTTTGAAGCGATGACTGCTGAAGTGAACTACATTTGCAGGAAATGTACTATACTTCAACGTTATCGGGATGATTAAATTGCAAATCCAACAATCATTATATTCATTTCAGAACTATTCTTGAGTTACTGAGGTTTATTAGTTCTGAATTTGAGGCATATATACAACAGCAGAATATCAATACGAGAATATTGTTAAAATATTATTTAGTGTCTTCGTGCATGAGATTTGACGTACTACATACTCATATTACTTACTATTTTTCGCATAGAGCAAATGTTCCTGGCCTGCATCTTTGTTTTTTTTTCACATGATTTTTCTTTCAAAAGGGTTTCCTTATGAAACTGTTATGTCGAATGAGTTGTCCAATTAAAGTTGTTTTTTCTCTTTATCAAGTCACTTTTATTTTCTTTTTTTTTGTTTGTTTTTGTTAGATTTCTATTAAGTCCAGTGTGTGGTTCTTCTCCATGTCTACTTTTCTTTCTCCCATATTTCGGCCATCTAAGGACCACGTGAAGTCATTCCCTCTTGATTTTGTCTTTTCAGTCTTTCCAGTGTTTCTTAGTTCTTTCACTGTGTTCTTGTCGTTCGCATGTAGTTTCTCACGATATCTGAAATGAAGGTGCATTAGTTTCAGGAACGTAATAAAATTAAACATAACATTGTTTTCTGTGAGTATTAAAATAATTAAAGAAGCGGTTTCATTAATCTGAAAAGAATATTTTACTGGAAATAGTAACTTAGCATAGGCCCTACTAAAAATTCCAGTTTCCTGTGGCTTTAACTTTTTTGTGTAACACGTAAAGCAACTTTTGCTTTAAGTAAAAAGTAAAAAATTTGGTCAAAGTCTTTCAATATTTCGGAGTTTTAAGTATTTCATAAAGTATTACGAAACACTGAACTGAGTTAAGGAAGGTCAGTTTTGCCGTGCCATCGATGCACGGTTTTGCCCTACAGTACATAACAAAACAAATATGTCGATTTCAAGTTATCGATCAACAGTTGCTAGGCTACGTTTCCTTTTAAAATACAACTAGCCACACTGAATAATCATATTTACTCACCAATGATAAATCAGATTGGCGTAATAATTCTCAAAGCCATAAACAAACTTCGTGCAACTCGGAAAAGAAACTGTCAGAAAATCGCACAATGCAGACAACGGGACTGAAACCTAAGTAAAGGATGGTTACATTACCGCAATCGAGGCTGATAGCTTCTTATATATTACTGAAATCTATTATACGAATAGCAAAAGTAGCCGAACTTAATTGTTTGAAAAGCTCAGTAACATGCTTCTTCCAGGGCAAATTTTTGTCAGCATGTACACCCAAAAATTTGGAGAATTCTATACTGTTTACTGATTCAAAAAAATGGTTCAAATGGCTCTAAGCACTATGGGAATTAACATCTGAGGTCATCAGTCCCCTAGACTACTTAAACCTAACTAACCTAAGGACATCACACACATCCATGCCCGAGGCAGGATTCGAACCTGCGACCATAGCAGCAGCGCGGCTCCCAACTGAAGCGCCTAGAACCGCTAGCCCACAACGGTCGGCTACTGATTCCTTCTCGTCCTACATCGATTGTTGGTATAACTAGTTGTTGTACAGAATTGACTATAGTGCGTTTTTCAAATTTTTGGGAGATTCCATTTTATGAGAACCACTTTATTGTTCTTTGGAAAGCATCATTTGCCATTTCTTCTTTTCCTTTCTCTCGAATGGGATTTGTATTAGTATCGTCTGCAAAATGTACAAATTCTGCTTCTTCAATGTTAAGTGGAAGGTCATCCACATGTATTTTGGTGTAGAGCGGACCGAAAATTGAATCCCATGGGATTCCCTTTGTGCCTTCTCCAGTCACTAAAATTTTCTACCCTTCCGCCATTGTTTGAATTATTCACCACAACCTTCTGCATTCTGTTTGTTTAGTATAATTCGATCCAGCTTGAGCCGTGGTAAAAATCGCTGTTTTGAAGAGTGCGTAGTGTGAAGCAGTCGCCCTCCGTTTCTGGCGGTGGCGCCGCTGTGGCAATCTCAGCTTTGGTGTCTCCCTCTGGTGGGAAAGGGGAAAGGTAGCCTGTTTACGTGCATTTAAGGGGCACTAAGAGCTCGCCAGAGGGTCAGTCTGGGTCAGTCCCTCGTCCCCAGCTTGCTAGTCTGTTTCTCGTCCGCATTTGTTAGGCAGTTAGTGTCTGTCTGTCGTTCGAAGTGCTAGTATGTTGTCGTTCGGATCAACGTTTAAAGCCGGCAAAATGAGATTCTTTCCACTCCGCCAGTAAGAGAACTCAGCGAGTGGTCGCCCGGTCGGGGCTTAGTTCCCGCATCTGAGTCTGCGCGTTAGGCCGCCAGTCTGCTCCAGTTTGCTCAGGCAATGGTCATTGGCGGTTGCGTCGATCGGTTGGTCTGAGACACAAGATGACTTGTCCGTCTTGAGCGTCGGCGCGCGGTCGACACGAGAGCAGCAGGAGCCAACCCACGACATCAGTCTGGCCGGTGCGAACTGCGACGCCGTGAGACGGGAGATCGGTGCGCCTTCCTGCGTCCGTTGAAGCGGCTGGCAGCGGACGGTTCGGGAGAGCGATTTGGGGGTGCTGCGCCATGTCTTCTCGAGAAATCGCAGTTTATTAGAAGTTAAGTGATTGGTGATATGTTGTTTGATTTACTCTTGTTAAATTCTACTTGTTTTCTTGGTGAGGTCATCAGCTGTGATGTTTAAAGCTTTCCCGGCGTACTGATTGTTCCATTATACTATTATATATAAGAAACTATCAGCTGTTCCATTTTTGGAACAGGTCACCAGCTGTTTTGCTTTGGGGTCGTCCCACCATTCTTCTCTGTTTGCCCACCCGCGGGAAGGTGGTTGTTTATAAATTGGGTGGTCCGTTTTTCCCAAAAATGGCTCTGAGCACTATGGGACTTAACATCTGTGGTCATCAGTCCCCTAGAACTTAGAACTACTTAAACCTAACTAACCTAAGGACATCACACACATCCATGCCCGAGGCATGGATGTGGCGACCGTAGCAGTCGCGCGGTTCCGGACTGCACGCCTAGAACCGCTAGACTACCGCGGCCGGCCCGTTTTTCCCTTGTGGAGTAGGGGCGGGTTAGAGCAACCTGCGTTTCGGGTTGTTCGGTAATCTCTCTATCAATCTACCGTACGTTAGTAGCTGCCTCTGTCATGTTTGTCGGATTTGGTGTGTTAACGAATTTATTGCTTGGAGTGTAACGGCCTAATACCTGAAATATGTTTTGATCTTTGGAAACTTTGATATTATTGCCTATGATTTTGAGAGGCGGTATCTGTGTACTGTAGAGCATCTTAACTATTGTTTGGCCAGCATTGTAGAATTTTATATAAGATTGCATTTCATGGGCTTTTATTTAAATGGTCATTTTAGTATATAAAGTTGCCACCCTTTCACCGTAAGACTTTTCTTAGAAGTTAAAATCAAATTGCACCTTCGGTGGCAAGGTTAATATTTTAATTGTTAGCGTTTTGTACCATTTCCATTCCTCCTACGGGGGGTCCGTAGTTTGTGTGCTTGTGCAAATTGTTAAAACTCTTAGTTTAAAGTAATCTGGTGTGTTGCAGATTTGCACCAGTGTCGTCTTTTAGAGGCTGTTGTGAGCGGTCATAACTACGGCCGTGTCAAAAGGGAGCGGCAAGGTTCTCTGCCCGAAAGCTCATACAGTCAAAACTTGTTTCTTTCTGCCTCTGAATAAATTGTAACTTTGATATTTAGAGGGTGCTTTCTGATTCTAATTTTAAATCTGTTTCTTTTAAAAATGCTTTTAGGCACTAGTAAAGTGAATAAAATTCCCATTTGTTGAAAAGAATTTGGTTATGATTTCATCAGTTACTCTCTGGCAACTACTTCCATGCTTACATAGTGTCATTAAATGTGTTAATGTTCTTGATGAATCGCTAGTAAATAAAATAAATTCTTAAGAATATTCTTTGAAAATAAATCACAGTTCACAGCTGTTTGTGAAGCACCGATTACCTACACAATCAAACGCCTTGGGAAGATCACAAAAGAATTGCTGAACTGGCGATATTTTGTTATTTTACGGCTTGTACTATTTGGTGAACACCTGTGTAAATAGCACTCAGTCGAGCAAAGTTTCAGTCGAGCAAAGTTTCAGTCGAGCAAAGCTTCCGGAGTCCAAACTGCGATTTGCTAAGTAAATTTTTTCGACTCAAGTATATTTTGGAAAAAGAAGTCAGTGAGGAAACTGAACGATAATTTTTTAATTCTGTCTCCTTTCCTACGAGGAGATTCAAGAGCTTTACATTTTAACCTGTAGCCGACGATGCAAAATAAGCCGAAAGACTTTTCGCAAGTCAACACGATGTCTGCGGGTTAATAAAGTGACAGCGTATGTGAGTGATTGAGAGATCACGATAGCGGCGCTAGAAACAACGGAGTTCCGCATCCCGCGATGGCTATCGGCTGTTGATCGGGGCCAGATAGCGCGCGCCGCCGAACAACATCCGCGACCGGAAAGCGGTCTCGCGTGACTGGGGCGCATAGCTGGCTGTCCGCTCATTACGCCGTCCGTTCCGTTTGCTCGCGACGGCAGGGCCGATAAAGTTACTGGAACGGCGGGCAGCGGCAGCGGCAGCGGCAGTGGGTGAAGGGCGTACACGGCGACCGTTACTGACGTCGATAGGCCGGCTCCCAGTCCGGTACGTGATCCCAGTCCGACGGCCGTGACATTTGATTTTTCTGCGACGCGTGGATTCGCCGCGGAAGTCCAAGGATAAATTTCACACGCGACACACCGAAGGGGCCGCGCCGAGATGCTAAATTCCTACACGCACGCTCCAGACACGCTGCACGAAGCCCGTTAATGCCGGAAACGTGACCACCGACTCTGGTACACTCAACGGCTCGTCAAACTTTGCAAGGGAGGGAGTCCTTAGAGCCTCGCCGACATTGAGGACGACAGGATGGATAAATGGCTCCCTGGAACGCGAACTGTGCTGGTAGTACTGGGCGTAAACTATCCGAGGAACCGTCCCAGAGCTAGAGAGCCAAAGCGGCGTGTCCATTCGGGGATTTGAACCCTGTACCATCTGTCTCTCGGCACTCCAATAATGCCTCATCTGTTAATCTTGGGAGGCATGTCCGCCCAGTCCAGAATCTCATTCTAAAGGGCAAACAATGATACGTCGGAATATAAAGTTCCGTTGCTCCATCCTTTATTTTCTGTCATCAGACAAAAAATCTACTTTCCTCTGAATCGACGAACTTCTTCTTTCCTAATTTCCTAAGAGAGAGAGAGAGAGAGAGCGAGAAGTACCTTTTGATCTCAATCCAACGCTTTATGATTTATTTATATTTATTTTAAATTTTCTCCTCTTAGTTATTTCTATTTTAATTAGTATGACTTTTTTAACTTTATTGGAGCTGAAGATTATGGATTATATTCAAATACGGAAGGGTCTAAATAAGGCAGGATTTCTTGGTATTCCTCACCCTTTTAGAACAGTTAATGATCTAATTATTTATCCCAGGTGTCTACTTGATGAGTGTGCTAGACTTCGTCGAAATGATGTTAGATTTAAACCTCTATTTCTCGAATAATGAGATGCGCTCATAAAATAAACCCAATTGATCCAATTGCTAACATAGCATAAGTTATACCTAATGTTCCGAATGATTCAATTTTTCCACTCTCTTGACATACAATGTGCGAAATAACACCAAATTCTCGTAAAGTCAAAATGCAGAAGGTATATGACGCATATTAGCTTTTGATATTAATGGAGGTAGTTTAACTCTGTCTTAAGTAATACATGTTGACTGGAATGCTCTCTTCCAAATTCTAAAGGTGGCAGGGGTAAAATACAGGGAGCGAAAGGCTATTTACAATTTGTACAGAAACCAGATGGCAGTTATAAGAGTCGAGGGACATGAAAGGGAAGCAGTGGTTGGGAAGGGAGTGAGACAGGGTTGTAGCCTCTCCCCGATGTCATTCAATCTGTATATCGAACAAGCAGTAAAGGAAACAAAAGAAAAATTCGGAGTAGGTATTAAAATCCAGGGAGAAGAAATAAAAACTTTGAGGTTCGCCGATGACATTGTAATTCTGTCAGAGACAGCAAAGGACTTGGAAGAGCAGTTGAACGGAATGGACAGTGTCTTGAAAGGAGGATATAAGATGAACATCAACAGAAGCAAAACGAGGATAATGGAATGTAGTCGAATTAAGTCGGGTGATGCTGAGGAATTAGATTAGGAAATGAGACACTTAAAGTAGTAAAGGAGTTTTGCTATTTGGGGAGCAAAATAACTGATGATGGTCGAAGTAGAGAGGATATCAAATGTAGACTGGCAATGGCAAGGAAAGCGTTTCTGAAGAAGATAAATTTGTTAACATCGAGTATTGAGTGTCAGGAAGTCGTTTCTGAAAGTGTTTGTATGGAGTGTAGCCATGTATGGAAGTGAAACATGGACAATAAATAGTTTGGACAAGAAGAGAAAAGAAGCTTTCGAAATGTGGTGCTACAGAAGAATGTTGAAGATTAGGTGGGCAAATCACGTAACTAATGAGGAGGTATTGAATAGGATTGGGGAGAAGAGGAGCTTGTGGCACAACTTGACTAGAAGAAGGGATTGGTTGGTAGGACATGTCCTGAGGCATCAAGGGATGACAAATTTAGCATTGGAGGGCAGCGCGGGGAGTAAAAATCGTAGAGGGAGACCAAGAAATGAATACACTAAGCAGATTCAGAAGGATGTAGGTTGCAGTAGGTACTGGGAGATGAAGGAGCTTGCACAAGATAGATTAGCATGGAGAGCTGCATCAAACCAGTCTCAGGACTGAAGACCACAACAACAATAACAAGTAATACATTAATGGAGGTAATGTTTATTTACAAGAATGAGATTTTCACTTCGCAGCGGAGTGTGCGCTGGTATGAAACTTCCTGGCAGATTAAAACTGTGTGCCAGACGGAGACTCGAACTCGGGACCTTTGCCTTTCGCGGGCCAAGTGCTCTACCAACTGAGCTACCCAAGCACCACTCACGACCACTCCTCACAGCTTTAATTCCGCCAGTACCTCGTCTCCTACCTTCCAAACTTCACACAAGCTCTTCTGTGAAACTTGCAGAACTAGCACTTCTGGAAGAAACGATATTGCGGAGACATGGCTTAGTCACAGCCTGGGGGATGATTCCAGAATGAGATTTTCACTCTGCAGTGGAGTGTGCGCTGGTATGAAACTTCCTGGCACATTAAAACTGTGTGCCAGACCGAGACTCGAACTCAGCACCTTTGCCTTTCGCGGGCAAGTGCTCAAGTAGAGCACCATGATGGTTTCTCGTTTCGATCGTAAGTTACGGTTTCACCTAAATATTTAAATTTATCAACAATATTGATTTCTTATTCTCCTATTGTAATTTTGTTAGCATGTTGTGGGTCAGTTAGCATAATATCTGTTTTTTCAAATGATATTCAGAGGCTTATTTTCTGTGCTATTTCTCATAGAGACTTAACTTGTTGCCTGGTTTCTTGAAAATTGTTGCCTAGGAGAGCAAGATCATCAGCAAATTCCAAGCAGTTCAGACTTATATATTATTTTTAGCACTTCCAATTCTTATGTTCTTTGTGTTACCTTTGTACCATTCTCTCATTATGTATTCCAGGGAACACTTGAACGGTAATGGAGGTAGAGAGTCACCTTACCTTAAGTCTGTTTTCATAAGGAATGTTTCAAGAATTTCACCTCTAAACTTAAATTTCGATTTGGTATTGGTTAGAGTAAGTCCTATTAATTTACTTAGTTTTGGATAGAGTCCCAGATTCCCTAAAATTTTTTGTACTGTATGTCCATGGAGCCCGTCATTTGCCTTCTTAAAATCCACAAATGTTGTTGCGAGAGGTTAGTTACGTTTCATGTAGTGTGTCGTAATCAGTTGTAAACTAATGATCTGCTCTGCACAGCTTCTCCATGGTCTGAAACCTCTCGGGTATACCCCTAATTCCTGTTCTACTTGTTCCTCGATTCTTCCATATGGGCTCTTGGATCAAATCTTGTGTGTGCAGTCTAGGAGAAAGACTCCTCTGTAATAGTCTGGATTGCTCTTAACCACCTTCTTGCGTATGGGTGGATGACGGCTGTGGTCAAATGTTCAGAGAATTGTTCTGTTATCCGAATTCTTGTTAGAGCCTTGTGTAAGGAGGTCTTGACTGTGTTACTTGAATATTTCCACATTTCGACAAAAACCTGATCTTCTCCGCATGCCTTATAATTTTTTGTCCATTGAAGACTCTACCTGCTTCTTGGAAAGTTGGGTGGGGGCTAATTTCTTAGGTTCGGTTTTAATTGAGATATTTACCTTGATTTGTAATTCAAAAGTAAATTAAATCCTTTTGTCATGATTTCAGCATTTTCTTTGTTACTGTGTGCCATTCTTCCATTTCCATTTTTCAGCATTAGCGTCGGGAGAAACTACTGTTGTACTTGTTTCCCAATCATTTCGTAGTAGTTCCTGGAATTTGTTTTGTAGTAATTATCTTTTGTAGAGTTTATTACACCCTTATGTAATTCTCTCTTACTGTAATAAAATACATCGCAGCAAGAAAGACGCGGTTTTTATTTACAAAACAAAAAGCTCTGAAGTTTTCAGAAATCGGTATTTCTTTGTATTGGTCATATTATCGCAAAAATTGCTACCTAGTAACACATTTATTCACATCGTCAACGAAACATTGATTGTGCACACTGCGCTCCATCTTGTTTGGTGCACAACATATCTGAACATCTGCTTACCATTCTGTCCTTCCACAGGTGTCCACAAGAGGTTCAGGCAAGAGGGGACGCTGGGCACATTGTTTTCATTAATTACAGAATTCTCTCGAATTTGTAGCAGTCATTGTCTGCGACTACAATAAACTGCAATCGCGACGAGAAATACTGCAGTATATATATGCACTATATATTTTGGGTTTTCTTAGTTGCCACTCTCTTCATGGGAAATTATGACGATTCCTTGGTGCGGTTGCGGCTTCTGCTCTGATCTACAGTCAAGATGGATACGAATCTTTACAGATCAGAGCCGAAGTGGTATCTTGAATATTTTGCTGTCACTTCGTCGTTCAGCCCTTACCACACCACAGCACTTACCATACTATTTTCTGTGTTAGAAGAGACGGAGAAAAATTTGAAATTTGAAGTTAAGTCCTTTTTTAAAGTTGATTCCCTATTTCTCCAGTTCGAGCGGTATTAATGTGGCATTTTTGTTGATAACCAGCAGGACTTTCTCAATCATTCTGACTTTTTTCCTAGTTCCCATTCTTCATTTTTAGTTTCAGTCAACTTACCCACCTTTAACATTTCGCTCCGACGTTGTCTCCTTTGCAGTCAGCGGTGTCACTGACTGTATTGTCTCAAAGTAGTATTGGAACACCTGTCACACTTAGCAGCACTATGGTACGTTAATTGATGTACACTAACATACAGTATGAGTATCCCAAAAAGTTCTTTCCCGATTTATTTTATAATTTTTCACTAACTTGAGTAAGCTTTAGCACTAACAAGGGCTGAAAATTTGTTCAAACAATAATGTACAGGTTATTTTGTATAAAAGCAAATGCAACAAAGAAAATGAGTTGCTGCGAAAACGTGTGGTTTTTTTCTTGCAGTTGATTTTAACAGACAAAGTATATTAAGACATTTGTCTGTACTTCACATTGAAGACGTTACGTTTACACCACATTCAGAATCTAACAAGGGCTGCAAATTTGTTTGAACAGTAATGTACAGGTTCGTTGCTGTGAAAACGTGTCGTTTTTACTTTTTAACAGAAGAAGTATATTAAGATATTTGTCTATACTTCACATTGAAGACGTTACGTTTACACCACACTCAGAATCGCGAAAATTCGGCACGCATAGGCTGTTCCTTCCAAAAGTAACAGACGATTGGGCTATATCGAATCTTGCTTTAATTGCGCCACAGTAAGTGTCACTTCCATGAGTGGCAATATGCACGCATTGACTGGTAGTATAGATAACGATTACAGTGCCGCTTCAGTAACAGAATGCCCGAGTTCGCTGATACTTTAGATAAAAAGTCATACCCTTAGCAAGCAGTGTCCAAAACACGATCAATGTTACATTTTCGAAAAAATTTTAAATATACGATAACAAAAACAAGGGGTGCTCTTTCATATTCTATACGAATCAGTATAATTTTGAGTTTCATAACTTCAATGAGTGGCAACACAGAGCGGAAATATGCATTCTGACACAACTCTCAACGACATTCCAGTTAGGATGTACAGGCAATTTTCATACATATTTAGCAATTGCGAAGCATTGCCAGGTTCGCTAGTAGAATTACAACACTCGACGTCAGAAATTCAAACGTTCATTGACTTTTTAACACTTTTCCATCGTTTGCGTTTTGGCTCATTTAAATTTTCGGAGCTTTGTATTAGCTCTGAAATCTTCAGGTGGAAAAAAGTCATTTCGTCCCAAAAATGTATTAATTGAATCGTAAATGGTTACAAAACTGAACATGTCCGTCAGCTCACTTAGTTTGCTGAAAAATCTGTTAACTTACTCCTTGCTGAAACCTGCAGTTTGCATCAAACTCTTGGATTCAGTTGTCCTTGACTTTTTAAGTCTTCATGCCTTTTCACAAAATGATGGTGAAAATCTTTACGCCCTTTTATTTTTGTCTTATTGAATCGATGCTTCATTTTCAGCGGTTCTGCATATTTGCATATCACATATAGGAAATCATCTTTACTCAAAGGTATAATCCGGTTACGTCTGAAACATTTGCTGCTATCTGTTAAATAGCTGGTTCTAGGTGCGCAGTCCGGAACCGCGCGACTGCTACGGTCGCAGGTTCGAATCCTGCCTCGGACATGGATGTGTGTGATGTCCTTAGGTTAGTTGGGTTTAAGTAGCTCTAAGTTCTAGGGGACTGATGACCACAGCTGTTAAGTCCCATAGTGCTCAGAGCCATTTGAACCATTTGTTAAATAGCTGCAGTATTGTTTTTATTCTTTTTAGAAGTAGGTGAGCGTGCTGCTGTATCTGTAACGCTGTATTACCTCAGTGCATATAGGCTTGGACGCTTATTGTGTCTGACCATTGTTGGTTGATATCACTGTTTTGAAGGCCATAACACTGAAACGAAGCATATCCGGACACATGTTGCAACGAACTATTCTTACTGCGTACACACAGGAAATACGTATGTAAAGTAATGCTCTGTATTTTTGAAGCGCTCTGTATCGAAAATTGGGTTTAAAATTCAGAGCGAAATGACAAGGTTCGCCGATGACATTGCTATCCCTAGTCAAAGAGAGGAAGAATTACAGGACCTGTAAAATGTTATTAACTGTGTAGTGAGTACACTCTTTGGATTGAGAGTAACTCGAGGAATGAGAAACTAATGAGGTGTGATAGAAATCATCAGCAGTAACTGAACATCAAAACTGGGACCACAAAGTAGACGAAGTCAATAAACTCTGCTAACTTGAAAGCAAATTGACACATGGCTTAAAAATCAGTGTAGGAGGGGCAAAGAGGGTATTTCTGGCCAAAAGAATTCTACTAGTATCAAACAAAGGCCTCAATTTCAGCAATAAATTTTTGAGTATGTTTCTGTGGGGCACAGCATTGTACGGTAGTGAATCGTGGACTGCGGGAAAACCGGAATGGAATAGAATCGAAGTGTCTGAAGTCTGTTGGCATAGAAGTATGTTGAAAATTAAATGTACTGATGAGGCATGAAGAGATTCTCCGCAGGATCGGCGAAGAACGGAACATGCGGTAAAAGCTGGCAAGAAGAAAGAACAGGATAACGGGATATGTTTTAATACAGCTGGGAATAGGTCCCATGGTACCAGGAAAGCTGTACAGAGTAAAAACTGTAGCGGAAGACAGATAATGACTTTAATAGATCCAATAAATAACGGACGAAGAGGTTAGCGCAGGATAGGAATCCGTGGCGGGCCGCATCAAACCAGTAAAAAGACTTCAAAAATGGCTCTGAGCACTATGGGACTTAACTTCTGGGATCACCAGTCCCCTAGAACTTAGAACTACTTAAAACTAACTAACTTAAGGACATCACACACATCCATGCCCGAGGCAGGATTCGAACCTGCGACGTAGCGGTTGCGCGGTCCCAGACTGTAGCGCCTAGAACCGCTAGGCCACTCCGGCCGGCAGTAAAAAGAGACTGACGGCTCAAAAAAAAATCTAAGTATGCAATAAAAATGAACTGAACTAATAAAAATGAACAAACTTGAAAAGCTAAGTTTGTGACCAGAAAACTCAATAGGAACTGATAACTCGTTTCAACACCGAAACACGCTGTTGTCAAATACTCGTGATTGCTGTTCTTGCCCCATTATTCATACTGCAATGCTCGACAGCTGCATGTACTAGCGCTCGAGTTTAGAAACAGCTCTTCTCCGATGCAGTACGCTGTCCGATAGCACCAGACAATCACACAGTCACGTTAGGAAGCTAGTGCACGCTACTGCAGGGTCTACGATTCGCTCTGCAGAGTGATACGAGATGTTTACATACACACACACACACACACACACACACACATGGCCGGGTCAGTGCTTGTTGGGGACCCGCGCGCCCCCCGGTGTTTACAAACAGAGCGCGCGGCGCCGGCCACGGGGCGCGTGACGTCACGTGCGAGCGCAGGCGGAAGCGAGGGGTCAAGGCCGCGAGGCCGCCTTCACCCGGATTCGCGGGCGCCTCCTGCCGCGGCAGTACGTACAGCCATCTGCCGCCAGCCGGCGCTGGCATCTGGCACCTTGCTCACCCAGCCGGATGCGACCGGCCGCCGAGCTCATCCCCTCCGCCGAGCGCGCGCCTCACGTGTCCTCCTCCTCGTGTTTCACGCGTTTTGGAAAAAAGTAAGAACAGAAACCAGTCTTTCGACTGGTTTGGTGCCTTATTCAGTCCTTCGGATCTCGTTCTCAGCATATCACCGCAGACAAAGAGCTTCGAGTGTGCCGTCCCATCAGCATATTATTGTAGAGGGAGACAGAGACAGGGAGAGCGCTCATAAGTGTGTCCTCCCATCGTACCACAACGCTCCATGCTCTGTTCTTTTCCAACTTATTTCCTTTCCCAACGTTATTTGATTCGCATCCCTTACATAATACGATCGTTCAAGTTTACACATACGTTTAGTCCTCCTGTGCCAGTGGTCCCCGTCAGATCACCGATGTTAAGCGCTGCCGGACTTGGATTGGAGGGCTAGCACTTGGATTGGAGACCGTTCAGGTTTGCCGAGCGCTGTTGGCAAGTGGGTGTACCCAGTCCAACTGAGCATCTATTTGGCTGAGAAGTAGGGTTCCGGTTGTAAGAGGTCCATGACTAAGGAATTTGCTGGCCGCGGTGGCCATGCGGTTCTAGGCGCTCAGTCCGGAACCGCGCGACTGCAACGGTCGCAGGTTCGAATCCTGCCTCGGGCATGGATGTGTGTGATATCCTTAGGTTAGTTAGGTTTAAGTAGTTCTAAGTTCTAGGGGACTGATCACCATATATGTTAAGTCCCATAGTGCTCAGAGCCATTTGAACTAAGGAATTTATTGCTAGCGCACTCGAGCAGATGTAATTTCGATGGATTGCTCACACGCTGCCAGCGATGTGTATGCTACAATAGAATCGCAGACCAGAGAGCAGTGTTGGCAGCAGTAGTGGTAGTAGCTCGCAGTCGGGCGGTCGGGCCGGTCGTGGAGGGCGATGGCGGCACCTGAGGGATGTAGTATAGGGTAAAACCAAAATTTACTATTTATAGTCGCACGCATATGTAATTTGTAACAACTGGCTTTGTACTATTGTTATATCAAGTCCCATGTAAATGATGTTTTTTTTAATTTTAATAATAATCTTTCTAATAAAATTAACTCTTGACAATCATTCATCTGAATTTAAAGATTTTACCAATTTCTCCTATACATGGTCATCCCGATTATAGTAAAGAAAAATCAGTTGTTTCTTTTTATACATGACAATTCTAGCGGCCAGTATTGCACTGGGCTGTACCAGAAAAATTTCTTATAGGAGCAGATATATACGCGTTATCCGGCGACATAACTGAGGTAAGAATTTTTCAGTTTATTCAGATTGCCTTTTCAGCGCCATGATGCAGCATTGCTGACGTCCAGATTTACCAGTTTAGGTTCACAGTCAGTTAATTATTGATATGTTTTATATGACTCACATTTTTATTGAGATGTTAGTCACATTTTTATCGGGAGGTTACGTAAACAAACTATTGGGAGGTTACACTTGGCTCTTATAAAATTAATTTTTGACAATCATTCATCTGAATTTAAAGATTTTACTTATTTCTCCTATCCATGGTCATCCCGATTATAGTAAAGAAAAATCAGTTGTTTCTTTTTGTACACGACAAATCTAGCGGCCAGCATTGCACTGGGGTATGCCAGAAAAATTCCTTATAGGCGCAGATATATACGCGTTATCCGGCGACACAATTGAGATAAGAATTTTCAATTTATTCAGAATGACTTTTCAGGGCCATGACGCACAATTGCTGACGTCCAGATTTTCCAGTTTAGATTCACAGTCAGTTAATTATTGAAAGGCTATAGATGAGTCACAATTTTATTGAGAGGTTAGTCACATATTATTGCGAGCTTACGGAGATATTAAACTGTTGGGAGGTTACATGGTCACGAACATTAGTAAGGGCTGGAAGAGCGGTGTGCTGACCACATGCCCATCCACATCAGCATTCGGTGAATCCTATCAGCAGAGGACGACACGGCGATCTGTCAGCACCGTTGGGCATTACGAGTCCTGTTCGGACGGAGAGAGAGAGAGAGAGAGAGAGGGGGGGGGGGAGGGGGGGGGCTTGTCACTCCTCCTGTGCAGGCTTTACTTTTATTATCATGCTACATGTTACACTTGGAGTACCATTTAGAGTTGGAGGAGGTGTCTTTCACTGGTAACTAATAACTTTTATCAAACCTGAACACTATTTATCTGATATTAAAAATGGGAATAGGCAGTATTAATGTTCCACAATAATTTTTAATTAATAGTTCGTTATCTACTGGCTTCGGCTTCTTAGGCCACACTGATAACAATGTCCCCCATGCTACATGCGGGTAGGACTTCACAGGTACTTAACCAGAAAACTAAAATCTAACAGAATTTATAGGATTTCGTGTAATCTGTGTGGTAAATTACATGTAGGTTTATCAGATAGGGCTATAACTGCTATAATGACTGAGCGTGAAAGGAGTTCGAGACTGGAAAAAACAAAGACTCCACATTTGCAGAACATGTCTTTCATATGATGTGAAATGTGATGTTCTCCATAGAGGAACAAAAGGCAGAAAACGAACATTACTGGAAATTCTAGCCATTAATAAATACCATTCAAAGAACCCTGATGTGGTTCTTACTGACCAAACGCAGTTCATTACTCACTTTTACTGATGTAGCAGCAGCCAGCTACTATTTCTCTCACCATTAGATACTAAGGTTGTTTTAACTATTCCACAGCCATATTCCGTAGACTCTTTTTTTCGCCAGTTCATCACATTCACCATGTTTTTCATATAAATAAACAGCCTGTACCATTCATCACTTGTACAATATATTTGATTTATACATTCATACAGTTTTAATATTTGAATATACTGTAATTTAAAATTTATTTGTTCAGATTGTCTTTGAGTATTACATTATGCTTTTTTTTTAGCGGTATAGCCATAAAATGTCACATATCTTTGTACAACAATCTTTGTAGAGCTATTAACTCTCGCTGAAGTTTTGTGGACTATCTGTGTAGCATCAAGTTATCGGACGGTGGCCTAAGAAGCAGAAATCCGGTTCATAACGAACTTTTCAATACATATTATTGTGAAACATTAATAGCGTGCATTCAAGTTTTTAATAAGTTTATGCTGGCCGCTGTGACCCAGCGGTTCTAGGCCCTTCTGTCTGGAACCGCGTTCCTGCTACGGACGCAGGTTCGAATCCTGCCTCGGGCATGGATGTCTGTTAGGTTTAAGTAGTTCTAAGTCTAGGAGACTGATGACCTCAGATGTTAAGTCCCATAGTGCTTAGAGCCATTTGAACCATTTAAATACGTTTATGTTCCTCCAAAAACCGACGGGATGTTCCATAAATATTTGTGTAATATATAAAAATGAATATTTGTTCATTTGTCTTCTATGATTTCGTATGCCACACATCTGATTCTAGATCTACAGCTACATGACTACTCTGCAATTCACAATTAAGTGCCTGGTAGTGGGTTCTTCGAACCACCTTCAGACTGTTTCTCTACCGTTCCACTCCTTAACAGAGCGTGGGAAAAACAAACCCTTAAATATTTCTGTACTAACTCTGATTTCTCTTCTTTTATTATTATGATCATTCCTTCCTGTGTAGGTTGGCGAAAATAAAATATTTTCACGTTCATAGTATAAAGTTGATATAGAAATTTCGACGCAACAAAAAATGCCTTTGTTTTAATAATTGCCGTCCCAACTCGCCTACCGAGCGAGGTGGCGCAGTGGTTAGCACACTGGACTCGCATTCGGGAGGACGACGGTTCAATCCCGTCTCCGGCCATCCTGATTTAGGTTTTCCGTGATTTCCCTAAATCGCTTCAGGCAAATGCCGGGATGGTTCCTTTGAAAGGGCACGGCCGATTTCCTTCCCCATCCTTCCCTAACACGAGCTTGCGCTCCGTCTCTAATGACCTCGTTGTCGACGGGACGTTAAACACTAATATCCTCCTCCTCCTCCCAACTCGTTTATCGTATCCGTAACCCGCACTCCATTATTTCGCGATGATTCAAAACGAGCTGCCCTTCTTCGAACTTTATCGATGTCCTCCGTCAGTCCTGTCTGGTAATACAGCACAGTAAAAGAGGATGGACAAGATTAGTATAGGCACTCTCTTAAGCAGGCGTGTTGCATCTAAGTGTTCTGCCAATAAAACGAACTCTTTGGTTTGTGTGTGCGTGAAATATGATATATGTGTATGCTTCGTACAGGATGAATAAGAAATTCATTAAATTCCGAGTATTTCAGTGTTATGGATCCTTGGCCTCCGGTGGCTCGTTATAGAGTAATTAGTAAAAATTTTCTAAAACTGATATTCGAATATTTCTTTATTTAAAACCACCGGTTTCGACAGACTTTCCTGTCATCGTCAGATCTTAAAAAATCTTTTTGTTATGAAACGTGTTCATTTTATGTTTAACTTCACTCCAAGTTGTCATATGAAAAAAACAGCACTTGACAACTTGGCGTAACGTCCAACTTAAAACGAACGCGTTTCATAACAAAAAGATTTTTTAACACCTGAAAATGACGGCAAAGTCTGTCTAAACCGGTTGTTTTAAAAAACAAATATTTATGAGATCTTGGATTTAGAAAGTTTTTAGCAAGTAAAACAGATCGCTCCTTCTGTCGTCTAAAAATGAGAAAATTCAGTCACATAGTAATTACAAATGATTCAAGTGGCTCTGAGCACTATGGGACTTAACTGCTGAGGTCATGAGGTCATCCCCTAGAACTTAGAAATACTTAAACCTAACTAACCTAAGGACATCACACACATCCATGCCCGAAGCAGGATTCGAACCCGCGACCGTAGCGGTCACGTGGTTCCGGTCTGTAGCGCCTAGTACTTACATTTCATTTGATTTCTCAACCCTTGTATCGGTGTGATCATTGAAAATTCTGCACAGAGGAGCAATAGTCGCCAGTATCCGCTGTGTATCTTCTCTAAAAACAAGCTTGTTCCCTTCACTCACTTGCTGACAGTGGAAAGGCCCACTTTACTCTTGGTCCTCAAGCTTGCATTCAGCACTGCTCGGCCGCTTCTCGGATTTGTTTTTCCGGCGCTGTTACTTGTATGCTAACAGTGCTGCAAAGGACATGTGCCAATGTTCTAACAATTTTCGGGTATGCAGCCGGATCTCGTCGACATTCTGCCACGATATTTCGGCCTAGAGACGTCCGACCATCTTCAGGTGAGTAGACAACTGCGGATGAGTCTAAGTGCATAAACGGTATTTATGGCAAATCTTGCGTATGCGAAATGTGCTGGCGCCTTTCGGCGCATGCTTCAAGTGACGACATGCGCGGGACAGCCGAGTTGTTTGTGTTACTCTCGGTGGTGGAAGTGGAAGATGACCTAATCACTGAGTATCGAATGACCCCGTCGATTTCCCTGCGACTGGATAATTTTAATTATAGGGTTCCAATTTTCATCCAGTTATCACGATTAATAATATTATCGGCAAGACGTATGTCCATTGATTCTGTGATTGCTAGTCCCAAAAACTGGAAATTGGAGCTAATTTTTTGTTCTATTGTATTTCACTGAGTGTCCCATGGAAATACAGTGTTCTGCAACTGCTGGCTTTAACGGTTGCCGAAGACGGGTGTATCTTTCATGTTCCGTACAACGCTCCTAGACGTTCGCACACACAATTTGGCTGTCCCCGCACATGTCTTCACCTTACGCATGGCCCGAAAGACTCCAGCACATTCCGCATGCGCGAGATTCGGCGTGAATACCGTGAATGGACCTGGGCTCTTCCGTAGTTGTCTACCCACCTGAAGATAGCCGGACGTCTCTGGGCCGAAATATCGTAGCAGAATGTCGACAGGACACCCGAAAATTATTAAAAGAAGAAATGCGGCGGGAATATTTGAGAAGTTACACGTGCCAATGTGTTTTTGCGCTGGAGCGACCGTCAAAATACGGACGAAACAGCCTTCCACTAGCCATACCTCTAGGGGGAGATTTTAACGGACTTCTTTAAGCAAGGGAGGCTAACCTGGAGCAAAATCACGAGTTCGTAGATATTAAAGTCACATGCACAATGAACATCTAACTTAATAGCTAACAATACAAAAAGGTAAATATTGACGAATAAGGACAGGAGGCGTAGGACTCGTGTATAAAATATAAACTGATAATGAAGTGTAGTATAATGGTAAGAGGCCTGACAGGTGGAGTGGGATTAAGTGGTCGCCTATTGGTTGATTTGAAAGCTGAATAGATACGAAGCAACAGGAACGCCATCCTACTCCAAAACTAGTTCACCTTGAGTGGAGCCTTGAGACATACGAGTATATATCAGTTCCACGAAAGTGAACACATAGATTAGTCTTAACTGTATAAGGACTAATTTTTTAAGATTTAGATTATATGTAGGATGGTTCTGTCTGTTCAGTTATTATAGCTGAATATGCTGAAATGTTTACCTTCAAGTTGTGATCTTTGCAGTGAGCGTGACGTGCGGCGATTCGCCTATCAGACTTACGTGCTCAACACACAAACGATATGCAAACTGGTGTAAGCCAGCAAATTGCTAATCACAGTAATTGAAAATGTTCTGTGATCTCAAGACTGTACTGAATGCAAATGAGGTTAGTTATCATTAATCATCGGCCATGCAAATTAATTATATTACCTAACACACATATATTGTCCCGTGTAGGAGCACCTGCTTTGCAACAGAACGCTGTCACAGTAAAAGCAAACTCAAGTTACGCAAAATAAACCAGTCATACTTATTATTTAATGAGGGTCACATATTCTAAACTGTTGTAGGACAGTAAAAAAAAAAAAAAAAAAAAAAAAAAAAAATCAATCTTCTCTAAATAGCTTCACAATTAAATGAATGTTTTCTCGTAATTGAGATAATTACGATTGTTTTCTTGAAGCCTAATGAAAGACAATTATCTCTGAAAAATCTAACAGATCATATTCCACAATGGAATGCACGTTGACGTGCTGAGAAGTACATTAAATGATTGCTCTAGCGAAGCTCTGTTAACAAGCGGTGGATACCTCCAATTGAACAGAAAATTGCTATGGAACCATGATTGGCTTTCCAAAATCTGTGCAGCACGCAAACGCAAACTAAAACTGAATGAAAGGTCCAAAATAAGAAGAAAAAGAAACTGAAAAGACAACGCAAATTGCGGACCTGACCGCGCAAATTATAAGCTGCTCAGAGCGATGGCAGAGCCAACGCCAAGAAGTGACACTAAGCCGTCAGCACACGGACCGAACGTCAAGGGTGCTGAATTCAACTTCCCACTGAACGCTCAGAAACGGTGCAATTCGTACATACGGCATTTGGGACCCAACGTGATATACGCGATCGCAACGCACTCCATCGGCAGTTGCGGGATGTTTCTAGTTTGTAAACCACTCTGTTTACTAAACGGGCCCGTGTAAAATTCCCACATTAGATCTATTAAATCGCACATTTCCTCCATTGTCCATATGCTAGTCACGTTGTTCTACATGTAATATACACAAATAAAAAATTCACTATCCATGTACATGTTTTAAGATAAAAAGGAAAGTACCGTGCCCAATCAATAAGAACACAGGCTTATAAAAGTTCCATTACAAACAGTGCGATGCAAATTTTCAATAGTTCTCCACATAAGATAAACATTATTTCATCATTCCCACATTTTAGTAAAACCTCAAGGTGATTTTTACTTGCTCACTGTTCCTACCGAGTAGCAGAATCTTCAACATGTTAATTACGAAACTTAAATAAGAAAAAGGAGCAAAATATTTTTAGCGCACTCTGTCCTGTAGATTAAGCAAATCGAACAAACTCACTCCTCAAAAAAAGATGAGCTTATATTTAGATAACATCAAATATTATAGTATATACTTATATTAAATTAATAATAAAGCATCAGAGCCTTTTAAATTCGCGAATGTTAGGAAAATAAAAACTTAGATGTGGGGAGACGCGAACGACTGCTACATCGCACTCTTTCTTCGGAACCGCTAACGCTACTCACTACGCTAAACCGACGCGAAACCAATGATAGTCAATCCTAGCATTATCCCACGTGCTAAAATCTTTATTTGTAGCTATGTTAGTAATTGAAATTTAATTATTACAAACTGTACCAAGATGAATGCGTTTTTGGTGGATCTTCAGTGTGTCGTAGCCTTCAAAAGGCATACTCTCATAACACGCAAGTTTCAATATTTCCTTTGCCATGAATATGATGTTTCTCATTATTTTATTGCAACGAATCACAGTTAACAATGGGATTTCGAGTGATTCTCAATTTGCTGGTGCTCAGAAACGGCATATACAGGATGATTCACGAAGATACGCAAATATTTTAAAATATTAGTCTACAAATAAAACTAAAGAAAAAAGTCCACATGAACATAGGTCCGCAAATGTTTAGTTACGGAGTTACGGGTAATAAAAGATATTGCCTGAAATATAGCAACTTCGCTAATATGAAGCCTTCGCAAAACTGCACGAGGTGAAAGTAAAGCAAGATTTCCATTTGTTTTCTTGTTATTGATCTGGTGAATCTAATAAAACATGTCCCACACGTGTACCTGCAGTTGTTTTACAGAACATACAGAGAAACAAAGAAGTAATTTCGTAAAATTTTTAATTTATTAACTACTTGGCCCAATTTGTTTTTTTTTTTTTTTTTTTAATTCCAGACAATTGCACCAAGTTTTCAACAGAAGTGTAGAGAAGTTAATTTTTGAGAAATGATGGTAATAACGTTAACTGAAACTGTATGAATGTGTCGAATAATCTGCTTTTATTAATAGCATAGCACACAGGAATTCATGTTAAACCGGAAAAAACAAAGCTCAGTGTTAAGGAAGTTGTATAGTGTGCAAACAATTACACAATACATTCACAATAAATGTTCAAAAATATCCCCACCACGTTCAATGCATTTAGCTGCACGTGTAAGAACAGATTTTGTTGTTCGTTTCAGTTTCACATGGTTGTTCTTAATTTCGTCTTATTGCATTCATAATGCGAGCAAGTAATGCCTCACGTGTATTGACTTTGTCCTCATAAACTATGTCTTTCATCCACCCCCATACAAAAAAAACCATTGTTGTTAAAATCGGGCGATCTGGGTGGCCACAGACGTCTATCACCACGACCATTCCATTTCTGGGGAAAATCTTCATTTAAATGTGTAGTAATGGCGTTGGTGAATTGTGTAGGCGCACCATCATGTTGAAAATACATTTGCAATTGCGTAACAAGTGACGTTGGACATTTCTTCTTGAAGGAATTGTAAGTACGTCTCGCCAGTTAGACGTCCTGGGGAAATGAATGGTCCAATAAAGTGTATGTTGATTATACCACATCACACATTTATGCTAAATCGCTGCTGAAAATTGTGTTACACTGTTGCGTGTGGGTTTGCTTCAGACCATGCGTACTCGTTATTTAAATTGTTTATACCATCTCGAGTAAACTATACCTCATCAGTAAATAAAATGTATTTGTGTAATTGCCGATTAGTATTTAACCAGTTGCACAGCTTTAAGTGAAATGCAGGATTTCCGGCATGTAAATGATGCACTTTTTGTTTATGGTAAGGACACAGATTATTGTACTTCAGTGTACGCCATACCTCAGATTGTGAAATGCCTAATCGTTGAGAGGTGCGTCGTGTACTGGTACACTGACAACGTTGAACAGCATCCATAATATCCTCATCATCGTCTTCACGTATCGAGAGCTCGTAATGATTATGAACGTTAGGTAACATTCAAAATTCTCCACTAATGGTTCGTGCATTCGGAATCTTCCGAGGTGGATAACGAACGCGATATTCGTTAACTGCAGTTGTAGCATTATCAACACATTTACCATAAATAAGCACCATATCAGCGTATTCCTCTGTCGTATTATTTGAAAGGCATCCCTATTTCAAGCACAATCTACAAACTGCAACAGTTACTATGTGGTTTCACTTAAATACGCTATTGTTATTATGTTCTTTCACTGAATAATGCAGAAAACTAATTCATTTCAAGGTTAGGAAAAGACTGAAACAGCTCACTAACGGTTGCCAACAATGACATAAACGTTTCTACATTCTTAATGGAAAGTAAACAAATTTACTTGTATAATAATCTTTGCTTCTCTGGATGTTCTGGAAAACTACTGCAGATACACGTCTGGGACATGTTTTATTAGAATCGCCAGACTAATAGCAACATTACAAACCAGAAACCGTGCTTTACTTTAACCTCGTATAGTTTTGCGAAGGCTTCATATTAGCGAAGTTGCTAAATTTCAGGCAAAATCTTTTATTACCCGTAACTCCGTAACTAAACATTTGCGGACATATGTTTATATGACCTTTTTTCTTTAATTTTACTAGTAGAATAACATATTAAAATATTTGCATATCTTCGTGAATCTCCCTGTATACGTATAGGCTTAAACTGAATGCCAATATGGCGCCTCGCAGCTGTGTGCTGAAGGGAGATAGCGTGCATGTGACGTAGGTGGCTTTTTGTCATCTCATTGGTCAACACTCAGATGCACGCTCAGGATATCTGACATGTTCGATATTGCTCTGAACGTCAGGAAAGACTCCCGAACGTGCTATTCTACGCTATGACGTCAGAAACTCGGCACGCTCAACGTTCAATGTTTGGATGCACGGTCCATATGCCGACGGGTGTGGTCTAACGATTCAGCGAAACTTGCACCAAGCTGCAAATAGGCGCCTCTGTCTCTCGATGGGACCTCAAGGTTACGCATCTCCGCATCGTCTCTCCGTCTTACTCACTTTCCTCTCTGCTCCCAGGAACCCATGGCTTGAGGGGGGAGGGGGGGGGGAGCTAGGATACACAGCTTTCGACACAGAAACGACCACGAATTATTCCGAACACCCTAAAACGCAGGGTAAGCTTGACAAAACTTTTCCACAATCGCTTACTGTCCACCACCATCGTCGTTACCTAACCTAACCACATTTTGGAGGAAGAATGGTATAAGGTTTCCTTGAAAACCACACAGATTCTGTATTTATCCATTACCAGACGACTGGAAGCTGTTTTGAGTGCCAACGGTTTTTCTACACCATAACTGACCTGGCAATGTGATGCGTTTTTTTTTTTTTGTGTTTCCTTATTTTTGTCCACCCCTGTATTTTGGCTAGCTGCGCCATGACGTTGCGATCAGAGCTAGCTGCTGTAACGACTTAAATGAAAATTCCACTATGCTGTGGGACGGTTTTACAGATGTTCAGGGATTCAAAGACACTGAATGCTTGCAAACCCAAAAAATACTGGCTACTTTGATGACTGACAGGGAAACACCCGCTTTAGACTGGCCCAGTTATCGAAAATGTAAAGTGGTTCCTGGACAAGTGAATCTATGGTATTCGCTAAATGCCGCTACAGGCTGTTCCGATGACTTATGAAGGATACGTAGTAACATTGACCAGAGGACTAATTTTTGTCCATTATGCAGACGCTTATCTCTTGCAGGTATTAACGGTGTGTTATTTTGCACTGTGGCTCAATCTGTCAAAGCCAGTCCTCAATTAACTCCGGAAAAGACTGAGGCACGGTAACCTAGACACGCATAATTCACTAGGTCACACCAACTGGCTCGCCCTTGGTACCCGTCACGACTTTCCTTCGGAAATAACACCACATATGCCAAGGACCAGAGCGGGAGGAAAACATTACTCAATACAAATCCTGTGATGTAGGCAGACCGTTGAAAGGTAAGCCAAGTTCCGTTTTTCTGGTTAAAATGATTTGAGACTTCTTTCAAAGTCACATTGCGACTGCAATAAAGAAAATAAAATGTCTTGGACGTGCAAACGACTAAATAAGTTGTTTGAATGATGATAATGCTGCTTTCTAATACTGAACTGCAATGTAGCAATTTTTCTCTTGTTCGAACGCTAATTCGACAGCTGGTACATCAAGGACTCACACATGCAACTAATTAACACTTGTTAGCAGACAACTGAGAGACATAGTTACTCGTCCAGTTTGTATTTGCCGATCAAATCAGCAAGCGCTGGGTATGTAAAGGGTTTCATTGTTCATAATGAAGTCCGCAGTTGTCCTTGATTCGCTGTCTACAGCTGCCGTGAATTATTTGATTGAGTCCATGGTGCCTGCAACTGTAATTTTCCTTTTTTTTCCTTAGCACTGTAAAATTTCGGCCTTTGGTCATTTTTAAATAACCTGTTCTTAGGATATTTGTCATAAGCCATCTTGCTGTTTTGATGCAACCCGCACTACTTTTTTTATAAAACAACACATCTTGCTGTTTTGATGCAACCCGCACTACTTTTTTTAAAACAACATTTCTTTGAAAATATTATACAGGATGTTTATAAATTCGTTATACAACAGAAGACTTTAACTGTGAAAGAGATAAATAACTTAAAGAAATATTTGATCCAGTTTTATTCCCGATTAACACGTTTAGTTCTCGACTTGCCTGCTGGGTGGCATGCGCGAATAAGATACTCCAACAGTAATCGTGGAGTTGTATAACGGTGCAGAGCGTCCGCAGTGTTGTTTGTGGTTTCAGGAATCCAAATCAGCTACTACAGTTCAGAACCAATCCAGGACTAAACATCGCAAGACACCACTTCAGAGAGCGAAACTGGCTTCGATAAAACGGGTTTGCGCTGCAAGATGTAACGAGTTTTACGGTCCTTTCTTTTTTGCAGAGTCAGCTGTAACTGGCGTATCGTACCGGGACATGTATTATCTAGTGCATTTACGAGACAAGGGCACAGAATTTATTTTCCAGCAAGATGGCGTTCCATTATATTATCATCGTGAAGTTGTCGCGTATCTCCGTACGAATGTGCCGATTGGACAGGAAGTGGAGACACAACATCCGGCCACCACGATCACCTAATTTAACCCCTATGCCTCCTGTGTTACATTAAAGAAAATGTTCGTTCCTCTGCTTCGGGAAACGTCGACAGTCTGCGACAACGGATAACACAAGCAATTGCCACCACACATCAAGACTTGCTTCATAAGGTACGGCAGGAAACTGATTACGGTTGAGACATCTGTCGCGTTACAAAAGGTAGCCACATCGAATATTTGTAAATAAACCTTGAATATATGCTGCATTCAGTACTGTATCAAACAGTTCTCTAAGTTATTTATCTGTCTGATAACTAATGGTTACTTTTGCATAACTAATTCATAAATATCCTGTATTTTCTATACATACTTTTCAGTCAAAATTAAAGCAGTGACTAAACAGAATTAAAGCTGCGCTGAATGGCGTCTAGATACGTTAGCTCTTTCATCACAAAATATCTGCGATCGGAAATATTGCCAGTGTAGCTGAAGCAGTCATTAATAGCGGGCTGGATGAGGAAGAACAGTGCAATGAAGTTTTTCAAGCTCCTCTAGGGGTCGCAGACTTGTCTGAGGCCTTGCGTTGTCACGGAGAAGGAGAAGTTTCCTGACGGTAGTACCATACACCGAGTTGATCGTTGCACCACGAGGGAGGACATCAAAAAAAAATAACCTCTTCAGAGTCACAGTAAACTGTCATCACGATTTTACCGACTGAGGGTGAAACCTTAAACTTTTTCTTCGGAGGACAGGTGGTGTGCCGCTGTTCTTTGGATTGCCGATTTATTGCCGCTTCGAAGTGATAAACAAATGTTTCATCACCTATGACTATGTTCGAAAAAACTGTGACGATCAGCCACGTAACGCGCAAGCAATTTCGCATTCATTGCTCTTTGTGGACTTCTGTAGGGCGGCGAAGAACCCATCGAACACAAACCTTTTAGTACCCCAGCTGGAGGAGGAGTATGTCAGCACTGCCAACAGAGAGGTCCAGTTGCACAGCGACGTGTTTGATTGTGAATCGTCCATCATCTCGAGTAAGAGTGTCCGCACGTTCCAACATTGCAGGAGTCGCAACTTGATACGCCCGACCAGCACGCTAGAGATCGGATAGGGTTGCGCGACCTTGTTGCGATGAAGACAGAAGGCTCGTCCAACGACTTACCGTGCTTTTGTTGACTGCCATATCTCGGTGGACATTATGCGAGCACCTATCTGCGATACGCTGGTTTACCCCCTGTAGCGCAACTTTACGTTAACACGGGAAAAGTTCAGTTAGTGAAAGGACAAGGCCACAGTTCTCAAACATGATTGACTTTATTACATTATAACTCACTGAGCAAGTTTCATTCCTTGGTACTTATTATAAAAAAAGAGAAAAAAACACAGAGCATAAAATTTTAAGACAACCTTTCTCATAAAAACATTACTCTAATTAAATACAGAACTCTCTAAACCAAATTCAGCCCGCCCGGTTGGTCGTGGGGTCTAACGCACGGCTTTCCGGGCGGGAAGGAGCGCCTGGTCCCCGGCACGAATTCGCCCGCAGGATTTGTGTCGAGGTCCGGTGAACCGGCCAGTCTGTGGATGGTTTTTAGGCGGTCCTCCATCTGCCTCGGCGAATGCGGGCTGGTTCCCCTTATTCCGCCTCAGTTACACTATGTCGGCGATTGCTGCGCAAACAAGTTCTCCACGTACGCGTACACCACCATTACTCTACCACACAAACATAGGGGTTACACTCGTCTGGTGTGAGACGTTCCCTGGGGGTTCCACCGGGGGCCGAGCCTCACAGTAACCCTGGGTTCGGTGTGGGGCGGCGAGGGGAGTGAAGTGGACTGCAGTAGTCGTCGTGGGGTTGTGGACCAGTGCGGCTGCGGCGGGGACGGAGCCTCTCCGTCGTTTCTAGGTCCCCGGTTAACATACAATACAATACAAAACGAATTCAAGCTGACAAGTAAATGACTTTAGAGTTAACTTCTGCAGTAGTTCAATTCGGGATCATTGAACAACATTAAACAAACTCGTGGTTTTAAAATTAAGCCACCACTCACTCAACTACAAATGCATCAAGAGATAATGGTTATAATTGGAGGCGTATACTCAAAGCAGGATTACACAGCTTTCCTTTCATTACACATGAACTGCCGCTTTCGGTACGAGCCCTTTTACTCTCCAACAATCAACAGGCCCAGCTCGCTCGTCTCCGCAGGCAGGTCGTTATACACGCGGGAGAGAACACAAAGTAACAAGACAAGCTTCTAAAACACACAAACAGATGGTTTTAATTCAACAAGCCTCAAAAACATGTTCATACGTGATTCAGGGAATACAGGTCAGACAATAATGACAATTTAAACTATGGCCTGGAAAACTTCAAGCAACCAATTGGCCCAGTACATAAAATTTAAAAAAAAACTTAACCACACTTGTTAAACCATCAAACACCGGCATTTCACTTCTAAGAAAATCGTTCAGGGCTGGCACTTGGCAATACCCATAGCACAGACTGAAGTAGCTGACGAGAATTTAGAATGAGGCAACAAGAGGCAGCAATACATTAAATCACATTGTTACCACAGTTCATGAGCTGAAATTTTGCTCACCCTAAAAAAACTATCCTTGGTTCCAATGCCGTCGTGAGCAGAAACAAGGCTGTCCACTCAGAGTCCCGTCAACCAATGAACGTAAGAATCACCAGCGCCAGTACCAAGTCTCCGTTCTACACATTGCCAGCTTATACTGCCGCCCAGCGTGCTTCCAAACACAGTGCACGCGTGACTCACACCTCTTAGTGGATCCGTGTTCACTCTCTCTTCCCGTGCCTTTCCTCAGGCGCGTGCTATATAGGCAAACATTACTCCAGACAGGATCGATAACTGCTAGGTCGATGTGCACACATCACTCCCGAAAGAAACTAAATGACAGCTCTCTGCTTGGAACGCGCCTTCGTTAAAGACGTCATTTTGGAGGCTTATCGGAACTTCATGGAACTATAGAGGTGAAGCGGGAGTATCCCACGAAGTCCCATAGCAAATTTAGTTTTTTTTTTCAGTTGAAATTGCCGAGAAAAAGACGTGTTGCATTACTTGTTGAACGTCCCCCTCGTATGTGAAAAATGGTTTGCTGTATTTCCTGACATTAATACATACAGGATATAAAAAAAACAAGTATTCAACTACTTGCTAAAGATTATCTACCACGCTCAAAACAGCCAGGGCCGGCCGTTGTGGCCGAACGGTTCTAGGCGCTTCAGTCCGGAACTGCGCTGCTGCTACGGTCACAGGTTCGAATCCTGCCTCGGACATGGATTTGTGTGATGTCCTTAGCTTAGTTAGGTTTAAATAATTCTAAGTCTAGGGGACTGATGATCTCAGATGTTAAGTCCCATAGTGCTTAAAGCCATTTGAACCATTTTTGAAAACAGCCAAGGGTTTCGCGATTAAGGGCCGAGCGGTTCTAGGCGCTTCAGTCCGGAACCGCGCTGCTGCTACGATCGCAGGTTCGAATCCTGCCTCGGGCATGGAACTGTGTGATGTCCTTAGCTTAGTTAGGTTTAAGTAATTCTAAGTCTAGGGGACTGATGATCTCAGATGTTAAGTCCCATAGTGCTTAAAGCCATTTGAACCATTTTTGAAAACAGCCAGGGGTTTCGCGATTAATGACTGCAGCTTCAGCCAAACGAGCAACCAACTCTTCTGGAGTATCTACCGGTGCCCCTTACACCAAAAACTTCATTTCCGCTCACAAAAAGAGATCGATAGGAAAG
This sequence comes from Schistocerca americana, assembly GCF_021461395.2. Classification (NCBI taxonomy): domain Eukaryota; kingdom Metazoa; phylum Arthropoda; class Insecta; order Orthoptera; family Acrididae; genus Schistocerca; species Schistocerca americana. The sequence goes on along the minus strand of NC_060120.1, from coordinate 836,748,118 downwards.
AGGTCAGGAGGACGTGATGGCCGCGGTACTGGCCCACCCCTCCCAACCCAAAGGGAGGGGGGGATAACAACGTTTGGCTGAAGCTGTAAGTATTACTCAAGAAACATGTTGTTGTTTTGAGCATGTTAGATAATCTTTAGCGAGCAAATGGCAGTTGTGCATTAATTATAAAGGCCTACATTTTCAACAACATCTCTAAAACAATATTCATCACACGGCTTTTTGAAGACCATCTCTGAATATCACTGGCGTCAGTCTTCATTGACCCCTATTGGGAAAAGATGCACCTGTCACATTTTTGTCACATTAGCAACTGTTTATGTCCTCTAAAATACTAATATGTTTTATGCCTAGTGTTGTATAAACCTGATTCATGTTTGGCGCTACAGTTACTTATTTTCCTTTGCCCCATGAACCTTAAAAATCCGCTGTGAAAAATTTCATTAGCGGTCTTACTTATAGCTGCTCAAGTACCGAGAATTACAAATGCGGAGAGAAGATCTAAGTCCAAAGCGCTGTTACTGGTGCGATCATCTTTTAAAGGACACTGTTGTATAAAATATTCTGGCTCACTGACCTCTCCACACACGAGTCTACAGGGGATAGGCAAAATAATGTAAACGGTGGTAGTAATGGGATGGTTGTGTTTGACGGTCAACAACGCAGGTAAGGCACGTGTCGCGCTGGACTGTGCGTCTTCAGTACGGACTAGGCATCAGTGCAGGTTGTTTACGAGTGCACACTTCCTATTAGCATTCGGAGGGCGAGGTCGACATGCAATGAAAGACCTAACAGACTTCCAAAGAGGGCAGATTGTGGGGGCCCGATTTGCTGGAGCATCACTAACCAAGGCAACCAACTTATTGAATGTTTTAAGAGCAACTGTTGCAACAGTTATGACAGTCTACACAAAGCATGGACAGACATCGTCGTGTAAACGTAACAGTGGGCGCATATAAAAACTAAATGACAGAGATCGTCGTATGCTAACACGAATTGTGTCAAAACATCACAAAACTACGGCGGCTAAAGTGACTGCAGAGCTCAATATGCATCTTTGAGACCCCGTATCTATCGACACTGTCCGCCGAGAACTCCATAAAGTGTATATTCATGGACGAGCTGCTATACCGAAACCATTAACGACGACAACCAACGCTAAGAAGCTAGAACATGGTGTCAGGAGCATAAATCCTGGACAGCTGATCGGCGGGATTAAGTCATATGGTCCGAAGACTCAACGTTTTCGTTATTTCCACCATCGGGTCGCGTTTACGTATGGAGGACGCCAAAAGAAACCTGCAATCCTGATTGCTTGATTCCAACGGTTAAGCTTGGAGGTGGAAGTATGAGGGTGTGGGCAGCCATATAATGGTATTCTGCTGGCCGCAACATCAAAGCCCGTGTTACAGCCAGCGATGATGTGAACATAAATGGTGATCAGGTGCACGATTATGTGAAAATTTTAGGTGATCAGGTACACACCATGAATCAAATGTTATTCCCCAACAATGATGCCATATTTCATGACGATAATGCACCCATTCACACAGCCACACAGCCAGGACAGTACAATCTTGGTACGAGGAGCATGCAACTGAATTGCAGAGCCTTCCCTGTCCAGCACAGTGCCCGGACTTGAACATTTTCGAACCCTTGTAGGCGGTATTGGAGGGCAAACTCTGAGCAAATTTCCGCCTCCCTCGTCACTACAGGAATTGGAAAAGTTTCTGATAGAAGAGTAGCATAAAATTGCACTAGAGACTATACAATCATTATACGCCAGTATTCGAAGAAGAATCGCAGCTTTATTACGGGCAAGTGGAGGTTCAACCCCTTACTAATAAAACATTCCCAGGTAAGTACAGGTGTTCGCATTATTTTTCCTATTCCCTGCATGTGATCGCCATTTTCCAGTTTTATATGTATAGTGGGGATACGATCTATGTCTCTCTCCTCTGCACATAGGAGAAAAGACCATTTACGCGAAATGTAATGTTTCGTTCAAGTGTATTGACATATCGAGCGCTCCAACGAACAACCATTCGAATGTAGTTCAAATCGGGTAAAAAGCTGAATGGTACCAATACATTGAAGTATAATACTTTTGTTTTACCTGTGTTCACTTTTCCGCATTCATTTTGCTTCATTGTTAGTCCTTTTACCAAACGACCGTACAAATTTTTGAGTAAATCGAGAAGATAATTAGATTTCGGCGGGCAAGCAAGGAAGAAAAAACAAAAAATAAGAAATGAAAGCTTTTTGTGACGAATTCAAAGTGATAGTTTTCGGAAATACGAATGATTTTAATCGGTGTTTTACGAAAGCTCATGTTGCACTGACAAAAGTTACGGACCGTATTAAATTCGTAATACACAAATCGAAGAACTTTTACATCACTATCAGTTTGGCCTTAGGAAATACAAAGACACCAGAGCAGCAGTGTTGACGTTGGGCTTAATAACGGAGATAAGACTTAAGAAAGATCAATACACATTCATTGGACTTTTCGACATAGAAAAAGCGTTCGAGAATGTGCTACCGCAATGTATTCGAAATTCTCAAAAGTGTACAGGGAAAGACGGGTAATAAACGAAGGCGTGCTGAAAAGTAATGGCCCCAGACCATGTCAAGAATATATCAGTGAAACAAATATTCAAGAGTGGAACTAAAATTCATGGTTAAAGATTATCAAAGATAAGATTCACTGGCGACATTGCTGTCCTAAGCGAAAGTGAAGAAGAATTGCGGGACCTATTGAATGGGCGGTATAGTATAATGAGTACGTAATACGACTGGCAGCAAACCGAAGGGAGACGAAAATAATGGAGGAGTAGCGGAAATGAGAGCAGCGAGAAGCTTAACATCGAAATGGTAACCGCTAATTATATGAAGTGGAGGGATTCAGATACCTTGGCAGCAAAATAACGCATAACAGACGGATCAAGGAGGACTTGAAAAGCAGACTAGCACTGGAAGAAGCGACATTCATGGCCAAGAGAAGTCTACTAGTATTTAATATAGGCTTTAATTCCAGGAGAAGTTTCTGAGAATTTATTTATTTAGCTTATGGCATATAACACATCATATAGAAAAGACATAAAAATCATAAGACACAGAAATAAAGAGTAGTCACAGTGTGTAACATATAGTTGTAGATATAAAAGTGTTTAAAAATAGTGTATATAACAAACAAAAGTTCACAAACAAACATCCAGATTTGTGACATAATCTATTGCACTTTCAGTTGCGGTCAGAAACTCATTGGGGTCTCCTGCAAAACGTCTCAGAGGGCAATCTTCCACGATGTGACGAATCGTCTGCCGGTCCGCACCGCAGTCACATCTCGGGGTGGTGATTTTACCCCACCTGTGGAGGCTGTCTGCACATCTGCCGTTGTTTGTCCGAATTCGATTCAGGGTCGTCCAAGTTTTCCTTGGCAAATTGAATCCTGGTGGTTGGACATTGATGCATGGCATATTCTGCAGGTTTTGGGGCACAGATTCTCTCCACCGCATTTTCCAGAGGTTGCCATAATCCGGGTTGAGAGGATGCATATTTTTTGCCTTTTTTAAAGAGGGGTGTCTTGAGCGCAATCTGTTCATCTCCAGGGCAAGAACATCCTTATGGATTGGCAGTTTCTCGTTGTTCAGCACTTTTCCATACTCACGTAAGAGAGCGTTCTCTCTGCGCAGGTCCGGTGGGGGAATGTTGCTCAGTATAGGTAGCCAGTGTAAAGGCGTTGGCTTTATTGTTCCTGATATCATCCTCATTGTGTAGTTCAGTTGAGCATCGATCAAGCCTGTGTGTTTACTGTTTAGCCATACCGGTGCGGCATATTCTGCTGTTGTGTAGACAAGTCCCAGAGCCGAAGATCTCAGCACAGCCGCGGAAGAGCCCCACGTGGTCCCACATAGCTTCTGTATGATATTATTTCGAGTTTTAAGTTTTGCGGCTGTATTACGTAGGTGTTCCTTGAATGTTAGGGTTCTGTCAAAGGTGACGCCTAGATATCTGGGGTAATTGTTATGGTTTAGCTGCCTGTTTTCGAAATGAACGTTGAGCTTTCTTTTTGCTTGGGCATTGTCGAGGTGAAAGCATGTCACCTCCGTTTTTGTTGCGTTTGGCCGTAATCTCCACCTTCGGAAGTAATCTCCCAGCTTTGTTAGATCCGCAGTTAATGTGTTTTCCGTTGCCTCCATTGATCTGCCTCTTGCAGCTATTGCCCAGTCGTCGGCATATCCGAATTTTTGAGAAGTGGTTTCAGGTAAGTCAGATATGTAGAGGTTAAACATCAATGGCGCCAGAACGGAGCCTTGTGGTAAACCATTGTTGAGCTTCATTTGGTCACTTTTTAAGTCGCCCATTATGACTCTGAAACTTCTATCTGTGAGCATGTTATCAATGAGGTTGGCCAGCTTATTACATGGTATGACCCGCAGCAACTTAAATATCAGGCCTTGTCGCCAAACGGTATCATAAGCGGCTGATAGGTCAATAAAGGCTACTGATGTTTTGAGTTTTTTCTGAAAGCTCGCCTCTATATGAGTTGCTAGGGAGAGGATCTGGTCGGTGCAACTGCGGTTGGGTCGAAAACCTGCCTGTTCAATCGGTACCACTTCAAGAATTTTTCCGCTTATTCTGTTGTAGATGATACGTTCCAACAGCTTATAGACACAGTTCAGCAGAGCGATAGGGCGGTAGTTTTGGGGCATGTCATTAGGTTTGCCTGGCTTTAGTATCGCTATAATCTTTGCTCGTTTAAGCTGGTGTGGGATATTACCCAATTCTAAAATATCTGTTAAGAAGTTTGCGAGCCATGTTCTAGTATATTTTCCACAGTGAAGTAGGAATTCCGGGTGGATGCCATCGAAGCCGGGAGCCTTGCCACTTTTGATTTTTGACAAGGCTGCTGCAACTTCTTCCGCTGTGATAGGCTGTGAAAATTCGGAGGTAGGCGATGCCCTTTGTTTTAAGGATCTTAATTCACGTTTGACGGTCGTGGTGTGTGTTCTGTCCCTTGGTGCTCTTGAGGTTCTAACTATATGTGTGGCCACTTTGTTAGGGGTTATCGGGTGGGTGTCTTTTATTTTACGTTTACTGCCTCCCAGGTTACGGAGTAGGGTCCATGCTTGCCTACTGGATTTAGTGAAATCTAGATTCTCCACGGTGTCCATCCATTTTTCCCGTCGAGCTGCGTCTAAGCTGTGCAACAGTTCGTCCGCGATTTCTTGGTTGTTGGTTTTGGTAAATTCCTGGTACAGGTCTTCGCATCTTTCATTCCAGCCAGGGATGTACTCTTTCCGGTAGCCTCTGGGTACATTCCTCTTAGCCGTGGCGATGACTGCTCCCACAAATCTGTCATAGTTGTCCCTAGTCGGGGGTATCCAACCTAGACACTTGTCAAGGTTTTCTGCAAAGGTGGCCCAGTCTGCCTTCTGGAAATTCCATCGTGGGCGAGGAAAGGATTTTATGATTGGGATGTTAATTCCGACTTTTAAGATAACAGGGCGATGCTGGCTATGTGGGAAATCAGACAGGACTTCACGAGTTGCGGCTAGCGGTTGGTTGTTTTTGTTTTTAGTGACAAAACATAAATCAGGGTTATAATCTCGTCTCCATGCTGCTGATCGAAATGTTCCGCGGTCCTTGGCGTCGAAAATCAGGTGGGTGTTAGTCTCCTCACTCCAGCTCATCAGGGATTCACCGTTCTGGTCGTTTCGTGCGTACTTCCAGTTCTCATGGTGACTATTAAAGTCTCCTACGTAGACAGCAGGGTGGGGATATTCTTGGAGTACTTCTGGAGGCCATGGACAGCCGGGAGGCTTATAGATGTTAACTATAATGGTCTCGCCAATTTTGACAGCAACTTCATGTATGTTGTTGTCTGTAGATATCTTACACAGGGAAGCATTTTCTATCTTATTTCGTATGTAGGTTGCCACGCCGTAATTACGGTGATAGGTGGCTCCCAGTATCTCGAATCCAGGGATTTTTCCTCTAGAGGCCAGCTGATCTATGTTTTCCGCATGAGTCTCTTGTATCGCGACTACGTCGATTTTGTTCTGAGTGAGAACTCTCTGGAGAAATTCACATTTGCTCCTACTTATGCCTTCAATGTTTAGGTGGCAGACTCGGAGGCACGGTCCGAGTGCTCTAGTCAATTCTTCATCGTTCATTTGGTCGGTATCACTCATGATGTGTTTACCAGGAGATCCAGCACAGGATTATCTGGATTATCTGGTTGCCTTTAGTGCTAGTTCATTTAGCGTTACCCAGGGTGCACGTGTAGTATTCTACTACGGACGCGAACTAGCCTTACACCCCTGAGAATATATGTGTGGAACAAAGCACTGTACAGAAGCGGATCATGAACGGTGAGAAAATCAGAAAATAAAAGAGTCGAAATGTTTGCGACGTGGTGGTATAGTAGGCTGTTGAAATTCAGAGATAAGTAACGGGAACGTTCTCTACAGAATCAGAGAGGAAAGAAATCTGTGGGAGTACTGACAAGAAGTATTGTCGTTTCTTGTTACCAATATTAGTTTATTTCCAAGAATAAGCAGCTTTCACTCGGTTAATACTCGGCAGAAATCAAACCTCCATTTGGAGCTGTCACTCGAATTCAAAAATCTTAGCAGTAGTCCACGCGCTTTCAAATCGAAACTGAAGAGTTTTCTCATGGATCACTCCTTCTATTCTGCCGAGGAGTTCCTTGAAAAAATAAGCTGATTCTTATTGTATTGCTGATAGCGTTTACTTAAACTTATGGACTGACTTTTTTTCAGGTTCATCAACATTTATTTTTATCTGTTATTACTTTTGTGTTGTAAGTTCATGTACTGACACGTTCCATGACCTTGGAGATTTGCTCCTCAATTTGGTCCTACGGAACTTTACGTGTAAATAAATAAATAAATAAATAAGAAGCGACAGGACGATGGGACATCTGTTTAGACACCAGGGATAAACTTCCATGGTATTAGGGGGCCTTGGGGAGATGTAGAGGGTAGAAACTGTAGATAGAGACAGAGATTGGAATATATTCGACAATTAATTGAGGAAGTTCATGTAAGGGCTACTGTGAGACGAAGAGGAAGTAGTGTGGGCTGATGACCAAAAAAAGAAAACAGACGTACCCTAGACTAATTTGAATCATATGCATTTGTTGTTCCTGAGACATACAAGTCTCACCTTTACCTGCAAGAAAGATGAAAGCTGGAGCAATGAATTAAAATTTGTACCAGCGCCGGGATTCGAGGTCAGATCAGATCAATCAGATCAGTTGTAGAACTTTGGAACACGTATTATGTTCGAGTATAATGTCTTTTCTGGAAGCTAGAAATCTACTCTGTAGGAATCAGCATGGGTTTCGAAAAAGACGGTCATGTGAAACCCAGCTCGCGCTATTCGTCCACGAGACTCAGAGGGCCATAGACACGGGTTCATAGGTAGATGCCGTGTTTCTTGACTTCCGCAAGGCGTTCAATACAGTTCCCCACAGTCGTTTAATGAACAAAGTAAGAGCATATGGTCTATCAGACCAATTGTGTGATTCGATTGAAGAGTTCCTAGATAACAGAACGCAGCATGTCATTCTCAATGGAGAGAAGTCTTCCGAAGTAAGAGTGATTTCAGGTGTGCCGCAGGGGAGTGTCATAGGACCGCTGCTATTCACAATATACATAAATGACCTTGTGGATAACATCGGAAGTTCACTGAGGCTTTTTGCAGATGATGCTGTGGTGTATCGAGAGGTTGTAACAATGGAAAATTGTACTGAAATGCAGGAGGATCTGCAGCGAATTAGCGCATGGTGTAGGGAATGGCAATTGAATGGCAATGTAGACAAGTGTAATGTGCTGCGAATACACAGAAAGATAGATCCCTTATCATTCAGCTAAAAAATAGCAGGTCAGCAACTGGAGGCAGTTAATTCCATAAATTATCTGGGAGTACGCATTAGGAGTGATTTAAAATGGAATGATCATATAAAGTTGATCGTCGGTAAAGCAGATGCCAGACTGAGATTCATTGGAAGAATCCTAAGGAAATGCAATCCGAAAACAAAGGAAGTAGGTTACAGTACGCTTGTTCGGCCACTGCTTGAATACTGCTCAGCAGTGTGGGATCCGTACCAGATAGGGTTGATAGAAGAGATAGAGAAGATCCAACGGAGAGCAGCGCGCTTCGTTACAGGATCGTTTAGTAATCGCGAAAGCGTTACGGAAATGATAGATAAACTCCAGTGGAAGACTCTGCAGGAGAGACGCTCAGTTGGTACGGGCTTTTGTTGAAGTTTCGAGAACATACCTTCACCGAAGAGTCAAGCAGTATATTGCTCCCTCCTACGTATATCTCGCCAAGAGACCATGAGGATAAAATCAGAGAGATTAGAGCCCACACAGAAGCATACCGACAATCCTTCTTTCCACGAACAATACGAGACTGGAATAGAAAGGAGAACCGATAGAGGTACCCTCCGCCACACACCGTCAGGTGGCTTGCGGAGTATGGATGTAGATGTAGATGTAGATCTCCTGCTGGTGGTAGCCGCAGTAGCAGTGTGACGTAAGAGCTAGCACATCTGCGTAGTAAGCAGGCGACTCAGATTCGAATCCACGCGCTGGTATAAATTTTAATTCATTGCTTTGGCCAACATCACTTATATTTGAATTAACTAATAGTACCTGTTATCCCGTGCCCAACAGTGGTAATACCGAATTTCCTAAAGATGTCGTTCTGGTGGAAGGAGAGCCTCCGACAGGCTTGTGTTGTCGGATCTACAGCCGTGGCACGCCGCAAACAGCTAAGCAACGCCGTGTGCGGGCTGCGCGTTACGCGAGACACCAATTAAGCGCTGTCGGCTGCTGCTTCGCCTCCTGGGCGCGCTATCTACACGTCTCATCGCCACGAGCAGTCGCAGGGGAGTAAAGCTGTCAGGCGTAACGGCTTTCCGGACAGAGGCGTTCAGCAGCTCGCCGACCGGTCAGGTTATCAGCTGCTGCCCCAAAGTGAAAGGAGAGTAGTGATTCGTCACTTGTCGTTTCTCTGAATAAGTACTTCGTTTTCCGGACCTCGCCAGAGCGTTTAAGCAGTGACATTCCGCCTATTAAAAAACCAAACTCTCTGAGGGTAATATCATGGATACTGCCGTACCACTTGATAACACTTTACTGTGCAGAAGCTTTTCACATTATGGTAAAACCGACAGCATAAAAACTGGCCTACAGAATGCAGTCTAAATACGATTACTCCAGTTTCTTGCCGCAGAATAGTAATCAAGATATTGTAGCGATGTATCTGTCAATGTTCCTCGTCGGTTGCCTAACAAACGTTACTTATATTTACTAGTTGTAAGATAATTGCAGCAGAGTGCAACATTTACAACTAACAGCATGTAAATACATTAGGCACACCAGCTGAAGAAATGTAGAAAGTGTACATTACACTCGTTTCTTTCTGCACATTTCTTCTTCCAGAGAGACTGAAACATGCCGTTGTTAAGCCCCTCTTTAAGAAAGGTGATAGCAGAGATGTTGGTAAATACTGACCTGTTTCACCACTGTCATCGATCTCCAAAATCTTCGAGAAGGTGATGTATTCTAGAACAGTATCTTATCTTAGCAACAATAATATCTTCAGCAATTCACGGTTTCGGTTTAAAAAGAGTTGCTCTACTAACAATGCCATATTCAGATTCACTTACCAAATTTTGTAAGCATTAAAGAATAAAATAGCGCCGGTTGGTATTTTCTGCGCTCGATCTAAGGCATTTGGCTGTGCGAATCACAGCATTCTCCTGGATAAATTGAAGTTTCATGGGACTGATAGTATAGCGAACCAATGGTTCATGTTATATTAACCAAACTAATGCAGTAAGTTGTACTTAGTGGCTAATGGTTCAAATGGCTCTGAGCACTATGGGACTTAACATCTATGGTCATCAGTCCCCTAGAACTTAGTACTACTTAAACCTAACCAACCTAAGGACATCACACACATCCATGCCCGAGGCAGGATTCGAACCTGCGACCGTAGCGGTCACGCGGTTCCAGACTGACGCGCCTAGAACCGCACGGCCACACCGGCCGGCTTTGTACTTAGTAATTCAATAAATATAGTCTGGAGACATAATTCTGACCGGAGAGAAATCACGTATGGGGCTCCCTGGGGCTCAATGTTAGTTCCACTTTTATTCCTCATATATGTAAGCGATCTTCCATGTAATATACAACAAACACAGCTAGTCCTTTCTGCAGATGACTGCAGTATCGTAATCAATCCAAGCATACATACAGAAACAGAAGAAATGGTAAATAATATTCTTAATAGTCTCATTGACTGGTTTTCTGCAAATGGTCTCACCCTCAATTTTAAAGAAACACAACAGACTGAGTTCTACACATCTACGGGTACTACACCAATGACAGGTGTAATGCTTGGTGAGGAAATAATAAATAGGATGGTACTTCAAAATTCTTAAGTACCCATATCGAACAGAATTTAAACGGTAAAAGGCACATTTTAAAACTCCCAAAACAACATCGTTCAGCCACATTTGCACGCAGAGTCATTGCAAATCTTGAGGAAAGACAAATAAGTAAGCTGACATATTTTGTATATTTTGACTCAATAATGTCGTATGGAATAACTTTCTGGGGTAGCTCATCTTTGTGAAAGAAATGCTTTCTTGCTTATAAACGTGCTGCAAGAATATTATGTGGTGCTCACCCACGATCTTCTTGTAGACATCTGTTTAAGGAGTTTGGCATTTCGGCTACTGCTTCAGAGTACATTTATTCATTCATGAAGTTTCTTGTTAATAATCATCTGCATTTCAGAAGGAGAAATGGTGGACATAAAAAAAAGAAAGAAAAGAAACCTGAAGAAGTTTCTCCTTGTCACCTCCTTCTATTCCGTAGAAGGATTTTTACTATAACGTGTAAAAGGTAATCGGCAGGAACTAATAACGCAAATCTGGATATATATGCTCAGCATGTAGCCATATTTACAAATTAATTTTCGATGGGAAAATGTTAATGACTCTTTCCAGAAATTGCGAAAAATAATCCATGAAACATGAAAGTAACTAAATAATTAACACAAGTGGACTGCAGCTATATTGACTACAGCTGCAATTACAAAAATTTTTGACATGTTTCCGTCACATTCTGCTGTAGTTGTGGACTCATTTGATTCAGCTGTCCACGCAAGACTATCCTGTGCAAGTGTCTTCATGTCCGCATTACTACTGCAACATAAATCTACTTCACGCTGTCTACTGTAATCAAGCTTTTCTGTGTCCACCGTAAATGAATTGCGTGACGTGCCTCATGGGCGGCTGATTCAGACTGTCGTATGGACACCTGAGGATGGGGTAATGTAGGTCCGAAAGCGATCATGTAACGTAAATATTATCTGCAAAAATAAATACGGCAGACTGGAATATTACAAACAGAAATTATCTTTTAGCTTAAGTTAATTTGTATACGAGTATATGAGACACTGAGCTTTACATCGTGCGCTGTAATACGAGGGTTGTCCAGAAAGTAATGCACCGCATTTTTTTTCTTCAGCAATATTTTATTGAGCATAATGAGAAATACACACATGAAAGAATGGTGTTTTATCTACTCACCCTGTTTTTGTACGTAACCTCCATCTAGTTCTATGGGCTTTCTATAGCACGAAGCCGCGCGGGGTAGCCAAGCGGTCTTAGGCGCCTTGTCACGGTCCGCGCTGCTTCCCCTGTCGGAGGTTCGAGTCCTCCCTCGGGAATGGGTGTGTGTCTCGTCCTTACCGTAAGTTAGTTTAAGTAGTGCGTAAGCTTAGGGACCGATGACCTCAGCAGTTTGGCCCCATACGACCTTACCACAAATTTCCAATTTCCAGCGTGAAACAAAGGCGTGTGTGCCCTGTCGGTGCCAACAATTGCCCTGCTGGTGGAGCCTGTGCTTCACTGTGTGAATCATTTCCTCATAGTCGTCAAAATGTCTTGCACGAATGGCATCCTTTAATGGCCCAAACAAGTGGAAGTCCGTGGGGGTTAGATCAGGTGTGTCAGCAGTGGATGGTCTCCCCGACCGCTGCAAATCGTGGACCTCCGCCGAACCGCCTTCTGATGACCTCACCCTCCGTGCACAGGAACTAACTGTACTTCTGTCTACAGCAAATGCTCCGTGGACTTTGCACAAGCGTCTGTGAATATTCCCCACAGCTTCTTTCTCTGCAGTGAGAAATTCAATGACGGCACGTTGCTTGTTATGTACATAACCTTCAGGTGCCATTTTGAAGCTGTCCTGCACCTACGCTATCTGTCGCACGTGACGGAAAACTGGAGCGTTTACTCAGGAGACTTCAAATAATACACATGTACCGTTTCGCGTTCGTAGCACTGATGTGGTGCGTTACTTTCTGGGCAACCCTCGTACCAACAATGTAAGGGAACCCGTCAGCGATGTCGGCCTGCCTCGGCCGTTTGTGGAGAACTGCGGGTTGCCAGTTCGTTCCCCGGGCACCGGCCGGGCTGTCGCTGGCAAAGGCGACGGCCGCGAGGGGCAGCCTTCACGGAGCCGGCGCCGCCGCGGGCCCCACGCCCCGACCTTCCACTTTGGGCGGCTAGCCGGGCTGAGCCGACACGCCTGCCAAACGAGACCGCCGGCTCTCCACTCACACAGGGCACCCCGTGCTTGTTGCCTGTCTCACGCTCGCGTGTCGCACAGCTGACCGCCAAAACCCAGCCGTTTGGGAAAATGGCTAAGCTACAAAAGAAGTTGAAAGCCATTTGTTTGTTTATTTATGCGTTTATTTCATCTGACAAGATTAGTTCCTTCAGGCCTGCCTCACGCTTAGCGAGTCAACTTTACAATTTGTTTTGTACTTCAGTAATACTCTAATAACCAGAATGAAAAATGCTCCTATCATACCCCAAAAATGCGAATATCTCCAGACTGTATCCCCATCAGATTTTATGTTGACTATGCTACAAATATAGCACCATTCTTATCCATCATCTATCAGAGATCACTGGAACAGCGGAAGGTTCCACGGGACTGCAAGAAGGCCCAGGTCGTGGCAATCTATAAAAAGGGTAGAAAATCGGATGCACATAATTACCGGCCAATTTCACTGACATCGGTTTGTTGTAGAATCATGGAAAATATTTTGTGTTCAGACATAATGACCTTTCTACACTCTGAAAAGCTCATCCTCAGAAACCAGCACGCTTTTAGGAAACAGCGGTCATGCGAGACACAGCTGGCCCTCTTTGTGCATGATATACAATAGGCTCTAGATACCGGCTGATGCCATATTTCTCGACTTTCGAAAGGCGTTCGACTCAGTTCCGCACGGTCGCTTGCTACAAAAATTGCGCCCTTATGGTCTATGCGATGACATATGCGGTTGGATAGAAAGTTTTATAACAGACAGGGAGCAGTACGTCGTCCTGAACGGGGTAACTTCAACAGAAACAAGCGTAACTTCAGGTGTGCCCCAGGGCAGCGTAATACGTCCTCTGCTTTTTACGATTTACAGAAACTATCTGGTTGATGGTATTGACAGTGGCCTGAGACTGCCGATGAGCTGTAGTCTACACGAAAGTAGTATCACACGAAAGTTGTGAACAAATCAATGACGATTTGCAGAAAATAAATGCGTGGTGTAATGACTGGCAGTTATCTCTCAATATTAGTAAGTGTAATCTACCGCGTATAACAAGGCGAAAATCCCCATTAATTTACGAGTACAAAATAAATGCCCAGTCTTTGGAAGCGGTAACATCCGTCAAGTATATGGGTGTGACTGTTCGAAATGATCTCAAATGGAACGATCAGATTACACAAGTAACGGTAGATTGCGGTTTATTGGTAGAATCCTGAAGCAATGCAGTCCTTCAACAAAGGAAATAGCTTACAATACGTTAGTTCGTCCAGTCTTGGAGGATTGTTCGTCTGTATGGGACCCTTACCAGTTGTGTCTGATTGAAGAGATTGAGAAGGTCCAAAGAAGAGCGGCAAGATTCGTAACTGGTACATTTAGCCGTCGCGAGAGCGTTACAAATCTCATAGAAAGTTTGAAGTGGGACACACTTGCAGATAGACGGCGCGCTAAACAGAAGGCGCTGCTCACTAAATTCCGAAATCCGATCTTCACCGAGGATGTAGAGCATATATTTGTACCACCAACTTTAAAATCGCGCAATGATCACCATTCAAAGATAAGGGAAATAAGAACTCGTACTGAGGCGTGACAGTCGCTTTTCCCTCGCGCGATCCGCGAGTGGAACAGAGTGGTGGCGGCGGGGGGGGGGGGGGGGGGGGGGGGGGAATATGACTTTGGCGCTAATTTTGCCCTCCGCCACACACCGCTTGGTGGCTAGCGGAGTATATATCTACATCTACATCTACATCCATACTCCGCAAGCCACCTGACGGTGTGTGGCGGAGGGTACCTTGAGTACCTCTATCGGTTCTCCCTTCTATTCCAGTCTCGTATTGTTCGTGGAAAGAAGGATTGTCGGTATGCTTCTGTGTGGCCTCTAATCTCTCTGATTTTATCCTCATGGTCTCTTCGCGAGATATACGTAGGAGGGAGCAATATACTGCTTGACTCTTCGGTGAAGGTATGTTCTCGAAACTTTGACAAAAGCCCGTACCGAGCTACTGAGCGTCTCTCCTGCAGAGTCTTCCACTGGAGTTTATCTATCATCTCCGTAACGCTTTCGCGATTACTAAATGATCCTGTAACGAAGCGCGCTGCTCTCCGTTGGATCTTCTCTATCTCTTCTATCAACCCTATCTGGTACGGATCCCACACTGCTGAGCAGTATTCAAGCAGTGGCCGAACAAGCGTACTGTAACCTACTTCCTTTGTTTTCGGATTGCATTTCCTTAGGATTCTTCCAATGAATCTCAGTCTGGCATTTGCTTTACCGACGATCAACTTTATATGATCATTCCATTTTAATCACTCCTAACGCGTACTCCCAGATAATTTATGGAATTAACTGCTTCCAGTTGCTGATCTGCTATTTTGTAGCTAAATGATAAAGGATCTATCTTTCTGTGTATTCGCAGCACATTACACTTGTCTACACTGAGATTCAATTGCTATTCCCTGCACCATGCGTCAATTCGCTGCAGATCCTCCTGCATTTCAGTACAATTTTCCATTGTTACAACCTCTCGATACACCACAGCATCATCCGCAAAAAGCCTCAGTGAACTTCCGATGTCATCCACAAGGTCATTTATGTATATTGTGAATAGCAACGGTCCTATGACACTCCCCTGCGGCACACCTGAAATCACTCTTACTTCGGAAGACTTCTCTCCATTGAGAATGACATGCTGCGTCCTGTTATCTAGGAACTCCTCAATCCAATCACACAATTGGTCTGATAGTCCATATGCTCTTACTTTGTTCATTAAACGACTGTGGGGAACTGTATCGAACGCCTTGCGGAAGTCAAGAAACACGGCATCTACCTGTGAACCCGTGTCTATGCCCCTCTGAGTCTCGTGGACGAATAGCGCGAGCTGGGTTTCACATGACCGTCTTTTTCGAAATCCATGCTGATTCCTACAGAGTAGATTTCTTGTCTCCAGAAAAGTCATTATACTCGAACATAATACGTGTTCCAAAATTCTACAACTGATCGACGTTAGAGATATAGGTCTATAGTTCTGCACATCTACTCGACGTCCCTCCTTGAAAACGGGGATGACCTGTGCCCTTTTCCAATCCTTTGGAACGCTACGCTCTTCTAGAGACCTACGGTACACCGCTGCAAGAAGGGGGGCAAGTTCCTTCACGTACTCTGTGTAAAATTGAACTGGTATCCCATCAGGTCCAGAGGCCTTTCCTCTTTTGAGTGATTTTAATTGTTTCTCTATCCCTCTGTCGTCTATTTCGATATCTACCATTTTGTCATCTGTGCGACGTAGACGTAGATATCTCCCAGGCAGAGTTAGGGATCCAAAAAAAAAGGGAAGTAGCTTTTCGACCTATGTGGAAACTTCAAAGACATTTAAATCAAGACATCTTGCCTTCTTGACATACTTCCGCTTTTACACTTTACAGTGCCCATGAGGTGACAGAAGTCTTGAGATACCTCTTAATATCATGTACGATCTCCTTTCTAACGGCGTAGTGCAGCAAGTCGATGTGGCACGCACACAATTCGTTGGAACTCTCCTGCAGAAATATTGAGTCATGCTGCCTCTATAGCTGTCCATAATAGCTGAAGTGCTAGTGGTGCAGGAGTTTGTGCACGAACTGACCTCTGGATTATGTCCCACTAATTTTTCGATGGGATTCATGTCGGGTGATCTTGGCGGCCAGATCACTAGCTCTAATTGGCGGGAATGTTCTTCAGTCCAATGGCAAACAGTTGTGGCCCGATGACATGTCTGGGAACTTGAAGTCCATAAATGGGTGCAAATGGCCTCTAAGTATCCGAACGTAACCATTTCTTATCAATGATCGGTCCAGTTGGACCACAGGACCCAGTCCATTCCATATGAACACAGCCCACACCATTATGGAGCCACCACTAGCTTGGACAGTGCTTTATTCACAGCTTGGGCCCATAGCTTCTTGGGATCTGCGCCATACTCGAACCCTACCGTCAGCTCTTACCAACTGTAATTGAGACTAATCTGACCAGGCGATGGTTTTCCAGTCGTCTAGGGTCCAACCGATATAGTTACGAGCCCAGGAGAGGCGCTGCAGGCGATGTCGTGCTGTTAGCAAAGGCCCTCGCGTCGGTCTCTGCTGCCATAGCCCACTAGCGCCAGATTTCGCCAAACTGCCCTAACGGATACATGCATCGAGCGTCTAACGTTGATTCCGCGGCTATTTCAAGCAGTGTCGCTTGTCTGTTAGCACTGACAACTCTTTGCAAAGGCCGCTGATCTCGATCTTTAAGTGAAGGCCGTCGCTCGCTACGTTGTCCGTAATGAGTGGAAATGCCTAAAATTTTATATTCTCGACACACTCTTAACACCGTGGATCTCGGAATATTGAATTCCCAAACGATTTCCGGAACAGAATGTTCCAGGCATGTAGCTCCAACTACTATTCTGAGTTCAGAGTCTGTTAATTCCTGTCGTGTGGCAATAATCAAGTCGGGCAACTTTTCATATGACTCATCTGATTACAAATGGCAGCTCCACCCATGTACGGTCCTTTTATACCCTGTCTACTACCGCCATCTCTGTATGTGAGTATCGCTGTCCAGTGGCTTTTGTCACCCCATTGTATAACGCATCGTGTCAAGTAAAGTAATGTGACACATGATGTCCTGTCTTATAACATGACACATGTTCTTACCTCCTCCAGCACGACATTTGTCATGTCGTGCAATATGATACAACGTGTCATTAAAGTTTAGAGCGTATGCATCCCCACTTTGTGATACAGATGCACCACCACTCTCGGATACTTCCTATTGTAGATGCATCCCACTCTGTAGAATCATATAAATTTGTGTCTACTTTTTCTTGCACCTCTCACCATATACGTAACAGAGGATGGGTTTGGGGAGCAATTGTCCCCCTCGGGGAAAAAGGTCCGATGACTGGTTTGATGCAACTCTCCGTGCTGCTCTATCCTGTGCAAGCCTCTTCATCCCCAAATAACTACTGCAATCTGCATCCTTCTAGATCTGCTTGCTGTATTCATCTCTTCGTCCCTCTCTACGATTTTTACCGCCACACACGCCTCCAGTACTAAACTGGTGATCACTTGATGTGTCAGAATGTGTCTTATCCACCGATCCCTTGTTTTAGCCAAGTTATGCCACAAATTTCTTTTCTCCCCAATTCTATTCAGTACCTCCTCACTAGTTATGTGATCTAGCAATCTAATCTTCGGCATTCTTCTGTAGCAGTACATTTCAGAAGCTTCTATTTTCTGTGTTTCTAAACTGATTATCGTCCCTGTTTCACTTCCACTGCAGAAAAATTTCTTCAGAAAAGACTTCCTAACACTTAAATCTATACTTCATGTTAACAAATTTCTATTCTTCAAAAACGCTTTTCTTGACGTTGCTACTCTGTCTTTTATATCCTTTCTACTTCCCCGTCACCAGCTATTTCGCTTCCCAAATAGCAAAACTGATTTACTACTTCCAGCGTCTCGTTTCCTAATCTAGTTTCCTCAGCATTCTCCTTTCCAGACGATGTCCATTCCGTTCAACTGCTCTTCCAAGGCCTTTGCTCTCTGCGATAAAATTGCAGTGTCGTCGGCAAACCCCAAAGTTTTAAATTCTTCTCCCTGCTACTTTATTCCCATCCAAATTTTTCTTTAGTTTCCTTTAGTGACTGCTAGTGTACAGATTGAATATCATCGGGGATAGGCTACAGCCCTGCCTCCCTCCCTTCTCTATCACTGCTTCCCTTCCGTGCCCCTCGACTCTTAATAATTGTGGTCTGCTTTCTATACAAGTTGTAAGTAGCTTTTTGTATATTATCCCTGCTACCTTCAGAATTTCAAAGAGAATATTCCAGCCATCACTGTCAAAAGCTTTCCCTAAGTCTACAAATGCTATAAACGTAGGTTTGCCTTTTCTTAATCTATCTTCTAAGATAAGACGTAGATTCAGTATCGCTTCATCTGTTTCTACACTTGCCAGACGTCAGCTTCTACTAGTTTTTCCATTCGCCTGCAAAGAATTCGTGTTGGTATTTTCAACATGAATTACGAAACTGATAGTTCGGTAATATTCGCATCTGTGCTAAATTCATTATTTAGTTCTAATGTTTCTGTACAAGTATTGAAACTTCTTTGTTTAAATATGTGAATCTATACTTAAATTTCTGAACGACTGAGAAGATGAAACTTCTACATTATTTGATTCTGAAACAGCTGAGTAAAACTGAACGTACTGAGCCTACTTTCTCTTTACTTATTCTTATCATGTCAACACTGACCCACAATATTCTAGCGCAACGCAATCTGACTGCTCAAAAAAATTGCAACCTGACTTCAAATAATTAATTCAAAAGAATGCCCCTGACTAAAAAGAAATCTTAACAATAACCTATGCATTTCATTAAGCACTCACCTCACAAAAATCTTCATTACGTGAACTATTGCAATACAGCGAGAGTCATTACTGTCAGCTACATAAAAGATTCTAACTACTAAAGCCACTAACTACTAATAGGCATTGTGGTTCGCAAAGGAAAGATTTTGTTGCAAACCAAATAATGTATTTTTTTACCTTAATAATGTGACATCCAGTTCAAACACGAATATAAATCGTCATTGACATCCAGTACAAAGATACATAATCATGAATAATTTTCAGTCTCCAAGTCGGATACTTCCAGATCGTTAGCCTACGCAACACTTCAGACCTCCGCCCTCCATCAATGCTAACTTCTCACATTTAACATCCATCACTGCTGGCTGTTCACCTCCAACTGCCCAACAGTACTTCCATCACTGCTGGCGACTAACTTCCAACTGCCCAGCAGTACTGGCGATTAACTTGCAACTAGTCCGACCAGCCACAGAGTCTCTTACAAAGAAAGCGCAGGCAGAGATCCAATTCAAAGCGCTACACAGCGCTGCCAACACAGAAGCAGCCCTCTTACAGTATCATACGGCATCGTCTAACGGGAAAAGACACACTACATGTGCCGGAAAAATGGTTTCGGAAACAATTTGCGAAAATTGTTGTTATAGCTAGCGTACCTTTCCGCACTCCGACCCGTTCGCCTGCTCCCCCTCCCCATTTCCACATAAGTTGACCTTGAGAGCAATGAACGCGGATCTGTCGGGAGGCATTCCATCTGAATACTGTAGGCGCGCGCCACCGCTGGGAGCATCTGCTGTTTACACAGGTGTCCCCCGGTACGTGATGGTGGCTGGTGCTTCTCTAACAGCCCGTGGACGTGACGGCTCGCATGAGCGAGTACTGCGTCACGTGGGACCCGGACAACCGGCAGCCACCGCCGGGGGCACCAGCCAAGTTCCGCTTCGTGGAACACTGGCCGCGAGGCCTTCGCAGTATACATCATCTTAATTCTCAGAGTCTCAAGCAATCATCACGAGCAGGCAGGCAAGGCCAGGACTCCGTTGCCCTCAAGGCGACTTTCTACACGACATTACTTCCCATTGTCTTCGAACCAATTGCTCGTCTCATATTCGTAATTCATTTACACTGGCAGAAAAAAAAGTCAGATCACCGAGAGTTCTGCGACATAATGGAAAAGTGGTTGGCGTGTTTCTGTATCTGTAAGACGACGCCTATTCAGATTTCGTGCCAGTTGCTTAAGAGGTAAGGTGACAAAGACGCCACGATTAATATCTCACTGAGCTCCAACGAGGTCGTGTAACAGGGCTGTGAGAAGGTGGATGTTCGTTCTGCGGTATTGCGGAAAGACGTGGCAGGACTGTGGCCACCGTACATGATTGCTGGCAGCGGTGGTCACAAGAATATACGGTCGCAAGAAGACCAGGCTCCAGGCAGCCCATGGCACTACCAAGAGGAAGGATCATCGTGTTCGCCGGGTGGCTCCGGCGCATTGCACTCTATCGGCAACAGCAATGTGAGCAGCTTTTGGCACCGGTTACTTCAAGGACAGCTCTGAGTCAGACGCCATGTAGTATGAGTTCCACTGATCCCAAACCACTTCTATTTGCGACTTCGGTGCTATCAAGCGAGGGATAATTGGGTGGCAAGTTGGAGGTCTTTTGTGTTTTCTGATGAAAGAGTCGTACTCGCATCCGGCCAATCTTTTTTTTCAGACCACTGGAAACCCATCTTGTGTAGGATTCGACCTAACGTCTTGATCGACACAAATTTTAAAAAAATAGAAGAAGACCGACCTGGTGCCGTCAACAGTGGATCATCGAGTGTGAAGCGAACAAGGAAACGGACAAGTGGAGTGGTGGGACAGATAGATAAAGTCCAACAAGTAATCCGGAGTGAGAGAAGCTGAACGTAGCGAAAGCTGAGAGGAAGAAACGAAAGTGCATTACGACAACGAAACGATAGCGAAACGTATACACCACTGACATGGAGACATCATCAACTTCTCCTCATATTTTAAGGATAAAAAAGTACACATCCAAGATATCAGCCTTAGCAGTTGACACCGCGCGAAAATATGGGGCGTAATTTTGATAAGACACAGTTATGACCTTCTGAAAGTACAGCTTTCGAACTTCTCGCGCGCAGCGTTTGTTTGTTACTCATTCCGCACCGCTGCTGCCGCTAAACGCCCAAGCCCAAAGTGCTGTGCAGTGGAGAGGGAGGAAGAGCTTTGTGAAATGCTATTTTGACATTGGTAACTTAGTTAGTTCATTGTGTCAACGTGCGCTCTTTTTAACCTGTAGCTGGTGCCAGAGATTACTTTACTTTGAACATTTTTCTGTTGTGACTAACAAATGTAGTGTAAATGAATGAAACGAAAGAGTGTGCTATTAAAGAAGCAGCGTAGCGCTGTTGTACGACATTTTCTTTGGATTTTAAACCTGGCGCCGGCGGAGTGGTCGAGCGGTTCTAGACGCTACAGTCTGGAACCGCGCGTCCGCAACGGTCGCAGGTTAGAATCCTGCCTCGAGCATGGATGTGTATGATGTCCTTAGGTTAGTTAGGTTTAAGTAGTTCTAAGTTCTAGGGGACTGATGAGCTCAGAAGTTAAGTCGCATAGTGCTGAGATCAGTTTGAACCATTTTTTAAAACCTGTCACCGTTAAACTGAAGCATATTCGCAGAAGATGCACATGATTAAATTGTAAATCGAAGATCATCAACTTCGTGTGATAATAATTCTTCAGTTGTTTAGATCCATTAATTTTGATTTTGTAGCTTATACGAGTATACAGTGTGTTTCAAAAGTACTTTTACCAACTTTTGGCGCAGGTTTCTCATACCAAAATATGAAAAAAGCTCAGGTAAACAGATGTCCGAAAATCCTTTGTTTTCAAACCGAGTTGTTATTAAAGGCTAATGTTCAACAGCTTTCCAGATACAACCCAACAACTACGTGCAGGTTTCACTCATTGTTTTCCCAGGGACTCTTATTTACATTCGTCATTCGTGTGTCTTCAACGCGTCTATTGTGTACATTTACTAAGGGTATGGATGGCTGCACGAACGGTAATGGACACAAGGCCGCAAGCCTGTATCAGACGGCGTTTCCAGACCAAAGCCAGCAGACTCAGCCAACCTTTGGTGCCGCGTATCGTCGCGCTACCGAGACAGGGTCCGTAGCGCCTAAGACTATGGCTCGAGGAAGACGACGTGTCACTTCCGTGCACGTTCTACAAACTGTCGAAGAAGAGACAGGTATCAGCGAAAGACAAGTGGCCCTGTCATTTGGGACATCTTGAAGCTCAGCGTCGATGATACGAGCAACTCATGTGTCTGTATCACCTTCATCGTGTACTGGGCGTTACGCCTGCCTATCACCTACCATAGGAGAACTTTTCCCGATGATTTCTTTCATAAACTGCCAATCCGTTTTCTGTTCAGTTTTGTTTACAGATGAGGCAACGTTTGGAAGAGATGGAGTAACAGATTTCCCCAACCAACAGATAGGGGACGCTCGCAATGCTCAAACTAATGCTGGAGTTGTTTAGATGTCTGGTAGAGCCATACGCTCTGCCAGCACGTCTTACAAGTTCTGATTACAGAGACTTCACTCAGAACACCCTAAACGACCTACTAGAAGATGTCCCTGCAGATGAGAAGAAACATGTAGTTTATACATGATGGAGTCGATCTCAGTCTCTTCTATTATTATCTCTGGGAGCGCCTCAAACAACTGGTCTACGCAGCAGACGATCCGGATACTCTTCATCGACGTATCATGAAAGCTTGCAAAACCATTCGCAACCAGCAGGGGTTATTTGAAAGGGTGCGACCGTCCGTGACTCGACAAGGTCACGCGTGTTTAGAAGCAAGAGGAGGTCATTTCGATCATTTGTTATGAGTTTAGGTGTTGATGAGCTCCAATCACCTAAATTGTAAACTTTCACTAATAACTCGAAAACGAATGATTTTGGACATATGTTTATACGAACTTTTTTTTGTTTTGGTGTAAGGAACATGTTCCCAAAGCTTGTAAGAGTATTTTTGAAAGTCTCTATGCTGGGGCAGCATGTCAGTACGAGATTATTGTTAAAATGATACTGAAATTATATGTGCTGAGACTGACATATTAAGTACTCGTATTGGTTATTATTCTAAGCGCAAAATAACATGCGTTCTCTACAAAGATTTCAAAACAGTTGGAAGGATGTGTTCACGTTCCCCTTCCTCGTTCCTAGCTTTCAAAATATAGCGAATGCAGGAGCTCTGGTTGTCACTTGTTCGGGCTGAAGGCGGGTGAAGAGGGGCGTAGAGAGTGAAAAATGACCAGATGCGTGAAAGTTTAAAAGCTGTGCTTTCAGGTCATAAGTGCGCACTACCAGTATATGGCCCAAATTTTCCGCGCAGCATTGATTGCTAGGCTTGGTATCTTGCATGTGTGCTTTTTTCTCCTAAAAATCTGGTTGGTGATGTTTCCTTGTGAGTCCTGCGTCGCTGCGCGGCGGGAGTTAAAAAATGGCCACGAGATGTCACAATGGTGTGTGGCGCTGCGGCCAGCTACGCAAGAGCGCGCAAATGTAACAACTCTGCCCGGCGCCCGAGGCCGAGTTCTGTCCTCTCCGGCGGGCTTTCCCAGTTGCCAGGCCGGGATACCAGGAAACCTGTACTCTTATCGCTTCTATGACAGAATCTTTCCTTTTCTACATCTACATCTACATCTATACTCCGCGAGCCACCTTACGGTGTGTGGCGGAGGGTACTTATTGTACCACTATCTGATCCCCCCTTCCCTGTTCCATTCACGAATTGTGCGTGGGAAGAACGACTGCTTGTAAGTCTCCGTATTTGCTCTAATTTCTCGGATCTTTTCGTTGTGATCATTACGCGAGATATATGTGGGCGGTAGTAATATGTTGCCCATCTCTTCCCGGAATGTGCTCTCTCGTAATTTCGATAATAAACCTCTCCGTATTGCGTAACGCCTTTCTTGAAGTGTCCGCCACTGGAGCTTGTTCAGCATCTCCGTAACGCTCTCGCGCTGACTAAATGTCCCCATGACGAATCGCGCTGCTTTTCGCTGGATCATGTCTATCTCTTCTATTAATCCAACCTGGTAAGGGTCCCATACTGATGAGCAATACTCAAGAATCGGACGAACAAGCGTTTTGTAAGCTACTTCTTTCGTCGATGAGTCACATTTTCTTAGAATTCTTCCTATGAATCTCAACCTGGCGCCTGCTTTTCCCACTATTTGTTTTATGTGATCATTCCACTTCAGATCGCTCCGGATAGTAACTCCTAAGTATTTTACGGTCGTTACCGCTTCCAATGATTTACCACCTATGGCATAATCGTACTGGAATGGATTTCTGCCCCTATGTATGCGCATTATATTACATTTATCTACGTTTAGGGAAAGCTGCCAGCTGTCGCACCATGCATTAATCCTCTGCAGGTCCTCCTGGAGTACGTACGAGTCTTCTGATGTTACTACTTTCTTGTAGACAACCGTGTCATCTGCAAATAGCCTCACGGAGCTACCGATGTTGTCAACTAAGTCATTTATGTATATTGTAAACAATAAAGGTCCTATCACGCTTCCCTGCGGTACTCCCGAAATTACCTCTACATCTGCAGATTTTGAACCGTTAAGAATGACATTTCTTTGCGTTGATTGCTCTTTTTTCATACCGTGAATCTCTAAACATTTTTAACTTGTTGGATACATTTTGCTAATAGAAATAGAAATTCCCTGCAATACTTGATGGATTGTTTTGTTGAATAATTGTCAGAAGCTGTGTTCTCTTGAAACTTTCTGGCAGATTAAAACTGTCTGCCGGACCGAGACTCGAACTCGGGACCTTCGCCTTTCGCGGGCAAGTGCTCTACCAACTGAGCTACCAAGAGCGGCACGGCCACCAAAACAAAAAGTGAATAGATTTTTTTAATAAAAAAAGGTAAGGAGATAAGGAAAAGAGATAAAGAAAGGACAGAACACACTTTATTGTCTATAATAAATCGTACAATCACCGTTGATATTTATTTTACAATTGCCATTGCCGACTTTCGCCCATATAAAGAGGTACGCATCAGCATTTAGCTTCTTCTTCCTTCTCGTAGTCAAAACAAATGGCATGCTTGGAACAAGAGTACCATAAGGCTGTTTAGCCAAGAGTCCTGTAGTCTCAGCTATACTCCATGTCTTCCAAGCCAAAATGTTAGCATCTGGAAATGCTTCAAGGCCAGCATAATCTGCGTGATTGCCCCATACAACAGCAAGTGTCAACCAGGTACTACCTCCAAACACTGCTTGTACATCACAAGTGAAGTTCAGATGCAGTCCACGAAAAACATTTGGACCTCCAATCAATTGCTGTTTATTAAACTGCCCAGCCAAGTCAATATCAATCGTCTTCAAACTGCGATACACAGGTACACTGCGCCGCCAGCGACGACGGCAACCACGTCGCAGAGGCCCCGTCCTCACAGCTTCACTTCTGCCAGTACCTCGTCTCCTGTGTTCTATTCCTTACTGTTCATTTTTTCTGTGTTTTGACAAATTTCATCATTGGTTCTTATTTCCAAGCATTCAGTACTTCTTGTCGGATTTAAAAATTTTCCACGTTATTCTTCTATTCAGTTCTTCTTTATTAACTAGGTTAGATTTCATTGCTAGGTATTCGCCCGTGTAGAGGCTTTTAGGTTTCACTACAATGTTGTAATGCATTGTTATATTTGCAGAAAAATAAAACACCGTGCGTACGTAGCAAACAGCATAGCATATCTAAGACAAGCCTTCACTGATCTTATGTCTCACAAACATCGAAGTAAAATAGATGACATTGACTCTACAGACCGTACACGATAACGACGATGAGAAAAGCATGTGCTTCAGGCGCCACTCAATGGATCTGTTGGCTTCAATTAGTTCGTACACTAACTTGATTTTGGAGTACCGCTGATGGAACCGGTTTTCGGTTACATCGGTTTTTTAAACGTCACTTTAACCTGACTGTTAAAACCGCTCGAAATAACCGGTTTCTGAAATAACCGATTTTCAGTTTTTTATTCCCATTATTTGCTGTAGTAAACGCAGAAGTCGATGAAGTATTTAAAACTTTTGACTCTCGCAGTTTCAAGATACATAGGCTCAAAATATTAAATTAAATAGACAAATTAAAGAAAACGTAGTCCGTCCACCATTCGCTGCTTTCCTTGAAAACTGGTAAGTAAACGGATACTACTAAAAAATCACTACTGATTTTTATTCTTTGAAACTATGCTCAAAAATGATTTAATTGAAAATCGTAGCATTATTTTGGTATTACAAACAGTCACTTCTAAAGGGTGTTAATTTGTCAGTTTTCGAGGTGTGCAAGCAGATAAAGGCATATTGTGAAAACAGCGGCAACACATCAGCTACTTTCTATCTTTATCGTAAACTATGAATCGTTAAGTTATAAGTTCTCTCCTCGTATGACGTCGCAAGTTTGTTTCGCTCCTCTCGACTTTAATCTTTTAAGGCAAATGGAACATTGTCTTCATTGATACCGCATTTCATAAAATACTTTCAGACTAGGGTCGGTGCCGTTATGTAATACAACTAATGTTTCACGACGACAGTGAGGACTTATCGTATGGACCAGAAGGGACAAGTCTCGAACACTGCATGTACACGCGTGCCATGCCACATGGTAGCTGGTACATCATTGTCTCAGCAAAGCGCTGCCAATTCCTGTATCATGTGTTTGTTGCTCGTTTCTGTCCGCATTATTGTTAAAACAGCACCAATCGCTTTTCCCATTTTCTATTATAACACAGAATTTCAAAGGAATGGAAATCTTACGAATAAAAACTACTCACCTTTCAATAAACCTTTATTTAAAAAACCAAATATATTAGTGATGCTGCTACGACTAAATGATATTTCGTTTCTTATTTGGCTATTGTTAAAAAAATAAATACCATCTGTTATAACCGAGGCCAAACAGATACCGTAAAATGTCGATTATTCAGAACTCAAATCGGTTTTAACTGGTTGGTTTTTCCCATCCCTAAAACGAGGTGGGACATTCCTGTCTCAGTGAGCTCTCGAAGCAACTACACTGAAGATCCAAAGTAACTGGCACACCTGCTTAATATCGTGTAGGGCCCCAGCGAGCACGCAGAAGTGAAGCAACATGACATGGCATGGACTCGACTAATGGCTGAAGTCACACTGGAGGGAATTGACACCATGGATCCTGCAGGGCTGTCCACAAATCCGTCAAAGAGGACGAGGCGTTGGAGATCTCTTCTGGAAATCACATTGCAAGGCATCCCAGATATGTTTATGTCTAGGCAGTTTAGTGGCCAGCGGAAGTGTTTAAACTCAAAAGAGTGCTCCTGGAGCCACTCTGTAGCAATTCTGGACGTGTGGGTTATCTCATTGTCCTGCTGGAATTGCCAAAGTCCGTCGGAATGCACACTGAACAGGTGATCACACAGGATGCTTACGTACGTGTCACTTGGCAGAGTCGTAGCTAGACGTATCAGAGGTCCCGTATCACTCCAACTGCAAACGCACCGCACCACTACAGAGCCTCCAGCAGCTTGAATAGTCCCTCGCTGACATGCAGGGTCCACGCATTCATGAGGTTGTCTCCATACCCGTATACGTCCATCCGCTCGATACAATTTGAAACGAGACTCGTCCGACCAGGCAAGAAGTTTCCATCATCAACAGTCCAATGTCGGTGTTGACGGGCCCAGGCAAGGAGTAAAGGTTTGTGTCGCACAGTCATCAAGGGTTCTCGAGTTGGCCTTCGGCTCGGAAAGCCCATACTGCTAATGTTTCGTTGAATGAATCGCACGCTGAGACTTGTCGATGGCACAGCATTGACACCTGAGGAAATTTGCGGAAGGGTTGCACTTCTGTCACGGTGAACGATTCTCTTCAGTCGTCGTTGGTCCCGTTCTTGCAGGATCTTCTTCCGGTTGCAGCGATGTCAGCGATTTGATGTTTTACCGGATTCCTGATATCGACGGTACACTCGTGAAATTTTCGTACAGGAAAATCCCCAGTTCATCACTGCCTCGGAGATGCTGTGTCCCGTCGCTCGTGCGCCGACTATAACACTACGCAAATTCAGTTGAATCTTGATAACTTGCCATTGTAGCGGCAGTAGCCGATCGAACAACTGCGCCAGAGCCGGCCGAAGTGGCCGTGCGGTTAAAGGCGCTGCAGTCTGGAACCGCAAGACCGCTACGGTCGCAGGTTCGAATCCTGCCTCGGGCATGGATGTTTGTGATGTCCTTAGGTTAGTTAGGTTTAACTAGTTCTAAGTTCTAGGGGACTAATGACCTCAGCAGTTGAGTCCCATAGTGCTCAGAGCCATTTGAACCATTTGAACTGCGCCAGATTCTTTGTATTCTTATAAAGGCGTTGCCGAGCGCAGCGCCGTATTCTGCCTGTTCGCATATCTCTGTACTTGAATGCGCATGCCTATACTAGTTTCTTTGACGCTTCAGTGTATGTCGTAGTGGGAACGCTATGTCCAACTGGTGACGAGATGATGAAGCAAGAATGTCTTCAGAGTTAGTCGTGGCCTAGTCTCTGCGAATTATGTGAGCATTCGGATGAAGACGTTTGAGGAATCTTCAGTTCTAAGGAATCGGGACTTGAAAGCAGTTCCTTCCCGCCCTCTCGCTCGGCGCGGTAATCGCGTTCGTTTCGCTATTGGCGGGTAAAGGATACTCGCCGACCTATGGACGGCCGTGTCCCAGCGGCACGCGACGTTCCGGTTTCGCAAAGTCGCAGCCGTGCTGGCTGTGGTGGGGGCGGGCTGCGGGTGCGTGCCCGCGTGATCCACGGCGGCCTCGGCCCGGGCTCGAGGGGCCCGCGCCGCCCCCGTGACCTTTAGCGCAGCTCCGGTACAGCACGGCCCCTCCATTCATGCGCTGCCGTGCTCCCTGCCTCAAAAGTGACCTCCATCTGATCACCGGAGCAATTTATTGCGAAAAAAAGACGTTAACACGTACATGGCGGGACCGTGAATTGTCTACTCGTTGTGGGGCGGCGCGCGTACTCATGCGTCCCTTCATCTGACTACGCTGCTTTCCTGTTTCTCGCCAAGGAGTGGCGGTCGTATTAAAACACGTTACCATACTACTTCAGTACACTGTAAGACAAAAACAATTACGCACCACGAGGGAATTATCCGAATGAGACAGAAATCGGTAGATGGGATGTACAGGTATAGACAAACAAATGATTATAATTTCACAAAAAATTGGATGATTAATTAAAGAGAAAGAGTTTCACAATTTGAGCAAGTCGATAACGCCTTGACCAATCTCTGTCCCTTATGCAAGCAATTATTCGGCTTGCATTGATTGATGAAGTTCTTGGATGTCCTCCTGAGGGATATCGTGCCAAATCGTATCCAATTGACGCGTCAATTCGTCCAAATCCCGAGGTGGTTGGAGACAGGACCTACACAACTGGCCATTAAAATTGCTACACCAAGAAGAAATACAGATGATAAACGGATAATGATTGGACAAATATATTATACTAGAACTGACATCTGATTACATTTCCACACTATTTGGGTGCGTAGATCCTGAGAAATCAGTACCCCGAACAACCACCTCTGGCCATAATAACGGCCTTGATACGCCTGGGCATTGAGTCAAACAGAGCTTGGATGGCGTGTA
Source organism: Schistocerca americana (assembly GCF_021461395.2). Taxonomy (NCBI): domain Eukaryota; kingdom Metazoa; phylum Arthropoda; class Insecta; order Orthoptera; family Acrididae; genus Schistocerca; species Schistocerca americana. Next base: position 836,718,367 of record NC_060120.1, on the reverse strand, counting down.
CAGGTACAGCTGCCCATGCAGCTTCAACACGATACCACACCTCATCGAGAGTAGTGACTGGCGTATTGGGACGAGCCACTTGGTCGGTCACAATAGACCAGACGTTTTCAATTGGTGAGAGATCTGGAGAATGTGCTGGCCAGGGCCTGCAATATGCGGTCGTACATTATCCTGCTGAAATGTAGGGTTTCGCAGGGATCGAATGAAGGGTAGAACCACGGGTCGTAACACATCTGAAATCTAAGGTCCACTGTTCAAAGTGCCGTCAATGCGAACAAGAGGTGTCCGAGACGTGTAACCAATGGCACCCCGTACCATCACGCCGGGTGATACGCCAGTATGGCGATGACGAATATACGTTTCCAATGTGCGTTCATCGCGATGTCGCCAAACACGGATGCGACCATTATGATGCTCTAAACAGAACCTGGATTCATCCGAAAAAATGACGTTTTGCCATTCGTGCACCCAGGTTCGTCGTTGAGTACACCATCGCAGGCGCTCCTGTCTGTGATGCAGCGTCAAGGGTAACCGCAGCCATGGTCTCCGAGTTGATAGTTCACGCTGCTGCAAACGTCGTCGAACTGTTCGTGTAGATGGTTATTGTCTTGCAAACGTCCCCATCTGTTGACTCAGGGATCGAGACGTGGCTGCACGATCCGTTACAGCCATGCGGATAAGATGCCTTCATTTCGACTGTTAGTGATACGACGCCGTTGGGATCCAGCACGGTGTTCCGTATTACCCTCCTGAACCCACCGATTCCATAATCTGCTAACAGTCATTGGACCTCGACCAACGCGAGCAGCAATGTCGCGATACGATAAACAGCAATCGCGATAGGCTACAATCCGACCTTTATCAAAGTCGGAAACGTGATGTTATGCAATTCTCCTCCTTACACGAGGCATCACAACAACGTTTCACCAGGCAACACCGCTCAACTGCTGTTCGTGTATGAGAAATCGGTTGGAAACTTTGCTTATGTCAGCACGTTGCACCGGCGCCAATCTTGTTTGAATGCTCTGAAAAGCTAATCATTTGCATATCACAGCATCTTCTTCCTGTCGGTTAAATTTCGCGTTTGTAGCACGTCATCTTCGTGGTGTAGCAATTTTAATGGCCAGTACTGTATAATGCTACAAAGTTCTCGGTTGCGGATACAGCCAGCGATAAGGCAGGTCAAGGTAGGCTTTTGCAAGCATAAAGACAAGTAGGAGAAACTCACGCCGTGTGTGGGAGGGCATTATCTGTCTGAAATGTAAGCCCAGGATGGCTTGCCATGAAGGACAACAAAACGGGGCATAGAAAATAATCGACTTGCCGCTGTGCTATAAGGATGTCGCGGATGGGCACTACTATGAAAAGAAATAGCACCCAAGACCGTGACTCCTATTTCTAGGGTCATGTGGCGGGCGACAGTCAGACTGGTATCCCTCCACTGTCTGGGGCGTCTCCAACATGTCTTTGCTTGCTTGCCAATGGATTTCAGTCCGAAGTGGAACTCATTGCTCAATACAGTTCTCCTTCAGCAAATGAGAATACTGGCCGAAGAAGTGTCTGGACACTTGCCCCAAACAGAGGTGGAATGCCAACCTGATTGCCGCCCGCCATAAGGCCCGACAGTCAAGAGTCATGGTCTGGGGTGCCTTTTCTTTCCGTAGCAGGACCACTATGGTTTTCATCCGCGACACCCTTACAGTACAGCGGCAAGTCGACTATTTTCTACTCCCCATTTTTTTCCAGTCATAGCAAGCCACCCTGGGCTTACATTTCAGCAAGATGAAGCCCACCCACAAACGGTGAGAGTTTCTACTGCTCGTCTTAGTGGTTGCCATACCCTACCTTGGCCAACCAGGTCACTTGTTCAGCAGTTGATAACGTTTGCAGTACTATGAGCAGGGTCCCCCAACGATCTCAAGATTATGAGGATCTAACGCACCAATTGGATAGAATTTGGCACGATGTCCCTTAGGAGGACTTCTACGGTCACTATCAATCAATGCCAAGCCGGATATCTGTTTACATAAGGGCCAGAGCTGCACCAGGGCGTTATCGATTTGCTCGATTTGTGAAACTCTTTCTCTTGAATAAATCAAACAATTTTTCTGAAATCGTAATCATTTGTTTATCTATGCATGTACATCGCGACTCCTGATTTCCAATCCATTCTCATAATACCTCCGGGGGGCGTCGCTCTTTTTTCTTTCTTAGAGTGTATATGGAACATCTATTTTAAAAGTATCGTAAGTATATTCCTTAAAAAAACGCGGTATCAGATCAAATAATTTTATACTAGACTAATCACAAATTATGTGACATCTCGTTTATCTAGATAACTCTCTCGTTCAAGGGTCATACAAAGTTGTATTCACATCTGTTCGTTGCGCCTGCCTGACAGGTAATAGATCATACGTTAGTGTTTTGCTGGTGGCTTGATTAACAGAGTCGAGTGTGAGCTAACTGTGGTACGTGGCGCCCGATGGGAGAATCAAATGGCTCTGAGCACTATGGGATTTAACTTCTGAGATCATCAGTCCCCTAGAACGTAGAACTACTTAAACCAAACTAACCTAAGGACATCACACACATCCATGCCCGAGGCAGGATTCGAACCTGCGACCGTAGCAGCTGCGTCGTTCCGGACTGAAGCGCCTAGAACCGCTCGGCCACTCAGGCCGGCCGATGGGAGAGTCCATCGTAAGTTAGCAGTGGTACAAACCGGCGTTAGCGTGTTAATTATTTTGAAGCAATTCTATGTATTCACCAATAACATTCTTTCCTAGCAATCGATGGAGGTGACGCAGTGATTAGGACATTGGACTCGCTGGCGGGAGGATGACGTTTCAAATCCGCTTCCACCTACCCAGATTTAGATTTTCCACGATTTCCCTAAATCGCTTCAGGCAAACGGCGGTATGGTTTCTTTGAAAGAGTACGGTCGATTTCCTTTCCCATCCTTGAAACATTCCGAGCTTGTGCTTCGTCTTAATGACGTCGATGTCGACGGGACCTCAAACCCAAATCTTCCTTCCTTCCTTCTCCCAGAAACGGTTGGTCAGACTTATGTACGGTGTCACTTCACAAACATCGTGCAGGCTGTTGTTCAGTTGCCTCGGAATTCTGCCATCACCGTAGGTATATTTTATCATGGGATTTATTGTCGAACCGGCCTCTCTGACCGAGCGATTGGTTAGGTTTAAGTAGTTCTAAACTCTAGGGGATTGATGACCTCAGATGTTAAGTTCCATAGTGCTCAGAGCCATTTGAATCATTTGAGTTTATTGTTGAGTATGTTGACTCAGCCGTAAGGAACAGAAATATTTATTCAGTGAACACTAATCGGAAAAACGGTTTGCACTTGGATAACAGTTTCTTAGGCATTCTACAGAAAAAAGAACACTATTCCAGCATGCTTCAATTCCTGTATGCTGCTAGCAGAACTGAAAAAGTAAGTAATAAACCCTAAACACTCAAATCCATTTTGAAAGCTTTAGTTGTGGCACGCTCATGTTCTATACCGCATTTCCTCACAGTCGTTCAGAACTTTTCTCTGCAATGTGTTATTGTTCGTGTACTCTCTCATAATGTCATTTGTCTTGTGTGTGTGTGTGTGTGTGTGTGTGTGTGTGTGTAGTTTCCACATCTCCTCCTAAACCACTGGACCGATTTCAATCAAACGTGGTTCACAGATTCGTAACTGTTATGTAACAACTGCTGTGGTGGTAAAAACCACCTACCTCTCATAGTTCAGGGGATATGACGTCACAAACAATGAGGTGCGTGTAAAAATGCCTTATTCTTTACTCCTAAGAAACTCCTACATTCGAGTCAATTTAGTGAAATCCCCGACATCTGACAGCACATTTGACTGCTTTCTACTGCTAAGCGCAAACGGCTGTAGGTAAAACGATAGCCATCTATAGAGTCATAAAGAAGTGTTGCCCTAGGGATGTTTACATAATCGGGTTGTGACACGGGAAGCAGCTGCGCCCGACGTCAAAAGCTGTCCGAGATCATGTTTCCTAATTTGGATACTGCGCTTATACGTGTGTACATTATGAAGATTTCTTTATACGACTGCTTCGCTATTTCAAAGATATTTTCACGAATACATGGAAATGAATTTTTTCGATACTTCACTACAAAATCAATTCATTTCTTGTTTTTGTTTCTAGTAGAAAATTGGCAAAATGAATATCTGTACAATGCTCCGTTTATCACCCAGTAAATAAATGGTGCCCATGTTCACATGCAAAGGAAAATCTGTCAAAACCATTTATTACAAAAATATTTAATTTCACAGTGTCAGTTGAATATTATCAGAAACTACTGCACCGTACAACAGTGAAAATTTACGGTAAATTGGATGCCAGCAACTAATTCTTACCAGTTTCATTATCCTGATAACAAATATCGCAAGGAAAATTAGTTCTGGTTTTTGTTTCAGAAATATTTTCATCCATAAAAGAAAACAAGAGAAATTAATTTCCAACGTATGCATAATTGGTACTAATGACAAGACTGAAGCAGAATAATAAAAATATTATGAACCGCTCAGATCATACCATTTAAATACCTTACATCAGTTACTACTGTAGTTGGTACAGATTGTAATTTGTTCTTGTGTATTTTTCTAAAGCGTTTTTTATATAACTCATCAAAAATTTTGTAAAGAAAATGAATCACAAACGCGAGGACTGTGAGCAACTGAGTGACTCAAAAGTCAAAGAAGATATCTTCGTTGACGCACAGACTGTAGAACGTTTTAGAGACAAGCAACAAATGAAAATTTGTACCGTGGCTGTGCTACGGTACCTAACAGTTACTGCTGAATAGTTGCTCTTCTAAACAGCTGTCCATATGAGCACACCAGTTGCGTTTTTACCTGTGGTTACTCGTACTTTAGGTACTTGGGCTATACACAGCTCTGCTTAAAAAGAATAGCTCGATGTAGTCATAGGGTCGACCCGCGCACGTCTGCTTTCATGCACCGTAGCTAGTTCGCTGCAGTCAAATAGTTTCTGCATTGGCTAGAATTGCAAGTTAATAAAATACACAGAAATACAAAATAAAAGGCCAATGAATAATTTAAATAAAAAAGGCTCTATTCTAAAGTCTGTAACTGATGTAGACGACAGAGAATTATGTTGAATAATGCTTATTCAAGAAAGGACATCTCAGATAAATGGGAAGCGGTCCTAATATACGTTTAAAATACAGACAGAAAAGACCTTTATCAAAAGCAGCAAAATTACTTATAGACGGTTACGAGTATAGTAGCAAAATCCCCAAACTACATAGTTATCAAAGACCTCGTATTTCGTCAGCACAATACATTAAACATTCATCAGCTCAGAATAATTCAGAGTTAAAAACGATGATTCACAAATACGAAAAATAGTAACTCAAGCTCTGTCTGTTCCCAGTTTCGTAAATTAAGCGTAACAAGTCAAAAGTCCCACATCGAGTACTCTCAAACTATAAAGTCCCATCAAAAGTTATTGTAACAGTCGTTCACCACCCAAAATCAATCACCTACACAACTGAATCTTGCACGTTACCAAAGGCAGGTCGCTCGATAAGTCCCAGTCTCTACTGGACTCCTGTAGTGTCACTGACAAAGCATCTTTGCCGCTAGGAGCACGATCTCCAAGTGTCAGAGCGCGCAGTTCAAAAGCTGTACTCTCTAGATCGCAAAAGGAGCTTTAAATGTGGCAGTCAACGGCCACTGTATCCCCATGTAGTCTTGCCTTTAATAAACAACCTTTGATTTAGTGAAATGGAGGCTGTCACCTCAAATAACATCTCGAAACACGCATGTATGCTGTTTTCATTCATCCTAGAGCAATAGTTGTTAAATTTTAATTATCACATCAAAAAAAAAATCAAGCTGTGGCCATATAATTTGGTGATGGTGTTGACCCTTCTGTACATATTCACCTTTCAAAGCGACACACTTTTCCTAGTGATGGATAACTTGTCGTAGACCTTGGATTTAGAAGTTATTTTGTCTGTTCATGGAATGTTCCAGCTACATCTACATGATTAATCTGCAATTCACAATTGAGTGGCTGGCTGAGGGCTTACCGAACCACCTACAAGCCACTTCCCTACTGTTCCACTCTCTAAGAACCAGCTGGAAAAATCAGCATTTAAATCTTTCCGTGCAAGCTCTGTTTTCTCCTATTTTATTATGAAGATCATTTCCCCCTATGTAGGTGGGCTCCAAAAATATGTTTCCACACTCTGAGGAGAAACATGGTGATTGAAATTTCATGAGAAGACCCTTCTGCAGCGAAAAACGCCGTCGTTTTAATGATTGCCACCCAACTGGTATATCATATCCGTGGCTCTCTCTCCCCTATTTCGCGATAATACAAAACGAGCTGCCCCTCTTTGAACTTTTTCGATGTCCTCCGTCAACCCTACCTGATGCGGATCCTACACCGCAAAGCAGTATTCCAGAAGAGGGCGGATTATTATAGTGTAGGCAGTCTCTTCAATAGATCTTTACATTTTCTAAGTGTTTTGCCACTAAATCGCAGCCTTTTTTGCTTTCCCAACAACATTATCTGTGTGATCGTTCCAATTGCATGCGAACATGGGCACCATTTTTTTACTAGTTGACAAACGGAGCATCCCTTAGGGATATGGCGGCTAGGGAGGGGAAGAAATCCAGTGTGCACTCCGTGTGCATTCCGGGTGGAGTCATTCCTGATGTGGAAAGGATCCTTCCGGATGGCATGAAGAGCACAGGGTGCGGCCAGCTGCAGGTGGTGTGGCACATGTCGGCACTAATGACGTGTGTCGCTTTGGATCTGAGGAAATTCTCACTGGATTCCAGAGGCTATCTGATTTGGTGAAGGCTGCCGGTCTTACTTACGAGATGAAGGCAGAGCTCTCCATCTGCAGCATCGTTGACAGAACCGACCGCGGACCTTTGGTGCAGATCCAGGTGGAGGGTCTGAATCAGGGGCTCAGACGGTTTTGCGACCGTGTTGGCTGCAGATTCCTTGACTTGCGCCATAGGGTGGTGGGGTTTCGGGTTCCGCTGAATAGGTCAGGAGTTCAATACACTCAGCTGGCGGCTACACGGGTAGCGGAGGCTGTGTGGCGTGGACTGGGTGGTTTTTTAGGTTAGAAGGCCTCGGGAAAGTGCGGGGTGGGCTGCAATCTCAAAGGATGCATGGCAAATACAGGACGGGCTTGGATCAAGGAACAGTCGGAATTGTAGTTGTAAATTGTTGTAGTTGTCCTGGGAAAGTCCCTGAGCTACAAGCACTAATAGAAATCACAGAAGCTGAAATCGTTATAGGTACAGAAAGCTGGCTAAAGCCTGAAATAAGTTCTGCAGAAATTTTTACGAAGTCTCAGACAGTGTTCAGGAAAGATAGATTAGGCAGAATTGGTGGTGGAGTGTTTGTGTCTGTTAGTAGTGGTTTATCTTGTAGTGAAGTCGAAGTAGATACTCCGTGCGAATTGGTATGGGTGGAGGTTATGCTTAACAGCCGAACTAAGTTAATAATTGGCTCCTTTTACCGACCCCCAGACTCCGATGATATAGTTGCTGAACAGTTCAGAGAAAATTTGAGTCTCGTAACAAATAAATACCCCACTCATACGGTTATAGTTGGTGGGGACTTCAACCTTCCCTCAATATGTTGGCAAAAATACTTGTTCAAAACCGGTGGTAGGCAGGAAACATCTTCCGAGATTGTCCTAAATGCTTTCTCCGAAAATTATTTCGAGTAGTTAGTCTACGAACCCACGCGAATTGTAAATGGTTGCGAAAACACACTTGACCTCTTAGCCACAAACAATCCAGAGCTAATAGAGAGCATCATGACTGATACAGGGATTAGTGATCACACGGTCGTTGTAGCTAGGCTCAATACCGTTTCTTCCAAATCCATCAGAAACAAACGTAAAATAATTTTATTTAAAAAAGCGGATAAAGTGTCACTATTAGCCTTCCTAAGAGACAATCTCCATTCCTTCCGAACTGACTATGAAAATGTAGACGAGATGTGGCTCAAATTCAAAGATATAGTAGCAACAGCAATTGAGAGATTCATACCTCATAAATTGGTAAGAGATGGAACTGATCCCCCATGGTACACAAAACAGGTCCGAACGCTGTTGCAGAGGCAACGGAAAAATCATGCGAAGTTCAGAAGAATGCGAAATCCCGAAGATTGGCAAAAATTTACAGACGCCCGAAATTTACCACGGACTTCAATGCGAGATGCCTTTAATAGGGTCCACAACGAAACATTGACTCGAAATTTGGTAGAAAATCCGAAGAAATTCTGGTCGTATGTAAAGTACACAAGCGGCAAGACGCAGTCAATTCCTTCGCTGCCCAGTGGCGATGGTACTGTTACCGACGACTGTGCCGCTAAAGCGGAGTTATTGAACGCAGTTTTCCGAAATTCCTTCACCAGGGAAGACGATTGAATATTCCAGAATTTGAAACACGAAGAGCTGCTAGCGTGAGTTTCTTAGAAGTAGATACCTTAGGGGTTGCGAAGAAACTCAAATCGCTTGATATGGGCAAGTCTTCAGGTCCAGATTGTATAGCGATTAGGTTCCTTTCAGATTACACTGATACAATAGCTCCCTACTTAGCAATCATATACAACCGCTCGCTCACCGATAGATCTGTACCTACAGATTGGAAAATTGCGCAGGTCGTACCAGTGTTTAAGAAGGGCAGTAGGAGTAATCCATCGAACTACAGACCTATATCATTGACGTCGGTTTGCAATAGGGTTTTGGAGCATATACTGTATTCAAACATTATGAATCACCTCGAACGGAACGATCTATTGATACGTAACCAGCATGGTTTCAGAAAACATCGTTCTTGTGCAACACAGCTAGCTCTTTATTCGCACGAAGTAATGGCCACTATCGACAGGGGATCTCAGGTTGATTCCGTATTTCTGGATTTCCGGAAATCTTTTGACACCGTTCCTCACAAGTGACTTCTAATCAAGCTGCGGGCCTATGGGGTATCGTCTCAGTTGTGCGACTGGATTCGTGATTTCCTGTCAGGAAGGTCGCAGTTCGTAGTAATAGACGGCAAATCATCGAGTAAAACTCAAGTGATATCAGGTGTTCCCCAGGGAAGCGTCCTGGGACCTCTGCTGTTCCTGATCTATATAAATGACCTGGGTGACAATCTGAGCAGTTCTCTTAGGTTGTTCGCAGATGATGCTGTAATTTACGGTCTAGTAAGGTCATCCGAAGACCAGTATCAGTTGCAAAGCGATTTAGAAAAGATTGCTGTATGGTGTGGCAGGTGGCAGTTGACGCTAAATAACGAAAAGTGTGAGGTGATCCACATGAGTTCCGAAAGAAACACGTTGGAATTCGATTACTCGATAAATAGTACAATGCTCAAGGCTGTCAATTCAACTAAGTACCTGGGTGTTAAAATTACGAACAACTTCAGTTGGAAAGACCACACAGATAATATTGTAGGGAAGGTGAGCCAAAGGTTGCGTTTCATTGGCAGGACACTTAGAAGATGCAACAAGTCCACTAAAGAGACAGCTTACACTACACTCGTTCGTCCTCTGTTAGAATATTGCTGCGCGGTGTGGGATCCTTACCAGGTGGGATTGACGGAGGACATCGAAAGGGTGCAAAAAAGGGCAGCTCGTTTTGTATTATCACGTAATAGGGGAGAGAGTGTGGCATATATGATACGCGAGTTGGGATGGAAGTCATTAAAGCAAAGACGTTTTTCGTCGCGGCGAGATCTATTTACGAAATTTCAGTCGCCAACTTTCTCTTCCGAATGCGAAAATATTTTGTTGAGCCCAACCTACATAGGTAGGAATGATCATCAAAATAAAATAAGAGAAATCAGAGCTCGAACAGAAAGGTTTAGGTGTTCGTTTTTCCCGCGCGCTGTTCGGGAGTGGAATGGTAGAGAGATAGTATGATTGTGGTTCGATGAACCCTCTGCCAAGCACTTAAATGTGAATCGCAGAGTAGTCATGTAGATGTAGATGTATAGAATAGGTATTCATTTTGCCAATTTTCTACTAGAAACGAAAACAAGAAATGAACTGTGTTCGTAGTGAAGTATCGAAAAAATTCATTTCCATATATTCGTGAAAATACCTTTGAAATAGTGAAACAGTCGTACAAAGAAATCTTCATAATGTACACATGTAAGCACAGTAACTGTAATCCCTAAGTATTTATTTGAGTTTACAACGTTTAGATTTGTGTGATTTATCGTGTTCTTTTGGTACTCGTGTGGATGAATTCAAATTTTTCATTGTTGAGAATCAATTGCCCCTTTTCGCACCATGCAGATATCTAAATAATTTTGCGATTTATTTGCATTATCTTATGTCTCGACAAGACTGTAAATATCGGGATCATCTGTACACGATCTAAGCGGGCTTGTCGGATTGTCTCCTAAATCGTTTATGTAGGTCAGGAACAGCGGAGGCTCAAACACTTCCTTGGAGAACGCCAGATATTACTTCTGTTTCAGTCGATGAATTTCCGTCAGTCATTACGAACTGTGACCTTTCTGATAGGAAATCACGAATCGAGTTGCAGCTGCACTTCTGAGACGATACTCCATAGGGACGCAATTTGATTAGAAATGGCTTGTGAGGAGCGGTGTCAAATAGGCTTCAGGAAATCTTGAAACATGGAATCACTTTGACGGCTCCTTTCAATAGCGCCCATTACTTCTTGAGACTAAAGAGCTGCTTTCTGAACCCGTGTTAGCTCTTTGTCAATAAATCACTTTCTTCAAGGTAATTCATAATGTTACAACGCAGTATATGTTTCAAAGCCGCACTGCAAATCGGCGTTAGTGGTATGGATCGGTATTGCAGTGGATTACTCCTGTTTCCTTTCTTGGGTATTGGTGTGGTTTTTTGCAACTTTCAAGTGTTTGGGGGCGCCTCGCCACGGTTCGCACGGCTTTCCCCTTCGGAGGTTCGAGTCATCCCTCGGGCTTGGGTACATGTTACTCTTAGCGTAAGTTAGTTTAAGTTAGATTAAGTAGTGTTTAAGTCTAGGGAGCGATGACCTCGACAGTTTGATCCCATAGGAACTTACTACATATTTCCAAATTTCAAGTGTTTGGGTACGGATTTTACTACGAGCGAGCTGTTGTGTATGATTGATAAATATGGAACTATTTTATCAGCTTACTTTGTATACTGACTGGTACACAATCTGGACCGGAGAACTCGCTTTTATCACTCTGTCGTTCGGCGACACCACAGTGGTGACGTACGCGAAATAGCGATCAACGGCCGGCGACACCATAGTCGTGTCGTGAGCGTAGTATCGCGTAGTGGCCGGCGACAGCACTTTAGTATCTTTTGCATTCTGTTGGTGTTTTGTTTAGGTAACAGTAAGTTACACACGTCAACAAGTTTTCTGTTTTTACAAGTACTTGTGCCCTTTCATCATGGCAGACGAAAGAGACGATACGATTATTTACCATGAATGCGTGGAGCGAAACTTGGAGGTTGCCACTACATCGCGTACGTCTCATCATGATCCGGTTAACAGACTTTCCGGTCGCATAAAGCAACACCAACTGATAGGCCTACGTATTTCCGAAGCGAATAAACGGAAACGAAGAAACTGCCATGTATGTTCCAAAAACAAAGAAAAAGATCAACAAACTTAATGTGCAAGTCTTGTGGAGATTATTTACATCGTGGAGACTATTTTGCTGCATTTAATATGAAAGAGAAATACTAAGTACCAAAGACAAAGCAAATAAACGAAAATATGAAAGAAACAAATTTTGTATTTATTTATGTATGTATATCTTCGAATAGGGGACAGAGTTGAGAACTTATGAGAACTAACGATGAGATTAGTAAAACGTAACAATTTAGAATCTCTCGATAATGTCCAGAAAGGCCGGCGACAAGCCAAGTAATTCAAATTAGCGCTGTCGGCGCCAAGCGAATAAATTTGTACGAGACGTGCGGACGGCAAAGTGTTAAGTGTTTTAAGCTGCTTCGCTACACCGAGGATATAAGCTTCTAAGTTATCATGTTGGCAGTGGTCCTTGTTTCAAATTTTGGAATATTTACTTCGTCTTCTTTTCGTGAATCTCCTCATGGTCATTCTGGAAATGCTTGCCATAGAATACTTCCTTAACCCAGGAAAAGAAGAAGAAGTTTCTGGCCGTAATATCAGGAGTTTACGGGCGCGAGGCAAAATTTGATAGCCCAAAAGATGCAGCGTGTGGGGAGTGCGCAGAACGACCTGGACCATTGTCTAGAGCAACAACACCGCATTGGACAGCTTCTGGCGACGCTTCTTCGGAACTGTCTATCGTAGTATGTTCAGCACATATCAGTTGAACCCTTCAATAAAGGTTTGCCCATTAGCAGCATAATCTATTTGGAAGTTCGAAGTGGTTGGTTCTTTGCATTCTTCGGTGCTGGTGAATCTCCATGTTTACATCGCTTGCTTTGCTTCTTCGTCCTGCGATCAGCTCACACACCTAGCACTAGTTCCTGCTGATTAGGTGACTAAAAAGTGTTTATCGGCCTGACAAAGCTAAAAAATTTTCGCTGCAGCCTCCGTTCGGCGTGTTTTTTGAATTGTGTGACTAGTCGCGGAATCCAGCAGAAGGCGACTTTCGTCATGATCAAAATGTCGTGCAAGATGGAAACGGATTTTCTACTTCCTCGGTCACGCCACAATGGTGATACGCCGGTCTTCGTGCACGAGGGTCTCTTCTTGCGATACCGGTTCTCCCGAGAGAGATGGTCTGCCACTTCGTTCTGTGCCATTCACATTTGATCACACTGGAAGCATTCGCCCACCTAGCCGCTGTGTAATATGATGGTGCATTATTATCGTACGCTTCAACCAACACAGGATGCACTGTTACCTGCAAGTACTGGTGCCCGTTGTCATTGTCTGTGTCTTTAGGCCAAGTCCTGCGAGGTGCATTCAAGTTCTAAGGCCTCCGACCTTTTCTGATTAACTACTCACCCGAAATCGATGAAACTGGCGTTACTTCTCGACGTAATTGCCCTGCAGACATACATATTTTCCACAATGCTGACGCCATGATTCCATGGCAGCGCCGAAGGCTTCTTTAGGAGTCTGTTTTGACCACTGAAAAATCGCTGAGGCAATAGAAGCACGGCTGGTGAATGTGCGACCACGGAGAGTGTCTTTCATTGTTGGCAAAAGCCAAAAGTCACTAGGAGCCAGGTCAGGTGAGTAGGGAGCATGAGGAATCACTTCAAAGTTGTTATCACGAAGAAACTGTTGCGTAACGTTAGCTAGACGTGCGGGTGCGTTGTCTTGGTGAAACAGCACACGCACAGCCCTTCCCGGAAGTTTTAGTTGCAGTGCAGGAAGGAATTTGTTCTTCAAAACATTTTCGTAGGATGCACATGTTACCGTAGTGCCCTTTGGAACGCAATGGGTAAGGATTACGCCCTCGCTGTCCCAGAACATGGACACCATCATTTTTTCAGCACTGGCGGTTACCCGAAATTTTTTTGGTGGCGGTGAATCTGTGTGCTTCCATTGAGCTGACTGGCGCTTTGTTTCTGGATTGAAAAATGGCATCCACGTCTCATCAATTGTCACAACCGACGAAAAGAAAGTCCCATTCATGCTGTCAGTGTGCGCCAGCATTGCTTGGCAACATGCCACACGGGCAGCCATGTGGTCGTCTGTCAGCATTCGTGGCACCCACCTGGATGACACTTTTCGCATTTTCAGGTCGTCATGCAGGGTTGTGTGCACCGAACCCACAGAAATGCCAACTCTGGAGGCGATCTGTTCAACAGTCATTCGGCGATCCCCCAAAACAATTCTCTTCACTTTCTCGATCATGTCGTCAGACCGGCTTGTGAGAGCCCGAGGTTGTTTCGGTTTGTTGTCACACGATGTTCTGCCTTCATTAAACTTTCGCACCCACGAACGCACTTTCGACACATCCATAACTCCATCACCACATGTCTCCTTCAACTGTCGATGAATTTCAATTGGTTTCACACCACGCAAATTCAGAAAATGAATGATTGCACGCTGTTCACGTAAGGAAAACGTCGCCATTTTAAGTATTTAAAACAGTTCTCATTCTCGCCGCTGGCGGTAAAATTCCATCTGCCACACGGTGCTGCCATCTCTGGGACATATTGACAATGAACGCGGCCTCATTTTAAAACAATGTGCATGTTTCTATCTCTTTCCAGTCCAGAGGAAAAAAATCGGAGGCCTTAGATCTTGAATGCACCTCGTATTATACTTAAAATTTCTTCACTGCTTAACGTTGGCTGACTCTGCTGCTATCTTTTTCGGAATTCCGCTTGCTTCCCTGGACGGCTGAACACTGTCTAGGGGCGCCAGTAGAATCCTGAAAAAGTTTACAGGGCAGGGATCGAAACGTCGAGCGTTGAAGACATTTGAAGTGGAAAATGACGTGGCCTAACGACACAGACTTTATTTCCAGCATTTTTCCCCTGCAAATAACTAAAGGCTAGTTGTTGGAGGAGTGACGGGAGATAGTAGTAAACATGCACCGCAGCTGAGTGTGAAATCTGAGGAGGTGACAGTGGAGACGCGCTAGCCGCAGCAGCTGCAGACGGGCAGTCCCCCTCGCGTTTTCCGGACAGCTCGCAGTACGGGACCGGCGCGGCTGTGTGAGTCAGCTCGGCGTGTGACAGTCAGCTGTTGCACAGTACTTCCGCGCCGCCGCCAAGGCTGCAGGCGCCGCGCCGGGCGCCCGGCCTCGCGCCTCGCAGTCGGCTGCCGGCATTTATTTACGCCCCGTCGCAGAGGTCGCGCCCACGCGCGTTGCCCTCCTTGCGCCCATTCTTCAGGCGCGACCTCACGCAGCTGCAGGCTGACAGCGAAAACCTCTTTCCCTGCGAATGTAGCGTGGGTCTCTGAGGGTGCGAAGAGTTCCTAATGATGGGAAAAAAAGCACACTTAATATCCGTTTTCAAGAAGAGTCGTCAAACAGACTCACAAAACTACAGTCCTATATCACTTGTAAGACCCTGAGGTGTGTGTAGCGAATAGCGAGTTTAAGTGTGGTTGCCTAATGTAATTCTAGGTCGATCCTAGGGATTCTCATAACACGAGGGTTGCGATTTTCCTTCACTTCATTTTAGCATAGGAAACCAATGATTCCCATCAGGATCCTGCTAGATTTACTCAAAACGTGGATACGGTAAATTATTCATTAAAAAAAAAAGAAAAACCTGAAGAGTGCAAAAATTTGTATTAGTATGAAGTACACAATATCGGATTCTTCCTTACATGTAATTTCTAGATGGGCAGTACATACGTTTTACTCTTTTTAGACAAAGACTTTGTTATTAGACGGACGCAGAGTTGCTTGATCCTGAACAGCGCTGAGAAACAGAAGCGTCTCATTCTGACTGGCACTTCCACAGACCACTCAGTGACTAACAAACGAAATTCAAAACATGTACTATGAGTGTTTCCCTATCCACAGAATCAGAGTATGCATATCATCCACTAAAGTACAGACAGCAGTTGTACAGCACTGATGATATGCTCACTGGGTCATCGCCCGCTGTGCATATGATGCACGTGGTGTACCTGCAATTCTCTGCCTACACAAAAAAATGGCTCTGAGCACTATGGGACTTAACATCTAAGGTCATCAGTCCCCTAGAACTTAAAACTACTTAAACCTAACTAACCTAAGGACATCACACACATCCTTGCCCGAGACAGGTTTCGAACCTTCGACCGTAGCGGTCACGCGGTTCCGGACTGAAGCGCCTAGAACCGCTCGGCCACACCGGCCGGCCTGCCTACGCAGTAGACGCAATATGCCATCTGTTAACGGCTAGCGCTAAAATTACTTCAGTACAAGATATAATACAGGTCATGGTTTCTGTTTGCTCACTAGCCAGTAACAGAAATTCGACTCAAATATTCTCCCGTAAACAGGCACTTCAGTGTGTGTCAGACTCTAGAGAGGGTTAAGGAATCACCATTCGAGTAAACACAATAACAATTATGTCACAGAGAAGCGACTTCACACGCTGCCTGTGTTGCAAAACTGAACCACCACATTCTCCCCTGTGGCTCTCGCCAGCAGTGTCTCTAGGTCGATCAACAGAGGGAACTGTTTTCGATTGATCATGACAAAGAAGTGCCCTTGATCTACTCCTGGAGGGAAGTCTCCTCAATCGATCCCTAAACCCCAGAGGGGAGAGTCTTCGATCGAACTCAACAGGGAAGTGCCCTTGCTCGATCCCCAGAGGGAAGTGTTTCTTCATGCTGTACTCCGCTTCCTCCTGGACACATGACATGTGCATTTCCGCTCAGATGACGAAACCCAGTGCCTATTACCAAAGTATTACCTAACACTACATGGGTCATAAATCTGTCAAACAGTCACTGGAAGCTCATACTTCTTTCAGACCTGTCGTAAACACGTCTCTGGTTTTTCGGCAGGATGCGTGTCCCGTCGCTTCCCGTGAGAAGATTCTTCAGAGATCAGCTCGCTACCATCGATTATGATCCAGCGCATTGCTTTGCACTAAAAGATGTCCTTCTTCCGCCCCCTCCCTGCCACCCCCCCCCCCCCTCAGTGCTTTTCCTCCAGATACGGTATTTTGAAATTTTGAAAATTTTTTCGATCCCACCCGAAGACAACTTCGTGCCCGCTCTGTCCGCACTACGGGGGTTCTGCTGCCTCCAGCATCATAAACTGGCCAAGCTGTGTCTCTCTCGGAGTAGTAAACGTCCACCCCTGAAGAATACAAGTCCCTACCCAGCCCCACTTTGGCTGATAGTGGCTTCTGAGGAGAACGTAGCCCATTTCGCATTTTCTGTCAGTGTTCATGCATAATCAACTCCCAGATATGCAGTACTACACAAACGGTTAGTATGTGGTGCTAACCAGTACCAAATAATGAAATGATTAAGAATCCGATTCTGCATCGTAAACAGTTACCTAATATAAGTATAAACCTATGAGAATATTAAATGTATGGTGTCAAATCTTGCCGCCTTACACACTGAAGTCGGTCTATTGTAGAATTGTGGAACACATTTTGTAGTCGCGTATTCTGACACTTCTAGAGAACGAAAATCTCCACTGTGGGAATCGACGTGGGATTCCAGTGATGGTACGAAACCCAGCTCGCTCTGTTCGATTAAGACACCTATAAAGAAGTAGACATAGCCGCCCAGATATATACCGTGTTCCTTGACTTCCAGAAGAAGTTTGATACACTTCCGCACCGCCACCTAACGAATAAAATGCTAGGTAGCGAAATGTCAGATCACCTGTGTGATTTGTGTGATTGGATTAAAAACTTTCTAGCAAACAGAATATAGCGTGTCTTTCTGAAGGAAGAGAAGTCTTCAGTCGTAAAAGTAACTCCGGACGTACCCCAAGGGAGTGTTAAAGGACCTTTTTTGTTGTTGTGGTCTTCAGTCCAAAGACTAGTTAGATGCAGCTCTCCATGCTAGTCTGTCCTGTGCAAGCCTCTTCATCTCTGAATAAATGCTGCGACCTACCTCCTTCTGAATCTGCTTACCGTATTCATCTCTTGGCCTCTCCAGTTTTCACCCCCCTCCCTCCTGCCCCCCCCCCCCCCACACACACACACAAATTCTCCTTTCAAGACATTGTCCATTCTGCATTCTGTTCAACTGCTCTTCCAAGTCTTTTGCTGTCTCTGACAGGATTACAGATTTCATTTCTTCTCCATGAACTTTGGCTTATACTCCGAAATTTCCTTTGGTGTCCTTTATTACATATCCAAAGTACAGATTGAATAACATCAGGGATAGGCTACAACCCTGTCTCACCCCCTTCTCAATCACTGCTTCCCTTTCAAGCCCCTCGACTCTTATAACTGGGGCTTTCTATGTTTTACCCCTACTGCCTTCTGATTTTCTAAGACAGTATTCCAGACAACATCGTAAAAAGTTTTCTGTAAGTCTACAAAAGCTATAAACCTATATTTGCCTTTCCTCAAGCTGTCTTGTAAGATAAGTCGCAGGGTCGGTATCGTTTCTACCTACATTTCCCCGAAATCCAAGCTGATCTTCCCCGAGATCGGCTACTACCATTTTTCCATTCTTCTAAAAAGAATTCGTGCTAGTATTTTGCAACCATGATTTATTAAACTGATAGTTCGATAATTTTCACACCTGTCGGCAATTGCTTCCTTTTGAATTTGAATTATTACATTCTTCTTGAAGTCTGATGCTATTTCGCCTGTCACGAACATGTTGCACACGAGATGGAAAAGTTTTGTCATGATTGGCTCTTCCAAGGCTATCACTAATTCTGAAGAAACGTGATCTGCTCCAGGGACCTTCTTTCTGCTCATGTCTTCCAGTACTGTGTCAAATTCTTCTCGCAGTATAATACCTGCTATCTCATGTTCATCTACGTCTTCTTCCGTTTCTATAACATTGCCGTCAATGTACAGACTCCCTATATACTCCTTCCGCCTTTCAGCTTTTCCTTTCTTGCTTAGTACCGGTTTTCACATGAGCCCTTGATATTCATACAGCTCTTTTCTGTAGGTGGTATCTATTTTCTGCTAGCGAAATACGCTTCTAAATCCTTACATTTGTCCTCCAGCTGTTCAAATGGCTCAAATGGCTCTAAGCACTATGGGACTTAACAATCTGAGGTCATCAGTCCCCTAGACATAGAACTACTTAAACCTAACTAATCTAAGGACATGACACACATCCATGCCCTGGGCAGGATTCGAACCTGCGACCGTAGCAGCAGCGCGGTTCCGGACTGATTTTCTCCTTTCACCAATTATATTCACTGTCTCCTGTGTTATCCAATGATTTCTACAAGGCCGTATCTTTTTACCTGTTTGATCCTCTGCTCTCTTCATATTTCATCTCTAAAACCTACCCATTCGTCTTCTACTGTATTCCTTCCTCTTCTAGTGAAGGGCTGCCTAATGCTCTCTCTGAAACTCCCAACCATCTCCGGTTCCTTCAATGTATCGAGGTCTAATTTCCTACCTTTATGCAATTTCTTAAGTCTTAATCTACAATTCACACCCAATAAACTGTTGTCAGAGCCCCTATGTGCCCCTCGAAATGTCTTACAATTTAAAATCTGGACCTTTACCTTTCAAAATACACAGAATGAGGTAGCTAAGACAGAGCACCTCAAATATATTTAGAATGAATAAATATATCGAGGTACGATTTTCACCTAGTTATAGCAGGAAACATGGAGAATTTCCTGGCAGTCGCAAGTAATTTTTATTAGCTAAAGTAGTTGAACTCCGCAGTGCTAACACTGGTTCCCGTTAGATCACCGAAGTTAAGCGCTGTCGGGCTCGGCTAGTTTTGGATGGATCACCGTCCGGGTCTGCTGAGTGCTGTTGGCAAGCGGGGTGCACTCAAGCCTTGTGAGGCCAATTGAGGAGCTACTTGATTGAGGAGTAGCGATACTGGTCAGGAAAACTGACTACGGGCAGGAGAGCGGTGTGCTGACCACACGCCCCTCCGTATCCGCATCTGATGACACCTAAGGGCTGAGGATGATTCGTCGGTCGTCGGTAGCGTTGGCCTTCAAGGCCTGTTCGGACGGTATTTGTTTCGTATACGATACCGACTTCGTTTTTTTTCTAATGTAACTATGTACTTTTTTCTATGATATTTGAAAGAAGCTTGTAAGAGAGCTGCAACGACATTATGTATGCTACTTGATCAACTAGTTTCACGATAACAACGACGCATACCATTATCCCGCCGTCAGGAGAGGAGGTTCCACAAACGCCTGCCCTATTATACCAAATGTAAGCAAACACATCACTCACGCATGGTCGTATGTTTATTATCAGGACTGTCATATCAAATACTCAAAATGTTGACCTTGGGCTTTACTACGCGCTATAAGTGATTCCGAAGAAACAACACTACACGTTGAGTTCCATCTGAAGTTAACGGAAGTACAGGCTCATGTTGTGAGGCATTTGAGGCCTTCGAGATTCGTCAGTGTTCCCTAATAGCAACTAAACTCGAGATACTTCAGTATTTTTAGGTTCCCATCAATAAAGCAGGGACCAATGATGCGGGACTTGTAAAACACGCTCCAAACATTGATAGACCAAGAGTTTTGCTTTCATCCATTTCTTTGAGTCAGCGTAGATTTTCAACCAACGGTTAGTGTATATTGCGGGGATTGGCTTCCCCACGGTTTGTAAACAAAGCTTCTTCTTTGAACAAAATTTTACATAGACACGCTGCCACTTTCCAGTTTTCGTCGATAACGTTCGGAGAACTGTAACCAATTTTGTCATCAGTTGCCATGAAACTCAGATGCAGTAAAATGTGAAGACGATGAAAAGCGATGGAATGGCGTGTTCGCAAAATGCTCGTTTGGTTCACCTCTCTCGTACTTCCGAGATGCCTCTTAGTGACATCTGCGTTGAATGTTACTCCTGCAAAATGTTAGTTTCATTTCTTTCATCAGTCGCTCTTCTTTCTCTTTGACGTATTTTACTTTCGACACATCCGGTTTGTAGAACTTTTTTGTGATGTTTGCAAACACAGAACAGATCGTGAGTGATTGGCACGATATGGATACTTTTCACCATACAACCGCGCCGCTGCTCTAATAGTTTGTCAAAATTCGCTATAAATGATATTCACATTTTCGGCTGTATATATTTGGGAATGTCTCAGTAACTTTACGGGCAAGTTATACGATTGCTACAACAGAACACAGATGTGCTTCAGAGGCACAGGTTAACGCAAGAACGATACCTGAGCTACATGTTTGTTTATATGTGCCGGCCGCGGTGGTCTCGCAGTTCTAGGCGCACAGTCCAGAACAGTGCGACTGCTACGGTCGCAGGTTCGAATCCTGCCTCGGGCATGGGTGTGTGTGATGTCCTTAGGTTAGTTAGGTTTAAGTAGTTCTAAGTTCTAGGGGACTGATGACCACAGCTGTTAAGTCCCATAGTGCTCAGAGCCATTTGAACCTTTTTTTTTTTTTGTTTTGTTTATATGTGGTATATCGAAGATGTTTGTAGATCCTGCTCTGCTGCCGGTGGAGCGATGATCTGTGAGGCTGTCATCTAGATACTGTTTGACCAAGTCTCATGTGTTATGTCACTGAAGTTCTCTTAGAAAAAAGTATGTACGAGGCTTAGAACTTAAAGAGTGGCAGCTATTTATTCACAACGGAGTCAAAAGAGTTACATGTTTGCACCTAATACTATCCTTCAAAGTAGTGTAGAACCCATTGCTAGCGATGTGGAAGGCGTAGTATACCGTTAGCAGAGCCTGTTTTGTTGATGGTGACAATGGAGCGGTCTACTGCCTGTCGAATCTCTGGAACAGTTCTGAAGCGAATGCCACGAAGTGGTTCCTTCATCTTCGGAATCAAATCAAAGTCACAAGGACTTAAGTACGGGGAGTATGGTGGATGGTGCAGTACTTCCCAGTCCAATCGACCGAACAGAGCAGCCACAGCTTGCGCTGTATGCTCCCGAGCTTGTCGTGCAAAATGATGGGTGGGTTGCGCAGCAAATGCCGCCGATTCTTTCGCAAAGCTGGTCGCAGGTGACGCTCCAAAAACGAACAGTAATACTATGGATTGACGGTCTGCCGTGGAGGAACGTAATGCGTTAGGATAACACCATCACAGTCGTACACGAGAATCACCATAACTCTAGACCGCTCCATTCGCAACATTAACAGAACAGGCTCTGCTAACGGTATACTATGCCTTCAACATCGCTGGCAGCGGGTTCTACACAACACTCGTGTCTACTTTGAAAGACAGTAACAGGTGCAAACATGTAACTCTTTTGTATCGGTTGTGAATAAATAGTTGCCACAATTGAAGTTCCAAACCTCGTAGCTTAATTACAAAAAAACAAAGTAGGCGATTGTAAATGATAAAAGTTATTTGGGCGCGTCAGGAAATTCGCCATATTGTTTGCTATAACTTGGCAAAATCCGCACATCAATACATTTATTCATTTTCGATACATATGTTGTGGCCTGTCTTAGATGCCACACCCTGTATATAAATGACCTAGTACATAACGTCGGAAGTTGCACGAGTCTACTTGGGGATGGTGCTGTTGTATACAGAGAAGTCGGTACGCTAGAAAATTGCAGCGAAATGCAGGAAAACCCGAAGAGGATCGACGCCTAAAATGGCATACTGTCGTATTAAAATACACTATTAGACACATTGTCTGAGAGTCGATATTTCTGGCAGAGCCTACTGCTTTGTTTCATTCCTGAGTACACCATCTTGACGATAGTATGCCATCTTCGGCAATTTATGACACTTAACACACTTGAAAATGGCACTTTGAAGCCGAAATCATGATTGTGTGAGTGTAAATATAACACTGTAAATAAACAACAGTCTAATGGCGGTACTGATTTTAAAGGAATATATTATGACTGTGGCCCCGCATTACGAAAAAATTATTAAACATCGAAACCCCTTCGCGTGCCGGCCGGAGTGGCCGTGCGGTTCTAGGCGCTACAGTCTGGAGCCGAGCGACCGCTTCGGTCGCAGGTTCGAATCCTGCCTCGGGCATGGATGTGTGTGATGTCCTTAGGTTAGTTAGGTTTAATTAGTTCTAAGTTCTAGGCGACTGATGACCTCAGAAGTTAAGTCGCATAGTGCTCAGAGCCAGCCCCTTCGCGTGTGCGCCCGCCAGCCGAGAACAAGTAATGGACTCTCTGCATCAATGTGAGTGGTCCCCCACCACTGATCGGAGACTGGCAGCAGCCGAATTAGAGAAATACCGTCCCGTGTGTAGACTGCTGATAACACCATAATACAAACGCCTGCGTTCGGAGTGATGGCATTATCAGGAAACATGGACAGCTAATAAATGCCACGGCTTTGTGTTCAGCGATGAATCGCAGTTCTGAAGCATCCCGTCGTTGGTGATTATGGAGACGACCTTGGAAGAGATCCTAGTCTTTCACTGTTTTGGAGACGCACAGCGGTGTTCTCCCGGCGTCATGATGTGTGGAGCCATCGGGTATGACTTCAAGTCACGACTAGTAGCGCTTGAGGGAACTCTGATGGTGCACCGGTACATCAAGGACGTCCTGCTTCCTAAGTTAGTTAATTAGTTAGTTAGTTGCATGTTCCATAGACCACACGAACGACCCAGTTACCGAAATGATGTGGAAGTAATCAGTTCACACGGTACGCATTCATCATTAGTGTCAACATTAACGAACATCTTGTTATTTTTAGTCCTGCTCGCACCGAGCTAGGTGAAGCAGAGGTTAGTGCACTGCACTCGCATTCGGGAGGAGGACAGTTCGAACCCGCGTCCGGCCATCCTGATTTAAGTTTTCCGTGATTTCCTTAAATCGCTTCAGGCAAATGCCGGGATGGTTCCTTTGAAAGGGCACGACTGACTTCCTTCCCCATCCTTCCCCAATCCTACGGGACTGAACACCTTCTCTGTTTTGTCCCCTTCCCTCCAAATCAACCAGTCAACTGATCAGGTCCTGCTCATGCAACTACATTTGATGTTGTCGTTATTGCTGTTGTTATTACCGGCTACCAGCTTTTAAACAGAAATTTGTCAATGGAATAGAAGGAGTTGTCCAGAAGAAACGATTTTAAATTGGATATAAAACTTGCTTCGTTACCTGTCAGACATTTTATGCCGCCGGGCAAACGATCAAACATTTTTGTTGTGTATATTGAACTCCTTTTGAGCCAATGACAGCTTTAAAAGTAAGTCATTTTTCCCTCTAGTGTTGCAGGTATGGACAGAACTTTCGTTGTCAAATTCTGTTGGATTATTTATGACGAATTTCTTAAACGAATATATGTACGTTGATGGCGCAGTTAAAATGCCTAGCACCTTGAAGAGGTACCTACATGACGACCGTGGGCGAACAATACATACTATTCTTACCCCCCGCTTTAGCGCAATCAATACTTTCTCTAAGTAACGAGCTACCGCAGAAAATTACTCCGTGAGACATCACTGAGTAGAAATATACAAAATATGTCAGAAGGTTGATACGTTTTTTTTTTTTCGAGATTAGCAGTTATACAAAGAGCAAAAGTAGCCTTACTTAATTGTTTCAGAAGCTCAGTAATATGCTTCTACCAGTTCATGTTTTCATCAAAATGTACACCCAAAAATTTGGGGCGTTCTATCCTATTTACTGACTCCTGCTGGTCTGCTATATCAGTTCTCGGTATGATCCTATTTGTTGTATAGAACTGAATGCAGTGACCTTTTTTTTTTCTTTTTCAAGATTTATGGAGAGTCCATTTTCAGAGAACCACATAATATTTCTTTGGAAAATATCATTTACCAACTCTTCTGCTGCGTTCTCTTTAATGTGTTACTCTCATGCGAGAGCACTGTGGAGCTGGACAATACTCGCCCACATAGGACACGTGTCTCTACGAACTCTCTGCGTGATGTAGAGGCACTTCCGTAGGCAGCAAGATTCCCAGGTAAGTCACCGATAGAACGTATGTGGGACCAGCTGGGGCGTCAGTTCGATCCAAGTGAGAGAATCCGAAATAGCAAGAACTAGTTACAACATTTGTGGGTCATCTTGCCTCAGAAGAAGATGCAACGGCATTATGAAACCCTTCCCATCCAGGCCCGAGGGGATCCAACGTCGTACTGATAAGTGGGCTCTTACTGCCAAGTTCTTTCTACACTTGTCTATATTTTGTAGCCATTTAAATAACATTCCAGGCCCTCTTCATCAGTGAAGTTTCATTTCGTTCCCCCTTCCTTTTGGGTACTTCGCTTTGTTTTTCCAAGTTGCGTATGTCGCTTTAAGGAAGGGATTTGTTAGTATTTAATTAAAACTCCATCTGTTTGAAAAGCAGTTCGATACAGATACGTACTGTAACATTTTCCAATATCTTTCATTTCTTCAAATACCTGCACACATTTCTGTTTCAGTATACGAAGACAGCAATGTGCAACTTCGTCAGACTCGAGAAGTAGTTTTAAGACCTGCGAAGCTTTGAAAACGAAATTAAATCATTTAGCATCTAATTCACTTCAGTAATTTTAACTTAGACTACATGTCATTGATTTACGAATTTCTAATTTCCTAAATGAATTACGTTATAAAATCACTAGCTGAGAATCCCGCCGTTGCACAAGTCAGAATATATGGTATGGGCGGATACGAGGTTGTATATAGACATACATATCATTAAGAAATTCTAAATGCAGTTATCCTATTAGCAATGTAGTTTGATAGCTGTGCGTGGTAGTGAGTGAGCGTGGTTCGCAAAAACCCGCGAAATATGGAGCAATAGATACTCTTAGATAAAGGTAAATAATATATGTCTTACGAACTTGACTGTACATGTAAAAATGTTGTTGTTGTTTCATTCACGATGCACTGTAATGGTGATAGAGTCCTCAACGTGTTTCAGCCATAATGTGGTGGGTGGCAGTGGATGATTTTGGTTTGCAAATATGCCAACGCAATGCGCGATATGAACCACTTAGTTCTCTTAGAAAAAGCTATATTGTCTATGAATTTCCAACTTTACCGTATTAGTTAATATTCTTGCTTATACAGTCTTCAAACTGTGCCATCTGTACTGGCATTAGCATTACGTTACGCAGAGATCTTTAACTACGGATAACACTACGGGGCTAATGCTAGTTTAGAAATGTTGTCTTCAAATAATAGGATTTAAATGAAGCTCGAAACGAATGGCAGTTCCCTGATTTCATTAGGCATTTACTTTTCACTGCATGTACATAAGTAAAATATCTCGTTTTCACGATACTTTCCTATAGATTATATTTGTAGTGATTGATGAAAATGTGCTAAATTATGAAAAGGCTTGTACTCACGGAGAACAAGCGATTAGAAATCGCTGTAGTGTGCCGATCGATTAGTCATTTGTTAGTTACGAGTACTTTTATCTATGAGACTATCTGTATTTTATTCTTTATGTTTCTGCTGATCGTCGGTAAAGTATGGTTGACGAAACATGGCTGAGAGATTAAAAACTGATCTTTTTGACATTATACGTCGTTATTAAAGTGTAAATGACGAAACTATGCAAGTATCGTATTATGTCGAATGAATAAAACAATAAACGCGTTCTTAAATGTACGGTAAGTTCATATGTCACAGAGTATACAGCTTTCCTAAGAGTACGTATTACGCCATATTTAACCGATGTTTGTTCGCCACTCTCACCTATTGCCGCGCACCGCGACCAAACTCCCTTGCTAACAGCTTGAGACCAAGGGCTGTCTACCACGACATCCACGAGTGAGCGGCAGTGGATGGATATGCAGAAAAGTCTGTCAGTACGTACACAGACAAGCCTTCTATATATAGATATAGGTTGATTTGTGACTCCCCTCTCACAGTGGTGACTAGATACGCCTAGATACGCGACTAAATCGCTGTGATCTTGTATAAATAAGATACTTCGAACAGAAACAAAAACTGCGTTAATAATCTCTCAAAACGTCTGCTGGAAGCGTCACAGAAAGAGAACCAGGAACAGTTCCGTCAAAAAAAGGCACCAGTATTGGTCTTGCGCAAATACGCTAAGTTTTTGCAAGCGTCATTCCGTCCTTCGAAAGTTGATGTCTCACCCCGGCGAATGGCACTAGGAGCCGCGTCGCTAAACAGTTATCTGATCCGCAGAGAGCGTCACATCCGCAACTGCGGTGCATTAGCACCCGGCACACACCTGCGACTCCATGTTCTGCTAATTTACACACAAGTAGTTCGCGATTGTTCATCTTGCAGGCACAAGATGTGAGTATAAGTTTGTTCGTGCGTATGTGTGTGTGTGTGTGTGTGTGTGTGTGTGTGTGTGTGTGTGTGTGTGTTTTATTTCTGCAGGAGGGACACAAAAGGAAAACAAAAAAAGACAGCATGATAAAAAAAATGGTCACTCGAGCCTACGTTTCCCTAAAGAAATGACACACTGTTATGATCCAGACTGTAAGTTAAGTGTAAACGTGTGACACAATATCGGCTCATTTCTGCTGTATTCTGAGTGCCGGCCCCAGCGCTCTTTGCGGAACCGAAGAATGTTGAGCTTGCAGTCTATGTTTCTTTATTGCCTTTCTTCCTGGCTTTAGCTGCTTCTTCAAGGTCAGTAATCAGTGTCTCGGAAGTCGTACTCTATACTTATAATAAAACTGTCGTGTCTGTCTGTTTGTTTATTTGAACAGGGTAATCTACAAAGCTACTAGACGAATTTTCAAGGTATTTTCAAATGTAACTTGAGCGTAGCTTGGGGAAACATATATGTTTTATTTCATCAAAGTCGGATCACGAAAAAATAAAGATACCGTAATTTAAAGTTTTATCTAAAAATTTCATATACACTACTGTCCATTAAAATTGCTACACCACGAAGATGACTTGCTACAAACGCGAAATTTAACCGACAGGAAGAAGATGCTGTGATATGCAAATGATTAGCTTTTCAGAGCATTCACACAAGGCTGGCGCCGGTGGCGACACCTACAACGTGCTGACATGAGGAAAGTTTCCAACCGATTTCTCATACACAAACAGCAGTTGACCGGCGTTGCCTGGTGAAATGTTGTTGTGATGCCTCGTGTAAGAAGGAGAAATGCGTAGCATGACTTTTCCGACTTTGATAAAGGTCGGATTGTAGCCTATTGCGATTGCGGTTTATCGTATCGCGACATTGCTGCTAGCGTTGGTCGAGATCCAATGACTGTTAGCAGAATATGGAATCGGTGGGTTCTGGAGGGTACTATGGAACGCCGTGCTGGATCCCAATGGCCTCGTATCACTAGCAGTCGAGATGACAGGCATCTTATCCTCATGGCTGTAACGGATCGTGCAGCCACGTATAGATCCCTGAGTCAACGTATGGGGGCGTTTGCAAGACAATAACCGTCTACACGAACAGTTCGACGACGTTTGCAACGTCATGGACTATCAGCTCGGAGACCATGGATGCGGTTACCCTTGACGCTGGCCAGCCAATGTGGTCGAGCGGTTCTAGGCGCTTCAGTCTGGAACCGCGCGACCGCTACAGTCGCAGGTTCGAATCCTGCCTCGGGCATGGATGTGTGTGATGTCTTTAGGTTAGTTAGGTTTAAGTAGTTCTAAGTTCTACTGGACTGATGACCTCAGATGTTAAGTCCCATAGTGCTCAGAGCCATTTGAACCATTTGAACCTTGGCAGG
This sequence comes from Schistocerca americana, assembly GCF_021461395.2. Classification (NCBI taxonomy): domain Eukaryota; kingdom Metazoa; phylum Arthropoda; class Insecta; order Orthoptera; family Acrididae; genus Schistocerca; species Schistocerca americana. The sequence continues at coordinate 836,690,168 of NC_060120.1, read as the reverse complement.
AGCGCCTGCGATGGTGTACTCAACGACGAACCTGGGTGCACGAATGGGAAAATGTCATTTTTTCGGATGAATCCAGGTTCTGTTTACAGCATCATGATGGTTGCATACGTGTTTGGCGTCATCGCGGTGAACACACATTGGAAGCGTGTATTCGTCATCGCCATACTGGTGTATCACCCGGTGTGATGGTGTAGGGTGCCAATTGGTTACACGTCTCGGTCACCTCTTGTTCGCATTGACGGCACTTTGAACAGTGGACGTTACATTTCAGATGTGTTACGACCCGTGGCTCTACCATTCATTCGGTCCCTGCGAAACCCTACATTTCAGCAGGATAATGCACGACCGCATGTTGCAGGTCCTGTACGGGCCTTTCTGAATATAGAAAATGTTCGACTGCTGCCCTGGCCAGCACATTCTCCAAATCTCTCACCAATTGAAACCGTCTGGTCAATGGTGGCCGAGCAACTGGCTCGTCACAATACGCCAGTGACTACTCTTGATGAACTGTGGTATCGTGTTGAAGCTGCATGGGCAGATGTACCTGTACACGCCATCCAAGCTCTATTTGACTCAATTCCCAGGCGTATCAAGGCCGTTATTACGGCCAGTGGTGGTTGTTCTGGGTACTGATTTCTCAGGATCTATGCACCCAAATTGCGTGAAAATGTAATCACACGTCAGTTCTAGTATAATATATTTGTCCAATGAATACCCGTTTATCATCTGCATTTCTTCTTGGTGTAGCAATTTTAATGGTCAGTAGTGTATGTCTGTTAGTCTGTTTGAACACACTAATCTCCAAAACCACTAGACAAATTTTCGTAGAGTTTTCTCACAAACTGAGCATAGCTTGGGACAACATATAGGCTTTACTTCATCAAAATTTAAACATAGAAAAATATGGCAGTTTAAAGTTTTGTATAAAATGGTCTGCTCGGCTTAGTAGTTGGGATGCTAAATCATCACAGCATAGTATACCAAAGAACCAGCAGGTGGCACTGATAGTTTTTCTTTAACTCAGTGACGGGTTTATTTTAGTAAGTTTAAATAAGTGACATTATTAAATGCCGCATTCTTATCTTTGCGAATACAAACCAATAGTGAAGCTAAATGCCTTGGATATATGGATTTATTGATTTTTGTTTGTGTATTAATATTTTAACTATATTAGTTTGCTTCTTTCGATGAGTTTCATTTATATTTGATTTCTGTCCTGGGAAAGTTTTTTACCTCAGTGGCAGAAGTAGTTTCGGATGTTTACGTAATTGTCAGAATTAAGTTTACGTAAGTGTCAGAATTAAGAATGTTCAAACTAACATTAATTTACTTGGCTAGGATATACAGATTTACTGATTTCACTTCGTGCATTAAAAACTTAACATTGCTTTGGTTCTTTCGATAGGTAGGTTTTATTTACATTCTTTGCTAGGAAAAACATATTTTTAAGCTTACTTCGTGCCTTGGCTGCCTACTCATTACATTTTGATTTCGTTTTGTTTAAGAGTAAAAATTTCTAGAAAACGGTCGAGCATTTCTGAACACACCAAAACGGCTAAAAAACTTAAGACTATGTTGTCAAAGTATCTAATGAATATCATGAGTTTAAATTTTCTGTGAGCCGAGAGCATCAAGCTTTAACTCGTTCTTTGGAAACTCCTTTCAAAAGTGATCCACCACATAGCTCTGATAGATAGCGTCATGCATTATCTCACTCCTCAGAACCCTTCACTCGCAGAGGTTTAAATCTAATTCTGCCCAACGTAACATCATAGAAGTGGAACGTCTGACGGGAAGGGGCACAGGAGAGAGAGGTTTTGTACCCCGAATCCAACTTATTCCTAATGAACGAGAGCTAAGGCACTGTGTGACACAGAGTCAATTAAAAATATCCAAACCATTCTTCAGGAAAAGGCTTAAAATGCAAAATAGATTACTTTATCGTAAACTCAACAATGAAGTACAAGATCTAAGAGTTTACAGGAGAAAAGACTCATATTTAGCTAATTTTCTGCTGATGGGAATAATAACATTAGAAGGCAAATGAAAGAAATTCTACACAAAGAAATCCAATACTTCAGAGGACGTATTCAAAAGTATATCTTATTGCAGGAGGAAAGTAGAAGAAAAACTTCACTACCATAAATTACAGCAGTATCTACACTCCTGGAAATGGAAAAAAGAACACATTGACACCGGTGTGTCAGACCCACCATACTTGCTCCGGACACTGCGAGAGGGCTGTACAAGCAATGATCACACGCACGGCACAGCGGACACACCAGGAACCGCGGTGTTGGCCGTCGAATGGCGTTAGCTGCGCAGCATTTGTGCACCGCCGCCGTCAGTGTCAGCCAGTTTGCCGTGGCATACGGAGCTCCATCGCAGTCTTTAACACTGGTAGCATGTCGCGACAGCGTGGACGTGAACCTTATGTGCAGTTGACGGACTTTGAGCGAGGGCGTATAGTGGGCATGCGGGAGGCCGGGTGGACGTACCGTCGAATTGCTCAACACGTGGGGCGTGAGGTCTCCACAGTACATCGATGTTGTCGCCAGTGGTCGGCGGAAGGTGCACGTGCCCGTCGACCTGGGACCGGACCGCAGCGACGCACGGATGCGCGCCAAAACCGTAGGATCCTACGCAGTGCCTTAGGGGACCGCACCGCCACTTCCCAGCAAATTAGGGACACTGTTGCTCCTGGGGTATCGGCGAGGACCATTCGCAACCGTCTCCATGAAGCTGGGCTACGGTCCCGCACACCGTTAGGCCGTCTTCCGCTCACGCCCCAACATCGTGCAGCCCGCCTCCAGTCGTGTCGCGACAGGCGTGAATGGAGGGACGAATGGAGACGTGTCGTCTTCAGCGATGAGAGTCGCTTCTGCCTTGGTGCCAATGATGGTCGTATGCGTGTTTGGCCCCGTGCAGGTGAGCGCCACAATCAGGACTGCATACGACCGAGGCACACAGGGCCAACACCCGGCATCATGGTGTGGGGAGCGATCTCCTACACTGGCCGTACACCACTGGTGATCGTCGAGGGGACACTGAATAGTGCACGGTACATCCAAACCGTCATCGAACCCATCGTTCTACCATTCCTAGACCGGCAAGGGAACTTGCTGTTCCAACAGGACAATGCACGTCCGCATGTATCCCGTGCCACCCAACGTGCTCTAGAAGGTGTAAGTCAACTACCCTGGCCAGCAAGATCTCCGGATCTGTCCCCCATTGAGCATGTTTGGGACTGGATGAAGCGTCGTCTCACGCGGTCTGCACGTCCAGCACGAACGCTGGTCCAACTGAGGCGCCAGGTGGAAATGGCATGGCAAGCCGTTCCACAGGACTACATCCAGCATCTCTACGATCGTCTCCATGGGAGAATAGCAGCCTGCATTGCTGCGAAAGGTGGATATACACTATACTAGTGCCGACATTGTGCATGCTCTGTTGCCTGTGTCTATGTGCCTGTGGTTCTGTCAGTGTGATCATGTGATGTACCTGACCCCAGGAATGTGTCAATAAAGTTTCCCCTTCCTGGGACAATGAATTCACGGTGTTCTTATTTCAATTTCCAGGAGTGTATTAAGCATTACAGCAGTATTTGTTATGCTTTCCAACAGCTGATGATATAGAGGCTGAGTGGAATAACATCAAACACTGTGGAAAAAAAGCAGCACATGGAGTAGTCGGCAGAAAGAAAAAAAACGATTAAGGCGATTGAAGATCAATGTAATCAATAAAGAGTAATGGAAAAGCGTTACATAAAACTATGGTGTAGTTTAACTGCTGCAACAAATACGTTGCTCACCAGTACAATAAGACAATTAACTCAACAACATTAGACGAGTCTCAACTGTTTTAAAAAGTCCAAAAAATCGTAAAGCGTGCGTCCCGAACGGAATAAATATCTAACTGTGAAGATTAAGGCTTTTACAGTTACTCAGTGAATGCTGGAGAAATTGTAAAGTATCTGCTGATTGGAAAACCAAAGAGATAACTTCTTTTTTTTTTAAAAAAAAAAAAAAAAAAGAATGTAGCTCGTCCCTTTAACGAAGTACATGGAGATATACAATTGAAAAGAAGCTATTATGTGAACGCTATGCTATATTCAGATGATGATGTTTTAGCAGAGAACAAGAAAGCAGACTTACAACATTCAGCATATAAATTATATGAACTAGGAAGATAGTGCTACAGTCTGAAAAATAACCACCTCTAAAACTTCAGTTATGCCTCACTATGGAAAATACCCCATCCGATCAAAAATCGTTAATGAAGACAAGGCGTTGGAAAAATTCTCCAGTTTTAGATATTTAGGGTGCGATATTAACTAAAATAGCGATAATAATATCCATACTAATATTATAAATGGAATCTAGCTCTGTCTGTTACTCTGTCACCACTAAACCGCTGAACAGATTTTGACGAAATTTGGTATGGTGATAGCATGAAGGGTGGGGAAGAACATAGCCTACTTTAGAAAGTGTGGTGAAGCACGAGATATTTATTGATATGAAGATATATCGCGAAATATGGAATATTATTTACTCTTTGAAAAGGCTATTTACACTTTGGCCTTTGGAATTTTACCATTTTTGTGAAAATGCTTTTATTGTCTGATATGTTCTACACAGTACGATTCAACGTAATGAATACAAAGCTTATATCCTCACCATGTTAATTCATACTTCCACACTAATGTCACTCATAAGCTCGTCGCATTTAAGCCACTGAGTCAAGTGTCTCTTATAACTTCTGAGATGTTTGAAGAATCACAACAACGGCGTCATTTAAATTGTGGTAATGCGTTTACATGTAGAACGTGAAAGGCTGTTTGAGAGGCTGCATTGCCAGCCGCTGTGGACGAACGGTTCTAGGTGCTTCAGTACGCAACCGCGCTGCTGCTACGGCCGCAGGTTCGAATCCTGCCTAGGCTAGTTAGGTTTCAGTAGTTCTAAGTGTAGGGGACTGATGACCTCAGGTGTTAAGTCCCATACTGCTTAGAACCATTTTAGCCCTTTTTTTTAAAAAAAAAAAAAAAGCCGCATTTGAGTACGTTATGCGACCACAGCTGCGGATAGCAGGTAGACACAAGAGGGCAGCTGACGTCATGGCACATGCAGTAGCTTACTGACTCATAATCACTTGCTATAAAAAAACTGCTGATATGAGAGTGTAGCTGCAGATAACAGCTAGTACAGAATAAAATCAATAAATTTAGCACATATGTGAAACTACAAATAAAACCGTAAAGAACAAAACGAGGAAAGACACCAGATTAGAGTGTTGTGCCTATCTTGCTCTACGGAAGTTAATCTTGGACTGAAAAAATTAATGAAAAGCAGCATGCAATCGTCTAAAACGAGATGTTTAAGATTTGTCAAAGGCTGCTCCAGGAGGAATCTCATAAGAAATGAGAACCTACGAGAAGATTTAGGTACAATTAATTTAACCAACAAAGTGGAGGAATATAGGTAGAAATTGAGGCAACACCTTAAACGAGTGAAAGAAGGCAGAATTCCAGTCACTGTAAACAGGCACAAGATCTCAGTAAAAAGTGACTTTGGAAGACTGAAAAAACAATCTTAAAAATGTGAAGTCAGAACAGGCACATTGGTTAAACATTAAAGTGAAGAGTTACGAACAACTTAAACTGGAAAGAACACATAGAAAATGTTGTGGGGAAGGTTAACCAAAGACTGCGTTTTATTGGCAGGACACTTAGAAAATGTTACAGATCTACTAAGGAGATTGCTTACACTACGCTTGTCCATCCTCTTTTAGAATACTGCTGCGCGCTGTGGGATCCTTACCATACAGGACTGACGGAGTACATCGAAAAAGTTCAAAGAAAGGCAGCACGTTTTGTATTATCGCGAAATGTGAGAGAGAGTGTCACAGAAATGATACAGGATCTGGGACGGAAATCATTAAAAAAAGACGTTCTTCGTTGCGACGGAATCTTCTCACGAAATTCCAGTCACCAACTTTCTCCTCCGAATGCGAAAATATTTTATTGACACCGACCTACACAGGGAGGAACGATCACCACGATAAAATAAGGGAAATCAGAGCTCGTGCGGAAAGATATAGGTGTTCATTCTTTCCGCGCTGTACGAGATTGGAATAATAGAGAATTGTGAAGGTGGTTCGATGAACCCTCTGCCAGGCACTTAAATGTGATTTGCAGAGTTTCCATGTAGATGTAGACGTAGATGTAGAAGGAGGAGCAGGAGGAGGAAACGAAAGAAAGGCGAGTGGACTTATAAAGAATAGTAACAAGTGGAACAGCGACTTTCTAAACATGAAAAACTGGAAAAGATCCAACACGGTATAATACGAAGCTCTATTAGAACAAACTTGGCTAGCAGTGGGAGAGGAAATGTGTAAATACATCCAGTAGCGTTATACTTGGATTGAGAGGTGAAAAGTATAGTGGAAAGCAGAGATGAAGACCTTACCATAAGAATATAAGGGTTGGAGGTCACATCGTTAAGTTGGAAAGCTAAAGACAAAAAAAGAAAAATTTCTTTAACAAATATTGCCTGGATTTTATAATCATTCCATGTATGTGTGTGTGTGTGTGTTCGTATCCGGCAGCAGCGCAGATATTCGGCGTCCCTCCGTCAAAGCTGTCTGTGTACGAGGAATCCTTGAACAGCGCCTGAATGATGGACTGGGACGGCGGTGTGAAGGTGAGACGTGGACCCAAAGGTAGAGGTAAAGGTGAAGGCGGAGCTAACCCCTCAGGCGGGCCTTGAAACGAAGCTGCTGTCCTCCCAGATGACTCTCAACAATATCTTTCCCCAGCACGCGCATTCTTTCACGGAGTGACGCCACGCAAAAGCTCTTGTGAAAGAAACGCACATTCCCCCACAGAACTACACATCTGGCGTACAATCAGGCAAAAATAGGACTGGAGGATCGAGAATGAAGTGCTCGGATTGGGTGTTCAGTCTACACGTGGAACGGGTTATGACGGACATAAAGGAAGGGTTCAGGAGTGGGATTATAATTCGCGGCAAAAGGCTATCAGTGATAAGCTTTGCTGAAGATATTGATTCCTCAAAGAAAGTGAAGAAGAATTACAGGATCTGTTGTGTATGTTCTAATGAGCACACCCTGTGAATTAGGAGTAAACTGAAGAAAGACGAAAGTCAGAAATGAAATTAACTACAAATTTAATATCAAAATTAGGACCTATGGAGTTGAAGAAGTGAAGGAATTCTGTTATCTTGGAAGCAAAAAACACATGAATGGCTAAGCAAGTAGGATCTAAAGGAGAGACTGGTAAAGGCAGAGAGACCATCTACTACTACCAAATGTTGACCTTAGATTGAGGAGAAAGTTTCGGATAATGTACGTGTGCAGCATTGTATGGAAATGGATCACTGACTTTGGGAAAGCCGGAAAACGTGAGAATCGAACAGCTTGAGATGTACTGCTGTAGAATAACGTTGAACTTTTTTGGACTGGTAAGATAAAGTATGAGGAGGTTCTTTGCAGAATCGGCAAAGAAAGAAACTTATGGAAAACACTGACGGGAAGACGGGACAGGATGACAGGAGACGTTTTAAGACATCAGTAAACAATTCCCATAGTACGGCAAGGAGGTGTTGAAGGTAAAAACTGCAGGAGAAGTCGAAGATTGGAATACATCTCATAGATACTTGAGGAAGTAGGGGGCAAGTGCTTCTCTAAAATGAAGAAAAATCAAGAACCGAATAAGTCGGTTGCTGCAGACTGGTCTCTACAGGACCAACACGAACTCCTCATATAAAATTGCGGAGGTTACTCAAAGATATTTTCCGAATATTCTGGTATAATAAATCCATGGTGTCAGATAGCGCTTTTATTTTTACTCTGTAATAGTGTAATTATGTGTATTTGGTTTGTTACCCCAATAACTCTTCTTCCACGGGAAATACATCTCCAGCAGTGAAAAACTCGTAATATGTAATTATTCAAAACTGACAATAGACGAGGGTAGTTAATAAGTAATGAAACACACTTTTTCTCTGCCAACTTCGGTTGCAAAAATGCGGGATTTGATGTGAGACGTGGAATATTCTGGCTTCAGCCCTTACATTTGCATTAAGTTCCATGGCTGACGGCGTTATACGTAGCCTACCCTTCCAAATGGCGTCTGTAACGGAGGTACGTTCCAAGCAGAGAGCTGTCATTGTTTCTTTTGGCGGAAAACCGCAGCGTCGCAGACATCCATAGGTGCTCATAGAACGTCTAATGGAGACAAGGCAGTTAACAAAAGCATGGTGAGTCGTTGGGCGAGGCGTCTGCAACAAGTCGCGCAAATCCGTCCAAACTCCCGAGTGCCGGCCGGTCGCACAGAACAGTCACCCTTGCAATGTTGGAACGTGCGGACACTCTCACTCGAGGATATCGACGGATGACAATCATACATCTCGTAGCGCAACTGGACGTCTCTGTTGGTAGTGCTGACAACTCGTCCACCAGCTGGGGTACCCAAAGATGTGTGGCCGCTGGCTTCCTCGCTGCCTCACGGAAGACCATAACGAGCATCTGTGCGGAGTTGCTTGCGCGTTACGAGGCTGTACTTTTCTCGAACATCGCCACAGGCCATGAAACAGGGGTTCGAACTGGGAACAAAACGGAGATCCATGGAGCGGCGCCACACCACCCCTCCTCCGAAGAAAATGTTGAAAGCCACACCTTCAGCCGGTAACGTCATGGCGACGGTCTTCTGAGACTACGAAGGGGTTATTCTGTTCGATGTTCTTCCTCATAGTGCAACGATCACCTCTGAAGTGAACTGTACTATTTTCAGGAAATTGAAGAAATGATTTCAGCGTGTTCGTCGCCACAAAAAATGCGAACGAACTTTTCCTTCACCATGACAACGCAAGGCATCCCAATAGTATGCGCAACCGATAGGAATTCACAAAACTTCATTGATCTGTTCTTCCTCACAGAAAACACAACACATTACCTAGACTAATGCGATGTAGGAAACCCGTTCGCATTCAAACCAGCTTCCAGTCGTCTCGGAATGGATATACAGTGTAGTCCATTGACAGTGACCGGGCCAAATATCTCACGAAATAAGCATCAAACGAAAACACTGCAAAGAACGAAACTAGTCTAGCTTGAAGGGGGAAACCAGATGGCGGTATGGATGGCCCGCTAGATGTCGCTGCCATAGGTCACACGGTTACCAGCTGCTTTTTTAAAAATAGGAACCCCCATTTTTATTACATATTCGCGTAAAACGTAAAGAAATATGAGTGTTTTTGTTGGATCACTTTTTTCGCTTTGTGATAGGTGGCGCTGTAATTCTCACAAATGTATAAGTACGTGGTATCACGTAACATTCCGCCAGCGCGGACGGTATTTGCTTCGTAATACATTACCCGTGTTAAAATGGACCGTTTACCAATTGCGGATAATGTGCATATCGTGTTGATGTATGGCTATTGTGGTCAAAATGCCCAACGGGCGTGTGCTATGTATGCTGCTGGGTATTCTGGACGACATCATCCAAGTGTCCGTACCGTTCGCCGGATAGTTACGTTATTTAAGGAAACAGGAAGTGTTCAGCCACATGTGAAACGTCAACCACGACCTGCAACAAATGATGATGCCCAAGTAGGTGTTTTAGCTGATGTCGCGGCTAATCCGCACGTCAGTAGCAGACAGATTGCGTGAAATCGGGAATCTCAAAAACGTCGGTGTTGAGAATGCTACATCAACATCGATTGCACCCGTACCATATTTATATGCACCAGGAATTACATGGCGACGACTTTGAACGTCGTGTACAGTTCTGCCACTGGGCACAAGAGAAATTACGGGACGATGACATATTTTTTGCATCCGTTTTATTTAGCGACGAAGCGTCGTTCACCAACAGCGGTAACGTAAACCGGCATAATATGCACTATCGTGCAACGGAAAGTCCACGAAGGCCTGCGACAAGTGGAACATCAGCGACCTTTGCGCGTTAATGTATGGTGCGGCATTATGGGAGGAAGGATAATTGGCCCCCATTTTATCGATGGCAATCTAAATGGTGCAATGTATGCAGATTTCCTACGTAATGGTCTGCCGATGTTACTACAAGATGTTTCACTGCATGACAGAATGGCGATGTACTTCCAACATGATAGATGTCCGGCACATAGCTCGCGTGCGGTTGAAGCGGTATTGAATAACATATATCATGACAGGTGGGTTGGTCGTCGAAGCACCATACCATGGCCCACACGTTTACGGGATCTTACGTCTCTGGATTTCTTTCTGTGGGGAAAGGTGAAGGATATTTGCTATCGTGATCCACCGACAACGCCTGACAACATGCGTCAGCGCATTGTCAATGCATGTGCGAACATTACGGAAGGCGAACTCCTCGCTGTTGAGAGGAATGTCATTACACGTATTGCCAAATGCATTGAGGTTGACCGACATCATTTTTATTGCATTAATGTGTTATTTACAGGTAACCACGCTGTAACAGCATGCTTCTCAGAAAAGATAAGTTCACAGAGGTATATGTATCACATTGGAACAACCGAAATAAAATGTTCAAACGTACCTACGTTCTGTATTTTAATTTAAAAAACCTACCTGTTACCAACTGTTCGTCTAAAATTGTGCGCCATATGTTTATGACTATTACAGCGTCATCTATCACAAAGCGAAAAAAGTGGTCCAACTAAAACATTCATTTTTCTTTACATACTACACGAATATGTAATAAAAAATGGGGGTTCCAATTTTTAAAAAACGCAGTTGACCTATGGCAGCGCCATTTAGCGGGCCAACCATAGCGCCATCTGGTTTCCTCCTTAAAGCTAGACAAGTTTCGTTCTTTGTAGTTTTTTCGTTTGACACTTATTTCGTGAGATATTTGGCCCGGTCACGATCAATGGACCACCCTGTATAAGTGGAGAAAAGTGGTCCAAATGGCTAGGAGTACTATGGGACTGAACATCTCAGGTCATCAGTCCCTTAGAACTTAGAACTACTTAAACCTAACTAACCTACGGACATCACAGACATCCATGCTCGAGGCAGGATTAGAACTTACGACTGTACCGGTCGCGCGGTTCCAGACTGAAGGGCCTAAATCGGCTCGGCCAATGCGGCCGGCTATAAGTGGAGACTTCAGTAGGTGAGGCAACGCACTTTTTCTGAAAGCAGGTTAGTTTTTATCAGGATTGCGATACACCGTATTATTTCCCACTCCTTTGACTACAAAACCCTATGTTACAGTATAATCGCCGTTCAGTGCGACGGCCTTACGCCACCTTGCTGGAAGAGCATCGTAAAACTATACTGGTCGACATCGGAGCCAACGACTTGCTGCATCAATAACCCCCACATCATCCACGTATTGCTTCCCATGGAGTGCATCCTTCATTGTGTTTGGCGGCGAGCAACCCAGCGGACATACAGCTTTGAGTATCCCAGCTGGTGGACTAGTGCTCAGCTCTACCAACAGAGGCGTCTAGTTCAGTAGCGAGGCGTTTGATTGTTATCCGTCGATCACCTCGATTCGCTCGTTCAAACATGGCAGGAGTCACAGTTGTGTGCGGCTGGCCGGCACGTGGGAGATCGGACAGGTTTGCGCGACCTTGATGCCATGATGACAGACGCCTCTCCCAACGACTCATCGTCCCTCTATTCACTGCCAGATCTTCGTAGACGTTCAGAAGCGCCTATGAATGCTGTGCTCTGATGTTCCGCCAAAAGAAACTCAATGATAGCTCTCTGCTTGGGACGCGCCTCAGTCACAGACGCCATTTTGAAGGCTACGTATAGCTCCGCCACATGCTGGTACCTCGTTAAACTACACTACTGGCCATTAAAATTGCTACACCAAGAAGAAATGTAGATGATAAACGGGTATTCATTGGACAAATATATTATACTAGAACTGACATCTGATTACATTTTCACGCAGTTTGGGTGCATAGAGCCTGAGAAATCAGTACCCAGAACAATCACCTCTGGCCAAATAATGACCTTGATACGCCTGGGAAATGAGTCAAATAGAGCTTGGATGGCGTGTACAGGTACATCCGCCCATGCAGCTTCAACACGATACCACAGTTCATCAAGAGTAGTCACTGGCGTATTGTGACGAGCCAGTTGCTCGGCCACCATTGACCAGACGGTTTCAATTGGTGAGAGATTTGGAGAATGTGCTGGCCAGGGCAGCAGTCGAACATTTTCTGTATTCAGAAAGGCCCGTACAGGACCTGCAATATGAGGTCGTGCGTTATCCTGCTGAAATGTAGGGTTTCGCAGGGATCGAATGAAAGGTAGAGCCATGGGTCGTAACACATCTGAAATCTAACGTCCACTGTTCAAAGTGCCGTCAATGCGAACAAGAGGTGACCAAGACCTGTAACCAATGGCACCCCATACCATCACGCCGGGTGATACGCCAGTATGGCGATAACGAATACACGCTTCCAATGTGCGTTTAGCGCGATGTCGCCAAACACGGATGCGACCATCATGATGCTGTAAACAGAACCTGGATTCATCCGGAAAAATGACGTTTTGCCATTCGTGCACCCGGGTTCGTCGTTGAATACACCATCGCAGGTGTTCCTGTCTGTGATGCAGCGTCAAGTGTAACCGCAGCCATGGTCTGCGAGCTGATAGTTCATGCTGTTGCAAACTTCGTCGAACTATTCGTGCAGATGGTTGTTGCCTTGCAAACGTCCCCATCTGTTGACTCAGGGATCGAGACGTGGCTGCACGATCCGTTACAGCCATGCGGATAAGATGCCTGTCATCTCGACTTCTAGTGATACGAGGCCGTTGGGATCCAGCACGGCATTCCGTAGTACCCTCCTGAACCCACCGATTCCATATTCTGCTAACAGTCATTGGATCTCGGCCAACGCGAGCAGCAGTGTCGCAATACGATAAACCGCAATCGCGACAGGCTACAATCCGACCTTTATCAAAGTCGGAATGGTCAACTGGTGTTTGTGTATGAGAAATCGATTGGAAACTTTCCTCATGTCAGCACGTTGTAGGTGTCGCCACCGGCGCCAACCTTGTGTGAATGCTCTGAAAAGCTAACCATTTGCATGTCACAGCATCTTCTTCCTGTCGGTTAAATTTCGCGACTGTAGCACGTCATCTTCGTGGCGTAGCAATTTTAATGGCCAGTAGTGTATAAGCGCCGAAGCGAGAATAATCCAAGATTCCGCATTTGTTTCAACCGAAATTGACCAAGAAAGGAAAACGTGTTGCATTACCTCCTGAACGCCCCTCGTATAGGTCATGTACGTTTTTCAGTGGACTCTTATGCCATTCTTCCTTCAAAATATTGTAAAGTTAAGATAACGATGATGGGATAGCGATCACCCACCGTCCTCTCCAAAGTAGACTCCACAGAGTCAGTAATATTGAAATCCTGTGATGTTGGTGACCAGGGGGGATGCGAAAATTCATCCTCGTGCTCTCAAAACCAGCCCTAATGCGAATCACGTCACAGGGGCCTGTGATCTTGGAACACAGTATCACTATTGGGGAACAAACATTGTATTATGGAATGGACCTGATCAGCCAAAATTGTCACACAATCCTTGCAGTAATGCGACCTTACGGAGTAACTATGAGGATCATGGTATGCCACGATACGGCTGCCCATATTGTCTCCGAACCCCTGCCATGTTTTTTCAGTCTTGGAACGTAAACTTGGTCAGAATTAGGAAACAGTGCGAAACAAGATTCATCCGAACAGATGACTTTTTTTCATTGCTCCACAGTCCAGGTTTTATGGCTTCGGCACCACGTTTTCCTGTTACGGCCATTTGTATCATTGATGAGTGATTTTGTAATTCCAGCTCGCCCTCCATTTCCCTTATTATGCAACTCCCTTCGTGTTGTTTTGGTACTGAAAGGGTTCGCGAGTGCAACATTCAGTTCTGTAGTGACTTTTTCAGCTGTCGTCCTCTTATTTTTTGTCACAATCCTCTTCAACGCCCATCACAATGACTCAACTCGCACCTTCGTACGCGTTGTAACTTAGCCGATGATGTATTTTCGCTTTCCCTGTACAGGGCTACTGAATAAGTCTTCGATACGTAGCCGGGCAGGCAAGATGCCCCATTGGCTAAGATAAAAGTCTCTTTTACGTTAAAATTACCCACAAACGATAATATATATATATATATATATATATATATATATATATATATATATATATGTGTGTGTGTGTGTGTGTGTGTGTGTTTTGTATAAGAACTGTGGGGCACAACCTCCTGATAACATATTGAGATTATTTTCTTCTCACGTTGTTCACGAATTGAGCACGAAGAGGAAAGGACGTAACAGAAAGAAAGAAGAATTTTATAACCATAACTTCAGCGATGCGATGAATATTGACTAACCTAATTGCCTGTTGAAACGCCAAACACTTCCGCTACCTTGGTTACGGAAACACCCACCATATCAACACCAGCATTTTGGCCACTTTCGAATTTACTTTGCTACGACATAATGCACTCACAACTACACATAACCTTGTTGTGTCCGCTACTGATACTTGCAACGGATTGAGAACGTTGCGCAGGTGCCCGTTCGTGGTGAAATACAACAGCGCAACCTGCAGACTTGGCTAGCATTTGTATTTGTGCTCGAAGATGCATTTCTAGCGGTGTTTACATAATTTTGTCCAACCTCTGTACGTGTGGCACAACTCTAGAGACTACCTGGCTGATGACGCCACCTGTGGTTATGGCCATGCATCACGTGTGACTAAGTACACAACATTAAGTTTCTCTTTTGTTCATATGATGTGGAAATTAGAAGCTGAATTGAAATTCGTGTACTTCCATTGTTTCTGGAGTGAGGAAGAAACGTGAAGATGCAGATTCTCTGAATGGCATTTCCTCTGTTCATCTATTCAGTGACCATAACGGCACCAAAACAGTAGATAACAAAGAAAACGGTGAAATATTGAATTACGTCTTCGGAAATTGTTTCAGGGCAGAAGATCGTAACAAAATCCCTCCTTTCAATCGTCGCACGAAAGTTGAAAAGGCAGGTACTGAAATAACCGGCGCGGAATAGAAAAGCAACTACAATAACTTAATAGTGGAAAGGCATTAGGACCAGACGAGTTAGCTGTTAAGATACTACAATGGTTATGCGAAAGAGCTCGCTCCCCTTCTAGAGGCTATTTATCGTAGATCGCTCGAGCAAAGAATGGTACCTAACAACTGGAACAAAACGCAGATCATCCCCGTTTCCAAGAAGGGTCGTAGGACAGGAGAACGTAATTATAGGTCTATGTTGTGGACGTCGGTCTGTTGCAGAATTATGGAACATGTTTTATGCTCAAGAATTATGAAGTCCTTGGAGAACTAAAATGTACAAAAATCATCATGGATTCCACAAACAGGTATTCTGCGAAACTCAGCTCGCTCTGTTCCTCGCTGTAGACAACGGCGCTCAGGTTGATGAGCTGCCCCTTGACTTCAGGAAGGCGTTTGACGCCGTCCCGCATTGCCGTTTAGTGGAAAAAGTAAGAGTTTACCGAGCATCGGACTACATTTAGGACTGGATTCAAGGCTTTCTTGCGGATAGAACTCAACCCGTCGTCCTTAACGGAACAAAATCAACAGATGTTAAGGTAATTTCCAGAGTACCCCAAGGAATTGTGATAGGACTGTTATGGTTTACAATGTATATAAACGATCGGTTGGTAGGACATGTTTTGAGGCATCAAGGGATCACAAATTTAGCATTGGAGGGCAGCGTGGAGGGTAAAAATCGTAGAGGGAGACCAAGAGATGAATACACTAAGCAGATTCAGAAGGATGTAGGTTGCAGTAGGTACTGGGAGATGAAGAAGCTTGCACAGGATATAGTAGCATGGAGAGCTGCATCAAACCAGTCTCAGGACTGAAGACCACAACAACAACATAAACGACCTAGTGCAAAGCATCGGAAGCTCTTTAAGACTGTTCGCTGATGATTCGGTTGTTTATAAGGACGTAGCAACGCCAGAAGACAGTGTCGGTTTGCGGAATGACCTGGAAAGGATTGACGAATGGTTCAGACTCTGGCAGTTGACCCTGAACATAAATAAATGTAACAAATTTGAAATTTGTGGTAAGGACTATGGGACGAAACTGCTGAAGTCATCGGTCCCTAGGCTTACGCACTACTCAATCTAAAGTAAACTAACTTACTCTAAGGACAACACACACACCCATGCCTGAGGGAGGACTCGAACCTCCGACGGGAAGAGCCGCGCGAACCGTACAAGACGCCCTAGACCGAACGGCTACCACGCGCAGCTAAATGTAACATATTTCGCATACATAGGAAGAGAAATCCACTAATATACTACTACATTATTGATGACAAACTGCTGGAAACAATTGGCCTGTCCACCGTAAACTATCGAGGAATAACTAACCAAAGCGGCCTGAAGTGAAATGACCACACAAAACACATAGTAGGAAAAGCAGATGCAAGACTGAAATTCATACGAAGAATCCTAAGGAAGTTAATACATCCACGAAGGAAGTGGCTTACAAGGCACTTGTTCAAATGGTTTAAATGGCTCTGAGTACTATGGGACTCAACATCTGAACTACTTAAGCCTAACTAACCTAAGGACATCAAACACATCCATGCCAGAGGCAGGATTCGAACCTGCGACCGTAGTAGCAGCGTGGTTCCGGACTGAAGCGCCTAGAACCGCTCGGTCACAATGGCCGGCTATTGAGTATTGTTAGTCCTTCTGGGATCCCGACTAAGTAGAACTGACAGAAAAGACAGAGAGAGAGAGTAGATCTAACCACAAACGGCGCGTTTCGATCGGGATCGTTTTGTCGAGAGCGTTGAAGAGATGCTCAGAACTCTTCGGTGGCACATATAACAAGAGAGGTGTTGTGCCTCACGGAAAGGTTTACTATAGAAACTTCGAGAGAACACTTCCCGGGAAGAGTCGGACAACATATTCCTTCCTCTCACACAGATCTCGCGAAATGATCACAACGAGAAAATTCGAGAAATTACAGCTAATACAGAGGCTCAGCGACAGTCATTCTTCCCAAGAGCCGTTTACGAGTAGAACAGGGGAAATGGGGAGAGGGGGGGGGGAGATAAGTTAGTGGTGTCAGAAGTACCTCCGCCACACACTATTAGGTGGCTTGCGGAATACGATGTAGCCGTACATATTAGGAATTTTGTCAGGAATCGGACTTTGTTTTCTTTTGGTAAAGCCCAGTCGCGTTTTGGAGAGTATCTGTTAGTGGTAAACATAAAAATTACAAAAATGCATGTATTCAACCAAGCAAACGATATCAATTGCCGACATTTGCAATAAGGATTTTTTATACAAGTATTTCTATGTTTTACGTCCACCTAGCGATGAACGAACTGATATATTACCTTCAACAAAGGCAAAAGTCTCAGTGTCGTTATGCATGGACTCTGCACGAGATTATGGGTTCCTTGTACCAATACACAGAAAATACTCCTCAATAACTTACAGAATTTAGTCGAAGGGATTTGCGCTCACCTTGTGTACCACAGCGCGACTGTTTATTTCGGTGAGTTACTGATGCTGTAAAAAGCATCAGGCCAGCTGTCGAGATAATCCCCGGCGACAGTGGACAATGCTTCGCTTCACGAATGCGAAACCGTTGCCGTTCTCTGGTGACTCACAATGCCTCGGACAAACCGACCACTCGTATGTCGCCATGCGTCGTCTTAACGTTTTCCTTGAAGCCATTCCAAGTTCAGTGCTGATTTGTACAAACACGTTACTCATGCAGCATTGTATGATAATACCAGAAAAGAAAAACACTCGTCATAACCGACGAGTTGCTGCAGAGGCCCTGTAATCCCGCCCGACAGTCGTAAAGATTCAAAGACGTGCAACTTGAGATGCATTCTCTGTAAACCATGTTTTATTTAAACTGACTTTATAGGCTATAAAGACGATTATTGCAACTGATTAACAAGAATTTAAGTCTACAATTAGGTTAGTCAACATTCAGTATTTTAAACATAGCTGCACAACAGCAACGGTTCCACGTAATAAATTTATAAACAGCCGACCAGTTGCAATGGATAAAGAATTCTTTACCTAGGTTTCGACAAATGTAAATTTGTCTTCTTCAGAAGGTGGCAATTTTACATTAGTAAGGACTAATGCACCATCACCGTTTTTACAAATGTCGGCATAGATCCATTTGTCAAAATTAAAATATAGCCCTAGGATTAGGGTTTGTCACGTAAATATAAATTAGTACATGGATCTTGCAGAGCTCACAACCGACTGGTCGGCTGTTTATAATTTTATTAGTCAACATTCATTGTATCGATATATTTATTTATTTATTTACATAGCTTACGCCCACATTGGAGCACTAAAATCAAACATAATACAACAGAATCTACAATGATTTACTTTAGGTCTTAGCAGTCAGCAGTTTCTTCGTTTCCAAAAACTTCTTCATTCACTGTGATACGACATACTTCCATTCTAATGGTTTGAATGTCAGCCGCGTGTATTTGTTCTTCAGAAGCAGTTTCTCTTTTCTGTGTTGAATTTGGTGTGTGGTGATGTTCAGTTCATCCAGATCAATTTGTACTTCTTTAAACCACATGTTTTTGGTTTTACTCTTCCAGAAGTAATCAAAAAGTAGCTTCAGGATTCTAGTATTTAATAGGCGAGTTATGTGGCCGAAAAATGCAACCCATTTTTTCCGCATTGTATCAATAATGGATTCACTTTCTTTATACACTACACAATTAGGCAAAAGTCTCCGCTGCCCAATAACTTGGTGTTTCTGATAATTGTTCGGAGTATTCTTCTATCAACTTTCTGCAATTTGTCAGTTGTTGCTTGAGTATTTAGTCTGAATAGTGTTTCACTTGGATATGTTGCTTCCCGTTTAACGACGGAGGAGTAGTGTCGAAATTTAGCATTTATTGAGAGAGTTCGTTTTCTGTAGGTTGGCCACGTGGTTCTCTGCGCTCGCTGTAGTTTTAATGTTCTACTATCTATTCATGCTCTTTCATTAGCATTCCAAGTAATTATATATATATATATATATATATATATATATATATATATATATAGATATAGATATTATTTATCGAGTTAACATCCCTTTTTCTCAACAAATTCTATTCATACAGGGAAGGATGAGGGGTCGTTAGGGTTTTTTAACCGGCTTTTGACTCTGCATACCGCTTTTACGCTAAAACTTATAATTTATGGAAAATTTTAACATAAAAGATACTTTATCATACCCAAAGGGGCATCATGGGCGCCCAGCTGCGTACATATATTTTACGAAGTAACATTTTAACCATTTTGAGACTGCCTTTCTATATTAACTATTTTACAAATGGAATTTTATTTGTTTTAAAGTACTTATTAACTGGATAATTTGTATACAGCATTGTCACAGATAATAACCGTGACCACTGCCGTAGTCCATTAACTTTGTCTGTCGTGCAAGTTCACTTTTCTGAATCAATAAACTTTCCGAAACGACAAACATATTTGTCATTGTCGCCTTGAATTGTGATTTACTTGTTGCTACTACAGCCTAACGTGCTTACTGTAACCGAAAATGTCTATCGAATTAAAGTTGTAGGTTATGTGGCAATACTGACAGTCCCAGATCTCTTCACGTCCTTCAAGCCGGGACAAATATTTCGAATGCAAAACACGTTACTGGAGACACAGGAACGTATATACAGGAATCTACCATATATTTGTCATTATTATTTCACGTTGTTCGGTTCATTTTTAAAGATGTTTTCTGTTCATTCTCGAAAGCGCCCTTACCCCAACGACTAACCTTATTCCAAATACTGTCATTATTTAAGATTACAAAATTGTGGAAGTTTCGCATGGGCCCCCTGGTTTGAAAACATGTCATATTACCACTCTGAGCTGTTGGTAAATACTCTATTTATGCAAACAGTTTCAGTCATCTGACGATCATCACGTTCACGTTAGGCAAAATATGAAATTATTGTCATCAGATGGTAAAACCATGAATTATATACTGTTATGATATCGCATAAATTACATCGTCAATCTGCAAAAATGTGCTAGCTAGTGTGCTCATTCATGTTCATATACCGCCAATTACAATTATAACATAAATGAGTTGACAATTTTGCACAGTTTTTACAGATTGACGATGTAATTTATATTACGATGACAGTGAATAATTCATGGTTTTAAGTAAAATAACTGATGATGGTCAGACGATTGAAACTGGTTGTACAAAAAAAGAATTTTACCAGCAGTTCAAGGCACTAATATGACATCCCTACGTATTATAAAAATGGATGGATGTATGTTTCTGTGTATGGATGTTCCACATTTCCTCCTAAATCCCTGGCCTGATCTCAACCAAACTAGATACACGTAACCCTTACCATCAGGCAACAATCACTATCGGGGTAAGAACCACGTATCTATCATAGTTCACGATATATGACGTCATAAACAATGAAAGCGCGAAAAATTGCCACGTCATGCATGACGTTTAAATTTATTACTTATGTGCTACTAATTCTAGTTGCAATAAATTTTTCAGAAAATTTTCACATATGTCGCTAAATGCCCCTACAAAATTATATCATGGTACCACAAATAGTTCAGTAGATACGACGTCATAAACACTAAGGTGCATGAGAAAATGCCGCATTGTGTATGACATTTAAATTTATTACTTCTTTGCTAGTAACTGTATTCGCAACACACTTTCCACACAGTGTCCACTTTCTCCGCTGTCTGAACCCACACAAATATATCCTTGTACGACGCATAGTTCGCGAGATTTGATGTCATAAACGCCGAAATGCGTGAGAAAGTGCTGCATCTTGTGTGAAGCTTTCATAAATTTATTCTTTACTACCAAAACTCTACTAAAGTCGAGTCGACTAGCGAAAATCTCTGACACCTGGCAGCACCTTTGACAGCTTTCAGCAGCGAAATGAAAATGGCTGTAAGCTGCAGCTGAAAACGGTAGCCGACTATAGAGATATAACTTGACGTTGCTACACACACTTTTACAAAACGGATTTATAGACATACAAGAACAATATACAGTTTGAACAACTGCCGGATGACGTCGTCGACCACCGCCGATATTTCTACAGGAGCACACCCTGCCATTCTCAAGGCCTAAATGCAAGGAGGAAGAAATGTGCAAGGAAATTTAATACCTCGGTTCACAGAGGAGAAACAAGGAAGATACCACACACAGAACAAGTGTCAACACAAACAAAGATGACCAACACCAGAAATATCGATAGTGACTAATCAACAGGTGTAGTAGCACTAATTCTGTCCCTCTGTTTTTTGATGAGCGACAGAGCCGGATTCCAAGCAGCATTTAAACAAAAACCACCATCTCCGTTAATAAGGTTGCTTGATAGTTTGATTTCAAGAGCTTCCTTAATAACACTATCCCAATAGCTGGACGCGCAAGCCAGAATCTCCGTGTTGTTGTATTCCATAGGATGACCGGTGTCCAGGCAGTGTTCTGCAATAACGGATTTGCTCGGCTGTTGTAAGCGTGTGTGAAGCTTACGTTCAGTACACCGGTCTTCCACAGTCCTGATTGTCTGACCAATATATGACATGCCACAACTGCAAGGAATACGATAGACCCCAGCCTTACGCAAACCAAGATCATCTTTTACGGACGCCAACAGGGCCTTAATATTATAAGGTGGTCGAAAAACACATTTCACATCATATTTCCGCAAAATACGGCCAATCCTGTTGGAAATGCTTCCTGCGTAAGGGAAAAAGGCCGTAGACTTAGGTGCCACTTCGTTGCTATAGTCACTCACCGTTTCACAGAAGGCTGATGGCGCAACGCACGTTTGATCTGCCTCTCACTATAACCATTCTGACGAAAGGTGACTTCAAGATGTGATGGCTCAGCTGCCAAACTTTCAGGGTCTGAGATAACGTGGCCCTGTGAACCAAGGTACGAATTACTCCTTCACACTCAGCTGGATGGTGACAACTATCAGCTCGCAGATACAAGTCAGTGTGAGTAGGCTTCCTATAAACAGAATGTCCCAGCGTACCATCAGTCTTTCTTTTGACCAACACATCAAGGAAGGGAAGGCATCCATTCTTTTATACCTCCATAGTGAATTGAATATTAGTGTGGATTGAATTCATGTGTTCCAAAAACCAATTTAAATTCTCACTACCATGAGGCCAAACAACAAAAGTATCGTCTATATATCTGAAAAAACACGCAGGTTTCAAAGTCGCTGATTCCAATATACGTTCCTCAAAGTCCTCCATAAACAAATTGGCCGCAATAGGTGAAAACGGGCTTCCCATTGTAACTCCATCAGTCTGTTCGTAGTACTGACCATTGAATAAAAAGTAAGTGAAAGTCAGCACATGTCGAAACAAATTTGTTACCTCGACACCAAACTTAACCTCAATTAGCTGCAACGAATCAGAGAGAGGAACGCGAGTGAAAAGAGAAACCACTTGAAAACTGACTAAAATATCAGAGTCATTCAAACGCAATCCCTGCAATCGACGTAAGAAATCTGCAGAGTTCTTAATGTGGTATTCACACCTACCTACTAGTGGGCTCAACAAACTAGCAACATGTTTAGCTACACGATACGTCGGAGTACCAATATTAGAAACAATAGGCCTCAACGGGACAGCATCTTTATGGACCTTAGGGAGGCCATATCATATAGGTGGTAGAGCACAGTAAGAATTAAGACTCTTGATAATCTCCTGTGACAAAGAACTTTACTTCAGGAGGTTATTAGTCTTCCTCTCAATATACAGTTTTCTTAAACTGAGGATGTTTTAGATGATAATCAGTTTGGCTTTAGGAAAGGTAAAGGCACCAGAGAGGCGTTACGGTTGATAATGGAAGCTAGACTAAAGAAAAATCAAGACACGTTCGTAGGATTTGTCGACCTGGAGAAAGCGTTCGACAATGTAAAATGGTGTAAGATGTTCGAAATTCTGAGAAAAATCGGGGTTAGCTATGGTGAGAGACGGGTAACATACAATAAGGACAAGAGCCAAAGAGCGTAATGAGAGTGGAAGACCAAGAACGTAGTGCTCGGATTCAAAAGGGTGTAAGATAGGGACGTGGTCTTTCGGCCCTGCTGTTCAGTCTGTACACCGAAGAAGCAGTGATGGAAGTATAAGAAAGGATCAGGAGTGGAATTAAAATTCAAGGTGAAAAGATATCAGTGATACGATTCGCTGATGACATTGCTAACCTGAGTCAAAGTGCAGACGAATTACATGGTCTACTGAGTGGAATGGTCTACTGAGTACAAAATATGGAATTAGAGTAAATCGAAGGAAGTCTAAAGTAATGAGAAGCAGCACAAATGAGAACAGCGAGAAACTTAGCATCAGGATTTATGGTCACGACGTGAATGAAGTTAAGGAATTCTGCTACTTAGGCAGCAAAATAACCAGTGCCGGACGGAGCAAGAAGGATATACAAAAGCAGAATTGCACTGGCAAAAAGGGCATTCCTGGCCAAGGTAAGTCTACTAGTATCAAACAAAGGCTTTAATTTGAGGAAGAAATTTCTGAGAATGTACGTTTGGAGCACAGCATTGTATGGTAGTGAAACATGGACTGTGGGAAAACCGGAACAGAAGAGAATCGAAGCATTTTAGATGTGGTGCTGCAGACGAATGTTGGGAATTAGGTGGATTGATAAGGTAAGGAATGAGGCGATTCTCCGCAGAATCGGAGAGGAAAGGAATATTTGGAAGACACTAACAAGAAGCAGAGACAGGATGACAAGACATCTGTTAATACATTAGAGAATGACATCCGTGGTGCTAGAGGGAGCTGTAGAAGGCAAAAACTGTAGAGGATGACAGAGATTAGAATATATCCAGTTGTACGTTATGAATATTTCTTTGTGCGACTATTTCATAATTTCAAAGGTGTATTCACGAAAAAATGTAAATGATTTTTTTTCTCTATATTACACTACAAACACAGTTCATTTTTGGTTTTCGTTCCTAATGGGAAATTGCCAAAATGGATACTGAGGGAATGCTGGGTTTTTCAGCTAATTTTTTTATATATAAAATCTGTCTACTTACATTCTCTATCTTTCTTATTCACGTGCACCTTAATCTAAAAATACATTTATGGGGGCTCACGCTCATATCAGAGGTGACGCGGGATTTTTGGTCATCTGTTTCTTAATGCAATCGCGGCTGTGTACAGGAGTGAAACGGCGACGGGGTCAAGCTGAGATTTTTCAGGTCTCTGTGTTTGAAGACAGTAAAGAAAGACTAGAATGTTGGTCTAAGAAGGTAGATATGGTGATGATAGGGGACTGAGGCTTTGAGTTGGCTTACTGGTTTGCATTTTATTGCTTCTTCACGTACTTCCAATGAACATGCAGAAGAGCACAGAGGCTTACTGAATTCACCAAGTAATTACCAGAACAAATGGCCACCATGCCCTATAAGCTTTTTCTAAGATTGGGGTATGCACAGTAACGTATGGTTCTACAGATCATGAACCATGGGAAGTGCCAGGTTTTACTATTCTGATCGCACCCTTAGGTTCTATTACTTGTCACAATCAAAATGACATGCAGACATAGTAACTGTAGACAATATACGATGCAAACCAGTAACCCTAGCCCAGAGGTATGTAATGGTAAGCTTTGCAAGTCCTATAGGCTCGTTCATCCCAGGCTGCTGGAACTCTTCTGTTTGCTGGAATTATTCTCGAACTAGAACCTTGACGTTTGAGGGCCTCTGTCCACGGTCGTTGGGGCTGTTTCCTTACAAATGGTACGTGATTGCGTTGCTTTTTGCCTCCAATGCGCAATCAGTGATCGTGAAATCAGCGGTGTCTCAATGTGTCTGACCTTTTGATGGACTGACGGCAGAGGCCTGCACTGTCATCTCTAGCTAAGTTACAACGATTACAACTAATATCCATATTCAGATTTTATTTTTTCTGACAACCCCTCATGATTCTGTTAACACAATCCCTTCATCTGCTAAGTGTCCCACACATTCATTTCTTCGCCGATTCTGCACAGGACGTCATTTCTTACGCGCTAATAATTTTTCAGTATCCTTCTGTAACACTGCTTATTAAATCCTTCGAGTCTTTTTTTTCGGTTTTTCGGTAGTCACATTCATGCTTTACCGAGCTCAAGGCGAATATTCTTACAAAATTCTTTCTCAGATAAAGCAACCGTTTGTTAATAGTAGATCGTTTTGGCGAATAACACCTCTACCAGTATGCTTTTTATGTCATCCCTGCTTCCTCTAACATGCGTTATTCTGCATCCAAGACAACACAATTTCTTCACTTCGTTTACTAAATTGCCGAAAAAACGTCTGTCACAGCAGGAAATCTGTGGACGTATCTACACATACACTCTTAGACAAAGAAAACACACGCCGCTTAGGAATTATCCGTAAGAATTAGGAAATCGGTAGGTTAGATGTACATGTACAAGCAAAAAATTACAATTTGAGAAAAATTTGATGATTTATTCAACAGAAAGAGCTTCACAAATTGGGCAAGTCAATAAATGGTTGGTCCATCTCTGGCCATTATGCGAGATGTTATTCGACTTGGTACTGATTCAGAGTGTTGTTGGATATCCTCCTAGGAATATCGTGCCAAATCCTGTCCAATTGGTGCGTTAAACAGTCAAATTCCCGATATGATTGGGGGGCCCTACCCATAATGCTCCAAGCGTTCTAAAGTGGGGAGATGGCTTACTGGCCAAGGTAGCGTTCTGCAAGCACAAAGACAAGCTGCAGAAATTCTCACCTTGTGCGGGCGGGTATTACCTTGCTGAAATTTAAGCCTAAGATGGCTTTACGTGAAGGGCAACAAAACTTGGCATAGAATATCGTCGGCGTACCGCTGTGCTGCAAGGGTGCTGCGAGTGAAAAACAAAAGGATTCTGCTACGAAATGAAATGGCTTCCCACACCATCACTCCTCGTTGTCGGGCAAAACGGCGGGCGACATTTAGATTGGTATCCCACCGCTGTCTGGGACGTCTTCAAACACGTCTTCGCTGGTCATCGTGGTTTACTTCGAACCGGGACTCATTCCTCAAGGTTATTCTACTTCAGTCAATGAGATTCCAGGCCGAACATGCGTCTGGAAACCCCCCGAACAGTGATGGGATACCAACACGATTGTCATCAGCCATACGGCCCGTCAACCAGGAGTGACGGTCTGGGGTGCCATTTCTATTCACAGCAGGACCACTTACAGCACAGCAAGTTTTGTTGCCCTGCATGGAAAACCATCCTGGGATTACATTTCAGCAAGATAATGCCTGTCCGCACACTGTGAGAGTTTATTCTGCGTGTGTTCGTGCTTGCCAAACTTTACCTTGGCCATCAAGGTCGTCGGATCTCTTCCAAATCGAGGACCTTTGGAGCATTAGAGGCTGAGCCCTCCAAGCAGTTCGGGATTTTGTCGATAACGCACCAATTGGACACAGCTTGGCACGATATCCCGCAGGGGGACATCCAACAATTCTATCAATCAGTCTCAAGCCGAGTAACTGCTTACATAAGGGCCAACCGCAGACCTATTCAATTTGCGAAGGCCTTTCTCTTCAATACGTCATCCAATTTTTCTGTAATTATAATCTTTTGTTTGTCTGTACATGTACGTTACATCTATCAGTATCTGTCAACGAGGGTAGCTGCTTCGTGGTACGTCTTTTTTTTCTCTTAGAATGTATTAAGTGAAAAATTAAAAAAGTCAGTCATTATACCGACGATAAAATTTCATTCTCATCCGAATTGATCATATGGAGACTATTGTGTGCTGTGGACACAGCCTTCCCAGATGCCTCCAGTTCTTTCGCATTGCTCTCCGGGTACTTATGAGGCTTGAGTAGCTCGTATGTGTGTGGGTGGGAGCGAGAACCGAGGCGGGGGCGAAGGGGGGGGGGGGGGGGGGAGTTATCGATTGCTGAGAAGATGGGTCTATCTCTTTGTTTTAAAATTATTTCTATGAAAAGCCAACAGATCTGCTCTCCTCGCGATCAAGAACCTTATCCCCTGTATGAATTTTCATTCAGCAGCGGAATGTGTGCTGATCTGAAAATTCCTGACAGATTAAAAGTATGTGCCGAGCATAACACGAATCTGGGACGTTCGCCTTCCACGGGAAGGTGCTTACCGACTGAGTTACCCAAGCACGCTTCACGATCCCCTTTTTTCCCAGACTGCTAGGCCCGTAAGTTTGAAGGAGAACTTCTGTCAAGTTTGGAAGCTAGGAGATGAGGTACTGGCGGAAGTAAAGCTGTAAGGGCGGGACCTGACGCACGCTTGGGTATCTCAATCAGCAGTCCCGTGAAAGGCAAAAGATCGAGGTCCGAGTCTGGATGCCCCACACAGCTTTAATCCACCAGGAAGTTTCAAAATTACTTTTTGCTTCTACTTTAAATAAATCCGCTCTTGAAAATGAAAAATGTTGTTCTGTGTGTGCATTCACATCTCCACTGTTTTTCTTCCTTTTCAGCTCTTTTGATAGTCTACAGTACTTTGATTTTGTTTTTATATTTCTGATAAATTTTAGTACCAAGTGACATGGCTGATCCTTCGGTGGTTCATTCCAGTATTGAGCAAACCATGCGGCTTTTGAACTGACTTCACTGTGCTCATCATGTTTCATTTTACCATCGATATTACGTTTAATGTGTTTTCTAAGAGAAGGAAATCTTCGTCATTGTAATTGTTCGAGGTAAACAGACGAGTGTTGAGACGCAGACGTTCTGTCGACTAATATCACAATACAAGTGTACAAAAAAAGAACAGTAAATACATTGATACTTTTTCGTCTCGGCTGAAATTTGGCAGGAATCATTTCCGCCTCGTTTATTTATATCTGAAACACGTACTTTGCGCGGTTATTATATATGGTAGCGAAACGTATATAATCTTCGAACATATAGGTTGATAGAAGACTGTAAATACGGAAAAAGCGAAATGCTGCAGCGTACGTAGGAATGTTGTAACTAAAGGCTTCAGAAAACCGTCTGTAGACGATTGGGACAAAGGACGTAATGAAACTATCGACTTATGTCATTGTACTTGGCATGAAAATGTCCAACCAATTTTAATGTCCAGCAGACATTTTTGCCTGCAAATCTGAACTAGTTAAACGGCACTAGAAAAAGCTAATTGACAGAACATATGTACGTTTCTTTCCATGATTAAATGGTATCCGAAAATCTCAATAATTTTAGTGAAAAATGTTTCTGTTCATCAGTTACAATCAAACCCAATTTTTCGTGGTGTTCAAATGATTCTTCCCAGTATTCATCTCGCTGATGGTTCCCAATTAGTACAGCAAATAGCCATAGTTCCGACAGACACATGATGGTGGGGGACTGGTAATGGCTATTTCAAGAAGTTACATCTCCGCGGCGTCATGCCGGCGTGAGAGATATCTATCCACATGTGACTACCCACGCTGCGAACTACCGACACGAGACTCTGGCAACCAGCAGTAGAGAACACTGCTGAACTACATACTCGCGTCTTCTGCTTTTGACAGTTACGTCTCTGGACATCCGTTCCCACTTAAGGTAAGTTCCGCAACTCACGAACACGTAACATCGTGTATGAGGTGTGTGAGAAAAGTAATGAGATTGATTTTTTTATCTACCGAGGTTTCTATTTTTTTTTGTTTTTTGTTTTCAAACAACTGTATTGTCCCGTTCAAAGTAGTTGCCTTTGGCAGCTGTACACCGGCGGAATCGTTCCCAGTCTTGGTAGCAGCACTGAGAGACCTCATGATAGGGCATTTAAGATGTCGGTCACATTCTTTTGCATGTTCTCCAGAGTCCCAAAATGACGTCCTTTTAAGACATTTTTCAATATCGGAAAAAGCAAACAGTCAGGAATCAGCTCAGGTGAATAGGAGGGCAGTGGAACAAACGATGCAGCATCCACTTGTCTGCAATGTCCAGTCTCAGTCGATTCAATCTTTTCCTCAGCCTTCGAGGACATCTTTGTAAAACGCTTTGTTGACAGTTTGACCTCGAGAGACAATTTCAATATGCATGATAGCCCCACTGTAACGAAAACAAATCACCATTGTTGTGATCATTGACTTGCTCATTCGAGCTCTTTTCTCCGTGGAGAAGATGTTTCAATGTGCCACTCCTCACTTTGTCGCTTTGTCTCAGGATCATATTACAAAATCCAGGATTCATCACTTTTGATCATACGACTGAACCACTTATGGTCATTGGCAATCCTCTCAAGTACATCAAGGCAAATTTCTTCGATCGGCCTTTCGCTCAGCTGTGAGTTTTTTCGGCACCATTTTGGCATAAACCTTTCGCATGTGCAAAACGTCGGTCAAAATTTGACGTACGGTGAATGTGTTTAAGAGTAACAGGTCACTCGTCACCTTTATTGCTAAACGTCTGTCTCATCCCACAAGAGCACGCACACGTTCGACGTTTCCGTCGATTTTTGAAGTCCAAGAGCACACTGAGCGAGGTCCATCTTGCACGTGCTCTCGGCCTTCTAAAAGTAACTTGTGCCAGCGAAAAACTTGTGCTTTTGATGAGGATTGTTCCCAAAAGCCCTGTTTCAACTTTTCAAAATTTGATGGCATACCGTTGATCTAAATTCCGCTATTTCATTTTCATAACACACGACAAAGACACAACTCCACTGGAGGCGCTCTCGAAAATCCCATGATAGCTGTACGGAGCTGAAACTCGGACTGAGCATCTCGAATAGATCAACGCACCGGTATCCACATGTTGAACAACACAACGTTGGCAGAGCGCTCGCAGTGTTGCCACTCTTTTTTCAGTTTTCTCACACTTTTCTCACACACTTCGTGCCATACTCCTCCCGAACAGGCCAAGAACCGACCGGCCGCTGTGTCATCTTCAGCCCATAGGCATCACTGGATGCGGATATGGAGGGGCATGTGGTCAGCACACCGCTCTCCCGGCCGTACGTCAGTTTCGAGGCCGGAGCCGCTACTTCTCAATCAAGTAGCTCGTCAGTTTGCCTCACAAGGGCTGAGTGCACCGCGCTTGCCAACAGCGCTCGGCAGACCGGATGGTAATTAGTAAATAGTTTTGCGTCTGCATTGGCAAAAGTAGAGGAAGTTTGATTATAACCGCCCCGTACTCCCCGGGAACATTGAAGATGAGTCTGCCTGCGCCGCGCGCTATTAGCCGAGCGGTCTGAGGAGCTGCAGTCATGGACTGTGCGGCTGGTCTCGGCGGAGGTTCGAGTCCTCACTCGGGGATGGGTGTGTGTGTTTGTCCTTAGGATAATTTAGGTTAAGTAGTGTGTAAGGTTAGGGACTGATGACCTTAGCAGTTAAGTCCCATAAGATTTCACACACTTTTTTTTTTTTTTTTGAGTCTGCCTGCCGTTACGTTCCCCTGCAGTCCACCATTGAGCCTTTTTCCCATCCGAATGCTCCACAAACCGGGATATTGCACGATTCTACCAGGTGGACGAACGGAGGCCCACAATGGGGCCTCTTTAAATGTCAGGCGTTGATAACGCTGTCTCACACGAGTAGGCAGCATATCTGAGCCCTTCATAGTGGCCACGCAACATCTGACGCTGTTCACGCCCATTACATACCCTGCCAGGCCTGGTAACGACACTGAATACGAACAACACTAATGCCCTCTGGTAGCCGTTCTTCCTGTCTCAGAGAATTACAACTGTAATCGTGTACTCGCCTACCTATTGTGTCTATGTGTACGAAGTTGCACCGGCATCCGACCGTGTGTCCTGGGTGATGCAGCTTTTTGGTCAGACAGTGTACCTGCTGCGTGTGGCCTGTTGCCGCGGAGCGCAGGCCGAGCGGCTCGCAGCCTTGGCTGGCCCGGCCGGTGTCTTCTGCTGCTCTCCCGGATGTAGCGGCAGACCACAGCTGGTCACGACGCTGCACTTTTCCGCGGCGCGGTGTCGCTTCTCCGTCTCCAGGCATGCGCGCCGCGCCGCGCCGCGCCGCGCCGCACCGGCTACCGACACCGAACCCTTCGCAACGAGGGCGTCCTTCTGCAGTAGTCTCCGTCTTCCGATAGGTCACTGGACGATAACTGTTACTGTATCTAGTGACAACGCCTGCGCCGGCCGGTGTGGCCGAGCGGTTCTAGGCGCTTCAGTCTGGAACCGCGAGACTGCTATGGTCGCAGTTCCGAATCCTGCCTCGGGCGTGGATGTGTGTGATTCCTTAGGTTAGTTAGGTTTAAGAGGGGTAGGACGTCAAACGAACCGACTTGGAGCAGGAGAGGCACCACAGGACATTTTAACTTCCGCTGTCTTTACTTTTACAAATAAATTCATAAAACTTTAACAGCGTGCCCAGGAAGGATTCAGGATTCATACTCATAGCAGTGGAAGCTGAAAAACGAAACAAAACACATTTTTTTACATGT
The DNA here is from genome assembly GCF_021461395.2 of Schistocerca americana. NCBI lineage: Eukaryota > Metazoa > Arthropoda > Insecta > Orthoptera > Acrididae > Schistocerca > Schistocerca americana. Next base: position 836,658,706 of record NC_060120.1, on the reverse strand, counting down.
GAAATTTCATCATTTTTTTCACTTACTACTGGCTGCATTTGTTGCTATAGGTACACTTTTCTTCCTAAGTAAGAGAGATTCTTCGATGACTTTTGCACACCATACAAACCATAGTTACAGGTGTATGAAACTCTAGAAGTTATTTAATTTATGAAAAAATGATGAACTGATACATTTTAAACTTCATGTTTATAAAAAACTAAAATTTTATAGTTAATTATCTCAATTTTTCCACGGTTTTTAATAGGTTTGGAAAATTCTGGAGTTTCATACACCTGCTACTATTTTTTGTATGCTATAAAAAATTCATCGAAGAATCTCTCTTACTTAGGAAGAAAAGTGTACCTATAGCAACAAATGCAGCCAGTAATAAGTGAAAAAATGATGAAATTTCACATGTAAAAAAAAGGTATTTTGCTACGTTTTTGAACTTCCACTGAGATGAGTGTGAGTCCTCAATCCTTCCTGGTCATGGTGACCATGAATTTATTTGTAAAAGTATAGACAGTAGAAGTTAAAATGTCCTGTGGTGACTCTCCTGCTTCAAGTCGGCCCGTTTGACGTCCTACCCCCCTTAAGTAGTTCCAAGTTCTAGGGGACTGATGACCTCAGATGTTAAGCCGATAGTGCTCAGAGCCATTTGAACCATTTTAACAACGCCTTCAGCCGTACTGATAAGTCCGCCTGCCGGTAGATCATTAGACCACGACTATTACTATACCTAGTGACGACACCTTCAGTTGAATTGATAGGTCTAATTTTATTTGCAATTAAAAATCCCCCACTCCATAGCTGCTGTGGTGCCACTGGTACAGCAACCGTCATAGCTCCTTTAGATACAGAAAAAAACAGTCTTGCTTGCACAAGATAGGCTTGTTTAATCTTCACATGTCACCCGTTTCGCCCGTACTAGGCATCATCAGACAATCAATAAAAACTCTTGCTAATCGTGACCGAGGCGTCTAACGTGATTAAGAGTTCCAAAGAATTGGCTGTTTCCTCCCCGTTCTTTTTACTCTTAATCACGTTTGACGCATCAGTCACGATTACCAAGAGTTTTTATCGATTGTCTGATGATGCCTAGTACGGACGAAACGCGTCACATGAATTAAATAAACCTATGTTGTGCAACCAAGACTGTTTTTTTTTATCTAAATTTTATTTGCAGCCAATTTCGATGTTACATTATACCATTTACAGGTACCTCTGTGATGTCAGGGCTCGCCGCTGCGGCCGAGCGGTTCTAGGCGCTTCAGTCTGGAACCGCGCGACCGCTACGATCGCAGGTTCGAATCCTGCCTCGGGCATGGATGTGTGTGATGTCCTTAGGTTAGTTAGGTTTAAGTAGTTCTAAGTTCTAGGGGACTGATGACCTTGGAAGTTAAGTCCCATAGCGCTCAGAGCCATTTGAACATTTTGGGACGTCAGATGATCATTTGGATACCGGGCAATCATCAGTCTACATCTACATCCACATCCACATCTGCATCACTCTGCGATTCACAGTTAAGTGCCTGACAGGGGACTCATCGAACCGGCTTCAAGTTATTTCGCTAGCATTCCACTCTCGATCAGCGCGCGGGGAAAACGAATACTTAGCTCTTTCTGTGCGAGCTCTGATTTCTCCTATTTTATTATGATGATTATTTCCCCCTATGCAAGTGGATGCCACAAAAATATTTTCGCTTTCAGGTAGCAAAGTGGTGACTGAAACTTCGTGAAAAAATCTCGCCGCAACGAAAGTCTTTGTTTTAATGTTTGCCTCCCCAATTTGCACATCATACCCGTGGAACACTCTCCGATAGTAAAAAACGACCTGCTCGTCTTTGAACTTTTACTGTGTCCTCCGCCGATTCTGTCTGGTAAGGATATCATACAGCACAGCAAAACAGGACACACAAAGTTAGTGTAAGCAGTTTCTTAGTAGACCAGTTGCATGTTCTAAATGCTCTGCCCGTAAAACGCAGTCTCCCCACAATATTATCTATCTGATCGTTCCCATTTAAGATATTTGTAATTGTAATCCCAGAATATACAGTCGAATTGACAGGCTTGCGGTTTGTGTGACTTACCGTGCAACCGAAATTTAATGGGTTCCTTCTAGTATCCATATGAATGACTTCACAGTTTTCATGGTTTAGAGCCAATTGCCACTTTCGCACCGTACAGCCATCTTGTCTTAATAATTTTGCAATTGGTTTTGATCTTCTGAAGACTTAACGAATGTAGTGTGGGACAACACGTTGAGAATGTGGGTTTCGCGGGAGGCGTGCCAGGGATAAATCTCTGCAGTCGTGCTATCCTCTGTGTCCTCGGTGGCTCAGATGGATAGAGCGTCTGCCATGTAAGCAGGAGATCCCGGGTTCGAGTCCCGGTCGGGGCACACATTTTCATCTGTCCCCGTTGACGTATGTCAACGCCTGTAAGCAGCTAAGGGTATTCATTTCATTGTAACTTAACGAGACGATGAATAACAGCATCATCTGCAAACAGTTGCAGAGAGTCAGATTGTCTTCTAAATGGTTTACATACACTCCTGGAAATTGAAGTAAGAACACCGTGAATTCATTGTCCCAGGAAGGGGAAACTTTATTGACACATTCCTGGGGTCAGATACATCACATGATCACACTGACAGAACCACAGGCACATAGACACAGGCAACAGAGCATGCACAATGTCGGCACTAGTACAGTGTATATCCACCTTTCGCAGCAATGCAGGCTGCTATTCTCCCATGGAGACGATCGTAGAGATGCTGGATGTAGTCCTGTGGAACGGCTTGCCATGCCATTTCCACCTGGCGCCTCAGTTGGACCAGCGTTCGTGTTGGACGTGCAGACCGCGTGAGACGACGCTTCATCCAGTCCCAAACATGCTCAATGGGGGACAGATCCGGAGATCTTGCTGGCCAGGGTAGTTGACTTACACCTTCTAGAGCACGTTGGGTGGCACGGGATACATGCGGACGTGCATTGTCCTGTTGGAACAGCAAGTTCCCTTGCCGGTCTAGGAATGGTAGAACGTTGGGTTCGATGACGGTTTGGATGTACCGTGCACTATTCAGTGTCCCCTCGACGATCACCAGTGGTGTACGGCCAGTGTAGGAGATCGCTCCCCACACCATGATGCCGGGTGTTGGCCCTGTGTGCCTCGGTCGTATGCAGTCCTGATTGTGGCGCTCACCTGCACGGCGCCAAACACGCATACGACCATCATTGGCACCAAGGCAGAAGCGACTCTCATCGCTGAAGACGACACGTCTCCATTCTTCCCTCCATTCACGCCTGTCGCGACACCACTGGAGGCGGGCTGCACGATGTTGGGGCGTGAGCGGAAAGCGGCCTAACGGTGTGCGGGACCGTAGCCCAAGTTCATGGAGACGGTTGCGAATGGTCCTCGCCGATGCCCCAGGAGCAACAGTGTCCCTAATTTGCTGGGAAGTGGCGGTGCGGTCCCCTACGGCACTGCGTAGGATCCTACGGTCTTGGCGTGCATCCGTGCGTCGCTGCGGTCTGGTTCCAGGTCGACGGGCACGTGCACCTTCCGCCGACCACTGGCGACAACATCGATGTACTGTGGAGACCTCACGCCCCACGTGTTGAGCAATTCGGCGGTACGTCCACCCGGCCTCCCGCATGCCCACTATACGCCCTCGCTCAAAGTCCGTCAACTGCACATACGGTTCACGTCCACGCTGTCGCGGCATGCTACCAGTGTTAAAGACTGCGATGGAGCTCCGTATGCCACGGCAAACTGGCTGACACTGACGGCGGCGGTGCACAAATGCTGCGCAGCTAGCGCCATTCGACGGCCAACACCGCGGTTCCTGGTGTGTCCGCTGTGCCGTGCGTGTGATCATTGCTTGTACAGCCCTCTCGCAGTGTCCGGAGCAAGTATGGTGGGTCTGACACACCGGTGTCAATGTGTTCTTTTTTCCATTTCCAGGAGTGTAGATTAGGAACATTAGAGAACATATCACACGTTCTTGGAGAACGCCAGATATCACTTCTGTTTCACTCGATGACTTTCCGTGAATTAATATGGACTGTGACCTTTCTGACAGAAAGACATCTGGGACGCTACTCCACAGCCACGCAATATGATCAGAAGTCACTTTGAGTAAATGTGTTGAAAACCTCCTGGAAATCTAGAGATATGGAATCAGTATGAGATCCCTGTCGATAGCACTCGTTACTTCGTGAAAATATAGAGTTATTATACGTCTGGTAGATGGCACAAAAAGCTGAGTCCTCTATGCTGCTTATCATATGGAAGTCGGAAAAACGTCAACCAGACGTGCCAGGTTTAAAAGTGGGCCACCATTTACACTAACAACCTGATCTTACACTATCATCAGATTTTCTACATGCACTGATAGCAAGCAAATCGTAAAGCCTTTTTATTCAATATACGAGTGTAAACGGTGACACATTTTCAACTCTGTGCATTCGCGATTCTGATTAAAAGACATGAGAATAATTATATTAAAAATAATATTTCGTGCTGCACGGAAAAGGTTCAAGTCTTCTAAGTAAATAGGAGACGTTTGTTGGTACCATGGCATTCAAAGCATTCAACAGATGATAAACATTTCATCTTGTAAATACAATGGAGCCCGCTGATGATGATAAAGCGTCCGAAAGCAGAATGGCAGGAAACAATGAAATGTGGTAAAAAAACGTCATCAAATTAATGGTTGGTAGATGTTTTCACAATATAGGGCTACTGTAAATCGCTCATCGTTTTCAAAGCTGTATTTTTTCAAAGTACTACATGTACAAATATGACTGATGCGTGAACAGAACCGTTAACTCACAAGCTTTCATTTTGCACTCTGAAAATGTTCTATGTGTGCCCCTCTGCTCACAACACACTCGTCCAAGCGGTAGTCTACTTCGTTCCATACCTTCCGAAGCAACTTTCTGTTAATGGTCATCACAGTATTATTGATCATTTCTCTGCGTTGTACCAGTGTTCTTGGTATCAGAAGTTCGTGGTTCGTAAAGAGTGTCCTTAATGAACCCCAAAGAAAAATGTCACAAGGCGTAAGGTCAGGCGACGTAGGGGAGGGGGGAGGGGGAGGAGGGGGTGGCCAAGAAGGGAATAGAGCCACATCACTTCACAACTACGCCCAATCCAACGGCGCAGAAGTTCGTCGATTACGTGTGAGATGGTGCCTCGCACAAAGCTCTGTTTACACGGCGGTTCTTTTCCATAATTCTTTTTGACTGCAAGCTGCACTGTTGTAACAGATGAACATTTCGCATATTCCAACACACATAAACTTGCTGTCGCCTTTTTATCAAGGGGCATCACTCGTAACGCCAAGTCGAGAGCACAACGGTTCTACGAGTGGCATATAATAAGTAACACAACACATTTTTTTTTCTGAAAATTAGGTTCAGGAGCCCCCACTGTTTTGTCTACAAAACGCTGTTTTTCAATATACTCTCCGTTCAACACGACGGCCTTACGCCATCTTACTGTGAGGGCCTGTATGCCCACATGGTACCACTCTACTGGTCGACGGCCGGCCGCTGTGGCAGTGCGGTTCTAGGCGCTTCAGTCCGGAACCGCCCGACTGCTACGGTCGCAGGTTCGAATCCTGCCCCTGGCACGGATGTGTGTGATGTCCTTAGGTTAGTTAGGTTTAAGTAGTTCTAGGGGACTGATGACCTCAGAAGCTAAGTCCCATAGTACTCAGAGCCATTTGAACCTACTGGTCAACGTCGGAACCAACGTCTTGCTACGTCATAACGTGCCCATTATCCTCATACTGCTTACTGCAGAGTGCATCCTTCATTGGGCCAATGGAAGTAGGAAGGTGCGAGATCCTGGCTGTAGTGTAGATGAGGAAGAACAGTCCAGTGAAGTTATGTGAGCTCCTCTTCTGGTGCGCAGACTTGCGCGAGGTCTTGCGTTGTCATGGAGAAGAAAAAGTTCGTTTCAGTTTTTGTGGCAATGAATACGCTGAAGTTGTTTCTTCAGTTACACTTCAACACACTTCAGAGTTGATCGTTACAGCATGAGGATAGGCACCAAATAGAACAACGCCTTCAGAGTTCCAGATGACTGTCTTCAGGACTTTACCGGCTGAGGGTGCGGCTTACAACTTTTTCTTCGAAGGACAGAAGTGAAGCGGCGCCACTCCGTGGATTGCCGTTTTGTTTCCGGCTCGAAGTGACGAACCCATCTTTCATTTCCTGCGATGTTCAACCAAAAATGGTCACGATCAGCTTCGTAACGGGCAACCAATTCCGCAGAAATGGTCCTCCGTTGCTCCTTATGGTCTTCTTTTTAGGCGGTGGACAAGTGTGTCAGCACTACCAAGAGAGACGTTTAGCTCTGCAGCAATGTGTTCCATTGCGATCCTTCAATCACCTCGAATAAGAATATCCGCACATTTCAACATTGCATGAGTTTCAGCTGAGTGCGGCCGGTCGGGACGCGGGAGATCGGACAGTTTTACGTGATCTTGTTGCGACGATGACAGACGCTTCGCCCTACGACTCACCGTGCTTTTGTTCACTGCTAAGTGTCCGTACATATTCTCCAAACTTCTATGAATATCTGCAGTGCTCTGGTTTTCCGCCTCTGCTTGGAACGCAAATCCGTTACAGATGCCATTTTGAAACCTACGTTTAGCACCAGCACTTATCGAAAGTTCGTGAAACTATAGGAGCTGAAGCGGGAATATTACGTGATGTTCCACAGCACATTTCGCATTTCCCCGACGGAAGCTAACCGACAAAAAAAAATGTGTCGCATTACTTATTGAACTCCCCATGTATTCATATTTGTGCATGTAATACTCCGAAAAAATAGAACTTTGAGACCGAATCATTTATAATAGCTCTGTACAAAATACAACCACGGGACTCTCATAACGGTACAATCTACTGACTAAATGGGATGGCGGTGTTGTATACTGAAAGATGGCACCATTAGACGTGCAGAAACACTTGCAGATGTTTGTTACAATGACTGGCAGGTTGACCCTAAATGTAGAGTACATCCTTGGCTGGAAGTCTGATCATGCGATCAGTATCAGTCACTGTAACCAGCCACAACCCTCAAGTATCTAAGAGTGTCCATCGAAAGCGGTTTGAAATGGAACGTCAACAGAATTGGCTGATACCAGAGAGTTTTATTGAAGGGATACGAAGAAGTCGCAAATATGGCCTCTTTTCGGCCGATTCTAGACCACTTAAGACGTAACTAATTTATCTTATCTCTTCTTCTACAACTATAATAACACCTTTACCACTGTTTCTACTGCTCAATCTAAACCCTTCTCCGAAACCACTGCTACCTCCTCTTTACTTTTCTGTTGTAATTGCGTAAGCTGCTTCATCGGCAAGTTCTCTTTAAATTGCGCAGACAGTACACGTTCGTATTTTCGTTGACACATACATGCCAGCAGTCAACAAGAACATTGGATAAACATCAATCATTTGAAAAATCGGCAGTACCAACATGCATTAGCCATTTGAAAACATCGGCATCTGTTTTCTTTGAGGACGCACTCAATGTAATGCAGCAGTAATGCGTAGTCTCTAACGCTTTTGGTCAGGCAGTATTATACCAACAGGCACGTCACGACTGTGAGAAAACCTTCTATTCTTGCAGTATCAGACCAATCACGGTACATTTGAACATGTGACAGTATGTCTCGGCCGGCCGCGGTGGTCTAGCGGTTCTAGGCGCGCAGTCCAGAACCGCGCGACTGCTACGGTCGCAGGTTCGAATCCTGCCTCGGGCATGGGTGTGTGTGATGTCCTTAGGTTAGTTAGGTTTAAGTAGTTCTAAGTTCTAGGGGACTGATGACCACAGATGTTAAGCCCCATAGTGCTCAGAGCCATTTGAACCATTTAGTATGTCTCGAATCCGATTTCACTCCTTTTCTGTATTGATAAACACTTTGTTTGATGTTCTTTTTACTGCTCCTCTACATTATTAATTTACTGAGTTTCATAAAAGTCGCGAACTCTAGCGTACTTTCTTTATCAATTCGCCCTCATTATCAACTCTCTCTGTCTCTCTCTCTCTCTCTCTCTCTCTGTCTCTCTCTCTCTCTCTCTATTTCTCTCTCTCCATCTTTCTTTCGTTTACTACACAGATCACATTTAATCCTAATTAGGTATAGCAGTTGACAAAATAATTTACAGCAAGTTATTACATTATACAAATGTCCACAACGGGAACGTTTTCACAGACAACACTTTGCATAATGGAATATGTTCATAAATAAATTACTCGGACATCTGCTTGAACAGCGATAGGTTAATAAATATGGAAAAGAAATTACACTTGTAGCAGGGATCTTACTTAGTTTTAAGGGCTTCTCCATTATTCAGCAATTGCCTTGCGTTCCCATTCACCAGCACTGACGATCATTGCAGTCTTCCTCTCTAAGATCACTCTTCCCCGTCATTCCAGTTATTCCCGTTCTCAGTGTTATTCTCGGCGGTCCTCGCTTCCTCCTTCCCGGCGGCAACCATTCCAAGATGGCTTTTGACCTTCGTTCTTGCTCCATTCGCCGTACATGGTCACACCATTGAAGAGCTCTTTTCTCTGTTCTTTGCAGGATTCGTTGTTCCGTATCCATCATCTGTCTAATTTGCTTATTTCTTCTCCTCTCCGTTCCGGATATCCTGTCTACGTCTATCTCCACTGTCAAGCCTACATCGCTGCCACTCTCCCGGGGACTATCCTTCTGCACCACACATTAGTGTACATTCAACTGCTGTTTGTATATATATATATATATATATATATATATATATATATATATTGCTAATCATAGCACATCGCCTAATCAGAACAGATACACACAAGTTCATGAACTCTCCATGTCATACTACCATATTTCTCGATTGGAGACCCATACCGAAGTTAACTGAAGAAGTATAGAAGATTCAAAGACGAGCTGCTCGTTTCCTCACGGGTTTGTCTTCCCAATGCAAGAACATAATCTCAATAATAATATTAAAAAAAAAAAAAGATGCCGTGAAAGACGCTGCAAGAAGGGTGCTGTGAGCTGTAGGTTGGTTGCCTTCAACGAATCAAGACACCTCTTTCCAAACATTTGGAACTGTTTTGTACATGAGAGTCAGATTCTTGATCGGAGGTTGGTGGTTACTGGCACATCCCAGATTACATAATTAGATTTAACGGGACATTATAACTATCTCATCCAGAATTTTGGGGTATTTCCTTGACGTCACCTTGATGCAACGAGTAAACAAAGCGAAGAACAGGAGAGACACTATTGACTCTCTCTCTGTCTCTCTCTAGCCACTTTTCAACACACATCATGAGAGTGGATGCATCTGCATATTGTTAAATGACTGAACAATACGATTGCATCAGTTTGTTGTTTTAAACGTCTTCATTGATCTCCATTATTCTATCTACAGTTTTATATGCAGTTTTGTTGCTTAATTTTCTGCCGTATGAAGTAAGATACTCTAGAACATAGTTCACGTAGTGCATTAAGTGTTTCAAATTTTGCAGCTATAAACCACTATTGTTCTTTATTTCAGGAGTTCTGTCCTACGTAAGCGGTGTTCCTGTATTAGAAGACAACTCCAGCAAAGATGATCCACTGTGGGTAAGAATCAATGTTTATACTCATTAAAGCGGGCTTATCCATAATATTGTCACTTCCTGTACTAGAGCAAGACGTTAAAGAGTGCCTTGCGATGAAATGGTTGTGCGGAAGAAGGGAGAGGGGAGGGGGGGGGGGGGGGTTGATGACGACACTGCTCGTTGCTGCTCCGTAATGTCAAAGTGATTGTAGCCACAACGTTTAGGAGGAGATTACTGGTAATAAAGGGGAAAAATTGCTTATGTCTAAATAATACGGAATTTTTGCGCCAGTTACGTTTAATTTAAACTGAACAAACTTTAGGAATTAGTATCAAATAAAAGCGGTCACATGTATTGCGTAGATCATATACCGAGTGGTTATAATTAAAGTGCAGCTATTCACAGACGTCCAGTGTTGGCTTTAATTATCGTACGCCGGCGAACCTCGATAGATATTATAATGAGTTACGATATTTCGGAACCGATTTACGCTGCAAACAAATCAATTACAATTTTGGCCACCAGGTACAAATCCAACGCTTTGAATTCAAGAAAGGCGTATAGAACTGTTTCCATATGTCATGGCTTAGGAACGAGATGTGGTCACAAGAGGTCAAACAAGTAAGAAAGGCAAAATGTTCATTTTATTATTAACCGCCGCTCATACCAGTTGTTTCACACGAGCACTGCAGACGTCGGCGGGGTGCTGTACAGCGCCAGATTTGCATATGGTAGCCAAAATTGGAACTGATTTTTTTTTACAGTGTATTCCTGAATTCCAATCAAGAACAGCTGCCAAAATGAGAAACATAGAAGTAGATATCCTCGGAGTAACGAAGCAGCTTAAATCACTTAATAAAGGCAAGGCCTTCCGGTCAATATTGTATACCAGTCAGGTTCCTCTCAGAGTAGGCTGATAAAATAGCTCCATATTTAGCAGTTATATACAACCACTCGCTCACAGAAAGATCCGTACCTAAAGACCGGAAAATTGCTCAAGTCACGCCAATATCCAAAAAGGGAAGTAGGAGTAATCCGCTGAATTACAGGCCTGTATCACTAACGTCGATATGCAGTAGGGTATTGGAACATATACTGTGTTCTAACATTATGAAGTACCTCGAAGAAAACGATTTATTGACACATAGTCAGCAGGGACTCAGAAAATATCGTTCTTGTGAAACACAACTAGCTCTTTATACTCATGAAGTAATAAGTACTATCGACAGGAATGTCAAATTGATTCCATATTTTTAGATTTCCAGAAGTCTTTCGACACCGTTCCTCACAAGCGTCTTCTACCCAAACTGCGTGCCTACAGAGTGTCACCTCAGTTGTGCGACTTGATTAGTGATTTTCTGTCAGAAAGGTCACAGTTCGTAGTAATAGACGGAAAGTCATCGAGTAAAACAGAATTAATATCTGGCGTTCCCCAAGGAAGTGTTATAGGCCCTCTATTGTTCCTGATCTATATTAACGACATAGGAGACAATCTGAGTAGCCATCTTAGATTGTTTGCAGATGATGCTGTTATTTACTGTCTTGTAAAGTCATCAGATGATCAAAATGACTTGCAAAATGATTTAGATAAGATATCTGTATTGTGCGAAAAGTAGCAGTTGACTCTGAATAAGGAAAAGTGTGAAGTTATTCACATGAGTACTAAAAGAAATCAGCTAAATTTCGATTACGCGATAAGTCACACAAATCTGAAGGCTGTAAATTCAACTAAATACTTAGGGATTACAATTACAAATAACCTAAATTGTAACGATCACATAGATAATATTGCGGGTAGAGCAAACCAAAGACTGCGTTTCATTGGCAGAACACTTAGCAGGTGCTACTAAAGAGACTGCTTACACCACGCTTGTCCGCCCTATTCTGGAGCATTGCTGTGCGGTGTGGGATCCGCATCAGGTGGGACTGACGGATGACATCGAAAAAGTACAAAGAAGGGCAGCTCGTTTTTTATTATCGCAAAATTGGGGAGATAGTGTCATAGACATGATACGTGAATTGGAGTGGCAATCATTAAAACAAAGGTGTTTTTCGTTGCGACGGGATCTTCTCATGAAATTTCAATCACCAGTTTTCTTCTCCGATTGCGAAAACATTCTGTTGGCACCCACCTACATAGGGAGAAATGATCATCACGATAAAATAAGAGAAGTCAGGGCTCGCAAAGAAAAATTTAAGAGCTCGTTTTTCCCACATGCCGTTCGAGAGTGTAACGGTAGAGAGACAGCTTGAAGGTGGTTCATTGAACCCTCTGCCGCCACTTTATTGTGAATAGAAGAGTAATCACGTAGATGTAGATGTAGAAATCGGTTCCGTGTTAACGCAGTAACTTATCTACGAATATTCGCTGCTATACTACAATTACAGCCCACACTGGACCTCTGTGAGTACCTGCACTTTAATTGTAACCAGCCGGTACGTTTTAGCCATTCCAACTTACACTTAACACAGCTTCAAAAGTAGCTCAGCACACACAAAATCAAGGAAATACACAACTAACAAAATTCGCGAGGATTTACGTTTGCCACCCATGTGGATCAAACTAGTGTACCGCTGTTCCAGCGTCCAGTACATCAGACAAAGAAAACGTTAACCCACTGGAAACAAAATCAGAATATTGTGATGATAATCGACATTAACTGGAACCAAAGCTGGCGACACCAATAGATTAACGAGCTTTTTATAGTAACGCTGATGAAATTTCACTGGAATTTTAGCCTAGTACGAAAATAGTCACAGCGAGGAATGTAATATCCGACCGAAACAGACGCGAGGAATAAACAAATGACAATCTACATCCGTACTCCGCAAGCCACCGTACGGAACGAGGCGGAAAGTACCCTGTATCGATACTAGCCTTTTCCTTACCTGATCCACCTGCACACAGAGGGAGGGGAAAACGATTGTCTATGTGCCTCAGTATGAACGCTAATTTCTCGTATTTTATCTTCGTGGTCCTTAGGCGAAATGTATGTTGGCTGCAGTAGGCTTGTTCTGCAATCAACTTCAAGTGCCGATGCTTAGAATTTTCAAAGTAATGGTCCTCAAAAATAATGTCGCCTTCCCTCTAGGGATTGCCATTTGAGTTCCTACAGCATATCCATAGGATTCGAGCTGTATTCAAGAACAGGTCACACCAGCATCTTATATGTGGTCTCCTTTATAGATGGACCACTCTTCCTAAAATTCTGTCAATAAACCGCCTTCTCTATCACAGTCCTCACGTACTCGTTCCATTTCATATCGCTTTGCAGTGTTACGCCCAGATATTTAAACGATGTGACTGTGTCAAACAGGACAATACGATTGCTCTATCGGAACATTAAGGTTTTGTTTTTCCTACTCACCCGCATTAATTTACATTTTTTCTACATCTAGAGCCAGCTACAGTTCATCACACGAACTATAAATATTGTCTGAGTCGTTTTGTATCATCCTATAGTTACTCACCTCCAAGTACACTACAAAATCATCAACAAAGAACTGCAGATTGCTGCCCGCCACGTCCGCCATATCATTTATGTTTATGGAGAACAACAGCGGTCCTAACATGTTTCCCTGGGGCACTCTTGACCATAACCTTGCCTCTGATGAACTCTCGCTGTTGAGGACAACATACTGGGTTCTATTACTGAAGAAGTCTTCGAGACACTCACATATCTGAAACCCATTCAGTATGTTCGTACCTTCGTTAACAGACTTCATAATGGAACCGTATGAAATGCTTTGCAGAAATCTAGAAATATAGAATCTACTTGTTAACCTTCATCCACAGTTCGCAAGATATTATGTGAGAAAAAGGGCAATCTGAGTTTCGCATGAGCGATGCATTCTAAGACCATGTTAATTCGTGGCCGTCAGTTTTTCAGTCTCTAGGGAAATTATTGTACTAGAATACGTCTAGAATTCTGTGGAAAACCGATGTTAAGGATACTGATCAGTAGTTTTGCTGCTCGTTTCTTTCCTCTTTCTTATATACACGAGTCTCCTGAGATTTTTTTCCCAGCCGCTTAGGATTTTGCGGTGAACGAGAGATTCGCGATAGATGCAACCTAGGTAAGGGACCAATGCCGTAGGGTACTCTTTGTAAAACCGAAGTGGAATCCCATCGGGACCTGCCAACTTATTTGTTTTCAATTGTTTTAGTTGTTACTTTATTTCAGGGATGATTGTTACTGTGTCGTCCATACGGGACTCCGTGCTGTGGTCCAACGGAGGTATGTTTGTACGATTCACCCGCATGAGCGAGTTCTTGACGAGGAATTATTGGCAAAGACACCGCTAATAGAAGTTCTTTTAAATGTTTCCCATTTTCCCTTAATAAAGGAGATAGTAGAGCACAATGAAACAAACAAATAATCCCAGTAATTAATGACCGAAAAAGCAATGGCTTCCCCGATACGAAATATGTACAAGTGCAGTCGTGCTAGCGTTACAACACCGTTAATGTCCAAGGATACGTTTATTTCAAAATTACAAAGTGATAAACCGCCCTCGTTTCATTTTGTCATCATTCCGCATAGTTATTCACTGGCGAAAAGCGCTTCGACAAAAAGTGTATCTGTCGTGGCCTTGCAGGTCCCCCGACTTGAACCTGTTGGATTTTCTTGGTGTATGTGTGTGGGGATACTTACTTCGTAAAAGCTTTGGTGTATTCCAGTCCTGCTGAGAGTCTCGGTGAACTCCGGGAACGCACTGTGAATGGATGTCAATGCAATCGGAACACGCATGGGATTTTTGAACGTGTATAGGCACCAATGAGAAGACATGATGAAACCTGCATTCACTTGAACAGCGGCCACGTGTAACATTTGTTGTAAGGTGTTTGTCCTATAGGGGAGAGGGGGCAAAACCGACCAGTTAACATTATATCTTATGAAAATCAAACTTCTGCTAACTTTTTCTTTTTTTTGTAAAATGAGGTTATTAATATTATGTGCATATTAAAGCTGTATGATATCCATGTACAATGGTTTAATGATAAGTGGTTTAATTTTTGTGAAATTTTTGCTGGCGTTGACAAAATGAAGGTTTTGCCCATAGGTGGGGTAAAACAGACACCCATAAGATTTAAGTGAAAAAAGTTTATTTTATTCCAAATCTTACAAAAAGAACCACACAAATGAATTTTTTAAAAAGTATTGAGACGTTTATCAATACGAAATAAGAAATGAACACTACCGAGGCTGAATTTAAGTTGTAAGCCACAAACGAAATTGTTATCTTCTTCACAATTTGTGGGCCCATCCGTTACAGTTCAGATATTGAATCCACCCCTTTCTGTCTTTGCAGAATATGCAAGCGTCTTCTTCTTCGTTCAAGTCATCGGCATCTTCATCCTCTTTTATTTTCAGTTTATTTACTTTTACCTTGCTACTTTCAGATTTTGTTTGCAGCTTAGATTGAAAAGAAAGCTTCCTCTTTGGAAATCTTTTATTTTTAATATATTTGTCCAATGTTCCATTGTTTTTAGCTTTCATTGCTTCTTCTTTAAGTTTTCTTTGGTCTTCTTTTTTCCTCTCCTCTGTCACCAGTACTGCTTTTTAAGGTGAAGATGTGAGGATGACTGTCTTTCCTTTTTTTCCTTTCATTTTTCTTGTGAACTCTTTCCTTTTCTTGTGGGGATGGTATAAGTACTTTAGATGATACTGGAAATGCACTTGTTTCCAATCATATTTTTTGTAGGCCTCTTGGACTTGGCCTCGATGCTGTATGTGGTGAACTTGCTGCTCCATAAATGGAAGGCTGGTTCCCTTCTCCATTTTGTGCTTCAGAAGTTGAAGGCCGAGAACGTGGAGAGTCAGGTATTACAGATGTAGATGGATTTTCTGGAATCCAGACACAGGATGGTGGCAGAGCCCTGGGAATGTGCAACGTCTGGTGCACCAGAAGCTAAATTCGAACACCGTTCAGTGTCCAATGCTTCTGTAGACGTTGATGGCTGGCAGTTTGTAGAATCTGATTCTGGCCTAGAAGTCGCTTCAGATGGAGCATACAAGAGACCAGGGAACACGTTTCTATTGAATAGGTGTATTCCAGTCTTCTCGAGGCCCTGCTTAAGAGCAACTCTTGTAAATGCCCTGTTCACAAGCTCACCTGTTTGGTATATGGTGATGCAACGCCCAGAATGCGCAATTAACCACTGCCTAGCTTCTTGCTCATAATATGCACTTAAAGGGGGCCATAAAAGAAACATCTTAAGGCTGAAGGCGGTCTGTTGTGTACATACGGTAGAAAACACAATAAAATGACATTTCCATGTTAGGTCACTAGTACCCAAACTGTTAGTATGTCCACATCCGTCCAAAATGAGCAAAACTGGTTTTTCCAGTGAAGGGTTAGAAAATTCGATGAATTTCTTAAACCAAATTAGAAAAGAGTCCTTATCGATCCATCCCGATTCATGGTAACAGGCGAAGGATCCTGGGGGAGCACCATCCATTAACAACAGATTTTCCTTCTTCCTGGGAAATACAAATACTGGCGGCATAAAGTTCCCACATGCACTCATACATGTTTCTGCAGTAACGAGTACACCACGTCCTGCAGAAGGAAAACAAATGGTTCAAATGGCTCTAAGCTCTATGGAACTTAACATCTGAGGTCATCAGTCCCCTAGACTTAGAAATACTTAAACCTAACTAACCTAAGGACATCACAGACATCCATGCCCGAGGCAGGATTCGAACCTGCGACCGTAGCAAATAGCGCGGTTCCGGACTGAAGCGCCTAGAACCGCTCGTCTACAGGAAGATAAACATCCAACTAGTTTTTCCCCCCAGGAGGGCAAACACCTTTGAACGTTTGCTTGGGACTGTGAGTATCCATGCCTCATCCACATAGTATACATCGTTTAGTTTAATTTTGTATTTTGTGTAGACTGACTTCAAGAGATCAAAAAATTTCCCAACGGCAACTCTATTAAAACTTTTAGCTCGAGCTAAAGATGTATGCTCTGGCGATCTTAGTCGTAATTCAGATGTTGGTTAACGAAACCATAATACTATTCTTTAACTGCCATTTTGTCAACTCTTTTGAAGGTATGGTTTGTGATATTTTTTCTGCCAAATCAAATTCCAGCTGGCGTAGATGAGAAATAGCAAGGCCAAAAGTCTTTCTTCCATAAACAATACATACTCAATTATTTCCTTTTCTCGAACTTCAGAAAACACAATATCATAGCGACCCAATCGATTTTCAGAAGCCAGTTCGGGCGTCAGTTCATATTTTCGCGCTTTTTTCGCCTTGTCAATAAAAGTTGTCCTACGTACGTTGAAAGATTTAGATGTTGCAGTGTATCCCATCCATCCTTTGCATTTAGTGCCTCCTTCATTCCTTCTTGTGACAAACTCTGCTGAATGCTGTCTGCTGAGTGTGCACATATCTGTAGTTCTTCATCATATCTGAAATAAAACTGTAGGGCCTTAGTTTTCTTCTTCCTCTTCTTCGGCACTACAACTCTTGGTGGACCTTGGCCTCTTCAACAATCTCCCCCCATATCTCTCTGTTCTAAGCTTTTTTCTTTCATCCACGGATCCCCATCTTGGCAAGGTCAACCAGCACATTGTCCATCCATCTAGCTCTTGGTCTGCCCTTCCTTCTGGTGGAATTCGTTTGGGCATCCCGCCTTCCGTCATTCTATCCAGATGTCCTTTCAAACGCATTCTTTGAGATTTGATAAATTTCACTATATGTTTCCCTTGTATAAGCTCTTGTATTTCATGGTTGTATCTCACTCTCCAACCTTATGCCTCTCTCAAAGGCCCTTAGATTTTTCGTAAGATTTTCCTTTCAAATGCCCTTAGGCTGTTATTGTCTGCTTCTGTCATTGTCCACATTTTTGATCGACATGTGGCAATTGGTCGCACAAGGGAATAGTATACTCTCAATTTAGTTGTTCTTGTACCAGAGTGTTCTTGAGTATCTTTAGATTTGATAATAGGCTTTGTTTCCTGCATGTATCCTTTCTCTGATACATTGTCTCATACTATTATAATTGGTTAGGAGGTCACCACAATAATGGAAGCGTCTGACAGCTTTGAAGCATTTATCAGATATCTTCAGGTCCTGATGTGTTCCTCTAGCTTCAGAACTGGACATAACCATATATTTTGTCTTGCTTTCTTGTTCCTTCTGATTCCATTTGTCAATATACTTCTTTAAGCGATTTTACATCCCTTGTCACGATGGCAATTTCATCTGCGTATGCGCGTATCTGGCTGGACTTCATCCTTATTGTTCCTCTTTTATCTACTTTTTGTATGATACTATGCAGTGCTAAGTTAAACAGGACTGAAGAGAGGCCATCACCTTGTCTCACTCCATCCTCAAAGTCAAACTGCATGGTCATTCTGTTATTAGCTTTTACTTTTCCTTTTGCATCCTTCATTGTTAGCTCGATTAGCCTTCCCAGTTTATCACAGATGCCCTTTATGCAATGCTGACCTATTAATACTATCGAAAGCTTGTTTAAAGTCAACGAACAGGAGGTGGAGATCTATATCATATTCATAAAATTTTTCCATTATTTGTCAAACAACAAACAACTGGTCAGATGTACCTCTGTTTGGTCGAAATGCACATTGGCATTCTCCGAGTATCTTTTCGGCGCACTTCTTTATTCTTTCGTCCAGCAATCCAGAGAAAATCTTATATACTACATTCAGTAGGGTTATGACTCTATAGTTTTCACAACTGAGCTTTTCTCCTTTCTTATATATTGGGCATATTATTTCAGTATTCCACTCCTCCAGCATGCTTTCATTTTCCCATATGTTCTTTATAGTTTAAAAATTTCACGTCTTAGAGATTGCCCCCCTGATTTTATTAGTTCTGACACGATCCCATTTTCACAAGTGCATGGTTATTTTTTACTTTATTTATCACTGTTTCCACTTCCAGCATTGTTGGATTTGTGCCTCATCCCTTTCAGTTTCCCTTCCTCTGTGTTCTCTTCCCGTTCCTGTGTACCTCTTGGGGCCTGATCTGAGTTTTGTTGAGCATATCTTCAAAGTATTCTGCCCACCTTTGCAGTTTTTCTTGTTCATCTCTTATTATTTCGCCGTTTCTGTTTCTGCATGCATTTTGTTTGGGTTGAAAATTTTTTCTCGTCTTTCCCGCGGCATGATTGAATTTCTTCGTTTCATTCTGTTCCTTTAATTATTCTATCTCTTTAAACTTTGATTTCAGCCATTCCTTTTTCTTTTCTTGTATATTCTTTGGGAATTGGATCTTACACACCTCCACATTTCTTCTTGTTTCTCTTTGTATCATTCTCAGTCTTGCTGCATTTTTACGATCTATTACTAGCCTGCATTCATCATCAAACCACTCATTTCTTGCATTTCTTCTCATCCCGACTATGTCTTCTGCTGCCTCTTTCACCGCTTTCTGTATCTTATTCCGTCTCTCTTGGATTCCCATTGTTTCCTCGCTGGGAGTCAGTGCATCTCTAACTTTTGCTTGGTATGCTTTCACAACTTCTGAGCCATTCGGTTTTACTGTGTCCCAGTTTGTATTTTTCTCCATTCCGGGTTTAGGTGTTACAGATAGTTTCTTTCTCAGTACAGCTTTTGCAGCATAGTGGTCTGAGTAACAGTTAGGGCCCTGCAGCTCCTCACATCGATAATTGACGTGGCATGTCGTGCGTTTACTAACACATAGTCTATTTAATTGACTATCCCACTTACATTTGATTAGCATGTACCGAAGTGTATTATCCTGATGATTGGATTATTTCTAACAGCAGACTGACATAACATTTCTCCATTCTCGTTACTTTCTTCATGTAGTGTGTCTCCCAGATACTCTTCCACATTCGCTTCGCCCAACCTGTGCATCAAAGTCTCCCATAAGTAAGAACAGATCATACTTTTGTACTTTACTGCATGCCTTTCTAGATCTTCATACAACTTTTCCTTTGTTTCTTCTTCTGCTTCCTCTGCTGGTGCTGTTATTATCGTTATATTTCTGAATTTCCCTTTCACACTCTGTCTGCTAAATCTTTAATTTGTGGGCTCAAATTCCAAAACACTTTTACCAACCTCCTTTGTTATTATGCATTCCGTTCCGGCTTGGCCTGTTCTTCTGTCTGGTCGACTATACAGCAGAGAATACTGAGGCACATCTACCTGTCCTTGTCCTTGCCATCTTATTTATTGTAGCGATACAGTGTTGTGCCTGAACTTTACGATCTCATCAGCTATTTCTTTCATTTTTCCAGGTTTCAACATTGTTCGTACGTTCCACGTTACTATTGCCAAATCTTTTGTCCTTTTTCTTTGCCGAGGTCGTGTCTTTTGTGTCTCATCCATCATCCGAGGCTCTTGTTGAGGCTCCGTAATCTGTCATTTTTACAGTGTAGGGTTATCGGCACCACACCCAGTCCCCATCTTGGAGGACCTGGATTTTTTTAGAGTTTGCTCCCCTAGGGAGGGAGGTTGGCTTCCCTACGCCTACAGAGCGCCCCCCCCCCCCCCTCCCTATGTTGCAGTACACACTTCATCTGGCATCTCCGTCGAGACCACTCCGGCTTGGGTGAACCTGCCAGTAGCTACACTACAGCCGGCATAACTCTCGACTTCATCGAGGAACGCAAACCTTTCCGCCCGGCACTGAAGGTGCCTACGATAAGGCGGTGTCCCCTGAAACATAAAAAATTACACATAGCGTTGTTTGCTGTGAGTATTAAAAAATTAAAGAAGAGGTCTGCATAATATGAAGAGAACACTTTACTTGAAATAGAAACTTACCTTAGACCCTACTAAAAATACCAGTTTCCTGCGGTTTTAACTTTTTTGTGTAACAAGTAAAATAACATTCGTGCTATGTAGAAAGTAAAAAATTTGCCCAAAGCCTTGTTATTACATGTTAACTTCCATCTCCATTTAGAGTAAATTTAACGAAACACCTAATATTACTAATTCGGAGTTTTAATTATTTTATAAAATATAAGTAACACTGGACTGAGTCGATTTTAGGCTATCGAGCAACAGTTTCTAAGCTACGTTTACTATAAAAATACATCTAAACGCACTGAATAATCATACTTACTCACTGATGTAAATCAGATTGGCGTACTAATTCTCAAAACATAAACCAACTTCGTGCAACTTGGAAAAAAAGTATATAAAACTTCAGAACTTCGCACAATCCAAACAATGGCTAATAAGCAAACGAAACTAAGCTCGAACTACCCATAATCGCTGCCTCTTTACTAGTTCATAGCGTTGCCACTCCTTAGCAGCACCTAACAGGAAATATTGTAGATGTCGGTTGGGCCCGCCCGTCGGTTTTGCCCCATTATCCCATATTCACCTCTTTCATTTGTGCCTACGAGGGGCGTTCAGTAAGTGATGCAACACATTCTTTTCTCGCCCAATTTCGATTGAAAAATGTAGAATTTGCTGTGGGACACAGTGTAATATTCCCGCCTCATTCCCTATAGTTTCATGTACTTCAGATAGGTGGTGGCGCTGTATGTAGTATTCAAAATGGCGTCTGTAACGGAGGTGGGTTTCAAGCAGAAAGCTGTCAGTGAGTTTCTTTTGGTGGAAAACCAGAGCAACGCAGATGTAAATAGGCGCCTGGAAATGTTCACGGAGACCTGGCAGAGAAAAAAGCACGATGAGTCGCTGGGCGAGGCGTCTGCCATCACCACAACAAGGTCGCACAAGACCTGTCCGATCTCCCGCTCACCGGGCGGCCGCACACACCCACAGGAAATTGCAGAAACGACTTCAGCGTCAACGGTGCCACAAAAATGCGAACCAACTTCTCAATGGTAACGCAAGGCCTCACACGCGTCTGTGCATGTGAGAGGAAAACTTCATTGGACTGTTCTTCCTCATTCACCCTACAGCCCGAATCTGGTACCTTCCGACTTCCATTTGTTTGGTCCAATGAAGGATGCATTCCACGGGAAAACAGTATGTGAATGATGGGGAGGTTATTGATCCAGCAATACGTTGTCTCCGATATCGACCAATAGAGTGGTACCATGCGGGCATATAGGCCCTTCCCAGTAAGGTGGCATAAGGTCGTCGCACTGAACGACGATTACGCTGAGAAATAGGGTTTTGCAACCGAAAGAGTGGGAATAATATGGTGTTTTGGAATCGTGAATAAAACCAACCAGCTTTCAGAAAAAAATGTGTCACATTACTTATTGAACACTTCTCATACAGTAATGAGACGCCCTCTATATTGGTTTTAAAGTCATTTATAGGAACATATAATTTTTTTATTAATTTGAGGTTTTCTGAATCTCAGTTTATTCAGTATCTCGTATAATGTAGCTGTGAATATTATTTTCCTAATTACCAATGACCATTTTTATTAAACACATTTTTATTTTTTTCCGAATGTACACATATTTGTGGAATACTTATTCGACATCCCTATGACTTTGTGGTATCTGCCTGGAAATAATGAAATATTCTGGGTTTCTAAAAAATGTCTATAGCGGTTAGGAAGCGGTTACCTTAACCAGACGGATAATGACGCTAACCTTAAAACTCTTGTTGTCGAACAACATAGTTACATGGTTAGGACGCAAATGACATTGAGTGCTATGCGCAAAACCATTTTGAACAAATTGAGGAAGACGATGCATGTGAAGAAATGCGGTCTAATGAGTAAAAGCCAAGTTATGAGTAGTTTCCTTAGAAGAAAACATACTACTCATACGTTTAAAATACTGTCTGGTCCATCTCAGTGGTATCGCCAACTTGCAGTGTATCTGAGGGGTATCGCTACCTCTACAATCCCTGTATGTGGGTTATGCTTAATCCACGAAGCACATAGTGTAGTGGCAAAAACGAACTCAACAGTATGTGAACAAAAATTACTGACGTTCCCACCCAGTCCCCCTCACTCTTGCCGTCTCCCAGCTTTTGTATTTTGAACACAGTCGTAATCATTAAGTAAGCCCTGCGAAGCGTTCCAATAGACCAGTCCACTGGGCCACAGGGAGTGATGTGGCGCCGTACCGGATAGGCAGCCCTCATGCAGCCGTGCAGCAAGTGTAGCCGACATACAGGCGCTAGTGCGCTAATATACAAACCGAGACACCTTCACATTTGCTAGGCGTCCTCACTAAAAATGAGCAAAGTATACAAAAATTCAGTCCTACCTGGCGCCTTTTCGAAACTTTCCTGTATTATCACCATCACCGTCCAAATGAATTCCAGTGCTAGATAAGGAACTTGTAACCTACCCGTACCCTCCTAACAACGAAAGATTAACAGTTCATGGTGTGTTACTTTGCTGCAGACCTCGATTCGTTGTAGCCAACTGTCAAATAGCTTCTTCAGGCTTTCACCTACATCTACATGATTACTCTGCCAGTCACGATGAAACTTCCCCTTTGTATGTAAAGAATGACAGTGCTGGAAAAACTCTTACGTTATTTGATTTTCAAACAGCTAAGCAAAACTAAACGTACTCAGACAGTTCTCTCTTTACTTATTCTGATCATCACTAAACTGACGCACAATACTTTTAGCGCAACGCAATCTGACTTTTAATAATCCCTACAAAACAATGGACCTGACTAACTATAACCTATACCTTTCATGAATCACTTACCTCACAGAAATCTTCGTTACTCGAATTACCGCAATACAGCCAGCGCCAATAAATAAAAGTTTCTAACTACTGAAGGCACTAACTACTGATAGGCATGGTTAGCAAATGAAAGATTTTGATACAGAACAAACAATGTATTTACCTTAATAGTGGTTCAAATGGCTCTGAGCACTATGGGACTTAACTTCTAAGGTCATCAGTCCCCTAGAACTTAGAACTACATAAACCTAACTAACCTAAGGACATCACACACATCCACGCCCGAGGCAGGATTCGAACCTGCGACCGCAGCGGTAGCTAGCTGTGTTTCACAAGTCCGATACTTTCTGAATCCGTGTTGGCTGTTTGTCAATAAATCGGTTTTTTTTTCAGGTAATTCATAATGTTCGAACACAGAGTAGGTTCCAAAAACCTATTGCAAGTTAACGTTAGTGATATGGGTCTGTAATTCAGAGGATTACACCTATTTACCTTTTTGGGTAATGGCGTGACTTATTCAAGGTTCCAGTCTTTAGGTACGGATCTTTCGACGAGCGCGCTGTTGTAAGCAATTGTTAAGTATGGATCTATTGTATCAGCATATTCTGAAAGGAATCTGACTAATATACAGTCTGGACCTGAGGCCTTGCCCTTATTAAGTAAAGCAAGCTGCTTCGCTACACCGGGGGTATCTCCTTCTAAGTTACGCAAGTTGGCGGTTGTTCTTGATTCGAATTCCGAAATATTTACTTATTTGAAAAAGGAATTTTGGGAAACCGTGTTTAGTAATTCTGCTTTAGTAGTACTGTCATCAGTAACATCGCCTTTGGTATGAAGCACTGGGAGCATTGATTGCGCCTTGCCGCTGGTGTACGTAACATACAACCAGAGTCTCTTCGGGTTTTCTGCCAGACTTCGCGGCAGAGTTTCGTTCTGGAAACCATTAAAACCATCTTGCACCGAAGTTCGCTTTAAATCTCTAAATCTTTGTCAGTCTTGAGGGTTCTTCGTTCTTTTAAATATGGCGTGCTTTTTGACTTCTGTGCAAATCCCATATACATATCAGAATCAAATAATGAGCTCAATTTTCGATTAAATTTTAAAGAAATATAATATTTATTTTTGATCTTGTGGATGCATTTCTTCCAGCTGCTCTCTAAGCAATCTTACGAACAACTCATCTTCATCAAGGCCACTTTACAACTAAGCGCATTCAAGTTATTACTCCCCCCTATCAAAAAAGTGTGTTCGCCAAATATTCTGTAATGAATATTCTATTACGCTTCACAGACAGAAAAATATAAAATATTTATCGTTAACACAATTTATAGAAAAAGTACTTTGTATCTGACTATGACTATTTTGTTGGTCAGATGCCTGAACGAGGCAGAAGCAAGACTCTCTAGAAATTACATAATAGATTTTGGTCGAAAATTTCCCAACCAAACGAAAACTGGGAAATGGACAAAAGGGGCATTAAATTGACTAGCTTGAGGTCTAGTATTACAAAGTAATCACGGTAATTAATAAGCACTTAATTAGTAATTTGAGAGAAAATTGAAATATTTCCCGAACAGCTTGCTGGTAGCTACGCAAATGAACTGTCAAAAGACTCATCTCTTCAAGGAGCATATAAAGTTACATTGGTAATATATTTAATTGCCAATTGAAATATCTGAAATAAAAAATTTGAAAAGAACGGTCAAATGTTTTGTGAAATTATTTGTGTAAGAGTAAGAAATAAAACAGATTAGAGAAACATCTGACGCACCTCTGACTGATGCTCGAAATCATGTACGGAAACTGAGAGGCCGATTGAGAATTTATAGTTCAATGTTTAATTTCGAATTTCAAAGAATATTAGAAGTTATCTGCCCGAATTTTGTAGCCTGCGCAATCTCATTTGCTGTACATGATTTCGAACATCATTTAACGGCGTGTCAAATGTTTCTCTAGTCTGTTTTATTCTTATTATTAGAGAAATCATTTCACAAAACATTTGACCGTTACTGCTGCTCTTTTTTAATGTTAAAACTTAGAAACAATTACATATAAACTGTAGTTTGATTTTTGTCATAAAATAAAATTTCGTGGATTTGACAGATCTACACACATTTATAAATCAACATACCTCTGGAATACAGAAGTGAACAAACTGATAGCATACGACTCGAAAATTGTAAAATGAACAGACGGTTCCACGCGCCACAAAACCAAGGATAACATTATAACTGCACTACTTTTTCATTCATTGTGGTCTTCGGCTAAACTATCAAATTCATACCCTGCTTCATGCGTGTAATGTTTGTGAAGACTGGTCGTGAATGCCACCATATGGGTACTCTTCCGTGTACAATGGAACCGCTCCTCTAACAGTTTGGTGCCTTTCGCCATAAACGATATTCAGTTTATCGACTCTCGTATACATTTTGAATGTCTCAATAGCTTTACAAACAAGTTACCTGTGTACTCGAGTTCCGAAGACGCTGCTGCCGCAGTTACTGGAAGACATCCCACTGGACATAAGGTAATCAGTGTGGAACCAACATGACGGATGTCCCTCCCATTCCGCACATGTAGTGTCAGGCTCTCTTAAGAGAACATTTGGAGGGCGTGGAAGTTGTCATTCCTGAAACGCAAAATTCAGCGGATTACACCTATTTACTTTTTGGGTAATGGCGTGACATATTCAAGTTTCCAGTCTTTAGGTACGGATCTTTCGACGAGCGCGCTGTTGTAAGCAATTGTTAAATATGGATCTATTGTATCAGCATATTCTGAAAGGATAATTCTATTGTTTTATCTATGGTGGAAATTAAAACAGGAGGTCTGTTACAAAACATCTACGACTCTTGAACACTTGAAGTGCCTTAGAGCACCGTCCTGTGCTTCCGTTAATTCCAGATAAAATTTACCGTGCAGTATTGTTTCTCCAGACTCCATCTACAGCCTGTAGCAGCACTGAAGGTCAACATTTTGCGGTCATGATGTGACAACCGTTATAATAACCACGCGATCCGTATTTGACTTAAGCGCCTCCTTACATTTGGTATAATAGGGTAGACATTTGTGGAACGTCTTTTCCTAACGGCCGGACAATGGTTTGCGGCGCTGTTATTTTGATACTACGTACTTGATCAAGCCCGACGCATGTTACGTCGCTGAAGTTCTCTTTCAAATGCCACAGACAAAAGTAATAGTTTCAATAAAAAAGCGAAGTCGGTGTCGTAATTTGTGGACTATGAACGTTAAAATTACTTGAGACCGTCAGGAAATTTGTCATATCGTCCCCTACAACTTCTCGAAAACCGCACATCTACATACCGGGTGATAAAAAAGTCAGTATAAATTTGAAAACTTAATAAACCACGGAATAGTGTAGATAAAGAGGTAAAAACTGACAAACATGCTTGGAATGACATGGGGTTTTATTAGAACAAAAAAAAAAGTATTGCTAGACGCGTGAAAGATCTCTTGCGGGCATCGTTTGGCGATGATCGCGTACTCAGCCGCCACTTTTGTCATGCTTGGCCTCCCAGGTCCCCAGACCTCAGTCCGTGCGATTATTGGCTTTGGGGTTACCTGAAGTCGCAAGTGTATCGTGATCGACCGACATCTCTAGGGATGCTGAAAGACAACATCCGACGCCAATGCCTCACCATAACTCCGGACATGCTTTACAGTGCTGTTCATAACATTATTTCTCGACTACAGCTATTGTTGAGGAATGATGTTGGACATATTGAGCATTTCCCGTAAAGAACATCATCTTTGCTTTGTCTTACTTTGTTATGCTAATTATTGCTATTCTGATCAGATGAAGCGCCATCTTTCGGACATTTTTTGAACGTTTGTATTCTAATAAAACCCCATTTCATTCCAAGCATGTGTGTCAATTTATACCTCTCTATCTACATTATTCCGTTATTTATTCAGTTTTCAAATTTATACTGACTTTTTGATCAGCCGGTATTAATTTTGGTTCTATTTGTGGTGGCCTGTCTTAGCTGTCTCACCCTGTATGCACTATCCGATCAAATGTATCCGGACATCCCGATGTAATGCGGGATTGACCACTAGATGCCACGAGAGGTGGACCCACTAGTCTAAACGAAGGCGAGGAGTACTGCGTTGTCAGTAGAGAAGCAGTGGCAGCAGATTGGGTCGGTCATGAGGGCTCAGTGACCTACAACGTGGAGTAATCACTGGACATCACCTGGATCACCTGGACATTTTAACCCTTCTAAAATTACTGAAGTTGACTGTTGGTGATGTGATTGTGAAGTGAACACGTGAAGGAACAACCACACCTAAACCAGTACCAGACAGGCCTTACATACTAAAAGGACAAAGACGGTCGAGCACTGCCGAAGGTGGTCGTAAAAAATTGCTTGAAATCAGCTGAATAAATTACTCGTGGGTTCCAAAGTGCTACCAGTGCCAAGGTAGCCCCTGAGGGCTGGCAACCCATATTACACCACACAGGACGAGGTTGTATATGTCCAAGGCGTACCAAAAGCACCATGATAAACAACGGCTATTTACAGGGTGTTTCAAAAATGACCCGTATATTTGAAACGGCAATACAAACTAAACGAGCAGCAATAGAAATACACCGTTTGTTGCAATATGCTTGGGACAACAGTACATTTTCAGGCAGACACACTTTCGAAATTACAGTAGTTACAATTGTCAACAACAGATGGCGCTGCGGTCTGGGAAACCCCATAGTACGATATTTTCCACATATCCACCATGCGTAGCAATAATATGGCATAGTCTCTGAATGAAATTACCCGAAACCTTTGACAACGTGTCTGGCGGAATGGCTTCACATGCAGATGAGATGTACTGCTTCAGCTGCTCAATTGTTTCTGGATTCTGGCGGTACACCTGGTCTTTCAAGTGTCCCCACAGAAAGAAGTCACAGGGGTTCATGTCTGGCGAATAGGGAGGCCAATTCACGCCGCCTCCTGTATGTTTCGGATAGCCCAAAGCAATCACACGATCATCGAAATATTCATTCAGGAAATTAAAGACGTCGGCCGTACGATGTGGCCGGGCACCATCTTGCATAAACCACGAGGTGTTCGCAGTGTCGTCTAAGGCAGTTTGTACCGGCACAAATTCACGAAGAATGTCCAGATAGCGTGATGCAATAATCGTTTCGGATCTGAAAAATGGGCCAATGATTCCTTTGGAAGAAATGGCGGCCCAGACCAGTACTTTTTGAGGATGCAGGGACGATGGGACTGCAACATGGGGCTTTTCGGTTCCCCATATGCTCCAGTTCTGTTTATTGACGAAGCCGTCCAGGTAAAAATAAGCTTCGTCAGTAAACCAAATGCTGCCCACATGCATATCGCCGTCATCAATCCTGTGCACTATATCGTTAGCGAATGTCTCTCGTGCAGCAATGGTAGCGGCGCTGAGGGGTTGCCGCGTTTGAATTTTGTATGGATAGAGGTGTAAACTCTGGCGCATGAGACGATACGTGGACGTTGGCGTCATTTGGACCGCAGCTGCAACACGGCGAACGGAAACCCGAGGCCGCTGTTGGATCACCTGCTGCACTAGCTGCGCGTTGCCCTCTGTGGTTGCCGTACGCGGTCGTCCTACCTTTCCAGCACGTTCATCCGTCACGTTCCCAGTCCATTGAAATTTTTCAAACAGATCCTTTATTGTATCGCTTTTCGGTCCTTTGGTTACATTAAACCTCCGTTGAAAACTTCGTCTTGTTGCAACAACACTGTGTTCTAGGCGGTGGAATTCCAACACCAGAAAAATCCTCTGTTCTAAGGAATAAACCATGTTGTCCACAGCACATTTGCACGTTGTGAACAGCACACGCTTACAGCAGAAAGACGACGTACAGAATGGCGCACCCACAGACTGCGTTGTCGTCTATATCTTTCACATCACTTGCAGCGCCATCTGTTGTTGAAAATTGTAACTACTGTAATTTCGAAAGTTTGTCCGCCTGAAAATGTACTGTTGTCCCAAGCATATTGCAACAAACGGTGTATTTCTATCGCTGCTCGTTTAGTTTTTATTGCCGTTTCAAATATACCGGTCATTTTTGAAACACTCTGTACATACAAGATAATGGAAACAGACATTCCGAGCACTACTTCCTGCAGGGGGAGCTCGAGCCACGGCCTGCAGGAAGTATCACTATGCCAAAACCTGACTGGCTGGAGATAGCTTTTTAGGGGCTAGAACCAGCCCCGAAGTTCAGTTCACTCCGGATGCCGGTCTCGTGTACTTCGACCGCTGAAGATTACGTCTTCGTCTCTGAATTGGACTCTAACTAGTGTGTGTGTGGAAAATTAGACTTGAACTTTTGTTTGCCTCGATTAGGAGACTTTTACTGGCATCGTTATTGTTACCTTTCGTCTGTTTTTCAGTCATCAACCTTGTGAATTTACATCAGTAAAAGTTGTGTTTGTGAAAAGTTGCGAACTGTCACTCACAACAACCAGCAGTACAACTAGCTCAGTGACTGTACATAGGGAGATAAAAAGAGATGGGTCAGTTGCCGAGCATCTCCACGTAAGCCAAACAGTTGTGTAGTCACTGCCAAGTGACACTTGACGATGTGTGGAGACTGGCGCCACTGCTCAGTGGACGACTGGAAACGAGTGATTTGGAGTGTACAATCCGAAGGGAGCGTTTAGGTTTGGCAAATGCCTGGAGAACGTTACCTGACATCAGGTGTAGCGCCAAACACTAAGTTCGGTGGGTTTGGCGTTATGATATGGGTGTGTTTTTCGCGGTTAGGGTGTGGTCTCCACATTGAACTTAAGAAAACGCTAAATGCGGTGGGATATGAACACATTTTGGAGCATTGTGTACTGTGTACAGTATCGGAAGAATTCGTATGCGCTGATTGTATCAGCACGGCAATGATCCTGCCCTAAAGCGGCATCTGAGAGAGAATGGTTCGTGAACAATAACATTCTTGAAGTGAATATAGCTGAAATTATCAGATAGCCATATGTAAAATTTAAAAAAATTTAGAAACTTTCTATAAAACTTCCAAATTTTTTGTATATTGTCTGAGTCTCATTTAAGATCCTTTTTTTTTTTCGAAGTTATGATCAGTTTCATAGCTTAACTATCATCTTCAGACCACATGATATATTATAAATGCACTCGCAGTGTACAAGAACGTTGCATCATGCGTAACATCCTTATTTTATATCTTCCAGTAAAAAGTGCTATGTACAGCCACGCTTTCTATGACAGAAACTGAAACAAAAGGCCCGTGCAGCGTCGCAAATTGTTTACATATAATGGGCATTCAAAAAGAAAGGAGCCGGAGGCATAATTACAGAAACCAGTACCTGTGTGTTAGAAGTATTGACCCTGCCTGTTGAGACACTTGTCCCACTGTGACACGGCCAGCCGCTGTGGCCGAGCGATTCTAGGCGCTTCAGTCTGGAACCGCGCGACCGCTACGGTCGCAGGTTCGAATCCTGCCTCGTGCATGGGTGTGTGTGATGTCCTTAGGTTAGTTAGATTTAAGTAGTTCTAAGTTCTAGGGGACTGATGACCTCAGAAGTTGAGTCCCATAGTGCTCAGAGCCATCTGAACCATTTGAACCCACTGTGACACAAGGCGGTGAATGGCTGTCTCATAAAATTCCCGGGACTGCGATGCTAACAAGTTCCGCACGTACAGTGTAATATTGTGCCCTGCCCGCGACGTAATAACATACATAAAATAATATTTGGCACCTCACGCTACGCGCCAAATATAATAATATTAATAACTGATAATAATTAGATAAATAATCAACAAAAGGAAATCTACTAAATGAAAAGCAAAATAAACCTTAATATTCCACAAGCACACACACATCACTTTCTTAGTCTCTATAATGAAAATTATTTTTTGTCCGAAAATGCACTCGATATTATCAACTACGTAAAAAAAATCACTTCACTCCTTAGTTAATACTGTTCCTTTTTTACCCTTTTTATTGTTTGAAGTGAAGGTCGGTAGACTCGTGGCGTGCTGAAAAACGTTTAATTTGGGTTTCTATAATCTCAGAGAAATTACTAACAGTCTTCTCGCCTCGAGAGAAAATTCAGAACAGTTCAATTTAATTTCGTGGGTATCGCCTTGGCAACGTAAGAAAAGATGTAGTAAAGCAAAATCTATAACATTTATAAATTGGGTATTGATGATCGTTACTATGAAATGAAAGCAGAAATATCAAATTAAACAATTATTATTTAACGAAAGAAGCTTTTTATACGGACATCTGACATCCCGTGCGTTAATCTCACAGTTTTGAACATAACAAAGAATTTTTTGCCGTATGCCGGCGGAATATGTGGAAATTACAATAATCTTAGCCCGACTATGGAGCGAAAGAAAAAAGTATTCATAGTAAAGTCATATCAGTAATCGCAGTTGGCGATAATAATGGCATAATTAAACAAATTCCTAACAAGAAAACAATTTCAGTTCATTTGAACAAAATGGAAGAAAATAAGAGTCTGATAGCGTAAGATGCTGTCGGAAAGGCGAGCGACTAAAGAAGAAGAGAGAGAAAATGACGAGCGCCCATTCTTATATAGAACAAAATACAGATGATAATGTTACGCCGCCCTCATTACCCTGGGCGTACGTATTCGCTGACTTGCAGCGCAGTTCATTGACTCAATGGTTAAATTATATCTTTAACTCTTGGTATTTCGATAGGAAAGGAAAATGGTATGTTATTACGTCGCGGGCAGGGCACAATATTACAACAACTGGACGCCGCTGTTCACACGAGTGCAGGAAAGGTTATGCTGACGTTCTTCTATGACCAAGATGGCCCCCTTCTGATTCACATCCAGCAGCATGGGACAACAATGAATGTCCAGCGTTACTCGCAAACCTTGACCACCTTTCGCCAAGCGATCAAATCGAAACGACCAAGCAGTCTCACCCATGGAGTCATTCTGCTCCACGACAGTGCAAAGCCTCATTCGGCCAACGCAGTCGCGGAACTCCTGCAGAAATTCAAATGGGAGATTCTCGGCCACCCTTCATACAGTCCGGACCTGTCTCCCTGTGTTTCGCCAGTTTTGGTCCCCTTAAAATAGCGCTGAGGGGCAAACGATTCACCTCGGACGACGACGTCCAGCTGTACGTGCGGAACTGGTTAACATGGCAGTCCCGGGAATTTTATGAGACAGCCATTCAAAAATGGTTCAAATGGCTCTGAGCACTATGGGACTAAACATCTATGGTCATCAGTCCCCTAGAACTTAGAACTACTTAAACCTAACTAACCTAAGGACATCACACAACACCCAGCCATCACGAGGCAGAGAAAATCCGCGACCCCGCCGGGAATCGAACCCGGGAACCCGGGCGTGGGAAGCGAGAACGCTGCCGCACGACCACGAGATGCGGGTGGAGACAGCCATTCACCGCCTTGTGTCACAGTGGGACATGTGTCTCAACAGCCAATGTCAATGCTTCTAACATACAGTTACTGGTTTCTGTAATTATGCTTCGTGCTCCTTTCTTTTTGAACGTCCCTTATATATTGAAGCATCGACTTAATTACTTTCTTTACAGTCAGATCTGCAACCCCGATTTGCTATGTAAGTTGTACTTGAAGTCAGTACTACAGCACGAAATACATATACAACATCGTTTGGACAAGTTACTCATTGTGACAATGTTATATACGTATTTTGTGTTACCCAGTGTGACGACGTTGTGTATATATTTTATGTTTTACTATTGACTTCAAGTAAAGCTTATATAATCTCTGCTTGCAATTACTGTCTGCAACGAAAATAATTACATGGTCGCTTCATTGTATAAGAAAAATTTTTACAGCGCTATATAGGCTTTTTGTTTCAATTGCTCTCACAGATAACGTGGCTGCACATAGCACAATCTAACTGAAATTTAAAATACGAATGTTATAGACGATGCAACAGTCTTGTACACTCGAATGCCAAACGCGATCGAGACAATATATAGAAAATTTTGAAATCACTTAAAATTTTTGTTATATTATACTTTGTTATTGTTGACGTGGACTGGTCTGCCCAGAGTTCAGACCTGAACCCAACAGACACCTTCGCGATGAGTTATAACATCGACTTGGGTGCAGGCTCCAGGTTCCATCATCACTACTTTGTCTGGTTTCGGCTCTTGAGAAAGAATGTGCTGCCATAACTCCGCAGACAATGAGACACCTCATTGGAGGGCTGAGGCCGTCATGAAGGTGAAGGGCGGACACGTCCCATGTTATTCTCCACTAATACACTGTGCAGGCATGCGTATTCAAATATAGAGATATGTAAACATCCAGAATACGGCGCTGCGGTCGTCAACGTCTACGTCTATAAAAGCCAACAAGTGTCTGGAGCAGTTGTTAGATCGGTTACTGCTGCTACAATGGCAGGTTATCAAGATTTAAGTGAGTTTGAACGTGGTGTTATAAAAGGCGCACTAGCGATGGGACACAACATCTCCGAGGTAGCGATGACGTGGGAATTTTCCCGTACGAACATTTCACGAGTGTACCATGACTATCACGAATCTGGTGAAATATAAAATCTCCAACATCGCTGTGGCCAGAAAAAAAATCCTACAAGAACGGGGCCAACGACGACTAAAGAGAATCGTTCAACGTGACAGGAGTGCAACCTTTCTGCAAATTGCTGCAGATTTCAGTGATGGGCCATCAACAAGTGTCAGTGTGCGAACCAAATACAACTTTCGGAGCCGAAGGTCGACTCTTGTACCCTTGATGACTGCATTACGCCTCGCCTGGGCCCGCCAACACCGACATCGGATTGTTGATGACGGGAAACATGTTGCCTGGTCGGATGAATCTCATCTCAAATTGTATCGAGCAGATGGACGTGTATGGGTATGGAGACAACCTCATGAGTCCATGGACCCTGCATGTCAGTAGGGGACTGTTAAAGCTGATGGAGGCTCTGAAATGGTGTGGAGCGTGTGCAATTGAAGTGATATGGGATTCCTGATACGTCTAGATTCGGCTCTGACAGGTGACACGTATGTAAGCATCCAGTCTGATCACCTGCAACCATTCGTGTCCACTGTGCATTCCGACGGACTTGGGCAAGTCTAGCGGGACAATGCGACGCCCCACACGTCCAGAATTGCTACAGAGAGACTGGAGGAGCACTCTTCTGAGTTTAAACACTTATTCTGGCCACCGACGAGCTGTCCAGAAGAGATCTCCAACCCCTCGTATTCTTTGACGGATTTATGGACAGCCCTGCAGGATTCATGGTGTCAATTTCCTCCAGCACTACTTCAGACAGTAGTCGAGTCCATGCAGCGTCGTGTTGCGGCACTTCTGTGTGCTCGCCTGGGTCCTACACGATGTTAGGCATGTGTACCAGTTTCTTTAGCTCTTGAGTATAGATGTCAGACTTTGTAAACTGCAGTTCAGTATCGATGTGCGATAAGATGAGGCAGTACAGGCGGAGGAATGCCACTGTGTGTTGCAGAAGACGGAGCAAGAGGACTCGGAGCGGACTGCGCCAGCCGCCCCCGCCACGCTGGACACGTCCTTCTGCCGGCGGCGCGCCGACGGCCTGTACCCGCACCCGGACTCCGCCGTCCACTACTACAGGTAACGCCTGCGCTTCCGCATTTGCTTCTTAGTGGCCACCTGCCGCTCCAGTAATTGCCGTGTTGTGCTACTGTGCGGCTGTGGGTAAAATTTTACTGTGTATCATTTATTTATTTACTTATTTATTGAGTGATAAGAGTTCTGACTATTCTAATGCCGCTCACCACGAATTCCTCTCTTTTGCCAACCTTCTCATCTCAGAATAGCTCTTCCTCAGTTATATGCAGTCTTCCTCTCCAAATTTTACCCTCTACAGCTCCCTCTAGTTCCATCGAAGTTATTAGAAGTTATTACCTGATTAACAGATGTCCCATCGTTCTGTCACTTCTTTTTGTCATCGTTTTCCATATTTTCTTTCCTTCACCGGTTCTGCAGAGAACCCCCTGATTCTTTACCTTAATTTTCAACATTCTTGTGTAGCACCACAACTCAGATACTTCGATTATCCTCTGTTCCGGTTTTCCCACTGTCCATGTTTCACTACCATACAATGCGGTGCTCCAAAACGTACATTCTTAAAAATTTCTTCTGAAACCTCCCCTTAGAAAAATTTATGAATGACTGTACTGGAAAACCTCTTACGTTATTTGTTTTCAAACAGCTGAGCAAACCTGGACGTACTCATTCATTTCTCTCTTTACTTATTCTGATCAGCACTAAACTGACACAATGTTTTAGCGCAACGCAATCTGACTTTCAATAATCCCTACAAAAGAATGGCCCTGACTGACAATAACCTATACCTTTCATGAATCACTTACCACACAAAAATCTTCGTTACTCGAACTACTGCAATACCGCGAGCGCCAATACTGCCAGCTAAATAAAAGATTCAAACTACTGCAGGCACTAACTACTGATAGGCATAGTTAGCAAATGAAAGATTTTGATAGAGAACAAACAATGTATTTACCTTAATATTATTCAAAAGTCATCATCATGATATACAGTATTACAAATTTACTCTTTCTGATGGACACACGTCCAGATCGTCCGCTCAAAACTCTGGCATCTCTCTCCCCACATCCACCACTGCTGGCGGCTCAACTCCAATTGCCCAACGCTACGCGCTGTTCACATCCAACTGCCCAACACTACAATAGCGAATATTTCAAAAATGCCAACCAGCCACAGACTGCACACAGCACAGCCAGTGATTTTCATACAGAGGGTTACGTGACGTTGCCAACATAGAAACCTAAACAGACTACTTACAATTCCACAAATTAAGGCTTATGTTTGACACCAGTCAGTGCTACTCTGCTTTTGATGTCCTCCTTGCTCCGTCCATCACGGGTTATTTTGCTGCCTAGGCAGCAGAATTCCTTCACTTTATGTACTTCATGATCCCCGTTTTTGATGTCAAGTTTCTGGCTGTTCTCATTTCTACTGTTTCCCATTACTTTTGTCTTCTTTCGATACACACTCAGTCCACATTCCGTACTGATTATTCTGTTCATGCTGCTCAACAGATGTTGTAATCCTCCTTCACATTCATTGACGATAGTGGTCATCAGCGAATTTTATCATTGATATCCTTTCACTTTGAATTTTAATCCTAATCTTGAACGTTTCTTTTATTTCCCTCATTGCTTCTTCGATGTACATATTAAATAGCTGAGGCGAAAGACTGCAACCTTGCCTTACACCCTTTATAATTCGAGCACTTCGTTCTTGGTCTTCCAGTCTTATTCTTCAAAAAATGGTTCAAATGGCTCTGAGCACTATGGGACTTAACATCTTAGGTCGTCAGTCCCCTAGAACTTAGAACTACTTAAACCTAACTAACCTAAGGACATCACACACATCCATGCCCGAGGCACGATTCGAACCTGCGACCGTGGCAGTCCCGCGGTTCCGGAGTACAGCGCCTAGAACCGCACGGCCACCGAGGCCGGCAGTCTCATTCTTCTCTCTTGGTTCTTTTACATATTATATACGACCCGTCTTTCCCTATAGCTTACCCCTATAACTTCGAAAATCGTGCACCATTTCACACTGTCGAACGCTTCCCAGTCGACAAATCCTATGAAAGTGTCTTGATTTTTCTTCAGTCTTGCTTCCATTATCAACCGCTTCATTTAGTTTTATAAGTTGAAATGTTTGGTAGTCTTGTACGATTTTTGGATGCCACAGCCTTTTCAAGGGCCTGAAAACTACTTGCGTTAACAGCCAGAATGCGATAGCGAACGTGATTTTCAGTAATCTTCCGTTCAAATGTCCTCAATTCTGCTCGCCTGAACTCAAATAAAATGTTCTAACTCGCTAAGAATAATGCAAAGCACTCAAGAACCACGGCGATAAATGAAAGTCTACTGTCGTTTAGAAAAGCAGTGTATTCTGAGAAAAATTCCCTGAACAACAGAATGTCAAAAACGCAAGTTGTTTCGTACCTTCCCTGGGGGACCTTTCGCTTTCAAGCCATTGATAAAATGGCTTACTGAATTTGTCGGAAGTTTACAGGCTGGAAGCTCGAGAACATTGGAACCGTGCATTCGTACATTCAGTTCTCTCTTATCCGTGCAAAATATTACCTGTAATGAACTGGTCGATAGCCCAGATACCGTGCCGGCCGAAGTGGCCGAGCGGTTCTAGGCACTTCAGTCTGGAACCGCGCGACCGCTACGGTCGCAGGTTCGAATCCTGCCTCGGGCATGGATGTGTGTGATGTCCTTAGGTTGGTTAGGTTTAAGTAGTTTTAAGTTTTAGGGGACTGATGACCTCAGAAGTTAAGTCCCATAGTGGTCAGAGCCATTTGAACCATTTTTTGAACCCAGATACCGTTACAGGTCAGAACAAATTGCCAGCCAGTTCTCTGACTTTGTATTCCACATTACTCTTTAAGCATACTTTTGTGCGTATGATAAAAGCTGTGCGTGCTTATGCACAGGCAATAAATCTATGGACTTAGAGTCCAAGCAAAATGACTTGGCTCCTGCAGAGAAACGTACTGTCGTTCTGAGCGCCGGGCGAGTCCACCCCTTCGTTCAGAAAGGGGACTCTTTTAGTTTGCAGTCGCCTGCTGAGCTGCACACTGCGGAAGGTGGTCCTCTCAGACCTTCATGCACTGATGTTCTTATTCGGTAACCTACTGACTTTTCGAATTAGTGGTCACATTGGAATAACCTGTTAATATGATCGTTTGCGGACTCGCTATCTGCTTGTGAGGCTTCAGCTACTGAACTGTACCTCCCCTAGCATGTAGTGGCCGAACGCGATGGAACCCCCACTACTACCGAGATCCCTTCCCCTACTGTCCAGTCTGCGCAGGTGTGCCTTACCAGCAGGACCCTGAGTTTGAGTTGAGACGTGGAGAGGTGTTTGCGCAGGTGCTCAGGCGGCGAAGCGCAGGTGCTGCGGTGTGCGGACGGCTCTGTGTTCGTGTCCGGGCGCTGCGAGGCGGCGGCGGAGTGGCGGCCCTGCGTACTGCAGCCGGACGGGCTCCACCCTAACGTCTCCGACGGCTGCGCTTCCTACTACAGGTACCCGACTGCTTCCTCTCCTTTTTCTCATCTTACAGTTTAAAAGCTTCTTCCCGCTGAGTTACACATCCTCAGCTCGTATATTGCAATGGGTTTTGTGGTTCTGCAACTAACTTTCTGATAAGGTCTCTCTGTAAGAAGGGTGACTCACTGATATCAATAACTGTCACCCAGTGTCACTCCTACATTATTTTCTAAAAATTTTTGATTGATGATGTACTCCAACGTTGTTATGCACCTGTGCAGTAACGGGTTAGTTAACCAATAACAGACTGGATTTCAAAAGGAGGCCCCTACTGACGAGGAGAACACGACAAGTGCCATAACCTGATTTTCCAGAGAACTCTCTCAGTGGCAGAGGGGTAAAAATAAGCGATCACATCTCCCTGCTTGTCCGCAGATATTGGACCGTTTCTGAGTAGACGAAGTTAAACTTTTCGAGATATTTATATGCCTTTTAGAGCGTAAGTGATCCAACCTCAGTGGCGGCACAGCGGCTAGCGACGCGGCTTTTCACTATTGCGCCCCGTGTTCGAAACCCACAACTATCTCTGATTTTCATTTATGTACCCATCTCCGTAGAAGATTACTACGTAAATGTTTTTCAATTTATATTGAAATAACGCTGTCCATATACCGGGTGATCAAAAAGTCAGTATAAATTTGAAAACTGAATAAATCACGGAATAATGTAGATAGAGAGGTACAAATTGACACACATGCTTGGAATTACATGGGGTTTTATTAGAACAACAAAATACAAAAGTTCACAAAATGTCCGACAGATGGCGCTTCATCTGATCAGAATAGTTATAATTAGCGTAACCAAGTAACACAAAGAAAAAAGATGATGTTCTTTACAGGAAATGCTCAATATGTCCACCATCATTCCTCAATAACGGCTGTAGTCGAAGAATAATGTTTAAGAGCACTGTAAAGCATGTCCGGAGTTATGGTGAGGCATTGGCGTCGGATGTTGTCTTTCAACATCCCTAGAGATGTCGGTCGATCACGATACACTTGCGACTTCAGGTAACCCCAAAGCCAATAATCGCACGGACTGAGGTCTGGGGACCTGGGAGGCCAAGCATGACGAAAGTGGCGGCTGAGCACGCGATCATCGCCAAACGACGCGCGCAAGAGATCTTTCACGCGTCTAGCAATACTTTTTTTTTTTTGTTCTAATAAAACCCCATGTCATTCCAAGCATGTGTGTCAATTTTTACCTCTCTATCTACACTATTCCGTGGTTTATTAAGTATTCAAATTTATACTGACTTCTTGATCACCCAGTACGTCTACTAGTCGTATACCCGGTGAATGAATTTAAAAAAGAAAAGAAAAATAATATATGAATGAAAAAATTATTTGAAATTATTTTCGGTGAAATTCTGTAGTACATCTTGATTCATAATCAATTGCAAGAGCCAGATTTCGGAAAAGAGACTTGTTTTGTGTGGTTTGCCCCACAAATTAATGCCAACACGTGAAATTTTGATCAATGATAAGGACATTTCTTTTGCTAGTGAGATTCATACGAATAAATGTCGCTGTGGCAAATCGACCTTCACGCGATGCTCGTGGAGGTCGGAATTTCTACGTTTCGAATGTTTCTGCTATCGGTATCATCCAAGGAAATGCACCAAATCCTCCTGAATAATAAAAGTACGCATAAGATACAAGAATTGAAAACTGATGTAGAAATTAAATATAAGAGTATGATAATTTAGAGAGACTGTAACCCTGAAAATACCATACACATACGTTTCATATATAAATAAGTAACACTTGTTATGAAACGCAGTTGTAATTTTACAATTAATATAACGCCTTGCATCCTCTAACCTGATAAGAAACATACGTCCAGTAACCTACGAACATGCGTAGGTAAATGAAACAATGAAATAAATAAAACCAATAATCGAGTTTTGAACACAGGGCGCAAAAGTCACGTTAGTCACTATTCACAAGCTGAAATGAGCTTCCAGTACTTTAAAAGACATCTAAATTACCTCGAAAACTTTGAAGATCGTTCTCTCAGGAACGATCGTGAATCTACGGATAAGTATAGACACGTGTTCGCTTATTTTGGCTTCTCTTCCACTGAGGAAAGTTGTTGGAAATCGGGTTATAGCACCTGTCGTTTTCTCCTCGTAAGTTATATATTTATACATTTGCTGAGCACACAATTAAATCCTTAAATTTCAAAATAACACCAACTGCGATTTTCTGCGATGTGTCGCAAGCATTTGACTGAGACAGTCACAAAATTTTATCACAGAAACTTAAGTTTTTATAGACTGTGTAGTTCAGCACCTGCCTGTTTTAGTTATTATTTAAGAAACAGAATGCAGAAAGCTATCCTAGTCTGTGTAAGTAATACAAAGAGGAATGCCAAATCACTTGCGTAGTAAGAAATCGCAATGGGAGTCCCAGAAGGTTCGATTATTGACCCACTACTGTTATTCTTGCCTTATTTTAGTGATCTGTCATGTTATTTGAATGAGGAGGCAGATTTAGTCCCGTTTACAGATGATACAAGCATTGTTGTGAAGCCGAGCAAAGGAGTATAAACGGAGAAAATATTGACTGACATTTTTTTTAGACTTTTGTGAAAGTTACTGACTGATTTTGCACAAACGAGCTAGCTTCAAACTTTGGAAGCACGCTGACATATTTACAGAGTATCTGTATTACTAAACAGCTGGCCCAGGGCACAGTCTCTGTTGCGGGCTGCCTATCTAAAGGCTTTGAGGGGCAATAAAATAAAGTGAGTTTCAATATATCACACAATTATAGACTGAATTTAAAGATAGAAAATGCTTTCACGACAAGATTTAACGCAATAAATGAAGTATTACAGTTAGAAACTGTGTATATATCTTGAGGCAGGATGACTCACAGTGTGTAAATTACCCAAACTACACTGGTATGCAAAACTCAAGGATGGAAGTAACTTTCGCGTGATGTATCACTGCCAAGTAACATAGCTCGATGAAATTTGGGTCATACATAGAAAGAACTGCTACAGTGTATTACGGAAGGTCACTGGAAGTAATACGCAATGAGACAAACAGAAATGACACTTTTATTCAAAGGCAATAATTATACTGAAGTCATCGCGTTTCTTATGGCCTCTGGACAACACAAAAGGCGGTATATGGTTTTTAATCGGGTGTCTGATCACGACGAACAGCAATGCATACTCTGTAATGTGCTCCTATCCTGGTAGCGTGGTTGGTAAGGAGTTCTTGCGGTAGGCCTACCAGTCCTCCAGTATTTGAGAATGGGAACACTTAGCCACTTTCAACAAACTTTAATCACAGTTTCAAATTTTTGCCAAGCTTTCTCTCGCTTACAAGCTTAGCGCCAAATATTTTACACATTAACTCATTTGTAGAGTAATCAGAAATCTGAAGATGTTTTATACATGAGAGTTCGATTCTTTAAAGTATCAGAGGTGGGGTGTTCACTAATATTAGTCTGTGCAACAACTCACTCTTTGATGCCAACAAAACATTTTCAGCTCACTGAGTGACGAAATATATTTCAAAGCTCATTCACATCGAACACAGTCCTCGTAACGCTCAAATCCGTTATCGTACACAAGTATTGTTTCACAAGCAGTCCACACATATGTGTCCCTTGCAGGCACAAAAAAGTCTTTGTTTATCTAGTAACGAAAGCACGTGGTACAGTTCACAGTTTACTCAACAGCAGTCACTGTGTTTCTGTAGTTCACATTGATACAGTGCACACATTAATTGAAATGTTTTATCCATGTCCCCATAAAGCATATCCATTCCAACAGCCATGCCATAACGTCAACAATCATCGTCTTCTCCTCTCCATTCTTCGCCCTTCTATTGTTGCGTTTCACCAGTAGCTGTAGATGTATTTCTATTATTTACAACAATATGGGAAGGCTAGAGTGATACTCACCACATAGAGGAGGCATTGAGTTACAGGTAGGTACAGTGAAAAAGCCTGCTAAAATATTTAACCTTTTAAGCAAAGTTCTATTTTCGAAGTAGAGAACACACACACACATTCACACAAGCACAACTCACTTACAAATGGCCACTGTGTATGGGCAATGCGGCCTGAATGAATGCGACTGTGTCTGATATGTGCAGCAATCTGCTGGATGTGTGGTGTAGGCAACGAGGAAGCATGGGGCGAAGAGGGGGAAGGATAGCAGGTTAGGGGTGGGAGAAGACGCTGTGCTGCCCGAGGGAGTGTGCAAGGACGTGATGGGATCGGGACGCACTGCTAGTAGAGTGTCGTGAGACTGCGAGCGAAGTGACAGCGGAAAGGAGAGGAGAAAAGAATGGGAAAAACGAGTAGGTGTGTTGGCAGGATAGCAGACATATGTAGAACTAGAGTAGGAACAGGGCAGGCGTAGGTAGGAAGAAGGGCAGGGACTAGAGAAGGGTGAGGCCAGGGACGTTATGGGAACGAAGGATTTGTTTTAGGGAGAGTCCTCCCCACTTGTGCACTTCAGGAAAGACGGTGTTAGGTGGTTGGTAGGAAGAATCCAGATGGTGCAGGCTGCGAAGCAGTCGTTAAAGTTAAGCTCAATATTTTGGGTGGCATGTTCAGCAACTGGGTGATCCAGCGGTCTCTCGGCCGAGGTTTGACCTTGGCCACTCATGGAAAAACAGCTTATTAGTTGTCATGCCCTCGTAGAAAGCCGCACAGTGATTGCAGTTTAGTTGGTAGATTACAAAGCTACTTTTGCAGGTGGCCCTGGCTTTGGTGAGGTAGGAGATGCCTGTGACAGGTCTGGAGCAGGTGGTAGTGGGAGGATGTGTGGGACAGGTCTTGCAAGACCTTATAGTGTTTGTTTTGACCTGTATTAGTAAATACAATAAACAAAAAAATTATAAAAGGAGAAGAAATATTCTCTAAGACAAAAAAATGACGCACCACGAAGGAGTTATAGAAATTGGTCAGAAATCTATATTCATACAGGTATCGACGGAAATTACAAAATTGTGAACTTTGGCGGCTGATGGATCAATGTGTGACACTGCAGCCCAGTTTCATCGTGCCGCTGGCAAGGATAGTAAACAGCGGAAATTTCGATACCAGGGCATAAAGTCTTGGCGAATGCGATTCCGTGTACTCAGTTGGACAGTAAGTACATATGGCAGACAAGCGTGTGAACAATATATGCAAATGTCATTATTTGAGAGAGGACATGTATTTTGGCTCATTATTATCATCGACCCAACGGTGAACTGGTGCTTCAGTGGCCACAATGATCACTAATAGGCGGTTCACAGAAAGGGGGCTGAACTCACCACACCTGTTGCACCAGCTACCATTGACCTCTGTACACCAACAAGTCGATCTGCAGTGTTGTCGGGCACATTCGACATGGAATGTCACTGACTGGAGCAGTGATGAGTTCTGCTTCGAACTGGGCACCATGGTAACATGTCTGAAAACGCCCTGTCAGCGGTGGGATACCATCCTGACTGTCACCCACGATAAGGCCCGACAACCAGGAGTGATGGTCTGGAGTGCCATCTCTTTTCACAGCAGGACCCTTTTGGTTGTAATCCGCGGCATTTTTACAGCACAGCAGTATATCGACGGTATTCTACACCCCGTTGCTCTGTCCTTCATGACAAGCCATCCTCGACTTGCATTTGAGCAAGATAATGACCAAAATTCCATTAGAACTACTGATAGCCTTGGGAGAGCCAGCCCTGACAAAACTCTACCATCTGGTGAGCAAGATGTACCAGACAGGTGAAATACCCTCAGACTTCAAGAAGAATATAATAATTCCAATCCCAAAGAAAGCAGGTGTTGACAGATGTGAAAATTACCGATCTATCAGTTTAATAAGTCACGGCTGCAAAATACTAACAAGAATTATTTACAGACGAATGGAAAAACTGGTAGAAGCCGACCTCGGGGAAGATCAGTTTGGATTCCGTAGAAATATTGGACCAAGTGAGGCAGTACTGACCCTCCCACTTATATTAGAAGACAGATTCAGGAAAGGCAAACCTACGTTTCTAGCATTTGTAGACTTAGAGAAAGCTTTTGACATTGTTGACTGCAATACTCTCTTTGAAATTCTGAAGGAGGCAGTGGTGAAATACAGGGAGCGAAAGACTATTTACAGCTTGTACTGAAACCAGA
Organism: Schistocerca americana; assembly: GCF_021461395.2. Taxonomy (NCBI): domain Eukaryota; kingdom Metazoa; phylum Arthropoda; class Insecta; order Orthoptera; family Acrididae; genus Schistocerca; species Schistocerca americana. Next base: position 836,614,255 of record NC_060120.1, on the reverse strand, counting down.
TGGCAGTTATAAGAGTCGAGTGCCATGAAAGGGAAGCATTGGTTGGGAATGGATTGAGACAGGGTTGTAGCCTATCCCCGATGTTATTCAATCTGCGTATTGAGCAAGCAGTAAAGAAAACAAAAGAAAAATTCGGAGTAGGAATTAAAATCCATGGAGAAGAAATAAAAAGTTTGAGGTTCGCCGATGACATTGTAATTCTGTCAGAGAAAGCAAAGGACCTGGAAGAGCAGTTGAACAGAATGGACAATGTCTTGAAAGGGGGATATAAGATGAACATCAACAAAAGCAAAACGAGGATAATGGAATGTAGTCGAAATAAATCGGGTGATGCTGAGGGGATTAGAATAGGAAATGAGACACTTAAAGTAGTAAATGAGCTTTGCTATTTGGGGAGCAAAATAACTGATCATGATCGAAGTAGAGAGGATATAAAATGTAGACTGGCAATGGCAAGGAAAGCGGTTCTGAAGAAAGAGAAATTTGTTAACATCCAGTGCAGATTTAAATATCAGGAAGTCTTTTCTGAAAGTATTTGTATGGAGTGTAGCCCTGTATGGAAGTGAAACATGGAACGATAGTTTAGACAAGACAAGAATAGAAACTTTCGAAATGTGATGCTGCAAAAGAATGCTGAGATTAGACGGGTAAATCATGTAACTAATGAGGAGGTAGTAAATAGAATTAGGGAGAAGAGGAATTTGTGGCACAATTTGACTAGAAGAAGGTATCAGTTGGTAGGACAGGTTCTGAGGCATCAAGGGATCAACAATTTAGTACTGGAGGGCAGCGTGGAGGGTAAAAATCGTAGAGGGAGACCAAGAGATGAATACACTAAGCAGATTCAGGAGGATGTGGGTTGCCGTAGGTACTGGGACATGAGGAAGCTTGCGCGGGATAGAGTAGCATGGAGAGCTTCATCAAACCAGTCTCTCGACTGAAGACCACAACAACATCAACAACAATGCTCAACCACTCATGGCGAGAGTTTCTACTGCTTGTCTGAGTGCTTGGCAAACCCTACCTTGGCCAGCAAGGTCGCCGGATCTGTTCCGCACTGAGAACATTTGGAGCATTATGAGCAGGGCCGCGGTCGGAGTAGCCGAGCGGTTTTAGGCGCTTCAAGTCTGGAACCGCGCGACCGCTACGGTCGCAGGTTCGAATCCTGCCTTGGGCATGGATGTGTGTGATGTCCTTAGGTTAGTTAGGTTTAACTAGCTCTAAGTTCTAGGGACAGATGACCTCAGATGTTATGTCCCATAGTGCTCAGAGCCATTTGAACCATTTGAGCAGGGCCCTCCAACCAGCTAGGGATTTTGAGGATCTAACGTGTCAATTGTACGGAATTTGATGCAATATCCTTAGGGACGACGTCCAACAAAGCTATTAATCAACGCGAAACTGAGTAACTGCTTACATTATGGCAAGAGGTGGACCACTGTGCTATTTACTTGCTCAGTTTCTGAAGCTCTTTCTCTTGAACAAACCAACCAATTTTTCTGAATCTGTAATCATTTGTTTGTCTGCAGACTTACATCATGAAACTTCCTGGCAGATTAAAACTGTGTGCCGGACCGAGACTCGAACTCGGGACCTTTGCCTTTCGCGGGCAAGTGCTCTACCATCTGAGCTACCGAGGCACGACTCACGCCCGGTACTCATAGCTTTACTTCTGCCAGTATCTCGTCTCCTACCTTCCAAACTTTACAGAAGCTCTCCTGCGATCCTTGCAGAACTAGCACTCCTGAAAGAAAGGATACTGTGGAGACATGGCTTAGCCACAGCCTGGGGGATGTTTCCTGAATGAGATTTTCACTCTGCAGCGGAGTGTGCGCTGATATGAAATTTCCTGGCAGATTAAAACTGTGTGCCGGACCGAGACTCGAACTCGGGAACTTTGCCTTTTGCAGGCAAGTGCTCTACCAACTGAGCTACCCAAGCACGACTCACGACCCGTCCTCACAGCTTCAGTTCTGCCAGTACCTCGTCTCCTACCTGGCAGACTTCACAGAAGCTCTTCTGCGAACCTTGCAGAACTAGCACTCCTGGAAAAAAGGATATAGCCGGGGGGATGTTTCCAGAATGAAATTTTTACTCTGCAGCGGAGTGTGCGTTGATATGAAACTTCCTGGCAGATTAAAACTGTGTGCCGGAGACTCTCAGTTCGGCACGCAGTTTTAATCTGCCAGGAAAGTTTATATCAGCGCACACTCCGCTGCAGAGTGAAAATCTCATTCCAGATTTACATCATGTCCATCGACTTCTGCCCTATTCAGATATTTCTTTCGAGGTGCACCTTTTTTATGTTAGAGTGTATTTATATAAGCTCCCTATAGACATATCTGCACACCTCCAAACGAATCACGAGACTCAGAAGCTTCGCCACGCCGCCAGTCGCAGCTGTAAAGTTTTGACGGCAGGTGCGAGAACGGCAGCGTGTCGGCGCGCCTGCGCTGCCCGCCCGAGGCGTCGGGCCGGCTGGCGTTCAGCGCGCGGCTGCAGCGGTGCGCGCCCGCCGTGGAGGTGACGTGCGCCGCGGCGACCTGCCTGCCCGCCAGCAGCGCCGACATGTTCTTCGTGACGCCCGGCACCGCCTGCCGGGACTACCACCGCTGCCGCGCCGGCCTGCGCGCAGACTTCCGCTGCCCCGCCGGCTTCATCTTCCACTGGGCCACGCAGGTACGACACGGCATCAGTACTCACACGGCAAGCATACATCCAATGGGTCACCGACTTTCCTCATCCTTCGGACTGGCCATTAAAATTGATACACCAAGAAGACATGCAGATGATAAACGGCTATTCATTAAACGAATATATTACACTAGAACTGACATCTGATTACATTTTCACGAAATTTGGGAGCTTAGATCCTGAGAATTCAGTACGCAGAACAACCATCTCTGGCCGTAATAACGGCCTTGATACGCCTGGGCATTGAGGCAAGCATAGCTTGGATGGCTACCCATGCAGCTACCCATGCAGCTTCAACACGATACCACAGTTCATCAAGAGTAGTGACTGCCGTATTGTGACGAGCCAGTTGCTCGACCACCATTGACCAGACGTTTTCAATTGGTGAGAGATCTGGAGAATATGCTGGCCAGGGCAGCAGTCGAACATTTTATGTATCCAGAAAGGCCCGTACAGGACCTGGAACATGCGGTCGTGCATTATCCTGCTGAAATGTAGGGTTTCGCAGGGACCGAATGAAGGGTAGAGCCACGGGTCGTAACACATCTGAAATGTAACGTCCACTGTTCAAAGTGCCGTCAATGCGAACAAGAGGCGACCGAGACGTGTAACCAATGGCACCCCATACCATCGCGTCGGGTAATACGCCAGCATGGCGATGACGAATACACACTTCTAGTGTGCGTTCACCGCGATGTCGCCAAACACGGATGCGATCAACATGATGCTGTAAACAGAACCTGGATTCATCCGAAAAAATGACGTTTTGCCATTCGTGCACCCAGGTTCGTCGTCGAGTACACCATCCTAGGCGCTCCTTTCTGTGATGCAGCGTCAAGAGTAACCGCAGCCACAGTCTCCGAGCTGCTGCAAACGCCGTCGAACTGTTCCTGCATATGGTTGTTGTCTCGCAAACTTTCCCATCTATCGCCTCAGAGATCGAGGCGTGGCTGCACGATCCGTTACAGCCATGCGGATAAGGTGCCTGTCATCTCGACTACTAGTGATACGAGGCCGTTGGGATCCAGCACGGCGTTCCGTATTACCATCCTGAACCCTCCGATTCCATTTTCTGCTAACAGTCATTGGATCGCGACCAACGCGAGCAGCAATGTCGCTATACGATAAACCGCAATCGCGATAGGCTACAATCAGACCTTTATCAAAGTCGGAAACGTGATGGTACGCATTTCTCCTCCTTACACGAGGCATCACAACAACGTTTCACCAGGCAACGCCGGTCAACTGCGGTTTGTGTGTGATAAATCGGTTGGAAACCTTCCTCATGTCAGCACGCTGTAGGTATCGCCACCGGCGCCAACCTTGTGCGAATGCTCTGAAAAGCTAATCATTTGCATATCACAGCATCTTCTTCCTGTCGGTTAATTTTCGCGTCTGTAGCACGTCATCTTCGTGGTGTAGCAATTTTAATGCCCAGTAGTGTAGTACCTACTAGACCACTACATCTGCGCGGCACAGCCGAGCGAATGGTAAAGGTCAGAAATGAGCACCTTACACTTGCATTAAACACGCCAGCGAGACCTGTGACGTTATCTACGAATGTGCCGTTCCCGTGTGTCCGTAGAGTGCCCCTCGTACCGTGAGTCTGTTGTCGCCTATATGCGCACTCGACTCGCCCAGAAAGCATAGCGAGTACAGGTGTTCACAAGTATAACCGCAGACTGGCGGCATTCCCGCTACATAAGCATCAGTTTTGAAAGAAATTTCCGCCTTTAAACTGAAAAATTACTACTCATTTATTTCACACAGTCATGTTTTCGGCTTTACAGCCATTCTGGAGTGCAAGTAGAAATATCACAAAATGTCTGACCTGCCTAAGCAGAAGCAAGTGGTTCAGCCGCGCCTACCTATGGGTTATATGCAACCCTCAGCGCCTTCAAAAACCACACAAGAGAGTTAAATATTCTCTCACAAGGGAACCTCCCCATCGCACCCCCCTCACATTTAGTTATAAGATGGCACAGTGGATAGGCCTTGAAAAACTGAACACAGATCAATCGAGAAAACAGGAAGAAGTTGTGTGGAACTATGAAAAAATAAGCAAAATATACAAACTGAATAGCCCATGCTGAAGATATGCAACATCAAGGAAAGTGAGAACTCAGGAGCGCCGTGGTCCCGTGGGTAGCGTGAGCAGCTGCGGAATGGAGGGTCCTGGGTTCAAGTCTTCCCTCGTGTGAAAATTTTACTTTCTTTATTTTCGCAAAGTTATGATCTGTCCGTTCGTTCATTGACGTCTCTGTTCACTGTAATAAGTTTAGTGTCTGTGTTTTGCGGCCGCACCGCAGTACTGTGCGATTAGTAGACGAAAGGACGTGCCTCTCCAAGGGGAACCGAAAACATTTGATCGCAAGGTCATAGGTCAACCGATTCCTCCACAGGAAAACACGTCTGATATATTCTATACGACACTGGCGACGGCATGTGCGTCACATGACAGGAATATGTTGTCGACCCACCTAACTTATACACTTCGCGAATAGGTAAAAAGATTCTTCTACCTTGCCCGATTGAGGTTTTCTTGTGGATGTGATAGTCACTCCATAAAAAGTGATGAAAACATAAGCGTTTGTCATGTAAACCGGAAATAAAAAATTAAAATTTTCACTCGAGGGAAGGTTTGAACCAAGGACCTCTCGCTCCACAGCTGCTCACGCAAACCATGGGACCACGTCGTTCCTCAGTTCACCTTTGCCTTACTGTTGCCTATCTTGGCATGGACTACTCAGTTTGTATTTTTTGCTTATTTTCTCATAGTTCCACACAACTTCTTCCTGTTTTCTCGATCGATCTGTGTTCAGTTTTTCAAGGCCTATCCACTGTGCCAAATTATAACTAAATCTGAGGGGGTGCGATGAGGAGGTTCCCTTGTCAGTCACCAGGAGCAACTTGTCAATCCCAAGAAAAAAAGAACAGGACCTTTAATGTAGTTAAATTTTGTGCTGGGATACGTTTTCGCTGGAGGCCACCGTTTTCGAGTTATTCAAGAAAAACGCGTTGCAAGATCACTTTTGCACATTTTTCTTGAGTGATTTGAAAATTACAGCCTCTAGTGAAAATGTATCCCAGTGCAGAATTTAACTTCATTAAATTTTCTACAAAAAGGTCTTGTTCATTTATCCTGTGACACTAATACGAGGGTTATTCGGGAAGTAAGGAACGAGCGGTCGCGAAATGGAAACCACAGTGAAAATACGATGAAGTTTTGCACAGGTCTGTTGGACAGTGTCTCTAGTATGCCCGTCGATCGCGTTACGTCGTTCGTTTTAGTTCTGAGCACACAGGGGGCACATAAAGATACCTAGAACAATAGTGTCTCCAACCAAGCACGAGGGCCAGGTGAGAAATTTCGCCTGAAGCTATGCAGCCAACATTACATAACCCTCGTACGCTTTCATCTTCAAGATAATTCTCAGCCGCATTCTACAGGGGAAATGAAGATGCTCCTCCATCGTTTTCAGTTGGAAATGTTTGATTAGCCACAATACATCCCGTAATTGTCTCCCTCTGAGTTTCATCTCTGCTCATATGAACCGCTGGCTATAAAGACAACATTTTGGCACACACAACGAGCTGTAGGCCAGTGTAGAGAATTGTCGGAAAGCACTGGCGGCTGTCTTCTATAACGAGGGTATTGGAAAGTTGGTACAACGCTACGACAAACGTCTAACTCAGATCGGCGAATATGGAGATAAGTAGCTGAAAGTTGTAGCTAACTGTTGCAAATAGAACAGTTTTTATTTTCACTGTGGTTTCCATTTCGCAACCTATCGTTTCTTACTTTCCGAATTGCCCTTTCAGTTTGTGTGTAGCAAGCGACAGAATATTAAAATCTTGTGTTGGGTTTTTTGAAGGCATTGCGGATTGCATAAAACTCATAGGGAGGGGAGCTGAATCACCCACCAATATAACGACTCATCAGTTAGCAGTGAATATCGTTCTATTTATACATACATTTATATAGATAAAAATGTTTCGAAGGCTGCTCTTAATTTATTTAAATATGTAATATCTATTCAGAGAACGTCTAACAGTGACACTTTCGGGGCGTTACCGAGTGTGTAACGACAGTATCAGAAAACATGACATGAGGACGAGGCTCAAATGATTAATTATTAAAATAAATTACAGAAATGAATGATGAGCTACACAACTCGCTGTTAGCCCATAAACGCTACTTGTCATGACCAAATGAATTCAGAAATAGCGCGCTTTCTTGTCGCAGGGTCATAGCAGTGACTTGTTTACATTGGACGAAATTTGTATGTTTTTCATCTGAAGCGTGAACTATAACGTGAAACTTATTCCATATATCACTCCTCATCTAATGAAACACATTTCCAATTGTGTACTTTGCATCAATTAATTTTCGTCTCACAAAACACAGCTTTGTGAAAGGCCATCTGATCTCGACAATTATTCATTTCGCCTTGTCAGTGCTACTTTACAGTAGCAAGATCGCGTACTCATCTTCTGTACTAAAAGTAAGTCACGACTAGCCTGACACTCCTGCACTCTTCAGTGAAGCTTTGCGCAACTCGTTGGTGAAACTGAACACTTTCGACGTGTTCCAACTTTGGCGACACTTAAGAAAAACACAAGCAAGTGTAATTCTAGCTGTGGCAATGCTCTCGTCTACAAGACTAAAATCCCATCGTTCAAGTTGGCTAACTCTTTGTTAAGGAATATTGTTGATAGGAGGGAAGGCTATAGAAATTCAAGAAGCTGCATTCTTTATGCAATATTCATCTATTTAAAACATCGCAGCAGTGCTCCCCACTCACATACGTTAGAATTTTGAAATATTGCCACTGTTCAGATCTACCTTCAAGAGAGTAGTTTCTTAGTGAGGCCTGCTTTGAATAATTATTGCTGTTAATGTTAATAATTTTGGTGTTAATGAAAAACCTTCATCATCAACTAAAACCGCATCTTGCAGCATGCCGAATGTTCTCGATTGTAATGCACGCAATATGATATGTAATTTCAGTTCTGGTAACAATGCTTCATGCGTTACAGTACCTTTACTCCTTATCGCATAACTAACTTATTTAGAAGAAGCGTGAACAGTTCTGGTGACATTCCAAGATAATTAAAATAACTTCTTGGGTCTTCCGTTATAAATTTCAACATGGGTGCTGAGCAACCGAGCTGACGTCTTTTCTCCATCCAGTCACGAATCGAAACACGTTTCTTATTTTTTTCTTATGCATCGATTCCACGCAACAAGCTTTAACTCCATCACAACTCGTGCGACGTGCCGCTGCCAAACTTTCATTTCAGACACGACTCAGGGACCCACAAAACGACGAAACTTAAGTGTATACTGGTGTCACCATGTCTACAGTCATATATAAAACCACTTGCGTGCAGCTCATTCCACGCAACGAGTGGCGCAACCTAATGTCGTCGTGTAAACTAGGCTTAAGAGAGAACGAGTCGACGGTTATGAAGCGACCGCAGCGCCACAGTTCTCGAACTCGTCATACTTGCGGAACTACAGCGGGAACGAAGCGAGCCCTATAGCACTGACGTAAGAGAGGCACCTTGATTTGTGAAGTATGCAACCCACAACATTAGACTCGTACTCGCTACGTTTCTGATCTCAAGTTAACGGCACTCGTTCCCCACCACTCGCTATCCACGACGTACGCCTTTCAGCAGGCGAGCACTTCCTTGTGCGACCAAACGGGGGCTTCCTCATTCCAAGCGACCAAGGAAACATGGTGGTTAGCTGTGTCACAACACAGCGCGAGGCCTAGAAAAGAACACCGAGCACATACACAATGCTACTTTGTGGCCTATGCGCATCCATACCTAATCTTCATGGCTCTGAGAGCCACACAAGCGGCTGTGTCATGAAATGAGATAGTATCAGTCATTGTCGGAAACTTCCACCAAGCTGTCCGAACTGTATTCGCCCTGAAACTTCCTGGCAGATTAAAACTGTATGCCGGACCGAGACTCGTACTCGGGACCTTTGCCTTTCACGGGCAAGTGCTCTACCATCTGAGCTACCCAAGTACGACTCATGCCCCGTCCTCACCGCTTTACTTCTTCAGTACCTCGTCTCCTACCTTCCAAACTTTACAGAAGCTCTCCTGCAAACCTTACAGAACTAGCACATCTGAAAGAAAAGATATTGCGGAGACATGACTTAGCCACAGCATCAAAAACTGTGGTAAAAATTGAGATAATTAACTACAAAATTTGATTTTTTTTAAACATAAAGTTTAAAACGTAACAGCTCATTCATTTTTTCATAAATTAAATAGATTCTAGAGTTTCAGACACCTGTAAGTGTGGTTTTTATGCTGTGTAAAATTCATCGAACAGTCTCTCTTACTTATGAAGAAAAGTGTACCTATAGCAACAAATGCAGCCAATAGTAAGTGAAAAAATGATGAAATTTCACATGTAAAAAAATTATTTTGTAATGTTTTTGAACTTCGCTACTACGAGTGTGAATCCTGAATCCTTCCTGGTCATGCTCACAAAGTTTTATGAATTTACTTGTAAAAGTATAGATAGTGGAAATTAAAATGTCCTGTGGTGCCTCTCCTGGTCCAAGTCGGCCCGTTTGACGTCCTATCCCCCTTAAGAGTCAGAATTTGGTGGCAATATACGTGAATCCGTGTTCTATTTTTCTACATAGTCTCCATCACGCTATATGGCCGTAAGCCAACGTTGTGGAAGAGCATGTATTCCCTGCTGGTAAGAGCACTTGTCGTGTAGGCGTAGCCATGTTTTCACTGCATGACTGACACTCTTGTTATCTTCAAAATGTGTTTCCCGTAGAGACTCTTTAAGCAGCCCAAAGAGATGGAAGTCCGAGAGTGCCAGGTCTGCATTGTAGGGTGCATGAAGCAGTGATGTCCAACCCAATTTGGCGATGTGTTCCTTGGTTCTCAGACTTCTGTGTGGGCGTGCATTACCGTGTTGGATCAAGATTTCTACTGGATTCTTGTCCGATCGAATACGTCGGAAACGGTTCTTGAATTTATTTAGAGTCTTCACGTATGTCTCTGAATTGATGGTTGACACTCTTGGCATCACATCCACAAGAATGATGCCATCACAATACCAGAAGACTGTCACGATGACTTTTCCGGCAGAGGGAGTTGTCTTGAATTTCTTCTTTTGTGATGAATGAGGATGATGCCACTCCACGGACTGTCATTTTTGTTTCCGTCGCAAAGTGGTGCATCCAGCTTTTGTCCCCCGTAACGATCCATGGCAGAAAGGCCTCTCCGTCCGCCTCAAAACTGTCCAACAATTCAGATTAAATGGCCTTTCTTTGAACCTTGTGGTCCGCTGTGAGCATTCGTGGAAACCATCGCGAGCACCTCTTTGAATATCCGAGAGTCTCGATCATTGCAGACGCACTTCCAATGCTAACAGACAACTGTAGAGCCAATTGTCGAATTGTGATGCGCCGGTCAGCACGAATAATGACATTCGCACGATTCAGCGTGTCTGGAGCAGTGGAATGACCCGAGTGAATGTCCCGAGTTCTGTTTCTGCATTTCATGAGGCTGTAACTTCCTTTACCCATCGCCCAACTGTACTCCTATCAACTGGAGCATCGTCATACACTACACACAAACGTTTATCGATGTTCATCACGGTTACTTTTTCTGCACATAAAAATTCAGTAACAGCACGTTGCTTGTAACGTGAGTTGTATGTAGGCGCCATTTTGACGCTGTACTACGGCTCTGCCATCTGCCAGAACGATTCGAAACTTCGCGGTGCAAAGAACAAATATCAAACGTGAAGCACCAACAAGGACGTTTGTCTGTGTACGAGGGTGAGTCAAATGAAAACCTTAAATATTTTTTTAAATATTATTTATTGTGCAGAAGTGGTACAAAGGTGTATTATTTTTCAACATAATCTCCCCTACGCTCAATGCAAGTCCTCCAGCGCTTACAAAGTGCATAAATTCCTTTAGAAAAAAATTCTTTTGGTAGTCCGTGCAGCCATTCATGCACCGCGTGGCGTACCTCTTCATCAGAACGGAACTTCTTTCCTCCCACTGCGTCTTTGAGTGGTCCAAACATATGTAAATCACTTGGGGAGAGGTCTGGTGAGTATGGTGGATGAGGAAGACACTCAAAATGCAGGTCTGTGATAGTTGGAACGGGCAGTGTGGGGCCTTGCATTGTCATGTGGCAAAAGGACACCTGCTGACAGCAATCCACGTCGCATTGATTTGATTGTAAGCCGCAGATGATTTTTTAGGAGATCTTTAAATGATGCACTGGTGACAGTGGTCCCTCTAGGCATGTAATGCTCCAAAATGCCGCCTTTTTCGTCCCAAAAGAGTCATCATAACCTTCCCTGCTGATGGTTCTGTGCGAAACTTTTTTAGTTTTGGTGATGAGAAATGGCGCTGTTCCTTGGTCGCTCTCTTCGTTTCCGGTTGGTGGAATGAATCCAGGTTTCGTTCCCAGTAACGATTCTTAAAAGGAAGCCGTCACCTTCTCGTTCAAAGCGCCGAAGAAGTTCTTCACAAGCTTCAACACGTAGTTCTCTCATTTCAGGAGTCAGCTGCCGTGACACCCATCTTCCAGACACTTTGTGAAACTGGAGAACATCATGCACAATGCGGTGTGCTGACCCATGACTAATCTGTAAACATGCTGCAATGTCATTCAGTGTCACTCGGCGGTTTTCCTTCACTACGGCTTCAACTGCTGCAACGTTCTGCAGAGTCACAACTCGTTGTGCCTGACCTGGACGAGGAGCATCTTCCACTAAAGTCACACCATTTGCGAACTTCCTACTCCATTCGTAGACTTGCTGCTGTGACAAACATGGATCACCGTACTGAACCTTCATTCGTCGATGAATTTCAATAGGTTTCACATCTTCACTACGGAAAAACCGAATAACAGAACGCTGTTCTTCCCTGGTGCACGTCGCAAGTGGGGCGGCCATCTTTATACTGATACTGCGACGGTATGCGTGCATCTGCACTATGCTGCCACCCACAGGCCATTCTGAACGCTGTCTGTAGCACGCTTAACAACTTACAGGATAACGGCGCGAAATTTCGATTTGTTATTACACATTTAAGGTTTTCATTTACATCTACGTCTACATCTACATTTATACTCCGCAAGCCATCCAACGGTGTGTGGCGGAGGGCACTTTACGTACCACTGTCATTACCTCCCTTTCCTGTTCCAGTCGCGTATGGTTCGCGGGAAGAACGACTGCCGGAAAGCTTCCGTGCGCGCTCGAATCTCTCTAATTTTACATTCGTGATCTCCTCGGGAGGTATAAGTAGAGGGAAGCAATATATTCGATACCTCATCCAGAAACGCACCCTCTCGAAACCTGGGCAACAAGCTACACCGTGATTCAGAGAGCCTCTCTTGCAGAGTCTGCCACTTGAGTTTGCTGAACATCTCCGTAACGCTATCACGCTTACCAAATAACCCTGTGACGAAACGCGCCGCTCTTCTTTGGGTCTTCTCTATCTCCTCTGTCAACCCGACCTGGTACGGATCCCACACTGATGAGCAATACTCAAGTATAGGTCGGACGAGTCTTTTGTAAGCCACCTCCTTTGTTGATGGACTACATTTTCTAAGGACTCTCCCAATGAATCTCAACCTGGTACCCACCTTACCAACAATTAATTTTATATGATCATTCCACTTCAAATCGTTCCGCACGCATACTCCCAGATATTTTACAGAAGTAGCTGCCACCAGTGTTTGTTCCGCTATCATATAATCATACAATAAAGGATCTTTCTTTCTATGTATTCGCAATACATTACATTTGTCTATGTGAAGGGTCAGTTGCCACTCCCTGCACCAAATGCCTATCCGCAGCAGATCTTCCTGCATTTCGCTGCAATTTTCTAATGCTGCAACTTCTCTGTATACTACAGCATCATTCGCGAAAAGCCGCATGGAACTTCCGGCCCTATTACCTAATCACCCTCGTATATTAAAAAAAAGTGGGGCATTACTTATTAAACGACCCTCAAGCTTGCAGTTACATCTACGGTACCTGTTATTCCCCAAATGAGGTCGCTGTATCTCCCGAGGAAATCGGTGACCTTTGTGTCAGATTACATTACAAAAATCAGTGTCTTTGTATTTTATTAAAACCATTACCGGTTTCGGCTTCGCAAATGTCGCCAGTTCTAGAAGTTTATCAGCAATACGTAGGCCTGTAGTAAGTACCTTGGTACTGACTACGTGCCTACGTGTCGATACTAAACTTTTAGACGTACTTAGTGTTAAATGGTTCAAATGGCTCTGAGCACTATGGGACTTAACATCGGAGATCATCAGTCCCATAGAACTTAGAACTGCTTAAACCTAACTGACCTAAGAACATCACACACATCCATGACCGAGGCAGGATTCGAACCTGCGACCGTAGCGGTTGCACGGTTCCAGACTGAAGCGCCTAGAACCACAGCGGCTGGCAATTATGGTCACAAAGCCGAAACCGGTAATCAGTTTTTGTCACGTATCTTTTATTGTTACATCTGTGAGTGTTTGTTTGGCCGTGTGTGGCAGGTGTGCGTGCCAGCGGGTGAGTCTGCGGAGTCCGGCTGCCCCGAGCCGGTGTGCGTGGGCCGCGTGAATGGCCGCTACGCAGACACGGCGCACGGCTGCGCGCGCTGGTTCGGCTGCGAGGGCGGCGCGCTGCGGCAGGTGGCGCCCTGCCCGCCGGGACAGCTGTTCCACGCCGGGCGCTGCCGGCCCGCGCACCAGGTGAGCCCACCGACCACTGCCCGCTCACTGCTGGGGGGCGACACATGTCAATGGTCCTGAGCAGACTTTCCACCTCGTATACAACGTGCCTTGGCCTCGTGCGACGGATAGTTGCGGGTGCACCACGGGCATCCGCAAAGTGACGGAAAGCAGTGGAAGGGGGTGGGGGGAGGAGAGAGCAAGAAGAGACATTTGCCCTCTCCCAGACTCTGGATGAAGACTTATTACACTACATCTGCTTCACATTTAAGTGCTTGGCGGAGGGTTCATCGAACCACAATCATACTATCCCTCTACCATTCCACTCCCGAACAGCGCGCGGGAAAAACGAACACCTAAACCTTTCTGTTCGAGCTCTGATTTCTCTTATTTTATTTTGGTGATCATTCCTACCTATGTAGGTTGGGCTCAACGAAATAATTTCGCATTCGGAACAGAAAGTTGGTGACTTAAATTTCGTAAATAGATCTCGCCGCGACGAAAAACGTCTTTGCTTTAATGACTTCCATCCCAACTCGTGTATCAGATCTGCCACACTCTCTCCCCTATTACGTGATAATACAAAACGAACTGCCCTTTTTTGCGCCCTTTCGATGTCCTCCGTCAATCCCACCTGGTAAGGATCCCACACCGCGCAGCAATATTCTAACAGAGGACGAACGAGTGTAGTGTAAGCTGTCTCTTTAGTGGACTTGTTGCATCTTCTAAGTGTCCTGCCAATGAAACGCAACCTTTGGCTCGCCTTCCCCACAGTATTATCCATGTGGTCTTTCCTACTGAAGTTGTTCGTAATTTTAACACCCAGGTACTTAGTTGAATTGACAGCCTTGAGAATTGTACTATTTATCGAGTAATCGAATTCCAACGTGTTTCTTTTGGAACTCATGTGGATCACCTCACACTTTTCGTTATTTAGCGTCAACTGCCACCTGCCACACCATACAGCAATCTTTTCTAAATCGCTTAGCAACTGACACTGGTCTTCGGATGACCTTACTAGACGGTAAATTACAGCATCATCTGCGAAAAACCTAAGAGAACTGCTCAGATTGTCACCCAGGTCATTTACATAGATCAGGAACAGCAGAGGTCCCAGGACGCTTCCCTGGGGAACACCTGATATCACTTCAGTTTTACTCGATGATTTGCCGTCTACTACTACGAACTGGGATCTTCCCGACAGAAAATCACAAATCCAGTCGCACAACTGAGACGATACCCCATAGGCCCGCAGCTTGATTAGAAGTCGCTTGTGAGGAACGGTGTCAAAAGCTTTCCGGAAATCCAGAAATACGGAATCAACCTGAGATCACCTGTCGATAGCGGCCATTACTTCGTGCGAATGAAGAGCTAGCTGCGTTGCACAAGAACGAGGCTTTCTGAAACCAAGATGACTACGTATCAATAGATCGTTCCCTTCGTGGTGATTCACAATGTTTGAACACAGTATATGCTCCAAAACCCTACTGCAAACCGACGTCAATGATATAGGTCTGTAGTTCCTTCTTAAACACTGGTGCGACCTGCGCAATTTTCCAATCTGTAGGTACAGATCTATCGGTGAGCGAGCGGTTGTATATGATTGCTAAGTAGGGAGCTATTGTTTCAGGGTAATCTGAAAGGAACCTAATCGGTATACAATCTGGACCTGAAGACTTGCCCATATCAAGCGATTTGAGATGCTTCGCAACCCCTAAGGTATCTACTTCTAAGAAACTCATGCTAGCAGCTGTTCGTGTTTCAAATTCGTCTTCCCTGGTGAAGGAATGTCGGAAAACTGCGTTCAATAACTCCGCTTTAGCGGCACAGTCGTCGGTAACAGTACCATCGGCACTGCGCAGCGAAGGTATTGACTGCGTCTTGCCGCTTGCGTGCTTTACATACGACCAGAATACAGAATTGTCTCGAAATTCTAGCGTTCATTCTCCGTGACTCTACTAAACAGCACATTTGACATTACCTACAGAGACGGAAAAGATTGCAGCTTTAGTCACCTGCATGGCTAGAGCTTTGTTAGTTGTGATTCTGTTCACGCAAAATCACGCCGAGTCCTTGGTGCGGCTGTGGTTTCGGCGCTGATCTGCAGCCAGGATGAATACCAACCTTTGCAGAACTGTGCCGAAATTATATCTTCAGTCTTTTTCTGTCGCTTCCTCGTTCAGCCCACAACTGCAGAAAGGAGACTGTCTCTCGCTCTTGCACATGGATTATATCTCCGACTCACAACACGTAAACATGACAGCACTATACGTTCCGGTGATCCATCCATATATATGGTGTAAATTATAAGTTGACGAACCAGAATAACTCGAGAAACAAGCTTCACACGAAAAAATGTGTAGAATCCAAAGTTGATTTTTTTTAGGGGGACATCTCCTGGTGCTAAAATTAGCCCGCCACCCCAGCCCCCGGCTAGGGTGGCGGACTAATTTTAGCAGCACCAAATGTCCACCTCGAAAATAATCAACTTTGGATTCTACACATTTTTTCGTGTGAAGCTTATTTCTCGAGTTATTCTGGTTTGTCAACTTAAAATTTACACCCTTTATAAAATTATTGACATTTAAAAAATTATAAAATTCTCGACCACTTCTGCTGGTGGTAAAGCTTCTGAAACGGTAAAATGTTGCATAGAAAATTTTTACTTGCTTAATGATGAATTTGCATTCCGCCATTCAGCATCAGATTCCCGTCAGCCCGACGAGATCGTTGACCGACGGTGTTATTTAGAGGCCAGTGACCGACCTCAAAATTACGCAGTTTGCGTAATTACATTGCCCGTATACCGATAGAAAAGATCGGTAAACGAGATCTCAGGATACTGAAATAAAAGTTTCATAAAGTAAATGCCGATTGAACACTAGTAGCGTTCGCCTGTGCCCTTCAAACAATTCGTCGGCAACTCTCATTCGCTGCACCCTGAAAAAGTTCTAAAATGCAACATAGTAAATTGAGATGTGGCACTAATGGAACAGGAAAGTACGTTCTTTTATTCAAACACAGCTGTTATCATTAAATTAACGTACTTATTAACCAAAAGTTACATCTACGAGAGCGACACTTACATTTTAAGAGACAGTAATCCAAAACAAACAAGAGAGAGAGAAGGGTCACAGCTCATGTTTTTATACAGTCAAAACAAAATACGGCGACTGCCTTCAACTCGTTTTACAGAACGTCTGCCCGCATCTCGTGGTCGTGCGGTAGCGTTCTCGCTTCCCACGCCCGGGTTCCCGGGTTCGATTCCCGGCGGGGTCAGGTATTTTCTCTGCCTCGTGATGGCTGGGTGTTGTGTGCTGTCCTTAGGTTAGTTAGGTTTAAGTAGTTCTAAGTCCTAGGGGACTGATGACCATAGCTGTTAAGTCCCATAGTGCTCAGAACCATTTTGAACAGAACGTCTTTTGTCAATTTTCGCTATATAAACATTTCTCTGCGACATTCTTTACATGAATAGTATAAAAATATTTTTATATTAATTTATGACCTTTTCTCCTTTCTGTACAGATTTATTTACACAGAGAAACTTTATTCTTAATGTCTTTTAGCATTAATTAAACGATTCGGGCATATTTTTATTAATTATTCAAAAAGCAACATTTCACCTAGTTTCCATAAGGACGGCCCCTCCCTCTAATGTGCCACGGAATCAGAAAAGTAGTTCACCATTTATCTGTGGGAAAAGAAAACAGCCGGCCGAAGTGGCCGTGCGGTTAAAGGCGCTGCAGTCTGGAACCGCAACACCGCTACGGTCGCAGGTTCGAATCCTGCCTCGGGCATGGATGTTTGTGATGTCCTTAGGTTAGGTAGGTTTATCTAGTTCTAAGTTCTAGGGGACTAATGACCTCAGCAGTTGAGTCCCATAGTGCTCAGAGCCATTTGAACCATTTTTGAAAAGAAAACCCATGAAATTTGGTGATTCTGAATTCAGTTTTAAACGACTGAGCTATTTCAGTAAAATTCAGAAGAAAAAAGTCATGCTATATTGCAGGTCTTTATACGGAGTGATTCAGCTGCCCCTGTTGATAGTTTTATACAACCTGCAACTCCTTTAAAAACCAAGTCCGAGATTTTCGTATTCTCTCGCTCACTACGCACGAACTGTTAACCTTACAGTTTTTGCAGAAAATTAATGTAGCTAAATTTTGTGCTGGAATACATATTCGTTGGAAGCCATGGTTTTCGAATTATTAAAGAAAAACGCGTTTGAAAATAATTTTTGTACGTTTGGCCTGAATAAATAGAAAACTACGGCCTCTAACGAAAACATATCCCAGCACAAAATTTAACTGCATTAAATTTCCTACGAAAAGATCCTACTCAGTTTTTCTGTAAGACTAATAGTTTGCATGTAGTGAACGAGAGAATCTGAAAATCTTGTGCATGATACTTAAAGGTGCTGCGAGATGCGTAAAACCCATGAGTAGGGGCAGCTGACTCACCCTGTATCTTACTTAATACCAAACACATCAGTCGAAAACAGGTACAACCTTTTTCTGCGCTAGAAGAGAAAAGTGCGATATGTCAAAGTGGAAGTAATGTGCTCGCCAGGACTGGGACCTTGCCATATCCTGTGGGTGCAAGAAAGTGCCACATGCAGCCACGGAGCTTCGAATTCTGCTTTCCTCTTAGCATGGCTGTACAAGAATGTTTGAAACTGCAGAGACGAGGATTACCTTGATGCAGTCCCAGGCTGTTAAAGGTTGATTCTACTAGGGATCTGAGGATGATTTTGAGATCTTTCCCACATTCATCTAGTCGTATGGGGTACATTTTACCTAATCAACACAGAAAAATGTAGCTTTCAAAAAGCATTTTCTTCTACGTTATTCCAATCGACACTAAAAAATACAAATCATGAAATTAATGCAAGAAAACTACTTACGTGATATGTGGTAAGGTCTTATGGGACCAAACTACGTAGATTATCGGTCCACTGACGTGAATAGATGTGAAGTTTTATAAGCAAAGAGCTATACGTGGCATCAAAGTTAAATAAGACTTTTAAAAAGTTGATTCCCTGTTTCTCCACTTCGAGGGGTTTTAATGCGGCGTTTTTGTTGATATTCAACGGGTTTTTTCCATTCATTGACTTTTTTTTCTATTTCAGACTTTTAACTTTCAGTTTCTGTCTAAAATTATGGAAGCATGAATAAATTCATGAATTTCATCATACGGGAATGTAATTTCAGATCGGTGGATCAAAAAGCTTCATCCATACACACATTAACAACATAAAAAGATTTATTTGGCATGTACTATTGAAACATGGTTACCATTTAAGTACCGAAATAATCTACCTTACAACTACTAAGTGGGTAACTACCAATTTTTTGAGACGCCAATACTATTCTCCACGGAATTGACAAACAGGACTTTGATGTGAATATGGTTTGGTTTAGCGACGAAGCCCACTTTCATTTGGATAGGTTCGTCAATAAACAAAACTGGTGCATTTGGGGGTTTGAGAAACCGCATTTCGCGCTCGAGAAGTCTCTTCACCGTCAATGGGGGACAGTGTGGTGTGGAGTTTCCAGTCACGGAATAATCGGTGCGATAGATATTCCGTGACGGCACGGTGACTACTGAACGGTACGTGTTTTGGAAGATGATTCATCCCCATTATCCAAAGTGGCCCTTCACCGTCAATGGGGGACAGTGTGGTGTGGAGTTTCCAATCACGGAATAATCGGTGCGATAGATATTCCGTGACGGCACGGTGACTACTGAACGGTACGTGTTTTGGAAGATGATTCATCCCCATTATCCAAAGTGGCCCTGATTTCGGCAAGATGGGGTTCATGCAAAAAGAGCTCGACTCCATCGAAGCAGGAGAGTCATGTCCTGGAGGAGCACTTTGGGGACCGCATTCTGGCTCTGAGGCACCCAGAGGCCACTGGCATGAGCCTCAATTGGCCGCCATATTCTCCGGATCTGAACACATACTTGTTTTTGTGGGACTATATTAAAGACAAAACACCCATTCAGGAGGCTATCTACAGCATCGAGGTTCCGACACTTCAGCGGGTCATGCAGAATTTCGCCATTCGTCTGCGCCACATCATAGCCAATGATGGCAGGCATATCGAGCAAGGTATAACCTAAATCCCAATATCTGTAGTGACATTTTGAAGAAAGTGCGTGTACTAGTTTGTAACCAGTTTACGTCTATTCATATAATTCAATGATTGTCACCCTCTACATCTGTGCTGTTGCCTGGTCGCTGAAAGGACTTCTACCATTTGACGCATGTGCATTGTGTGTATGGGACACTTTAGCACCAATTCGAGTTCTGGAACCCGTAAACGTTGCTACGGTGATAGTGCCACAAACTGAAGATCACGCTACGTGCTATACTTTCTAAGTGATAAAAAACAGTACTTGTCGGCTGCTCATCATTTGTTGCGGACCTTTGGGTACTGATTCAGTTCGCACTAACGGGACAGTGTAAGGTGTGCTATTTTTAATCTGAAACGTATGTAAAAGGATGGCCTCTTCCTCAAACCGCAGGAATGTCGTAGGTAGGGGTGCTAAGATATCGGTATGTTGCGAAAAGTGGCAACGGACCCTATACTAAGTGTGACCCTACATTAAGTGTGATATTGTCCAGATGATGACTAAAAGGAATCCGTTAAATTTCGGTTACATGACAAATCATACAAATCTAGAGGCTCTCAATTCAACTAAATAACTAAGGATTACAATCAAGAACAACTTAAATTGAAACGATCACATCGATAAAGTGGTGAGAAAGGCGACCTAAAGTCCGTTTTATTGGTAGAACACTTAGAAAATGCAGTAGGTCTATTAACGAGACTGCTTACACTACACTTTTCCGTCCTCTTCTGCAGTATTGCTGCGCAGTACGGAATTCTTGCCACATAGGATTGACGGAGAACATCGGAAAAGTTCCCAGTAAGATCTTTCTCCATGACTTGGTAAATATGAGGAAATCCAGGCAGAGAAAAGATATTCTGTCGATCTCGGTAAAGCAAAACCACACCATTACGTGAGCGGCGGATTGACTGACGATTTTAACCAACGTGGTTGGGTGTGTCAGCGATCTTATTTGTGATAAATATGTTTGAAGAAACAGTCACGATCGCAAAATAACATTTACTTAAAATGACCGGTTTGACACATACAGTAGGGTATCTTCATATCGACTGCACCATTTTCTGGAGCTGGCGACGCGCTGAGCAACCGCGTGTTGTCAAGATAATAACAGCTGCTCAGCGCCTCGCCAGCTTCAGAAAATGGTGCAATCAATCGGAAGGTGGCCTACTGTATGTGCCGAAACCGCTCATTTTAAATAAATGATGCACTGAAGCGCCAAATAAACTGGTATAAGCATGCGTATTCAAATACAGAGATGCGTAAACAGGCAGAATACGGCGCTGCGGTCCGTAACTCCTATATAATACAAGTGTCTGGCGCAGTTGTTAGATCGGTTACTGCTGCCACAATGGCATATTATCAAGATTTAAGTGAGTTTGAACATAGTGCTATAGTCGGCGCACGAGCGATGAGACACAGCATCTCCGAGGTAGCCATCAAGTGGGGATTTTCCCGTACGACTATTTCTCGAGTGTACCGTGAATATCAGGAATTCGGTAAAACATCAAATCTCCGACGTCACTGCCGCCGGAAACAGATCTTGCAAGAACGGGACCAACGACGATTGAAGAGAATAGTTCAACGTGATAGAAGTGCAACTCTTACGCAAATTGCTGCAGATTTCAATGCTGGACCATCAACAAGTGTCAGCTTGCAAACCATTCAACGAAACATCATCTATATGGGCTTTCGTAGCCGAAGGCCCACTCGTGTACCCTTGATGACTGCACGACACGAAGCTTTACGCCTCGCTTGGGCCCGTCAACACCGACAATGGACTGTTGATGATTGGAAACTTGTTGCCTGGTCGGACGAGTTCCGTTTCAAATTGCATCGAGTGGATGGAAGTGTACGGGTATGGAGACAACCTCATGAATCCATGGACCGTGCATGACAGCAGGGGAGTGTTCAAGCTGGTGGAGGCTCTGGAATGGGGTGGAGCGTGTGCAGTTGGAGTGATATGGGACCCTGATACGTCTAGGTACGACTCTGACAGGTGACACGTACGTATGCATCCAGTCTGATCACCTGCATCCATTCATGTCCATTGTGCATTCCGACAGACTTGGACAATTCCAGCAAGACAATGCGACACTCCTCACGTCCAATATGGCTTCAGAGTGGCTTCAGGAACACTCTTCTGCTGGCCACCCAGCTCCGCAGACATGGAAATGATTGAGTATATTTGGGATGCCTTGCAACGTGTTGTTCAGAAGAGATCCCCACCCCTCGTACTCTTACGAATTTATGGACAGCTCTGCAGGATTCATGGTGTCAATTCCCTCCGGCACTGTTTCAGACATTAGTCGAGTCTGTGCCACGTCGTGTTTCGGCACTTCTGCGTGCTCGCGGGGCCCCTCCACGATATTAGGTTGGTGTATCAGTTTCTTTGGCTCTTCAGTACAGTTTGCGATCGTTACTGTTTCTTCATATACGAGGGTCACTCCAAAAGAAATGCACACTATTTTTCTAAAAAAAATCCATCTTTTATTCTACATGTTTGAAAGTTTTACAGTGTGTAGATACATCCTTTAGGAACAATATTTTTATTTCTTCACATAATTTCCATCTCTCTCAACTGCCTTACGCCATCTTGGAACCAGCGCCTGTATACCCGCACGGTAAAATTCTGGACCAACCTGTTGGAGCCACTGTTTGGCAGCGTGCACAAGGGAGTCATCACCTTCAAACCTTGTTCCACGAAGAGAGTCTTTCAGTTTCCCAAAGAGATGATAGTCACATGGAGCCAGGTCAGGACTGTAAGGCGGGTGTTTGAGTGTTGTCCAGCCGAGTTTTGTGATCGCTTCCATGGTTTTATGACTGACATGTGGCCGTGCGTTGTCGTGCAACAGCAAAACATCCTGCTTTGCCGATGTGGTCGAACACGACTCAGTCGAGCTTGAAGTTTCTTCAGTGTCGTCACATATGCATCAGAATTTATGGTGGTTCCATTTGGCATGATGTCCACAAGCAAGAGTCCTTCGGAATCGAAAAATTCCGTAGCCATAACTTCTGCAGCAGAAGGTACGCTTTTGAATTTTTTTTCTTGGGTGAATTTGCACGATGCCACTCCATTGATTGCTCTTCGTTTCTGGTGAAAAATTATAGAGCCATGTTTCATCACCTGTCACTATTCTTTCAAGAAATTCGTCTATACCATCCTCGTACTGTTCCAAAAGTTCGTTGCATACCGTTTTTCTTGTTTCTTTGTGAGCCACTGTCAACACCCTGGGAACCCACCTGGCCCAAACCTTTTTTAACGCCAATACTTTCAGTATTCTGCAGACACTTCCATCCAATATCCCAACGTAGCGTGACAATTCGTTCACTGTGATGCGTCTGTCAGCAGTCACCAATTAGTTAACTCTCTGCACATTGTCTGGAGTGTGTGCTGCGAGGACAGTCCTCAATATTGCCGTACCCGCTTTTATCACGTAACCTGCTTGCCCACCGACTAACTGTACTGCGATCGACAGCAGCATCTCCATACACCTTTTTCAACCTCTTATGGATGTTTCCCACTGTCTCGTTTTCACAGCACAGGAATTCTATGACAGCTTCTGACGAACGTCAAGTGTAGCAGCCACCTTGAAGTAATGCTGTGACGGCGCCACTCACGGGAACAGGTTGAACCAAGTTTGAAAAAAAGCGGGAAGGATGTATCTACACACTGTAAAACTTTCAAAAAAATGGCCCTGAGGACTACGGGACACAACATCTGAGGTCATCAGTCCCCTAGAACTTAGAACAACTTAAACCTAACTAACCTAAGGACATCATACATATCCATGCCCGAGGCAGGATTCGAACCTGCGACCGTAGCGGTCGCGCAGTTCCAGACTGAAGCGCCTAGAATCACTCGGCTGTAAAACTTTCAGACATGCAGAATGAAAACTGTATTTTTACAAAAATAGTGTGCATATCTTTTGGAGTGACCCTCGTATAAGGGATTAATCGATACCTTTCAGCTGAAACTATAAACTTCTTTCAATTTTTTTTCATCCATCGAGATTATTACTTCTCGTAATTCTCCTAGGTACACGTACCCGGTTTTCTTCCTGTTGCGTAGCTTACAATGATTTAAATGAAACAGACGAGTCTGCAAGGAGGCGGTGTTCCTCAGGTGACGTGCCCCGCACCGCCGGCGTCCTCACGCGGTTCTCTGGGCGGCGCCAGCGGCGAGTGCGCCGGGCTTCTGGACGGGCTGCACGCGCTGGCCGCCTCTGGCTGCCGCGACTACGTCCACTGCGCCGCGGGGCACACGCTGGCGCGCCACTCCTGCCCCGACAGCACGCTCTTCGACGGCCGCATGTGCGTGCCCGCGCCGCTCGTCACCTGTCGGGTAAGGCTCAGCCTCCTCCCTTTGTAGCCGACACAATCAGTAGAACTCTTTAGAACACTGTCACTCTACTACTACAGACACCTACACCAACTATTCAGAAGTACACCTAATGAATTCGCAGCTGCGAATAAGGACTACCATCAGCTGTAGAATGGAATGACGACAATGAAAATTTGGGCCGGAGAGGGACTCGAACCCGGATTTCCCGCTTATCGCGAGCGGTCGCCTTACCATTTGGCTGTCCATTCACGACTCACAGCCAGAACCAAACTTCCATACGTCGTCAACCGCGCGTCTAGGATCAGATCTCGTACATCCATTATGTACACTACTGACCATTAAAATTGCTACACCAAGACGAAATGCAGATGATAAACGGGTCTTCATTGGACAAATATATTATACCAGAACTGACATGTGATTACGTTTTCACCTCTAGCCGTAATAACGGCCTTGATACGCCTGGGCATAGAGTCAAACAGAGCTTGGATGGCGTGTACTGGTACAGCTGTCCATGCAGCTTCAACACGATACCACAGTTCATAAAGAGTAGTGACTGGCGTATTGTGGCGAGACAGTTGCTCGGCCACCATTGACCAGACGTTTTCAATTGGTGACAGATCTGGAGAATATGCTGGGCAGGGCAGCAGTCGAACATTTTCTGTATCCAGAAAGGCCTGTACAGGACCCGCAACATGCGGCCGTGCATTATCCTGCTGAAATGTAGGGTTTCACAGGGATCGAATGAAGGGTAGAGCCACGGGTCGTAACACATCTGAAACGTAACGTCCACTGTTCAAAGTGCCGTCAATGCTAACAAGAGGTGACCGAGACGTATAACCAGTGGCACCTCATACCATCACGCCGACTGATACGTCAGTATGGCGATGACGAATACACGCTTCCAATGTGCGTTCAGCGCGATATCGCCAAACACGGATGCGACCATCATGATGATGTAAACAGAACCTGGATTCATCCGAAAAAATGACATTTTGCCATTCGTGCAACCAGGTTCGTCGTTCAGTACACCATCGCAGGCGCTCCTGTCTGCGATGGAGCGTCAAGGGTAACCGCAACCATTGTCTCCGATCTGACAGTCCATGCTGCTGCAAACATCGTCGAACTGTTCCTGCAGATGGTTGTTGTCTTGCAAACGTCCCAATCTGTTGACTCAGGGATGGGGACGTGGCTGCACGATCCGTTACAGTCATGCGGATAAGATGCCTGTCATCTCGACTGCTAGTGATACGAGGCCGTTGGGATCCATCACGGCGTTCCATATTACCCTCCTGAACCCACCTATTCCATATTCTGCTAAGAGTAATTGGAAACCCACCGATTCCATATTCTGCTAACACTCATTGGATTTCGACTAACGCGAGCAGCAATGTCGCTATACGATAAACCGCTATCGCTTTAGGCTACAATCCGACCTTTATCAAAGTCGGAAACGTGGTGGTACACATTTCTCCTCCTTACACGAGGCATCACAACAACGTTTCACCGTCAACGCAGGTCAACTGCTGTTTGTGTATGAGAAATCGGTTGGAAACTTTCCTCATGTCAGCACGTTGTAGGTGTGAAAAAAATGGTTCAAGTGGCTCTGAGCACTATGGGACTTAACTTCTGGGGTCACCAGTCCCCTAGAACTTAGAACTACTTAAACCTAACTAACCTAAGGATAGAACACACATCAATGCCCGAGGCAGGATTCGAACCTGCGACCATAGCGGTCGCGCGGTTCAAGACTGTAGCGCCTAGAACCGCTCGGCCACCTCTGCCGGCCGTTGTAGGTGTCGCCACCGGCGCCAGCCTTGTGTGTATGCTCTGAAAAGCTAATCATTTGCATATCACAGCATCTTTTTCCTGTTGGTTAAATTTCGCATCTGTAGCACGTCATCTTCGTGGTGTAGCAATTTTAATGGCCAGTAGTGTAAATTCCCGTACAGGACAGACGTTGTACTTGAAAATCCCTTGCCCGCTATCACAGGCACTGCAGTATCGTATTTATCTGTCGATATCGGGCAAGCGACTTTCAAGTACAACGTCTGACCTGTACGGGTGATGATGATGAGATCCCTTACTCCTTGACAGAGGGTAGGGGACGATGCGGGAGATCCACACCGCCGTACGAGGCAAGGTCCTAGCAGAGGTGGTGTGCCATGATGAGGACGACACAACAACACCCAGTCATCTCGAGGCAGGTGAAAATCCCTGACCCCGCCGGGAATCGAATTCGGGACCCCGTGGTCGGGAAGCGAGAACGCTACCGCCAGACCACGAGCTGCGGACTGTACGGGAATATACGTACTGGATGTACGAGTCCAGGTCGTAGACTCATTGTTGACGAGACATGGAAGTTTGGGTGTGGCCGTGAGTCGTGCACGGATAGCCAAATGGTAAAGCGAGCGCTCGCGATAAGCGGGAAATCCGGGTTCAAATCCCGGTCTGGCACAATTTTTCACTGTCGTCATTCCATTCTACAGCTAATGGTAGACCTTATTCGCAATTACTAATTCATTTGATGTGTTTCGTGACGGCTGTGGTCGCCACAGTGCCTGTTCCTCTCAACATGCATGCATGACCAAAGAAACTTTGCATCGTAATCAGATTAACACGGGGACTGCAATATCGTATTGATCAGAAGTATCTGGTCCTCCTGTTAGTGGACATTAATAAGGGATATGTCCACCCTTCGCCTTTATGATGGCTCTGTTAGGAGATGTGTGCAGGGCGGGGAGGGGGGGGGGGGGACTATCAATGATGTGTCAGAATGTCTAGAAAATAGCACCCCATTATTACTCAAGAGCCGGAATCAGAGAGAGTAGTGGCGTTGGACACTAGGCTCTAGAGCGAAGTCGACGTTCTAACTCATCTCAAAGATGTCCCATTAGGTTAAGGTCAAGATTTTGGTCAAGCCACTCCATTTCAGGAATGTTATTGTCCGTAGCCCTGACAGTGCTTTCTGTCAGGGATGTGCTGCTGTGCTGATACAAACAGCACACACAACGCTGTCAAATACGAGGGCTATTCGGAAAGTGAGGAATGATCGGTCGCGAAATGGAAACCACTGTGAAATCCGATGAGGCTTTTCACAGACGTTTTGGGCAGTGTCTCTAGTATGCCTGTCGATCGCATCAAGGCGCTGTTTTCAGATGTGAGCGCACTATGAGCGAGTAAAGATGTCTAGAACAATAATGTCTTCCGCCAAGTAGGAGGGCCGGCTGAGAGGCTTCGCCTTAATGAATGCAGTCCACCTAATACAACTGTGACACACTTCCTCCTTAACGGCAATTCTCAGCTCCACTCTGCAGGGGCAATGAAGACGCTCCTGCAGCCTTTTCGATGGGAAGTGTTCGATCATCCACAACACAGCCATAATTGGCTCGTCCTGAGTATCACCTCTGTTCACATGAAACGTTGGATACGAAAACAACACTAGGGCTCAAGCTACGCGATATAGACCAGCGTAGAGAATTATCGGAAAGCACGGGCGGCTGCCTTCTATGACGGTGGTGTTGGAAATTTGGTATAGCGCTCCGACAAATATCTAAGTCGGAGCGGCGACTATGTAGTGAAGTACCTGGAAGGTGTAACTAAATGTGCAAAGAAAACGCTTCTGATTTTCACTGTGGCGATCCGATGGCGGGGTGTGGATATGGCGAATACCCAGTGAACGTCATCTGTCAGCGTGTGTAGTGCCAACAGTAAAATTCGGAGGCGGTGGTTTTATGGTGCGATCGTGTTTTTCATGGAGGGGGCTTGCACCCCTTCTTGTTTTACGTGGCACTATCACAGTACAGGTCTATGTTGACGAGTTAAGCACCTTCTTGCTTCCACTGTTGAAGAGCAATTCGGGGATGGCGATTGCATCTTTCAACACGATCGAGCACCTGTTCATAATGTACGGATGTACGGCCTGTGGTGGAGTGGTTACACGAGAATAACATCCGTGTAATGGACTGGCCAGCACAGAGTCCTGACCTGAAACTTTAGAGCCCCTCTGGGATGTTTTGGAACGCTGACTTCGTGCCAGGCCTCACCGACGGACATCGATACCTGTCCTCAGTGCAGCACTCCTTGAAGAATGGGCTGCCATTCCCCAAGAAACCTTCCAGCACCAGATTGAAGGTATGCCTGAGAGAGTGGAAGGTGTCATCAAGGTTAAGGGTGGGCCAACACAGCATTCCAGCATTACCGATGGAGGGCGCCACGAACTTGTAAGTCATTTTCAGCTAGGTGTCCGGATACTTTTGATCACATACTGTAGCTAACGCTCACGAGCGTATTTAAAGGAAATCTGATTTGCATCCTCATAGTGGCGCTACTAGTGCCACTCTTACGCGATTGGCGCGAAATTTGAACAGACATCATGTTTCAGATATACAGGGTGGCCATTGATCGTGACCGGGCCAAATATCTCACGAAATAAGCGTCAAACGAAAAAACTACAAGAAACGAAACTTGTCTAGCTTGAAGGGGGAAACCAGATGGCTCTATGGTTGTCCCGCTAGATGGCGCTGCCATAGGTCAAACGGATATCAACTGCGTTTTTTCAAATAGGAACCCCCATTTTTATTACATATTCGTGTAGTACGTAAAGAAATATGAATGTTTTAGTTGGACCGCTTTTTTCGCTTTGTGACAGATGGCGCTGTAATAGTCACAAACATATGGCTCACAATTTTGGACGACCAGTTGGTAACAGGTAGGTTTTTTAAATTAAAATACAGAACGTAGGCACGTCTGAACATTTTATTTCGGTTGTTCCAATGTGATACATGTACCTTTGTGAACTTATTTCTGAGAAATCATGCTGTTACAGCGTGAATACCAGATTAATGTAATAAATGCTCAAAATTATGTCCGTCAACCTCAATGCATTTGGCAATACATGTAACGACATTCCTCTCAACAGCGAGTAGTTTGCCTTCCGTAATGTTCGCACATGCATTGACAATGCGCTGACGCATGTTGTCAGGCTAAGTCGGTGGATCACGATAGCAAATATCCTTCAATTTTCGCCACAGAAAGAAAGAAATCCGGGGACGTGCGATTCGGTGAACGTGCGGGCCATAGTATGGTGCTTCGACGACCAGTCCACCTGTCATGCAATATGCTATTCAATACTGCTTCAACCGCACGCGAGCTATGTGCCGGACAATCATCATGTTGGAAGTACATCGCCATTCTGTCATGCAGTGAAACATCTTGTAGTAACATTGGTAGAACATTACGTAGGAAATCAGATTGCCATCGATAAAATGGGGGCCAATTATCCTTCCTCCCAGAATGCCGTACCATACATTAAACCGCCAAGGTCGCTGATGTTCCACTTGTCGCAGCCATCGTGGATTTTCCGTTGCCCAATAGTGCATATGATGCTGGTTTACGTTACCGCTGTTGGTGAATGACGCTTCATCGCTAATTAACGCGTGCAAAAAATCTGTCATCGTCCCGTAATTTCTCTTGTGCCCAGTGGCAGAACTGTACACGACGTTCAATGTCGTCGCCATGCAATTCCTGGTGCATAGAAATATGGTACGGGTACAATCGATATTGATGTAGCATTCTCAACACCGACGTTTTTGAGATTCCCGATTCTCGCACAATTTGACTGCTACTGATGTGCGGATTAGCCGCGACAGCTTAAACATCTACTTGGGCATCATCATTTGTTGCAGGTCGTGGTTGACGTTTCACATGTGGCTGAACACTTGCTGTTTCCTTAAATAACGTAACTATCTGGTGCACGGTCCGGACACTTGGATGATGTCGTCCAGGATACCGAGCAGCATACATAACACACGCCCGTTGGGCGTTTTGATCACAATAGCCATACATCAACACGATATCGACCTTGTCCGCAATTGGTAAACGGTCCATTTTAAGACGGGTAATGTATCACGAAGCAAGCACCGTCCGCACTGATGGAATGTTACGTGATAACACGTACTTATAAGTTTGTAACCATTACAGCGCCATCTACCACAAAGCGAAAAAAGTGGTTCAACTAAAACATTCATATTTCTTTACGTACTACACGAATATGTAATAAAAATGGGGGTTGCTATTTAAAAAAACGCAGTTGATATCCGTTTGACCTATGGCAGCACCATCTAGCGGGCCAACCATAGCGCCATCTGGTTTCCACCTTCTAGCTAGACGAATTTCGTCCTTTGTAGTTTTTTCGTTTGATGCTTATTTCGTGAGCTATTTGGCCCGGTCAGTATGAATGGACCACACTGTAGAAATACGCATACCAACATTCGTTTATGACGCCCAACTCTTTCACAGAGTTGCGATTTTTTTTCCGTCAGTGTAAGTGATGTGAACTCAGGCCGCAGAGCGTGACGCAGTGCGTCGTGTTGTCGGAGCAGGCGGTTAGCAGCGAGTCTCGCGGCGCGGCGGGCGGAGACGCGTGCTCGCGCCTGGCGGACGGCTTCCACGCGGACTTCTCGACGCGCGGCTGCCGCGGCTACGTGCTGTGCGCGGCGGGCCGCACGCTGCTGTGGGGCGCCTGCAGCGAGGACGCCGCCTGGGACCGCGCCAGCGCGCGCTGCCTGCCCAACGCCGACGCCGACGCCGACGGCTTCCTCTGCGCCGGGCCGCACCCGTGGTCGGGCTGCGCCGGGCGGCAGCCCGGCTTCTACGCCGACGCCGCCAGTTGCACGAGGTGAGCCATCGGCAGAGCGGCATCAGCGACGGAGCACGAGGTCGCTTAAAGAATGAATGGTCAACTCGCCACGCCCTTTTGAAATGACGGAATTTGCGAAACTATGTAAGATTCCACCAGTCTTCAACAATGTTCGCTAATTTAGTACATTTAGAAATGAAGGAAAGAGGAGCCAGTTACAAACTTCATGAACAATGATGTCGAAAGATAAAAACTCACCTTTTCTTTGTCGAAAATGCGCCACTCGTCCTCTAATGAATAAGTCCACATATTGTTCACTTGGCAGCAAACACGCTATTTTTAACATTTCGTCCTGATTTACACCACTGGCCATTAAAATTGCTACACGAAGAAGACACGCAGATGATGAACGGGTATTCGTTGGACGAATATATTATACTAGAACTAACATGTGATTACATTTTCACGCAGTTTGGGTGCATAGATCCTGAGAAATTAGTACCCAGGACAACCATCTCCGCTACGGTCGCAGGTTCGAATCCTGCCTCGGGCATGGGTGTGTGTGATGTCCTTAGGTTAGTTAGGTTTAAGTAGTTCTAAGTTCTAGGGGACTGATGACCACAGCAGTTAAGTCCCATAGTGCTCAGAGCCATTTTAACTATTTGAACAACCATCTCTGGCCGTAATAACGGCCTTGATACGCCTGGGCATTGAGGCAAGCATAGCTTGGATGGCGTGTACAGGTACAGCTACCCATGCAGTTTCAACACGATACCACAGTTCATCAAGAGTAGTGACTGGCGTATTGTGACGAGCCAGTAGCTCGGCCACCATTGACCAGACGTTTTCAACTGGTGAGAGATCTGGAGAATGTGCTGGCCAGGGCAGCAGTCGAACATTTTCTGTATCCAAAAATGCCCGTACAGAACCTGCAACATGCGGTCGTGCATTATCCTGCTGAAATGAAGGGGTTCGCGGGGATCGAATGAAGGGTAGAGCCACGGGTCGTAACACATCTGAAATGTAACGTCCACTGTTCGAAGTTCCGTCAATGCGAACAAGAGGTGACCGAGACGTGTAACCATCACGCCGGGTGATACGCCAGTATGGCGATGGCGAATACACGCTTCCAATGTGCGTTCACCGCGATGTCGCCAAACACGGATGCGACCATTATGATGCTGTAAACAGAATCTGGATTCATCCGAAAAAATTACGTTTTGCCATTCGTGCACCCAGGTTCGTCGTTGAGTACACCACCGCAGGCGCTCCTGTCTGGGATGCAGCGTCAAGGGTAACCGCAGCCATGGTCTCCGAGCTGATAGTCCATGCTGCTGCTAACATCGTCGAACTTTTCGTGCAGATGGTTGTTGTCTTGCAAACGTCCCCATCTGTCGACTCCGGGATCGAGACGTGGCTGCACGATCCGTTACAGCCATGCGGATAAGGTGCCTGTCATCTCGACTGTTAGTGATACGAGGCCGTTGGGACTCAGCACGGCGTTCCGTATTACCCTCCTGAACCCACCGATTCCATATTCTGTTAACAGTCACTGAATCTCGACCAACGCGATACGATAAGCCGCAATCGCAACAGGCTGCAATCCGACCTTAATCAAAGTCCGAAACGTGATGGTACCCATTTCTGCTCCTTACACGAAGCATCACAACAACGTTTCACCCGGCAACGCAGGTCAACTGCTGTTTGTGTATGAGAAATCGGTTGGAAACTTTCCTCATGTCAGCACGTTGTAGGTGTAAAAAAAATGGTTCAAATGGCTCTGAGCACTATGGGACTTAACTTCTGGGATCATCAGCCCCTAGAAGTTAGAACTACTTAAACCTAACTAACCTAAGGAAAGAATACACATCCATTCCTGAGGCAGGATTCGAACCTGCGACCGTAGCGGTCGCGCGGTTCCAGACTGTAGCGCCTAGAACCGCTCGGCCAACCCTGCCGGCCGTTGTAGGTGTCGCCAACCTTGTGTGAATGGTCTGAAAAGCTAATCATTTGCATATCACAGCATCTTCTTCCTGTCGGTTAAATTTCGCGTCTGTAGCACGTCATCTTCGTGGCCAGTAGTGTATTTCATATTTGGCACGTCACACATAGCAGGGGATAGGCAAAATGATGTGAACAGTGTAGTAATGAGGTGGTTGTGTTTGGCGGTCAACAACGCAGGTAAGGCACGTGTCGCTCTGGATTGTGCGTGTTCAATATGGACTAGGCATCAGTGCAAGTTGTTAACGAGTGATACACACTTCGTATGTGCATTCAGGGGCCGAGGTCGACGTACAATGAAAGACCTAACAGGGTTCCAAAGTGGGCAGATTGTAGGGGCCCGATTAGATGGAGCATTAGTAACCAAGACAGCAAACTTACTGAATGTTTCAAGAGCAACTGTTTCAAGAGTCATGACAGCCTACATGAAACATCGAAGGACATCATCGAGTAAACGTAATGTTGTTGTTGTGGTCTTCAGTCCTGAGACTGGTTTGATGCAGCTCTCCATGCTACTCTATCCTGTGCAAGCTTCTTCATCTCCCAGTACCTACTGCAACCTACATCCTTCTGAATCTGCTTAGTGTATTCGTCTCTTGGTCTCCCTCTACGATTTTTACCCTCCACGCTCTCCTCCAATACTAAATTGGTGAGCCCTTGGTGCCTCAGAACATGTCCTACCAACCGATCCCTTCTTCTAGTCAAGTTCTGCCACAAACTCCTCTTCTCCCCAATTCTATTCAATACCTCCTCATTAGTTATGTGATCTACCCATCTAATCTTCAACATTCTTCTATAGCACCACATTTCGAAAGCTGCTATTCTCTTCTTGTCCAAACTATTTATCGTCCATGATTCACTTCCATACATAGCTACACTCCATACAAATACTTTCAGAAACGACTTCCTGACTTTTAAATCTATACTCGATGTTAACAAATTTCTCTTCTTCAGAAACGGTTTCCTTGCCATTGCCAGTCTACAATTTATATCCTCTCTACTTCGACCATCATCAGTTATTTTGCTCCCCAAATAGCAAAACTCCTTTACTACTTTAAGTGGGCGCAAATCAAAAGTATATGACAGAGATCGTCGTACGCTAACACGAATTGTATAAAAACAACACGTAACTACGGCGGCTGAAGTGATTGCGGAAATGAATAGCCACGTTCGGGATCCCGTATCTATCGACAATGTCCACCGAGAACTTCACAAAGCGAATATTCATGGACGAGCTGCTATACCGAAACCATTAGTGACAACAACCGACGCAAAGGAGCGTAAAACATGGTGTTACGAGCATCAATCCTGGACGGATGATCAATGGAAACACGTCATATGGTCCGACGAGTTAACTGCTTCATTATTTCCAACATGGGCCGGATTTATGTCTGGAGAACCCCAAAAGAAGCCTACAATCT
This sequence comes from Schistocerca americana, assembly GCF_021461395.2. Taxonomy (NCBI): domain Eukaryota; kingdom Metazoa; phylum Arthropoda; class Insecta; order Orthoptera; family Acrididae; genus Schistocerca; species Schistocerca americana. Next base: position 836,580,277 of record NC_060120.1, on the reverse strand, counting down.
GATTGCTTGATTTCAACGGTCAAGCATGGAAATGGAAGTGTGATGGTGTGGTCAGCCATATCATGGTATTCTCTTGGTCCCATCATTACTCTCAAAGGCCGTGTTACAGTCAAAGATTTTAATGATCAGGTGCACCACATGATTCAAATGTTGTTCCCCAACAATGATGCCATGTTTCAGGACAATAATGCACCCGTTCACAAAGCCAGGACAGTACAATCGTGGTATGAGGAGCATGCACCTGAACTGCAGCTTCGTCCTTGGCCAGCACAGTCCTCGGACTTTAAAGTTACCGAACCCTTGTGGGCGGTATTGGAGCGCAGACTCCAGAGCAGATTTCCGTCTCGCTCGTCACTATAGGAATTAGAAGACGTTCTGATCAAAGAGTGGCATAGTATTCCACTGGAGACTATGCAATCATTGTATGCCAGTATTCCTAAAAGAATCGCAGCTGTACGACGGGCAAATGGGCGTCCAACCCCTTATTAATACACCATTCCCAAGTAAATACAGGTGTTCACATTATTTTGCCTATCCCGTGTAGTAAAATACAACATACAGTTTATAATACGAAAGAAAACTGTTTGCGCGCTATTTTTCGTAACAAAACACATACAACCTAGTACGAAGGAAAAAGATGCACCACGAAGGAATTATCCGAATGGAACTGAAATCAGTGGTTGTGATGTACATGTATAGACAAACAAATGATTACAATTTCAGAAAAATTACTTGATTTATTCAAGAGAAAGAGCTTCACAAATTGAGCAAGTCAATAACGCATTCGTTAACCCCTGGCCGCTTTGCCAACAGTTATTCGGCTTCATTTTGATTGACAGAGTTGCCGGATGTCTTCCTGACGGATAGCCTGCCAAATTCTGTCCAGCTGGTGCGTCAGATCGTCAAAATCCCGAGTTGGTTGAAGGGCCCTGTCCATAATGCTCTAAACGTTCTCAATTGCGGAGAGATCCGGCGATGGTGCTGGTCGTGGTATTGTTGGAAAGCACGAAGATCAGCAGTAGAAACTCTTGCCGCGTTCGGGCGGGCATTATCTTGCTGAAATGTATGCCCGGGCGACTTGCCATGTAGGGCAACAAAATGGGGCGTGGAATATCGTCGACGTACCTGCTCTGCTGTAAAGGTGCTACGGATGACAACCAAAAGGGTCCTGCTACGAAAAGAAAACGGCACCCCCTACCATCAGTCCTGGTTGTTTAGCTGTACAGCGGGTGACAGTCAGGGTGGTATCGAACGGCTGTCCAAGGCATCTCCTGACACGTCTTCAGCCTGGAATATCATTGGGTGGAGTATAATTGTCTTCGGTGATTAGTACCGCTTCGAACTGAGGCCCAACGACTAACAAAGACGTGTGCGGGGACGTCCAGGACAGTGGTGCGATACCAACCTGGCTATCAGCCACCATACGGCCCGACAACCGGAAGTGATGGTCTGGGTGCCATTTGTTTCCGTATCACAGCAGTACGTCGACGATATTCTACGCCCCGTTTTGTTGCCCTTCATGGCAAGCCGTCCTAGGCTTACACTTCAGCAGGATAGGGCCCGCCTTCACACGGCGAGAGTGTCTACTACCTGTCTTCGTGCGTGCCAAACCGTACCTTGGCCAGCGACGTGACCGCACTTCTCCCCAGTTGAGAACGTTTGGAGCATTATCGGCAAGGCCCTCTACCAGCTAGGGATTTTGACGATCTGACGCGCCAGTGGGACAGAATTTCGCACAATATCCCTCAGGAAGACATCCAACAACTCTCTAAATCAATGCCAAGCCGAATAACTGTTTGCGTAAGGGCTAAAGGTGGACCACCGTGTTTTTTACTTGCTCAGTTAGTGAAGCTCTTTCTCTTGAATAAATCATCCAATTTTTCTGAAATTTTAATCATTTGTTTGTCTGTACATGTACATCATAACATTTATAACACAAGAGAGACTTGTTTGCTAAGAGTTTTTCACAAAAAAGCGTACATACTACTTGAGATAAGTCATGTACGAGTGCTTGAAAACATCTGTGACAAATATGAACTGTCTGACATGCAATCGGTTATGTATATAGCACAACATCGTTGTCCAGAATGTTCTAGAATTATACTGTCAAATTAAATGTCACAATGACATTCGGTTTTTGTAACACTGGAGAATTTAAGGAAAATATCATTTCTTTATAATTATAAAAATCTGAGAATCAAAACAGTAACAAAAGATATTTGATCTATTTCTCAAATAAAATACAGAACTTTCAAAATACGTCACGTCATATGGTTTCTTCACATATTGTAATATTCAACTTTTGTGTCAAGAGAAATAATTTCTGGTGATGTTAATTACTTTTTTCAATGCGCTGAAAGCTAGTTGTCTGATGAATAATAAATTACGATTTTCCATAGCTCATTTGAAATTTGGAGTTTTAGTAAATACAAGAGGCGTATTTTTTATATATTGCATAAATGAAATGAAAACTAACTGCGGTTTTTAAAGATACCAGCTTTTCTTATAAGTAGGCTTCCGTAATGTGAAATCTACAGACTGATCAATTTTCGTAATATAGTGAGCAAACTACACTACTGGTCATTAAAATTGCTACACCACGAAGATGACGTGCTACAGACGCGAAGTTTAACCGACAGGAAGATGATGCTGTGATATGCAAATGATTAGCTTTTTAGAGCATTCACACAAGGATGGTGCCGGTGGCGATACCTACAACGTGCTGACATGAGGAAAGTTTCCAACCAATTTCTCATACACAAACAGCAGTTGACCGCTGTTGTCTGGTGAAAAGTTGTTGTGATGCCTCGTGTAAGGAGAGAAATGCGTACAATCACGTTGCCGACTTTGATAAAAGTCGGATTGTAGCCTATCACGATTGCTGTTTATCGTATCGTGACATTATTGCTCGCGTTGGTCGAGATCCAATGACTGTTAGCAGAATATGGAATCGGTGGGTTTAGGAGGGTAATCTCGTACCACTAGCAGACGAGTTGACAGGCATCTTATCCGCATGGCTGTAATGGATCGTGCAGCCACATCTCGATCACTGAGTCAACAGATGGGGACGTTTGCAAGACAACAACCATCTGCACGAACAGTTCGACGACGTTCGGAGCAGCATGGACTATCAGCTCGGAGACCGTGACTGCGGTTACCCTTGACGCTGCATCACAGACAGGAGCACCTGCGATGGTGTACTCAACGACAAACTTGGGTGCACGAATGGCAAAACGTCATTTTTTCAGATTAATCCAGGTTCTGTTTACATCATCGTGATGATCGCATCCGTGTTTGGCGACATCGTGGTGAACGCACATTGGAAGCGTTTATTCATCATCGTCATACTGGCGTATCACACGGCGTGATGGTATGGGGTGCCATTGGTTACACGTCTCGGTCACTTATTGTTCGGATTGATGGCATTTTGAACAGCGGACGTTACAGTTCAGATGTGTTACGACCCGTGGCTCTACCCTTCATTCGATCCCTGCAAAACCCTACATTTCAGCAGGATAATGCACGACCGCATGTTGCAGGTCCTGTACGGGCCTTTCTGGATACAGAAAATGTTCGACTGCTGCGCTGGTCAGCACATTGTCCAGATATCTCACCAATTGAAAACGTCTGGTCAATGGTGGCCGAGCAAGTCGCTCGTCATAATACGCCAGTCACTACTCTTGATGAACTGTGGTATCGTGTTGAAGCTGCATGGGTAGCTGTACCTGTACACGCCATCCAAGCTCTGATTGACTCAATGCCCAGGCGTATCAAGGCCGTTATTACAGCCAGAGGTGGTTGTTCTGGGTACTGATTTCTCAGAATCTATGCACCTAAACTGCGTGAAAATGTAATTACATGTCAGTTCTAGTATAATATATTTGTCCAATGAATACCCGTTTATCATCTGCATTTCCTCTTGGTGTAGCAATTTTAATGGCCAGTAGTGTATATGTAAATTTAGATGTACACTTTGTAAGCGGGAAAACCGCGCCTGGTATTCGGCTCTGGGCAGAATAGCGAGGGAGTGTCGGTGCTGCAGGTACTACTACTGCTCAGCGGACGGGAACCGCACGCTGCTGTCGTGCCGGCGCGGCCAGGTGTTCGACGGGCGCGACTGCGTGCCGGCGGAGCGAGGCTGCCGGCGGCCGCCCACAGCGCCGGCCGGGTTCGCCGCCGCCTCCTCACCGGCGCCCGGATCCTGCCAGGGCGCCGCCGACGGCTACTACCGCGACCCGGACCTCGGCTGCCGCTCCTACTACTACTGTTCCAACGGCCACAAGATCACCTACGTCTGCTCCGGTTCCTACGTCTTCGACGGCAAGGAGTGCGTCGACCCTGACACTTACAAGTGCCCTTACAAGTCGGACGACTGCGTCGGTCTCTCCGACGGCTACCACTTCGACACGGACTCCGGCTGCCGCAAGTACTTCTTCTGCCTCGGCGGTTACAAGATCACGGCGCTCACGTGCGACGGCGACAGAGTGTTCGACGGTCGGCGCTGCGTCGAGCCTTTGGCCTTCCGGTGTCCTGACGGAGGTAGTCCTCTGGTCGACTCTGTCACTGGCCCTTCCTGTGCCACCAGGTCGGACGGCACATACCCTGACGAGGGTGCAGGCTGCCGCCGTTACTTCACCTGCCGGGCACGGCAGCTCGACTCCACCTCCGTGTGCCCCGGCGATAAACTCTTTAACGGCCAAGACTGTGTGAGCGCCGATTCGTACACTTGTGGCAGTGTCGAGGTACCGTCCTCGAGCCCCGAATGTGATGGTAATCTCAACGGTTTCTTCCAAAATGTCACCTCGGGGTGCCGGACGTACTACTTCTGTATCGACGGAACGAAGACTGTTCTCACGTGCCCCGGTAATGAAGTTTTTAACGGGCAGTTGTGTGTCGACGCGAAATCGTACACTTGTCCTTCTCCGGGGGAGGTCGAGGTCGGGACGACGTGCGTCAAGTAAATGTTAGATCCGGAGCATCGCGTCGTACACTGCAGAACACTCTTCTCTGAACCTGTGCCGGAACCTCGGGGAAGCGTGTGCCTAGGGAGGCCTTTTTGTTATTGCTCCACAACCGAGTGGTAGTCGAGGTCACGGATGGACGGATAAGGCGTCGCAGAAGTGATGCGTAAAAGGTGTGCACCGTATCTGGCACCTGTATGTGTGTATAAAAGAAAGCCAAAGAAAATGGAAAACTATAAAGATTAACACTTACTTTCCACCTGTAGTTTGAAGAAGACACGCTGCAGTTTGTTGGTCAATCTTTACAAAAGTGGAGAATAGTTGAGTAAAATTCTGAGAAGTCTAGGACTGGTGAAGTAGGTTGTCACAGCGAAGTCTGGAAAGCTTTTAGAAAATCATAATTTGGCACAATAGCTGTATAACAGTATATTAAAATTGCCAGTTTTGGCCAGTCATCATACCACTGTCAAGTATAAAAAATGTCACACTAATTGCTGGATATGTGTCCAATCATGATCATTTGAATCTTTATCAACATTATACATTAACTGCTTCTGAATTATAAAATGCACAAATGTATCTGATTTATACATCAGAAGAAAGCAGTCTATAATTTTAGTGTAGTTAATTTGTTAGGCTTATTAACATATTTCCTAAGGAAGGAAGTGATTACATTCCAACATTCTATTATTTTGATGCAGTTAAAGTGTAATGTTGACCTAGAAACAAATGAGGATGATTGGATGTATGTTCTCCAAATAATGTCTTTTTCATACTTGAAGATGGTCTATTGTATGACCAAAAGTGGTAGTTTTACTAAATTGATATACAGCAATTGTGCCATGATTTTTTAAATGTATTTAACAGTTTTATATCACCAACTCTTTAAAATAGTTGTCAAGGTCTTGCAGTATTGTGAACATAAGCAATATCTATGTAAACTGAAACAAGAGGGAAAGTGACTTTTCAGAACATTAATTTGACAGTACATTTTATGTACAGTGAATGTTTGGCACATTTTGCCCATTTGGAAAATTCAGCATCTCCATGCTGCTTTCTAAATGCATCCTTCATAGGGACAGGTATAAACAATGTCTTTCGCAGGTACTGAATATGACAAAAAACTTAAGGAGTATGTAATCAAATACCAGATCAGAAGTTTGTATCAACAAGTTACAACTCTCCCTGTGGAATATTGTTCCAGTGCTACATACATGGCCAAATATTACTCATATCTGGTGCATCTCTACACACATTTACCATAAATTTGTGACATTACTAGCTATTATGTTGGCTGTAGTTGGACATGAAATACTGTCCCAACAACTTATCAATGTCAACTGTTTGCTGGAGACATCTGTGAACTAAAGAAACAGACTGCCACAGAATATGTGAGAAGGTCTAAGAAAATGTGCCAAATTCAGTCTTATGATGATTCTTTTATTATTCTGAGAGAGAAACAGGATAGGACTACTTTTTGACTGCCCTTAAGAAAATTTACCAGTTATGCAAAAAGCTCAGATGTATTGTGAGACTGTTCTATGGCATTATGGATTATGTCGGGCACTGAAGACAGTACTCCATGATATTTTTAGTTTCATCTGTAGATACATACAGAGTAGCACCTGAAAAGTTTAGTATCGTCACACTACTGTGTGTGCTGTTCATAGGTTCCATTTTCATACTATGTTATCTTTTAAACAACTATGTTAAAGCCATCTTTAGCCATCTTTGCACACAAAACACAGGCTCTCAAACAACTGTATGCATGAACAATTCACTATTCCACCAATATTTTTACCAACAGATATTTACATATAGCCCCTACCACACTGCTATTATGAAATGCATACAGCATGTTACTTCTTCATTACAATTGCTAATACAATTTTCTACCTCAGTCAAGGTTATTTACACAATGTTAAGACATTTACCATGGATGGTTATCAATTCAAATAATACTACAGTACTTATGAATCAAAGAACTCTAGGTACATGAAAATTTTCAAAAATGTTAGAACATAACGACCACGCCAAACACCACATTTCCAAACACAGTTATTTATAGATGCTTATTTACAGGAAACAGCAAATTTTAAAGGTTAAAAATTACCATTATTACTTCATAATTCAATTCAGACCAATTCCTAAATTCCTTTCAACTGGCATTTGTAAACATAGAAATTACAGGCAATCTCAAAAACACCTACCTCCAAAATAATGTACACAGATGTTTTTTGTTAAATTTAACTCTTCTTGTTAAAAATGTTTGCTGCTTTTCTCAAGAGCAAATGCCTAAAAATAAATATTTAGACAACTACGGTCTCAAATAACGCATTCTAAAAATGCATATATATATATATATATGCAAGATTTTAAGGAAGTATACCATCATTCCAGAAGTTAAGACTGGAGTACCTGATTAGCCATGTTAATGCTGTAGAGACTATTTATGTAAAACATTCAGGAAATTAATGTTGCAGTGTGCTAATGAATTTAAATTATAGATGCATTCATGGAAAAGTCTTCATGTGTTGTAACCATGTAATATTAAATGTTTAACAGAAGCACCAGCTAATCTCACCTCATGGTAATACTGCCAAACATTTATTTATTTGAACATTATTTATGCTTGTAAATAATTATCTTAGTAGTACAATGTGTATGTTGTACATTTATTTTATTTTTGAAAGCCCTTGTGTGTTTTTTAAAGCCTATGAGAATCTAACTGAAAAAAGTACAAGGATATACTATATTTCAAAAGGAAATGACATTTTTGTAATTACAGTTATCTCTTGCCATGCACCAGTAACTTCTGCAAGAATAATAATTTTACTTGCATGAAATTTCACAATTTTTTTTAAGTTTTTTCCCCTATATAAAATATTTCCTTTGTATTCCTGTTTACACAAAGCATATCCATCTGAAAGTTTAATCTGATTAGATTCAATTTTGTTCCTTAGACACTAAATGAGGAATCTTCAACGATGTGGGACATACACAGAAGAGCCAAAGAAACTGGTACACCTGACCAATATTGTGTAGGACCCCATGAGCATGCAGAAGTGCCGTGACACGATGCGGCATGGACTCAACTATTGTGTGCAGTAGTGCTGGGGGGAACTGACACCATGAATCCTGCATGGCTGTCCATAAATCCGTAAGAGTATGAGGAGTTGGAGATCTCTTCTGCACAGCACTTTGCAAGGCATCCCAGATGTGTTCAATTAATATTCGTGTCTGGGGAGTTTGGTGGCCAGCAGAAACCAGAGCATTCCTGGAGCCACTCTGTAGCAACTCTGGACATGTGCGGTGTCACATTGTTCCGCTGGAATGCAAAATGGGCACGAATGGGTGCAGGTGATCAGACACAATGCTTATGTATGTGTCACCCATCAAAGTCATTTCTAGACATATGAGGGCTCCAATATCACTCCAACTGTACACGCTCCACACCATTACAGAGCCCCCACCAGCTTGAACAGTGCCCTGCTGACATACAGAGTCCATTGATCCATAAGGTTGTCTCCGTACCCGTACATGTCCATCTGCTCAATACAATTTGAAACGAGCCCAATGTCAGTGTTGATGGGCCCAGACAAGGCATAATACTTTGAGTCGTGCAGTTATCTGACGCTGACACTTGCTGATGTCCCAGCATTGAAATCTGTAGCAATCTGTGGAAGGGTTGCACTTCTGTCATGTTGAATGATTCTCTTCAGTCAGCGTTGGTCCTGTTCTTGCAGGATCTTTCTCTGGCCACAGCAATGTTGGAAATTTGATTTTTTTTTTTTTTTTTTTTTTTCCAGGTTCCTAATATTCACAGTACACTTGTGAAATGGTCGTATTGGAAAATCCCCACTTCATTGCTACCTAGGAGATGCTGTGTCCCATTGCTCATGTGCTGATTATAACACCACATTCAAATCACTTAAATCTTGAATACCTGCCATGTGGCATCAGTTACCGATCGAACAACTGCACTAGACACTTGTTGTCACTCACTTCCAGAACACAGGGAGGCACACTGGCCCAATATCGACTCCACCTCATTGATTAACGAAGGGGCCAGTGCGCAGACCAACCCAGACAAAGCTTTTAGACTGTTTTCCTCATCTATCTAGGTAAATACTGGGGTGGTTCCCATGTCCTGCCTCAGCTACACATTGCTCTAACACTTTGAAAAATGATGTTACATTAACCATGTGATAACACTTGATGCAGACACGAAAGTTAAAGGTGGGTTCTTCTCAAAGTGGGGGGAGGGCAGGGCTGGCAATAGCTTCAAAATGCCTTTGGGAATGGGGACTCTACTGCAACAATAAATGTGTGTGCACTAAAATGCTTAAAAAGAAAAAAAAAGGTTTACTGGGGTTACTAACACAGATCATTATCAATGAAAACAGACACAACACTGGAGTAATATTTTACAGTTCTATTAATTTATTTCATAAACCAGTTTTTGGCTGTTACGCCATCATCAGATACAAAGATAAATATGTGGTGCAGTGAAATTTTTGTAGGATCTAAGATTTTAAACTAGTGCTTCTACAGAGTACCTCCGATTCCAAAGATGAAAATTGTTACTATTAGATTTAGGAATAAAATGATAGTAGTTATTTCAGTGGCAATGGCCTTGCTGCAGTGGATACACCGGTTCCTGTGAGATCACCGAAGTTAAGCGCTGTCGGGCGTGGCCGGCACTTGGACGGGTGACCATCCAGCCGCCACGCGCTGTTGCCATTTTTCGGGGTGCACTCAGCCTCGTGATGCCAATTGAGGAGCTACTCAACCGAACAGTAGTGGCTTCGGTCGAGAATACCACCGTAATGACTGGGAGAGCGGTGTGCTGACCCCACGCTGCTCCTATCCGCATCCTCCTCAGAGGATGACTCGGCGGTCGGATGGTCCCGGTAGGCCACTCGTGGCCTGAAGATGGAGTGCTTTAATCATTTCAGTGAAAGTGTGGTATAATATTATTTAACTAAGTAAAATATACGACATTTTAATTAACTAATTAATTGTATAACAACTTATTACAATCATTCTTAAAAGAAAATAAATTGAACAGTAAATTTTGGTGGCATGTTCCAATGGAGTGGCTGAACAAAATAATCTTGTCTTTAATAGTTCCTAAATTGCAAACAGAAAAGATATATTAATGATATTAACCACATAAGTGAAGCAGCAGTGATTATACAAAGTAAAATTTTTAACAGGACAAAAGAAATTATAGTAACTGAAATAAAGGGAAAAAAATGGCCATTTGAGTAAGAGGGTTAATTTACAATAAGGCATGGATGGGATTATGAGCAGTATCTGCAGCTACAAGTAGTGCGTAAGGGAATTGTGTTTGGTCATCCAGTACTAAGCTTGGGCAGATGGACATATGTTTATTAATTCACTATTTCAGGGTAATCCGTTTTCCTTCCTTTATGGATGTGACGTAACACTTCATGTTGCACCTGTAACTATGGTCTTCTTTAAGCAAGTGGTCTGCACAAGTAGAGTCTCTTTTTCTAAGTTTCCAATTTCTGTGGTGCTCCTTGAAGTGAGTGCAAATTGCGCTGCCAGGCTGACACACATAGAATTTGTCACAATTACAAGTGATTTTCTATACTCCACTCTTTTACTAAGCTGAAGTGCTGTATTTATCAGTGGGCAAAAAATGTCCACCAATGTCATGTATAAAAAACAAAAATTGCCTCTGACAGAGCACAGAATTCATTTTCTTCTGAAAACAATTGTTGTCATTTGTTATATAGTTCATTAGTTAATGTGTCACATACTTTGTCTTAGTCCAGTAATCTTACATTACATTTTCACTGAAATAATTCCTCTTGTTTTATTCCTGAATCTAAGATTACCAACTGTCATCTTTGTAAACAGAGGTACTCTGTAGATGTAGGGCCTACTAAATTTTGAAATTTGTAGAAAGTTCCTGTGGGACCAAACTGCTGAGGTCCTTGGTCCATAGGCTTACACACTACTTAATCTAACTTACGCTAAGGACAACATTCACAGCCGTGCCCGAGGGAGAGGGCTCGGACCTCCGACGGGGGGAGTCACGTGAACCGTGACGAGGCACCCTAGACTGCGCAGCTACCCCGCACGGCTAGATGTACTACTTTAAAACCTTGGAACCTGCAAAAATTTCACTATACCACACATTTATCTTTGTACCTACGATGACATAACAGCCAAAAACCAGTTTGTGAAATAAATAATAAATGTTGTAGAATATTGGATCAATATTGTGTGTTTTTCATTCGTAATGTATAAAATACTCTACCAAGGACCAACAGAACACTTAATCAATGCAGTTACATAGATCACATTACTGTACTGAAACTGCACCAAAGACAGTTGTCGCATAGCAGTCATGTTCTGATAGTTAATAATATGTGTTCTCAGTAGTACTGTCGTGAAATTTGTCAAAGAAGTAGGCTACCAAAACACCTATTATGGTCCTCTTAAGCTGTACTTATTACTGTATATACTCGAATAATCCGCGGACTCTAATTCTGAAGGAGGTAAAAATTTTTTTTGTTTTAATTTGTTTTAGTTACAAAAAAAATTGTTCTACTGTAATTACGTGTTCAAAATTACATATATCATTTGATTTGAAGAAACACATCAAAATCTTCACATGCTGTTGTACAGGTTGATAAATCGGTAAAACGCAACCGATTCAGCATCGCACAGCTGGCCGGCCGCGGAACATTATCCCTGCCAGCCAGGAGTCTAGCCCTACCTACAATAGAAAAAGAAAGAAAAAAGACAGGTTGCAGAATGGACTCCCATGCACTTTTTACCCACTCACTAAACTGGGACAAATCCGGCCATTTGATTTCTCCACTCAGTCTGAACTTGCTGTTTTTTCAACCATCCATTGCATATACTGCTGTTTATGTGCAGCTTTGAATTTCCGATTTATACGCACATCTAGTGGTTGTAGGATGGATGTTAGGCCTAGAGGGATAATGACCGAGTCAGTTTTCCCTATTTGTAATTGTCTCGCACTTTCTTAGTTGTATGTCCGGAGATGTCCAGGACCAACATATTATGTAAATTCAGTAACGCATCAGGTCGATGTTGCCAAATAAGTGTCACCCAGTCAACCACAAGCTCATTATCCATCCTTTCGGATTCACTCACACTAATATCCCTTGCATTGATATTTTTTGAATAGTTTTCCTTTTAAATATCACGTAACATGGTAGCTTTCTTCCGTTGCCAATTACACACATCACTTACACCTTTGCTTCTCACTGCAGCCATGTCTATCATGATGCTGCATTCTCCTTTCCTGTTCACGGTGTTGTCGAACAGCATCTCAAAACTGAGTGGCGTTTGATCTGCGTTACCAGTTTGCGATAATACCCAGGACTGTTCGTGATGCAGATTTATCATGCAACGAAGAAAACACACTATTTTTTTCCTCGTAATCGCCTGGAAGGCGTTGAGCGATGGTGGTTTTCCTCAGGAATCCTTATCCATTTCAGTTGAAAAATCTTGATGGTCAGCCCCGGCTAATTTTGAAACTGGTAATGCCTAATGCCTTGGCTCAAGCCAGTGCTTTAAGTTGGCATATTTCAGTCATCACTGCCAATCCGTATTGTAGCTTCTCATCTACATACTCGCAGAGACTTCTTTCCAGATCCGTATGTTTCGCTTTTTGGCCCGAAATCTCCGGAGATTATTGTTAGTTTCTTGAAGCCAGGTTTTGTTTTTCCGCCAGTCGCGAATAAAACTCTCGCTCACGTCATACTTTCTTCTTGCTACACATTCACCAATGTTCTTGGCTTCTTCAATAATTTTCAGTTTTTTTTAGTAGTGTATGAGCGATAACGAGAACTTGAAGCCATAATTAACAACTCTGAAGACATTGTTAATACTTCTAACGTGCTACTGATGTGTCACAGATTGAGGCCACAACAATGCAATAGTATAATGGCATCTATTGTTGGAGGTGGAGCAGTACCAACCTTGCTTAGAATAACAGTGCACCCCAGTTTTTCGTCATTAAATTTGGGGAAACCGTGCACTGACTATTCAAGTATATACGGTAATAACTAAACATTTTTGAGTTGATGAGAAACTATAGAAAATGTATGTTCCTGAGGAAGAGCACCTTTCTAGGCCAGAGTGAGTGACTTTAACTTTTTATGAAGGTGTTGCTATCACTGGTATTTACTTCATGAACTGAGCTACAGATATGACATATGGTATTCAAAAGTTTTATTAAGAAATAATTTTCTCAGAAAGCAGCAGTTAGTACACTCAGTTCTTTAAGGAGACTAATCCTCAAATTTACGTCACAAATAAATAATATTAAATGTTCTTGTACCTGTAAAGTTCTAACTTGATCCAATGGGTTATCCCAGAATATTAAATTGTACATCATGGAACGTCAGTAAGCAAAGTATGCCAGTTTTTTATTTTTACGTCACCTACATGATATTATCAAATTTGAATCGTGAGAATTTAAGATTGTCGAACTCTTCTATCTGCATGTCCTCACATTTTATAAAAAAATATTTATTGGAAACCTCTTGCAGGTTCTAAGCTGCATAAAGTAATTTTCTGCAGAGTTTACAGAGTGTGAATTGGCTTGAAAAGAGGAAGTTTTATGAATAGCCCTTTCTAAAATTACCGGTGCATTTGATTTGCTATATATAGAAATGCTTGTATCGTCTACAAACAAAATAAACTTATTACCTGGTAAAGAAACGGTAACTGTTGAAAGGTCATTAACACACACGAGAAAAGTATAAGTCTTAGATGGAACTTGACGTGACCACATGTAATTAATTCCCATTCAGATGAAGACTTAATTATTTTATTTTGATTTCTTTTGGTCTTTCTTAAACAGAGTGAACATTAATGAAATCGATAAGCTGCTGGGATGGATTCCTGACGAAATGGAGGAAACAAGGTCATATGAATGTGTGTCCAGAAATGTATCATTGCCATGGTGGGTGGCACTGATGAATCACAGTTCCTCTGACCATGTGCCTTGTGTTTCTTGACTGATGCACACTGTGTGATTGAAGCAATGTACTGTAAACAGCAAAATGGTGCGGTATTCGTGACAGGAACAAGCGAGATGGTGTTTGTGTACGGCCAAGCAGATGAAAACAGTTGAGAGGCAGCACAGCTATACTAAAAGAAGTACTCTCACAGACAACAACCACATCACATAACATTTCAAGCCCTTTTCAAGTGTTTGTGTGACCATGGGTCCTTTAGACAGGCAACTGTGCAGGGAGTGGTGGACTATACATATACGACATACGGAGGACCAGGTTCTACAGTATATCGAGACAAAATCGAGTGCAAGCTCCAAGCAAGTGGCACGCTAGCATGTTGTAAGCCCAAGAGTGATTACGTATATCTTGCATGACAATCGCTACTATCCCTATCACCCGAAATCCCGTGGAGACCACTTTGAACATCTGTTGTGATTTGCGTGCATAGCAGCTCTGTATTGTGTTACAGGATAGTTTGTTCTTGTTGCATGCACACCATCCAGTTCCAGACACATGTTCATAGGACCTTTTCTCCTCCATTTCCAATCAGACATCCATCCCTGCAGTTCGTCAATTTTAAAAATTTCATCCTGTATACATACGACTTGAAACATTTTGCAGAATTTCCCATAAAGCTTTTTTAATTTCATTAAAATGCTCTTCTGAATTACACAGTGAAATGCCTATGACAGATCACAGAATACACAATTAGGTTATAACTTGTTGAGGGTGAATGAAGTTCACTTTCACTGTATGCATTGACAGCCTTCTCAAAATCAGAGCATTTTACAAATCCAAACTGTGACTTCAACAAAATGGATAACAATCTGTGTAAATAGTAATTTTTCTTAAAACTGAAAATGCTGGAAAAAATTGGGTAGGAGTTTGATTGCATTTTTTTTTTTTTTTCTTATGCTGTAGCTGAACTCCTGCATATTACAGCCAACTGGCTTATGTACTACTGATAAATGACTGGTTACACAAACTGCTTAACATGTTACAAAACTCAAAATGTCACTCTGTAATTAACTTTGTTGATATTTTATCACGTCTAATGGAATTTTTTATTTTATTTATTTTATCGTAGCCACTACATGTTATAGTTCAGTGAGGCTCATTTCCTATTAGCAGTGTTGTTTGTACAGACTGGTCTCAAGTCTTTCATGTCAGTGTTTACTGAGCCTAACAATCCCAACTCATTAATAACAAAAGTAAAGAATTTGTAACAACACTGCATACCTCTGTTACCAAAGTATTATCAACTAATAAATAAAGCTATCTGCTCCTCTTTATCTCTACTTCATCCCATACTATCTTCATTTTGTTACATGAAGTGACTATCCTCTTCTCATACTATATTCTCTCTGATGATTGAACTAAGCTTTTCAATATTTTGAAATATTTCTTATAATGAGCTACAGTGTCGACATGAGAATTGACTGACAGTTCCCTTGTTGTCTTACATGCTTCATTAAATATCCTATTTTTTGACATCATTCTAATCTGAGTAACTTTTGGGGAAAATAGTTTCAAAATAAAAGATGAACATTATTAATTACTGAATTTTAATATGTTACAAGAAAGAAAGCTGAAATTTTTAAAATTTTGAAAAAAACTATCACATCTTCATTTTAGAGCTGGATGTCTACTATATATCTTTCATCCTACACAAGGAAGGAAAACAAATATATTTTAGGTAAATGAAAGTTAATCTGGCATTAAAAAGAAAAGTTAAATTTCTACTTTTTCCAACAAGCACCAAATTTAGAGGAGGAGAGCCTAACAAATAACTGTATTGGAACCTGAAGAAAAAAATTGAAAAAATCGGTTGAAAAATTGTTGGCAGTAAGTGCAGTACAATATTAACAAGTTGACTGCCACATATACTGATAGCGTTCGGTGTGAGGCTCTGCTGTGGCCACAGGAGAACTTACATCATGAGTAGGCCAATGCTGTGGTTGCCAGCAATCTCATGGTGGCCAGTGTGTTAGACAACTGAAGTACGAAAGAATTTGTACAGAATGTGCTGATTATTTCATTAGTATACGCTTAACAAATTTCAAAAACTGGTTCTCATAAGGTACCTATGGTTGTACTATAACCAAATTGGTCGAATACACCATTTACATACACTGTTGGCCATTAAAATTGTAATGTCATGAAGTACAGAAAATAAAGAAATTTTACTTATTGTGTATATACAGTACAAGAAGACTATACAATTAACGATGTAAATGATTTGAGGGTATACAGGGTGTGAAATTTAGTACTCACAGCGGCTAATTCTGGAAATAACGACGGCTTCAATCCAGCCGAGCACTAAGTCAACTAAGCTTGCATGACAAATATAGGTACTTCATTTCTTACTATTTCATTTGTAGGCTATAGTTCACCATGTTGGCTGGAGAGACAACTTGTGACCAGATTCTTCAGTGGGTGAGAGATCTGGAGAATGGGCAACCAGGCAATATCCAAACATCACGTGTCAAAGTAGTTCAGAACTGTACAGACAACAAGCAGTTTTTCATATCTTGGTGAAAAATGTCACAGAGACAGAGACCTCAAAGACAGGCCACAGCCACTTGCTTTAATATGTCAGAGATGTAATAGCTGCTGTCCAAATTACTGGTATGCAGATTAGAGGTGTTCCGAGTTGTATACCTGATGACACCCAATACCATCACAGCACGTGTTGGGTCAGTATGATGACAAATGCAATCTGGCAATGTTTGTTCCACTTGGAGCTTCCAGACATGGACACAATTATTGTGAAGCTGTAAGCAAAAATGGGACACATTCTAAAAGACATCATCACCATGGCTGCTTGGCAAATCACACTTAAATGCCTGGCAGAAGATTAATCAAACCACGTTCACAATAATTCTCTGTTAGTCCACTCTGTAAGCGGACAGAAAAAGTGAACAACTATAACTGTCTGTGTGAACTCTGATTTCCCTTATTTTATTGTGGTGATCGTTTCTTCCTACGTGGGTTGGCATCAACAAAATATTTTCGCAATCGGAGAAGGAAGTTAGTGACTGAAATTTCATGAGAAGATTGCGCTACAATGAGGAACAGCTTTGTTTTAATGATGTCCACCCCCAAATCCTGTATCATGTCCGTGACACTCTGTTCCCTATTTCTCAACAATACAAAATGTGCTGCCCTTCTTTGAACTTTCTCGATGTACTTCGATAATCCTATCTGGTAAGGATCCCACACAGTGAAGCAATACTCCAAAAGAGTGCAGATAACCACAGAGTAGGCAGTCTCCTTACAAGATCTTTCGAATCTTCCAAGTGTTCTGCCAATAAAATGCAGCCTTTGGTTCACCTTTCCTACAGCATTTTGTGTGTGTTCTTTCCAATTTAAGCTGTTCATAATTGTAATTCCTAGATAGTTTGCTGAATTCACGGCCTTTTATTTAATTGCTTTATCACGTAACCAAAGTTTAATAGATATTTTTAGCACTTATGTGGATGACCTCAAAATGGTTACATGTTGTCATTGGGCACATCACTATTACATACCTGTCTCTGTTAAAGCGTCACGAAAAGCCATGCTGACAGTCCTAGATGCTCGAGACATTGTTTCAATGTCAGCATGCATATTTGTCTTGCTCCAAATGAGCCAATTTCCTTATTCTACAGACGTTAAAGTAACCTCTGGCGTGCCACAGGGGAGTGTTATGGGATCATTGCTTTTCACAATATATATATATGACCTAGTAGATAGTGTCGGAAGTTCCATGCGGCTTTTCGCGGATGATGCTGTAGTATACAGAGAAGTTGCAGCATTAGAAAATTGTAGCGAAATGCAGGAAGATCTGCAGCGGATAGGCACTTGGTGCAGGGAGTGGCAACTGACCCTTAACATAGACAAATGTAATGTATTGCGAATACATAGAAAGAAGGATCCTTTATTGTATGATTATATGATAGCGGAACAAACACTGGTAGCAGTTACTTCTGTAAAATACCTGGGAGTATGCGTGCGGAATGATTTGAAGTGGAATGATCATATAAAATTAATTGTTGGTAAGGCGGGTACAACGTTGAGATTCATTGGGAGAGTCCTTAGAAAATGTAGTCCATCAACAAAGGAGGTGGCTTACAAAACACTCGTCCGACCTATACTTGAGTATTGTTCATCAGTGTGGTATCCGTACCAGATCGGGTTGACGGAGGAGATAGAGAAGATCCAAAGAAGAGCGGCGCGTTTCGTCACAGGGTTGTCTGGTAACTGTGATAGTGTTACAGAGATGTTTAACAAACTCAAGTGGCAGACTCTGCAAGAGAGGCGCTCTGCATCGCGGTGTAGCTTGCTTGCCAGGTTTCGAGAGGGTGCGTTTCTGGATGAGGTATCGAATATATTGCTTCCCCCTACTTATACCTCCCGAGGAGATCACGAATGTGAAATTAGAGAGATTAGAGCGCACACGGAGGCTTTAAGACAGTCGTTCTTCCCGCGAACCATACGCAACTGGAACAGGAAAGGGAGGTAATGATAGTGGCACGTAAAGTGCCCTCTGCCACACACCATTGGGTGGCTTGCGGAGTATAAATGTAGATGTAGATGAATCAAGGTACATGATACGACTGCATAATCCTGTATGACCGAAAGAACAATATTTTTGTCCTTTCAAGCACTAATCACATTTGACTGTTGAGATCATGTAGGGCACTGAGTATACCCCTCTTGAACCCATTGTTTCTATGTCTGCATGTCAGTTTTGGGATTCCAACCAACACGAGCAGCAGTGTCATGGAATGATAAACTGTGGTCTCAATAGGCTATGACCCTGCCACTGTCGAATTTTCACAAGTGCAGACGAGCACTTCTCCTCCTTACACAAGGTATAACACAATCTTCTCACAAACAACGAAAATCCAAATGTGATTTCTGAATGAGAAATCTGCTTCACAGCCCTTCTTGATATGCAGGCAGTTTTACTCTTACCTACTTGGTTTAAATGTGCTAAACTGCTAATCACTTTCATATCCAGGCTGTTGTACACTTCATGACAATTCGACAGTTGTTGCGTGCCACCTTCATGGTGTTGCAATTTTAACAGGCAGCAGTGTAGAGACTGTAGATGTTATAACAAGCACAAATGCATAGATTATTTTTCATGAGACATTTGTAAATATAATGGGAAGAGCATTTTAGGGCACCAGTAAAGCATAGGTTTCCCCTTCTAGTTTTCCCCTCTTGTTCCCCCATCCCATCACAACCCATTATACATCCACATAATTATTTCCCAGTGGTAATCACTATCCCTCTGTTGTAGGAACCAGCCCCCGGGTATTAAAAGGTGTCAATGGAGAGGATACTGTGTAGTTAGATGCTGGGGATGCAGATTACCCAGTAATGTCAGGAATGAAATTGTTCAAAATTTAATTCACAGCAGTTAAACTCACAGAGTAGAAATTTGTGAGAATGTGCAAACTCACAGACAAAAAATAAACCCAACTTCATGGTCCCAAGAGAAGAGGTTTATGACTGAATGATAATGCGCTTATGAAACAATATCAAGATTCAAGTGCCAATACAGTGTGTCAACCAAAAAACTTCTGGCACACCTGAGTAATATTTGACTGATCGAATGGGGGCAGGTATTGCATTACTGCATGACAGTGCAATGCTTTGTATGAACAAGTAAATGAAGCAATTACAAAATCTAGATTAATATGAATGCTACGTTTTTTTAGTGTTTGAGCCCAGTAACATGTGATAACCATTTAAGAAATAAAGTTGTTTATTTCTTTTAGAGAGGCTCTCATTTCCACATGTACAAAAACTCCTACACTAATGTAATCAAACTTAGATATGGAGCCTCCTTGAAAAAATTGGTAATATCAGTTGGGAGGCTTTCAATAAAAGAGATTAAAAATTCATATTTTTTAATTATGAATAATAAAGCTTCTGATATATCATCTAATTTTACATCAAGTGTGATCCTAAGCAACACAAAATAATACATTGGTCCACTTAGCATCTCTGTTGATGATGCTGTGCTATGAGTATGATTCAACAGTATATCTAGTCACATAAACGAAACAAAAAAATTAAACTGCTTTTGAATAACAATCATATAATTCACAGCTTTAATACCACAAAAAGAATAACAAAGTGACAAGATAATACAGTCTTTCTGCAGACTTTTTATTTCTGTATCTATAATCGAAAAAAATGGATAACATCAAGTGAACTTGTTCCTAATGACACCACTTACAAGAATTGGTTCAATCTCGAGAAAATTCAGCAACAAAATCTCATCTGAAATAACTGTTTTATAAAAATATGCCAAGCTAGTTATGTGTTTAATTTTTTAAAGTGCAAAATGATCTGCATATTTTACTCTGAAACAAGTCTTGGTACTTTGGCAAGAAAGCAGCACAACAAATGATGCAAAAGTAATTTCAAGCTTTTCCCTAAGTACCATATAATAACAAACAAGCGAAATCTCATATACTATACATCTTTACGAATACTCATAATATTTAATAGCCTTAACAGTTCATAAGCTGCTTTAGATTTTTTCATATTGATCTGCCTCATATACGTAAGCATATTTGCAAGCAAAAAGAATATATTCTTGAAATATGCAGACACTAAAGATTTACATTATAAAGGAAGACCAAAATGTGTGATTCCAGTGGCTTTACATTCTCCTTATAATTTAAGAAAATAGGTCATTAAATAATCAATGTTTATTTCTAATGCAGCAATGTGCCTAAGAAAGAGGATGGTGCAAGGAAGTACATGCGATCTTGTGTTGTTTGAAGGTAGCTTAAGAGCCTGAAAATAAAGTTCCTACCCAGAAAATCATAGATTAGCTTAGCAAAATGACATAACTATATACTATTGTATGAAAATAAAAGAGTGACAAAAGGGTAGCTCAAGTATTTCAAATTATTGAAGATATCTAAACAATTATGTCCAACTACCAGTCTGCAGGAGGAGGAGATTAGTGTTTAACGTCCCGTCGACAACGAGGTCATTAGAGACGGAGCTCGCAAGCTCGGGTGAGAGAAGGATGGGGAAGGAAATCGGCCGTGCCCTTTCAAAGGAACCATCAACTACCAGTCTGATCTTTGCTTATAAGATAGCAAGTGATTGCACAAATGGGATCAAAAATTTGGTTTGAAAAAAGAACATAAGTGAAAGGGAGGAGGGAGAAAGAATAAATAAAAAAGGAAGAACCAGTGCTTCACAGTACTGGCACTTTGATTGTCTAGGTCTTTGTGAACTCTGTGTAATATGCACTTTGCTAATTTATCAAAAACTGGCCACAACCAGTATGTTTCAGAAGACACATCACAGCAAGGAATGACTTGTTACCATGCAAAAGTTGCAGAATTCCAATTATTCGAAGTCACATTTCAAGTTTTGGGTACCTGCCCATTCAGCTAACAGTCAGGACTGACAAGCTGACAGTTCATGACAATCGAAAGAACTATCAAAATTTAAAAGAGCTGTAATTATAAACAATAGAAAACAAAACATTTTTTTTAAATCCTTAATGTAACTACTTATACCTATAGCATTCTCCCCACATTTAAAATAGTTATGACACCCACAGTCTAACAGTAGTGTCATATACTATGCATCTGGAGTTCCTATATTTGATTCCCAGTATCTACCTGACTTCATGAGATGGAAAGAGCAGAAGGGCACCCAACTAGCATTGAAAGGCTAAATAAAGAGCTAATTGAACACAATAGGGATATTCATGGTGCCAAAGTGGTGTTATGTCAAAAGACAACCATTTTTTTTTTAATTCTGAGAGATAGTGATGTTTAATATGTTTTATTTGGTTGAGGAGTAATAAATCTCTTCTACTGACATCACAAACACATTGGCTATATGTAGAAATAAATGTGCTATGCAAAATTCCTTTTGCACTAATAGATCATTTGACTATCACATCATTCTTTTACAGTTACGAAACTCTTGTGCAGGGTACTTCAAATTTTGACGAAAATACAAAATTTGTAACACTTCATGTCACAATGTAGGAACTCTCATTATTTCTTAAGTTACAATTAACACCACAGATTCAAATGAGCACTTTCATATAACATTTCTTCTAGTACAACAGCAAACTTTGAGAGATAATCTAGCCTTGAATTTTAATAATGCTCTGTACACTTTTCAGCAGCACAATTTTTTCTCCTTGTCGTTTAGTGAAGTATTCCAAATGTACAATGTAGCTACACATTCTGCATCAATAATTGCAAAGCTATAAAGCAATTATATGATACACAACTATTTTCCAGGAACATAGACTGTCCTTTGCCATTGAAATGGAGAACACAAAGGGGAGGAAAAAAGCCCTTTAGTTCTCTGAAATTTGTCGAGGTCCAAAAAAGAAATAACACAATTTTTAAAAAAAATGTGTTTTAATGTAACTAATAATGATAAAGCAAGCTAAATAATAGTACCACCAATTTCTTATTACCTGAATTTGTGTGTTATTCATATTTTTCAGTTGACATAAAGAAAGTATGAATGGTTAAATGTGGATTCATTTTAAATAAATATTTTTTGTTGAATTATACACATTGAAATTTTCCCAGGTTACCTTCAACCTACTACATGTCAAAAGGAAAATATTAGAAATTCGCTGCAGTTTATTTACAAAGATATTGGAGCCATCAAGGTTACCCTGTATGGAACATCTTCCATACTGTTTTTCTTACAAAATATGTGTGTGTTTCAAGGAAAAACAAATTTCATTGGATGATAATTACAATTCATTATTAACAACAGTTAATAATTTTCCTGCAAATCATAATGAATGTGGGACATCCATCAGACCAGATGCATATCAGCTGAAAGTGAAGTGAAGTACATTTTAAAATAAATAAAAAATCTATGCAGAGAAAAGCAGGGAAAGAAATATTGAAGACGTGGCTAGGTCATACAAGCGTTGTTCACTACTGAAACATACCAAGGGTCAAATTTTGACTAAGTATTTCCATATGGAAAATATACACAAACTATAAAGTATTATTACGACAAGAAAATTTCCAGATAAAAATGGAAAGAAAATCTTTTTAGTGTTTCAAGTATGACAACACTAACTGGTCATAACTAATTAGAAATTACTTTACAATGACCGAACAGAAGAGGCATTGAGTCATTGACTCGCACACAAACGAGACAAAACTTCACTAGCTTACAACGAATCCTTTTTCAAGTGAGTGCACACACACACACACACACACACACACACACACACACACACACACACACACTGTTGAATTTCTTCCTGTTCCCATATGTAAAGATGACACTTAAGGGAGAAATTTTACAAATTCTGAGAAACTGATGAAAAATAAAACATTGCTGCTGAAGACAGTTTTCAATGTTTTGAACAACTGCACACACATTTGTGCAGATATGCGAATTAAATAAGCACGTACACTGAACCTTATAATGGCGTAAGAAATACCAATGTTTTACATTCAATGAATTCCGCCAAGTTTTTAATTGTGCCTTGTATCACTAAAAATATGTTTCAGAGCTTATGCATATACAATAAAATAACTAATCTATCTCAGAAACAAAAGTTCTCTGACATTACAATAAGATTGTTTTCCAGCAGTGTTTTGTAGTTGAACTCCTGCCCTACTCCAAACTGCCAAACACTTCACAATGTATTAGCAAAATATATTTTACATTGTATCATGCTGCCCTTTCTCAGACAGCTGAAGTAGCAGTGCCTGTCATGTCACACCAGAATATATGAAGATGATGAATTCAAACATTAGACCACAACACTCATTGTTTTAACCTATTACATCAGGCAACCAACTTTTAGCACATGAAGGCACTCCCTTAATTACTAAATCAAATGAGTAGTTGGTATGCACATATCACTGCCAAATAATATTTGTCAGACATCTTTCTTGAAGCGTATTTTATTTTTTAATTAACTAGTTGCTTTTTAGACATGTCCAATAATGCACACAATGTCATATCAGAATATTATGTGACTTATCCCTTTGCTCATTATCTCACTTTTATTTAGCTGCTACATTCATGTTTGTTCGTATTCCCATGCTCTCTACTGCAACTTCTCAAATTTATGTTACACACTTACTTTCTTCACTACCCCTTCTTCCCACGTTATCTGTATTCTATTTTCATGCACTTCTCCCTATGATCGCTACAGTGGATGGGCATTCTTCCATTTCGAGACAATTCCTATCATCTTCACTCTTTTCTTTTCTCATTGTTGACCTCTTCAAACAGTATCTCTCACATCAGTCCTTGAATAAGGCTATCTGCACTGTTGACTAAAATAATCATTGCACATTGCTGCCATATAATGGATGCATCAGTACTTCAACCAGGATCTCTTGCATGACGCACAATTAATAAAGCGGTTTTATGAGAGAGAACAGAAAAAATTATGAGAATAATAATAATTGAGCCCAGCTTTAATTACCAATTACGAGGCCATAACAGCAATTCACGTGATTCTGGAACCCGCTGCATATGTTATCTTACATGTGCACCCGCAATACTTGGAAGACAGAAAATGTGATCCAGAAACTTTAAACAAACATATGGGATAGTATCTCTCTATCATAAATCATGTCCTGTCTCAGTGCCATACTCTACTCTAGCCATAATATTGTGTTAACAATGTCGAGTCTAAACTACTGGATCTTCTCACACACCACACTCAAAGATATTTATAACTTTACATTACTCATAATATGGGGGCTATTTCAAAGTCAGAAACAGATTTACTCTGGACACACTGCCTGGCATTACAGTTCTGTAGCTGTGACCAATTTTATGTTCTCTGCAGATTGCACAGTGTTATGCAAGCACAATGGGGACATACAATAACTTCCATTGGTAATGTTTACACCTGTTATCTACATGCAGAACCATCTCCTGACTTCCATCATTGACATTTCCAAATATATTCTGCCAACTTCATTAAAAGTGCATTACCTATTGATCATTGCCGCCCTGGTATTATATTGCTTGGACTGTTACACAGGTTTTTCAAGAAGAGTATATGCTTTTCATTTTGATTGATTACTTGCTGAACGAATGCAAAATATGCCTACTGAGCACCTTCACACCAAACGGTGAATATGTAGTTACAGTACACCAACATCCCTGATGGTTTCCAGAGAATGATTTGTACATTAAAACCTTGCTCCAAGTGTTAATTTTCACAAGACATTTCACTGTTTCTGGTTTGGTGTTTCTCAATCCTAAGATTTTCATGAACACTATTGGTAGATTTAAGCTATGCTGTCTGTTAATGTAATAACAAGGTACTTGGTTTAAATTATGAACAGTCTAGTCAAGATATCGATTTGCCAGTCACAGAATATCACCTTATGTGCTACTTCATTGCCACTATTACTGCCCATTCTGCATAAGGTTACTTGCTTCTCATTTCGATTTGATTCACAAGAACATATGACCACACAACTGTTGGCGACTAGAATAAAACATGTACGGGGGCTGCTCAAAAAGTATCCGACCTATTTTTTATTGTTGAAACCAATAACAGTATCTAAGTATGAGCACAGGGTCTACATTTGTAGGCATATATACTGCACATGCCAAATTTTTTTCATGACTGACGAAACAACCAGTTGCTTGCTAGCTGTTGATAAGTAAACACGTGTAAGTAGCAGTTGTCAGACTGTGTTGTGGGTAAAATGACAGGGGGGGGGAAAAAAAAAAAAAAAAAAAAAAAAAAAAACGGAACAACATTAGTGTATCATATTTTGCTTTAAGCTTGGTGATTCTCAAGTTGAGATGATCTGAAGATTCAACAAGTGTTTGGGAATGAAGTAATGGGTTCCACACAGATGTTTGCTGCAAGATACTATTACATGCGAATATGCTCCTACATTTTTTAAGCTTCCAACCAAAATTCTCATAAAATTGCACATCTCATATACAACTATACTCTTTTAGAAATAATTCTGTAAGAGCGATACAAATAAACGATTCTCTTGTAATGCATATACAGTGATCAGTAAGAAGTTCCAGAAGAAATAGGATTCAGCAACCACTTACACAAAATAAATAAGAACTTCAATAACAAGCCAAACATACAAAGACAAATTTTTATTTTAGGATACTATAAATTCTCAAAAAATTTTAATAATCAACAAAATGAATTTCTACTGAAGACAAGATGCATCCAGATGGTAAGTAAATACTCGTACAGAATTAATAAGAAACATCAAATGCAAATATCTCAACTGCCTGTAAACGGATGGAGCATCTGGGATACTAGTAATGAACATTCATAAATACTGGCACTTAATTATAATGGGAATTAATAATACTCTGATAACATATAACTGACTTTTCATAGATGATTGACAACTGCATCACTGCTATAAAATAAATTTCTAAACAACAAAGGAGCATTGCTGATATTACTATTTAACATTATAAATATTTTAGCATCATAAATGAACATTGTTCAAATCTAGTAGAAATAATTTTACAAATTCAGTTTAATAAAGCTCTGCCTTTCTGACTATTAACACGTTAGCATTATATAACATACTGATTTCCAAGTCATTTGGCAATAAAATAAATCAGTCATACTTTCTTTTACATATTCCTCACATATAACAGTTTATTTACATACACAATTATATACACATATATATCTTATTTATACTTTGTAGTTCCATCAGTCTCTTTCGCTGCATATAGTGAAGCAATTTAGCTGCACCATATCTGATATCCACCAATATACTCTTACGCCTTCACTGTAGGAGAGCCGAGACATCCCACACTTTGATCAGACGGTCCTGGCCAACTGTTAACAACCTTTTTCGTGGTTCATCTAAATCCATATAGACAATGCTATGTTTTGCTTCATGGAATGTTGCCATTGGTGTATGACTGAAATAAAGAGGGCACATCAATTTGGAAAATGAGTACAAGAACTATCTACAACTAAATACTTGATGCACATGCCATACGGAAATAAAAATAAAACATATAGCCTACTTACAACCAATGGAAGTTTTAGTGGTTTGTAGCATGCAAATGAGAATAAAAACTTTTTATTGTCTACAATAAGAGCTTTCTGATTTGAATTCATGCCTTTGCTAAACTTAAGTCTTTTTCCAAAATGGTATTTGCTTGCTTTCTTCCTTTGGTTCTATTTCAGTTTTCAATAAATAATTGTTTCTGTTGTAAAGCAACAGTGTTTTCTCTCTGTTGAAGTGGGTCCTCCTGTGATTCAAGGTGTCTGTTGACATTAGCTTTCTTTTCCCATCCAAATCTACAGAACACAGATTTTGAAAATCTGTAGCATATAAGCCCTGGTAAGCACAGTGTCAAGTCTTTTTGTAGGTATTCATAGCCATGTGACCCATTCTTGACACAGAGGTAACCGACTAGATACTTAGGGCAGAAGTAGAACCCAAAATAATTCTACTCACATTTTACAGGAAGAGTCTTTGCACGGTCAAAAGCAGTCGACCAGTTTTGTTTTCAGATAGTATAGCGCAGGTACTATATAATGTAGCAGTCTCCTGCGAGCGTAGACAAACAAGAACTTTGATCGTCCAACAGGGAGGAGGATTGTGAGGAAAGTCATGCCACCCTCTTGAAAGCAGTCAAAACCCATGTGATTCTACAAAGGCAGAACTGACACATGGTTACACAGATTGCTGATTTCTTCTGGTGTTGTGAGAAATGTATTTTAATCTCTTGATGAACCAGGATTATTCTCTACATTCATTTCAAAATAAGAAAAGAAAACAAAGAGAAACACACAAGTCAAAGCAAAGCAGATTGTACAAAGCATTTGGCAACAAGTACTGCACAATTTCTTGTTGAGGCTGCAGCACCGTAAATGACACACTTCTTACCGGACCTCTGCCATATGTAACAATAGTTCAAACCCCTGCCACCTAAAACATATGTTGAAGTGCCTGCATTATACCAACTTAGGCTCTAGCAGACAACCTTATGTGTTTCTTTGTTCTAAGATTCTAGGTCCCACAGCTGAGCCCTATATTTGCCATACATATCTTTTCTCTGATACAGATCATTCAATCACCCCAGTTGACTTGGAACCAGAATGTAACTTACAAATGCATTGATACATTGTCATGTTCACGCATATGTGCGCTTGTTATTTTGCAAACAGGTTCTTATGCACATTCCCTTTCATACTGGGCTCTGCTAGATGTCATGCAATTAATAATAACCAAAGTTTGGTTACTTTTTTGAAATTTGAGATGTTTTTGAGTTTTTTTGAGAACCAGTTAACAAGTTTTTTGGGATTAGAAGAGTTGAGGACAACAAAAGAAATAAACAGAAAAGCAAAAATGGCCTGAAGATCTTTTGGTAAACTAAAAAAAGGTTTTAAAAAATAAGTTTCCAATGTGTCTGACACACAAGGTTTAGATTTTGTGCCTGTCGGCAGTTCTGACTTACATCCAGTGTAAATTCGAAGTTAATTAAAAACACAGGGTTTTGTCAGTAAGAAACAAATAGGTGTGAATTATGAATTCCTAGTAGAGGGGGAAAGAAGGGACGAGAGAACAGACAAAAGTGAAGAGAGGATTGAGGCATTTTCCAGAAGAAAAGTTCATAGGACTGTTTTTGTGATAGAACAGTTTAAATACTTATGTTCAATATTACCCAATAACAACCTGATTCTAATATACAAGTATATTTTAATGGGATGTGCAATGCTATAATTAAGTAAATATTTCCACAATTCTAGATATTTTAACCTATTTTTCACATTAAAAACATAACATTTATAGGCACTTTCTTCATAAAGCAGTGTCAGTAGGTTATAATTAATAAAGATTTCTTTTATCAAATGTTATTTTAAACCCTCAGAATGCATGAGAACATAGCAGTAATACTGTTGTTAATAAAAATTACAATCAAGGAACCCACAGAAAGGTACAAAAAGAAAATAACATAAATAAAATACCACTGTTTTATTCAGCGGACCATACATTATGATGGACAGTTTCTCTGTTATAATTTCTAGTTACTGAACGACCTTTTGTTTCTCCTCCTCCTCCTCTCCCTTTTTCTTCTCCCAGTCCCACAAGGATATCTGTTTTCTAAATAACATCTGGTTGCTGGTGGCTAGTGTCAAAGCACACTGTGTAACCACGAACTACTTTCATCATCCATTTACTTAAATAAATCCTCAACTTCCTTTTCTTTTTCTGGCTTCACTAGATTAAATGCCAGTGTTGATAAACTTAGTTTTTCAATACTCCATTACTGTACATCTGTTCCCACAGTCAGAATGATGTATATGGACCTTTATATGTTAGTGAGCCTAGTACTGAACCATCTACTTTGTATTTCAGAACAAAATACTTCTGAATTTTAAACACAGTTCCCTTGGCAATAGGTTTCTTGAAGTCATAAGCACTCGTTACATTAAAATGAATTGAGCAGCGCTGCACACACATGACTCAGGAAGAAACTGCTCTGTTCTCTAGCTTTAAGATAATGAAACATGACTTTGATTAGATATTCTATGTAACGCACTGTTTAATTTTAAACAATTTCTTGAAAAATGGAACACAGACCTCGGGACCCTTCTTCCAGAAAATACCTCAGTTGTGATGTGATGTACGAAATGGAGGTGGGTAGGACACAAAAAGTCAGGCAAATGGAAGATGGGCGGATCAGAGAAGCACTTTGCAGGATTCCAAGACACGCTGAAAGACTGACGGTGATTCAACAGAAAGGCACAGATGAAATTAGAAAATATGTAGGAGCAATGTGGATGTTGGAAGCTGAGGATCATAATGCATGGACAACTCTGGAGGAGGCCTTTACCCTACAGTGGCTGACTGTGACGACAATGATGATTAGCAACCTCTTGTTCTTCCCTTCACATAATTACTAGCCACAGGAACACACACATCTCACCTGTAGCATTCTAGCCATCCCACCTCACTGGACTGTTAATAAAAATATCAGGACAATGTTCTTCTGATCTTTGCAAAAACGGACATAATGTCTTATGGGATAACAGCAATCAGTGATTTTATGTTACTTTAAATCCGTCTTGATTGCAAATTTTTTTTATTATTCACATGATCGGTTTCGGTTCATTCAGAACCATCTTCAGATCTGATATTTAAGTTACAGGAGTAACCCGTCCAATTCAGCAACGTAGCATGTGAAAGTTGCTGAATTGGACGGGTTACTCCTGTAACTTAAATATCAGATCTGAAGATGGTTCTGAATGAACCGAAACCGGTCATATGAATAATAAAAAAAATTTGCAATCAAGACGGATTTAAAGTAACATTCTTCTGATCTGTTTAAGGAGATTCTTTGTCATCTTTATGAAAACTCTAAAATCTAGCCCCACATCATTCAAAACTCTTCAAGTTCCAATGAAAATAGCTTCTCGCTGCACAGGTCTATAACACAGTTTTATTACATTACAATCATCAAACCACTCCTCCACAACATTGTGCCTGCTTTCCCAAAATCTTTTGTAGACTTTTTCTAACTATTACAGGAACAGTTCCACACTTGACCCCCCCCCCCCCCCCCCCCCAACTCCCCCAGAAGGCCCAATGGTACCAATTGACCTCTGTGTCATCCTCAGCCAAATGTGGGTATTTGGGGTGGGGGCTCAACGCACTGCTCTCCTTTGTCAGTTTTCATGACCTGAAATCATCATTATTTGGTCAAGTGGCTCCTCAACTGGTATCATAAGGCTGAGTGAACCCTGGTAGGTCAAAAACATACGGTCATCTCCCGAAGTGCTAATCACAACAATTGATGGTGCTAAATTTCAGTGATCTGATGGAAACCAGTGCAACCACATCAGCACAGCTGTTGACAACAGTCCCATCACTGGTATTAACAATTTCAGCATCAAGCAATGATGTGGAGTTACTCTTCATATTTCTGATTTGCATGAAGTTTTTCAAACTGTCTACAAATCAAACTGAATGCTGGAAGAGAGATCACAGAAATAACTTACAATACGCTCTACTACAATACACTCTTCATCACAGCAGCATCTTCAAACAGCTCATTTTGCAAAATCTTAACACTTCATACTTTTGGTGCAGGGGACTTGCTGTCAGTCACAAAACCAGATCCTCTTATTCACATGATCTGTGTTTCATGTTACTGTCTTCCATCTTTCTTCTATTTTTCCTCCTTTTTTTATGCACCTCATTGTGTACTACCACACTGTTCTGATTTAGTTTCCACTCTTGCTGCTTCTTCCTCCTCCTCCTAAATTTGGCCCAATAGAGGATGCTTATGTTCCTCTTTCTAATTTCTCCACCTTCATTTTAACCTGACTGACTTTTTCAAAAACAGCAGTTTTGTAAGTTCAAGTTTTTAAATATTATCTGTTTTAAACCACTGTTAATTTCCATTTCACCATATCTTGTCATAATTCTCTTGGTCAGTGCTGCTGAGTATCTTTGCCTTTCTTAAAATAATTTACTTCACCTCTTTTGTCACTATTCTGCAAACGGGATTACCCAGTCCCCAAACAAGAGATGAACTTTATTTGTGCCTGAAGCTTGTGCGTTTAAGACCTGTGTATGTCTCCCTGGTCCACAAATACATACATCAAATTCACACAAAGAACCATGGCATACACTCAATGTTGGATAACATAAACAATAAATTAAATATACAAATAACAACTTCATATCACTAACATTTTAACTATAAAAGCTTATAAAAATTGCTTGGGTTCTTTTTATACCAAACTGACACATAACTGATAAAAATTACTCATTAAGCAGAGAACTGTAATCAAAATTTTAGTCTTTTGCACCATATGCTCCACAATTTACAAGTTTCTGAGTCAACTCAAGAGATGTGCCTAAGGCCACTATTACACAATGCACCTAAGGTGTACGCCTATGCAACAGTGCCCAAAGTGTACATGTTTGGAAACACACACAAGTTCATGTTGACTGATTACATACACGATATGTGCACGATACTAATCACCATGAATCTAAGCATGCACACTAGACAGCAGTAACTGCACAAAACTCTATGAAGAATGTCTGATTTCTTGTAAAGTAATTCATTTGAGTTAAAAAATTTGTAAGTGTTCAATCTTCCAATTTATAAAGTAATTATTGTTGTCTTACAGAGCTATCACACAATTATACTATTACTGTTCTGAATTATGCACTCAACTGTTCATTTCATATTATGACACTTGTTCCTGCAATAATATTTTCTCCCAAGTCTATGTTTGTACAGCATTTTGCACATGGAGGACACAGTTGTTTTTGGAGTTACTGCTCTGGCAGTGTCTGTAACCACTAAAATTTGGGCAGAATGACAACAACCATTGAAAGCCAGATGTTAGGTCAGAACCTGGCTGGAAAGAAGAGAAGATGGCAGGGGCAAATGGTCCCTATTAATAAAGGGATGGGGGCCTAAAGAGCCAAAGGAATTTTGACACTTCATGAATATGGATGTGGCTTGTTTTAAGACGTGCCACATTGATAAGATAGGAAGGAATTTGCTTACCTGACACTGGTGCAATTTCACCTTGTTGGAAGTAAGAATTTAACAATATTTTGTGAGTTTGCCAACCATATCCAGTTTTTCCTTCCTAGCATGGTGAAATACAACCAGAAAAGTAATCAAGTGGAACATGAACTTTCGACAATTGTGCTATGTACACAATTGAAAATCACACATCTATAGTTATATGAATATTTCCTCAGAAATAAACGATTGCTGTTGAACATTATTATGATACAGTAGATCACGAGGATCATACAGACACTTTTACTTACTATATGCCTGGATTTGCATCTTAGTACTTGTTTGGTCCATTTCATTTCTAGATCACGCAGCATTCAGTACAACGAAAGCTTTTTGCAAACACCTTGCATAAAAGAAAGCCTGCTGGCAAAAATATTACTTTTGTGTAATTACTGCATAAACGAAAATTTGCTCACTAAAAAAATGTGTAAAAATCTCCAATATGAATAGCTGAAGTTAGCTGCTAGGCACATATAACAACAGTAACAAGCAGCAAGCATACTCTTTGAGTACCCCCGTCTGTGCACTCGCGCACTGCTGCCATCTAGTGCGCCTGCGCATATAATGCATGCGTTAATTCTTTTACGTGCACCTGTTGTACTATCAGATGGCAGTTGTGCTAGATTGCTGTCACACTAGACCTGTACTGTTCGTGGCAGATCATCATGTAGTACTTCCTTACAGGAACATTTTCTTCCTCTATGTGATACTTCACTGCAGAAATGTTTGTCAATGTTCTCAGCCACACTACAAGTTTCTAAAGGGTTATTCATGAATACCTCGAGTGTCTGCTAATGTAACGATGCACAAACTACAAGACGTACAGAAATGCACACACATCAGTTGGTGGAGCATTTCTCCTTTTTAACTCACATTACAGGTGCTCAATGTGGGTACTGTTTGTTACGCAACAAACGCCAGTGAAAGATGAAGAGTGTTTGTATGCACAATTAGCTGAAGCCCCTGCAGGCACAATGACAGCTGCCCACTTTGGAAATCTGTCGACTGGGTCGCCTATCGGCAGGTACAAACCAATTCGATACAACAATATGGAGCTGATGATTTGTCTACATGTTCTGACAAGGAAGGAGGCTAGGACAACTACGCAACAGTGCACATTGTTAGTTTAAACTTGGACAGATGCTCTGAGTTCATTTTTCTTTATGTCTAATAGTTTTTGCAGTCTTCTGAAACCCGGAGATACTTACGAATAACCTTGCATGTGTTTTAAAAACCATTCCAGTAATACTGTTCCACACCTCAGCATCACCAGTCAGTTCTCAGCAATGGCATGTGTCCGAAGACACCTGAAGATAAACTCACAGACCGAAACTAGTCACAGCAATTTTCTTCATAATTTAGAAAAAAAAGAGTTTTTCTTGCACAGTGAAAAGACTCAGCAGAACATCCACAGACTTACAAAGCTATCCTCCCTGATCGAAAGTAGTAAGTAGTGAAGATAAGTACATTTGCTCAGCTAGATCTGGGGTAAACTACTTTTGAATAACCTATTAAAAATGTAACCAAGTCGGTTCTGAGTCAACGAATGAACTTTTGCTCGGAGGCAATGAAAGTTCAACAGTATTTTACCCATCTAACATATAATAGGAATGAATCCAGTTTCATATTACACTTATGTATTACATTTACCATAAACACACTCTGATAACATTTCACCTCTGACAATGCACTTCCTCTTCCCTTGCGAGTCTGTAACAATCAACCATTTGTGTTAATATGGTGAAGCCGATAAATTAACTATGCCTCTGAGGCACAAGAACTGCCCCATTATGTACATAAAAACCCAATCAATAAAACTTATGTTCAAAATCAATGACCAAGAACAGTGCTGTACAACAGAAAAAGGGATTTACTTTCAATGTTGTGCTGTGTAACACAAAATACAGAACAATCACATCCTTTCTTCATGGCAATCCAGTTAGAACTGAACAAGCTAACTTAACAGATAACTATTGACATTCAAGAACCTAATTAAAACAGTTATGTCTGACCTGCTGACATTAACTAATCCTGATGATGAAGTTGAGAAGCCCTTTGAGACTGTTTGCAGCTGATGCTATCATTTACTGTCTAGTAAAGTCATCAGAAGATGAAAACTAATAACAAAACGATTTAGACACAATATTAGCATGAGACAAAGAGTGACAATTGTCTATAAACAATAAAAAGTTTGAAGATTCCTTTAAGCTGAAGATCCGTAATAAATCAGACAAATTTAAAAATTATATATTCAAATTTATACTTATGAATTAAACTTTACCATTAATTAAAATTTAACAACACAAATTGAAACATCTTACTGAAAGTGTTGTAGGAACATCACAGCAAAGACTGCATTTTATAGGCCAAACACTTAGAATATTTAACAAATCTACTAATGAGACTGCCGACATTATGCTTTTCTGACCTCTTCTGGAATCCTTATCCAGTAGAATTGATGAATGATATCAAAGAAGTGCGGATCTTTTTGTATCATCGTGAAACAGGGAACACGAGTACCACGACACAATATGTGAACAAGAATGGTGCCCTCTATCAATAATGTTTCTTTCAGATGATTCATCTAATACTCACTTGATTCACCACGGCAACCCATTGTGAAATTCTATCAGCCATAAAAACTGACTCACTTCCATTTCGTATTATTTCAATAATAGCCTTTCTCAACCTAGGTTGTTAATAATTCCCCTCCCATACATGTAGAATGTTCAGTATTGTCTACTTTTCTGTTCTGCTTCTTCTCTTTCCCTAGTGACTAATATATAAATAAATTCCCTAATATCTTTAAAAATTCAAGTTCCCTTTCTCTGATTCCTCAGCCAGTTAATTTTATATTGTACGAATACTGCTTATTCTTGGCATGTTTCTCTCTATTCTGGTTGAGGTCTCGAAACCCACATTCTATGGGGAACAGTCAAAATGAAAACAAGTGAGGTGGAAAAAAGTAAGTAGAATGTTCATTACAGCCTGGGTATGATCATGGTTCCAGAGACGAACACAAAAATTTTTCCATGAAGGCATCAACTGCCTTGACTTACAGTGGGATAAATGTATTAAAAGTTATGGTGATTACTTTTGAAATAGAAACAGCCTGCTTACTTTTTCCATCTGTCTCTCTCTCATTTGCATGCCATGTACACAGTCCCTATCTAGCTCATCCACAATCACTATTTTTATCAGTATTTTTATAAAAACAACTAGATGACTACATTTTAGTTATATATAGCTTGGCAAAACAAACTAAATAGAAAAAAAAAAATAATTGTGCACACAAGCATAATTCACACTCGTAGAGAATGCAGTTAGAAGTTCACTGCAACATGTTACAAATACATTCGACAATTTACACTAAAATAATTTCTCTTTTTTTTTTTTACAGAGTAAGAATATCAGAAAGAGTCACAGGAAAACAATAAACAAATATTGCTTATCATAGTTTATTTTCCAATTTTCTGCAGAAAAGCACTGTAAATATAAACAATTTGTATCACTTACTCAGCATCCTTCAGCTGGACATGACAAGGGTCACAGACGCGAACATCAAATTCAAATCCCATGACGGGAATAGTTGAACGACCATTGCTGCAACGATCACATACTGCACGACCGCATAACCGACAATGGTGCTGTCGCAGACCCAGTTGGCGTTGGTCCATCATGGCACGCAAATTCCAGAAGAACGGACGTCCGCAACGCTGACATGTATCAGATTCCTGCCATTCGGGAGTCTATGGCACGAAGCCCATACAGAACTGTTAGATCACACCTTAATGGAAGAAATTTTAGTAATTTTTGTCATACTTTGCACAAAAGTAACCCACTCTCTGAAACCTAACTTCATATCCAAAGATCACGATTGTTACTTTTTCATGAGAAGGGATAATAAATAGTCTTAACTCTTAACAAAATTAAAATGTTTGAGATTAACTTTGAGACAGTTAAATGACAAGTAACAGTTATGCGAGTGTCTAATTCTGGCTACTGTGAACAAAATTTAAAAATTTCATGTACTCTACTTTAAATCATTACTGAGATTTAAACTGTTTTATTTTAGCTATTACTACATCACTATTCCTTTCTTATTCACACAATAGGGATTTTATTGCAAATGTATTTTATGCACCATTCATTTCACACAACCTTCCTACAATATATATGTACAAGGTCTAATCACTTTAATGTGACCACCACCCACATTCGGCATCAACAAGCAGTTGCCACTCATTGATGGCAGATGGCATTAGTAGCCATCAACAGCATATAAAGCATGTCAGGGGGATGTGGCAAACCATGCAGTTGTCATATTGCGGAAATTTAGCTATTTACACGATGTCCAACTGGGCACAATCATTAGCGTTTGGCAGAAGCATTTCCAAAATGGCTAAGTCTGTAAACTGTTCATGTATCGCTGTGGTTAAAATATACTAGGCTTGGCAAAATGGTACTATGCAAAACTAGTGCCAAGGAACCTGTGACACACGCACCATGGACCACAGATGACAGTGGTGGACAATGGCTGCAGACATGCGTACAGGTGAGTATACACGCAACTGTTAAGCAATTGACCACTCAGATGAACCAGGAGGCTACCAACAGTCTCTTCAATGACCATTGCGCTAACACTGCTGCGTATGGGCCTCTTCAGCAGGCACCTGTTCCATGCACCTGTGCTGACTGCTGTTCATCAGTAATGAGGGCTGGAATTTTCATGCCAATACTGGAATTGGATGTACACAGAGTGGCGACTTGTGCCCTTTTCAGATGAATCACACGCTCCAGACAGACAGATGGCTGTTGACGTGTACATCACGAAACCTCTGAAAGCAAAGGGATCCAGGGCAGAGGAGGAAGCGTTATGGTTTGGGGAATGTTTCCACGGCATTCTCTGGGTGATCTCCTTATTCTGGAAGGCACAATGGATCAATACAAGTATGCATCTATCCTTGAGGGCCTTTTCCACCCCCACACGCACTGAATCTCTTCCTGAACATCTCACAGCAGTCCGTACTGCAAAAGGTGGTTAGTGAGGTTTCTAACAGGTGATCACTTTTTTCCTCTGCTGATGGCATCAACCAGAAGGATAATGCAACTTGTCAGACAGCTCGCAGTAAGTGTGTGTGCATGTGTGTGTGTGTATGTGGGGGGGGGGGGGGGGGTGTTTGAAGAGTAACAGCATTAGTTTACCATTCTCCCCTGGCCACCAGTCTCCTAGGATTTAAATCCAACCAAGAATCTGTGGGACCACCTCACTCGGGCTGATCATGCAATGGGTTCTTAGGTGGGAAACCTAGTGCAACTGACCATTGCTCCAGATCCTCACTGAGTCTCTTCCTGAACATCTAACAGCAATCCGCACTGCAAAAGGTGGTTAGTGAGGCTTCTAACAGGTGATCACTTTAATGTGACTGGACAATGTACTGCTGTAAATTTCCTTCTGTGTACCTCTCTTTGATCCAACACAATAAACCAAGCAAGGTTTGAAAAATACAATTGTCAGTCAACGGACTACACTACTTAAGAAATGAAGCACTGTAGAGAGGATTTCCACACAATAATGAACAGACATTTCATAATGCTGAACGTATGTGACCAGCCATATAACTATAAGAAAGATCGCAAAAGCTCTGGCACTATTATTTTGCAAATCTATGAGAAGGGTAGCTGCTACTCACCATATAGTGGAGATGCTGAGTTGCAGATAGCTACAATGAAAAGTCTGTCCGAATGCGAGCTTTTGGCCAATAGGGCCTTTGTTGGAAACAGACAAAACACACACACACACACACACACACACACACACACACACACACACACACACACACATTAATGCAGTCTCTGGCTGCTGAGGATAGACTATGAGCAGCAGCGCATGATGGGAGAAACAACTGGGTGGTGGGGCTAAGTAGGAAAGGAGGAGGCTGGGGCGCGGAGGAGGGGAGATAGCACAGTAGGGTTTCCCTCCCTGCTCTCATTCCAGAACTACACAGCCCTCTATTCCACCAACACACCCACAGTGTTTTTACTTCTCTCCTTTTCCGCTACTCCCCTTTCTTCTCCTAACCGCCTGACTGCACCTAACTGCCCTGCCCTCTCTCCACCTCGTCCCTGTAAGCTCCCACAACCAGCACTTTACTGTCCCCCCCCCCATGCCCCCCTCCTCATTACCACTACCACCACCACCCAAGCTTCACTCTTCATGTGCTGCTGTTCACAATCTGGCCTCAGCAGCCAGAGACTGCAGGTAGGTGTGTGTGTGTGTGTGTGTGTGTGTGTGTGTGTGTGTATTTCCAGTAAAGGCCTTGTTGGCTGAAAGCTCACTTTCTGACAGTCTTTTTATTGTGCCTATCTGCGACTCAGCACCTCCCCTATATGGTGAATAACAACTATCCTTTCCATAATATTGTTACATACCATTCTGGATTCTCCATTGCTTGGTATTGTGCAAATATCTCTCTCTCTCTCTCTCTCTCTCTCTCTCTCTCTCTCTCTCACACACACACACACACACACACACACACACACAACTAAAAAATATCATACTCAGACAGAGGAGTATAGGTGAAAATTTGTATCCATAACACTACAATGGTGCTGATTTTTAAGTAACATTTAACTATTTTTTGTAGATGTGCTATGAATGAGCACAACTCCATCACTGGAAAGCACCATTACGATCATAGGACAAATGAAATGAACGCACTGGCAAAATTATAGGTGTTGGGAATTCTGCACACACTTAAGATGAATCAGATACAGTCTCTCTTAGCAAGCAATGTTAACCATACATCTGTCTGTGTAACAAATTTGTTGCTTGCTAATAGCACAGCAACAATAAATGTTGTCAATAATGTTATCACGCCACCAGCTATATTTCTATCTTCAGTTGAGACATGAAAATCTCCAAGTGTATCTATCTCATACAAGAGGCATGAATTTTGTATAAAGATTAGTTTCAGTGGTGGTTTTGTTGAGTTACTTTGGAACTATGATTATGGGAGCTATACATGACTATCATGTCTACATACTGTGCTTGTAACCCTCTTTGGCAAAGCCAAATCCAACACATGGATCACAGTATCAAATCTAGGAAAAATAAATTTAATATTTAGCAAACAAAAAATAAAAACTGCTCAAACTCAAAGTAAAAAATATAAATTTCCTGACTACTTGAATGCGCACACAGAAATCTAGATCTAAATGGAAACAACAAGATTGATATTCATTAGAATGATGTCATCTTGTACTTAACTGTTGACTAGGCCTTGGAGTAGCTCTGTTTCACAGAGCTGAACCATGTGACTGTGGAATGACCAAATGCTCTAGAACTACAGCACTACACAGAGAAATTATGGGCAAAGCTTCAACAGATTGTACACCACACACTAGAGAAATATATGCCGAGTAAGTGAAATAAGAATCAAAATGACCCACTGTGGTTTAACAACAAAATTCGGAATGTGCTAAAGAAGAATGTGCACATGGTAACAGAAAAAAATTATTAGAGATTACTGCATCTATAAAAAGATCAATACGTGAGGCATACAATTACCATCACCATACCTTAAGAAAAGATTTTGCTGAGAACTTGAAAATATTCTGGTCCCATGCAAAATCACTAAGTAGGTTAAAGGCTTTTATTCAGGCACCTTGTGTAGCAACAGAAGACAGCAAAAGGAAAGCTATAGTTTCAAATGTCTCATTTAAGAAAATGTTCATGCAGGAATTTCTTACAAACATATCATTATTTGACAGTTGCATGGACTCATATGTGGAGGGCACAGTAATAGGCACCCCTAGCACAGAGAAGCAATTAAAAGACTTGAAAACAAATATGTCATCATGCCCAGATGAAATTCCAGTTTGGTTTTACAAAGAGTACTGTACGGCACTGGTTCCTTACTTATCTTGCATTTATCATGAATCTCTCACCCAGTGCAAAGTCCCAAGTGACTGGAAAAAGTTTAGGTGACTCCTGTATACAAGAAGACTAAAAGGACAGACCCATAAACTTACAGAACAACACTCTTAATATTGGCTTTCTGAAAAATTCTTGGACACATTCTCTGTTTAAATATTTAATTTCCTTGAGACTAAACAGCTTCTATCCACAAATTAGCACAGTTTTAGAAAGCATCACTTGTGCAAAAATCAGCTCACTCTTTTCTCATATGATATCCTGTGAACCATGGGTGAAGGCTAACAGGCAGACGCCATATTCCCAGATTTCCAGAAAGCATTTGACACCATACCACATTGCAAACTGTTGATGAAGGTACAAGCATATGGAATAGATTCTCAGATATTGAGTGGCTCTAAGACTTCTTAAGTAATAGAACCCAGTAGGCTGTTCTCAATTATGAGTATGCAGCAGGAGTGCCCCACGGAAGTGTGACTCGACTGCTGCTGTTTTCTATACACAGGAATGATCTGGTGGGCAGTGTGAGCAGCAATCTGTGACTGTTTGCTGATGATACTTTGGTGCACAGCAAGATGCTATTATTGAGTAACTGTAGGAGGATAACAATACAAGGCTACTTACTAGGACAGGCCACAATGTTCAGATCAAGGATTTACTTCTAACTTTGTACACTTCTAGTAGTCCGTGTGCAAGCAGTGAGGAGTACTACTTACACAATTTTGAGAAAATCACAAGAGAATTTTTACGTGTTTATTATATACCACTGCATTGCAACACTGAGTACAAGATAGTGGTGGTCCAGTGGGAAGTGTTCAACCAGCGCATATGCTGGATCCAGTCCTGCTAACTTTTTTCTTTATTTCTTGGAGTCATAATTTTTTTAAACATTGGTCACATTATTTCTTCCATATTACATTTCACAGGTAATATAACAGAAAAAATACATGTATTTTATTGCATTTCCAATGTTATTTGACTGTTTACAAATTTTTATCATTACAACAAAGATTATAATTATGGACAAGTAAATGACCAAAACACAAGTTTTCATGAAAATGTATGCCTGTCGCGATTTGTGAAATCCCTTACACTTGCAATCAGTAAGATACCCAGAACTGCTTTACACATGGGCAGTTCTATCACAGACACTGTGACAGGCTCCATTCGGCAGTTAACTTGTGCAGTTGTGAGACCTTGCTAACATATCAAGAACAAATAGCGTTACTGCAAATTTCTTGAAAATCACAAAAATTTACATTTTACTACAAAAGTGGAGATGACACACAATTCTTCACGTACTGTGGATAACGAATGTCATGAAAATTCAATGCATAATGCAGTTGAAAAATGTCAGTTAAA
The DNA here is from genome assembly GCF_021461395.2 of Schistocerca americana. Classification (NCBI taxonomy): domain Eukaryota; kingdom Metazoa; phylum Arthropoda; class Insecta; order Orthoptera; family Acrididae; genus Schistocerca; species Schistocerca americana. Next base: position 836,538,431 of record NC_060120.1, on the reverse strand, counting down.
AGATTTGTGTACTGTGATATTATTCTTCAAGAATCGAACCTGTGTGTCTATCAACATACCAACGCTTTCGTTTGGTAAGTTACATCATCTTTGTTTTTAGATATATTTTTCCCACGTGGAATGTTTCCCTCTATTATATTCACAACAAGAAGTTTTAATTGATATAAGGTGACACAGCATTGTTGAAGCTGTCCTTTCCGAAACAGAAAAGAAAGGTACAGGTTGTGAATATCTCCTGGAGTTCCCACATTATGTTAATGGCATGGACAAATAAACTATGGTCAAAATACATAACCTTGTGGCAGGCAGTTAGTGAAACGTTGATAAAGCTAAACCGGAAAGCTAGAGCCATGAATATAATCACATTGGAAGTGTATGACCCAACTGAAGACTCATCATTGAAAGTAAAAGATTCTGAACAGATGCTGATAGAAACTACAGAAGCCATTCCAAGTGGCTATGAGCTGATACTGGCAGAAGATTTTAATGGCAGAGAATGGTAAGGGATGCATGAGGAAGATGTTGGGAATGAGAATAGGAAAAGGTTGGTGGATTTATTGGCGCAGTATGAATTTTGAGTGGAAAATACATTATTTGCTCACAAGGACAGACATAAATTTACACGGTATAACCATAGATTATCTAATCTTGAGGCAAAAAGTCAGTTTGAAAGTACAGGTGGTCAAGAGTTAAAAAATAGGCACACTGTGGAAGTGTCCACCACATGGTGGAATGTAAAATTTATATCCCCTATACCTTCTGGAAGGGTGGCGAACAGAAGAGGATGCAACATGCCAACAAGAATGAAATTATGAGGTACAACTTGGACAGTCTAAGGGAAGATGGTACTAAGTACTTTTATCAACAGTGGCAGTAAAAAAATTGGAGAGTGCAGAGAGAACAGCAGAACAGGAATATGAGCACGTAAAGGTGGCCAATGATGAAACAGTGAAATGAGCCCTTCGGGTATATGAAAAGAAGATGAAACCAGTTTGGTGTAATTTAGAAAAATTAAGAAAAGAGCAGCTTATTTGATGTTCCTGAATGTGAACGATAGTCAAAGGAGAGAGCGATAGAGGACTCTAAATACAGAAGTAAAATGAGAAATGTTCAAAAAGAAAAACAAGGTGCAGGAAGAAATATGTGAATATGTACAGAGAATGATTTGTGGGGCTAAGTTACATCATAAGAACATTAATCATGGTCAATGGACAAAGTATGTTATGAATTTAGTCCAGGAAAGTCAGCCTGAATTCTCACACAGATGTGAGGTGAGGATGGAACAGGACGAATTATGGCATTTAGGTATAAAAGTTCTTCAACAGGCTGTGAGGAGCTGTAAGACAAAGACATCAAATCAACACAGAGAAGTACTATTTTCTACCCGAGCCTCTTCGATTTTCATGAAGTTTGGTATGTTCATTGCATATGACAATAGAATGAAAAATACCAAATTACAGAATTTTAGCACACATAAGACAAGAATAATGGCCACTTGGAGTTCTAAAAAATGTGCAGAGAATCTGACAAACACTGCTGAGAAAACTGGCTGTAACTTCTGTTCTAGTACAGACAGAACAGTGAACCAGGTAATTTTGGAAAGGTCTTGAAACAAGCTTTTCAATGATAAGCAATTTTGTCATATTTGAAGACTTAAACAATTAAGGTTACTCACCTTGATCGTCGACCTTGAATTTCTCAAAACATGTCACCTTCGAAATTGATGGGAAAAAAATTGCTTCTTCATGTTACACTATACAACATAGTAAAAAATTTAGTTGGGATGACAATGGGATTAGGAGATGTAAATTAATATGTACAGCAATGTGTTGCATTAATGCAAAATAAATTGTATTCAGACTCCAACAATATAAAACAAAGCACTGAAAAACAAGTTTATTGTTAAAAAGGCAGTGTTATAACAATACACAGAGTGGTAACAATGTAGGCAGGCCAATATCAAGCTATCAAATATTATATGTCAGTGTGGCTGCTACACGTACACAAAGAGCTGCTGCAAGAGGTGTTGGATTTTGAAATTATACAATCCACTTTGAAGATGGGTTTTGAGAGGATCACGTATTACTGTAAACCATTCAGAGATGATGTTCACAACAGATACAAGAACAATCTACATAAAGTGCAAATGGTTGATATGATTGGTGGCATAACAGCAGACTACAAAATAGGTGATAAATGTAGAAAAAAATTAATTCAGGACAAGGGCCGGTGGTTGACCCAGCTACACTGAAACAAATGGAAACCACAAACCTGCATAGCTCCTCAGATGAACCAGACACATCTGTAGCCCCAAAAATTGATTTAGATGCATTAAATGATAGTTTCGTACTTCTTGGTTAGTCCCCAAGGAGAAAGAAGAGACTGGGAGAGAAAAAATGTGCACAGAAAGATATTGGGCAAGTGGCTGAGGTATTCCGAAGTAAATATACACCTAGTGTGGAAGAAAATGCAGATTATCAAACAAATGTTGAATCTGAAATGATAATGCAATTGAAAGAGAAATTCTGATATTTCCTCCAAGAATTTGGAGCATTTGAAGAATTGAAAATGAATTTGGAGTCCCTAACTATTCAGTGAGAAAAGTAAAACAATTAGTCAAAGAATATGGCATCTTAGCAACTCCCAATCCAAGACCTAAACATTTCTTAAGTGAACAAAGCGTGAACAGTGTCACAGAATTCTATAACAGAGACAATATAAGCCATTGTTTGCCTGGAAAGACTGATTTTGTCTCCGTCAAGGAAAATGGTTCCAGGACTTATAAACAAAAATGGATACTGTTGGGAAATCTGCACGAACTGTATCAGATGAACGTGCACGACCGAAAATAAGATTACTGAAATTCTGCCAGTTGCGACGCAAGAACTGTGTTTTGGCTAGTGCAACTGGTACCCAGTGTGTGCGTTTGCAGTAGTCACAAAAATGTGAAGATCGTGCTGGAACGTTCCAGATGAAGAGAGTTGACATGTGATACACACTGTCACCTTAGCACCTACAAACGCTGTCTTGGTTGGATAATTTGTAATCCTGCACTGCCAAAATGCTATATGTCCAGTTGTGGAAACTGCCCAAGTACATATTCCATCAAGCCGCACCTGCAAGAGTTGTCTGATGAAAATGAAATTGATGAAATAAAATGAACTGTGGACATGTACAGACAGAACAACTCTCTAGACATGTGTACCACCTGTGGAAGATTTCTTGGAAAACCTTGCAGGTTCATTAAAAAAGCTTTTGTTGCATTCCTTCATAGCCACCCAACAGTGTGAATCTGCAAAATCTGAAAGACACACTTGGTGACAATGAATAAATTGTAATATGTGATTTTCCAGAATATTATCATTTATCCTGCACAATGAGGTGCAGAGGTTTTATTGGAACAATGCAGAGGCTGCCATTCATCCATCTGTTGTTTATTATAGACATCCAGAAAGTCGTGCCGTTGATGCCATTTCATTTGTTATAACATCAGAATGCCATAAAATGATACAGTGAGTGTTCATCTTTTTCAGTGTCACTTATTTAGCTTTATGAAATACCTTTTCCAATAAAGACCTAAGTATGTTTTCTACTTCTCAAATGGTGCTACAGACCAGTATAAAAATCACAAGACTTTGCCAACAAAACTTTTCATCAGGCTGATTTCAGCATCCATGCAGACTGGCATTTTTTGGCCACATTATATGGCAAAAGACCATGTGATGGTATTGCTGGTATCATCAAGAGGCTTGCTGCTCGTGACAGTGTGCAGTGTATCTACAATTCTCAGATAATGACACACAGACAGATGTCTGAATGGTGATCGAAGACCATTGCGGTGTGTCACTTTCATTATATGACTAACAGTGACGATGATGATGAAGAATCTCTCCTGCAAGAGTGATCTGCACACACTCGCACAAGTTACATTGTATTATTCCCACTGGCTATTACAAAGTTCAAATGAAAGTTTTCTCCAATTCGTCAGACATCAGAAATGAGTCTTAGCTAGGTCCCAATGAGACTCATACTTTGACGATATCACAGGGTTTGTTGGATGCTTGAATGTGTTTAGAATGTTAATGAAGATATCAATATGGTTGCAATTAGCTTCCTACATCCTCTTGGCCCTTCACCTTCATATGTATACCAAGAGAAACCTGATGCTCTAACTGTGGACAAGGTGGACATTCTTACAAAGGTTCATGTGAGAGCAGCAACAGGGCAAACATATTTTCTTGACCATAATATGTGCAGTGTCATGTGTCGCTTCCTAGCATTGAAGCATAGTAAGTCTAGGTTACACATCTGTCACATTTGTTTCTGTAAATCTGAACCGGTTTACCACGCCTTCCAAGCATACATTCAGCTGGGATGCCTATATCATGTTTTGCATCATTGACAGTCACATGTCATAGTGTGTGACCTCCCATATTATAAATGCTTGCTACTGGCCTGCTAACTGTACTAAATTTCTGTGCTATATTATTAATACCACCTTTTTAATAGTAAACATATTTTTCAGAGCTTTGTGTTATGTTGTTGGAGTCTGAATACTGTTTATTTTGCATTAATGCAGCACATTGCTGGACATATTAATTTATATCTCCTTATCCCAGTTTCAAACCATCTCTATTTTTTACTATGTTGTGTAGTGTAACATGAAGAAGTAACATTTTCTTCATTCAATTTTGAAGGCGACATGTTTTGAGATATTCAAGGTCGAAGGTCAATGTCACTGATCTTCACTGTGTACATTCTTCAAATATGACAAAATGGCTTATCACTGAAAAGCTTGTTTCAAGACCTTTCCAAAATTACGTGGTTCACTGTTTTATCTTTATTAGAGAAGAAGTCACAGCCGTTTTTGCCAGCACTGACTTTTCTGCACATTTGTAGAACTTCGAGTGGCCATTACTCTTGTCTTGAGCTAAGATTCTGTAATTTAGTATTTTTCATTATCTTGTCATGTGCAATGAACACACCAAATTTCATAATTGAAAAGGGTCAGATTGGCACCTATGCTGCTTGACATGGAACGGTTCAGAAGGGTATGGATCAAAATATCCACAGCAAGGGAAGTCTGGTCCACAAATGCTATGGAGGCTGTTTGAAAGAGTATTAAATGGAGAGGAGGTTGGACTGCAGACGCATGTTGCATTAATTGACTGAGAGAAAATGTACAACAATTTACCCACTAATGAACTGTGGGTGAAGTTGAAAGAGAGAGAACTGGATCAAAGATTCTTAATGGATGTTATTAAATTATACTGAGGTGACAAAAGTCACCGCATAGTGATATAAACATAAACAGATGGCGGCAGTACTGCTTACACAAGTTATAAGAGGGCAGTATATCAGTAAAGGCATCAAATGTACTCAGGTGATTCATGCGAAAAGGCTTCCGACATGACTATAGCTGCATGATGAGAATTAACAGACTTTCATTGCAGACTGGTAATTACATCTAGATGCAGGGGACACTCCATTTCGGAAATTGTTAGGGAATTCAATATTCCCAGATCCGCAGTGTCAAGGGCATGCTGAGAATACCAAATTTCGGGCATTACCTCTTAGCATGGACAACACAGTGGCCAATGGCCTTCACTTAACAACTGAGAGCAGCAACTTTTGCCTACAGTTATCAGTGCTAACAGACAACCAACACTGCATGAAATAATTGCAGAAATCAACGTGGGGTGTATGACGAATGTGTCTGTTATGACAGTGTACCGAAATCTGACATTATTGGGTTAAGGCAGCAGACGACCAATGCCAGTGCCTCTGCTAACAGCATGACATCACCTGCAACACCTCTCCTGGGCTCATGACCATATAGATTGGACCTTAGACAACTGGATAACTGTGGCCTGGTCAATGAATCCCGATTTCTGTTGGTAGGAGCTGATGGTAGGGTTCGAGTGTAGTGCAGACACCACAAAGCCATGGACCAAAACTGTCAACAAGGCATTGTGCAAGCTGGTGGTGATTCCATAATGGTGTGGGCTGTGTTTATATGGAATGGACTGGATCCTTTGGTACAACTGAACCAATCACTAACTGGAAATAGTTATGTTCACCTACTTGGAGACCATTGGCAGCCATTCATTGACTTCATGTTCACAAACAACAATGGATGACATTGCACCTTCCCACCACGCCACAATTGTACGAGACACACTGAACAATTCGAGCGAATGGTCTGGCCATCCTGAATGAAATTTACGGGACACAATCCCGAGGTCAGTTCATGGACAAAGTCCTGCACCATCAGAATTTATGCAGTTATGGATGGTTATAGAGATACTTGGGTAAAAAAAAACTTTTCACCAGCATACAAGCGCTACTCATAACACCACAATGAAGGTGAACAGAATAAACTGCTATGTAGTGTAATTCAGCAGGAGTACAGGCAGGCAAGCAATATTCCGTCAGCCTGTTTGGGTTAGGCATAGCTTTCCTCAGATGAGAGTAAGACAGCCTGCCCATTTGGCTGGTATTGTGTGATAGCTTGCCTACCTTGGTAACAGACAAGCATGAGCAGGTTAAAAATGGAATGTGTGCACCTCTGGCACTGTATGTGGTGATGATTGAGGAATTATTACTACAAGAGTTTTTGCAATTTCAAGAAGCCACGGCAAATTTTGGTACGAGGGTTCAAAAAACTGTTGAAAAGTTAATGAAAGAGTTTCCTAATGTCATTGTAACAGGTTGTGGTTCTGGGAAACTTACCACAAAGCTCTATAATTCATTTTTAACCAGCATCATGCTTCTTTATGTGGGAAAAGAAAAACCTCTTGATAATAACTGATTCTTGGGGGAGGGGGCATCAAACGACTCCTGGTTAGTACGATGACATCTTTACTAGCAGTGCAGGTCTTAGAGCTTCCATGATTAAAGTCTTTGATTTGCCAATCATGTGACATTTATTTTAATAGGTGCAAGTTAATCACCAGTACTTCCAATATTCCACCTAACCATGCTACATTGTCCTCAGAGTTGCAGAGTGGCCATTTAACCTGCTTCCCTGTGTAGGTGTTTCTCATGTCCCACTAACAATCTTTCACATTCATGCCTTACAAACAAGTCAGACTGGACAGCAGGAAACAAATTATTGGGTTGCTGACCACAGAAACACCATTGATAAAGGATTACCAATATATATGAGACTTTGTGTGGCACATAGAAACAGGAGAAATTCTGAACTTGTGCAGAGGTATGGATTTTTAATCCACAATTAATCCAGTAGTACAAAGCAGCATGCTAGATATAATGCAGATTATCTAGCCACCTCTGTAAAATGTATTTTAATAACAACACACCCTTCAGCAATGTTAACAAATTTCCTTATATTACAGCAGTATTAAAATAAGATAGACACATTATCTGAAGCATGAAAAAAAATGGATGTCATAAGCATATAATATAATATTTCTGTCATTAAAATGTTAACAATAAAGTAATACATGGCAGTTTAGAAAATCTTTGCTTTCAAACATTTAGATGTTGGCAAATACTTCAATGGCCACTACGTTATCCTTAACAACAATGCAAGTAACATATATCTCAAATTTGTGTATTCTTCCTGCACTGCAGTGTATAACTTGAAGAAATGTAAAGCATCCCTATCATTTCACAAATAAAAATTTTTAAATTTAAAAATTTTGTCTACTAGACAATTCAATTGCTTATGCTTTAGAATGATGTACTAGTTTTGATAAACTCCAGCTGTTAAAAATGCAGACACAGCAAGTAACTCAATCTTGGTACTGTACTTAGTGGCACTGCAATATGAAAGCAACAATACACTGGCTTTCAATTAAGCAAATGAAATAATCTGTAATTTTCATTCCATACAAGATTCAATATCTGAGTATTATAAACACTGCCTAGTCTTTCACTGTCTTTTGTCAGATGAGCTAGTCACAGAAGAAAAATTACTTTACTATTGAAGCAATTCATCAACATAGAAAACACTCAGCAGCTTAACACTTCACAGGCCACTTACCTCCTTTCGTTCAGCTGTCATATCCCAGAAAACTAACACATGGTCTTCCCCTCCAGAGATAAGCTGCTGGCTGAGACTAGCATAGCAGAGTGCTGTCACCTTGTTACTGTAAAATGTAATAACGAGCTATATTACTGAATACTGGAATAGCATACATTTATTCTAAATGTCTATTTCATGGCTCCAAATACGAGAATCACCACAATAGGCACCTGACACTATCACAGTAATTTTTGCCTTCTTTTTTTATGCATACTTACTGGTGACCTTGTAGTTCATATGCAGTTCCTTGCTGACCACCAATATCCCAGACAATCACACTTTGATCAAAGCTTCCAGAAAAAAGCAGCTGTTTTTCAGAGTCCCAAGCTAGTGTACGTATACTTCCTGTGTGACCTTTCAGAGCAGTTATAACTTGAACACCAGTATTTTCCAATTTCAGCATTGTTATCTGTCCTGAGTAATCACCGACAAAAGCATGCTTTGACGGTGCATCAAATCTGAAAGTTGCTTAAGGAAACATGGTACACAGAAATGATAATCAGTAACATTATGCATCATGACATGAAATTTGTGTAGATGTCTTGAAATTTGAACTAGTACTCTACTTTTGGCACATTTGTTAACAGCTAGGTACCAATTTTATTAAAGATAAAAGTAAGCGAGAGATTATATTATTATCACAATCATCAACAGCAGCAGCAGCAGCAACACTGCTGGATAAAGACTGCCTCTAAAGCGTCCATGCAGAAGGCCCCATTTATTGTGAGACAACAACTTGTAACACTGTGGCACACAACAATGACACACTGTCACAAGATTCATGTGACATGGGCAACACTGTGTGTCATGTCACAAGCTGCCGCAGCTATCTCCTGTGCTGAATGGATTCATGTACGACATGTTCTGTGTGGTAACACTAAATTCGGATACATGGAGTTCACAGATATTTACAGGCAGTCTGAGATGCTGTAAAGGCACTATGTGACTTTTCAGAACTTTTTCTAAACCTCTCCAGTCCTTTTCCTTCACCCCTCTTCCTTCCCTTTCAACTCTTCTGCAGAGAGGGACCACTGTCTCTGAAAGCTTGCAGATGTCATACCATTTTTCATGTGTGTGTTCTACTGCCACTGCTTGGTTAGCAGATTTTTTTATCTATCCAGTTACATTATACAGGTTATTCTAAATGATGGACCCATTTTCAAAAATTCGTATGTATTCAAGTTGTTGTTGTTGTTGTTGTTGTTGTTGTTGTTGTGGACTTCAGTCCTGAGACTGGTTTGATGCAGCTCTCCATGCTACTCTATCCTGTGCAAGCTGCTTCATCTCCCAGTACCTACTGCAACCTACATCCTTCTGAATCTGCTTAGTGTATTCATCTCTTGGTCTCCCTCTACGATTTTTACCCTCCATGCTGCCCTCCAATGCTAAATTTGTGATCCCTTGATGCCTCAAAACATGTCCTCCAACCAATCCCTTCTTCTAGTCAAGCTGTGCCACAAACTTCTCTTCTCCCCAATCCTATTCAATACCTCCTCATTAGTTACATGATCTACCCACCTTATCTTCAGCATTCTTCTGTAGCACCACATTTCGAAAGCTTCTATTCTCTTCTTGTCCAAACTAGTTATCGTCCATGTTTCACTTCCATACACGGCTACACTCCATACAAATACTTTCAGAAACGACTTCCTGACACTTAAATCTATATTCGATGTTAACACATTTCTCTTCTTCAGAAAGTATTGAAGTACAAATCCAAAATGAACAAGCTTTATACCAATGAAAAGAGGAAGTTTCAAAGTTTCTGACAGATAGTGGGAGGTGGGCGGTGTCAGAAGCAGCTGGTAGAGTTCCCATGGCAATTAAGCTGTCATTCCGTTTAACTGTCAGTTGTGAATGAGTTAGCAGCTGTGGATCATGTTTTTCCGTGTTCGTGTTCGAGTTTGTGAAAAGAGTGTCACAAATTGCAGTGCAGCGGGCATTTCGTACCAAATTCAGTATTCAACCACCAACTCGCAAAAGCATTAGCCTTTAATTTAAGCAGTTTGAACAGACTGGGAGTATGTACAAAGGAAAAAAGCACAGGTTGACTGTGTGTCAGACGATGATGTCCGATGGATTCAAGAAAGTTTTGTGCACAGTGCCTGTAAGTCTACCAATAGAGCCAGCCGAGAACTTGGAATGCCCCAAACAACTGTATGGAAAGTTCTAAGGTGGTGTTTGCTGCACAAGCCCTACCGATTACTACTGTAATGGAAATCCTGTACTTGGTCATGTTGGAACAACGGATGTTCCCTCAAGTTATGGAAGTACCCAGGACTTCATTTTCCGACAGGATGGAGCTCTGCCCCATTGGCACCATGATGTACGAGGCTTTCTGAATGACTCCCTTCCTCAGTAATGAATCAGTCGCAGGGAACTTGAGGACCTGGCTCCGCTCCTGGCTACCGAGATCTCCTGATCTCGCACCCGGTTATGTGAAGGAAGCTGTTTACGTCCCACCTCTACCAACCACTCTGAACAATCTGCAGAACTGGATCACTGCTGCCATGCACTCAGTAACAGTAGATATACTTTCATGTGTGTGGCAGACAAGTTTGGCTACCACATCGATGTTTGCTGTGCAGCCAACGGTGTCCACATTGAACAATTATAACATCTATCACATTTCTAATTATTAAATAATTATTAAAAACCAATTAATTACAAATTATTAAATTTATTAAATTGATATCAAACACTGAAAAAAAGCTTTGAAACTTTCTCTTTTCATTGGTATAAAGCTTGTACTTTTTGGATTTATACTTAAATGAAAATGAAGTTTTGAAAATGGGTCCATCATTTAGAATAAACCTGTATTGTCAAAAATTGATTTTCTTCTTGGTCAGACAGGTGATGCAGACCAAACTCTAGCATATTTTAATATGCCAACAAATTACATGACAGAAGCAAAAGGGAGCAAAGATGTCCAACTACCGTCAACAGGTGATGAAAAGCAGTGCACGTCCATCATGCTTCCTTGCATAGCTGGTGGCCATAAACTGCCACCATTCACTGTTTTTAATTGCAAGACATTCCTTATGTCTAAGGTATTTCAAAACAGCAATTCTCTATGTAGTAACTAAAGAGGCTGGTTCACAGAGGACATGATTCTGGAGTGTATTAAACTTGTATGGCTACGTTAGTCCTAGTACCTTGCTAGGTTTGTCAAACATACTTCTATTACATTTGTACGCTCATCATACCACTTTGGCTGTGAAGAGAAAATGAGTAGAGGGTAGAATAGACTTGCCTCTAATTCCAGAAAGGGTGATGGCAATTCCACAGCCATCAGATGTTTTTTTTTTTTTAAATGAACCATTCAAGGACAAACTTAACAACATGTACACGCGATGGCTAACAAAAGCAGACAGGCATTTACCATCTACAGGACATGTTAAGTGTGTGAGCTTGTCTCTAGTGTGCGAGCGGATTGACCAACCTTGGAAATTTAACATGAAAAAAAACTGTTCATCAAGCATTTAAAAAATGTGTTTCTAATGTGTTCGTTGGTACAGAGAGACCAGGGACAAGGAATCTAGTGAAGAGGACTCAGAATCATTTGGCAATTGATTAAAAACAATATGTATACATTTTTGATAGGTCAATAAAATTTCTGTTTTGTACTTTTGCTTTTCACTTCTAAGTCATTTCCTCTGTAGATATGTGGTGGTAGAGTCCGCGCAGAATACCACAGCCAGTAGATGCGCAGACAGCAGGGCACGCACGGGGGACAGCTGTATTGGTGGGGGGTTACGGGCAGGTGTTGAAGGCAAAATGCAAATGCTGGAGGGAAAGTGCTATTCTAAACTGAGGGTAAATATTGAGGCCCCTCCATGCCCACACTTGCATGGTTACCATTCAGAAATATCTGTCACCTCTGCTCTGGTTAGTATCTAAATGGAATTCCACCGAAAATGCAGTGATTTATTTTCTCCTGGATTGTTAACCACCATTTGTAACTTTCAGAGAAGTGCAACAAGTGGCGAATTTTGAGTAAAAGCTACATGTTTCTCTGGTTGCCATGTTGAAATTTGATTCTTTTGCCAAAACACTGAAGTTTACACATCCTCACATCACTAACATGTTGTGCAGACACAACTGGAAGAGAATTCTGAAACAGTGGTTCATTTATTTTATTACACGAGTAACTGGGGAAAAGTACGGTCAGTAGCTCATGAAAAAGCACAGCACAAAAGAATGTGTAATGTCTTCACTTATATTGTTCCAAAACCCAAACCATTTCTCAAGTTCTCTTTTCATCACCTATTGATGAGCCTTAAAAATTACATCTTACATCAAAAATGTCTGTAGTTAGTGGAATAACATGCCAGATTATGAAGTTTTGCATAATACTAATGTGGCAAAATACCCTCCTCTCTGCATGCTATCATTTGCCAAAATCTCATTTTGATATCTGAAACCGTTTATGAAACACTAGGAATGTTGCGGATATTTCACTCTGGGTTTATCGCTCACGCAGTGCAATTTCAAATGTATGTGCTACGTCAGATCAATTCTCTTGAGATTGGTGACAGACAGAAACCTCCACCCAACTCTAAAGAAACATTCAACATGTCAGCTAAATTTCATATGCGGCAACATGTTACGTGAGGTGCACCAAATGCAAAATTATAGCAACCTCTATTTTTCACTGTAAACTTTTCCAAATTTTGCACAGCAGCTTACTTCCGTGTAAATGTCACGATAACTATGACCATTAACGAACTGATGGGCAGATTGTCATGAACATGATATATAAAGCTGTAAGTATAGCAAAAATGATATTTTTTTTTTTTTTTTTACTGAATAGTTTCTGTAAAATCATTTGAGAAAGATTGCAGAGCATGCACCTCAATTCTGTCATCACTGACCTGCCGAAAGGTGGAAAACACTTGTCTGCCTCCCCTTCCGAACAAACAAGTGAACTCCTCCAGTGCCTTGGATGAAAACTGGCCACTGCGCATCGGCCACAATATCAGGCATAGGATGTAGCCAACCACTCGGTGAGCCTATACTATTACAAATGAGAAGACATGGTGTGTGTTTCTTATGTGTGTGTTCATGTGATAGTTGTTTACATCTTTTTCTTCTATTATGTACTGCAAACTTACATTATTGTTTGCCACATTATTAGGGGTTTCTCCATAGAACAGACTTTCTTATGAGGATTCATGCTAGCATTTTACTGACCATAAAAAAAATGTGAAAAATTCCAACTGTTCAGTTTGGCAGTGCAATGAAACTTGCCTGTGATGTCACCATGCATAGCCCACCTGAGTGTAGTTCCTAATTATGGTTGCCTGTATTCTAAGTGGCTTTGTCCTAAGTTTTTGTCGAATAACACTGAAAAAGTTAGGAGGTGCTGCAGGAGAAATATTTTCCGCTGTCATGACAATACTTACAGTTCGAACTTTGTACAGGTCACTTGTGCTGGAGATGATTCTATGCACACAAATTATATTGTTTAGAATGTAAAGAAGTAATCTAATAAAGTACCCTGTCTAATCTCTAACAAAGATGATGCAAATCAGTGTGTTGAATATGTATATTGATCTTCACCACATTTGTATTCTTAAAATCAAGTGCAACACTTTGTCAGGCCTTCTTGGATGAATACACATCATTGAAAGAAAAATACTTTGGATGACATTCGTGTGAAGGGAAGGGCTGATATATTAGTCAAATGCAAGTTGTGGTACCAGGGTGTATATGTGGACACGGAAAAAAAATATTCCCAGATTTTCCCTGATCTCCTGGTTAAAAACATATTTTCTCCTGAGTGAAAATACACTTTTTCCATAATAAGTCACAGTGTACTTTCCGTCGGAAATGTGAAACTTATCAATCCTTTGAATGGATATGGTTTTATACAGCAGCGTAGAATTTTTCGGCCCTTTAGAAAATGAAACTCAGGGGTAAAAAACACGTTTTGGAAAGAGCTTTGATGTGCAGCAACATGTACGCTGCATATTTTCATATTACAAAAGTATAAATTCAAATTCCACCAACAGGAAAAGTTAATGGTTTAAGTTAATATACATAGTGTTGCTACAAGAAAAGCAAAGCTTTCACATATCATATTTGTCTCGAAGATTAATAAGCTACATGAGAAGCTAAACTTTCACATATCATGTTGGTCTGTTTAATGCACATTACACTTTAAGATACATCACAAAAATATGTCTTAACATTTTTAATACCAACACAAATCTCTGATCTTCTGGGCTCAAAATTCTTCTAAATGGCTCGTCATCAAAGAGTTGATTTTTAAATGAGAGCAAACGCTCTGTGATTTAAAAAATTCGTCGTACATTCTCGCACATAGTTCATCTTGTGTAGACGGAAATTTACTTTGAAAATATTGCTTTTCGAACCACAATTCGCAGTATGTTCCCACGACCTGTTAGAAATAGATTCATCTCAGCAGTTGCGAGAGAGCGCCAGATAATAGGCGACACCGTGCTTGCGCAGTTATAATGACATAGGAAGCCCGTACGTTCATACGTGTAAAACATTAAAAGATCTTTCTTACATTATGTCATAAAAGAAACAAGATATCAGAGAATACTCCAAGAGCGTCAGAATTTCGTGAACCATATCAAAATGCACAGTTCGCCTCAAAGCGCACATTTTTATGTCCAGATTCCCAATCCAGGCCTTGACCTGATATTATGCTTTTTGGTGTGGTTTTTGAGACAAATTTTCTTAGGGTACCAATACTGTATTATCTCATGTTTGGTTCTTTATTATGGCATAATGCCATACGTGCTAGAAGATGAAAACGTGCACTTCAAATGCAGCGAACAGTTGAAACTAGCCAATAGCGTGGAATTAAACACTTCATTTCGAATACACTTACTGCCTCAGCAGGAAAGCTTAATAAAAGCCAATTTCCTTAGCAAACCGACAAAACTAACTTTATTGTTCTGCAAGGCGATTAATGCTTGACTGTCAGAAAGGTGGAAATAAAATAAAATCTGAAACTAGCAACATATTTTAGTCTTCATTATTACGTGAATGTATCTTAATTCACTTGATAGCTCCCAGCCACAGAAACCAGTCTTGTTTTCGTTTGATGTGAGAGCAGTAAACAAAGAGGAAACAGAAGAATCACTAAATGTAAACACAGGTCACCTGGAGAGTACACCCCCCCCCCTCCCCGCACTAAAACTAAGACTGCTATGCACATCAGAACGTAAAAAAAAAAAAAAAAAAATCATTTTGTACGCACATCTTTCGGAAGAGTCTGATAAATAAAACATATATATTCGATCAAACGTAAGAGATGTTATTTCGTCTTTATTTAAGTGTGCCGACATGCAGTGCCACGCCTCTTCAAACATTCTTATACTGCACGTCACCGTATTTCACTCTGTGGAACTCAAACATGTATATTTTGTAATGGATGCCATCAAACAATTTCAGGACAGTGGAAATTAAAATGTCCTGTAGTGCCTCTCCTGTTCCCAGTCCACTGGTTTGACAAAACCGCATTTAATAATGGGTGGGATTATTTGTAACTGGGAGAACAAGAACTCTTCAGAAAATCTGGACTCTTTATTGCCTATTAGCCAATAACTTGCTCTTCTGTGTGACATAAAATTAAATATAGGATACTTAAAACGAATAAAGACAAGGCAGTACACGTTTCTTCAATCCTTAGGTTCTTGCGAATTTTCTCTCTACTCTTGCTACAGCTTTACGTGGCGTGCTTTCCTTTCTGCGAAAGAACTATTACCTTATCAAAGTTCGTCAAACATTTTGCTACATGAAAAATCGAAAGGTCTTCGTCTAATACTGAAAAAGCTGTTAATACAAATAGTACCCAAGACTGGTGTGGTTTCTCGATCTGATTACGTCTATTTTGTCACTGTGTGCTGGATAAAACAAAATAGGCCTTTATAATATTGCAGAAATTGTGACACACACCAAATAAGCGAGACTGTTTTGGCAATAATAATCATTTTTATACTATGACAATATAATTCACAAAGTACCAATACGAAATACCTATTTGGCCTACTACAATCAAAATGCTTTATGTTAGGAAATAGGTTCAAATTTCATTCATACACTCTAGTTTCTCATGCATGAGACCGAAGAGTAGTAGAGCGAAATTTTTGATAAATTTGGAATCGTCATATTCTTCCATAATTTGTGTGATGTCCCAGTTTCTTCTTCTTCCTTGTTCTAACAAACAATCTTGTCTTCACCAATTCTGTAACTATTCCTACCACTGTCAAAACTCATTCACCAGTAACTTTACTAACCCTGCCACAGTCACCGGTTTAGTTAATCCAGCGATTACTCTCTCGTCAGGCATTATTACGTGTTCGTAGAATGTGTTTTCGACGCTACCTCCAGAATGGAACTTAAGCAGCTGCTAGCTGACGACTACAACTGGCCCTGTCTAGTGTAGCGATCTGGCCAAAAATTTTCTGTCAAAATTTCACTTTCTTGCATATACCGAGATGATAATACATAATCTTTCCTAGCTGTTATTCCTGTTAGTCGTTTATTTCCACTCTGGTAGTCTGAATCTATGCATTTCGCTAGTAATTATAACAATGCTGAACATTTGCAAACCAAATCAACCACATAAATAAGCAGCAGTTGGCATTCACAGGTTCAGCTTTAATCCGCTCAGCTCGTATAGCCCTGTCCCATTTTGCCAGCAGGAAAGTTCATTTCTAGATGCGAATAGGATTCCCCTGGCAGAAACATCACGTACACTATGCACGCATTCAAAAATTAACGTATAATTCATTCAGAAATCAACTTAGAATGTGTTCAAAAATGTCCAAAAACCAGCAGGGGTGTGTTTCAAAATCATATGAATAATCGATAGACCAACGTGTGCTGGATGCTAGGTGCTTTGTGACAAGGTTTTTTCCCCCCCTCAAGAATATGAATTTGCCCCCTCCCCCTGAAATTGACGCCTGGTTCAGATACCCCCATTTGCCACCTGTCGTCCCCCCCCCCCCCCCCGCCCCCCCATATCCAGGCCTGGTCCGCACATGTGAATCTGGCACCAGTAAAATGTTTCCGGGTGCCATGTGGCTGGTTGCTGCTAAAGCTG
The DNA here is from genome assembly GCF_021461395.2 of Schistocerca americana. NCBI lineage: Eukaryota > Metazoa > Arthropoda > Insecta > Orthoptera > Acrididae > Schistocerca > Schistocerca americana. Next base: position 836,521,299 of record NC_060120.1, on the reverse strand, counting down.
CCTACACAGCCAACAACCACATTTCTGTAGCCAGAAGCGGGAGATGGTATTACTCACACGCAACTCAATTGTGTGTGTGCATGAGCCCGCTCGTAACTGCTTAAATGAAGCAAATGTAAACAGTTGTGACGTCACACTTATCAGAGGCAATTTGTTGTTGTGAAGCATTACATAGTCTTCCTAAAGCCTTTGACACATTCTGCTGTTGGCAGACGCTTGCACTGTGTTATTTTATACGGTGCATTTACTTTGCAATTTAAGTTTTATTTTTGTTTTTTCCTCTCTTTCATGTTTTAATGCTGCAGTATTAGTCTGCAGCAGCATGATACAGTAACATCCTTTATTAGAGTATCGGTTCTTACCAGTCAAAATTACAAAAATTTAACTGAAAACTATAACAACAAAAAATTCCCAGAATTCTAAAAAATCCTGGGTTTTTCCCAGATGAAAAAATTCCTGGTTTTTTCCAGATCTCCCGGTTCGTATACACTCTGGGTACAGTCTATAGAAGTCTTAAGCTTCCCTAGTTCTGTTCAGAATATTTTGATAGATACTGTGAATTCTCACTGCTGTCAATGTTTGTGATGCAACAGTACTTTTAAGTGTCCAAAAGCCTAAATTTAATTCTATGCGAGGAATTACTACAAAAAAGTACTACTCTCCGCAAATCCCTGTGTGGGTTGGGGTGGGAAGAACACTTTATCCACCATATGATGAGCCACATTTGTTTTGATTTTTAAGTGCACCTTGAAATGACTGTAATCCAACATTCAGGGCATATCAGGTTTAGGCAATGTGTCACCTGACAGCTAGAACGTATGGAGGCCCTGCCATGCTAAAACAACATACACTTCCTTGTAGCCAAAGGAACTTCTTCCAATAATGCTGGAAGTTATAGTTTTAAATATACACTACATAACAGGGCCCTGTCAGACAATGCAGTAACACAACAAGCCCAATTAACTGACTATCATACCATATAACGCATTTACAGAGAACAGAGGAGGATTCTTGACAATATGTCCACAAAGGTACTTCGATTTACCACCAAACAAATCCAGGGTACAGCTATGAGCACCTACACAGCACCGTCCTATGCCAACATATTCCTGGGCCATCAAGAGGAATTTTTCCTAAACATCCAGAATCCTAAACCCCTCACCTGGTTGATTCATTGATGACATCTTTGAAATCTGGAGTGAGGGTGAGGGTACGGTATCTACATTCCTCCCGAACCTCAACAACTTCTGCCCCATTTGCTTCACCTGGTCCTACTCAACCCAACAAGCCACCTTCCTAGATGTTGACTTTCACTTCAAAGATGGTTACATCATTATCTCCATTCATATCATGCCTATTAACCACCAGCAATACCTCCACTTTGACAGCTGCCACCCATTCCATACCAAGAAGTCCCTTCCATACAGCCTAGCCACCCATGGCCATCACACCTGCAGTGACGAGTGGTTCTTCTAAAAATACACTGAGGATCTCACTGAAGCCTTCACAGACTGTTAATATCCTCCCAACCTTGTACAATAACCAATCTCCCATGCCTTATCTTTCCAGTCTCCCACCACCTCAGAAAGTCCCACCATCTGGCCACAGAGGAGCATTCCTACCATAACTTGGTACCACCCAGGACTGGAGCAACTGAATTACATTCTCCACCAGGGTTTCAACTATCTCTTGTCATGCCCTAAAATGAGAAATGTTCTGCCCACTATCCTTCCCACCTCTCCCACAGTGGTATTCCACTGTCCACCGAACCTACACAATACAACCCCTGCTCCCAACCCCTTACCTCAACTCATACCCCTGTAATAGACCTAGATGCAAGACCTGTCCCATACATCCTCCCACCACACCAACTCCAGTCTATAAGGTACACTGCAACCACTGTGCTGCATTCTATGGGGGCATGACAACCAACAAGCTGCCTGTCCACATGAATGGCCTCCGACAAACTGAGGCCAAGAAACAAGTGGACCACCCTGTTGCTGAGCACACTGCCAAACATGATATCCTTCGTTTCAATGACTGTTTCATAGCCTGTGCCATATGGATCCTTCCCACCAACACCAACTATTTTTAATTACGCAGGTGGGAACTTTCCCTGCAATATATCCTACGTTCCCGTAGCCCTCCTGGCCTCAACCATCGTTGGTCATTGTCCTCGCCCACCCAGCCACTTTCCTGTTCCCTTTCCAGCATTACACAGCCCTCATTCCACCACTGCAGCCAGTCTTTTCACTTCTCTCCTTTTCTTGCCCTCCATCTAACCTGCAGCACTTGACTGTCTGCCACCCCTAGCCAACTCCCCCCCCCCCCCCCCCACTTCTCTTCCCCACCCCAGCCTCCTCCTTACCCCACCCAGTTGCCACTCCCATCATGCACTGGTGCTGTTTCTCGCAGCCTGTGCCTCAGCATCTCCACTGCATAGTGAGTAGCAACTTTCCTTCTCATAATATTATTTGTACTTTGATTTTTGTCAGACCACCAACATGAGTTACAAGTGTTACTGATATTGTCACAAGTGAAGGTGGGTTCATCATTAAACAGAATTAATTGAATTACTCAGTAATCTGTACAACAAAATTCCAGCCACCTACCTTCAGCTCCTTCCCAAAGGTACTGAATCCATTGTAAATGTAAGTATAGAGCTTGTTAATACATAATGTCCACCATATTCTTGTACATAGAACATCAATACATGCAGAAATCCTGTGTGTGCTTGTAGACGGACTATGTTCTACCAACTGAATATTGTCTTCTACTTCATTCAGTCTATCTAATTGCATGCTCATATGAAACATGATTGTTCTGAACTGATCTCACACTGTTTTGTGAAAATGTAAGTAAATACTCTTTAATGTGGTACTCTGCACTTAATAAATTAGTAGTGTCTACCAGCATCTGTGGCAGCAGCAGCAGCAGCATCATTTCCATTACAAAACATGTACACAAATTGGCATATTCAATATTTGTAAATACAAGCAGCATGCTTAAAATACAGTTTAACTGGCCAACAAATCAGAATCTCGCGTGAAAATTTCATTAAAACTTTAACTTCCTAAACAAAAATGACAATGAACAGATAAAGCCATAGCAACTTGGGTACCAACATGTGAAACGAAAATTTTCCTCTGTAACTAGCTGTATCTCTGTACATGGAATGTTTTACTTGAATGAGTTTAAACTAGAATTAGTTTAAACTACCACCTCCTAAAACGTTTACCATTCCTCCTAAAACACCATATATTTAATTCAACTGGAGGTATACATAAGATAGGAAGTAAAAATTGGACAAAATCATCAAATGTGCATATCAAACTGAGCACAATAGTGAGTGTGTGAAAAGTGACAAAATTAAAATCATTATAACAATGCAATCTGATGGGAAGGCAAAAACAGGAAATGCTAAAAGTTTAAAGAATTTACAGAATACAATTGGGGCAAAGATTATTGACATTTGAATGAATAATAATGATAAATAAGGATACTGTAATGCCGTACACCATGCTTCACTCTGGTAACTACCAAGAAGGCGGCCTGTTTCTGAGCAATGGTACTGGAACAGCTTATCTCTACCAACACTTAGCACCCATTCACAATTCAATGCAAATAGTATGGATGTTACCCTAGCCTGATGAGCTGGGTAAGTCCGTACAGCAGTCAGACGGTTGAAGTCTGATGCCACAGTAAACTCCTGAAACAAAAATGTCAGTGTTCAAAATTACTCAGTGAAGCTTGCACGAATGTGGAGAATTTTTCATGAGCATTTGTAAAGCTTTAACTCGCAGAAATGATAGTCTGACCACCACTGAGCTTTAGCAAACTTCCTCTGTTTTTAAACACACAGCTGCAAGAAGATTAACTATTCAGTGTTCGGTTCAATATGTATATTAGAAGTTTGTCATGTACAAAAAGCTTAACTAGAGGGATAATCTCATTACAAAGGCAAGATAAAAATTTATACATTTGTAACAAAGAGGAAATTGATTTCAATGAGGCTGTTTCTCTTACATTGGTGTCTGTTACACAGTAACATAGCTTTGATCCAACTTCACTGTGAAATGGTTTCATTTATATTGTTTTTTAAAGTAGCATGTTGCATGCAATCAGTTGTTTCATTTATATTGCTTTTTAAATTAGCATGTTACATGCAATTACTTTAAGTGGATAAACTGGAACAGCAAGCTATCATAAAATTCCTTAGTTTGGATGGTTTATTGTCAACTGAAATTCTTCCAATGTAAATGTATTACTTTTCCCCTTACTTTGCATCACTTGAGAAATGATCAGCTGAATTCAAATATGGAAACTCTCTTGAAGATGGTCCATATAAAAGATGTCCCAAAACTGCACACACAAATGAAGATATTGGGAAAGCATACAGTGTGGTACTGGAGAAATAGCATTTTAGCCCTGCTACCTTCCTTAAAAAAAAGCTATACACTTACACTTTTCCAGATCATGGCAGCTCAGTGTAGTATTTAAAGGCTGTGATGACTGCAAATTGTTAAAAATTATTATAATTTTAAATGTACTTTTGTTACACTACAAACAAATTTTACAGTATTACATGCCAACAATCTCAACAATGATGTAAGCTCTGGCCCTCAATGAGCAGCTGCACAATAGAGTTTTGCTTAGTGTACAAACTGTCAATCATGGGAAAAATTAGATTAGAGTTTTACTTAGAATTCCACAATTTGGGCAGTGGTATCTAGAGTGAGCGTTAAAAAACATTTTTGTTATTATTTGAACACTTCAGTCATGTCTTGGCATCACAACTTTGACAAAATTTGCTTCTGACACATTTACTGTTTTGGTTGTCACCACTGGAGCTTGGTGCTGATGGGCTTCCTGTGTTTATTCTTCTAACAATGGCTGCTGACTGTTCTTTCTGGGACAGCATTTGTCTAGCATCAATGTAAGGAATAACTAGGAGTCTTCCCAATTCACCGAGAAATATTCTACTTTGAAGTGTGATCATCTTTGCTTCATGTATTAGTAAGGTGGTTAGGTTTTTCTCATCATCCTCAGCATTGTAGGTTGTCTTTTGAAAAGTCCTTTGCCTAATGCACGTGATGTGAAGAAATTATCACAAGTGACATTTTGTCTTTTTAGTTCATGTGTCAGATCCACGACAAACCTCACACTGATTTTTCTCAGGTGCTTGTCCATGTAATCTACCTGTATAGATTTGTCTCTTCAAAACATAAGAAGTAGCATTACAACACAATGTCCATATTATTACCCCATATTTTAAGGGTTTGCTCAGTATATATTGCGAGAATGGACAACATCCTCGGAAAGCCACCAGTTGCTCTTCTGCGGTTACATCTGTGCAAGGATTACAAGTTCTGAAATTATTTCCAGCTACTTATCCCACAGAACTCTTATAGGTGCCAACTTGTCATTTACTCTTCACGCTCTTCAATAAGACTTGTCAGCGAAATGATGCAACAAAATAATTTTCAGCAACATTATGGCAGGAAAGACGGCTGCAACTGTTTCTGATTCACTATACGATTTACACACACTAGCCAGTAACAACAGGCCAATACAGGCTTCAAGTGTGATTTCATCTAATGCTTCCCAGCTATCCTCATGAACTCTTTGACCCTCAATATTAGTCATTTTCACCACAGTACTCCGAATATTATCGTTCATTATAACTTGAAAAGATGATTTTATATCACTCATTCTGACAATAGCATACCCTGTCAGACTAGGAGTCAATTTTATAATGTTTGCACTAGGCGCTCTTCCAGTTAGCAGAAAAGGTTCTAAGCTCCATGTGATTTTTGTTGTCTTTAGACTGAATCAGTTTAACAGCTTGCATATTGTTATTTGATGTATCAGTATCTGAGCTAGTCTTCTGAATCAGTTGAAGGATGAATGTTGTCATCACTGATATAATTTTCCTCTTCAGAAATATTCTCCTCACTGTCTTTTTGTCACGACAGCCACAATTACTATAACGGATACATGAACTGTATCTGTTCACAACAGTTGATAAAATGTAACAGATAGCAAAACTGTGCTATGATAATTTGAAAACAATCAGTAGCTTGCATTGTTGTATAACCTTTGCACATTACAACAATAAGGAATCAGATACTTACTTTGTCATAAAAAACCATTGTGCACGTACCTCAGGCATGTAGAAATAAAACTTGGCTATGATATTCAGTCTCTCTTTTTCTTTTTTTTTACTGGAGCTTTAAGGTATTTTGAATGTCTAGAAAAACTAAGTCACCAAGTTTGGAACAATACCATTTAAATATTAAAAAGTTATGGAAGAATAAAATTCTTTTCTGGTCATGCTGACCCGAAAATAACAGCTGATTTAAGTGCTTCACAAAATAGCTGACACCTCTGACAGAACAGGAGAAATAATAGGATGCAGTTTAGAGGAAGCAGAAGAGGCGAGCCACATTTTTTTGCATTGACCAAACATAAATTCAAAAACTAACATACCAGAGTTGTTTGGAACTATTTTTTAAATCAAACTGATTTTGAACACTTATTTTTTATTGCAATCATGCGGAAAGGTTGTGATTAACATTATCTGGGATGTAAAAGGAATTTTTCTAACTGATTACCTTGCAAAGGGCAAAAACAGTAACTGATAAATACTGTGCGATCTTCTGCACCAACTAGCTGAAGAGATATGTAAGGAATGTACCTGCATACTTGAGATACCAGAGGTAACTGAAGTACTACCCTCTTCTGTGCGGAAAGTACAGGAGCTGTCATTACTTGTACACTTGACTGCAAGTGGCATGTCAATGGTACATCTAGGCATCTAGTGCTCCGAGACCAGGGAGGACTCATGGTGATGTACCGATCCCCCTAACCAGCAACTCTGAGGTGCTGTCTTTTACTCAAATTGAGCCAGCGGGACTCACTTCACCTGTTTTGGGCAAACCTGTTTTGTTCCGTGTCACCAGGAGGAAAATGAAAAAGGGTACGGGTCTATTAATAGTCAGCAGTTCAAATGTATGGCGAATGATGGTACCCCTTAAAATGTTGAAAAGGCTATTCCAGCAGCCACTGAGGGAACAGGATGCCAACTGCAGAATGAGATGCACATTTGAACAAATGATGCCTGTTGTCTGGGCTCCAAGGTCGTACTTGGGCCATTCCAGTGACTGACGGAGAAGGTTGGGAAGACCAGCCTTGTGTATGACATCTCAATGAAGGTCGCAACTTGCAGCATTCTCCCCAGAGCATGTCCCTTTAGTTCTGAGTCAAGTGGTAGGACCGAACAAGAGTTTTTGAAGGCTGCGGCTTCCTGGACTTGCACCATGTTAAATGCCTCCCATAGGTGAGAGTATTAAAATGCTAACGGTTAACTGCTGACGCACTGGCAACAAAGTGCCAGAGTTTGGGGTACTCCTGAAAAGCAGTGAAGCTCATAATACTAGGTACAGAGAGCTGGCTGAAATGCAAAATTGGCAGCAGTGAGATTTTTGGGGAAAATTTAAATGTATATCGAAAGGATAGGCAAACGGAAAATGGAGGTGGTGTGTTTGTCGCAGTAGATAAGAAACTCAAATCCACTGAGATAGGCCTTGAAGCTGCATATGAGATTGTTTGGGCAAGACTCAGTGTCAGGGGTAGGCATAATATTATAATTGGGTCCTTTTATCGCCCATCAGAACATCTCCTGATGTAACCAAAAACTTTAGAGAAAATCATAGTTCACTTGTACGTAAGTTCCCCAATCGTACTGTAATCTTCAGTGGAGACTTTAGTTAGCCAACAATTAATTGAGAAAATTAGTTTTGTTAGTGGTGGGCGTGATAAGACATCCTATGAAACATTACTAATTCCCTTCTCTGGAAACTACACAGAACAGATAGTTGGAAACGCCACTCATGATGAAAATATGTTGTATCTATTGGCAACAAATAGATGGGCAATTCCTTTGAGGATGTTCACATCAAAACTGGTACCAGTGACAATGACACAGCTGTGGCAACAATGATTACCAAAGTACAAAGGACAACTAAAACAAGCATAAATATTTATACATTCAGCAATGATATGGTTATAATAGAGGGAAACATTCCACGTAGGAAATATATATCTAAAAACAAAGATGATGTGACTTACCAAATGAAAGTGCTGGCAGGTCGACAGACACACAAACAAACACAAACATACACACAAAATTCAAGCTTTCGCAACAAACTGTTGCCTCATCAGGAAAGAGGGAAGGAGAGGGAAAGACGAAAGGAAGTGGGTTTTAAGGGAGAGGGTAAGGAGTCATTCCAATCCCGGGAGCGGAAAGGCTTACCTTAGGGGGAAAAAAGGACGGGTATACACTCGCACACACACACATATCCATCCACACATATACAGACACAGTCTGTATATGTGTGGATGGATATGTGTGTGTGTGTGTGTGTGTGTGCGCGCGAGTGTATACCCGTCCTTACTATAATCTATCATAGATTCCTCTAACAAAACACCGTGCCCAGTTCCTGGGAAAAAAGCACAGGTCACAACTGCCTACAACAAGGGTAGTAGAAGTGATCCAAAAAACTACTGTCCAATATCCTTGACATTGATTTGTTGTAGAATCTTAGTACATATTCTGAGCTCAAACATAATGAGGTATCTTGAACAGAATAACCTCAACACTAACCAGCATGGATTCCGAAAAAATCGATAATGTAAAACCCAACTCACACTTTTCTCACATGACATACTAAAAGTTTTGGATAAAGACAGTCAGGTAGATGCAGTATATCTTGATTCCAGAAAAGCATTTGACACTGTACCACACCTATGCTTATTGTCCAAGTACGATTATAAGTGGTATCAAGAGAAATTCGTGACTGGATTGAGGACTCCTTGGTAGGGAGGATGCAACATGGTATCTTGTATGGAGAGGCATCATCAGACATAGAAGTAACTTCAGGTGTGCCCCTGGGACAGGTGTTGGGGCCTTGTTGTACTTGTTGTATATAATGACCTTGCAGGCAATATTAATAGTGAGCTCAGCCTTTCTCCACATGATGTGGTCATCTATAATGAAGTACTATCTCGAAGAAGCTGCATAAATATTCAGTCAGTCTCAATAAGGTTTGAAAGTGGTGCATGGACTGGCAACCTGCTTTAAATGTTCGGAAATGTAAAAATTTATACTTCACAAAATATAAAAAACATAGTCTCCTATAATATCAATGAGTCATTTCTGGAATCAGCCAAATAAAACATGTACTTTGTAGGGACATGAAATGAAGTGATCATATATGCTCAGTCATGGGTAAAGCAAGTGGTAGGCTTCAGTTTATTGGTAGAATACTGGGAAAGTGCAATCTCTCTACCAAGAAGATTGCTTACAAATCATTCGTGTGACCGGTTTAAGAATATTTTTCAAGTGTGGAACCCCTTCCAAATAGGACTAAAGTTTGTTACTGAACATATACAGAGAAGGGCAGCACGAATGGTCACAGGTTTGTTTGATCCGTGGAAGGATGTCACAGGGATACTGAAGAAACTGAATGGATGACTCCTGAAGATAGATGTAAACTATACAGAGAAAGTCTTAAAACTTCAAGAACCAGCACGTGAGTCAAGGAATATACTACAACCCCCTATCTATCACTCACATTAAATTTAGAATAATTATTAAATTTAGAATTATTCTTGCATGCACAGAGACATTCAAACCATCACTTTTCCCATGCTTGTGCATTCTGATATTGATATCTGAATGGAACAGGAAGTAACCATAATAACTGGTTCAAATGGCTCTGAGCACTATGAGACTTAACTGCTGTGGTCCTCAGTCCCCTAGAACTTAGAACTACTTAAACCTAACTAACCTAAGGACATCACACACATCCATGCCCAAGGCAGGATTCGAACCTGTGACCGTAGCAGCCACGCGGTTCCAGACTAGCGCCTAGAACCGCACGGCCACTCCGGTCAGCTAATAACTGGTACAATGGGATACACCCTCTGCCATGCACTTCATGGTGGTGTGCACAGTAAAGATGTGGATGTAGAAGAGGCATGAATTATAAAGGAAATAAAAAAAGTCATCAGGGAAATGCATCCGCCCACAAATATGTTTAAGAAAAAAAAAAAAAAAATTTACAGCTGGAAAATATCGTGAGTCTAGTGAAGAAGTTACAGCAGCCATGGGTAAATCACGACTGGGAGACAGACACTCACTAGAAAAATGCCATACTTTGCTCTCGTTAGGTCTTTTGTGTGTGGGGGGGGGGGGGGGGGGGGGGGGGGGAGGGGGGGGGGCGTGTTTGTATGGATCTTATGCGCACTCAATTGTGAGGTTATCAGTGCCCTTATGTACATTAAAAGAAACAAATGTGGATAAAATTATGATAATATTATCATTCAGTGAGGATGAAACCTATAAAATGACGCTCATTCACTCACTCACTCCCACCTCACTTGAATTGACCACATGATCACTATCTCACAAATGCTAAGACAATGGAGAAAGAGTAAAAGGTGCTATATATGAGATTAAAACATAAGTACAACGGAGAGGAGCTAAGGAAAGGCACAGGCAAATGTCACTGGCTGATCACTTACAAAAACATGGGTGAGCAAGTCACCCTGTTAACACATTAAAACCTTCTCCATAAAGGCTTTGGAAATTGGTCAATTCAGAAAACTTCAAAATTTTTAACCACATACATTTGAAGATTACCTAAAATAGAGGCCAGAGCTGTCAGAAAATTTACCACAGCCTGCTAGTTGGAAAATAAAATGCAGTTCTAAAATGTGGCACACTGTGATCTGTATGCCACAAGCGTCACATTCTGGAAGTTCCTCTCGCCGGAGTAAGAAGTTATGCATCCCAGAAGTTATGCATAAGATGAGTAAGGAGGATCTGGCTGTAAGGAGATATGCCACAGCCACGTTGTGGTCTTTACTAGACAGAGGGAGGAGGAGGGGGGAGGGGGGGCAAGGACAACTATTGTAGAAACAAACCTACAAATTCAGATTATAATGTCCTCTTTTCCATTAGCTAGTCTCATCTTGAACAGCTTTGTTGACCAGTTATTATGTTGAGCACAAGTTAATTTTGAATTTGTCACTTTTCGTAACAATGGGAGGATGGTATCAGTAGCAGCGACACAAAATTTTCATTTTCTGATACTCTTACAAAAATTTCTGGTGCATCATTCTGGTAATATCATCACGCCTTTTCAAATATTCTGTGGATGCCAGAGTTTTACACCCAGACAAAATGTGTGATATGGTTTCCTTACAATCTACATCTACATCTACATTTATACTCCGCAAGCCACCCAACGGTGTGTGGGCGGAGGGCACTTTACGTGCCACTGTCATTACCTCCCTTTCCTGTTCCAGTCGCGTATGGTTCGCAGGAAGAACGACTGTCTGAAAGCCTCTGTGTGCGCTCTAATCTCTCTAATTTTACATTCGTGATCTCCTCGGGAGGTATAAGTAGGGGGAAGCAATATATTCGATACCTCATCCAGAAACGCACCCTCTCTAAACCTGGCGAGCAATCTACACCGCGATGCAGAGCGCCTCTCTTGCAGAGTCTGCCACTTGAGTTTATTAAACATCTCCATAACACTATCACGGTTACCAAATAACCCTGTGACGAAACGCGCCGCTCTTCTTTGGATCTTCTCTATCTCCTCCGTCAAACCGACCTGGTACGGATCCCACACTGATGAGCAATACTCAAGTATAGGTCGAACGAGTGTTTTGTAAGCCACCTCCTTTGTTGATGGACTACATTTCCTAAGGACTCTCCCAATAGAATCTCAACCTGGTACCCGCCTTACCAACAATTAATTTTATATGATCATTCCACTTCAAATCGTTCCGCACGCATACTCCCAGATATTTTACAGAAGTAACTGCTACCAGTGTTTGTTCCGCTATCATATAATCATACAATAAAGGATCCTTCTTTCTATGTATTCGCAATACATTACATTTGTCTATGGTAAGGGACAGTTGCCACTCCCTGCACCAAGTGCCTATCCGCTGCAGATCTTCCTGCATTTCGCTACAATTTTCTAATGCTGTAACTTCTCTGTATACTACAGCATCATCCGCGAAAAGCCGCATGGAACTTCCGACACTATCTTTGGATTTCTGGCTGGATGATCTAAATTCAGTACTGTAGTTTTGATAAGACACCAATCTGTATACATTTTCTACATCCACATTTATACTCTTCAAACCACCTTACAATGTGTGGTGGAGGGTACTTTATTTACCACCATCACTTCCTCCCCTTCCTGTTCCAGTTGCAACTGGTTCACGAGAAGAATGAGTGTGGGTAGGTCTCCATGTGAGCTCGGATCTCTCTAATTTTACCCTTCATATTTCCATTTACTTCTCATATGTACCGAGAAGCCAAACATTTCCTGCAGCCAACATCTCTTCCTTGCTCCTTCTGAAAATACTTCAATAGTTCCTCGTAGCAATGACCTGATTTTGTATCACCACCAGAAATCCTTTGGTTTCTTCATAGAAACATCTGTGTGTTCACTGGGAATTGCTCAATGTTTACAATTCAACATGATCCTGGTTGAAGTCATTCACATTCCCCATGCATTTATTTTTCATCTATCTTATCGGCTTTGTGTTACTTCCACCTTACATCTTGAGACTGTTCCAGATATATCTGGCATTTTAAGTACTGTGTAATTTATCACTTCTGCACTGCAGATTTATGAATTGCTCTTACAAAATACTGATTTAGATTCTGAAGTAACTGTTCAAGCTGCTGCTTGGTACCTATTAGCTCCCTGCAAGCAACGGCTGATTTGTGACGGTGAATGCCAGGTTTTATGTGAATTAACAGTTTTTTCCCTATTGATTTCTTCCGGGTATTTTTCTCACCACAGTTTTCTTCACTGTGGTTTGGTGTATGGCTTGAAATTAGCCACTTTGGATTTCTGGCTGGATGATCTAAATTCAGTACTGTAGTTTTGATAAGACACCAATCTGTATACATTTTCTACATCCACATTTATACTCTTCAAACCACCTTACAATGTGTGGTGGAGGGTACTTTATTTACCACCATCACTTCCTCCCCTTCCTGTTCCAGTTGCAACTGGTTCATGAGAAGAATGAGTGTGGGTAGGTCTCCATGTGAGCTCGGATCTCTCTAATTTTACCCATCATATTTCCATTTACTTCTCATATGTACTGAGAAGCCAAAACACTATGACCTGCCACAGATCACCACCTACCCTGCTTTACACAATGGGCAAGCTTCCAGCCTCCACTCTTTGTGATGAGGCACAGATGTCCACCGTCTTGTCAACTACTCATATTTTCACCTTCATTCAACTACTTTCCCCAATGCTCACAACAATAGCAGGTGTTAAGCCATAACAGTCTGCCATTTGTCAAAGTTTCTTATGTCTACAGATTTCACAATTAGCAGTCCATATCACCACTAAAATAATTCCCCAGTCATCTCTCCTCTCCTTATATACTTTCCTTCCCAAGTCATGTCCATGCAGCATCAGCAGGCAGGATTCAGTCTCACGATGGGCAGAGGCCATTATGTTTTGGCTCATCCATATGTGTCTAGCAGTTAACATTCGTAGTTTGAAGTAGATTAAATATGCTTTTATTTTTACCATATTAGGAGTATGTATGATTTTTTTATAATTGCAGACATGATACTGTTTGGCAAGCCTCACAATCCAATTGAAAGCTTCTGCTTTACATTCCTTTCTGGCCAGGAGTTACTACTTCACAAACATCCATTACACTCTCAAACAAAAAGAACACTGTAAGCTTGGAACTGCTCTGATAGCTGAACTGGTTTGCGTAACAAAGGACAGGGTTTGAAACATAATTCAAAGTTTCATTTCAGAGCACATTTCATGGCAAAGCAAAGCAACATGATCCCAGGGTGCAAAAGTGTGTGATAAGAATCATTTGTGGTGTAAATTCAAGACCATCATGTAGAAACATGTTCAAGGAACTTTGTATTCTAACCACTGCTTCTCAGTATATTTATTCCTTAATGAAATTTGTTGAAAGTAATACATCTCTATTTCCAACCAATAGCTCAATACATGTTATCAATACTAGAAATAAGAACAATCAACATAAAGACCTAAAATCACTTACCTTGGTCCAAAAGCAACACATATCAATAAATTGTCAGCAACCATTAAAAACTTGGTTTCAGATAAAGCACGATTTAAAAAGAGTTTGAAAGACTTTTTGATAGGCAACTCCTACTCCATAGATAAATATCTTAACAGAGACTGTTAAGCCTGCTTAAGTAAAAATATCTGTTAGATTTCAGTTTTGACAGCACTTGGTCACAACAGTCAAGATTAAGTATTTTGTGTATGATAAATTTATTAATAGTGCATAATAGTGTTTCATTCTGACAGCATGTTAATTCTGTAAATATTAGGTGCTCCAGTTTACCACATTGTATTCATCTATTTTTGACAGTTTCCTGACAAATGATCATGGTAGTAAGTACGAGGGCTATCCACAAAGTACATTACGTTTTGGAATTAAAAATAAATAAAGTATTAGAAATTTTTTTTATTATATACAGATAAAAGCCACACTTAAATACTACTTTTCTACATAGTTGCCATTTAAATTAAGGCACTTATCGTAGTGATGGACGATCTTGGAAATTCCTTCGTCGTAAAATTCGGCCGCCTGCACCTTCTACCACTTGGCGACTGTCTTTTGGGGCAGAAAAGGTGTGATTTTTGTGGATTTCCTGGAAAGAGGCACTACAATAAACTCTCAAAGGTATTGCCAAACTCTGCACAACCTCAGAAGAGCAATACAAAACAAGTGCAGGGGAAAGTTGGGCTCAAAGATGTTGCTGATTCATGGCAACTATGTAGAAAAGTAGTATTTAAGTGTGGCTTTCATCTGTATATAATTAAAAAAAATTCCAATACTTTATTTATTTTTAATTCCAAAACGTAATGTACTTTGTGGATAGCCCTCGTATTACATTCAAATGTTTTATGTTATATTTTTCTGACATGTTCCACACCCAAGGAATCATCTCATTTTTTGGGTCTATGGAACGAAAACTGAATCTAATCTAAACCTAATCTAATCTAAAGATAAAAATTGACATCTGTGTGCCATTTACATTTGCAGTTCTCTCTCTTAAATATTTGAAAAATAACTTGGGATTTGGAATTACAAAAGAAAGGATAGTTCAACTTGTTTTGTGGATTAAATGCACCTGGACTTACAGATAAAATTAAAAAAAATATTTTGTATACCTGAATGAAAATTATATATAGACATTGTGACTTACAGATACGGAGCCACTTTCAATCCCTACAAAAAGCTGCCTTGTTTCCACACAGTAAAAGAGTGCTGTGGCCCCAGCTGGCATGTAATGGCAAACGCTGGGCCAGTACTGACCACTATCTCTCTTCAGCCAAATTCGCACAGTCCTGAAAATATGAACGAATTTCGTTAATCCAAATGTTTCTGGAAAAATCAACCATTATGTTTAATCTGTATTCAAACATAATCAAAATCGCTGACTTTCTCCATGAAAGTTTAGCTGCCAAATGACAAATCTATATTTATTAGGTCTCTATTCGACAAAATTTAACTCTCTATGGATGAATTCAACAAATCTGTAATGCTTACAATAAATTACTGTAAATGTACAGTGGGAAGCATTTTCTAGTAATTGCCACATGTCATATACTTGTAAGACTAAGTTTACAAGTGCACGAAATAGTTCCGAACCGTGAAAATTTTATTGAACCACTTGAGCAGTTGCATCTTGGGAGTTCCAAATAATGTGGACATATTTAAAAAAATATTATATGACGATGATAATTTAGAGGTACAGCTGGATAAACAATTTTTGTGATAAACTTAATTACAAAATTGTAAGAGTATTTTTAAAACACTACAAATTTGTCAGATTAAGCGTTCACAAGAAAACTGCTGATTTTTACAGAAAATGAATCCAATTGCAATTTTTATGGAATAAATAGAAGTGTACTGATTCTTGTAGCTGTTGGAGCAGATGAAGAGTGTGATTGTATGGTTGTAGCTGTTACCTTTGAGTTAGTACTGTTGTGGTATTTAGAACTGTTTCTGCATAAGTAGTTTTCAAAATACGTAATTCGGTAGACATTTTCTGTAACTTTCAGAGCTAACTGAGGAAGATGATAATATTCCTTATACAGACAACACTTCAGTTGCTTCAAGATCATGTGAAGCTGTTAGATGGAGACCAGTTTGGGTAAACATTAGTAATGGCAGCAGTGCTTTTGGCCAGAGTATCCAGATCCAATACCACACTCTAGTGAAATCAAAGGACCTATTGACTACTTCACAAAACTTCATTGACAGTCATCTTCTGGAACAAACAGCACAACAGTTGTAATGGCACTCTTCATAAAAGAATCAAGGCAACACTCTCCATCTGACAGTCAGTAAAATGGAACATTTAATTGGAACAGCTTTCATATGTCAGTTGTCACTGTGCCACTTAATGGATTATATTGTTTTACTTCATTTTGTGTACCTTGTGTAGCAGATATGATAAGTCAAGGCAAGTGGAAGAATATACAGTCCAATCTCCACTTTAATAACACAGCATTACGGAAGGTTTAGAAAATGTGAACAGAGACCTTTTTTGAGCTCTGACCACTCCAACAGCTGTCAAGGGCATGTCTAGTTCAACATATGGGGGAATTCCAAATACATCACATAGCCACAACAAACAAAAGTACCACAGAAATTCTGGACGTGAGAACATGCTAAGTATTCTTCCAATCCAACTATTACTTGCTACAACTAAACATTATTAGGTTAATCCCAAGAAACAGAACGACAACACAGAATAAAATTACAAGACCAGACCCAGAATATTTGAGGACAAACAAAGACAAAATTATTGAAGAAATTAATCAAAATACAACTTCACGAAGGCAATGTATTGGGGTCAACCTCGCAGGAAAAACAAACATAGATAGTGAACACAACTTGTGATTAGGCCAATGAATACAGACTTCAGGCACGGAAGAAGTTTAGCAGTAACAGAACAAAAGAAACACTGCAGGATTCCACACAGTCCAGAAAATATCCACAGAAGGTATTAAGAGAGTGATAAGGGCACAGTATAAAAGTAAACTAAATGTAATCAAGAATGACTTCATGAGAAATTTCTACAGTACATTCACGTAAAATATAAAGCTTATCAGCCTCCAAGTACCTGCTTTACAAGAACCAATCAATCTCTTGAAATAAATACTACAGAAAACTGTAACGTTCTTAAAAAGTACTTTGATAAACACTTTAACTGCAAGAAGCTTAAAGAAAAATCTCACTTCATGAAAATGACAAAAGTAAAAGGGATTCAGTTAGGACAAACACAGGCAAACAAGACAATCATAAAATGCCTAGCATTTGCAGATGACATGACAATACTCAGCAACAATAGACAAGAAGTACTGAAGCATTGGAATACAAAAAAAATCTACCAAATTAGGTCTATAGATATCACATGAAAAAAAACAATACTTGGAAAGAAAAAATGCCACACAAACCATGCACATAAATACAGAAAGCCTAACAGATTGGAAAAATTTAAGTATCTATGGGAATATAGACAAATCTATATCTATACTTCACAAGCCACCATACAGTGTGTGGCTGTCTATATGCCTCAGTGTGAGCCCTAATTTCTAGAATCTTATCTTCAAGGTCCTTATGCAAAATTTATGTTGGTGGCAGTAGAATCATTCAGCGGTCAGTAGAATCATTCAGCAGTCAGTAGAATCATTCAGCAGTCAGTAGAATCATTCAGCAGTCAGTAGAATCATTCAGCAGTCAGTAGAATCATTCAGCAGTCAGTAGAATCATTCAGCAGTCAGTAGAATCATTCAGCAGTCAGTAGAATCATTCAGCAGTCAGTAGAATCATTCAGCAGTCAGTAGAATCATTCAGCAGTCAGTAGAATCATTCAGCAGTCAGTAGAATCATTCAGCAGTCAGTAGAATCATTCAGCAGTCAGTAGAATCATTCAGCAGTCAGCTTCAGTTACTGGTTCTCTTAAATTTTCTCAATAGTGTTCCTTGAAAAGAACATTGTCTTCCATTTATGGATACCCATTTGAATTCCTGAAGCTTCTCCATAATACTTGCATGTTGTTCGAACCTATCAGTAACAACTCTCACAGCCCACCTCTGAAATGCTTCAATTTCTTCCTTTAATCTGATCCCAACACTTGAGCAGTACTCCAGGATGGCTCTCACTAGTGTCCTATATGCAGGTCTCCCTCCAAAATCCACCCAACAAACAGGAAGTCGACCATTCACCTTTTGTACCACATTCCTCTCATGCTCATTCCACTTCATATCATTCTGCAACATTATACAGAGTTACTTAAAAAGCAGGACACCACTAATGCTCTATCCGAATATTAAGGGTTTCTCTTTTTACTCATCCACATTAACTTACATTTTCCTACATATAGAGCTAGTTGCCATTCATCACACCAATTGAAATTTTGCCTCAGTCATCTTCTATCCTCTCACAGTCACTCAACTTCGACACCTTCTTGTACACAACAGCATCATCAGCAAACAATCACAAACTGCTGCCCACCCTGACCACCAGATCATTTACAAATATAGAAAATAACTGTGGTCCTATCACACTTCCCTGGGGTACTCCTGATGATGAACATTTGCTGTTGAGGGCAACACACTGGGTTCTATTACTTATAAAGTCTTTGAGCCACTCTCATATCTGAGAATCTATTCAATATGCTTCTACCTCCATTAACAGTCTGCAGTGGGACACCACGCCAATTGCTTTCTGAAAATCTAGAAATATGGAATATGTCTGTTGCCCTTCATCCACAGTTTGCAGGATATCGTGTGAGAACAGGGCAAGTGGAGTTTCACACAAAGATCCTTTTTAAAAACCATGCTGATTCGTGGATATAAGCTTCTCAAGTCTCTAGAACATTTATTATATTTGACCTGAGAATACATCCTAGAATTCTGCAGCAAACCAACGTGAAGGATATTGGTATGTAATTTTTCATGACCATTCTTTTACCTTATTTACAGGAACCACCTGCACTTTTTTTATAGTTGCTTGGGACTTTGCACTGTGCGAGAGATTTGCAATAACTGCAAGCTAACTAAGGGGCCAATGCTGTAGAGTACTTCCTGTAAAACTAAACTTGTATTTCATACATACCTGGCAACTTCTTTGTTTTCAATACTCTCAGTTGTTTCTCTGTGCCTGGGGTGCTTATTACTATGTCGTCCATATGGGAGTCAGTCTGATGGTCAAATGATGGTATGTTTTTATGAATCTCTTTTTGTGAAAGATTTCCAATTTCACTAATATCAGGTTTCTCAAAAATCTTGGAAATGCTAATGTATAATAGATTAGTTGATTATCTGGACAAATACAACATTCTCAGACTTTCACAGCACAGTTTCAGAAAGAGTAAATCTACGGAATCAGCAATTGCCAGTCTGACAAAATACATTATACAGTCCTTAGATGAAAAACAAGTTCTATCTGCAATGTTTCAACATCTCCCCAAAGCATTCGACACTACTGACCATGAAAGACTGAAAAGAAAATTGGAAAACTATGGTATTCGAGGGTAAGCAGGGAAGTGGATAGAATCACACCTATGCAACAGGAAGCAATGTGTATCAATAGGGGGTGCATATGAGTCAGAAACCAAAACCATCAAATATGGCATGCCACAGGGATCGGTAATGGGGCCATTCTGTTTGTTAATGACATTAAGTGTTGAAGAGAAAGATACCGTATGAAGCTGACATGACAATACTAAACAATGACCAAACTGTGACACAGGTTGAGAGAAGAGCACAGCAGCTCAATGGCTCCTGGAAAATGGATTGTTTTAAAACTAAAAAGGACTATGTATGCAGGATTCAGAAATAAAGGGAAGGCTGGCACATGGGTTTAGAGGTGGCTGAAATGAGACTAGAAGAAGTAGAATCCACTAGATTCTTAGGTATTGCTGTGATAACAAGCTGAAATGGAAACAACTTACTACTTCTGTACATAAAAAACTCAGCTCCATCATATTTATAATGAGGTAGCTATCACAGTATGCAGACAAACAGCTTCTGTGCACAGTATACCATGGACTCTTCAAACAATACCTGCAGTATGGAGTGATAATGTTGGGAAACTCAAACATTCAAGAAATAAAAAGGGTGTTTACATTACATAAAAAGAGCAATCAGTATCATATTCAGAAGAAAGACTTCTGAAACATGCATAAACTGCTTCAAAAGACTAGACATCTTAACTTTTTCCTCCTTGTATATATAAAGGTATCAGATAGATTATATAATGGTAAGACAGAGATTTAGGAACCAGGTTTTAAATTGTAAGACATTTCCAGGGGCAGATGTGGACTCTGACCACAATCTATTGGTTATGAATTTTAGATTAAAACCGAGGAAACTGCAAAAAGGTAGGTATTTAAAGAGATGGGACCAGGATGAACTGACTAAACCAAAGGTTGTACAGAGTTTCAGGGACAGCATAAGGCAACAGTTGACAGGAATGGGGGAAAGAAGTACAGTAGAAGAAGAATGGGTAGCTTTGAGGGATGAAATAGTGAAGGCAGCAGAGGATCAAATAGGTAAAAAGACGAGGGCTAGTAGAAACCCTTGGGTAACAGAAGAAATATTGAAGTTAATTGATGAAAGGAGAAAATATAAAAATGCAGTAAATGAAGCAGGCAAAAAGGAATACAAACGTCTCAAAAATGATATCGACAGGAAGTGCAAAATGGCTAAGCAGTGATGGCTAGAGGACAAAAGTAAGGATGCAGAGGCTTATCTCACTAGGGGTAAGATAGACACTGCCCACAGGAAAATTAAAGAGACCTTTGGAGAAAGGAGAACCACTTGCATGAATATCAAGAGTTGATGGAAACCCAGTTCTAAGCAAAGAAGGGAAAGCAGAAAGGTGGAAGGAGTATATAGAGGGTCTATACAAGGGTGATGTACTTGAGGACATTATTATCGAAATGTAAGAGGATGTAGATGAAATGGGAAATATGTTACTGCGTGAAGAGTTTGACAGAGCACTAAAAGACCTGAGTCGAAACAAGGCCCCCGGAGTAGACAACATTCCATTAGAACTACTGATAGCCTTGGGAGAGCCAGTCCTGACAAAACTCTACCATCTGGTGAGCAAGATGTATGAGACAGGCAAAATACCCTCAGACTTCAAGAAGAATATAATAATTCCAATCCCAAAGAAAGCAGGTGTTGACAGATGTGGAAATTACCGAACTATCAGTTTAATAAGTCACAGCTACAAAATACTAATGCGAATTCTTTACAGACAAATGGAAAAACTGATAGAAGCCGACCTGGGGAAGATCATTTTGGATTCTGTCGAAATGTTGGAACGCGTGAGGCAATACTGACCCTACGACTTGTCTTAGAAGAAAGATTAAGGAAAGGCAACTCAACGTTTCTAGCATTTGTAGACTTGGAGAAAGCTTTTGACAATGTTGATTGGAACACTCTCTTTCAAATTCTGAAGATGACAGGGTTAAAATACAGGGAGCGAAAGGCTATTTACAATTTGTACAGAAACCAGATGGCAGTTATAAGAGTCGAAGGGTATGAAAGGGAAGCAGTGGTTGGGAAGGGAGTGAGACAGGGTTGTAGCCTATCCCCGATGCTATCCAATCTGTATATTGAGCAAGCAATAAAGGAAACAAAAGAAAAGTTCGGAGTAAGTATTAAAATCCATGGAGAAGAAATAAAAACTTTGAGGTTCACTGATGACATTACAATTCTGTCAGAGACAGCAAAGGACTTGGAAGAGCAGCTGAACGGAATGGACAGTGTCTTGAAAGGAGGGTATAAGATGAACATCAACAAAAACAAAACAAGGGTAATGGAATGTAGTCAAATTAAGTCGGTTGATGCTGAGGGAATTAGATTACGAAATGAGACACTTAAAGTAGTAAAGGAGTTTCGCTATCTGTGGAGCAAAATAACTGATGATGGTTGAAGTAGAGAGGATATAAAATGTAGAATGGCAATGGCAAGGAAACCGTTTCTGAAGAAGAAAAATTTTATAACATCGAGTGTAGATTTAAATGTCAGGAAGTCGTTTCTGAAAGTATTTGTATGGAGTGTAGCCATGTATGGAAGTGAAACATGGACGATAAATAGTTTAGACAAGAAGAGAATAGTAGCTTTCGAAATATGGTGCTACAGAAGAATGCTGAAGATTAGATGGGTAGATCACATAACTAATGAGGAGGAATTGAATAGAATTGGGGAGAAGAGGAGCTTGTGGCACAACTTGACTAGAAGAAGGGATTGGTTGGTAGGACATGTTCTGAGACATCGAGGGATCACCAATTTAGTATTGGAGGGCAGCGTGGAGGGTAAAAATTTGAGAGGGAGACCAAGAGATGAATACACCAAACAGATTCAGAAGGATGTAGGCTGCAGTAGGTACTGGGAGATGAAGAAGCTTGCACAGGATAGAGTAGCATGGAGAGCTGCATCAAACCAGTCTCAGGACTGAAGACAACAATATATATATATATATACTACAGGTCACAAAAGACAGTGCAGAGTGGACTACAAATGCTAGTGTATAACCCACAACACACGAAGGAAGAATGGCATACAAAGCATACCCTACAGAGTGATAGTGCTTGAAAAAGGACCCCAGTACTCAGGTATCAAATCACTAACAAGTCTGCCTAAAAAACTGCATGACAATGTACATGACACTAAGTTTTCAAATAACCTAAAAGACTACCTGGTGGAAAAAGAATTCTACAGTGTAGGTGAGTACAGCTCACATTAAATTTGTAAATACTGTTAATTATAATCAATGATGTTAGAATTGTAGGAAGTATGTGATAATGAAGGTTTTTGTATTTTTGACTTTTCCTATATTACACATACATTCATTGTACACCATGTAATCCTACAGTACCAAATAAAATAGCTATGAGGTCAAAGACATTTCCATAGTGTGTGGGCTCCCAAACTAGCTAAGACTGTCTTATGTGCCCCCATAATGAATCCGTAGATGCCCTAGTCTACACTCCATAGGTTGTTGTTGCCTCCAACAAGTATTGCATGATCTGGATACTGAATAGACTTTCTTTGAATGGCTCTAGACCTGTCACAGAGAAAAAGGACGGCTGGTAGAGATCTGTTATATGCAGCCAGGTAAGTTCACTGTCACACTCAATTTCAACCACAATAGAGAGAATAATTTATTCAACTGCAATAAAAACTGCCCCCTCCTATGGAGCCTAATCTGTCTTTCCGATATACGTTCCATGACTCATTAAATATCTCAGAACTTTCAATTGTGCGTTTAAGCCAGCTCTCGATTCCAAGAACAATCTGAGTCCAAGAACTTTCCTGGAGGGCAGTATATACAGGAACTATTTTACAAATACTGCAACAATTTACTGATAAAATTTTGACAGTCTAAGTGTCTTTACACTGAACACAGTCTGACTTTTATACCTGCATATCGACTGGTGAGTGTTAATCAGAGTTCCTCAAACTAGTGCCTAGCCTAAAATACTCCATGGGACTCCACAAGTCCTCTGCTATCCGAATAGGTGTCTTCTTTATGCACTCACCCCTGACCTGTCAAGGGGGAGTCCTGCAAATCTTCACCTGACTGCGCAGGTCCAGGAATCTATAACCAAGACTGTTAGTGTTGACGAAGTCATTGGTTGAGACCCTCCAATTAGCTCCAAACCAAAGGAAACCAAACAACTCCAGGCACAATGTTGCAAATTACAAGATCTGCTTGCACCCCATACGCGAGGCCAGCAGCCTTCACCATATCTGCCTGTATAAACTGACAATGGCCTCAGAACCCAAGCAACAAGCAACGCTGTGCTGACATGAGCCACAACTTGCAGATGATTGCACCCTCCATATTCAATAGCCACAGGAAAGGCTACCTCCACAACTTGAATGAGGCCCCCTGGCAGACAGAGTGCTTGTTGGCTTTCTTTTCAGCCCTGAATGCTATCTTCCTAAGGAGCTCCATAATGTGCCTAATGTTGGAGCTCCCAAAACTACCAATTCCCTGGCCACAAGTGCATACTTGAACCCTGCTGAACAATCGGCCCTCCTCCTCGAGCAATGTGAACACATTATCATTACCCACTCACCCTGCTGTGAGGATAGATCCACAGTGTTGGTTACACTAGGAGGTGCCTTGGCAGCAGAGCCCATGGGCAAAAGGCGAACAAGCAACACCTGGGGTGTCCCACGTGACATCAGATTTTCCACCATCGCTGCATTCTGAGGTAGCAGCTGGAATGCAGTGAACCGAAACCAAAAGTGCTTTTGGCCGTTCACGAACTGCCGCCAGTTTCTCCTGGGTCTACACACAGCATGCACACATCCTTTCCATGCTAACAAGACTAACTGAAGAAGTAAACTATAAAAGCAGACAGAAATCTAAGTAGACTGCCTGGGTTTACACTTACAGATAAAAGTGCAAGATTAAACCTCTTAAATAGAAAAACAGATATAAAACTGAAGAAATATACTAGTAGTAAATCACAGGGAAAGCTATAAGTAACTTCCAGATCTGGAGATTTGAACAGGTGACCGTAGAGTGTCTGACAGTCTGGCTTACTAAACAAACGGATGCTTGTTTTCAAAACAAAGCAAATGAGCAACTACTACATTACAGGGTGAATGAATTTACACTTACAAAACAGGATATTAGACCTCTTAAACAGAAAAAAAATTGTGATTAATTTAAGAAATATATTGCACATAACAGGGAAAGCTAAATATGAGAATCAAACATGGTCCAATGAAAAATGAACAGAAAAACTTGTCACAGACAGGTCAGACTTGGGCATTACAATGGTACTACCTCAAACAACAACAATCAAAACATCAGGTGTGACAGGGACAGACAAAAAGAAATGTAAAATCATACGAAAATTGTTTGGAGCAAGACACAGAGATGGCATGTTCATGAAGAGATGAACCAAAGAATTACGTGAGCACAAGACAAGATCAGGAAACGCCAACTAACATTCTATGGACACATACATAAAATGAACAACAATGGTAGTTAAATAGCTCAATAAAAAAGTAAAAAAAACAAAATTAAAAAAAAACTTGGCTTCAAGTAGCAGAAGAAGACCTAAAACAAGCAGGAATCAACAAGGAAATGATAAACGAAAGACAGAAATTTAGAAACACGATTATTAACATGAAAAGTGAAGCAAAAGAAAGAAAAAAATGGGGAAAAATTGTACAAAATGAAGGAAACAGAAACAGCTGGGTCATTCCATGTGAAACTGACCAATAGAGAACTAAATTTGAACATTGTTGATTTAGAATTTTGTAAATTTTTGTCATTTTATTCTACCTTTCAAATAAGATAAAATCCAAAATTAATTTTTTATGAAATTTCTTTTTTGTCTTTTTAATTTTTAAAGTTCCTGAAATTGTGTGATTTTTGCCATGCTTCAAAACCTTAAAATGGCCATCTCTCAAGAAGCTTATTACAGGTGTTAAAATATGTACCGGTTGTCCAAACTCATTAAAATATTCAACTTTCCCAAACCAAAACTTTTTTAAAATTTTGATAATTTCAAAATCTGAATTTTGTTATTTTCGAAAAAAACATGTTAATCATATATTTGCTAATGTGCTTGCCAAATTTCACAATAATATTCCAAAGGAAACACATGAACAACAATTTGGGAACTGTGAGTCCACCTTGATGCAAAACACATTTTGTTATTTATTTACTTATTTATTCCTCCTAATTTCAGTGACAAATATCACCATCATCAGTGGGTTGTTTAAATCTAAAACATGCAGAAAATAGCGTAGTTATAAAACACTGTAACACATTATTACATTTAAATTGATAGATAAAAAAAATCTACTCATCAAGCAGTGGCAAAACACACACACAAAAGAATATTATAATTAGGCAAGCTTTCAGAGCCAGTGGCTCCTTCAGGCAGAAGGGTTGAATGGGAAGAAAGAGGGATGAACGAATAGGACTGGAGACGTCTAGGAAAAGGGGTAGATTTTTGGAAAAGTCGCCCAGAACCGTGGCTCAGGGGAGACCTACCGCAGGGGATGAGAAGGTAAGACTGACTGTTGGGGACTGCATCAGATGAGATTTGAAAACCTGAGAGCTTTAAGATGGAAGACAGGGTAATATGCAAGACATATATGAGTTAATAAGAACAAACAGCTAAGAGCGTTGTACATAACAGAGGCGGGAGGGGGGAGGGGGGGGGCAGTGAAAAATAGTTGGAAAAGACAATGGAAGATGTAGAAAACTAAAATGGAGTGAAGAAAAAGAGTAGTTACTGTGAAGAAATGCTGAGACAGAAGAACTTAATGTAAAGTAAGGCCAGGTGGCTGGTGAGAACCAAGGACATGTTGTAGCACTAGCTTCCATCTCCGGAGATCTGAGATACTGGTGTCTGGGGGAAGAATTCAGATCGCACGTATTGTGAAAGAGGCACCTAGGTCACGATTGTCATGTTGTACAGCATGCTCTGCAACAGGATATTGTGTGTTGCCAGTATACACCCTATGTCAATGTCCGTTTATTCTAATTGATAATTTGGTGTTAGTAATGCTGATGTGAAAGGCCAAACAGTGTTTAAATAACAGCTGATATATGACGTGTCGTTTCTCAGGTGGCTCTCCCTTTGATAGTGTATATTTTGCCAGTTACAGGACTGCTGTAGGTGGTGGTAAGAGGGTGCATAGGACAAGTCTTGCAGTGGGGGGTGGTCACAGGGGAGGAACCGTAAGGTAGGGAAATGGGTGCAGAAGGAGCATAGGTCTGACAAGAATATTGTGGAGATTGGGAGGGCTCCTACCCCTGTGACCGTCCCCATTACAAGATTTGCCCTATGTACGCTCCTACCACCACCTATAGCAGTCCTGCAACTGTCAAAATATACACTATCAAAGGGAGAGCTACCTGTGAAATGACACGTCATATATCAGCTGTTATGCTAACACAGATCGGCCTTTTTCATCAGCATGACTACCACCAAATTATCAATTATGATGAACGGGCGTAGGCAGAGGGTATACTGGCAACACGCAATATCCTGTTGCGAGCATGCTCTACAACATGACAACTGTGATCACAGTTTCACCACACGCACCATCTGGATTCTTCCCCCAGACACCAGTTTCTCAGAACTTCACATGTGGGAACTAGTGCTACAACATGTCCTTGGTTCTCGCCAGCCAACTGGGTTTAATTTATGTCAAGTTCTTCCATCTCAGCATTTCTTCACAGTAACTGCTCCTTTCTTCATTCCAGTTCAGTTTTCTACATCTTTCATTGTCTTATTCGTCTAGTTTTCACTGCCCCCTTCCACCTCTGTTAAGTACAATGCTCTTAGCTTTTCACTCTTATCAACTCATGTATGATGCTTAAGCAATAATCTCTGTCCTTAATATTACTGTGTCTTCCACCTCTAAGCTCTCAGGTTTTCAAATCTGGTCCAATGCAGTCCCCAATAATCAGTCTTTTCTTCTCATCCCATGTGGTAAGTCTCCCCTACCCTACAGTTCTGGGTGACTTTCCCAAAATCTACCTCTTTTCCTAGACCTCTCCAGTCATTTTCCTTCACCCCTCTTCCTTACCCTTCAACCCTGCTGCCTGATGAAGGAGCCACTGGCTATAAAAGCTTGCCTAATTACAATATTTCACAATTCACATGTGTGCATTTGCTGCCACTTGGTGAATAGATTTTTTTAATGTATCTATTTAAATCATTTTGTCAAAAACTGATTGTTCCATTGTTACGTTATTACAATTGTGCTGTGTGTTCCTTAAATACTGTTTTCTTTGGATACTTTCATAGTATCTTATTTATTGTACATTACAGCAGGGGGGGGGGGGGGGTGTTGACATTCTTAATTTTCTCTATTATGTCTCCTGAGTTTTTGAGGCTTCTGTTGTTTGTGTATGTGAATGTATGGATTTACCCTAGAAGTGTTTGCTTTGTTTTCAATGAGTTACGTTTTTTGTGTGGGTTTGAGGGTCATTCCATGTCAAGTCACCCAGGCCTTGACACCAACCATGTCAGATTTTGATGAAACTTTGTACAATTACTTCTTTTATCATCCTGAAAGCACTTGTAAAATTTTTTTGCTCTATCTCTTATAGTTTTTTTTATAAATTTTTAAAGTTTTTAGATTTGGCATTGTTTCAGCAGTCGGAAATCGTAACTTAAACGTGTCCTCACAACTAAAATAATTTGTATATTAAAGAATACTCAAGATATCAGTATGAAATTTTGGAATAAGTTTGTGTATTATATCTAAATGTTAAAAAAAAATTACCACAAAGATATATTAAAATCTTCCAAATGAAAAAAAAAATTTACAATTTTTTTTTTTTTTTCCTAACGGATGTTTAGTTTTACAAAAACTGCAATATCTAGAGTCTCAGACCTGATAGAAAGCTCAAATTTGTTTTAAAATACTCTTAATTGTATAGGCTACTACATAAAAGAAAAATTATGTTGGCTCTTTAACCCGTTTAATAGTTATCTAATTTTTAAAATAATATTAATTATACTTTAAAAATAAAAAGTACCAAGTGACTTAGACACCGAAGATAAGTTTTTGTCTTCTTGGAGTAACAATGTACGCTTGGATTTTGTTTTGTTACTCCTGTGTTTTGAAGTAAAAAATTATTACAGTGTTAAATAGTGCTTGGATAGTATTTTATTAACCCTAGGACTCACTCTGCTAAAATTTCCCTAGTACTCCATCTGGGGTCATACATGACCCCAATCAATATATAATTGACTGTGTGTACTAATCATTCAGAGAACAACGTACTGTCATTTAATACTGTTTGTTTACATTTTATTTATTATTTAGACACATTTCACAGCTTTTTTAACAGGTGTGTACATAGTAGAATTAAATTACATATGGCAGAGTAATTACACATCAGAAGTTACAATATTACTCTAAGTCATAATTTGTTTCACTCATAAATGTTTCACAATGGCTTCAAACTTACAGAAAATATGATGAACAACTCAACAGGAAACATAATTCTAATCGGAATCCGTACCATAGTCATCTGCACATATTTTGCAAGTAGTAACTATTTCAGAATGTTCCTTGCAAACAAATTTGTTACACTTTTTGCATGTTGAACTGTATTTTGTGTCCTTTGATCGGGAGCAAATGGAGCATCTGCCTCGCTTTCTCTTCTGATTGTCGGGTATTACGTATGGATGTCCATTGTCTAACAGATCATCAAATCCACACCGTTTGATACTGCTAATAATATCCTTGTTCCTTGCTTGTGGTAAACTCAAACGACGTTCCACTTGGGGCTTTGCCATTTCTTTGGCCAACTTCATTAGAAAAAGACGTCTCTCTGTTTTTTCAACAGCAACACAGAAGAGACTGCAGGCATGGAGTGCAGCTAGATCGACAAGATCATAAAATACTGCTAATGGCCAACGTTTTGTACCCTTTTACACAGAATAGTAAGAGCTCATTTGATCTAGCGTATCGACACCTGATTTTGTTGAGTTGTAATACAACACTACTTCTGGTTTTCGTTTCAAGTTGTTTTCTTTGGGCACTTCAAATGATTGATGTTGTGTTGACAGGAGTAGCACAGCCTTATTTCTTTTTGGAACATACGAAACTAATAGGGTTTTACCACTGTATGCAAATCTGGTAGTGCATTCTTCCCTAGTTTTCGAAGGCAAAAACTCTTTTGGGACTTCTTTTCTTGTAGAACGTAGAGTACCTACAAGTGTCAACTTCATTTTCAACAATTCTTGGCCAAGGTCATAGCTCGCGAAAAAATTGTCAGTGGTAATATTCCTACCACTGCCAGCCAGATGACGCACTAAATCTAAGACCACTCTCTTGCCTTGATTCACTTCTCTCACATCACCACTCCTTCCAGTGTACATTTGAAGATTTGTCAGATAACCATGTTCACAGTCTACTGCACACCATATCTTGATGCCATACTTTCCTGGCTTTGAAGGAATGTAGACCTTGAAACTGCACCGACATCTGTATACGCAAAGATGTTCATCAACAGTAATGTTGCTGGAAGGTATAAATGATGTTCGACATTGCACGGCAAACAAATCAAATATTTCCTGTACAGCTTCAGCCTTATTTCCAGTCCTCTCTTTCCTTTCAAGTCTTGTGATGCGGTCATCAAAACAAAGTAAACGCAGAATGTCCTGATATCGCCTCCTCGACATAGTAGCACGGAATAGAGGAGTGCCATATTCAGAGTCCCAAAATTCGTCAATAGGTTTCCCCTGGTTCTTCTGTACGCCATACAGAATCAGCAAGCCTAAAAATGAAAGAAGCTCGCATCTGTCTGTATCACACCAGTCAACTAATTATCCAGACACTTTCAATTCATTTCCTCGTTGATTTGCGAACTGAACTACTATATCCAGCAATTCATTAGTAATAAACTGCCTGAAACCGTCAACAGCTGAGCTAACACTAACTGTACTAGGAATACCTGGTGAAAATCGTTGTATGTTGCGGATTGGAAATTTACGAATTGATGGTTCTTTTGTACTCCATGCAATATCCCGACCCCTGCTTACCAGTACTGCACTTTCATCTTCTCCACTGTCATCATTTTCAGTAGGAATATCATTTTCTTCTAATTCATGTAAACAAATTTCATCACTTTGGTCTACCTGTGTCTCTGTTCCATCATCTTCGGCGTCACTACCTTCTGAATCACTGCTGCTACGAAATAAGTCTTCCATAGCTTGTTCTACACTATAGCCAGGAGCAAAACGTATTCCATCCATGCTGAAATTACACTGCAACAAAAAAACTTACAACAAACGTACAAACGAACTTCCAGTTTGAGGTTAGTTCTGAGTAACACCTGAATTCAGTGTTACCAAGTCAAAATACCTAAGAAAGAGATTGATAGTTGATAATCTATACATTCTATGAATGTTACATATAATCTGGGGTCATAATTGACCCCAACAGTAGTTTTTGTTAATTATTGATTTAAATGTTGCGTCAAGCGCTCTAAAAATTTTTGGGAGAGAACTACAATACTGTGTGGTAAAAGTCATAAAATTCTGGATTTTTACAAGAAATAGAAATATTATTTTATCCATAATAAAGATGATTGGGGTCACCCATGACCCCAGAGTGAGTCCTACGGTTAAGTTTATTCGAACTTTCAGTAAGTACTGTTACTTAGTTTGCAAAGATTCTTTTCCAATATCCTATAAAAGTAACCAGAACAGTAATCAGACCAAAAGTGAAATCAGTATGTCAGATATTCAAACCTGTAGTGTAGGGTTATTTAAAAAATCTGACTGTTTCCAAACAACCTACACACCTTCAAAAAAGCTACAACTGGTATCTGAATTGAGTGAGGAAGAAAAAGATTAGATCCACTTACAATCTGGACTTAATCTGTGTGAATTTAAGAATATATGTTCACACCACAGCTACTACTTTTTAAATGTTTTTGAAAAGTATCAAACAACATGTGTAACCCACTAAAAAAAAACACAAAAAGCCCATCAAAAAATCGTTGAGAAGTGTAGGCTTGGATCTTTCTAAACAATTACTGACAAAAAATGTTAGCATAAAACCTGGACAAAAGCTTTGCTCAACATGCCGTAACTTTTGTGAGGAAAAATTAAGAGTTGAAGTCAATGAAAGTGAAACAGATGATGAAGTCATGGTTGATTAGAATCATTGGAATCCAGAAATGAATCCCTCGTACAAACAAACATTGCTCTTGATAATTTAGGTCTAACACCGATAAAGCTTCATGGCTTGTCAGAACAAAATAAAGGGTCTTATTTTAAAAGGAAGGTTAGCAGTATTGAAAAGACTGCAAAAAAGGCGGATTCAAAAGCATTAAAATATGATGCACCAAGTTCTGATCATGACGAAGAAGATACAATCAAAGGATTTTGATGTAATGATTTCTCTTATGAAAGAGTAGATTTCATCTGTTGGGAGGTCTAGAAAAATCCAGATTCTGACCTTGGCTCCAGATTCTTGGAGTCAAAATAAAGTGATGAAAGAATTTAATGTAAGTGAGTACATGGTGCGACAAGCTAGAAAGCTAAAATCTGAAAAGGGTATTTTGGAAACTCCTGGTCCAAAGAAAGGTAAAACTCTTTGTGAAAATACAGTAAGACTTGTAACAGACTTTTATGAAAAGGATGAAAGTTCCAGAGTGCTACCTGGAACAAAAGACAAAGTAAGTGTTCAAAAAAATGTGTACATGAAAAAAAAAAACTAATTTTGTGTAACTTGAGAGAACTATTATTCTTTCGAATCGGAGAATCCCGAGGTAGAAGTAGGATTTTCAAAATTTTGTTTCTTGAGACCTAAATGGTGTATCCTTGCTGGTGCTGCAGGCACACACACTGTATGTGTATGCAGTATCCACCAGAATGTTAAACTATTACTGGATGCTGTGAAAATTGAAGAATCTTATAAAGGTCTAATTAAGATGCTTGTGTGCAACACAGAAAACCAAAACTGCATGCTACATCATTGCGACAGCTGTCCAGCAAATACTGCACTAACTGAGTACTTAACTGAAAAACTAAGTGAAGATTATGATTTAGAAGAAGAAATTGTAATCAGTCAGTGGGTTAACACAGACAGGGCAGAAATGATCAAACAGTCTATCAGTGTTGAAGACTACATTTCTTTATTGGTTAGGTCATTGGAAAAGCTCACCCCGCACTCGTTTATAGCAAAATCCCAATCAGTAGCCTTGAAAAGATTGAAAGAAGACCCACCACCAAAAACAGCAATTATTGTGATGGATTTCAGTGAAAATTATTCCTTTGTTATACAAAATGAGATCCAATGTTACCACTGGAATAGAGGTGGTTGTACTCTACACCCAGTTGGAGTTTTTCTAAGAAATGAGGAAAACAATGTTTTTGTTTCCAACCACTGTTTTATTAGTTGTGACCAAGATAATGACACTGGTTTTGTTAACTTTGTACAAAAAGAAATTACAAAGTGGCTGTCATTGCATCACACTGACATTGACTCAGTTCACTACTTTACAGATGGTTGTGCTGGGCAGTACAGAAATAGAAACAGTTTTAAAAATTTAACTGAACACTTGAGAGGCTTTAATTTGAAGGCCCAACACTCTTTTTTTGCAACAAGTCATGGGAAGTCAATTTGTGATGGCCTAGGAGGAACTATTAAAAGAATTTTAAGGAAAGCCAGTCTACAGCTTTCAGACGAAGAACAAATAACGACAGCAATTGATATGTACAAGTTTTGTGAAAAAAATATTGAAAACATTCATTTTCACTTTATTGACAAAAAAAGAAGCTGATTTGCTATGGTTAAAACTAGAAAAACGTTTTTCAGCAACCCGAACCATTCCTGGAACAAGAAGTTTTCATAACTTCAAACCACTTCCAACAAACAATCTTGAAATTAGAAGGACTACAGATAGTGTAAAACCCTCCTTAGTCTTTTCTTTCCATTCTTCTTCTGATTGGGTTCGTGTTGAACCATCCATAAATAGCTATGTGGCTGCAAATTATGATGGTAACTGGTACTTTGGACTGGTAAAAATAATATTCAATGATTAAGAAGATGCAGAAATTCTATTTCTACTTCCTTCAGGACCAGCTGCATCATTTTATTGGCCTGAAAGAGAAGATTCTTGCATAGTGCCTTTGGAGCACATAGTCTGTGTAGTAGACGCACCTCAATCAAGCGGCACTGGAAGAATGTATTACTTCAAAAAAGACTGTATCAAAAGAACTGAAAGCTCTTGGATGAAGTGGAAAAACAGTTTGAACCAGCATTAATGTTTATAAAAAGACAAAATGACTCAAAAAATTCAATGTTTCAAGCAATCAGTTGGGTTATACATAAGTGTCGTAAGTACACTATCTTTGTACATAATTCGAATGTAATCTACTATAATTAATAAACATGTTAAAAAGCCATCATTATTTTTGTTTTATCAAGTAGCCTATATGTTTAAGAGTAAATTAAAACAAATTTGAGCATTCTATCAGGTCTGAGACTCTAGATATTGCAATTCTTATAAAACAAAACATCCGTTTAAAAAAATCATATATTTATATTTTCTATGAAAAAAAATATATATTTTAATAGTATCATTTTTATCTTCAAATATGTATAATAAATAAACTTGCTGCAAAAATTCATGACGTTATCTAAAAGAGTTTTTAAGATAGGCAATTTTAAAGTTTTGAATACAAATTAAATTTACCATTTCCGAAGGTTCGGAAAACGCAAAACATAAAAACTTTAAAAATTTATAAAAAAAACTATAAGAGATAAAGCAAAAAAAATTTGCAGGTGTTGTCAGGATGGTATTAGAACCATTTGAGCCACATTTCATGAAAATCTAAGGAGGTGGGTGTAAAATTTATTTTTTATTGGGTGATTTGATATGGAATGACCCTTGACTGTTTTTGTGACGTCTGATTAGTTTGGTGTTTGTCATCATGTTTTTTCTTTTCGCGTGTGTGTGTGTGTGTGTGTGTGTGTGTGTGTGTGTGTGTGTGTGTGTGAGAGAGAGAGAGAGAGAGAGAGAGAGAGAGAGAGAGAGAGAGAGAGAGAGAGAGAGATTTAGATTGTGTTTTAACTCATCTAGTGAATATGTGTTTTTATTGTTTTTATGGTTTACGAGTTGTTGAGATTTTGGTTTCGGTGGCATTTTGTGAGTCATGTAGGTGTGTGAAGTTTGTGATTGTGGTTTCTTTTTATTTTATTTTTATTTGTGGTTTGCCAGTAGGTATCAATTGGGTCAAGGAAAATGTCATATCAGACATTGGTTTCTTGGTACTGTGGGCTTTGTTCGAGCTAGCTAGGTTGAGTGGACGGTACGATTCCTGTTGGTTTGGTGGCTGAAGCATCATGTCAAGTTGAGATTTCTTTTTAATATTTGTTTTGGGATGGTGTGATGTTTTGTACTGTTATTTATTTAGCTTGTCCCCGCCCTATTTGTTGTGACTATTGTTATTTTCATTTTATTATTGGAGTAAGACGTTCTTGTGTTTTTACCTTTGTTCACGTTTGTTGACATACGTGTACGGTGATGACATCAGCGCCATTTTGTATACACTGGAAGTAGGTGTTTCTGCCATACTGACATCATGGGTCAAAGCAGACAGGTGGAATCAGGCACTTCCCTAATGTCCACCAGCTGAGGGGCCTACGAAATTACATCATGTGTGAATGTTCATACAAAATTTTACCAAAATCCTTGATGGCCACACAAGAACTTTTTCTCAAATTAGAATCTTGGCATGGAATGCTCCTTTTGAATTTGTGGGGATTCCAAATTTCTTGTTCCATGTTGGATGGAACTTGTGGAATATCTTTGCAACAGATTACATTGCTCCATTTCAAACACTAGACAAGGAGGCAGTATACACTAAATTTATTTTTGTGCCTTGCATTGTGATTGTGCAAACCACAGTCCAGCTCAAATTTATTTTAACACCACCAATAAGAACTTCCAAGGAAAAAAACTGTACCAGGAAGATAGTGTAAGAATTGCAAGCTCCCTAAAGAAGCCTAGGCAAGATTAAAAGTTGTTTACTTGACACAGAATTTCCACTGGCTGTTTCTGCTGAATATATACTTTCTATACTTAACTTTAAGTGCACTGCTCTGGGAAATAATTCCTTGAGACAAGGAGAAAAAATGCTACAATTTTTGTCCACATCATGAGAGAGATATCCACCAACTAAATATGTTGAAAAAAGCTTCTTGATATATTATCCACGTGCTGACCCAATTGTTACCTAGTATCCAGTTATGTTCCACAGTATTTTTGCACAGGGTATTCTGTTTACAGTCGAGTTAAGACACTTGATTATATGGTCATATCTTTGCATCATCAGCAAATACAGTTAAGATAATTGTCATTTTATCATTAGGTCTCAGTTGCACACTTTTAATTAGATTACATGTTTCTATCACCCTGGATCATCTTCGGATCTAAGTAATCTGATATGGGTTCTGACTAGACACTGACGCAACTACTTAGATCCAAAGATGATCCAGAATGACCAAAACATGTAGTCTAATTACAAATGTGCAAATCCAGAATGACTGAAATATGTAATTTAAATAAAAATGTGCAACTAAGATACAACAATAAATGAGAATTATCTTAAATATC
Organism: Schistocerca americana; assembly: GCF_021461395.2. NCBI lineage: Eukaryota > Metazoa > Arthropoda > Insecta > Orthoptera > Acrididae > Schistocerca > Schistocerca americana. Next base: position 836,485,032 of record NC_060120.1, on the reverse strand, counting down.
TAAATAGTTGCTGAATCTCTTAAGATTAATACATCAACTATGAAGCAATTATAGTGTCTAATCCATCCTTTAAAGCCACTGGAGGATCATTTATGCAGATTAAGCATAAGCGCAGGTCAGTAACAATCCTTAGGAGACCCTTGCAAGTGAGGTAAATTTCATTACAATGACACACTGCTTTGTTATGAAGACAGAATCCTAAGCATGCAAGGGAAACTCACAAAGTCCAAGTAGAGCTGCGTGATTCCCACAATCAAAGGCTTTGGCAAAGTCAAAGAATAACTTTTCTTGCTATGTCTTGTGTGACTTATTTGTGAAGGCTTGTATACCTTTCTCTGCGCAGAAACTTTTACGAAAGGAAACTGTCAAGCAGGCAAGTTATGCTCAGCAGGATGATTCAGAATTTAGTAGAACACTTTCTCAAATTTTTCTGAAACGACTAGAAACCAAAATGCGGCCATAATTTTCAACCTAACAGAACTTGGATCCATCTGAAAACACTATTTGATGTCATTCCTGTCACGTAGCCATAAACCATACTGATTTTTACTTTGTCCAGGACTGTGACAAAAATGAAGCTATAAATTTATGGCCACAATGAGTAACGTGAAATTACTAATTCAAATGTTTTCAATGCTTGCAGGGGTATAGCACTGTTTGTTATGGGCTTTCGTCCATGCAGCGTAAGGTGATCACTGAAAGCTTGGAGCACTGTTACCACCTTTCAACTGCTAACCTCTAATAAGTACAAACAAAAACAATAGGCACCTATAGACCTGTAACAACATTGTGGTGTTGCCATTTCTACTGCTCCCAGCCCACTGCAACTGTCATGAATCAACATATGGCAGCTCAACTATAATAAGCAATTTGGTCATGCCTAAGGTGAAACACATCTGTTGTTATGGTCTTCAATCTGAATACTGGTTTGGTGTAGTTCTTCACCCTAGTCCATCCTGTGCAAGCCTCGTAATCTCTGAAGAACTACTGCAACCTACTTCAATTTGAACTTGCTTACTGTTTTTATCCCTTAATCTCCTCTTACAGTTTTTACCATCCCGCAATTCCTTGTAATACCAAATTAGCAATTCCTTGACACCTCAGATTGTATCCTACCAAACAATCCTTTTTTTTTTTTTTTTTAGTCAAATTGTGTAAAAATTTATTTTCTTCACAAATCTGTACAGTATCTGCTCATTAGTTACACAATCAGACCACCTAATCTTCAGCATTCTTCTATGCACTATATTTGAAACACTTCCCCTTGTCTGAGCTGCTTATGGTCCATGTTTCACTTCTATACAAGGCTATACTCCAGACAAATTTCCAGGAAAGAGTTACTAACACTTGAATTTCCTCTCTACTTCAGCAATCATCAGTTATTTTGTTGCCCGAATAGCATAACTCATCTTATACTTCTAGAATCTTGCTCCCTAATCTAGTTCCCTCAGCACTCCCTGATTTAATTTGACTAAATTTAATTACCTTTGTTTAATTTTGTTGATGCTCATCTTATAACATCTTTTAAGTTCAGTATCTATTCCATTCAACTGCTTTTCCAAGTCATTTACTGTATGACAATTACAATGGCATTGGCAAACTGCAAAGTTATTTCTTCTGAACATTAAGTCCCTTTCCTTCTTTGCTTGCTCAGTGTACATATTGGAAAACATTGAAGATATACCACACCCTTCCCTTAGTCCCTTCTCAACTAATGCTTTCCTTTCATGCCCCTTCAACTCTTGTAACTGCAGTCTGGTTCCCGTACAAGTTGTAAATGGCCTTCACTCCCTGTATTTTATATTTGCTACCTTTGAAATTTAAGACTGTAATCCAGTCACTACCATCAAAATACACTCTTGTTCAGTAAAAAAAAAAAAAAAAAAAAAAACGGAACACCTTGAACGACCAGAGATAGCATGTTTATATCCACACGATACATACATCAGCATGCTCTGCAGAAATGATTATCATTTGAATCATGTCGGCCCATGGATTCAAGGTCAACATCTATATCGTAGCACAACGCCACCTACTGGTAAAATGTGCCTGCAGCTCTTGTTATCACTATAAACCTAAGGCATAGGATTAGTCTGAGTTGAGCAGACGTGCAGGGTGCCTCACAGATGTATGCGCAAACCATACTGTCAAATCAGTGAATTTGAATGACTGCCTGTTATTGGCATGAGACAATGCGATATATCGATCAGGGAAATTGTTGCTCGTGTGGGACGAAGTGTTTGGGTAGTGCAACAGGTGTGTGCATAATGGTTCAGGAACGTCGTAGAATACGACAAGATGGGTTAGGTTATGCCACACAGACTACGCCCCGAGAAGATCAACACCTCACCTGAATGGCACTGTAGGACAGATCTACACCCTCCTCAGTTCTGGCGCAACAGTGGAACAATGTATCATACCATACACTGTCAGGGATGACGGTCCACACCATTTATTAAGGCACAGGTTACGTGTGCATCATCCACTTCTCTGCCTACCTTTGACGAATGTGCAGAAACATGCTAGATGGCAACAGTGTACAGAATGACATCAAATAGTGTTTTCAGATGGATCCAAGTTCTGTTAGGTTGAAAATTATGGCCGAATTTTGGTTCACCATAGACAGGGGGAGCGGCATCAAAGTGACAGCATTCGCCCAAGACATACAGCACCAACTCGGGGTCTGATGGTGTGTAATGCTATTGGATACATCCACAAATCACAGCTGGTGAATGTCCAGAGTACTGAGACCAGTGTGACCTATGCGAATGACATCCTGCGACCTGTAGCTATACCCTTTCTGCACAACACCCCAGATGCCATTTTTCAGCAAGATAATGCATGACCACATGTTGCTGCACAAACATGTGCCTTCTTGGTGTCACAAGATGTCAACTTTTTGCCCTGGCCTGCAAGACCACCAGACTTGTTGCCAGCCAAAAATGTGTGGATATGGTGAAACGAAGGGTGCAGTGTTGTGACCCAATGCCAACCACTGCAGATGAACTTTGGAAAGCGGTGGATGCAGCATGGATGGCTATACCACAAACGCCATTCACACCTTATACAAGTTAATTCCATTTCGCATGGAACAAGTTTTCAGGGCCCATGGTGGACCCTGTACCTAGTAGGCAACAGGACACATGATGGACTGCAGTGACTGAAATGTTAATCATTTCTGTGGAAGATACTAATTTATATGTCCTGTGAATATGAACGTCCTATTTCCAGTAATTCAAGGTGTTCTGGGGGTCGTTCCCCCCCCCCCCCCCCCCCCTGAATATGAGCGTATTTTCCTAAATCTACAAATGATATATAAGTTTGGGTTTGCCTTTCTTCAACCTGACTCCTAATAAGGGAAACTCCCTATTGCACTCCTCTCAGATTTAGTGGTAAGATGGCCGATTGGTTAGCCCATCATAAACTCAACACATATGGAGCATGTAAATAAGAAGAAGCTGTACTGAACTTTGAAAAAAGCAGGAAAATTGAAACAGTGAACAACCCAAGTTCAAAATGTGCAAACTCCAACAACAACAGTGTCTTGATTATATGGTCATAGTGTTGGACTGCAAAGGGGGAGATCCACGTTCAAATGTCCCTCCTGACCCATATTTTCTTTTCCACGGAACTTTGAACTATCCATTCATTGATGTGTGTTTTTGCTGTATTCAAATTTGTGTCTATCGTGATGTAACATCTGTCTGCAACAGCAAGATGTAAGGAAGGTACCTCCAGACGTATGTACCTCTTATTCATTCCAAACAAGTACCATGTTCTGACCCTTGCATTCCTTTGTTGTAACGCTGTTCACACCTGTTTGTTATTTCAATTTCTGTGAGACGTCTATGCACCATCTCAGTTGCTCATTACTCATCACATTAACCAATGCATATTCTGACAATTGCCAAGGCTATAGAAGAAATCCAGGGTGCGAGTGAGGCTAGAGCCTGCTGGACCTCTCACTTAGCAGTCCAACACTGTGGCCACACAACCACACCACCATGATTGTGGCTGCTTGCTTGATGTTGCACATCATAAGCTTGGACCATGCACAATTTCTATTTTGCTTCCTTTTTCAAAGCTCAGTACACCTTTTTCCTGTTCTTTTGCTTGATCTGTGTTCGGTTTGTAACAGGCTATCCACTGGGCCATTTTACCACTAAATCTGAGGGAGATACAATGGGGAGTTTCCCTTGTAAGATAGAAACACCTAAACCCAGTATTGCCTCGCACGTTCTTACTTTTCTCCGGGATGCAAAATGATCTTTCCCACAGTCAACCTCTACCAATTCATAGAGTCTGTAGTTTTCGGGACTTCATATTCAATGATGAATATGATCTCTTTTAATATGTTCTACATGGCTGTGAACTCTATGAGAAGTTACTCACTTTTGTAAATAATTTGTGTCATAAATCTATGTATGCTATAAAAAACAACACACACTAATGAAACTATATCTTAGCCTTTGTTGGATCTACCCAGCTGCTGATAAACGGGAATACACAACAGCAACATTAAACACTCTGACACAATAGATTATTTTACCGCATACAGAGGTGTGTTGTGGTAGCCCTAAGCAGGTAACACCAGATGAAGGGTTAAAGTCAGAATTATATAGTGATCTGCACATATAAGCAACAACCATTTAAACTACTAATGTTATGAGACTGATTACTGCCATAACTTATACAGCTACAGAGAATTACTATTTTTTTTTTTTTTTTTGACATGATAAATTTTGTAATACCGTTAGTGGTTTTATTTCCGAAACTAACTCTTATCTGTTCGTGGTATATGTAGTATCCGCTAACTCAAATTAATGAATCTTTATTTCGTTGTTGATTACCGGTTGCAATGAGAGAGAATTTATAATCTATTTAAGTGTCGCAAGATTCATGTTCTCCATACCCCGTAACATATAAGAATGTGTACACTGGTAACAATACGACGGCATTAAACAAAAATACGAATATTTCTAATTTGTGTACTCGTCTGATTTTGTCTAGAAACTGTTTGGCCACTCATTATTGTACTTTGTTGTCAACGTCACGTTTGTCACCACTTTGCTGTCGCTTTGCAGTTTTCACTGGGGCAAGTAAGTCATACATAAAGGTTGCCAAAAGAATCTGGACGAGAGGTCAACATAATTCAAGAGTAATACTAACTCTACACTTGGGTGAAGGAACTAATGTCATTAACAGAAGTAAACTCACCGGTCGTCACATACACTAATGACGCCATCCTCGCCTGGAATGATTAAGGCAGCATTTACATCGTCGTTACAACCTTCGAGTTTGTGAAGCAAGGTAGGCTTTTTAGTTACACTAAATCTGGCACTATTCGAAGATACAGGTTTAATTTCCGCAGCCATGTTTCTTAATCATGTCATACCAGAGTCGTCATACTTTGACCCGCAGACAGTAAACAAAGACGCACCACCGGTTTTTGATATCTCTGGACAGAGATGTTGAGAAACTCATCGTAAGCCAGCCAATCATGAAGAGTGACGTAAATGTGTAATCTTTGTTTGTGACAAGTCTGTGTACAGTTGTAAACAATGGCTGCCGAATTTGATGTTGATTTCGTTGACATTACGTTGCGTGTAAAATATTCTTCCTGTGGAAGCAGAAACGTTATACTGATGACGTAATTAAATGAGTATTTAAAAATCCATGACAGTAAGGAAAGAGGTACGCCATCTGCTTGCTACTTTAAGAGTGAAAGCATATTTTAGTTGTGGAACATTATTGACATGACTGAAAATGACAGTCTTGGATGGGTCCCCCGTGCGGCTTAAAACATAAAATATTGCCAAACTGCAGTGATGACAGTGATTTGCATCAGTTTGCCCCTTTATTGATGATTGTTCGTCGACAATGGGTTGTCTTGACAGTCTTCTGCTTCGGTCAATGAAGTGCCCAAAGTTTTTCGTATGTTACCGCGATATTTCCGGAACCATTTGCTGGTAGCTCAAGATTTTAAGTTCACTATACATGACATTTGCAGTCAATTGACACTGCTTGCTTAATGCAAAGCTGATATCTTGTTGGTATAGAACTATTCTCGATTATAGCGAACCATAGCACACTTATTTCAGAACAGTTTTGCTAGTTAACCGTTAGTAAGAGTGATTTATGGTAATGATGCTATTCTTACCTAACAGCAATGGAGAAAGCTGGAACAAGATTTTGTTCGTTGGTTAAGATACATTTGGAATATTTGATAAAGCTATGCTATTGCCGTTCCAATACATTACATAAACTGATTTGTATTTTCCAATATTTATCGATGGATTTTAATAATTGTTTCTCATAATCTGCCCTAATGTAAGGCCTTAAACAATTCCAGTTCCCGTTTCAATGTAATAATCCCAAAAAAGCCCTTTACATTGTTATTTTGCCTTTACATTGACATTTGTATTTTCTACTGTACAAGACATGCATATGGGACTGAATAACGTTCAAAGTTGACTCCAGTAGTTAGTCTACCCTGCATGATCCAATATTGTGTAAATTCAGTGTCCATAAAGATCAAAATGAACTTGCTCCAAATGCATAATTGTGAATCATGCATTCAATGTTGAAAACAGCTCTGTCAGTTGATCCATGTGAGTTACAATGTTCAGAAGGTTGCTTTTTGTTGCACACTGCTGCATTTGTACTATCAATGGTGGTGTTACTTAATTTGACAAAAAATTACCATGTTGTTTTTACCACTTATTTGGATATCCAAGCCACTCGAAAACATGTTCAGCTGATGGAGTTAAATTCTCGTAAAACAATCTCTGGTTACAGTAATATGTGTGAACAGATATTCAACTTTACCAGCCAGGAACTGCATCGGGGATATGACCCACCCCCATATGTGATGCTCCTAAATGTGATTGGCTCTACAATAAAAGCTTTTGATACTTGCTGTCCTATCTTCCCAGCCAGCATCACATACTCTATCTTTAATACTGACAAAATATACAGAATCTAGTAGCAAATGGGATGAGAGATAAGTTTCAAGTTTTGTGAATAGTTATGTTTTGGCATCACTGCCATATTGTGAGGCCTAATGATCAGAGACAAGTTATATACTTGTTAAAGGCATTGCTGCCATCTCAACTGTTTGTTTACCTTAACCTTTCAACTGGATGTGTATATTTTTTTCAGTACCTGGGGGATTTCCAATTACATTTCTCATCTGCAACCCATTGTAGATGTTGGTACCAGAATATAAAACCTTTCAGAACCCTACAAGAGGGCATTCTACAGTTTGACATAGGATACAACCCAGAAGAAATATATAGAAAGTGATATGTAATCTATACTGAACTTATTTTCTCTTTCAGTACTTTGGTTCTGAACAGCTGAGATTATTCTATATTCACTCATAATTATTAATAAGTATCATTGTGGAGTATATGTATTGGCTTGTAAATTCAAAAATCCCAAGGTTCCTGAAGAGGTTTCTGCAAAATGTGCCATCATCAACAATACATAATATTCTCAGTGGCTGCTTCTGTAGAAGAAATACTTCGTTTTAACTTCCTTGCCACAGAAAACTACACAAGACAGTATTAAGTGAAAGTATGAAAAGTAGCCTTTGTTAACAGTTCTTTCTGCTGGTGGCTGGGAGGAGATGAGGTACTGGTGGAAGAAAAGCTGTGAGGGCCAGTTGTGAGTCATGCTCAGATGGCTCAATCGGCAGAGCATTTGCATGCAAAAGGCAAAGGCCCAGTTTTCAGTCCCAGTCTTCCACACATTTTTAATCTGCTATCATTTATGTTGATCACGAATGGCCCGGATGTAGAAATATGCAGGACACCAGAAATAATGTTTCCTCCTGTGTTACAATTTTTTAATGTGGCCTCTCAGTTTCCGTTGGTAACATATGTTTCATCCATTCTAGGGGGAGGGGGGGTGCCTTCAGTGCCATATTGCGTCAGTTTCTGTAGCAATATGGTTTGATTTGATTGATTTATTTGTCAATGCAGGTAAAAGTTGATTACCCATGACTTTGCTGAAGGACCCATCCTGAGAGTTTTCTGAATTAAGTTAGTTAGGAAAACCAACAGTAACCTAAATTATGACAGCTGGATAGAGAAAATTCCAGCCTTCTGAATATGAGGTTGGTGTCTAACAGGTGCTCTGCCTTATTCGATTTGTCCCTGGTGTAAAATGTTCTTTGATTTACACACAGTGTGATCCACATAATTTATAATGTAAAACGTAGTTTTGCACCGCATTGCTGCACATACTGAGGACACCCTCTTGCAACTCCTGGAACACGAACGTGCTACTATACCCCTTACAGTGAGTTTATTCTGTTCGGAAAACTGACTCCACACTCGTAAACGTACAGGTGTGCCCCATGCACTTCATGTCCTCACCTCAGGCCATCTGAAGAAATGGAGTCCACATTCCACCTGCCCTTCCCTCCTGTACTAAGTGAGATGTTGGGCTCAGGAGAATGGCAAGATATTACTATCAGACACTGTAGATTCTGGCACATAATTTTCTAGTAAAAGTGTTGTGTTGTCATTACTCCGAGCCTAAGTAATCTTTAATTGTATAATATGCATTTTATTTTAACCACCTTTCTTAACAGATGTATTTTAGTAATCTTTTTTATCTACGTGAGCAGTTTATTATACTATTTTATTTCCAGGTAAAACATTGTTCTTATTTTTTGTTTGTTCTTGTGAGTCCAAACTGGGTGTTGTTTTAAAGATTTTGTGTAGAACTATTAATGAAATACTTAGTAATATTTCCCCGGATATGCACAACAGATTGCTAGATGCATTCACTTGGTGCAATAAGAATACCCAGTATATATATATATATATATATATATATATATATATATATATATTTTTTTTTTTTTTTTTTTTTTAAATAGTTCTGTACCATGAGCCCAACTGTTGCTACTGCTGCTACTACTCTTACGTGGCTATAGTTTAACAATTGTGTCAATGTTATGCATTACGCATATGTGATAATATTTATCTTTTTTTGTTAACAATGGATAAATTCTATAGTTCTTTGCTCTGTGTTGTCAGACAATGACATAATTATGACAATTAGGTTGTTGCAGCAGTTTGGCTTGATTGCCAACTGTGAGCTGCCATGTTTGTGGTGAGATTGAAGTTGACGAGAATCCTGGGTTCTGATACCAGGGATCTCTACATGCGGCAGTGTTGCAATGACAGTATTTCGCAATCCATTAGGCTGGGGACCTTGTTCAAGAGATATAGGTTAGCCATCAGGGAGATTGTTTTACTTATGGTTTTATTTTCCATGCTCTTTAGATTTTCGTGTGCATGAGACAGGAGTAAGTGTGAGCATTGTATAAATGTCAGATTTGTTTTCTTTTTGTAGGGAATTGTGTTCCAAGTTGTGAAGCGTAGGGAAAAGTTGAGTTTGGGAGGAGTTAGTATGGGAAGTGGTGTTCTTGTGTTGGTTTGTGTGTCTGAGAGAGCTGTTATTTCAGAAGAGTGGATATTCAGATTGTGATTTTCAGGTGTAGACTAAGAGGTAACCAGTGAGACTGATGCAAGAATATATTTCTTCTTAGAGGGGTTTGGGAAAAAGGAGGTTTGAGTATTTGGTTATAAATCATAGCATTGAGTTTAAGGATTATGAGACCGGTGCTTGCACAATTACAATGGAGGTTTTTTTGGGGGGTGCGGGGGGGGGGGGGGGGGGGAACTCTTCCAATTTGCTGGTGGAAGAGAGTTTCAGAAAATTATTGAGTATCTCGGGTATCTTTTTTAGTGCAATAGGAAGATTGTATAGGCCAAGGGTTGTGATATGGCGTGTTTGGGTTTAGCGAAGAGGGGGGGGGGGGGGTGGTTGATGGTGTGGTTTGTGTGGTAATGGGTCAGGTTTTGTGTGGGCACAATGGACTTAAGAGTTGCTTTGTTTTGATTTTTGACGACCTCTTTAAAAAAGTAAAAATAAAAAAATATTGTGTTATCAATATAATGGAAGGAAACATTCCACGTGGGAAAAATTATATATAAAAACAAAGATGAGGTGACTTACCGAACAAAAGCGCTGGCAGGTCGATAGATACACAAACAAACACAAACATACACACAAAATTCAAGCTTTCGCAACAAACTGTTGCCTCATCAGGAAAGAGGGAAGGAGAGGGGAAGACGAAAGGAAGTGGGTTTTAAGGGAGAGGGTAAGGAGTCATTCCAATCCCGGGAGCGGAAAGACTTACCTTAGGGGGAAAAAAGGACAGGTATACACTAGCACACACGCACATATCCATCCACACATACAGACACAAGCAGACATATTTAAAGACCATCTGGTCTTTAAATATGTCTGCTTGTGTCTGTATGTGTGGATGGATATGTGCGTGTGTGCTAGTGTATACCTGTCCTTTTTCCCCCTAAGGTAAGTCTTTCCGCTCCCGGGATTGGAATGACTCCTTACCCTCTCCCTTAAAACCCACTTCCTTTCGTCTTCCCCTCTCCTTCCCTCTTTCCTGATGAGGCAACAGTTTGTTGCGAAAGCTTGAATTTTGTGTGTATGTTTGTGTTTGTATGTGTATCTATCGACCTGCCAGCGCTTTTGTTCGGTAAGTTACCTCATCTTTGTTTTTATATATAAAAAATATTGTGTGTTGTTTTTCTTTGTAGGTGTAGTGTTTGGGAGTGATATTGGTGGGTTGATGTTTGTTTATAGGGGAAGGGCATTTGCAGGCTGGTGTTGTTGGGAGGATCTTTTTTTGGATAATGTGTGGTAAAAGGGGAGAGGGCAGGGTGGTGGCCAACATAGGTGTATTTACTAAAGGTTGAAAATACCACTTCAGTTGTAAATTTCTTCTATTATCATTACTGGTTTTGGGCTCTCATAACCCCATCCTCAGATGCCGCTACTGTGTTGTGGCCCCCGAGTGCTGCAGTGGACTTGTACTAGGCGCGCTGTGCTACCTATGTGCGCTTATAGCTATGCTACCTATGTGCGCTCATAGGTAGCGCAGTGCGCCTAGTACACGTCCACCATGGCACTCGGGGGCCACAGCACTGTTACGACATCTGAGGATGGGCTTATGATAGCCCGAAACTGGTCATGACAACAAAAGAAAGCAGTATTTTCAACCTCTAGTATAATGCTCAGTTGCGGATGTTCATCCAACAGGATTGTTTATAGGTGTATTTGTTGGTGGCTTTGGATGGCAAGTAAATTTGTTGTGTTTTATTTTGTTTTTCTTGCATTATTTGTGGTTTGTTTTCATTTTAATTGTTCGAATGAATCTGGGGTTGTGGTTTTCGATTTGTGTGAGAGGATATGGTTTCATTGCTGTGTGTTGATCTCTGTAGGTTATGTGCAACTTGCAATGCAGTATTTTTGTCTTAACTTTTGTTTCAGGTATTAATGGCTTTGTTTGAGCTATAAACATGAAGCGAAATTTATGGTACAGCATTTTGCAGTTGAATGTGTTGGTTTTTTTTTGTGTGGAGGCTTTCATTTGAGCTACATAGGTACAGTGAAAGGTGTGACTTCTGTGGTTTTTGTGTTTGTAACATTGTGTCATATTTTGAGGATTTTTTGTGTTTTGTATTGTGGATGCCATATGTTTTGAGGTGGTGCTGTTTTCCATATTGTTGTGTATTTAGCTTGCTCCTGCCCTGAACACCCTACCACCTACAGTTGTTCCATTAGTTTCATTGTATTGCTGGAGTGAAATATTGTCTTGTCATTTTTATTTTTAGTTGTGTGTGTGTGTGTGTGTGTGTGTGTGTAGTGATGTACTCACCATATCAGATGTGCTGCAAGTAGGGGGTCCGCCATGTTGATGATGTCATGGGTCAAAGCACACCGGTGAAATCAGACACCCCTGTAATGCGATATTGATATTATGTAGGAATAGTATGCCATCTTAAGATATGGGCCACTATGAACTGATGATAGAACCATAAGAGCATAACACGATGATGACTTCCTTTAAGATAGTATCCGGATCACTCCACATCAAGTGGACCAGGTGTCCCTCATTGACCATTTCTGAATCTAATGAAATTTTATGGGAAGGTTCCACAATGTGTTGGACGGTGTGTACAAAGTTTCAGCTCAGTATCTCCTTTGGTTCCATTTTTACAGCCTGTCATACATAGGACTCCCCAGTTTGCACCACATATAAGCATGAAAAAGTGCCAGCTCTGTATAACTTTTTTGAATGGTATTCTTAACTTACTAGTTACTGTTTTTGTATACTTAAAGTTTTTATGATTAATAAGAATAAATTACTGATTAGATTTGTAAATACAGCTGGTGATAGCTTTAATTTTTCAATATGGGCAGAAAATTCATTGTGCGAATTGGAGATCTCATCTTTAAGGCATAAAACATAATTGCATGGATGAATTCAGCCAGAAATTGATAATACAACTCTCAGTGGTGTTGTCTTCTTGTGCATTTTGTACCACAATCTGTGTCCTGCTCTGTCAAAATAATGTTGTTGTTGTTGTCGTTGTTGTCTTCAGTCGGAGACTGGTTTGATGCAGCTCTCCATGCTACTGTATCCTGTACAAGCTTCTTCATCTGACAGTACTTACTGCGACCTACATCCTTCTGAATCTGCTTGGTGTATTCATCTCTTGATCTCCCTCTATGATTTTTACCCCCCACGCTGCCCTCCAATGCTAAATTTGTGATCCCTTGATGCCTCAGAACATGTCCTACCAACCAGTCCCTTCTTCTTGTCAAGTTGTGTCACAAACTCCTCTTCTCCCCAATTCTATTCAATACCTCTTCATTAGTTACGTGATCTACCCAGCTAATCTTCAGCATTCTTCTGCAGCACCACATTTCAAAAGCTTCTATTCTCTTCTTGTCCAAACTATTTATCGTCCATGTTACATTTCCATATATGGCTACACTCCATACAAATGCTTTCAGAAACGGCTTCCTGACACTTAAATCTATACTCGATGTTAACAAATTTCTCTTCACAAACGCTTTCCTTGCTATTGGCAGTCTACATTTTATATCCTCTCTACTTCGACCATCATCAGTTATTTTGCTCCCCAAATAGCAAAACTCCTTTACTACTTTAAGTGTCTCATTTCCTAATTTAATTCCCTCAGCAACACCCGACTTAATTCGACTACATTCCATTTTCCTCGTTTTGCTTTTGTTGATGTTCATCTTATATCCTCCTTTCAAGATACTGTCCATTCCGTTCAACTGCTCTTCCAAGTCCTTTGCTGTCTCTTACAGAATTACAGTGTCATCGGGAACCTCAACGTTTTTATTTCTTCTCCATGGATTTTAATACTTACTCCAAATTTTTCTTTTGTTTCTTTTACTGCTTGCTCATTATAAAGATTGAATAACATTGGGGATAGGCTACAACCCTGTCTCACTCCCTTCCCAACCGCTGCTTCCCTTTCATGCCCCTCGACTCTTATAACTGCCAACTGGTTTCTGTACAAATTTTAAATAGCCTTTCGCTCCCTGTATTTTACCCCTGCCATCTTTAGAATTGGAAAGAGAGTATTCCAGTCAACATTGTCGAAAGCTTTCTCTAAGTCTACAAATGCTAGAAACGTTGAGTTGCCTTTCCTTAATCTATTTTCTAAGATAAGTCGTAGGGTCAGTATTGCCTCACGTGTTCCAACGTTCCACAGAATCATCATCAATCACCTCACCTTACATATTATATCATATCGTCATTCCCAACCTCCTCAGCCCCACAAAACATAGTATCATTATCAACCACTTCAGCCTCATAAATCACGGAATCACCATAAACCTCTTGCCCCAAGCTAAAAGGCATCTGTTGGGGCAACCTTCAGTTTTCCTGATCCTTGCCGCTATCATCTTGTCTCAAATTATGATATTCCTACTCTCTCTCTCTTCCAGGGTCTATTCCTGTTAATTGTTTCTCTGTTTCTGTCTCAATCTCTATCACTCCATTGATTATCTCTTCTATCCCACGATAAATATTTCTGAAGTTATTTTCATCTCGCCTCACATAATTATCCCGATTATTACTCCAATTCCATCAATTTGATTGAGACCTGCTGTTTCTACAGAATTTACTGTCTTGATTTCCATTTTGTTCTAAGGCTCTGTCAAGTTTGCCTGTGTGTTTTAGGAATTCCTCTACAGATTCATCCAGTCCATACACAAGTCCCCATTGCACTCTACATGGAGGTCTCCTTTACAAGATGTCAACCTGAATGAGTTCATCAAATAGTTTGTTTAAATGAATTAGTCCCCTAAGTAGTTTTTTCTCAAAAGGCTTTCATGAATTCCTGCTTGTGTATAAATCAGCCCATTCAAAAATTCACTCTTTGTTCATACTTGCTCTCTTCAATACCAGAATTTGTTTAAAAAACATCTCTCAGATTCATCATGAGTCATTTCAGTATTAATATTTAGGTTTGTTCATAATAGCACCTCCTGATCCAAAATCTTCTTTGCAAATTTGATTTTTAATTTATCAGTCATACCAGTTAAAAAGTTGCCCATACACTAATGTAAAAAATCAACAGGGTGATTTTTACCATAACATGGAAATTTCATAATTGAGATGTTACCCCAAAACCCAACACGATTATTGCTAAAGCTTTTAGCTATAAAATTTTCCTGCAACTCAGTAAATTTCTTGTTGTTATTATTCATTTCACTACTACTTGCATACATATTGGTAGTTACAAGTTTTTCTCCATTAGTTACTTTAGACTCTAACTCCGATACTCTGTTATTACAATGGTCTTCTAATATTTTAAATTTTACTTGTAAGTCTGAGTTGTTGTCCATAATTATATTTTTCGATACATAAGTATCTACTACATTTTTCAGAACAACCTTGATATTGTGTTCGGCATAAGAAATTTCCACATTGAGTTCTGTTTCGATGGTACCAACTTCTGTTTCCATAGACTCTGCTCGGGCATCAACATATTTCCAATCTGTTTCAACCTCATTTTTAACCTTTGTTATCTCCTCTCCATTTTTTGTTATTGTTGTATTACTATCTTCCAATTATGTTGTAAGGTCCTTCAAAATATTGTTTGTTTCAGCAATTTGGCCACCTAAGGTACTAGTTCAAGTATTAGTCATTTCAGTTATACTGCCACCTAAAGTATTAGTTAAAATATTAGAGGTTTCAGCTAATAAGCTTGACAATAATTCAACAATTCCACTGTGTGAACCTGCAGCTTCAGTTTCACCAAAACCAGGGAATAGTAAACAAGCACCCACATTAACACTGCTTATTGCTTCATTGTCACAAATCTGGTCCTGTACTACCTCACTGTTTACTTCAGTTTTACTTTCATTACTGGTAAGGCTGCCGTTTAAACTCAAAACGTTGTCTGCTACCTGTTCCTGATTTTCTACTGGTTCATGTCTTGGTTACTAGTGTTCACCACATTGATAAACAAACACAGTTCTAAATACTTTGAAAGAAAATTTGAGTCTTTCCGCTAAAATCCTTGTCTTCGCCAAAAATTTGTACCAGACAGAAAAAAGATTAATCAATCGAAGTACTTATCTCAGTTGTCCACAATAATGTAGTTCATGCCTTAAACATTTTCCCTCATTTTTGTAGTTATTGCCTCTTTATTCTCCTTTTTCCATCAATATATAATTTTATTTCACTTTTGAAGTTACATATTTATTGTGCAAAATTGATACAAAACTGTAAGAGAACTGATTTATGAAATCTGTCACACCAATGGCTGATTCGCCACTGATTATGTATTTTTCCTACAATTGCATGTTACATCATCTGTTATTACAGAAAGAAAATTAGTGTTAGTTAAAATATTAGAGGTTTCGGCTAATAAGCTTGACAATTCCACTGTGTGAACCTGCAGCTTCAGTTTCACCAAAATCAGGGAATAGTAAACAAGCACCCACATTAGCACTGCCTATTGCTTCTACATCTACTTACATACTCCGCAATCCACCATACGGTGTGTGGCGGAGGGTACCTAGTACCACAACTAGCATCTTGTCTCCCTGTTCCACTCCCAAACAGAACAAGGGAAAAATGACTGCCTATATGCCTCTGTACGAGCCCTAATCTCTCTTATCTTATCTTTGTGGTCTTTCCGTAAAATGTAAGTTGGCGGCTGTAAAATTGTACTGCAGTCAGCCTCAAATGCCGGTTATCTAAATTTCCTCAGTAGCGATTCATGAAAAGGATGCCTCCTTTCCTCTAGACACTCCCACCTAAGTTCCTGAAGCATTTCCGTAACACTCGCATGATGGTCAAACCTACCACTAACAAATCTAGCAGCCCGCCTCTGAATTGCTTCTATGTCCTCCCTCAATCCGACCTGATAGGGATCCCAAATGCTCGAGCAGTACTCAAGAATAGGTCATATTAGTGTTTTGTAAGTGGTCTCCTTTACAGATGAACCACATCTTCCCAAAATTCTACCAATGAACCGAAGACAACTATCCGCCTTCCCCACAACTGCCATTACATGCTTGTCCTATTTCATATCGGTCTGCAATGTTACACCCAAATATTTAATCGACCTGACTGTGTCAAGCACTACACTACTAATGGAGTACTCAAACATTATGGGATTCTTTTTCCTATTCATCTGCATTAATTTACATTTATCTATGTTTAGAGTTAGCTGCCATTCCTTACACCAATCACAAATTCTGTCCAAGTCATCTTGTATCCTCCTACAGTCACTCAATGGTGACACCTCCTCGTACACCACAGAATCATCAGCAAACAGCCGCACATTGCTATCCACCCTATCCAAAAGATCATTTATGTAGATAGAAAACAACAGCGAACCTACCGCACTTCCCTGGGGCACTCCAGATGATACCCTCAACTCTGATGAACACTCACCATCGAGGAAAACGTACTGGGTTCTATTACTTAAGTAGTCTTTGAGCCACTCACATATTTGGGAACCAATCCCATATGCTCATACCTTAGTTAGGAATCTGCAGTGGGGCACGGAGTCAAACACTTCCCGGAAGTCAAGGAATATGGCATCCGTCTGATACCCTTCCTCCATGGTTCGCAAGATATCATGTGGAAAAAGGGCGAGTTGCGTTTCACAGGAGCAATGCTTTCTAAAGCCGTGCTGATGTGTGGACAGCAACTTCTCTGTCTCAAGGAAATTCATTATATTCGAACTGAGAATATGTTTGAGAATCCTGCAACAAACCAATGTTAAGGATATTGGTCTGTAATTTTGAGGATCCGTCCTTCTACTCTTCTTATATACAGGCATCACCTGCACTTTTTTCCAGTTGCTCGGGACTTTATGTTGGGCAAGAGATTCGCGATAAATGCGAGCTAAGTAAGGAGCCAATGCAATAGAGTACTCTGTGTAAAACCGGATTGGAATCCCATCAGGACCTGGCGATTTATTTATTTTCAACTCATTCAGCTGCTTCACAACCCCAGTGATGTCTATCACTATGTCCTCCATATGGGAATCTGTACGAGACTCAACGGCGGTATGTTTGTACGATCCTCCTGCATGAAAGATTTCTCAAATGCTAAATTTAAAAATTCAGCTTTCGCTTTGCTGTCTTCCATTGCAAGGCCAGACTGGTCAGTGAGTGACTGGATGGAAGCCTGTCATTGTCGCAAATCCGGTCCTGTACTACCTCACTGTTTACTTCAGTTTTACTTTCATTACTGGTAATGCTGCTGTTTAAACTCAAAACATTGTCAACTACGTGTTCCTGATTTTCTACTGGTTCATGTCTTGGTTATTAGTGTTCACCACATTTATAAACAAACACAGTTCTAAAGACTTCGAAAGAAAATTTCAGTCTTTCCACTAAAATCCTTGTCTTCACTTAACATTTGTACCAGACAGAAAAAGAGCAATCAATTGAAGTACTTACTTCAGTTGTCCACAAGAACATAGTTCATGCCTTAAACATTTTTCCCTCATTTTTGTAGTTATTGCCTCTTTATTCTCCTTTTTCCATCAATATATAATTTTATTTCACTTTTGCAATTACATATTTATTGTGCAAAATTGATGCAAAACTGTAAGAGAACTGAGCTATGAAATCTATCACACCAATGGTTGATTCGCCACTGATTATGTATTTTTCCAATAATTACATGTTACATCATCTGTTATTACAGAAAGAAAATTTAAGGATTGCAGAAAAAAAAACTTGTTGGTGGTTATAGACTGACATTACAGGGATAAATATTAACTTGCTCCTCCCATACAGTGACACTGAATTTTACTTAGATCTTGGTTTTTAGTATTGAAATTTGTAAAAAATGTTTGCTAACATTGCTTTTCATAAAGTTTCTTGTATCATGAAGATCATTAGTTGGAAAATGTTCCCAACATCTACACATGTTCTTTTCATAAATACTAACAGAAAGCTAGTTTCGTTTCTTATGAAAAGTATTCTGGAACTACAAAATGAAAATTGTTTATGTTTTATGTTCAAGTATTGATTACTAACAGTTTTAATCAGAGCAGAGATGTGATAAAATTAATCATAGTATAATAAATTGAGGTTTAAAATGGTCAAATAAATGAAATGACAATGTGGAAAATTTATATAAGCATGTAAATATGGCAGCTTGACACCGGAGGTCAACACTTCGTGTCACTCTTATCCTATCGATTTTACATTGGTGCATTTCAGCTTCACTGGCAGCTTGTGGAGATTCACCTTTAAAGCTTCAAAGTAGTAAAAGGGACTGAATGGGTTATGTAAGGCAGAAAGTTCAGAAAACACCAGATTCCATCACCGACACTATAGCAGCATCCTTAGTGTGAGCTCCATTGTTGTTGCAGGGACACAAATGGTGAAGTAATGCTGAAAATGTAAGGATATGGACATTTTAATGAATGAACTAAAAATTAAAGTGCATCAATCTAATCATTCAAAAAAAAAAATTCATATAATATCCATGGCTCCTAGCAACTGGTGTACAGAACAAACAGCAAAAGAATTAAGTGTTTCTGCAAGAATGGTGTAGCAGGCAAAGAAACTAAAGATGGAGGCTGTCATCTTTGCAGTACATACGTAAGGAGAGGGAAAAAGACACAATGATAAGATCAGAATTAAAGGCCTCTGGTTCTCAAAGATGATGAATTTTTCCTTGTAGCCCCTGGCAAAAATGATTACATATTGGTAAGGGTGGACAGTAAAAACATTCATAAGCAGAAATGCCTCCTAATTTGTAACTTGAAAGTAATGTTCATAGCCTATTGTAAGCCATATGACAATGAATTGGGATCCTCAACATTTTTAAACTCATGCCAAACAGTGCATTAAAGTTGGCACTGCTGGTACACATTCAGTTTGTATATGTGTAATACATCAAGATGCCAACACCTATCAAGAATGATAGCTACATATATCTAATCATGAAAATGGTGTGTCGTCTGGAATTAAAAGAATACATGCTGCAATGGGATAAAAATAGTCATGGAAAACCTGAGCTGGAAGATTGTTTGGTAAATGTTTTCAATGTATATGAGCCAAAAAAAATTGTAGAATACAAGCAGTGGGCTCCTACTGACAGGGATACACTAGACACGTGCTGTGCAACTGTAGAAGAATTTATACAGGAACTAGTTCTAAAATGCCATGGTATGATAGGCCACCATTTCATTTTAAAACACCAGAGTTCATTTCTGAGGCACCTGAAACAAGATGTTGCATATGATAGAGTGATCATTTTGATGCATTTTGCTGAGAATTATTCAGCTGTTCAAGATACTGTTCAAGAGTTTTACTGGGAGAAAAACCAAGCCACATTACAACCTTTTGTGACTTACTTTGCTGTTAATGACTACAGAATATCAGCATCTCTATTATTAGCTACTGCCTTCATCACGATACTATTGCTGTGCATGCATTGACAATGATGCCGATTAAATATCTGAGGATGATGATATAAGAAATCAGACACATTCACTACTTTAGTGATGGATCTGTTGCCCAATATAAGTATTTCAAGAATTTTATCAGTTTATGTCTGTGTGAAGAGAACTTGGATATCTCTGCTGAGCGGAATTTCTGTGGAACCATCCATGGGAACTATCCTTGTGATGGGCCTGGTGTAGCAGCTAAAAGACTGGCAGTTCATGCTAGTTTCCAGAGGCCATTAGATAATCAAATATTAATGTGTCTTGATCTCTTTAAGTTTTGCAGTGACTGCATTTCAGGCATCATCTCCTACAATGTTACACAGGAAGAAATTGAACAAATCAGAAAGTTTGCCGGAGGCCACACAGTTGCTGGGACAAGATAAAATCATCAGTTCAAGCTCATTGGTTGAAACGAGATCAGAGTTAGTTGAGTATCCAATGATACTGCTGCATTCAGAGTTCTGCATTTAAATCAGATATACGACATTCCACCTGTTTCAACTACAGTGTTACAGTCTGGGCAGTATGTTGCCTGTATATATGACGATGCCCAGTGGCTGGAAAATGCATGTGACGTTTCATTAGAACGAAAAGCTACCTTAGTTAGCTTCATGTGTCCCTGTGGTCCTTCCCATTTCTTCCACTGGTCATCTACTAAAGATGCTTGCTGAATTCCAGAGCAACATGTAATTCGAATGATAAAAGCACCAACAACAAAACTTTCACAATGGCAGTACATTTACTTATAATATGCACAAGGCAGTATTGGCAGTTGATTCAGCCTGAAGTGGAAAAGAATTATTACAGTTGTGTAGTGTCTTTAAAGCTCTTAATTTTCTGGATTGTCACTTGTTTTATTGTTTTTTTATTGTTTATTGTGTTTTTGTTTTACTTTCTGGTTACTTATCAGTGCCACAGTTGAGGTTATACACTGTGTATGCAAAAAATAATTTTGAGTGATGTTTTCAGCCATAGGCAGGCATGAGCCAAAATAAAAAAAAAAAACCACATAGATGCTGAAACTAAGAAAATAGTCTTTCTAGATATAGTAATATAAAAACATTAAAGAACATACAGTTGAGATCTGGTCCTCCACAAATACCCAAAATTTGGCATCAAATTTGCTGGTGCATTATTTTGATAGAGGAGGACAGGGACTATTGTACAAAAAAGCATGAGAAGACAGTGTGGCTGTGTGACATATAACCAATTCTTGCCTTAACCCATCAATCAGATTATGATTTATGGCTGGTTATAGTCACACAGTTAATTGTTTGTCATTTTTGAAAAATTAAAGCTGTCGTCAGATGTATTTAAAACTCTGATCAGTGATCTATTCATATTCAGCTCATAGAATTGTTTAAATATACAAAAGCAGGAGGTTGTGGAAGTTGAGAGTACCTTTCATAATAGTTATCCAAAGTTGGCACTTTGACATGCATCTAGGTGGTATAAACTCAGGATCCCTATCTTTGAGACACTGTAGAAATGGAACCAAAGAACACGTTGAGCTGAAACTTTGTACATATCAATTGAAGGCATTGTGGAACCTACTCAAAAATATTTCATTGTATTCAGATGTAGTCAAGTGGGGTCCGTCTTTAAAACTGGTCCACATGACATGAAGTGACACATTTTTGTGTATTCATTCTGTGTTAACTGACAATCAATGTTCATCACTAAAACTTGGTATTTGTTGCACAGTCCACAGGTTTATTATCTATGCTTAATTTGACAGTTTTCCCTCTTTATGCCAAAGTGCATTTTGTTTGCGTTCTTTATGTGTAATGTTTATTTATTACATACGTCCAATCATAAACATCCTTGAGGGTTTCATTTGCTTTCACTCATAGGGGTTCTGATGTTTTATAAGTGAGAATGATGTTGCTGTCATCAGCAAAGAAAACTTTTTCTCCATGTCTTATACTGCCTCGAAAGTCGTTGATACACATTAAGAACAGGACTGGAACCAGTACATTACCATGTGGGAAGCCTTTTTTTTTTTACCTATTTGTTGTCTGACATCTGCTTTACCAAAATGTATCATCAGCACACTTGAACTATCTCTACCTTTTGCACCCTGTTTTCCAGGTAAGACTCGAATTCATTTGCTATTTGTATTTACCTACTTTGTTTAGAAGTATTTTATGGTCAGTAGTGTCAAAAACCTTGGACAAGTCTAAGAACGTGGTTGTAATGTAGTCATTCTTGTCAAGAGTTTGAAGTACCACATTTTTGAGCTCTGTAATGACAAATATCACATATTTTGAAACAAAACTGTGCTTCATTAGAAATGTTGTATCTATTCATGTAACTCATTAGTTTGTCTTCCATGATTGATTCAGTTGTTTATGAGAATGCAGACAGTAGTAAAATTGGCCTATAGTTTTCAGTACCCTCCACAGTAACTTTCTTTAGAAAGGGCACACCTCATATTTGTTTTATGTACTCTGAACAATATCTTAACTAAAGGACTCATTTATTATGTTTGTTGATGAGGCTTGTCTACACTGTATGCGTGCCTTCAGGACAGAGACTGGAACCTCATCTATACCTGCTGAATTTACACTTTTTAATTTCCATATTGTCTTCCTGACTTCAAGTTCTGTCACAGAGCACATCATCATCATGTTTGCTTTGTAAGTCATTGTTGGTGCTGCAAGTGTTTTAGGAAGACGCTGTTGCAACGTCTCTGCAATGCCAGAGAAATAGCCATTTACAAAATTTTTTAATTTTATGTCATTCTGTACCCATATTTCAATTTCATATAGTTATACTTGTGTCTACCTTTTCCGTTTACATGATTTATGACACTCCATACTACTTCACTTTTATTTTTTTCGTTACATATAATTTTGTCAATGAATGATTTTTTTCAACAAACAGTACCCTCCCGTTTGTCTTTCTGTAGCAGTGATACCAATCTAGAAACTGCAGATTAATGTAATGCTTTTGCAAAGACCTGAGAAATTTAAGCATTTGGAAGAACTTGCTGTTACCTGCAGTTATCCATCTATTTTTATTAGCTCTTAGTGTAGAAGTGGCTACTTTTGGAAACACGTCTGCAAAAATTAATTTAAATATTGTTTTCCATATACACTTCATACAAGCTTAGAATTCCAGCACCCTAGAAAAACTATGTGCATTATGTGATCAAAAGTATCCGAACACCTGGCTGAAAATGCCTTACAAGTTCTTGGCGCCCTCTGTTGGTAATGCTGGAATTCCATATGGTGTTGGCCCAACTTTAGCCTTGATGATAGCTTCCACTCTCACAGGCATATGTTCAATCATGTGCTGGAAGATTTCTTGGGGAATGGCAGCCCATCCTTCACGGACTGCTGGACTGAGGAGAGGTATCGATGTCAGTTGAAGAGGCCTGGCACGAGCAGCCACTCGGCCATGAAATCCAAGTTTTCTCACCTCTCACCTAACTGTCATAGTACTTGCAGTGGATCCTGATGCAGTTTGGAATGCCTGTGTGATGGTCTGGATAGATGTCTACGTTATGACCCTCTTCAACTGTCGGCAGTCTCTGTCCGTCAACAGACGAGATCGGCCCATACGCTTTTGTGCTGTATATGTTCCTTCACATTTCCACTTCACTACCGCATCAGAAACAGTAGATGTAGGGATGTTTAGGAGTGTGTAAATCTCGCGTATAGGTGTATGACACAAGTTACACCCAATCACCTGAGTTCCATGGAGTGCACCATTCTGCTCACTCACGATGTCTAATGACCACTGAGTTTGCTGATATGGAGTATCTGGCAGTAGGTGGCAGCACAATGCACCTAATATGAAAAACATATGTTTTTGGGGGTGTCCAGATATTTTTGATCAAATGTATTTTACATTCAGAGGAGTTCCTTTTTAGGCCTGCAGTTTTGTTTGTCTTTACCTTTATTATCTGACAGTAACATTCAGAGAGGCCAATTTTTTTTTATACATCTCAAGTTTCCTTGTTGATACCTGTAAGTACATATTCTAAGACTTAAGCTGAACTTTTTGATATCCTAGTTGCAGGATTTACTATTTGCGCCATGCCAAAAGTGTTCAGAATGTTAGGAAGTTATTACTAATTTCAGCCTGCCCGCATTGCCAGTTGGTGAGCAGTGCATGCACAAAATGATTAACTACTTTTGAATATCTAGCTTTGTCGAATGGCTGACAGTTCTAAATGATTATCAGTGCTAGTTGTAATTAGTTCTTAATTAGCTTTAGAATGTCTGTGAGCTCCAGCAACAACTTGGACACAGTCCTTATGATAATATTAATATATTGTGTATATCATTGTCTCTATACCAGTTCTATACAATGCATAGCACCATTCTGTTCAAAGACTGTAATTGCACTTCAAGATGGTGTACTTTATTTTTAAGAGACTGCACATTTTGATGAAGAAGAGATAATTCTGAGCAAATTTATGTGATGTTTGTCCACCCTGGTCTGGTGCATTCTATCTTTTGTGTACTCAATGAAGAACTCTATAAACTCATTGACATGCATTTAAGGGAGGGGAGCCTGTCATCATGATTTGTCCTGAGAAAGACTAGTCCTCATACCCTTGATAACAGGTATTTGATTGTGTGTGGCCCCATGCCCATATGCTATATTCTTACTAATAAAATCCACAAACTCCATTTCCCAGCCCTGTTGAAGAACAGACTATGCCTTGTGTAGCCCCATCTCCTGATAATCCCCACCAGCAGCAGTGTAGTGTGCCCCCAATCACCAGTGATCAGTGCCATCTCCAGCTCCACATTGGTAAATTGTGCAGTACCGCAAATATGCAGTGGATCTTGCCACAGGAACAGCTCAACCATGTCAACCGTGCTCACATTGGTGCCACCAGTTAGGGAAGCTTTCTTCCTCAGATCAACACCTATGTTGTATGCCCTGTCCCTATCCAAGTTGTTCCCTGTCCCACCCATTATCATTAGCTGATCATCTTTCATGAAATCGTACATAAAGGCCACAAATTGTCAACCACCTGATTTAGCTTTTTAGTTAGCGTGAGAATGCTGATGACCCTATATTCTTCCTCTAACTTCTCCTGTAATTGAGGAATTGCACAATTGCATCTCTGCCATGACTGCTACCTAGTCTCAGTGCTCTCTTCATCCTTAGATTAGGCATACTCCGTATTTACTTCAGGCAGGGGTATTACCTTCATAGTCTCGGGTGTTATTGAATTTATCATATGTTAAAATTCAGGAGTAAGTAAGAAACACATATTTTTTTGTTTTCTCCAAAAAAATTCCTGCCCCCCAGATACAGGCCTCCAAAGATTACACTGCGAACACCATTTCGAAGATGCAAATTTCGGAAAAAAATTTAAAGTTCTGTATCTCTAACAGTTCTAGATATTTTGTTTGAGCTTTTTATTTTAAAGATAATTGCTTTATGATTACAATGGTATCCTCCATTTGGACATATCTGTCAAAGTTCTTTTACTGTTGCCTTTTGAATTTTTTTGTCTCTGTTGCAGTTATTTTTTATCACTTTCTTTGTTGCAGTTATTTCTTTTCACTTTCCTTGTTGTAGGTATTTATTGCAATTCGTTGTAGTTCCTTGTCAGTTTCTTTGTTGTGGTTGTTCATTGTAGGTTTCTGTATTGTAGTTGCTCTTTACTGAAGAGGCTTCTAAGAAATCTGAGGCCATCCAGTGAGTTATGTGTTTTCGCGAGGAATTTGCCAGTTGATACAGTTGCAGTGTGTTTTGTGAAAAGGACTGTTTGAAATATCTGAAATATCTTCTGACAGGGGCCACAGGAGAGAGTAGTGTGCTGACTATTTGCATATCCATAAAAGAGTGGTATATAAGACAAACAAAAAAACAGACTTTTTTCAGGTTGGGAATAAGTGTTCAAAAGTGAAGATGTTTCCAGTGACAACTTTTTGTGTTCTAAACCTAACCTAACCTTTGGTGCAGGTGATGCAGATTTTGCGTCAATAGAGGAAGAATTAAATACCCATAATCAGTCAACTACAGAGGTAGATGTTAGTCCTGTTAAGAAACCGTGGTCAGTGAAGTCATAAGCTCTAGGCATCAAGAAAGAAAATGAACCAAAGCACTCTTGCACCTCTTGCCAGGAATTTTTCACAAATAACAATTCAGCCGTTGAATATTGTGCATCCTACAGTGAAAAGGTGCAAGTTTTAACTATTATTCCAGAGACATTTTCAAAGAAAACAATTTTGAACCATGTTCCATCAGTATCAAAGTACATGGTAGACAAACCAAGAAATGTGAGGTCTGTAAAAGGAGTCTTTACTATTATGGTCATCCTGCAGAAGCAGCTCAAGTTGAAATAGTGCATTCATTTTATCTGGCAGATAAATGGGACTGTTCTCACCATAGTGCCAACAAAAAAGACACTATAACTGTAATAGTTGAAGGTCAAAACGTTGTGAAAGTGAAAAGGTCATGAATCGCAGTATCAATGAAATTTTTGCAATTTATAAGAGCAACTATACAACTTCACAAAATTTTATGCACTACGGGTAAGTGGGTAGCTCCAAACCCACCTAGAGATGTCTGTTTATGTGTGTACTGTGCGAATTTTGAACTTTGTGTGGTAACTCTGGAGAACTTACTGGAACACGTGACATATGACACCTTGGTTGGGCATGTGAAGTCATTAGTAGTCTGTGATGTAAAAATGAGAGACTTCTTTGTTTCAAGAATGTAGTGACTGCCCTGGAAATGGAGGACTGTCTTTACAGGCACTTGGCCTGGAAGATGTAGCAGCTAACTCTGCAGAAATTCCATATGTGACATGGGAGGAAAATAAACTAATTAAGAAAACTGTTGCCTTTGACAGTTTCATTGATGAACTTGGTAAATGGTCAGTGAAAGCAGTAACACACTAGCATCTGAAGAAATTGCAGCAACACATTGCAAAAGTCAAAGGGTGTGTACAGGCTGGAGAACTATGTTTAGTGCTTCACTGTGATTTTACTGAGAACTAGTTTGTAATTCTCCCACAAGAAGTACAAGGATATCATTGGAGTATATTAATAATGGCGTGTGATGAGGGCCTCCCGTCGGGTAGACCGCTTGCCTGGTGCAAGTCTTTCGATTTGACGCCACTTCGGCGACTTGTGCGTCGATGGAGATGAAATGATGATGATTAGGACACAACACAACACCCAATCCCTGAGCAGAGAAAATCTCCGACCCAGCTGGGAATCGAACCCGGGCCCTTAGGATTGACAGTCTATCGCGCTGACCACTCAGCTACCGGGGGCGGACATCATTGGAGTAATGAACATGTTTCAATTTTTACAGGAGTGGTATATTTTCAAAACAATACCACAAGTATTGCAGTTATAAGTGATGACACAGGACATGACTCGGCACATGCTTTGCTAGCAATGCCCAAAATTCTTCAACTGCAAACAGGGGCAGGCAAGGTCATCATTATTTCTGATGGTGCTCCTAGTCATTTTAAAAATCATTACCAGCTGTTTGATTTGAGTAAGTTGCTTCTGCCGACTGAGAGGGTATACAGTGTTACCGGTCACAGGAAGGGGCCTTGTGATGTTGTAGGAGGCTTGCTGAAGTACCATGCTACAAAACATAATCTTTCCGAACCAAATACAGCTGCAATTCAGAGTGCTGAGGATTTTACGAGAGTCATGAAATCTTACACATTCAAAGCCCTCCATCTTTTGTCCAAAGAGGAAATTGAAGTATTCCATGACCAGCTGCTGGATATAGGTTTCCAGCCGAAGAACAGCAACAATGCCATCAGTGCTCACTTCCTGTTCACAATGTTTTGAAGATTGTAAGTGCTCCAGTTCCTATTGGTTCAACAGGAAGACATCACTCTATATCAAAGGAAGATACTGAAGCAGTGGAACACATTTTTAGTTCATTGACTGGCTAATTTCAGTACAAAACAGAGCGCACAGAAGTTGTATAAATTGAAACCTTTAAGTTTTTGGACCTTTCATATACATTTTGGAACCATTTAAAATGCTTGAAAAATGAGTCTTTCTCATCTTTCAAAACTAAAATTATGTTAAATAAGGCTAGGTTTTGATTTTTATGAGCCTTTAATGTGATAATGTGGTAAGAAAACAGGTTTGATGCATGGAAAAAATTTCAATTGTTTATAAAACCTGTTCAACCTAAAATTGGAAGCTCTCCTTTTCAGGGAATGTAGAGCTAATTGGTACTACTCAACTGAAAAGAAAAAAATCAAAATTTTTTGGATTGGCATTTTTGAAAAAAAAAAATTTCCCACAAATTATAAAAAAAGTTCAGAAATTGTAGTAAAAGAATTTTGACAGATAAGTCCAAATGAAGGATTTCTTTGCAATCCTAAAGCAATTATCTTTCAATTTAAAAAACCAACAAAATATCTAGAATTTTAAATTTTTTTCCAAAATTCGCATCTTCAAAATGGTATGTGCAGTGTCATCTTTGGAAGGCTATATCTCGGTGCAGAAATTTTTTTGGAGAGAACAAAAAAACGCTTACTTAGTCTTTCATTTTTACATATGCTAAATTCAATAACATCCGAGACTATAAAGGTAAGATTTTTTCGAGCCTGCCTGAATTGATATGGGCTATGCCATTAGTGGTAGTCCTAGCCTCTCTGATAATGAGCAGAGTCTGCCCCTGCACATTTCCTACTACTACAGGCTCTACTCCACCTTAACTCGGGCAGCTGGTGTGCATGAAGGGCACAGGTCTTTCTTCCCTGCTCCTCTATTAATCTTTTCCTGCTACCTATAATGCAGTTCCAAGAGAAGGCCTCAGTGACTTCCTCAGAGTTTTCCCCACTTTGCCCCCCCCCCCCCTCCCCCTCTCCCAGTGAAACCAGTTTTCACTTGCAGTCAAATAAAATATCTATAGCAAGGGTAAAAGGAACCCTAAATATATGAAAGTAAAAGAATATTCTGAGGCTTATTATGTTTGTTTGTCTATAAAGGACTGTAATCTCCCAGTAATGTGTTAATTTCACTACTATGAATGTGAGCTCTTTAACATCAGACATGCATGCACTATGTGATCAAAAATATCCAGACACCTGGCTGAAAACAAGTTCATGGCACCTACACAACCACACCATAACACCACCACCACCTCCTAATTTTACTGTTGGCACTACACATACTGGCAGATGACATTCACCAGGCATTAGCCATACCCACACCCTGCCATTGGATCGCCACATTGTGTACCGTGATTTGTCACTTCACACAACATTTTTCCACTGTTCAATCATCCAGTGTTTATGCTCCTTACACAAAACGAGGCATTGTTTGGCATTTACTGGCATGATGTGTGGCTTATGAGCAGCCGCTCGACCATGAAATACAAGTTTTCTCATCTCCCACCTAACTGTCATAGTACTTGCTGTAGATCCTGATGCAGTTTGGAATTCCTGTGTGATGGTCTGGATAGATGTCTGCATATTACACATTATGACCCTCTTCACTTCACTATCACATTGGAAACAGTGGACCTAGGGATGTTTAGGAGTGTGGAAATCTTGTGTACAGATGTATGACACAAGTGACACCCAATCACCTGACCTCGTTCGAAGTCCATAAGTTCTGCAGAGCATCCCATTCTGCTCTCTTACAATGTCTAATGACTACTGAGGCCGCTGATATGGAGTACATGCCAGCAGGTGGCGGCACAAATACACGTAATATGAAACACATATGTTTCAGGGGTGTCCGAATACTTTTGATCACATAATGTACAAAAACAAAGCATTAGACTGAAATCACACTTAATAGAAATTCAAAACAACACTACATGTTTCCTAAACACAATCCAGAGATGTCAAGTCTTCACTTGTGTGACAAGAGAAAGGGCAGTAGCACAGCTATTCACAGTAAGGTATGTGTGAAATACATGTGGGTATACCAGTTCATTATGAGCATGAGTTCAGTATGCAAACAAAAATCACACCTAGATAACAACTATTGGAAATGAAGTGTACAGGCAAATCTTCTAATAATAACCACTGAAAAGGTATTCAAAAGACCAAAAATGTGATCAAAATTTCTGTTTTGACAGATAATAAAATAACACTTGTCAGTCAGTACCCTCCTGTGCATGCACACAGCGTATGGCATCTTGAACCATGGCAAGGTTATAGAAAATAACCGTAAAATAATTTGCCATATTTTGTTCTGCCAGAAATAAGTTTGAGAGATCATATATTGTCATCTTGTAAAATGAAGTTTTCTTCATATTTCGTCCATACTTGCGCAATATTGCTATCACATAACTAGCAATCTTCATCTGGTGTTCCCTGAGGCTGAGTCCTTTGTGGAACAGGTCCAGTATTTATGTCTATGTGGGGCTAGGCACTTTGTCATCAGTTCACCGCTTGTCAGGTACAAGCTGATCAATAGCAGCAACTGTAGTATTTTCTACCCATATCTGTTCTGGTTGCGGTGTGTATACTTTTTGGCTGTTATCAGTTAATAATGTTGTCATCTGACATTCTCTTCCACCTCCAAGCTGTACTGGGTGTTCAGTCTTCTGACTGCCATCATTTAAGCTTTCCTGTGGACTATGCTGTTGTATTATCTTAGCTGGCCACATTAGGTGCTTCACCCAAGGTATGCTCCCTCTGGGGGCAGCTGTTGGATAATTTTCTGGCTGTTGGCATACAGATTGTTGTTCATTTTTGAAATGGCCATTCTCAGGTACTTGACTTGCTGTCTGAAGTACCACCATCTGTGCTCCCTGTGACCGTTGAGTTGGGTTATTTTCTTTGTCATTGTTGCCAAAGTTATTCCCCTGGAATTTGGATGTTGCCTTCATTGTGTCTTTAGGAGATGGAGATTTGAGATGAGGCACTTGTATAGGCCATGGATCAACAAAAATGTTTTTTTCGCGTATGTGGATGACACATTTGTTATTAGGCACCAAGGCAGGACAAAGCTTGTTGTTTTCCTGTGAAACACCTGCTCACACTACCCTAACATAAAATTCACAATAGAAATGAAGAAGAAGGGGCAACTCCCATTCCTAGATGTTCTCGTCCAGAGGAAGGGACATGGCAGTTTAGGTCATAGTATTTACCAGATACCAACTCACAATGATAGGTGCCCGCAAGCTGGTAGTAGCCACCAGCTGACACAGAAAAACAGTGTACTCAAAACTCTGGTTCATTGGGCATGAACTCTTTTTGGATCCAGACAACTTGGTGTGACAATAGAAGACCTGTAGTATGTGTTCTACAGAAATGGATATTCTTGCAGAGGTATTCAGAAGGCATCGTGCACTGCTTTTCCGCCAGAAGGGTCAGTAAAAGTACAAGAAGCAGCAAAGGAGGTCAGTTTTCTGCCATGTGCCAGACTAATACCTGTCAAAATCAGCAGAATTCTTCTCAGCTATAAAAGCCAAGAGTGTTCTGTGTCCACTAACCCAGATTAAGGCTGTGTTATGGAGAGTAAAGTATGATCTGGGCCTACAGAAACTGGGCATTTACCACATACCGTGTCAATGTGGTATTTTGTACATTGGCCAGACCAGCAACATCCTTGACATCAGGTGTAAGGAGCACCAACGGCACACCTGACCCAAAAAGCCTCCAAGTCAGCTATAGTGGAACATTGTTTGGAACTAAATCATTTGATGAATTACGATTACATCAAGATTCTGACACAGACGCCCAGATACTTATATAGTCTTATTAGATAATCCATCGATTAAATGCCACACAGTATCTTATCAACTGTGACACGGGATATCAACTTCGCTCCACCAGGAATCTGGCATTCGCTCTTCTAAAGACGCAATGGAGGCAACATCCAAACTCCGGGGGAAATAACTTTGGAAATGGCGTCAGAGCAAATAATCCAGCACAACCATGACAGGGCGCACAGATGTTGGTACTTCAGACAGAAAATAAAGTACCTGAGAATAGTCATTTTGAGAACAAACAGCACTTTGGACACCAGCGGCCAGAAAATCATCCAAAAGCTGCCCTTAGTGGACACAGACCTAGGACGGAGTACCTGACATGGCAGGCTATGGCAATAGGACAGCATAGCCCACAGGAAAGCTTAAATGATGGCAACCAGAAGATTGAACACCTTGTACAACTTGGAGATGGAACAGAACATCAAATGACAAAATTACTAAATGACCACAGCTAAAATGTAAGTGCACAGTGTTCGGAACAGCTATGGCTAGAAAACACTGTGGTTGCTGCTATTGACTGGTGTGCTTCAGACAGAGCACCTGGTGCAGCACTGGCCAATGACGGAGTCCCTAGATCCACATACACATAAATACAGGACCCATTCCACATTGGATTCAGCCTCAGGCAGCAATCAAAATATCGTGCAAGTATGGTGTGAATTACAGGCAGGAAGCCCAATTTTCCAAGATGACACTGCTTCTCTGGGAAAGCCTGAAGACCTAGATCATATATTGCTTTTTCTATAGAAAATCCTTTACAGAAACCAAACAGGGTAGTTTTTAAAATTTTGGTGGAAGAATGGCCCAGTATTGTCGTATAACTGTACTGTCAACTTCTAAAGGCTATGTTGCTTCAAACTGTTATTCTTTATTTCTACAACTGCATGTATATTGAGCAAGCCAATGCACAGTGTATGATAGAAGGAACTTTGTTCCTACATTACTGACTTTCTGCTGTATTCCCTTCACATATTGACCAAAAGGATGAATGACACAAGAAGATTTTGTATGTACCCTAATCTCTCTAACCTTGTTCTCATGTTCACTATGTGAAATTTAAAATAGCTGCACTGTATTTTTGATTACAGGTTCTCTAAATTTACCCCACACAATTTTATGAAAACTACATCATCTTTCTTCTTACAGATTTAAGTACTCCGAGGATTTCTGTTGCGTTTTGATATTGTGAGAAGGAAAGTTGCTGCTCACCATATAGCGAGATGCTGCGTTGCAGATAGGCACAACAAAAAGATTTTCACACTTAAAACTTTCGGCCAGTGGCCTTTGTCAACACACACACACACACACACACACACACACACACAACTGCAGTCTCATGCAGCTGAAACCACACTGTGAACAGCAGCACCAGTGCATGATGGGAGTGGCTACTGGGTGGGGGAAAGAAGTAGGCTGGGTTGGGGAGGGGGAGGGATAGTGTGGTTGGGATGGCGGACAGTGAAGTGCTATAGGTTGGACAGTGGGCTGGGAAGAGGTTGGGGGGGAGGGGGGTGAAAGTACTGGTTTTACACAAAACCGTCTGGAAGAAGCCCATAATCATAACAGTTTATATATATATAAATCCGGCTTTCAGTTTTTCTCCATGTAGAGTCACAGTTCACCTGGTAGGTCGTCTGGATCTGGAGTTTTCCATGGTCTAAATTCTTTCAGTTCTACTTCAGATTTGATTTTCATTATTGAAGTACTAACTTCATATACATGCGCAGTGGTTTTTTTTTCCATTGCGTTCTTCTTCCATGCGAACATCTTTTTTCTTATAGATTTTTTTACAATATTATTTCCATCAGTTAGCTAGTTCATCTGTAATTACTAATAGGTTTTCTTGTTTATCTGTTACTTAACCCTGTCTTGAACTGTAATATTTTAATATTTCTGTGTGCCTTTCTTGCTTACTCCATTTAGGTTTTCTTGTTTATCTATTACTTAGCCCTGTCTTGAACTGTAATATTTTAATATTTCTATGTGCCTTTCTTGCTTACTCCATTTTTTAATATCTGTTATTGTATCTTTATGTGTAACATATACATGTATCTATTGTTCCTTAACATTTCTACTTTTTTGTGTGAAGGTATTCTTTATGAATCTATATCGCTCTTGACCTTCTGTTGTATTTCTTTTTCTACATTTATGGCTCTGTAGAGTCAAACTTATTATATTGTCTCCCATAGTTTTCTCTGTTCAAATCATTTTTCCTCAGTATTTCATCTGCTGTTCTTGCTACAGTTTCTTTCACCTTATTTTACAGTGTTAAGTATTACTACTATAGGTTCAGATATTGGCTCTTATTGTGTATTCTCATTTTATTGCTTTTTCTCTTATTTTTTTCAGTATTGTATCTTTCTACATTAATATTATGCTTTCTTTAAAATCTTAAATGTTTGAAAAGATTGGCACATGAACACTAAATATACACACATCAATAAAAGTTTTGCATCACCCCGGTTCCCAGAATTCCTGAAGATAGACGTTGACTGTGGATATTTTATCACAGGCACAGTCCCTTTGACTGTTCAGAGATGTCACTAAACCCACCAAAAGATGTAAACAACCATGCGTGAGCAGTGTCTGTTAGACAGAGGGTATCCGATGTATGATCAGTTCCAGTCATTCCATCAGGTAGGAGGTACATTGCTCATGTTGACTGTAGTTCAACCATGCCTAGATGGTCAATACCGCGGTTTGATTGCCTCCATATTGTTACTTTATGCCAGGAAGGGCTCTCAACAAGGGAAGTGTCCAGGTGTCTCGGAGTGAACCAAAGCGATGTTGTTCGGACATGGAGGAGATACAGAGACACAGGAACTGTCGATGACATGCCTCGCTCAGTCTGCCCAAGGGCTACTACTGCAGTGGATGACCGCTACCTATGGATTATGTCTCAGAGAAACCTTGACAGCAACACCACCATGATGAATAATGCTTTTTTTGCAGCCACAGGACATCGTGTTATGACTCAAACTGTGTGCAATAGGCTGAATGATGTGCGACTATACTTCCGATGTCCATAGCTAGATCCATATTTGCGACCATGACACCATGCAGCATGGTGCAGATGGGTCCAACAACATGCCGAATGGATCGCTCAGGATTTGTATCACGTTCTCTTCGCCAATGAGTATCACATATTCCTTAACCAGACAATTGTCGGAGACGTGTTTGGAGGCAACCCGATCAGGCTGAACGCCTTAGACACACTGTCCATCGAGTGCAGCTAGGTGGATATTCCCTGGTGTTTTGGGATGGCATTATGTGGGGCCAACGTACGCCACTGGTGGTCGTGGAAGGCGCCATATCAGCTGTACGATACCTGAATGCCATCCTCCAACTGATAGTGTGACCATATCAGCAGCATATTGGCAAGGCATTTGTCTTCGTTGATGACAATTCACACCCCCATCGTGCACATCTTGTGAATGACTTCTTTCAGGATAATGACATCGCCCATCTAGAGTGGCCAGCGTGTTCTCCAGACATGAACCCTATCGACCATGCCTGGGGTGGATTGAAAAGGGCTCTTTATGGACAACGTGACCCACCAACCACTCTGAGGGTTCTACACCGAATCGCCATTGAGGAGTGGGACAATCTGGACCAACAGTGCCTTGATGAACTTGTGGATAGTATGTCACGATGAATACAGCCATGCATCAATGCAAGAGGACATGCTACTGGGTATTAGAGATGCCGGTGTGTACAGCAGTCTGGACTACCACCTCTGAAGGTCTCACTGTATGGTGGTACAACATGCAATGTGCGGTTTTCATGAGCAATGAAAAGGGCAGAAATGATGTTTATGTTGATCTCTATTCCAATTTCCTGTACGGGTTTCGGAACTCTCGGAACTGAGGTGATGCAAAACTTTTTGTGATCTGTGTATTGTAATGACACAAGTCTGGACCAATGAGCTTGATGCCATAAAACAGGCCATTTGTGCCAGTACAATGAAGTAGCATTGTGCTACAGCACACACTGGGTGTCACCGTCCTTTTGACCGGCAGTCTCTGGTTGTTAGCATAACCAGGGACACTTTGGAATGCAGCATATATTACTTATGCAGCTGCACCATCAAAACAAACCCATTTTTGCTTGAGGAAATACTGACTGTTCAGTCAAGCTGGATGTGCATTGGAGCAGCAAGTAATTGAATAGACCATTGTAGTGTCAGCTTCGGCTGTGAGTTTGCCTCTGCTCTACCATCATTTTGACTGGACCACTCGCCTAGGAGGTCCAGCTGCAGCCTGATCTGCCAAGGGTTGAACTGAAACGCTCCTAGTCACTGAGCCAGTGCCAGTCACAGCCAGCCAGCTGCTGATTTGGGTTTGCTCCCCGGACATCAGCACCCATCACTCGCCATGGGCAGGTGAGACTCAGCATCCTGCACTCAGTGGGCCATATCAGCCTGCTGCGTATGCCCTGACATTGTTCAGCCATGACCGGACCAGTGACTACACAAGGTGGCACCGTGTCTGGATTGCCCTATGCCTAACAGAGGCTGGGGTTGTACTGCAACGTTTCACTATTGCAGTCCTTGGGTCAAGAACTGCCTTCCAGGACTGCGTCCTACAGGCCTGATTGGTGTACTAAAGAGATTATTATACAACTACTGAGCAGCTTCTGATTCACCCTGAACCTTCATTTCCCACCAGAGCATATCCAGGCTCTCTAAAATAATGATAGTTGTAGGATACTCTCAAAAATTAGTATAACATGCAAAGCAATGACCATCTGCAATAAGACTATTAAAATTGTAGTGATAAACTGCTAAAGTATTAATATTAATAGCAAAATGCCAGAGTTTGAAGCACACCTAGAAAGAATGGAGCTCAGATAATACTAGATACAGAAATCTGGCTAAAACCCGGAAATTATAGCAGCAAGAATTTTTGTGAAAATCTGAGTCCGTATCAAAAAGCTGGGCTAACGGAATGTTGAGGTAATTTATTCGTCACAGTGGAAAAGAAATAAAAATTGAAACTTCATGTGAGATTGATCTGGCAAAATGCAGTATCAACAATGGGCAAGAACTTACAATAATGTCCTGTAGATTACAAGATTTATCCCCAGATGTCACCAAAAACTTTAGAGAAAAATTCAGCTCACTAGTACATATGTTCCTCAGTCATACTGTCATCATTAGAAGAAATTTTTATCACCTGCCAGTTGATTGGGATAATTACAGTTTTGTAATTGGTGGAATGACAAAACACCCTGTGATACAATACTAAATGCTTTATTTGAAAACTATGTTGGACAGATAATTTGTAAGACCATTCAAAATGGGAAACTATTAGACATAATAGCAATAAACAGACCTGAGCTCAGTGAGGATATACACATTGAAATTGGTATCGGTGACTATGAGGCAGTTGCAACGACAATGATTACCATATTAAAACTACATGGAGAGGCATTAGAGTCATATCTTAAGGAGGAACTCAAAAGATTTAGCTCTGGGTGGAACTTCAAAAGGAACTGTGACTGAACTTTAGAAGAATAGTTGACCAACCTCTTGCTAGATGTGCCCTTTTTTATCACTTTTTTCCCTGGCTTCTGTTCATAAGTTTATTTCTATTTACATCATGTGGTTTCTTTTAAATTCAACTGTCATCTGTAATTTAACAGAAGCCATGTGTCATCTCATCCAATAACAATTGAGCTATGACAGTTTAATGACTCTTTTACTGCATGGAACACGTTAACTGCTTCTCAGTTTGGCTGTTGTAAACAATTTTGCTCAGGGAAACAACGCGAGACTTCTCAAATGAAGTGTTGGCAGAGCTAAATGAGAAAAATAATTCTGTTGACGTATTTAGTGATTTTACCAAAGAATTAAACCTTTCAAAGTAAAATTTAATGACATCCCTTTTTCGTGAATGGATCAGGAAGCAGAGAATCTCATTGACAGACTGCATCACAGGCATGAAACTGCCATCAAAATGGGGGGAGGAAGTCCCATAAGGATTGGTGCCATGTCCTTTCTTGTTCTTAACCTACATAACTTATCTTCAAACAGTGGAAAATCCGTAGTGGTATGTAACAGTATTGTGAAAATGCAATTTGCTACTCACCATATAACAGAGGTGCTGAGGCGCAGATAGGGACAACGAAAAGACTGTCACACATGAATAAAGCTTTAAAGCTTTTGGCCATTAAGGCCTTCATCAACAACACACACACACACACACACACACACACACACACACACACACACACACAACCTGCATGCGCAAACACAACTCAAGCACACGACCACAGTCTCAGGCACCTGAAACCACACTGCAAGCAGCAGTGCCAGTGCATGATGGCAGTGGCAACTGGGTGGGATTAAGGGGGAGGCTAGGGCAGGAACGGGGTGGCATTCATTGAAGTCCTACAGGTTAGATGGAGGGCAGGGGAGAGGTGGGGAGGGAGGGGGAAGTAATGGAAAAGGAGAGAAGTAAAAAGACAGTGTGATGGTGGAATGATGGCTGAGTAGTGCTGGAATGGGAATAGGGGAGGGGCTGGATGAGTGAGGACAGTGACTAACGAAGGTTGAGACCAGGAGGGTTACAGGAACGTAGGATGTATTGCAGGACGAGTTCCTACCTGTGCAGTTCAGAAAAGCTGGTGTTGGCGAGAAGGATCCATTTGGCACAGGCTGTGAAGCAGTCATTGAAATGAAGGATGTCATATTTGGCAGCGTCATCAGCAACAGGGTGGTCCACTTGTTTCTTGGCCACAGTTTGTTGGTGGCCATTCGTGCGGACAGATAGCATGCTGGTTGTCATGCCCACATAGAATGCAACACAGTGGTTACAGCTTAACTAGCAGATCACATGACTGATTTCACAGGTAGCCTTGCCTTTGATGGGATAGATGATGTTCGTGGCCATACTGGAGTAGTTGGTGGTGGGTGGATGTATGGTCCTGGTCTTGCATCTAGGTCTATTACAGCCATGAGGTAAGGGGTTGGGAGCAGGGGTTGTATAGGGATGGTTGAGTATATTGTGTAGGTTCAGTGGATGGCAGAATATTACTGTGGGAGGGGTGGGAAGAATAGAGGGCAGGAAATTTCTCATGTCAGGGCATGATAAAAGGTAGTCAAAATCCTGGCAGAGAATGTAATTCACTTGCTTCAGTCCTGGTTGGTATTGAGTTATGAGGAGAATGATCCTTTGTGGCTGGATGATGGGACTTTGGGAGGTGGTGGGAGACTGGAAAGATAAGGCACGGGATATTTGTTTTTGTACAAAGTTGGGAGGATAATTACAGTCTGTGAAGGCTTCAGTGAGATCCTCAGTACTGCTCATCACTGCAGATGCGATGACCATGGGTGGCTAGGCTGTATAGAAGGGACTTCTTGGTATGGAATGGGTGGCAGCTGTCGAAGTGGAGGTATTGCTGGTGGGTAGTAGGTTTGATATGGACGGAGGTACTGATGTAACCATCTTTGAGGTGGAGGTCAACATCTAGGAAGCTTGTTGGGTTGAGTAGGACAAGGTGAAGCAAGGGGGAGGGGGGGGGGGGGGGAGAAGTTGTTGAGGTTCTGGAGGAACGTGAATAGGGTTTCCTCACCATCTATCCAGATTGCAAAGATGTCATCAATGAATCTGAACCAGGTGAGGTGTTTAGGATTCTGGGCTTTTAGGAAGGATTCCTGTAAATGACCCATGACTAGGTTGGCATAGGATGGTGCCATGTGGACACCCATAGCCATACCATGGATTTGTTTGTAGGTAATGCCTTCAAAGGAGAAGTAATTGTGGGTGGCGATATAGTTGGTCATGGTGACTAGGAAGGAGGTTGTTGGTTTGGAATCTGTTGGACATTGGAAAAGGTAGTGTTCAATAGCAGTAAGGCCATGGGCATTAGGAATGTTAGTATAAAGGGAGGTGGCATCAATAGTGTAGAACAGGGCACCGAGTGTTGAAGGGACAGGAACTGTGGAGAGTCGGTAGAGGAAATGGTTGATATCTTTTATATAGTAGGGTATTTCCCAGGTAATAGGTTGAAGGTGTTGGTCTATGAGAGGAGAGATTCTCTCAGTGGGGGCACAGTAACTGGCCACAATGGGGCATCCTGGGTAGTTAGGTTTATGGACTTAAGAAAGCATGTCGAAGGTAGGAGTGCGGGGAGTGGTAGGGGTGAGTAGAGAGATGGACTCAGAGGAGAGGTTCTGGGATGGGCCTAAGGATTTGAGTAGCTACTGGAGATCCTGCTGGATTTCTGAAATGGAGTCACTGTGGCAACGTTTGTAGGAGGAAGTATCTACAGCTGGTGGAGTCCTTCTGCCAGGTAATCCTTGTGGTTCAAAACAACAGTGGTGCAGCCTTTATCTGCAGGTAGGATTATAAGGTGGTGATCAGTTTTTAGATGGTTGACTGAAGTTCTTTCTGTGGATGTAAGATTGGTTTTCATGATGAGGTATTTGGGAAATGATGGTGAGACAAGGTTTGAGGTTAAGAAATTCTGGAGAGTTAACAAGGGGTGATTTGGGGGCAGTGGGTGTGGATCGTGGTTGGATGGAGGAGTGAACTGAGTTAGCCAGGGTTCAATATTGGTCGGAGAAGGAGAAAAGATCTTTAACAAGTCCTGCATCTTCCAATGACTTTGAAGGACGATTGAAAACTGTAATGTTTGCTGATGACACAAACATACTGATCAAGTATCCAAACTCGGCATTAGGAGACACAGCTCAGATGATAGCTAAACAGTCCTGCAAGTGGTTCACAACCAGCAGTTTACTCTCACAAAGATTGACAGATTTATCTCCTGCATCAGTATACCTAAAGTAAATAAAGTATTTGTGATCTGAAGCAAGTAGTAAGAATATTGTCTAAAGTAATAAACCATACTCTGGCAGAAGCCTTTTTAAGCATCTTAGAATTATTATACTCACTGACTGTTAAAATCATCATGTAGACTTTGTCTCTTTGTTTGGGGTTCGGAGTGGAGTTATAGACTCTATTGCGAAGATACTCAGCAAGCATGGGTGCATTCTCTTTTAGGTGTTGTTGTTTTTCATTCGTCTGATTGAAGTTTTGTGTGAATCTCATTTGTTTACCATTAGGGTGTACAGTGAAAACACCGTTTATTGACACTCAAAATCTGGTATGCTCAATATACAGTTTTTTCAGAGGGATTTGTAAACAAACCTGATGTTCAGTGCAGTGAAAGTTCTTTGACACAAAACAACTTCAAATGCAATGACATCTATATGTTCAGACAGTTGATGAATGCACTCAATGTTTGCATAATTGTTGAAGATGGGCAGTCTCACTGGAACTGTCCTCAGTGTTTGTGTTACCTTTGTAAAGGCAAAGGTACATCTCCTACTCAAACAGTTCCCCCAGCCTCTCATTTCTGAGGGCTTCAACCAACATCTACAGTCTCTCTGACGGTGATTTTTGTAACAAAAAACAAAAAATCACATAGACATAAGTGGTTGTAGACACATCAAAATCTAATGACACAAAAATGCTTTGAATATGAATTTTGGTAGGGAGCCGATTGCAACTGATCAGTAATCCTGGTTTCTTGGGTGTCTTTTCTGCTAGTGATGCCTAAAAAAATTCCTGTGCGCAAAATGGAAATTGATTCCAGAAAAGTTTGATTTTCCTGAAGATAGTAAAGTAGAACCACTCATCCAGTAAGTTTTTTACTGACTCCTGTAGTATTCATGACCAAAAGGTTTATTTGGTTCCACTTATTTTTAATTGCCTTTGATGGTTATTGTTAAAACTCTGGTATTACATTTATACAGTGACACAGTCTATCCACTTTCATTACTGTGTTGTTATTTTTGGGAATGGGGCCAGGGAGAAAATGGTAGAAAACAAAATGGGGAATAATTGTTACTTATTATTCAGAATACGCAGAAACTGCAGGTATCTGCAAATATTTTGAAACTGGAGACAAATTTTATGTTTAAAAGTAAAGACATTTAATTCTTTTAATCTGTTCAATGGTCACAATTTCATTTGAGAAGAACATGTATCGGTATCACTGTACGTTTTAAGCTACTCTGAATCGTGATCTTTGTATGTAACATTCCTTGACATGATAGTTACTGTTGCTTGTGTAAAGATCAATCGATGCTTCTTTCAGGTTAAACATGTGGCCAATGATACTGGGTATGTCTCGGGATGAATGCAAAAGGATCCTTCGACGACTCGGTAAGTGCTTACTTGTTTTTGTGTAGAATGTGTTCACATGCATTTTTAAAACTCAAGTGAACTCTTTCTTGTTGTGCTTTTATCTTTTTACTTTTTTATCAACAAGAAAAGTAAGTGAACTAGTGAATTGGTAGTTTTTTTATTTGTTTAAAGCTGTGTGTTCAGTGCAACACTGTATCTTCCATGCCCCTCCCTTACTCCCCCCTTCACCCATCTTCACAAGGTAATACCTTATTCCATATAAATTTTATCAGCTCTACACCACTATCTTGCTAAGAGTAAGTAGTTTGAGTTTGAATCAACGTAACTGTTGCTGTAACTGTGTGTCAGCTATTGGTACAGTGAGTGTGATCAAATCATATATTTATATTTCCTTCCCATCCCATGCAGTAAGTCCCCCTGACCTGTGGTTCTGGGTGACTTTCCTGAAATCTGCCCCGTTTCTTAGACCTCTCCAGTCCTTCTCCTGCACCTCTCTTCCTTCCCCCTTCAACCCTTCTGCCTGAAGAAGGAGCCACTGGCTCCGAAAGCTTGCGTAATTACAACATTCCTTTATGTGTGTGTTCTGCTGCTGCATGGTGAATACATTTTTTTAAATCCATCCATCCATGTCTGTGTCTGTATATGTGCGGATGGATATGTGTGTGTGTGTGTGTGTGTGTGTGTGTGTGTGTGTGTGTGTGTCTATATATACCTGTCCCTTTTTCCCCCCAAGGTAAGTCTTTCCGCTCCCGGGATTGGAATGACTCCTTACCCTCTCCCTTAAAACCCACATCCTTTCATCTTTCCCTTTCCTTCCCTCTTTCCTGATGAAGCAACTGTGGGTTGCGAAAGCTTGAAATTTGTGTGTGTGTTTGTGTTTGTTATTGTCTCTATCAACGTACCAACGCTTTTGTTTGGTAAGTTACAGAAACTTTCTTTTTAGATACAATTAAATTATTTTACTATATCATTAAACGGAGATGCTGAATCGCAGATAAGCACAACAAAAAGATTGTCAGTAAGTGAGCTTTGAGTCAACTAGGCCTTCATTGGAAAAAAAACACACACACACACACACACACACACACACACACACACGACCACCGTCTGGCTGCTGAGGCCAGACTATGAGCAGCAGGGCATGGTGGAAGAAGCAGTTGGGTGGTGGGGGTAGGAAGGAGGCTGGAGTGAGTGAGGAGTGAGGGAGGGGAGAGTTAGCAGGGTAGGGGTAGGGGATGGTAAAGTGCTGCTTGTGGGAGCATATAGGGATGTGGTGGATACAGGTTAGGGCAGCTAGGTGCAGCCAGGTTGTTAGATGGTGGTCGGGGGGGGGGGGGGGGGCTAGTGGAAAAGGAGAGAAGTAAAAAGACTGTGGGTGCATTGGTGGAATAGAGGGCTGTGTAGTGCGTAGTGCTGAATGGGAATGGGGAAGGAGCTAGATAGGTGGGGAAAATGACCAGTGAAGTAGGTTGCGGCCAGGAGGGTTACAGGAACATAGAATACATTATAGGATACATTGTAGCGAGAGTTCCGACCTGCGCAATTTAGAAAAGTTGGTTTTGGTGGAAAAGATCCAGGTGGCACAGGCTATGAAGCAGTCATTGAAATTAAGCACATCATGTTGTGCAGCATGCTCAGCAGCAGAGTGGTCCAGCTGTTTCTTGGCCACAGTTTGGCAGTGTCCATTCATGTGGACAGAGAGTTTGTTGGTTGTTGTGCCCATATAGAATGCAGCTTAGCTGTTGCAGCTTGGCTTGTAGATCACATGACTGGTTTCACAGGTAGCCCTGCCTTTGATGAGGTAGGTGATGTTTTTGACCAGACTAGAGTAGGTGGTGGTGGGAGGATTTATGGGACGGGTCTTGCATCTAGGTCTGTTGCAGGGATATGAGCCATGAGGCCAGGGGTTGGGAGCTGAGGTTGATGAGGATATTGTGTAGGTTTGGTGGGCAGCAGAATACCACTGTGGGAGGTGTGGGAAGGATAGTGAGTAGGTCATTCCTCATTTCAGGGCACCACAAGAGTTAGTCAAAATCCTGGCAGAGAATGTGATTCAGTTATTCCAGACCTGGGTGGTACTGAGTCATGAGGGTAATGCTCCTGTGTGGCCTGACAGTGGGAATTTGGAAGGGGGCAGGTGACTGGAGAGATAAGGCACTGTTTTTGTTCAAAGTTGGGAGGGTAATCATGGTCTGTGAAAGCCTCACTGAGAGCCTTCCTATATTTCGAGAGGGGTTGCTCATCCCCACAGATGCGACAATCCTGGGAGGCTAGGCTGGCTGCATGGAAGGGACTTCTTGGTATGGAATGGGTGGCAGCTGTCGAAGTGGAGGTATCGTTGGTGGTTGGTAAGTTTTATGAGAATGGACGTACTGTTGTAACAATTTTTGAGGTGGAGGTCAACATCGAAGGAGGTGTCTTTTTGGGTTGAGATGGACCAGGTGAAGCAAATGGGGGAGAAAGTGTTGATGTTCTGAAGTAATTTGGATAGGGTGTCCTCACCCTCAGTCCAGATCACAAAGATGTCATCAATCAATCTGAACCAGGTGTGGAGTTTGGGATACCTCTAAACGACCCATGAATAGGTTGGGATAGCATGGTGCCATGCTGGTACCCATAGTCGTACCCCATATTTATTTGTAGGTAATGTCTTGAAAGGAGAAGTAATTTTGGGTGAGGATATCAGTGGTCATTGTGAGTAGGAAGGAGGTTTTACAGATCTGGAGTCAGTGGGGCTCTATGAAAGGGAGTGTTCAATACCAGTGAGGCCTTGGGCTTGGGGGTGTTAGTGTAAAGGGAGCTGGCGTCACTAGCGACAAGCAGGGCACCATGTGTTAAAGGATAGGAACTGTGGAGAGCCGGTGGAGCAAATGGTTGGTATCTTTTACATTGGAGGGTAGGTTTTGGGCAATAGGCTGAAGGTGTTGGTCTACGAGAGCAGAGCCACAATGGGACATCCTGGGTGGTTGGGTTTATGGACTTACGGAG
This sequence comes from Schistocerca americana, assembly GCF_021461395.2. Taxonomy (NCBI): domain Eukaryota; kingdom Metazoa; phylum Arthropoda; class Insecta; order Orthoptera; family Acrididae; genus Schistocerca; species Schistocerca americana. Next base: position 836,440,343 of record NC_060120.1, on the reverse strand, counting down.
CATGTAGAAGGTAAGAGTACAGGGATTGGTAGGGGGTAAAGAGAGAAATGGACTCTGGGGAGAAGTTCAGGAATGGGCATACAGATTTGAGGAGAGGCTGGAGATCCTGCTGAATTTATGGAATGGGATCACTGTGGCAGGGTTTGTAGGTGGATGAATCTGACAGATGGCAGAGGTATTATGCTGACACGTAATCCTTGCGATTGAAAACAGCAATGGTGAGCCTTTGTCAGCAGGTAGGATTATAAAACTGGGATCCATTTTTATGTGGTGGATTGCAGTTGTTTCTGCATATTGAGGGATTTGGGGAATGAAAGTGAGGCAAGGTTTCAGGTTGAGAAATTCGAGAAAGATAACAGGGGTTGATTTGGGGGGGGGGGGGGGGGGGCAGTGGGGATAGATCACGGGTAGAGGGAGGAGTGAACAGAGTCTGGCAGGATTCAACATTCGTCTTGGTAGGGTTGGTGACGAAAAAGTACTTCCACTGTGGAGATGGAGAGTGGAGAGAAGGTCTTTAACAAGTCCTGGATGATTGCATTTGAGAGTGGGGCTAAAGATGAGGCCTTTGGAAAGGACTGATACTTCTGCAGGGCCATGCCTTTTGGGGGAAAGGCTCATGATTGTGTTTCAGGGTTGTTTAGGTTCTGAATTCTGCATGGTGGTGAGAGGGAGTTTCTGAGAGTGGAGTAAAGGTAGTAGGTCTGTGAGACAGGGGTTGTCAGCTATGGGGTGATGTGGGGGATGTTTGGAGGTTATTTGTAGAGGTGGTGGATAGTGGTAGTCCAAGCTGTGAGTAGGAAGTGAACGTTGTGGAGAGTTTTTTGAGGGGGCATTGTGCATGTTGTTCTAGTTCCTGGAGGACAAGAGCTTCAGTGTGTGATATGGGATCCAGGAATTTGGGATTGCATAACAGGAGAATTTTGTGGATGGAGAGGAGGTTTGGGCCTGATATGGTTTGGCAGGACTGTGTTTTTGAGGCTTAAGGGTTGGCAGAATCTGAACAGGTGGAGATCATTGTGGAAGGATGGGTGGCAGCCAGAAAAGGGGAATTTCATTGTAAAGCCTTTACGAGGGATCCCATGAGCCAACCAACAACACAGGAACAGTATGTGGGATTGGGTTCTATCTAGGGATAAGAAAACTTTTCTGTATTGACACAGACAGGAGGAGCAAGGATCTGTAGTGGTGAATAAAAATGCATAAAAATATGTAAATAATGCAAAAATATGTCCAAAAAAATTAGCAAAAAGACAACCAAAAACATGGGTAAATCATAAAACAGATGAAGTACTTACTTCATTAGATTTTACTCTGCATGATGCCATGAATTGTCATGTCTGGGGCTCTACTCCTCCACACGTTGTACAGGTACATCCACCGCACTCAGCTTATGTGACTACCTACTTCATTCTTGTTCATGACAACCAACAAGCTGCCTGTCCCCATGAATGGCTACCGCCAAACTGTGGTCAGGAAACAGCTCGACCATGCTGTGCAATATGACTTTCTTCATTTCAGTGACTGCTCCACAGCCTGTGCCCTCTGGATCCTTCCCACCAAACCAGCTTTTCTTAATTGTGCAGGTGGGATGTCTCCCTGCAATATATCCTATGTTCCTGTAACCCTTGTGGCCTCAACCTTCATCAGTCATTTTCCTTACCTATCTAGCCCCTTCCCTGTTCCCATTCCAGCACTACATAGCCCTCTATTCCACCAATGCACCCACAGTCTTTTTACTTCTCTGATTTTCCACTATCTCTCCACCTCCCATATAATCTCTTCCCTGCATCTAGCTACCCCAGCCTCTCTCCACCTCATTCCAATACATTCAAACAAGCAGCACCTTACCATCCCCTTCTATACTTCCCCCTCTCCAACCCATATCCTTCTTGCCCCCGGCAGCACCTTACCATCCCCTTCTATACCTCCCCCTCTCCAACCCATATCCTTCTTGCCCCCAACACCCGGATGCTTCTCCCATCGTGCGCTGTCACTCGCAGTCTGGCCTCAGTAGTCAGGGACCATGGTCGTGTGTGTGTGTGTGTGTGTGTGTGTGTGTGTGTGTGTGTGTGTGTGGCCTATTTCCAATGAATGCCTAGTTTACCGAAAGCTCACTCTCTGACAGTCTTTTTGTTGTGCCTATCTGCAACTCAGCATCTCTGCTATATGGTATCAACTATCCTTTTCATAATACTGATAAATTCCATCCTGGATTTTCCATTGTTTGACTATATCATTTGCCCTTTGGAACCATGGTAGAAACCGTTTTGTGAGGCAGAAGGTAACAAAGTTTCTTTTGAATGTTAAGTTTCAGTTTAATGTTCATTATTTATTGTAATTGATATCCAAAATAAATGTTCCTTCCTACATCTGCAGATATTTAAAACTGATAATAGTGATTAAAGGTATGACAGTGAATATTTCCTTTTTTCGGAGTGTGACATTTTGAAAGTAAAATTTACATTTCCGGTACTTGTATTTGTTTGCATTGTTGTAATATGCAATTCCTTAATGTCTCAGTTTGTTATTTGCAAAATATTTGAATGTGTTCCATACCTTTCTTTCCACATTGGGCAATATGTTTAGATTTGCAGAAGATTACAAAATGACCTCTGAAATACTGCAACACTGGCTTCTGTGTTGATCGCTTGTGTGGTAAATAGCTGAGAAGAAAGTTGTATGTACCTGTACTCTCATATAAGACAGTCTTAGCCGAGGCCTAGAATGGGCAGTATCCATGCGAGCACTTTATGATGCAGAGTTTGGGAACATGTTTTGCATAGCCAATAGAAAGGTAGTCTGGGGTAATCAGAGGTCAGAAAAGATGCAGTACATTTTGAGTTCCAAAATTGAAACCAGTTTATATATTTTGCACATTATTCACATTTCATTGCCTTAAATTGCCATGACAACAGGCTTCATACTTTTTGCTTTGCACAGTTTAAGAATCAAGGTTGTGGTGACAAACTGGTCTGTTATGTAGCAGAAAGTCTAGATTGCTCAGCTGCAGCCACAGAGCAGTTGAAGGAGTGATTTGAAATGTATATCAAGGGCTACAAATTATGTTTATTGTTACATTAAATGTCTTGAATGAACTATTGGGATTACAACTGTTGTTTTTTAAATTGCATTTTATTGTTATTTTCATGTCAGGTTCTGGTAAAACTATATCAGCTGATTATTTACAAAACATTTCATTCATCTCTCTTTCGATACTTGCAACAAGCTGGTGAAAAATTTCCATGCTTTCCCATCTCACAGCAAGCACTGCCAGCACTGTTTTTCAAAACACACAGACTGTAAAGAGGAAACAGTGATGTGGCCTAAACTACCCAAAAATTTAGCTTGTAAATCTCAAGTTTTTATATATTTCCCTTTCTTGAAAGTTACAGTTCACAAGACAATGAGCAAAAAAGATATGCAGAAAGCTGTTAGCTTAAATTGTCTATAACTTTACATCAGGAATACTGTGATATTCAGATTGAAAGTCCTTCCACATTTTGATAGGCCTTTGCAAAAAGTTTGAGACTGTCAACATTGCTAAAAGTTTTGAATGATGCTAAATTTTGATGTTTCAGCGATAAAAACATTGCTGTAGAAGTAATAGTTAGTTAGAAGTTTAGTTTTAGTGTATCTGCGGTTAAATGTTAGCATACAGAGGCTGGACAATAACATGGAAACACAACACAAGTACATTTTAGAAAAACTGTTGGAATTCAAAACAGCTTCCAGTCATTTCAGAGTGGGTAAGTGCAGGTCCTATATGGTTTTCATTGGAATCTTTACCATTCTTCCTACAAAATAGTGGCAACTTTAGATATCAATGAAGGAAGTGGATAAGAATCACCCTCACCTGATCAGCCAAAATGGTCGCATAATCTGTAGCAGTAATGCCAAGGGGTCTGAGAAATACTGTGCTTTGGTTGCCCAAATCACCACCCGCCATATTTCACTCTTCGGATGTAAGTTCAGCTAGAAGTTGGAAACAGGATGAAACAAGACTCATCCAAACATATTGCTCCATAGTGCAAGTCTTGTGGCTTGGGCACCACATTTTTCCTGTTAGTGACATGTGCATCAGTGATGTGTGGTTTTGGAATTCCAACTCGCCTTTCAATTCCCATGTTATGGAGCTTTCTTCATCTTGTTTGCTGACAGACTCTGAAATTGCCCTTTTTTTATATAAAAAAATAGAGGGAAACATTCCACGTGGGAAAAATTATATATAAAAACAAAGATGAGGTGACTTACCGAACGGAGGCGCTGGCAGGTCGATAGACACACAAACATACACACAAAATTTAAGCTTTCGCAACAAACTGTTGCCTCATCAGGAACGAGGGAAGGAGAGGGAAAGACGAAAGGAAGTGGGTTTTAAGGGAGAGGGTAAGGAGTCATTCCAATCCCAGGAGCGGAAAGACTTACCTTAGGGGGAAAAAAGGACAGGTATACACTCGCGCACACACACACATATCCATCCACACATACAGACACAAGCAGACATATTTAAATGCAGACCAGAATTTGTTATAGGTATATTGCTTTGATATGTAAAAGGTAAGCCTGATCATAATACGGTTAAATTTTGTGGTCACCTACAAGTATTGCACAAACATACTGTCTTTTTATCATCGAACGTACTTCCATATGGACAAGTTATAAGGATCCCTAGAATATAGAAACAACGGAAAGAGTTGAAAACAAAAAAGCCATCAAGTCCGAATGGAATCCCTATTCACTTTTACAAGGAGTACTCTACAACATTGGCCTCTTAGCTTGCATATATCATAAATCTCTGAGCCAGCACAAAGTCCTAAGCAACTTGAAAAATGCAAAGGTGACTACTGTATGTAAGAAGAGTAAAGCAATGGACCCACAAAAATGCAGACCAGTATCCCTAACATCAGTTTTCTGCAGAATCTGTGATCATAATCTCATTTGAAATATAATACATTTTCTTGAGACTGAGAAGATTATCAGCACTGTTTTAGAAACCATTGCTCATGTAAAACTTAGGTTGCCTTTTTCTCACATGATATTCTGCGAACCATGGAAGAAGGGCAACAGGCAGATTCCATGTTTCCAGATTTCTGGAAAGCAATTGAACTAGTGCCTCACTGTAGACTGTTAATGATGGTAAAAGCATATGGAATAGGTTCTCAAATATGTGAGTGGATCAAAGACTCCTTAAGAAGTAGAACCCAGTACATTGTCCTTGACAGCAAATGTTCATCAGAGACAAGGATATCATCAGGAGTGTCTCAGGGAAGTGTGATCAAACCGTTATTATTTCTATAAATGATCTGGCAGATGGGATGGACGGTAATCTGCAGTTGTTTGCTGATGATGCTGTGGTGCATGGTAACATGTCCAGGGTTGAGTGACTGTAGAAAAATACAAGATGAATTATGCAAAATTTCTGGTTGGCATGATGAATGGCAGCTAGCTCTAAATTTATTGGGAACTCAAATGGGAATCTATGAAGGGAAGGTGACATTCTTCTCAGGGAACACTGTTGAGAAATTTTAGAGATCCAGTATTTGAAGCTGACTGGAGAACGGCTCTACAGCTGCCAATATACATTTCGCATAAGGACCATAAAGATAAGAACCAAGAAATTAGGGCTCCTACAAATACAGGCAGGCAGTAATTTTTCATTGGCTTTATTTGCTTGTGGAACAGGTAAGGAAATGACTAGTATTGATACAGGGTGCCTTCTGCCGTGCCCGTTAATGTGGCGTGTGGAGTATGTGTCTCAATGGGATCAGCCATGTAATGCTACAATTGGTTAAATGAGAAGTTTGGCTTATTCACAGGAAATCACTGGCAGAAGTGTACAACAATTCTGTAATCAGTAAAAATTCTGTACTTCAGATTTCAAGAAGGGGGAGGGGGAAGTCCAAATTCAGCCCCTGTTGCCCCCCCCCCCCCCCCCAATTCCTCTTTCAGAAGCCTATGGATACACGACTATTTTCCAAAAGTAGTGTAACCTGAACACTGCCTGTCCAATCCCTTTGATTGCCAATATTATCACCAGACACATTTTAGTAAATGTTTCTGAAATATAGAGCCACTAAATAACTAAAGACACAGTTGCAACAATTAATGAAGGAAAAATACACGTCTTTGACAGTGCAAAGGTTAACAATCATAATACGTTTGGACTTTTCCATCAGAACATAGGAAGCTTGTTCAATAAGAAAAATCAGCTCCTCATATCAATACAGGACTGAAAAATCTAAATGTATTTCTGCAGATGTGCTGTGCATAACAGAACATCCCCAGAAGTCTCAGAAATTGAACTGATGAACCTAAATGGAGACAAGTTAGTATCACATTGCTGTAAGCATAATATGAGGAAAAGGGAAGTGTCTGTATACACAAAAAGTGGACTAAAACCACAAGCCATAGGCATAAGTGAATACTGCCTTGACCGAGCGAGGTGGCGCAGTGGTTAGACACTGGACTCGCATTCGGGAGGACGGCGGTTCAATCCCGCGTCCGGCCATCCTGATTTAGGTTTTCCGTGATTTCCCTAAATCACTCCAGGCAAATGCCGGGATGGTTCCTCTGAAAGGGCACGGCCGACTTCCTTCCCCATCCTTCCATAATCCGATGAGACCGATGACCACGCTGTCTGGTCTCCTTCCCCAAACCAACCAACCAACCAAGACTGCCTTGAACAGCAATGTGAATGGGGTACTTCAGTGAAAGACTTGAAATCATACAAGATACCAGTTCAGCAGTCTGTATGTTCCCAAATGGAAATGTTTTGAGCTTCATCAAACAATTAAAGGCACTACTTAAAAGACCTAGTGGAAATAACTGCGAAGTGATTTATGTAGATATTTCAGTGTATATTTAATCTTGGATGGTTCTGATTGAGGGCACCTAGAGTTACTGATGTCTAGTTTTTTTTTTTTGTTCTCACAGTAATATTACAACAAGAATAGCAAGTTGTGCAACAGTGATTGATAATTTATTTCTAAATCCACCGTCTTTAATAAAATTGATGTTAGCCCTATAATAAATGATTTATCTGCTTACAACACCATACTGAACCTTCATTCAGCAAATAATATCCTAAAAACAGATAAATTTAGTGTCTTTAGAGGCTTCTCTACTGAGAATGCAGTACATGATTTCACAAACTCTATGTTAATTGAACTAAACAATAAAAACTACCCAGTTGACATTTTCTGTGACCTTGCTGAGCCTATGTGGCAATACAGTGAAACGAAAGTGGTTTGTCATTGCATGGTTTGAGTCATATTTTAGCAGTAGAAAACAGAGAGCCACATTAGCAGCGGATATGACATGAATATGCCACTAGGTTTGGTGCTTGGCTCTTTGTTTTTCTTGGTGGATATAAATGATTTGCTTGGGATGTTGGAGAACTCTTAAAAATTGTAATGTTTACTGATGACACAAGTATATTGATATAGATCACAAATTTATCCATACCAGTCACAACCAGGAGCAGGCTGGTTCACAGCCAACAACTTAACATTGGTCTTACAAAAACTTTCCTGCATTTCCAAACAAATAAAAATGACATACAGGTACCAGAAGCAGAGATCAATGGGCATACGGTGGATGAGACTTTTTGTATGAAGTTCATGGACATCCCGGGGGATAATGCAGTGAGGCGACATCAGCGCAGCACATGGATAAATTAGCCAAAAAGCTGTTTTGCCTACTTTCCATTCAGAAATCTCTCTCACTGTGCTGGGCTACACATGGGATCACTAACGTACTTTCACTCACTTGTGTCTTACAGCGTAGTCTTCTGGAACATTGCAACTAAGGTGAAAAAAGTTTATATCCTGCAGAAGCATGCTATAAGAATATTGTTAAAAGGTGATAACTAAACATCTTGGAGAAATCTCTTCAGAGACCTAGGAATTCTTATACTTACTTGCCAATATATGTATTCCCTAATGGAATTTTTGCTTAATATAAAGAGTACATTCAAGTGAGATTCAGCAACTGACAACCACAATACTGTAAATAAAAATAATTTCCATGCAGACTGTCAATCACTATGGAGTTTTATAGTCTGATTTGAAAGTCTGTAACAGCTTACCAGTAGACATCAGGCAGAAAATGGAAATTCCCAATCATTTAAAACAAAGTAAAGTGTACCTCTCCAGAGACACCTCCTACAATTTTTCAGAATACTTGAACTCAAGAATGTGAATTCTACTTAACTCAAATATTTGTATTGGGCAGATTCTCACTCTGTCAGTACACAGGGTGTTCCAGGGAGAATTATACAGGGATATGACAGAAGTGATCATTTGGAGCAGAAAAGTCTAGTAAATGTGGCCTTAAGAACTGTGAGCACTTCATCATATTTGATACTGTGTAACAAATATCACTTCAAACTCTTTGCTTTCCATATTTTGAGATGTGGTAGTATAGACAAAAAAATACAATAAACTTGGGCTCAAAAATGCATACCTTAAGAGCTGTGAGCACTTGTTCATCTTCATTACTGTGAAACACACCTACTGCGTAAGGCATGCATTTTAGAGTTCATGTTTACTAGATATTTTTGCTTCAAATGATCATTTCTGTCATATACCTGAATATTAATCATTTGTCCTTGGGCATTCTGTGTATACAGCTGGTAGTGGTCTGTGTAAAGTTACATAAGTGGTTTGTATGAAGTTTTGTATAAAAACAGCAGCTGAGTAGTAGATAAGGACTAACAGTGAGTGGCCTTTTTTTCCCCTCAACATAGTGGTTTTTTCTCCCAAAAACAACCACACACACACACACACACACACACACACACACACACACACACACAGAGAGAGAGAGAGAGAGAGAGAGAGAGAGAGAGAGAGTGAGAGTTTGATTACAATAGTGCTAGCCATAATCAGTTGTTAGTATACTTTACGAAGTAGTCAGCAGCAATTGCTTATGCCTGTTAATGTACAACTTGACTTGTTCCACATCAGTGAAGGTGGGATTTATGGATCACAATATGTGAATCAATGAATCAATCAATCGATCAATCAATCAGTCAGTTCACTGTACACATGTAGAATTGGCATCACATGCTGTGTTTGCTTCCTTTCCATCTTCTGCATGTGTGTGTTATGTTATGTTATGTGGTTTCTTCATCTCATTACATACAATTTTCAAATCATTTGATTTGATGTACAGGAGACATGTCAAGGTTTACAAGAGAAACTTTTTTCACTTTTTTTAAGATAAATACAAAAGTTTACATTATATTTTACATTTCTAAGTTACAGCTACACATGTACATAAAATAATAAGTGTATTACAATCCCTGTGTTCAGATTGTGAAGCTGTCTCAATGAATTCATCAACAGAATAACAACACTTTTCCACCAGGAGAGTAAAGAGCAATCTTTTCAGTGAACCAATCTCCATTTTAAATATATTACTGCCTATTATTTTATTGGGCATAAAGTTTTAAACGATGTGTTGGAAGTTTGAAGTTATCTCTGTGGCGAGTGCTGTAGTTGTGGTCAAAACGGAAATTGTCTAGTGTATGTTGATTTCTATATAGGAACACCACCATCTCATATATGTAAAGTGAGGGGATAGATAGTACTTTTAAATTTTTTAACAGTGGTCGACAGGATTCCCGTTTTTTTGCAACACACATGTTTCTAATTACTTTCTTTTGTAATACTAGGAGCCTAGTGACATTTGCTGAATTTCCCCAGAAGATTATGCCATAATGAATAACTGACTCAAAGTAACAGTGATAAACTATCTTTCTGGTATCCATGTTTGTGGCACCTGACAAAATACACATTGCAAATGCTAAGTTGTTCAGTTTATTTGCTAAGTAATCTATGTATATCTTCCAATTTAAATTTTTGTCAAGATTTAGGCCTAAGAACTTCACGTGGTTTGCTTCTGTGATATCCTGATCATTGCAAGTTATCTTTATTTCACTCCTTTCTACTTATTTAGCTTCAGATTGCATCATTTTGGTTTTAGTTACATTTAGTTTTAGTCCATTTTGATAGAACCAAGATTCAAGTTTTTCTAAAGTATTTTTGGCTTTTTGTGGGATATTTTCAGATACCTCATTTTCAATTAGAACTGATGTATCATCAGCAAATAAGACTGAATGAACATCAATAGCAAGTGGTAGGTCATTTACGTAAAAAAGAAACAGATAGGGACCCAATATCGAACCTTGTGGGACTCCTTGGGGAACTGTTTTCCAGTCTGATGAATAATTGGTTCCATTTGAAGTTAAAATTACTCTTTGTTTCCTACCTGTCAGGTAAGAACTAAACCATTTTAAAGCAGTGTCTCTGATTCCATACATCTGTAATTTGTGGAGGAGTAATGCATGGTTCACTGAATCAAAAGCTTTAGTCAGATCACAGAATATACCTGTGACCTTTCTACCTTTATCTAACATGGAGCATATTTTTTGGATAAACTCATTTATAGCATTCGCAGTGCTTTTACCCTGTTGGAATCCGAACTGGTTTTTAAAAATTATATCATTTACAGTAAGAAAGTTATTAATTTGTTTTGCTGCAATCTTTTCAAACACTTTAGAGAAGACCGGCAAGAGAGAGATAGGGCTGTAATTCCCCATATCTTCTGTCGATCCTTTCTTGAATAGAGGTTTCATCTCACCATATTTCAATACCTCTGGAAAGCATCCCTGTTCATAAGATCGATTTATAATAGTTGACAGTGGTTGGGAAATAATATCGTACACATACTTGATTATAGATGTTGTTATTTCATCCCACCCATGTGAGGTTTTGTTTTTTAGAAACAATATTTCCTTTTCCACATCCCTTTGGGTTATTTTTTCAAATTGTTTAAAAGATGTGTTCTGGCTGTTTTCCAAATTTGTGATGCCCTGATAGAATGTCATATCCACATCCGATCTTACTACGTTTAGGAAGAATTCATTGAAACAACTTGACATCTGAACAGGGTTTACTATAATTTCATTTTCATGTCTAATTTTCAAAATCTCATGAATTTTTACTTTGGCTCCTGGTTCAGACTGAACAACTGACCACACTGCTTTTGTCTTATTTCTGTGTTCTCGTATGAATTTATTATTTGCCATTTTTTTAGCTGCCGCTACAACTTTCCTAAATACAGCTTTATACTGTTTGATATAAATAACAAAATCTGGATTTCTGTTTGATTTTAACTCATTGTGGAGCTCTCTCTTTCTGGCACTAGAGATCTTTATTCCTGTTGTAATCCATTTGAGTTCATAAGATGGTGTGTGTTGATCATGTAATTGTTCCTGAATTTGAAAATAATCAGGGTGGTGAAGTGGTTGAGCCACTGGAAATATGTTTATAAGGAATGGGTTTCATATCCTTGTCCAGTCACCCAAATTTTGTTTTATTTTTTCTGTCATTCCCCAAAAGTGCTTAAAGTGAATGTTGGAATCATGTTTCTTTCGAAAAGGCACAGCCATTTCTTTCACCGGCCTTTTTTCAAAACTGAACTAGTGCTCCATTTCTCATCGTCAACATAACACTAAACTGTAATCTTTCTTCTTTCAGAATTTTGTGTGAGGGATGAATGGGGTGGATGTGTATACACATGTGTGAGATGTGTTAAAAAGTGAAAACTTGTGGTTTTTGGGTAGAATGTTATTTATTTATGCACATCAATATTTTTTTGTTAAGATATACCAAGTTGTCTCCAACTTGTGTTGAAATGATGAATGATGTCTCTTCCTACTCTTCTGTGTGTTGTTTTTGTGCTCATTTCTCCTAGGGATATTTCAGTACATTTTTAAATGTCATCCAATCACCTTTTCCGAGGTTTTTCTCCACTACTTTGATCTTCTATTCTTCCAAACATTACAGCTTTTTCTAGTGAGTCTTCTTCTCTCGTATGTCCAAAATACCTTAATTACTTCTATAGCCCCGAAGATAATTTAGATTTTATGCCAGCACTTTCTCCAACCTCCAAAACACTTCTGGAATTCAGTTTTTGGGATTTCTTTTAGCTCTCTCTGTGATGCATTTTTAATCTCATCTGTGCTTAAAAAACTGTCTTTTGAGGTTTTCTTTAGTTTTGAGAACAGAAAGAGTCATATGAGGCCGTGTCTGGCGTAATTACAATATTACATTTGGCCAAAGGTTCACAAAAAAGTAACAAAGTGTGAGCAGGTACATTATCATGATGCAAAAATCATTTAGTGTCAGATTGCTTCACACACATAGCATGGAACTTGCAAGCAGTACTCTTTATTGATTGTTCAACGTTTTAGCAGCAACTCATGGTGCAATATAGTGTTAAAATTGAAGAACACAGTTTGTTGAGCTTTTATCAGTCATGGTGATCCAGAATGCTTCCACTGGGGTACTCCAACCTTAGTTTCAATGTCATATCCAGAACTCCATGGTTGATTACATGTTGTGGCATGTTTCAGTAGCTTTGCATCATTTCTGACTTCATCTAGCTAATCCTAAGCCACTCACATTCATCACTGTTTTTGTTCAGAATTCAACAATTTCACAACAAAGTTTGCTGTCATAAACTTCATACCCATATACCTGGAAAAAAATTTCAGGGCATAAACCAGTTGATGTGTAACCATCATTAGTGACTTCTGTGATTGAGGTTTGACGATCATTCATACTTAATTATTTCACTTTTCCCATGACTTCATCAGCTGGTGATGTGCAGGGGGCATTCTGATGATGTGCAGGGGCATGCAGGGCACTTCTTGTCTTCAGTATTTTCACAGCTTACTCTGAAATTCTAATACCATATGTAAACCCTTCTTCTACTTTTAGTGAACTCATTGAAGGTAATATTTAATATTTCTAAACTTTTCTATCATTTTTGCAACAAAATTTAATATAAATTCTCTTATCCATTTTTATACGAAATAAAGAATCATCAATACTAATGAAACACAAGTAACCCTTTTGACAGGTAATAACAGAGTACATATCTGATATGTCTAACACTGTAAAAATACTTTTCTGTCATTTGCCAACTTAATAATGAATAAATTGTACTAATATGACAAGTGAGTTTACATAATTCCTATTGCTTTTTGAATGCACCTCAACGTATGTGTGACTTTGTGTTCAGACATCATTATGAAGCAAAACTTTTGAATTTGACATGTCATGCAGTAAATGACTATAGTACTAAACTGCTTCTTTTGTTAACTTAATTCATGAGTGCCATTAGTGACCACTCTGCTCATATGCTATCAGTGACAGGACATTTTGTTTATATTACTATTAAAAATGGCCATGTACATTAGTATGTGTACATGTACACTTATTTTTGCTAAGAATGTTATAATGTTTCACATTAACTTCTTTAGAAGCCAATTATTAAGAAGTAGATTACAAGGTATTATGTAAGGTGGGTTTCTGTTATTCAATTATTTTGTTATATCTTCACTTATTAAAAGAAGAGAAAAGGGAGAAAGTGAACTGAATTAAAATGTATCTTCGAGTTAAAAAAATGTGAATATGTAAATTCTTGTTGTACTCCCAGTGTTGATTGTGAATGTCTCCAGACTCCTAAATTTTTGGTGTAATTGAGAGAGACAGCAGTTACCTGAGATGCACTGATGTAGCATAGATGGACTTCAGTTGAACAGACACTTTCACAAATAAATGATGATTAAATTCTTCAAAGGCAGGAAGCAGCCATACAGAGTGGAAGGTTACTGAAAGTGTCCCGCAAACAATATATTACAACAATTTTTGTTCCATTTTTTTAAATTATTAAATTTGCTGTGAAATTTTAACTAATTACTAGCCAGGACAAAAAAGCAAAAATAGTAAAAGTGGAGTATCAGTTTATAATGTGTGGTGAAAAACTCTATAATTATATAACTGTTGTATAAAGAAATGTAAATAGTAGTTACACAAGGTAGATTTCATTGAAGTTTTTATATTTTGAAATTAATTGTACTATATTTGCTGCAAATATATTTCTGTTTAGAACTTGAGGCCTATGCCAGCTTGGTTTCTGCATTAAGAGCACAGGGGGAACTTAGCTCAGAAAAGAGAAAATTGCTTCAAGATATTGCTGCGACACTCAACATTTCGATGGAACGACATCGTGCAGAAATCAGAAGAGCTGTTAATGATGAAAAGCTTGCAACAATTGCAGAACAGTAAGTATGTAAAAAAAAAATTTTAAAGTGTTTTGTGCCTCAGTTCTTACAACAGAACTTAAGTACAGCTTTTTTCTTTTAGTTTTCAAAGTCTTCACAGTTCAAATTTTCACTTAATGATTGAACTATTGTGGATTAATATAACAAGAAAAACAATAAAGTTTTGACAAAATAATTTAATTGGTTAGATAAAAAGTCTACTCATCCAATGGTGGCAGAACATGCACATAGAAGAAGGTTGTAATTAGGCAAGCTTTTGGAGTCAGTGGCTCCTTCTTCAGGCAGACAGGTCAAAGGGGAAGGAAGAGGTGTGAAGGAAAAGGACTGGTGAGGTCTAGGAAAAGGGGTTGATTTCGGGAAAGTCAACTAGAACCACCAGTCAGGGGAAACTTGCCATATCAGATTAGAAGGAAACACTGATTGTTGGGGACTGCATTGGATGATATTTGAAAACCTGAGAGCTTAAAGGTGAAAGACAGAGTACTATGCAAGACAGAGATTACTGTTTAAACATCATGCATGAGTTAATAAGAATGAAAAGCTAAGTGTATTGTATGTAACAGAGATGGGGGGCGGCGGGGGGGAGGGGGGGGTGTGGCGAAAGCCTATTTTGTGACAGACTTTTTGTTGTGCCTATCTGCGGCTCAGCATCTTCACTATATGATAAGTAACAACTATACTTTTCATAATATTGTAACCTTACTTTTCTGTGCATTCTTAAGAATTTTGTGGGGCCAGTCGATACGAAGTACTTGCCATTCAATTTTTTTAAAAACTATTAGGTGAAGAAATTGATTTTTGCACATCTTACAATCTGATATCTTCACTCGATAAAGAACTGAATTTCTTTTTGTTATCACCCATGGTCTTGGGATATTGCCTTTGATTAGTAATCAAAATGTCCTCGGTCCCAGGTTCGAATCCTGCCATTACTTAAATTTTGAATAAAAATCATCAGCAGTGACAGCTACAGATTTCCTTCATAAGAAGTTGCTCTCATTCTGCCAATGGCCTTGTCAAAGAGGAAGAAGGAGCGGACAGAGGTTAACGGCACGTTCTTGCCCTTGCAGTGGGAAACTATCCCTAAAGGTGGAGGAATGAGCAGTGATCAATGGCATGAAGATGCCGAAGGTAATGGTAGCCAGCCAATGTATTAAAAATACATAACGTGTGTCCACAGAACATGTGGCCCAAGACTGAAAAACATTCCATTGGCAAAAGATTCTGGCCTAGTTCCCTATTCAGATATCTAGGAGGGCCTGCTGGGAGGGAGATGACTGTAAGAAAAATATTGAATAACAAACAAAGGGGTAACATTCTATGATCGGGGCACAGCATGTCAGAAGTGTAAACATAGTAGAGAAGCTAGAAAATCTGTAAAGGGAAATGGTAAGGCTCAGTACAAATATAGCGGGCATCAGTCAAGTGAAATGGAAAGAAGACAAGGATTTCTTTTGCGATGAGTGTAGGGTAATATCAGCAACAGCAGGAAATGGCGTAGGATTTGTTATGAATAGGGTGAGTTACTGTGAACAGTTCAGTGATAGGGTTGCTCTCATCAGAACCAACAACAAACCGACACTGACAACGATAGGTCAGATATACATGGTGACATTGCAAGCTGAAGATGAAGTGATAGAGAAAATATATGAGGATATTGAATGGGTAATTCAGTAGGTAAAAAGAGATGAAAATGTAATAGGCATGAGGTACTGTAATGCGGTTGTAGGGGAAAGAGAAGAAGAAATGGTTTCAGGGAAATATGGGGATGATAGGTGGGAATGACTGGCTGAGTTCTGCAATAAGTTTCAGCTAGCAATAGTCAGTACTGTGTTCAAGAATTACAGGAGGAGGAGGTATACTTGGAAAAGGCCAGGAGATACAGAAGATTTCAGTTAGATTACATCATGGTCATGCAGAGATTCCAACATCAGATACTGGATTGAAAGGTGTAGCTAGGAGCACATATAGACTCAGATCACAATTTAGTAATGATGAAGAGTAGCCTGAAGTTTGAGAGACTAGTCAGGAAGAATCAGTGCACAAAGAAGTGGGATGCTGAAGTACTAAGGAATGAAGTGGTATGCTTGAAGTTCTCTGAGGTTATAGATACTGTTATAAGTAGCAGCTCAGTAGGCAGTTTGGTTGAAGAGGAATGGATATTTTGGAAAAGGGCAGACACGGAAGTCGGAAAGAAAAACTTAAGTACAAAGAACATAACTGCAAAGAAACCACGAGTAATAGAAGAAATGCTTCAGTTGAGCAATGAAAGAAATAAGTGTTCCTCTACAATTTTTACTCTTCACACTGCCCTCCAGTACTAAATTGGTGATCCCTTGATGTCTCAGAACATGTCCTACCAACCGATCCCTTCTTCTAGTCAAGTTGTGCCACAAATTTCTCTTCTCCCCAGTTCTATTCAATACCTCCTCATTAGTTATTTGATCTATCCATCTAATCTTCAACATTCTTCTGTAGCACCACATTTCGAAAGCTTCTATTCTCTTCCTGTCTAAACTGTTTATCGTCCACATTTCACTTCCATACATGGCTACACTCCATACAAATACTTTCAGAAACGACTTTCTGGCACTTAAATCTATACTCGATGTTAACAAATTTCTCTTCTTCAGAAACGCTTTCCTTGCCATTGCCCTCTACTTCGACCATCATCAGTTATTTTGCTCCCCAAATAGCAAAACTCATTTACTACTTTAAATGTCTCATTTCCTAATCTAATTCCCACAGCATCACCCGATTTAATTTGATTACATTTCATTATCCTCGTTTTGCTTTTGTTGATGCTCATCTTATATCCTCCTTTCAAGACACTGTCCATTCCGTTCAGCTCCTCTGCCAGGTCCTTTGCTGTCTCTGACAGAATTACAATGTCATCGACGAATCTCAAAGTTTTTATTTCTTTTCCATGGATTTTAATTCCTACTCCAAATTTTTCTTTTTTTTCCTTTACTGCTTGCTAAATATACAGATTGAATAACATCGGTGATAGGCTACAACCCTTTCTCACTCCCTTCCCAACCACTGCTTCCCTTTCGTGCCCCTCGACTCTTATAACTGACATTTGGTTTCTGTACAAATTGTAAATAGCCTTTTGCTCCCTGTATTTTACCCCTGCCACCTCCTGAATTTGAAAGAGAGTATTCCAGTTAACGTTGTCAGAAGCTTTTTCAAAGTCGACAATTGCTAGAAACGTAGGTTTGCCTTTCCTTAATCTTTCTTCTAAGATAAGTCGTAAGGTCAGTATTGCCTCACGTGTTCCAATATTTCTACGGAATCCAAACTGATCTTCCCCGAGGTCGGCTTCTACCAGTTTTTCCATTCGTCTGTAAAGAATTCATGTAAGTATTTTGCAGCCATGACGTATTAAACTGATAGTTCAGTAATTTTCACATCTGTCAACACCTGCTTTCTTTGGGATTGAAATTATTACACTCTTCTTGAAGTCTGAGGGTATTTCACCTGTCTCATACATCTTGCTTGCCAGATGGTAGAGTTTTGTCAGGGCTGGCTCTCCCAAGGCTATCAGTAGTTCTAATGGAATGTTGTCTGCTCCTAGGGCTTTGTTTCGAGTTAGGTCTTTCAGTGCTCTGTCAAACTCTTCATGCAGTATTGTATCTCCCATTTCATCTCCATCTACATCCTCTACCATTTCCATAATATTGTCCGCAAGTACATCATCCCTGTATAGACCCTCTATATACTCCTTCCACTTTTCAGCTTTCCCTTCTTTGCTTAGAACTGGGTTTCCATCTGAGTTCTTGATATTAATACAAGTGGTTCTCTTTTCTCCATGTTGTTGTTGTTGTTGTTGTGGTCATCTTCAGTCCAGAGACTGGTTTGGTGCAGCTCTCCATGCTATTCTATCCTGTGCAAGCTTCTTCATCTCACAGTATTTACTGTGACCTACATCCTTCTGAATTTCCTCAGTGTATTCATCTCTTGGTCTCCTCCTATGATTTTTACCTTCTATGCTGCCCACCAGTACTAAATTGGTGATCCCTTGATATTTGTTTTTTTGTCATATCCAATTTTCCAAGTAAAGATTACAGGATAGTTTAAGATTTTCAAAATAGATGACAGAACAGTTCAATATTTGCAAGGAATTCGGTGCAGGAAAACTATTTTGGAAGAAACACCGAAAACAACTCGGGATCCGATGGTTGTCATTCTGCCCATTTACTCAGAATATTAACATCCCTGGGGGATAGATGACTCTGGCAAGATCTCAAGGATATGATATGAACCTCACTTGAGCAAGTGCAGATCAGTACTTCTCATTAAATTTTATTTGAAAGTCTCCCCACTGCAAAACAATCACCACTTCACTAGGTTACACAACATTGTGTGACGATACACTTTTTTTCTACTTTATTTTGGATAAGTTTTAATTCTTTCCACATGTTGTCTATAACCTTGATGGTATCATTAAGTTTGGAAGAAGCAATAGTCAAAACGTTTCCGGTGGTTTTTCTCTCGGTAACTCTTTGATCTATAATTTGTTCCAATGGTTCCTCCAAACTACATACATTTATCATATCAAAGCTTGCTATCTTCTCTTTGAAGCTTTTTTCTACACTGTCTACTCATTTACTTACACCTGTAATTTGCGATTGATGACAGGAATTAATTCGCTATGCTGGTAAATGCTCTCTTTCAGAGTATGCCATCCCTGTTTTGCAGCATTAAACTGAGCATTACATACATCCTCCAGTGATCCTAACTTTTCATTAATCTCTAATTCTGCACTATTACATTTCTCCTCAATATTCAATTCCAATCTTTTTGTCAGAGCCTGAAAATTATCCTACTGTTTTTGTCTGAAGTCAGTAAACATTTGATTTACATGAACGTTTAAAGAATCAGTCAATTCCGTCTTTAAATCTAATTTCAAATTTTCTACTTTACTATTTAGGGTCTCAAATTCAGTCTTTAAAACATCCATGCCTTCGCATAGATTACTAAATTCTTTGCTCTGTGCATCAACTTTGGCATTTAACATACCTAGATTTGTTGCTTGACTATTCAAGATTCCACCCTGGTTATTTAGAACTTCACTCTAAGCATTTAAACTAGAATGTACCAAACCAATTTTTTTACTTACAGTTACATTTAGTTCCTTACTTAAAGCTGTCCTCTGGTCATCTAATTTAGTCTTAATTGAGTACTTTGATCTTCTAATTTATCATTTAAAGTTTTGACCAAATTTACTAACTCGGACCAGTTAGGTCCTTCTTTTGTAACTCTCATAGCCATTGTTGGTTCTTGGGTTTCCCCAACTTGCTGTTCATTTTTCATATTTTTACCCGCTTTGGACCTTGTGAGCATTTAAAAATTAACTTTAAGTATAATAACTACACTAATATAGTTCATGCATCAGTTTATACCATGTTGTATTTAAACAATAAAGTTCTGTTTTAAGCTCATCCAACGTAGAATTTGGGCTACATCAATAAGCTGATGTGTAATCAGCGCTGGTGAACAGCAACTGGTGCCGGTGGCATCGGTCATTGGTTTACACGTAGGTGTCAGTTAGTGGAAGTGGAAGCAGGTCAGCACCGGTGAACAGCAACTGGTGCCAGCAGCGTTGGATGTTGTTTTCTGCATCTGCGTCCCCTTGATGTGTGGGAGAGCTATCCACTCCCTGCACCAGATCTTCTCAGTCAAAGTGATCTCGGCGTATTTCATCCTAGAAAAACCCACTGAAATCTTCTTCACTATTTCTCAATTCAAATTTTTTTTCCTCTTTTGAATACTTGGGCATGTCCCAAAGTCTCAAAGCAAAATTCTTTATCATGTTTAGTCTAGTTGCTATGGCAACATACAACATCCACTTTTCTCATTTTTGGTCTTAGAATTCCTGTTTTTCGAGTACTGTCACAGTCGCCACATCCTAATGTTTTGGATGACTTGAAGTGGTGAAGTATATGTACAAACTTCTACTACTTTAACGATATGACTTACTTGAGATGGTCAGCCAACTTTCCTAGCTGGTTAGCCTGCTGCTGCAAACTCCCTTTCTCTTCTTCTCTGCAGTATATTGCTGGGAACAGGAACTTCTCAAGATTCTTTCTACTTATAAAAATAAGTAGACGTACACAGTTTCTTTTGCTTCACTTAACGACATATATTTAAACATCAAACTTTTACAAATCTCACTCTCCACTTGAATAAATACTGTTAAATAAGTCTCCTCGCGTGTCCAAATGCTAGAAACACAGTTACATTAACTGCCGTGTGCTTTCATTATGACTACCATGGACCAACTGACAAGGACTTGTCGGTGCTGTTTGACCGCCGTGTCTATAAGTCTTCTCACGATAAACTTCAGACCTACACACACAGGAAGGTGACACGCAGTAGATAAGGTTCCTTTCTCCCCACTCACATCTAAAATATCGTGTGTTTGAGATGGTAAGCGGAGTGGTTCTAGAATTTACGATGAAATTCTCGAAGCACTATACATGGACTGTGGAAAAACCGGATAAGAAGAGAATCAATGAATTTGAGATATAGTGCTACAGATAAAGGTTGCAAATTGGGTAGACTGATAAGGTAAGGAATGAGAAGATTCTCCGGAGAATCGGTGAAGAAAGGAATGTATGGGAAACAGTGACAAAAAGAACGGACAGGATGTTAGGGCATTTGTTAAGATATCCTGGAATAACTTCCACAGTACTGTAGGGAGCTGCAGAGGGTAAAAATTGTAGAGGAATACAGAGATTGGAATGCATTCACCAAATAATTGAGCACATAGGTTCCAAGTACTAATCCAAGATGAAAAAGTTGGGAGAGGAAGGGATTTGTGGTGGGTTGCATCAAACCAGTAAGAAGACTGATGACTCAAAAAAATAAAAAATAAATGTCGTCATACTTACTGTGCTGCATCAAATTATGTAAAACATTGCATGAAATTTTAAAGAGTTTGCAGAGGCAAAAACACATAGTGTAATCTTTGCGTGTAGTTGACTTTAACTCAAATATTGTTCAAAAGTTTCAAGGTTTTGCAGAGGTAAAAATGCGTTGAATACACTTTGTATATGGTTGATTTTAGCTCATACATTCGAGTGAACATATTGAGCATAAGATATCAAAATTTTATTTAAAATTGAGAGGAGAATGATGCCTTATTTCATTCTTGAGTTATTGGCTTTTATATTTGAAGGATGGTCACATGCAATGCACCCATTCAGATCCTTGCCCATTGCAAATCATGTGGTCATAATAATTATCATATCTCATAAATGATTCAAGATATTGACAATATTTGGTTTGTAGGACATCTGTAACTGAAAGGCATGAAATTAATTTAGAGAGATCTGTTTCAGTTGCACTAATTTATTCAAACCATGACAGGTTTCAGGATTTTAAAATCCAAACTTTAGGTGTATGAAATTATTTTATTTGATAAAACATAACATGCATCTTGCTTAGGCGATGGTCAGCACCATGTACAAATTTTACAAAATTCCTAACACTGTGCAGTCTGTGATAATGTTATTTATTCTGCTACTTATTTCAGTTCTAAACCATCATCAGTACCAGAAAAACTATCAAAGATGTATCACATGTCATACATGCTTTGACATAATTTACCACTGAAAACCATAATTACCAATAAAAACGAAAAATTGTGCCAAGATTAAAATTTGATGGCACGCTGAATGCCATCATATTTTAATCTTGTGGCTGAGAGACAGCTGGATCACCCAGTTACTGAGCATGGTGCCCAACATAAAGTTCTTCACTTCAATGACTGCTCCACAGGCTGCAACACGTACAGGCTTCCTACAAACCTTTTAGGACTGCGCACATGGGAACTCCCTATGTAGTTTTCCTCAGTTCAGTTCCTGTAACCTCTACCCCCCCCCCCCCCCCCCCCCGCTCTCCCACCCCCACCCACCGATCTCGATCTTCTCATTAGTCCCTGTTCTTCACCAACCTGTCCCCTTCTCTGCTCCATCACTACACAGCATACTATTCCACCAACACAACCACAGCCTTTTCCCTGTTTCTCTACTGATCTTCATTTTGTCCCCCCCCCCCCCCCCTCCTCAACCTCCCCACTGCATCTAGCTGCCATATCCTGTCCGTACCACATCCCTGCAAGCTCCCACAAGTAGCACTTTACCATCCCCCCACCCCTACCCTTCTATCTATACCTCTGCCGCCCGCAGCTCCTCTTTACCCCCAATTCCCAGATTGCTTCTCCCGTCATTTGCAGTCTGGCCTTGGTGACCAGAGACAGTGGTCATGTGCATATGAGTTGTGCTTGTGTGTGTGTGTGTGTGTGTTTTGTTTGCTTTAGAAGAAGGCGTTTTGGCCAAAAGCTCACATGTTTAGCAGTCTTTTTGTTGTGCTTGTCTTGACTCAGCATCTGTGTTGGTCATTTTTCCTTTGAGGAGATGATACCTACAGGCCTGTCAGGTGTACAGTGACATATGCATTTTGTAAGGACCTCCTTGTGCCACACTTGATTCCAGATTTGCAAGAATGCAACTGCGTCCACACCACTATGGAATGATGGGGTGACACCACATGTTGCTTGCCAGGTGGGAGATTTGCTTCAAGAAGTTTTAATCAACCATTGCTTCATCTCTAGGCAATTTGAAGATGTGTGGCCTTCCAGATCCCCTGACAGAAAACAATGTGACTTCTGGTAATGGGGATATTGGAATGTACGTATCTGGACTCTTCAAGATCTGAAAGATAGCATACAAAGACATGTCACTCTGATTACATGGGATATGCTGCAAGCAACTGTCAATCATAGCGTGCTGCGGATGCAGCATGTTGCTGAGTTGGGAGGCCTTACTGAACATATCTTGTAACTTCTGACCATATCGTAATAAATATGTTATCATGTGTTTCATCATTCCTCTCTTTTTCCTGCACCCATACTCTGGTACCGCGCGCCGCTGAATTTGAATCCGCACCAGACGTCATGGACGTCGAAGACCCATAGAGGTTGCTGCACCGTAAGCTGTGGCAGTGCGCGCCTCCTGGCCCACTTTTAGTGTGGGGGCGCCACAGAGGAACACGTGGTCTCAGCGGCCAATAGCGGTGCCCCCGAGAGCATACTTAAGCACCGGCCACTCGCTCATCCAGTCAGTCTGATCTCACTTACATCGGTTTACACCTCGCCTGTGATAGACTGCTTTTTTCCTGGTTCATGTACGAGTTTGTTTGCTTGTGACTCTGTTGTTCGGTCTTGTCATATTCGTTCTGTCCTACGTTGGTCGTGTCCGTCCTTTTCCGTTGTGTTGTTGTTCGCGGGCCTCTCCGTGGGTCTCGCCGCACCTTCCGTCAGTGCTACCCCGCGACCGTCCTGGTCGCAGTTACAACACATACCACATTACCCAATTAATGAACATACCTATAATGTTTCAGCATCCTGTGACATACAATGCCCCCACTGCAGCACTTGGAACACCATCAGTTCAATTATAACTACTCTAGAATTTGTCACACTAGCATCTTGTTTGCAATTTCCTTTATAGATGCCCTGCACTTTTCCAGAACCCTTCCACTCACTTCCCCTAATACTGGTTTTATATATTCACCTCATTTCATATTGCCTTCTAGTACCCTTAAAAGCTTACATGATGTGAAGTGCTCAAGATGTTACCACTGATCTTGTAATCAGATAATATTGGCTTCTCTCTCTTTGTTACAGGCATTGTCTTGCAATGAGTCACATTTAAAGAAAGCTACCACCCGTTACGACAATAGAAATTTTGTCAAAATCATTCTACATTTCCTTACAGTTGTCTAATGATGATACTTTTGTCCTGGCAGTACTGTATATTTATTGGATTTTTTGCTTCCATTTGGTATTCCTTACATAAAAATTGGTCAAGTGTGAGTAGGACTCGTGCACTGAGGGTTCTGTGGAAACTTTGTGTGTGTGTGTGTTTGTGTGTGTGTGTGTGTGTGTGTGTGTGTGTGGTCCACCCACCCTGGGAATCGAGAATCGCAACAATTTTTGTCTGTATGCAGTATAGATACTGACAAGATAACGGTCCCAGGTATTCCAAGACCATATCAGCATCTCTGTAGTAGTTCCTCAGATTACCCCAAACATACAAAAAGAAGCTAGCAGGGGACCTCTGTTTACATATGGAGATATATAAGACTTAACAAAATGTTTTTCATTTACTTACTAGAACTTGACTACAACTCACATTTTACATTTGCATGCAGTAATGTTCTTCTGTTGCGTTTTTGACAGATGTTGAATACAGTGTATGTTCTAATGGCAGAAAAATATTATTTATGTGATATATTTACAAATTAACAATTTTCAGATTTTTGTACTTTACTTATACTGTGGAACCGTGCTTCTAGTCAAATTTCATGGGTCTACATTGACAGGGAGAATGGTTTTGATGAGCAGGTTTGTGAGTCTCAAAATATCTGACGTAAATACCTGTATCTTTTGATCATTGACTTAGAAGCTTAACATTTTTACACCACCAAGGGCTCATAGAAGTTAGTATGTGACATAAATTTGAACTTGATACGCCAACCTGTTCCAGAGAAAAAGGGATCTTAATAATAGGACAGACAAACTCAGAGACAGATAAAAAAGAGAAATAAATAATTTTTCATGTTATATAATTAAAAATTAACAAATTTTACATATTTTCCTTTCTTGTTTCTTGTCAACTTTCAGTATTCTAGGTCAACAGGAAGTAGCATATAGGTTTGGATGAGTGGATTTTCCAGGATAAGAATATAGCCATAAATGGTCATATCTTTTGATTGAATTGTCTTAGAAGCTTAAAATTTTTGTTCCGTGAAGGGGCCATAGACCTTAATATGTGTCGTAAATTTGAATGTGATGTGTCAATCTCCTCCTGAGAAAAAGAGTTCGTAACAGGCAGAAAGATGGACAACAAAGTGATCCTGTAAGGGTTCCATTATTACAGACTGAGGCATGGAACCCAAAAAAAGGGCTGAAAGCTAGGACTTAGTAACGAATAAAGTTTTGAGCCCTCATTTTTTTCTTAGGCCAACTGTAGTCTGTGAATAAAAATGACACTTAAACTAGGCTTTGCTGGATTGACAAGGCAAGAGAAAGCATCACTGACATGAAATGAAATGAAAAGTGTGAACATCAGGATTATGCCCCTCACGAATTCTCTTTTTATACTTTTTGTGATGTGAAATGTCAAGCAGCTTGTTTTTGCCTCTTCTTGTATCAGTCGATAGGTAACTTATGAGACATTTTTCCATTTAAATTTGGATAGAGATTGTAAGAGACCAACAATAATAACATGAATTCATAAATTGCTTCCATCTGCAGCCAATGACAGTTTATTTGATTTGTGTTGGGGCACTGACAAATAATGAGTAATGTAATCAGTGGGCTAATGCCACATTGCCCAGTATTACGGGATTATTATATTGCTCATTGTTTTAATTTGTTGCATTCCTTTCATCTTGTATACACATTTCTGACTACGTTTGGACTATATACTGAGTAACTTACATATGTAATTGAAAAAAGTGAACAACCAGGAATGACTACGATAAGGCTCTAATCAAACTCATCACAAACTTTTGTAAACCATGCCTCATGATGTGCTGTCAATTAACCACAAAGTACCTAAAAATATCTGCAGTTATAATTTAATGTACATGTTACACTCCTTCTGTACCAGCACTGCCACAAAAATTCTCTGCAGAGTGACATAACATGAGTGTATCAACTGCAATGGGGAAAGTTATATACGCACAGCTCAGCCCAGGAAGTGCAGAAAAGATGATCTTATGGATAGCACCAAGTTAGATTAGCCTTGACAGAGAACCAAGATGAGATGACAAATATTATATTGCAAGAAGAACTTGACAGAGCACTGAAAGCTCTAAGTCAAAACAAGGTACCTAAAATAGATGGCTTTCCATCAAAATTATTGAGACCCTTGGGAAAGCCAGCTATGATACAACTGTTCCACCTGGTTCTCAAGGTACAAGACAGGCGAAATAGTCTTCAAGAAGAAAATTGATGATTCCATTTCCAAAAATGACAGGTGGCAACAGATGTGAATATTATCAAACCATTAGTTTCATAAATAATAAACTGAATTACTTTAAAAAAAAAAAAAGTCAAGACTGGTAGAAGCCGACATCAGGGAGGATCAGTTTGTGTTCTGCGTAATGTAGGAACACTTCGAGAACAAGCACTCAGAAAAAGAAAAGAGAAAAAGAATAAAAGACTGTAGTTAAGATGGCATAAGAAGATCCCTGACAGCTCACAGTGCTGTTGCTATCTTTCAACTGTGAAGTGCTAATGGCTGCATGTGAAATCAGTAGCTATCTACAGAGCTGTGACAACACTGAGGCAACGGGATAGAGAAGTTTACAAAATCACAGTTATGTTATTGGTTGAGATAGACCCACAAAGCTGCTGCACACAACACACAGCAAGTGTTGGATATCAACTCGACTACAGGGATTTAAAATAGTTATGATAGGAAAAGGCAAGCAATAATAAAGCTTGTGTAGGAATGGAGAAGTGAACAGGAGGTAAAGAGGAACAGTTGGTGTAAGCTGAACCAAGCATGTGTAGGAAACCGAGTGCTGAGAAAAGGACACCCAAGAAGTGTGTAGTGGGACAAAGAGATTATTTTTTTCAATTTTCACATCTTGTGAATCATAATTTAGTCCAGTGACTTTCCAACTTTTTAATAATTTTCAGCTGTGAAAGATGATTATTTGTCTCAGCTTTGACTCCATCACTTGATGTGAATTTCCATCCAGTCAGCCATTGCTTCAGTTTTGCAACCCAAAACTAATTGCTAAGAGCCAAATTGAATGAATATGATAGATGGAAGGTTATTCAAGTTTTGTGCAAACCATATTATTGTGATGGAAGGCTGTCTTTATCTTTGCGCAACGTAGTCATTTAGCCTAAAAAGCATTCTTTAATTTAAATTCGTTCCATACTGGCACATAATGCTACTTAGTTATTGATCTGCTGATGTGGAAGTAACTGTGAATACCACTGTACAAGCAACTGGAACCCTGTTACTTTCTTTGAAGTGCTTTCACATTTAGTTTCCCATTGTCTTGATTGGTGCTTCATTTGCAGCGTGTAATGGTGAACTGGTGAAAAGTCAGAAAGAACTTCCTCATGTCACACACCTTCTAACATGCAAGCAGTGTGCAGTTTCTTATGCCAAGCTAAGTGTTCAGTGAAAATGAATGGTCAGGTGTTATATCCATGTTGGTAACACACAGTACCCTGTCATACATTCTGGTGTACAGTACAATAGAGGTAATGTTGATGATTGTTTCACTGTTTGGCTGTTCAACTCAATATCAGTAATTCAAAAGTTTGCCAGTTGAAATTAGCACTGTAGTGTATGCTTTGGTCCTATTACCTGCCTAGCCTCACCATCTTAGATTTATTGCCATTAGCTGTCTTTTCCTCCCCAAAGTATTTGATTCTTCTATTTTTCTCTTTTTCTGCCCTTTTATTCACCCCAGCTATGGTTCTACTTTCAGCGTGTGCTGTTACATCTAACTTCCCAGTTGCTTTCTGTGCCATTCTAAATTCCCAGCTTTTCAATTCCATAACAGAAGTTTGTAAAATATATATGATTGTAAAATCAGTTAGCATTACTACCAATACACACACACACACACACACACACACACACACACACACACACACACAATGTACTAGTTTATATGTCCTTGCTCATCTTGCTGTGTCAGCTTACTTAGTTCCAGTGTAGATTTGGATCATATACTAGTTTATATGCTCTTGTTCTTCTTGCTGTTTCAGCTTTCATTGTGGTTTTATGATTATCATCTCAATATTTTTCAGCATTGCAGGGCCAAACACAGAAAAAAATTGGGCAATTGAAGGCCGAAGACTGATGCCATTAATGCCGAGGCTGGTTCCTCAGACAGCATTTACAGCACTGGCAAATAATGTTGCAAATATAGCTGCAGCAGAAAATGCTAAATTGCCACCTCCAGCTGAAACAGTAAAACTAAGTGGTAAGTAATTTATGGATCCTTTTCACACACATAGCTAGGAAGAATCTGTATTCTCATATAATAATATATATGATTGTAAAATCAGTTAGCATTACTACCAATACACACACACACACACACACACACACACACAATGCACTAGTTTGGACACAGGCAGACAGTGTTTGTTGGTAATGAGGATCACCCTGTGGCTAAACATGCCTTGGTGCACGGCCAGCACATCTTGGCACAGTGTTACACAGTCCGGGTTATCTGGATACTTCCCACTAACACCAACCTGTCAGAACTCCGGAGATGGGAACTTGCCCTTCAGTATATCCTCTCTTCTCGTTATCCGCCAGGCCTCAATCTCCGCTAATTTCTAATTTCAATTTGCCGCCGCTCATACCTCACCTGTCTTTCAACAACATCTTTGCCTCTGTACTTCCGCCTCGACTGACATCTCTGCCCAAACTCTTTGCTTTTACAAATGTCTGCTTGTGTCTGTGTATGTACGGATGGATGTGTGTGTGTGTGTGTGTGTTCATGAAGGATGGATCTCATTTCAGGGCAGGATTTGAGGAAGTCGTATCCCTGCTGGAGAGCCACATTCAGAGTCTGATCCAGTCCTGGAAAGTATCCTGTCACAAGTGGGGCACTTTTGGGGTTCTTCTGCGGGATGTTCTGGGTTTGAGGGGATGAGGAAGTGGCTCTGGTTATCTGCTTCTGTACCAGGTTGGGAGGGTAGTTGTGGGATGCGAAAGCTGTTTTCAGGTTGTTGGTGTAATGATTCAGGGATTCCGGACTGGAGCAGATTCGTTTGCCACGAAGACCTAGGCTGCAGGGAAGGGACCGTTTGATGTGGAATGGGTGGCAGCTGTCATAAAGGAGGTATTGTTGTTTGTTGGTGGGTTTGATGTGGACGGACATGTGAAGCTGGCCATTGGACAGATGGAGGTCAACGTCAAGGAAAGTGGCACGGGATTTGGAATAGGACCAGGTGAATCTGATGGAACCAAAGGAGTTGAGGTTGGAGAAGAAATCCTGCCCTGAAATGAGATCCATCCTTCATGAAATCCTCGCCACTCCACCGAGAGTGTCTTTCCGCCATCCACCTAACCTTCGTAACCTCTTAGTTCATCCCTATGAAATCCCCAAACCACCTTCCCTACCCTCTGGCTCCTACCCTTGTAACCGCTCCCGGTGTAAAACCTGTCCCATGCACCCTCCCACCACCACCTACTCCAGTCCTGTAACCCAGAAGGTGTACACGATCAAAGGCAGAGCCACATGTGAAAGCACCCACATGATTTACCAACTGACCTGCCTACACTGTGAAGCTTTCTATGTGGGAATGACCAGCAACAAAGTGTCCATTTGCATGAATGGGCACAGGCAGACAGTGTTTGTTGGTAATGAGGATCACCCTGTGGCTAAACATGCCTTGGTGCACGGCCAGCACATGTTGGCACAGTGTTACACCGTCCGGGTTATCTGGATACTTCCCACTAACACCAACCTGTCAGAACTCCAGAGATGGGAACTTGTCCTTCAGTATATCCTCTCTTCTCGTTATCCGCCAGGCCTCAACCTCCGCTAATTTCAAGTTGCCGCCGCTCGTACCTCACCTGTCATTCAACAACATCTTTGCCTTTGTACTTCCGCCTCAACCGGCATCTCTGCCCAAACTCCTTGCCTTTACAAATGTCTACTTGTGTCTGTGTATGTGCGGATGGATATGTGTGTGTGTGTGCGTGCAAGTGTATACCTGTCCTTTTTTCCCCCTAAGGTAAGTCTTTCCACTCCCGGGATTGGAATGACTCCTTACCCTCTCCCTTAAAACCCACATCCTTTCGTCTTTCCCTCTCCTTCCCTCTTTCCTGATGAAGCAACCGTTGGTTGCGAAAGCTCGAATTTTGTGTGTATGTTTGTGTTTGTTTGTGTGTCTATCAACCTGCCAGCACTTTCATTTGGTAAGTCACATCTTCTTTGTTTTTAGATCTATTAGAACTCTAATTTGAATTAATATTTCTCTATCAGTGTATTTACTTACATTGTGATCACAACTAACAACTACTGTGGTAATAATTATCATTGCCTCACATAAATGTAACCTAAAAATTTTGTGAGAGTAACTCAAATTTCCTGTCTTTCCTAAATTTTAGACTCAACTCGTTTTTAGTCTGCTCAACTTAAAAATGTGCATACCACTATATATACTCTCAAAACACTAAATGAAAACCCTGTGATTAATCTCTCTTCAGATGAAAGTCACAAAATCTTCAACAATAGAAACAGTCATATGGAGCATGCAAAATTGTGTTCATGGAAGACTTATTTCATTTTTGGAAAAAAATAATTTATGACTGAATTTGATTTGTAAGGCAGATGCATAAGTGTGTTTTGCTATCTTGTGAAAAGGCATCTTTTTCTGTAGTGGATAATCTTGTTTACAGGCCTCCCTAGGATCATATTGCAGCTATGAATCTGAAATTACTGACCTACTTTCTTCAGGTGTGATTGAAGCTGGAAGCAAAATGTGTGTCATTCTTTTACCTATACATGTTTCTCTTTCAAAAGGGAAATTCCAAAATGTGATGCACCTTTTTGCTGTCGTCATTATCAATCGGGAAAATCACTTTTGTTTCAACAGAAATGAACTTTCTCAAGCAGAAAGAATTTCAAACACTGAATTCTCTGTTAATAAATTAGATGGTGTGATAGCCATCAACTGTAAAACTTCCTGATTTGAAAAATTATGAGTAATATCTTACTGATGGCTGCAGACACAGTCCCAAGAGTGCAGTAAATAAGTTTGTCATTGCAGTTGAGATCTTCTTAATTGAGTTGACAAACACATAGCGCAGTTTTTAGTGTGAGCTATTGACAGATGCTTAGATCGGTTTGCATTTTCAAGGCAGTTTCTTCAGTGTCACAGCAAGATTATGAAAAAAAGGACATTACAGTGAACTATTCCTGTTTAGACTCCATGTCTTATAGTTGTACATTTTCCAGATGGTATGTTGCTTTCTTGGAACTGCAACAATCAACCAGAATCAAGTCATTCTGAATATTTTCGTTATCCTTGTAGTGTGTGTTGTTTTTTTTTTTTTTTTCACAGAAGTAGTGGTATGGCATCTCACATTTAGTATATTTCTATTGACAGAAAAAAATACATTCAACAAATGTGATATGTAGTATTGTATGTGTTTTTGTATTTGTTTCTCAAATTTCACTGTTATTTTGTAGATTAAATCAGCTGAAATTTTATGAGTACTCAGAGCCAAGTCTCAGTGAACTGTAGCCAGCATTAATGTTTAATCTAGAGGCTTCAAACAGTAGATCTATCTGTAGACTGTATGTATGTATGTATGTATGTATGGATGGATGGATGGATGGATGGATGGATCTACATCTACATCTACATTTATACTCTGCAAGCCACCCAACGGCGTGTGGCGGAGGGCACTTTACATGCCACTGTCATTACCTCCCTTTCCTGTTCCAGTCGCGTATGGTTCGCGGGAAGAACGACTGTCTGAAAGCCTCCGTGCGCGCTCTAATCTCTCTAATTTTACATTCGTGATCTCCTCGGGAGGTATAAGTAGGGGGAAGCAATATATTCGATACCTCATCCAGAAACGCACCCTCTCTAAACCTGGCGAGCAAGCTACACCGCGATGCAGAGCGCCTCTCTTGCAGAGTCTGCCACTTGAGTTTGTTAAACATTTCCGTAACGCTATCACGATTACCAAAATAACCCTGTGACGAAACGAGCCGCTCTTCTTTGGATCTTCTCTATCTCCTCCGTCAGACCGATCCCACACTGATGAGCAATACTCAAGTATAGGTCGAACGAGTGTTTTGTAAGCCACCTCCTTTGTTGATGGACTACATTTTCTAAGCACTCTCCCAATGAATCTCAACCTGGTACCCGCCTTACCAACAATTAATTTTATATGATCATTCCACTTCCAAATCGTTCCGCACGCATACTCCCAGATATTTTACAGAAGTAACTGCTACCAGTGTTTGTTCCGCTATCATATAATCATACAATAAAGGATCCTTCTTTCTATGTATTCGCAATACATTACATTTGTCTATGTTAAGGGTCAGTTGCCACTCCCTGCACCAAGTGCCTATCCGCTGCAGATCTTCCTGCATTTCGCTACAATTTTCTAATGCTGCAACTTCTCTGTATACTACAGCATCATCCGCGAAAAGCCGCATGGAACTTCCGACACTATTTACTAGGTCATTTATATATATTGTGAAAAGCAATGGTCCCATAACACTCCCCTGTGGCACGCCAGAGGTTACTTTAACGTCTGTAGACGTCTCTCCATTGATAACAACATGCTGTGTTCTGTTTGCTAAAAACTCCTGAATGGATTTCAACCAAATTTTGCAGGTAAACAGCAAACTAAACGAGAATCACCACTATGGAGTTTATAACCTCCTAGCTCCAATAAGGCCAGAGATACGAGCAAAGACATGTTTTTCAGCCCTTGTTGTGTAGGCTGCCCTGCACAACAAGCGTGTTACGTAGGCATAATACTGGCCTGCCTTATTGCCATGCTTTGCAGGGTAGCTTACACATCAGGAGCAAGAAATGTTCTCCCAGGCCCCAACGTGTAGGCTGTTGTGCACGAAAAGTGTGTTGTATTGGAGCAGTAAAAGCCTGCCTTATTGACCTGCTTTGCAGGCCAGCTAACACTTCAGAGACAATAAATGGTTTTGAATCCCCTGACATTTAGGTTGCCTTGGACAAAAGTCAAGTTTTGGGAGTAGTATTGGCCTGCTTTATCATCCTGTTTTGCAGGGGCCACATGTCTGCGGGTGGGATACATGAGAGGATGAGCAGAGAGAGGAGGCAGGACAGGAAGTTTAAGAAGAGAAGAGGGGGATGTACAGAGAGAAGGGGCAGTAGATGGACAGAGAAAGGTGGGCACCAAGGGGGGAGAGGGGGGGGGGTGGAGAGTTGAGCTGGATGGAGACAGGGAAGGAGGAGATGCGTGCAATACATATTTCAAACATGTATGTGAACGAAACACTTGTTCACTTGGTTCTGGGAATTGCACATTAGTCTACAAACTTTGCCAGCTAAGATTAATGGAGGAAACTGAGAAAGTCCAAAGAGAGGTGCATATATTGTCATGCACTCAGTCAGTCAGTGTGAATGCACATTCCAAAAACAGTCAGTAATATGTTGTGTCCTGCTACACATTATTTACAAATTGACTGTGGTAATAAAGAAATAAATTAGAGCCAGTGCGAAGTATTACTGGCAGTTGTTCTTTCTCCACACATTGTAAGATAGCGTTCGGGAAACAAATGAAAAAGTATTTTTTTTTTTTTTTAATTGTGTCTCAATTCTGTCACAGTGGTGCATTTGTTTTATAGTTATATAATATTGTGCACTTGTACATTTGTGTTCCTTTCATTACTGATTATTGGGAATAGTAAGTTAAATAGCAATGTCCTTCTGCAATAAAGTACCAGTTCTTCCAGAACAAGAATGTACAACCTACTTGCTTATCTTTAAACTTGTTATCAAGATCCATCTCGCTTGTGTGTGTGTGTGTGTGTGTGTGTGTGTGTGTTTTTGTACATTAAGAAAATATGCAGTCTATGTCTGTACGAATGTTTGATAGAATATTGTGGTAAAATTTGAAGTAAATCGGTCAAGAAATTTTCAAAATTTTTGCTAACTATGTTTCCCATATGTGTATAGAAAAGTATGTAGCCAGTGTCCTTCCAAATGTTTGTTAGAGTGTCGTGTAAAAATCTGAAGTAAATCGATGAAGATGTTTTCAGATTTTTGGTAGTAACATTAACTATTTTGCTGCTGTGGATGTGCATAAACATCCTGCTGTTCCCAAGATGCTGTGGACATGTATACGCATGCTGCTTGAGTTTCCCTACAGTGCTATTGACATCTGCATGCATTGTGAGAACTGATCTCTCACTGCTGCAGATGAATTACTTCCATTTCTTGGCGAAAACCTCATTTCGATATCCTGAATCATTTATGAAATAACGGTGATTGTTATTATTATATGATCCATGACACACAAAGACAGGAAGGGGCTTGCTGCACATGACCATCCATTGGATATAAGTATCAATAACTTGAGAACAAAATGAGATATCGCTCTTCTCTCGATTTTAAATAAAATTTTGATCTCTTATCTACATTTCATTCACCACAATGTATGAACTAAAATCAACTGTATGCAGAGTTTACGCAATGCATTTTTACCTCTACGAACTCATTAAAATTTTGTTCAATGTTTTACTTAATTTGATGCAATGAATTCAGTTCTTTATCAAGTGAAGATATCAGACTTTAACATGTAGAAAAATGAAATTTTTTCATCTAACAGTTTTTTTAAAATCAGATGATAAGTATTTCATATCAGCTAGAATGCTGTCTCTCAGCATAGGCACCAACATTCCATGGGCAGCACAGCCATAAAAAAAGTCTCCCTTAGCATAAAATGCAAAGAGCCCACTAGCAACTGCTGAAACGAAACTAATGTAAACAGTTGTGACATCATGCTCATCAGATGCAGATTGTTGTTATGAAGTATTGCATAGTTTTCATCGTAAAGCCTTTGACACATTTTGCTGTTCACAGACATTTTTGTGTGCACTGTATTTTGTTGTTATAAATGGTTCATTTACTTTGCAACTTAAGTTTTTTTTTTGTTTTTTTCTCTCATTTATGTTTTATGGCTGCAGTAATATTCTGAAATAGCAGGATACAGCAATATAGATTATAATAGCAAGAACACAATAGCGGCTCATGAAACATGCCTACCATGCCCACTTAGTATTGTCAAAAAATTAACATGTGATACTGATTTCATATGTACAACAGCAGATTAATGACTAATTAATGGTCTAGAAGATAAGAAAACTGGGGCAGGGCCAACAAACACACAAATTAAAAAAGCAGGAGTTGTATCTATAGAATACAGAATAAATAAAAGAAAAAAAGAAGAAAAAAGACTTCCTTTGCCTTGCCGTGGGGAAAAAATAAGCAGGAAAAATGAAGACTAACAAGAAGAAAATATAGGTGCTGAAGAGGAAGAGAAGCCACTCCTAAATGATATGTCATAATGATGTAATTTTAAAAAATTACATGAAGAAAAATTTTGGGAGCAAGAATGTGTAGTTGAGATCGGGAGTCGCACAGGGAAAGACTAGGATGTTGTGGCAGTTGGGTGAGTGATGGAACACCACTTTATGACAGATTGGAAGGACATTAATTACAGGGTGTGTACTCCCCGGGACAACTGGGAAATCTGGGAAAAACCTGGGAATTTTTTCATCTGGGAGAAACCCAGGAAAAACCTGGGAGTTTTACATTGTTTCAGTTAAATTTTTGTTATTTTGACTGGTAAGAACCGACACTCTAACAAAGAATATTGCTGTATCTATATACACTGAAGTGCCAAAGAAGCTGGTATAGGCATGCGTATTCAAACACAGAGAAATGTAAACAGGCAGAATATAGCGCTGCAGTCAGCAATGCCTATTAAGACAACAAGTGTCTGGCGCAGTTGTTAGATCAGTTGCTGCTGCTAGAATGGCAGGTTATCAAGATTTAAGTGAATTTGAACGTGGTGCTATAGTCAGCGCACAAGCGATAGGATGACACCTTGAAGGTAGCAATGAAGTGGGTATTCTCTCGTAAAACTGTTTCACAAGTGTTCCTTGAATATCAGGAATCCGGTAAAACAGTCAAATCTCCGAAATCACTGTGACTGAAAAAACATCCTGCAAGAATGGGACCAATGACAACTGAAGCCAAAAGTGCAACCCTTCTGCAGATTGCTGCAGATTTCAGTGCTGAGTCATCAACAAGTGTCAGCTTGTGAACTATTCAATGAAACATTATCGATATGGGCTTTCTAAGCCAAAGGCCCACTCTTGTACCCTTGATGATTGCATGACACAAAGCTTTACGCCTCGCCTGGGTCTGTCAACACCAGCATTGCACTGTTGATGACCGAAACAGGGTGTCTAAGATCCGGGAAAAACCCGGGAATTTATTCATCCGGGAGAAAACCGGGAAAAACCCGGGAATTTTTTTGAATTCCGGGAATTTTTCATTGTTTTTGTTCTCAGTTAAATTTTTGTAATTTTGACTGGTAAGAACCAATCTTCTAACAAAGGATATTACTGTATCCTGCTACTGCAGAATAATACTGCAGCAATAAAACATGAACGAAAGAAAAAACTAAAATAAAACTAAAATTGCAAAGGAAATGCGCCATATACAGCAGCAAAACACAGTGCTCATACAAGCGTCTGCCAACAGCAAAATGTGTCAAAGGCTTTAGGAAGACTATGCAATGCTTCGTAACAACAAATTGCCTCTGATGAGCATAACGTCACAACTGTTAACATTAAATTTGTTTTAGCAGTTACGAGTGGGATCATGCGCAGGTGCAGTTGAGTAGTATCTTCTTCCGCTTCTGGCTACAGAAACGTGGCTGTTGGCTTTGTAAGCAGTCGCAGCAAAAGAAAAAAAAAAGGCAGCTAGGTGGTACCGGGAAAAATTTTACTGGTGCGCCCAAGCTGCCAAATTGCGCAGCAGCCCAGGGTCTAGGAGTGGGGGGAGGGGGGGGGGGGGGCAAATTCATACGAACCTTGTTTCACAAAGCATCCAGCGCACGTTGGTCTATCGATTATTCGTATGGCTTTGAAACGTGTCCCTGTCGGTTTCTGAACATTGTTGAACACATTCTAAGTTGATTTCTGAATGAATCATAAGTTGATTTGTGAATGCGTGCATAGTGTACGTGATGTCTCTGTCAGTGGAATCCTCGTCACATCTAGAAATAAACTTTCCTGCAGACAAAAGTGGCTATACGAACTGAGCAGGGTATAGCCGAACGATAGCCAACCACTGTCTGATTATGTGGTTGATTGGGTTTACGGATGGTGAGCATTGTTGCGATTACCAGCGAAATCCATAGATTCAGACCACCAGAGTGAGAATAAACGACTAACAGGAATAACAGGTAAGAAAGATTACGTATTATCTTCTCAGTGTATCCAAGAAAATGAAATTTTGACAGAAAATTTTTGGCCAGATCGCTATACTAGCAGGGGCCAGTTGTACAGTCTCCAGCTAGCAGCCTCTTTAAGGTCTGTTCTGAAAGTAGGGCGGAAAACGAGTTGTATGAACACGTAACGATGCCTAACCGGAGAATAATTGCGGGATAACAAAACTGCTGATTCTGGCAGAGTTAGTGAAGTTAACCGGCGAATAAGCTTTGACATTGACAGGAATAGATACAGAATTAGTGATGACAACATTGTTTGTTAGAACGAGGAAGGAGAAGAAACGGGGACATCACACAAATTATGGAAGAATAAGACTATTCCAAATTTATATAAAAATTTCGCACTACTACTTTTCGATCTCATGTTTGAGAAACTGGAGCATATGAATGAAGTGTGAAACTATTTCCTAACGTCATGCTTTTTGCTTGTGGTAGGCCTATTAGGCATTTGATATTGGTACTTCGTGAATTATATTCCGTCGTGTTATAAAAATGACCATTTCTGCCAAAACAGTCTCGTTTATTTGGCGTGTTACAATTGCTGCAGTATTATAAACGCCTATTTAATTTTATCTCACAGACAGTGACAAAACATAGGTAATCAGGTCGAGAAACCACACCAGTCTTGGGCCTATTTGTAATTACAGCTTTTTCAGTATTAGACAACGACATTTCGATTTTTCATGTAGCAAAACGTGTGACGAACATTGATGAGGTAACAGATCCTTTCGCAGAAAGGAAAGCACATCATGTAAAGCTGTACCAAGATTAGAGAGAAAAAAATTCTAGGAGTTAAGGATTGAAGAAATGTGTACTGTCTTGCTTGTCTCTTCTCTTTACTGGCTTTATGTATCCTATACTTAATTTTATGTCACACAAAGCAGCAAGTTGTTAAATCGGCCGACTGGAAGCCGGAGAGGCACCATAGGACATTTTAATTTCCTCTGTCCTGAATATAGTTTGATGGCATCCAGTACAAAATACACACGTTTCAATTCCACAGACCGAAATACAGTGACGTGCGATAGAAGAATGCTGTGTGAAGAGGTGTGGCGCTGCACTTTGGCACACTTTAGATCAGATAACATGTCTTACAATTCCTCGGACATTTATGTTTTATGTATCAGAGTCTTCAGAAAGATGTGCGCTACAAAATGAAAGTATTTTTGAAAATTCGATTGTTTTTAAATTTTTGATGTCCTATCTCAAACGCTCGAGGGAAACCATTGTCTACTATTGCCCCGGATTGGAAATATCGTAGATACGGGTCTGATGCGCAGAGCAGTCTTGAATTACAATAGGGAAGCGGGTAGTCTCCATGTGACCCGTGTTTACATTTAGTGATTTTGCTGTTTCCTCTTTGTCTACTGCACTCACGTCAAATGAAAACAAAATTGATTTCTTTTGCCGGTAGCTATCATGTGAATTAAAATACATTCACATACTTACGGAAGGCAAAAATACGTTATTAGTTTCAGATTTTATTTTATTTCCACCTTTCTGACAGTCAAGCATTAATTGCCATGCAGAACAATGAAGTTATTTTTATCGGTTTCCTGAAGAAATTTTCTTTTATTAATCTTTTCTGCTGAGGCAGTCAATATATTTGAAAGAAAGGGTTTAATTTCAAACTATTGGCTAGTTTAAACTGTTCTGTGCATTTCAAGTGTACATTTTCATCTTCTAGCACGTCTGGCATTATGCCATAACAAGGAAGCAGACATGAGATAACAAAGTACTGGTACCTAAGGAAATTTACATCCCGAAATCACATTGAAAAACTTAATATCAGGTCGATGCCTACTTCACTCGGAATCTGGGACTCATTTAAAAATCAGCTCTTTGATGACGAGCCCAGATCATCACACTTTTATGTCGTTATTAAAAAATGTACTGGCACATTTGTGTAATATATCTTAAAATGTAATACGTGCATAAAAGACCAACATTATATGTGAAAGCTTAGCTTCTCTTGCCGTGTATTGGCCTTAGAGACCAATATTATATGTGAAAGCTTTGTTTTTCTTGTAGCAACATTATATATATTAATTAAAACCATTAACTTTTCCTGTTCGTGTGATCGCGCTACTTAACAGTGATGTTGCTATTGGCTGACTACACCACGTGTCCGAAGCTCTGAATATCCGCTGTCATCGGCTAGCGAGATCACGTGACGTGAGCTGTGACTGGCTTACAAACATGCATCGCAATCTCGATTTCAATGCTTCGGAAAGTAACATGCGGTGTTTGGTGGAATTCGAATATAAACTTTCATAATACGAAAATATGCAGCGTACATGTTACTGCACATCAAACATCTTTCCAAAAGATGTTTCGTCTTCTAAAGTGCCAGGAAATTCTCCGCCTGTATATAAAACCATAACCACTCAATGGATTGATAAGTTATACAGTTCCGAGAGATAATGTGCTGTCAATTAACGGGGAAAAACTATGTTTCCACCCGGGAGAAAGTGTATTTTTAACCGGGAAATCCGGTTTTTTTCCTTGTCCACGTATACACCCTGCTGGAAACATGTGGCCTGGTAGGAAGAGTCTCTTTTCAAATTGTATCAAGCAGATACATCTAGATACGACTCTGACAAGTGCTACATACATAGGCATCCTGAATGATCACCTGCATCCATTCATGTCCATAGTGCATTCCGACGGACTTGGTCAATTCCAACAGGACAATGCAACATCTCACACATCCAGAATTGCTACAGAGTGGGTCCAGGAACACTCTTCTGAGTTTAAACACTTCTGCTGGCCACCAAACTCCCCAGAAATGAACATAATTGAGCATATCTGGGTTGCTTTGCAACGTGCTGTTCAGAAGAGATCGCCACCCCCTCTCAGGGATTTATGGACAGCCCTGCAAGATTCATGGTGTCAGCTCCCTGTAGCACTACTTCAGACATTAGTCGAGTCCACGCGTGCTCGCAGGAGTCCTACACAATATTAGGCAGGTGTACCGGTTCTTTTGCCTCTTCAGTGTATATGTTACATTGCTGTTACAGATGGGCTGTCCCGGCTCATTTGAATGTGCAGTTGAATATCGTACAAGCAGTACCTTCTCCTGATTCTGGCTACTTAAAAGTGTGGCTGTAGGCTATATCACCACTAGCAACAAGCAGTCATATGGTACCAGAAAAAATTTTCAGGCACTCCATAGCTGACAAGTCCATGCATGGGCAGAGCAGTCTGAGTTGTACAGGGGTCTCCATGTGATCCGTGTTAAAATTTAGTGATTTTGCTGTTTCCTCTTCATTTACAGCTCTCATGTCAAATGAACACAAAATTAATTTCTGTGGCTGGGAGCTAACAAGTGAATTAAAATACATTCATATAATTACAGAAGGCTAAAATATGTTATTAGTTTCAGTTTTGTTATTTCTCCGTTTTGGGCAGTGAACCGTTCATCACTGTGCAGAACAATGATGTTATTTTTGTAGGCCTGCTAAAGAAATTTGGCTTTTATTATTACCTTTTCCACAGAGGCAGTCATTTTTTTTTTAAAACGAAGTGTTTCATTCCACACTATTGGCTAGTTCCAACTGTTTGCTGAATTTCAAGTGCATATTTTCATCTTCTGGCACATAACGGCATTATGTTGTAATAAAGAACACATCATGATATAATACAGTAGCGGTATTCCAAGAAAATTTGCATCACAAAAACCACACATAAAGGCTTAATATCAGGTTGGGACCTACTTCATTGCGAATCTGGACATATGAGTGTGCGCTTTAATCCGAATTATGCATTTTAGTATGGTTGACAAAATTCTGATGCTCTTGGAGTATCCTCTGAAATCCTGTTTCTTTTATGATGTAACGTAAGATCTCTTAATGCTCTATACATGCGAACATACGGGCTTCCTATGTCATCGTAGCTACGCCCGCACAGGTACGTCTGGTTTCCGGCACTCTCTGGCTACTGCTGAAATGAACCTATTTCTAATGGGTAGCAGAAAAATATTGCGAATGGTGATTTGAAAAGTGTTACTTTGAAAGTAAATTTCCTTTTACGTAAGATAAATTATGTTTCGTGTGAGAATGTGCAATAAATTTCTTAAATCACAGAGCATTTTACTCTCATTTAAAACTTAACACTTTGGGGACCAGCCACTAAAAAGAATTTCGAGCGTACTGGGACATTTGTATGATGTATCTTTAAGTGTAACACGCGCAAAAAATGCCAATATTATAAGTGAAAGCTTAACTTTTCTTGTAGCTACACCATGCATATTAATTTAAACCATTAACTTTTCCTATTTATGTGTTTGCCCTACTTAACAGTGATGTTGCTATGGGCTGACTACATCACGTGCCATATGCTCTGAATAACTGCTGTCGTCAGCTGGCAAGATCACGTGACATGAGCAATGATTGGCTTACA
Source organism: Schistocerca americana (assembly GCF_021461395.2). Lineage (NCBI taxonomy): Eukaryota > Metazoa > Arthropoda > Insecta > Orthoptera > Acrididae > Schistocerca > Schistocerca americana. The sequence goes on along the minus strand of NC_060120.1, from coordinate 836,398,712 downwards.
AATTCGAATCGCAATCTCGATTTCAATGTTTTTGAAACTAGAGAAACAACTGTATTTCTTAACCGGAAAATCCTGGGAATTTTTTTCCTTGTCCTCATATACACCCTGTAAGTAGGTTCCTCATTTCAGGGCATGATAATTAATGATAAGTAATCAAAGCCCTGATGATGGATGTGTTTCAACTGTTCCAGTCTGGGTGATTAATGGGGCCATTGTTTGTAGCTGGTTCTTGAGAGTGGTGGGAGGATTGGGAGTGCATGGAGAAATGGCATGGGAGTGTGGGGGAAATGACACAGAAATCTTGTTTGCAGATTAGGTTCATGGGTAGCGCATATCTGTGAATGTCTTCATGAGCTCCTCAGCATACTGGGCAAAGGAGTTCAAGTCGCTGTAGTTTCAATGTCCCTGGGTGGCTAGGCTCTATGTGAGGGATTTTTTGGTGTGGGAGGGTTGACAGCTTTTGAAAAGCAGGTAGCCATCAGAGAGGAGGTAGTCAATGTCCAGGAAGATGGCACACTGGATTGAGGAGGAATAGGTGAAGTGGATGGGAGAGGAGGTGTTGAGATTGTGAAGAAATGAAGACAGGGTGTCTTGGTCCTTAGTCCTAATCATTAAGATATGATCAGTGAACCTGAACCATATTAAGGGTTTGGTGTTTTGGAAGGCTAGAAAGGCCTCCTCTAGATGGCATAGGGTGGTGCTATGTAGATGCCCCTTGCTGTGCTGTTGATTGGTTTGTGTATCTTTGCTTTAAAGGTGAAGTAGCTGCGAGTTAGGATAAAGTTAGTAAGTATAAAGCATTAAGAGATCTTACATTACGTCATAAAAGAAACAAGAATGAGATAGTGGGTTTGGAAAGATTGGGAAAGGTAGTGTTCAATTGTGGTAGACCATGGGCAACTTTCCTCATTGGTGTGTAGGGTAAGTGACTTCAACAGTGACGAGTAGGAATTTTTAATATAAATGAGTTTCTCAGTTTCAAAAAGCATTCTGCCACAAGAACAAAATTTCAGGATGAAAAGGGGATCCCAGAGAAATTGTAATAGATAGACTACTTTGGTACATAAAAGATAAGCCCAGTTCCTTCATTATACTTGAAATATACAGTAATTGCTAAGGCCATAGTATTGTCTCCCTGTGATCAGCCATGTAATGCTACAGTTGGCTAAAGGAGAGGTTTAGGAAAGTTAGTGTGATGTATGAGGTGAAATAGTGGGTTTGGAGTTTTAAAGTAAGGGACAGCGTATCTGTGGTGACAAGAACTCCCTTTCCCAGTATGCTGAGGGTCTCACCAAGACCTTCACAGATAGGCACAATCCTCCACATCTAGTCCGCAAACAGATCTCCCGTGCCATTCCCACACACCCTCAATCCTTCCATCGTTATCAAGAACCAGCAACAAAGATTTCCCCCTTTCTCACCCGATATCAGCCCATACTGGAACAATTGAACCACATTCTTTATCAGAACAATTGAACCACATTCTTTATCAGGGCATTGATTATCTGTCATCAATCGTCATGCCCTTAAATGAGGTACATCCTACCCAGTGTCCTTCACAGCCCTCCTAAAGGGGTGTTCTGTCACCTAAACAAAGCTTGACAACATCCTAAGTCCATTCCTGTGCCACTCCCAATCCCCATCTCTTGCCACAGGGATCATATCCATGTGAAATGCCCAGGTGCGAGGCCTACCTAATCCACCCAACCACCACTTCCTATTCCAGTCCTGTCACAGGTTTATCCTATCCCATCAGAGGCAAGGCCACTTGTGAAAGTAGCCATTTCTTATACCAGCTCTGCTCCAGTCTTTGCACAGCTTTTTATATTGGTATGACTACCAACCAGTTGCCCACCAGGATGATTGCCACTGCCAAACTGTGGCCAAAAGCAAAGTAGGCCATCCTGTGGCACAACTTGCAGCTGAACATAACATGTTTCATTTCAATGGGTGCTTCACTACTTGAGTCATCTGGATCATCCCTTCCACTGCCTACCTTTCTGAACTGTACAGATGGGAGTTATCCTTACAGCATGTTCTCTACTCTCAAAATTATCCTGGCCTCAACCTTCTATCCCCACATCCTCCATTCAATGGTTTCTACCCACTCTTTCCTATCATCTCCTCCCTATTTTCGTCCCCTAACCCTCTTTCTGTGACACCCTATGTCAATGCATCAGAACTTCTTTCACCTACTCTGCTCCTTTCTTTTTTCTGCTCCCCATTCCCGCGCCCCACCCCCCTCCTTCCCTGCCCCACAGCCTCCCAACACTGCATCTATTGAAAGTGTGGTCCCTGCATACTCTGCCAGACAGTGCTCTTCTCTTCCCCCACCTATAGCCTGCCATCCCTTCCCCTCCCCCGCCCCCTCTGGTGTGCTGCTTCCATTCTATATGACAGTTGCATTCCAGTCTGAGATGCCAGACATCTGTGCGATATGTGTGCTTGCCTGTGTGAGTGAATGTGTGTGTGTGTGTGTGTGTGTGTGTGTGAGAGAGAGAGAGAGAGAGAGAGAGAGAGAGAGAGAGAGAGAGAGATTCCTTTTCTGAAGAAGGTTGTGCTAAAAGCTAGTGTGTGTCTTCTCGTTGTGCCTGTTTACAACTCCATTCGGCATCTTTACCGTGAGTAGCGATCTATCTTTCCCTTATATTATCACCTCCAAACTGAGATCGTATAGTTAAATGCTTTTCTATTTCAGCCAAGTTTGGAAACAAAATGGTTTCACACAACTGTGAGCCAAATGTACCAGAAGCAATAGTACCACCACAAAGATCAAACAGCCCAACTGAGATGGCATGTAGTACACCATCTCCTGTTGTCTCCCAGATGAAAACCAATGAAGAGGAAGAAAACTCAAGAAAACGCCGTCGATCCTCTTGTGAGAGGACTAATTCCTTAAGTTCACCTCTATTGCAACCTCCTCCCACAAAGGTGGGTGTGGCATGCTTTAGGTTCCTATTCTAGGTAATAACCTTACAGTAGAAATGATGTTCCAGTTGCTGTTCAGCAAAAGAATAATTATCAGGCAATCAAAATAGTTTTTTAAAGCTTAGAATATCCTCAAACTCATAAATTTATGCTCAAAATGCCTAAAATATATTTAAACATGGATAGTCAAGCATGAAAAAGAATTATTTTAGGTTAAATAAAATAAAAAAGCACTCCTCTTTTGACATCAGATTGTTTTTGGTTTTCCATCTTACTCATTAAATGACAAAGAAATTTTGTACTGAGATCATTGTCAATGGTGAGTGTATCATTTTTATAAACATATCCAGCAACAGTTTCTCATTCACCTTTGCTTAGGTGTCTTCATAAATAACACCATGACAACATTTACATAACTTTCAGTCCCATTACATATCAGAGCACTTTAACAAGAATACATAACCAAACTTTAGAACTCAGGATTTAAAACAGCATCACTAAACCTCTGAAAAAAACTCACATCCCTGTTCATCATTTGCACTGTCCATTAAGTTACAAAAGGTGGGAGTCAATCATAAGTTAGCATATTCCAGAACTTACTTGTGCAGCAGAGATATTTTCTGAACTCCCTGTTTATTTTCTGCTCTCTGCCAATGCATCCACCCTTCTTTCCCCACTCCTTTCCTTTTTTTGTTCTTTTTTCCCCATCTCCCTGTCCCACAACCTCTCGATGCTGTGCCTGTTGGCAGTCTAGTCCCTACACACTCCACCAGACAGTGTTTGTCTCTCTTCGCTCCCATAAACTACTATCCCTTCTCCTTCTGCTTCCCCACTCCCTCCAGATTGTTGCTTGCATCCCATGTGATGTTGCATTCTGGCTCGAGTTGGCAGTTTGTGTGCATGAGGGGTGTGTGTGTTTTTTACTGACAAAGGCTGTAGCTGACAGATGTATGTGAGTGTTTTTAGTTGTGCCCGTCTGCAACTTGACGTGTCTTCTTTACAGTAAGTAAAGATACTGTTGATATTTATTCATTCAGCCACAGACAATGGAAACTGTATGGATGTTGTCAACACATAAAGACATAAAATACAGTCACAGAGATAAGCAGATGTACACAATTACACACATAAATATATAAACACATTACTTGCCCTACTGAGTTATCCATTTGGACATTGTATTTCACTGTTCTATTGAAAATGTTGTAAAATGCCTCTTAATTGCAGTAGTTAATCATAAGCATAATTGTCAACAAAATTTACACATGATTTTAGATAATCCGTTACAGTATTATGAAAATGCTTTTCTAACAGATAATTTTTAGAGTATTCCTGAAGGGATGTCTTTGATCTCTTGTGATAGTTTATTGTATAATTTAATTCAATTATCTTTTGGGTTATCATTTTTTTAAATTGAGATATAAGTGGTGGCCAGATTTGGTTGCATGTTTGCAGTGGGTACTCACATGGAACAGTCAACATTCCCATAGATTTAGCCAGCCGGAGTGGCCGAGCGGTTTTAGGTGCTACAGTTTGGAACCGCCCGACCGCTACGGTCACAGGTTCAAATCCTGCCTTGGGCATGGATGTGTGTGATGTCCTTAGGTTAGTTAGGTTTAAGTAGTTCTTCGTTCTAGGGGACTGATGACCTCAGAAGTTAAGTCCCATAGTGCTCAGAGCCCATAGATTTAATCAACACAGTACAGTGAGTTCTCTTGCTGTTTTTTGTCTAATTCGTACAGTCCTTTTTAGTAGCTTAAAGATTGTTTGTATGTTCTCCTCAGTTGTTCCCCAGAACAATATCCCATAACTTATCACAGACTGAACATATGCAAAATATGTTGTTCTGGTGAATCAGCTACTACACACAGAATTTATTATTCTAAGTGCAAAGCATGCTTGAAACTATTCGTTTCTGGAGGGTAGTAACATGTTCAGTCCATTTTAGTTGTGCGTCAGCATGCATCCCTAAAAATTTTGTTTGTGATACACATTCTACAAGTTCATTTTTCACTTTTCTGCTTATTTGGAAACTAATTCTGTTTCTCACAGTTAATTTTGTACAGACTGTATTTCATCAAATTTGTGTTGTAGCTTGGTAGTTTGTTTCTGAAATATTGATTTGCAAAGTTTGCAATTTTTTGGGATCATTTTTTGTGGTACCATTGTACTGTAATTGTATGTTTACCTGTTTGTTGGATGACCAGGTATTCTACACTCCAACCAAAATATTTTTGCTGGTGTTATTTATCAGTAGTGATGTATATTTGTGTAATAGTTTCCTTTGTCTTTTATTTATTCTGCAATAATTGTAAATGCGAAAAAATAACATTTACTTGCACACTGTAAGAACCAAAGACTGTACAAAAAACACTTTTCCTTCTTGAGTGCCTAATAGGGATTTCCAGTGTCAAAATATAGCTATAAATTTGTAGGAACGGCTAATAAGATATAGTTTTAATTTACTTTTCAATACACAGAGATTGCTTGTATTATGAATGTAGTTAGCTTATTAATGGCCATTGCACCAGTGTATAACCCCACTTCAACATTAAACAAAATTGGGAAGTCTACATGAAATTTATTTTTATATCATGTATTGTGGTTGTGTAAACCAAGCTTAACCTGAATTTGATTTTTGCAAAATAAATATTTTACTTGCGTTGCATTACCCTAGATGGTAATTTCAGAGAGAAAAGAAGGATTTGAAGTATGAAAAATAAGCTAATTTTATTTCCTACAGGTGAAATCGGGGAGTGCAAAAAATGCTGAATTGAAATTTTTATCAGCTTATCCAAGCATGTGCCCTGGACTTAACCAAATTTTCAGTGTCTAATTTTTTTCTCCTTTAAGCCAAACACTTAAATACAAAGGTTCACCCATGACAAGAATAGTACCACTGGAAAGGAAAGAAGGTGGAAAGAGCATTGGTTAATTTACCCAAAATGAGAATGTTTTACACACACACACACACACTATATATAAAAACAAAGATGAGGTGACTTACCGAACAAAAGCGCTGGCAGGTCGATAGACACACAAACAAACACAAACATACACACAAAATTCAAGCTTTCGCAACAAACTGTTGCCTCATCAGGAAAGAGGGAAGGAGAGGGGAAGACGAAAGGAAGTGGGTTTTAAGGGAGAGGGTAAGGAGTCATTCCAATCCCGGGAGCGGAAAGACTTACCTTAGGGGGAAAAAAGGACAGGTATACACTCGCACACACGCACGTATCCATCCACACATACAGACACAAGCAGACATATTTAAAGACAAAGAGTTTGGGCAGAGATGTCAGTCGAGGCAGAAGTGTAGAGGCAAAGAAGTTGTTGAAAGACAGGTGAGGTATGAGTGGCGGCAACTTGAAATTAGCGGAGATTGAGGCCTGGCGGATGACGAGAAGAGGCCTCAATCTCCGCTAATTTCAAGTTGCCGCCACTCATACCTCACCTGTCTTTCAACAACTTCTTTGCCTCTACACTTCTGCCTCGACTGACATCTCTGCCCAAACTCTTTGTCTTTAAATATGTCTGCTTGTGTCTGTATGTGTGGATGGATACGTGCGTGTGTGCGAGTGTATACCTGTCCTTTTTTCCCCCTAAGGTAAGTCTTTCCGCTCCCGGGATTGGAATGACTCCTTACCCTCTCCCTTAAAACCCACTTCCTTTCGTCTTCCCCTCTCCTTCCCTCTTTCCTGATGAGGCAACAGTTTGTTGCGAAAGCTTGAATTTTGTGTGTATGTTTGTGTTTGTTTGTGTGTCTATCGACCTGCCAGCGCTTTTGTTCGGTAAGTCACCTCATCTTTGTTTTTATATATAATTTTTCCCACGTGGAATGTTTCCTTCCATTATATATATATATATATATATATATATATATATATACATATATGGTTATAATAGAGGGAAACATTCCATGTAGGAAATATATATCTAAAAACAAAGATGATGTGACTTACCAAATGAAAGTGCTGGCAGGTCGACAGACACACAAACAAACACAAACATACACACAAAATTCAAGCTTTCGCAACAAACTGTTGCCTCATCAGGAAAGAGGGAAGGAGAGGGAAAGACGAAAGGAAGTGGGTTTTAAGGGAGAGGGTAAGGAGTCATTCCAATCCCGGGAGCGGAAAGACTTACCTTAGGGGGAAAAAAGGACGGGTATACTCTCGCACACACACACATATCCATCCACACATATACAGACACAAGCAGACATATTTAAAGACCAAATCTAAATATGTCTGCTTGTGTCTGTATATGTGTGGATGGATATGTGTGTGTGTGCGAGTGTATACCCGTCCTTTTTTCCCCCTAAGGTAAGTCTTTCCGCTCCCGGGATTGGAATGACTCCTTACCCTCTCCCTTAAAACCCACTTCCTTTCGTCTTTCCCTCTCCTTCCCTCTTTCCTGATGAGGCAACAGTTTGTTGCGAAAGCTTGAATTTTGGGTGTATGTTTGTGTTTGTTTGTGTGTCTGTCGACCTGCCAGCACTTTCATTTGGTAAGTCACATCATCTTTGTTTTATATATATATATATATATATATATATATATATATATATATATATATATATATATAAATATAAAATAGAGGGAAACATTCCACGTGGGAAAAATATATCTAAAAAGAAAGATGATGAAACTTACCAAACAAAAGCGCTGGCAGGTCGATAGACACACAAACAAACACAAACATACACACAAAATTCTAGCTTTCGCAACCAATGGTTGCCTCGTCAGGAAAGAGGGAAGGAGAAGGAAAGACAAAAGGATATGGGTTTTAAGGGAGAGGGTAAGGAGTCATTCCAATCCCGGGAGCGGAAAGACTTACCTTAGGGGGAAAAAAGGACAGGTATACACTCGCACACACACACATATCCATCCACACATACACAGACACAAGCAGACATTTGTAAAGGCAAAGAGTTTGGGCATTTTTTGGGCAGAGATGTCAGTCGGGGCGGATGTACAGAGGCAAAGATGAAGTTGAAAGACAGGTGAATTATGAGCGGCGGCAAATTGAAATTAGAAATTAGCGGAGATTGAGGCCTGGCGGATAGCGAGAAGAAAGGATATGCTGAAGGGCAAGTTCCCATCTCCGGAGTTCTGACAGGTTGGTGTTAGTGGGAAGTATCCAGATAACCCGGACGGTGTAACACTGTGCCAAGATGTGCTGGCCGTGCACCAAGGCATGTTTAGCCACAGGGTGATCCTCATTACCAACTGTGTCCATTCATGCGAATGGACAGTTTGTTGCTGGTCATTCCCACATAGAACGCTTCACAGTGTAGGCAGGTCAGTTGGTAAATCACGTGGGTGCTTTCACACGTGGCTCTGCCTTTGATCGTGTACACCTTCCGGGTTACAGGACTGGAATAGGTGGTGGTGGGAGGGTGCATGGGACAGGTTTTACACCGGGGGCGGTTACAGGGGTAGGAGCCAGAGGGTAGGGAAGGTGGTTTGGGGATTTCATAGGGATGAACTAAGAGGTTGCGAAGGTTAGGTGGACGGCGGAAAGACACTCTTGGTGGAGTGGGGAGGATTTCATGAAGGATGGATCTCATTTCAGGGCAGGATTTGAGGAAGTCGTATCCCTGCTGGAGAGCCACATTCAGAATCTGATCCAGTCCCGGAAAGTATCCTGTCACAAGTGGGGCACTTTTGGGGTTCTTCTGTGGAAGATTCCGGGTTTGAGGAGATGAGGATGTGGCTCTGGTTATTTGCTTCTGTACCAGGTCGGGAGGGTAGTTACGGGATGCAAAAGCTGTTTTCAGGTTGTTGGTGTAATGGTTCAAGGATTCCGGACTGGAGCAGATTCGTTTGCCACGAAGACCTAGGCTGTAGGGAAGGGACCGTTTGATGTGGAATGGGTGGCAGCTGTCATAATGGAGGTACTGTTGCTTGTTGGTGGGTTTAATGTGGACGGACGTGTGAAGCTGGCCATTGGACAGGTGGAGGTCAACGTCAAGGAAAGTGGCATGGGATTTGGAGTAGGACCAGGTGAATCTGATGGAACCAAAGGAGTTGAGGTTGGAGAGGAAATTCTGGAGTTCTTCTTCACTGTGAGTCCAGATCACGAAAATGTCATCAATAAATCTGTACCAAACTTCGGGTTGGCAGGCCTGGGTAACCAGGAAGGCTTCCTCTAAGCGACCCATGAATAGGTTGGCATACGAGGGGGCCATCCTGGTACCCATGGCTGTTCCCTTTAATTGTTGGTATGTCTGGCCTTCAAAAGTGAAGAAGTTGTGGGTCAGGATGAAGCTGGCTAAGGTAATGAGGAAAGAGGTTTTAGGTAGGGCGGCAGGTGATCGGCGTGAAAGGAAGTGCTCCATCGCAGCGAGGCCCTGGACATGCGGAATATTTGTGTATAAGGAAGTGGCATCAATGGTTACAAGGATGGTTTCCGGGGGTAACAGACTGGGTAGGGATTCCAGGCGTTTGAGAAAGTGGTTGGTGTCTTTGATGAAGGATGGGAGACTGCATGTAATGGGTTGAAGGTGTTGATCTACGTAGGCAGAGATGTGTTCGGTGGGGGCTTGGTAACCAGCTACAATGGGACGGCCGGGATGATTGGGTTTGTGAATTTTGGGAAGAAGGTAGAAGGTAGGGGTGCGGGGTGTTGGTGGGGTCAGGAGGTTGATGGAGTCGGGTGAAAGGTTTTGTAGGGGGCCTAAGGTTCTGAGGATTCCTTGAAGCTCCGCCTGGACATCAGGAATGGGATTGCCTTGGCAAACTTTGTAAGTAGTGTTGTCTGAAAGCTGACGCAGTCCCTCAGCCACATACTCCCAACGATCAAGTACCACAGTTGTGGAACCCTTGTCCGCCGGAAGAATGACGATGGATCGGTCAGCCTTCAGATCACGGATAGCCTGGGCTTCAGCAGTGGTGATGTTGGGAGTAGGATTAAGGTTTTTTAAAAAGGATTGAGAGGCAAGGCTGGAAGTCAGAAATTCCTGGAAGGTTAGGAGAGGGTGATTTTGAGGAAGAGGAGGTGGGTCCCGCTGTGACGGAGGACGGAACTGTTCCAGGCATGGTTCAATTTGGATAGTGTCTTGGGGAGTTGGATCCTTAGGAGTAGGATTAGGATCATTTTTCTTCGTGGCAAAGTGATATTTCCAGCAGAGAGTACGGGTGTAGGACAGTAAATCTTTGACGAGGGCTGTTTGGTTAAATCTGGGAGTGGGGCTGAAGGTGAGGCCTTTGGATAGGACAGAGGTTTCGGATTGGGAGAGAGGTTTGGAGGAAAGGTTAACTACTGAATTGGGGTGTTGTGGTTCCAGATTGCGTTGATTGGAATTTTGAGGTTTTGGAGGGAGTGGAGCTGGAAGTGGGAGATTGAGTAGATGGGAGAGACTGGGTTTGTGTGCAATGAGAGGAGGTTGAGGTTTGCTGGAAAGGTACCCGGAAGGTGTACACGATCAAAGGCAGAGCCACGTGTGAAAGCACCCACGTGATTTACCAACTGACCTGCCTACACTGTGAAGCGTTCTATGTGGGAATGACCAGCAACAAACTGTCCATTCGCATGAATGGACACAGGCAGACAGTGTTTGTTGGTAATGAGGATCACCCTGTGGCTAAACATGCCTTGGTGCACGGCCAGCACATCTTGGCACAGTGTTACACCGTCCGGGTTATCTGGATACTTCCCACTAACACCAACCTGTCAGAACTCCGGAGATGGGAACTTGCCCTTCAGCATATCCTTTCTTCTCGCTATCCGCCAGGCCTCAATCTCCGCTAATTTCTAATTTCAATTTGCCGCCGCTCATACCTCACCTGTCTTTCAACTTCATCTTTGCCTCTGTACATCCGCCCCGACTGACATCTCTGCCCAAAAAATGCCCAAACTCTTTGCCTTTACAAATGTCTGCTTGTGTCTGTGTATGTGTGGATGGATATGTGTGTGTGTGTGCGAGTGTATACCTGTCCTTTTTTCCCCCTAAGGTAAGTCTTTCCGCTCCCGGGATTGGAATGACTCCTTACCCTCTCCCTTAAAACCCATATCCTTTTGTCTTTCCTTCTCCTTCCCTCTTTCCTGACGAGGCAACCATTGGTTGCGTATGCTAGAATTTTGTGTGTATGTTTGTGTTTGTTTGTGTGTCTATCGACCTGCCAGCGCTTTTGTTTGGTAAGTTTCATCATCTTTCTTTTTATATATATATATATATATATATATATATGATGTGACTTACCAAATGAAAGTGCTGGCAGGTCGACAGACACACAAACAAACACAAACATACACACAAAATTCAAGCTTTCGCAACAAAATGTTGCCTCACCAGGAAAGAGGGAAGGAGAGGAAAAGACGAAAGGATGTGGGTTTTAAGGGAGAGTTTGGCCCAAACTCTTTGTCTTTAAATATGTCTGCTTGTATCTGTATATGTGTGGATGGATATGTGTGTGTGTGTGTGTGTGTGTGTGTGTGCGTGCGCGAGTGTATACCCGTCCTTTTTTCCCTCTAAGGTAAGTCTTTCCGCTCCCGGGGTTGGAATGACTCCTTACCCTCTCCCTTAAAACCCACTTCCTTTCGTCTTTCCCTCTCCTTTCCTCTTTCGTGATGAGGCAACAGTTTGTTGCGAAAGCTTGAATTTTGTGTGTATGTTTGTGTTTGTTTGTGTGTCTATCGACGTGCCAGCGCTTTCGTTTGGTAAGTCACATCATCTTTGTTTCTAGATATATTTTTCCCATGTGGAATGTTTCCCTCTATTAATTCATATATATATATATATATATATATATATATATGAAAAACCAAACCAAATCAGATCAGTACGACATATAGGAAGGAAACTGAATGGTATTGACAGTGAGAGTCAGGCCAGGAAGTGTGCTTGAATAGCCTCATGGTATGGTGGCTGCTTGTGAATATTATGTACTCTAGGTTCGAGTCCTGGTCTAGCACAAATTCTAAATTGCAGCTTCAAGTACACATCAACACACTTACTGTTATAGGCAAGTGTTCTCGTGAGAGTCCATGATTCGTATGTGTATCAAAATGTTAGTGGCTTAATCTTAATTGACTTGGCCTTCTCCTGCTAATAATATTTCTTAAGTTTCTGTGAGGTTTACATTACATTGCCTTTATGTGTGCATTATTGATGTACATTTCTTAATACACATTGTCCTATTAATATTGTTTATGTTATGATATAGGTTTCTGCAGTCGCACAGTCACCATCATCAGCACTTCCTCAGCCAAAGCTGCCAGTGGACGCGTGCACACGACAAAACCATCATACACAAGAGCAATCACTGCCACAGAAACTGCAACAACCAATTTTATTACTGCAGTCTCCCACCCACCAACAGTTACCAAAAGTGCAACTGCAGCAATCACTGCCATGTGTGACGCAGCAGCAGCAGCAACAACAACACCACCAGCAGCAGCAGCAGCAGCAGCAGTCACAGTCACTACTGCATTTGCAATCACAACAACCTCCACCTCCAGCCTCACCAGTACTACAGCGGCAGCACCAGCAGCAGCAGCAGCCGCAGCCACAGGAACTAAAACAACCAACACAGGAGCAGAAGCAACAATCTCAGCAGCAAAACCACCACCACCACCACCACCACCACCACCAGCAGCAGCAGCAGCTGCTGCTGCAGCAGCAGCAGCAGCAGCAACAACAACAACAACAACAACAACAACAAAAAGAACATCAGCTGCATTCACAACAGCTGCCATCACAACCACAACCATTGCAGCAGCAGCAGCAGCAACAACAACAACGTAGCCAAAAAGTACAGCAGATGTCACAGACATCATGCATTCCCAAGACTGAATCGTACCCAGCTAGTATACCTCCTGTCAAAATCACGTTAACTGCAGCATCCAGCCGGGCACCTGTGACGACAGTAACAACTTCTGCAGTTTCTGCTCCTCCATCAACTCAAAAGGTTCGCACAATCTTTACTTCTTACATTTCAGATGATTTTGTTTTAAAACTTTAGAATTTGATATTTGTATGAATTCAAGTTGAAGCTTTGGTAGTATATTATTCGTTAATTATTTATTTAAATTTACGGTATGTTGAGACCAAACATTTGTTATTCCCAACCTATAAACAGTAGCCTGGTGCACAACAAATATAGTCAGAAATAATATATACTCATGCTTTTCCAGTTATAACGTTCTTTCCCAGAAAACGTGACCTGTAAAAGGAGAAAATGCAGAGAAAATACAAGTCTAAGTAACTTATAATGTTTATCTTTATATATGCTGCTCTAAGAGCAAGTTGCAGATTAACATCTCCAAAAAAAAAAAAAAAAAAAAAAAAAAAAAGACAGCGGAGGGTGGGGGTGGACCACAGCTCGTGTTGTGTCAAGACTGTCAGATCATATGAGTGAGTGGTATTTTGATTTTACCCCAGTTTGGCTTGCATTGTTGTGGTTTACAGGCAGTTGCCTGCACTCATATTGGGACTGGTGGGCTGGATAAGCTTTCCTGCATCAGGAAAATAAGAACATGAAAAACCATGTTTACATTGGAACACTAATATCCAGATATATCTCAACATTCATACATTGAACTGTACATTTAATCAGATGACACACACACACACACACACAGTGATATCTGTACAAAGAAAAGGTCAAATTGTAGTCATAATCAGCATTGTATTATGATGTACAGCATGTTCTCTTTAATGCTAAAGAAAACCTCAGTTTTTGCATACATTGTAGCTGGAAGAATAGTACAGTCGAAAAGTTCTTTCATCTTCCCCTTTTTTGGGCTAATATCACTGTAGCCATGTGCACGCTGAAACTGTCCAAGTGACAAAAGTGAACTTAGTCATATTTTCAATAAGTGGGAGGAGTAACCACTGTTCCTAGGTTTTACCAACAAAGTAATTACTGGCCGGCAGAACTAACAGTTGCCTGGTGCCAAATTCTACGATTATAAATTGTTACAGCTCATGCTAGACGGTAAAGCATGTCATGTTTTGAAGTAATAAAGTTTGGGAGTTCGAGTGGAACAAAATTTCTAGGCATTGTAAGAAATTGATTAAATAATTAAAAGGTGTGTTGGGTATTTGTTTGATTCGTCATTAACAGTGGCAACTGATTATATGTGCCAGAATTTCTCTCATTAATATTGTGAATCTGCATGAGAGAGAGAGATCCTCTCATCTGCCTAGCAAATCATCTGACATGGCTCTTGTGTTAACTTTGTTTGATTCATTTCAACTGATCCTATCAGTGTTCAGTTCTGAACGAATTTTTTACCCTGCAGTTTTGATATCTGTGTCTACTTTATCAACATTTCTCCTTTCTTTCTAGGGTGTTAACTTTTCTGTCTCATCTACAAAATTTCTGTGCTGTATTACAAATCTTTGTATAATTTTGATATCAGTATCAAACACACCTACTCCTACATGATCAATCCATTCCTTTACATTGGTACTAACACGCTTTTGTTCAAGATCTTTAAATCCGACCTCATCCAACAGTTTTGTATCTTGTTGGGAATATCTTTGCAAACTGTCGGAACTTCGTTAAGGTTTTTTGCTAATTTATTGTGCACAGTTTGCAGATCATCTTTATTCCCAGTTAGCTCATCTAATGTAGCTGCAGTTTTGTTTTGTTTCTCTAACATTTGCGAAAATTTCTGCTTGAATTTTTGATCAATATTCGTAAATTTTCGATTAAGATTTGTAAATTTTTGATTGAATTTTGATCAACATTTGTAAATTTTTGTGAAATGTTTCTAACATATCCTTCAGAAAATGCATCACCCCATTCATGCTATTTGTATCAGCTGAGGCAATGTTGTCTAATATTATGTTGCTGCTTGGCTCATAAACATTCCCTATTTGCACAACACCAGACTGTCTGAAATTTCGTGTCATCCTGCAATATCCCTTTCATAACTGTTGTGGGAAAAAATGCTTTCAGGTGTGGTAATTCATCCACTGTCTGCATTGGAATATTACGTAGCAAAATTCTCTCATTTATGTTCTCTGTCAAACTCATATCATGACTGCCATTAATGGTGTCATTATTCTGATGATGTGCTGTGTTTACTGTTTGCATCGGCACATCGATATTTACTGTTAGTTTATGTTCTCTTGGGCCAACAGCATAGTACATGTCAGTATAAGACAAAATGAAAATTAATGCTCCAAAACTAGCTGCAATAAGGCAAAAGATTTTTAAAATTTTACACCATTTTATTTCCATTGTCAAGCGACATCTAGTTGGAAGTAACAAGCCTATAGCATCTGTAGTAAATTTTTTCTGTCATGTCTTGGTAATTGTAATACTTTTTGTAGTTATGAAATGTAAAAATATATGTTTTTGTCAGATACTTTGACAGTTCTTTACTGTCAAAATATCTGACAGAAACTGAAATTTTTGTATTTCATAACTACAAAAAGTATTATACTTACCAAGACATGACAGGAAAAATTTACTGTAGATGCAATATGGTCATCACTTTCAACCAGACGTCACTTGATTATGGCAATAAGCTCAAACAGACTTGTCGTGTAAAATAAATATTATTTTATTGCAGCTAGTTTTGGAGCATTCATTTTCATCTACTATTAGGTTGGTGCATAAGCTCATAGTATTTTTGTTTCGCATTTTGCTGTTCCAGTTGCAGAATAGATTTAATTATTGATTTTCTTTTTTGCTTGTAGTTCACTATAGCTATTCGAGTTTACGTTGTGTCATTTTGTCATTTGGAGATAGTGAGTAGAGCTGTGGATGCTAGAAAGTGGAGTAGTGCCAAGTGGAGAAATCGGAACATTTGCAGCACATTCTTCTGTTTGAGTTCAATAGAGGGGTGACAGCAGTGGGTGCAGCCAGAAACATTTCAGCTGTGCATGAGAACAATGCCATTGGACAGAGCATGGCAAGAAAATGGTTTCTCATTTTAAGAAGAATCATTTTTCATTTGTGACTCTCCATGTTCAGTAAGACTTTCAGGCTTTGATGAAGATCATTTAAACACATTAATTCACAATGATCAACATCATTGTACTTGAGAACTAGAACATGTGGTGAACTGCGATATCTCCATCATCATACAACATTTTCAAGCAATCAAGAAGGTTCAAAAATTGGGTGTATGGGTACTGCATGCTCTAAGACAAATTCACAAAAATCAGTGGATGCCTAGATGTGCATCTCTCCTTGCCCGTCATCAGTTGGCTCATGAACAATGCCTACCATTCCTATTCTGCATCATTATTGGCGATGAGAAATGGTGTCTTTATGCTAACATAAGGAAAAGAAAGGAATGGTTGAGCTCAAACAAAGCAGCAACTCCCTGTACAATGTCCTATGCCCATTCACAAGAGATTATGTTATGCGCCTGTTCGAACAGCAACAATGTGGTGTACTACAAATTGCTTCCCCAAGTTGTTACCATCACTGCTGACATTTATTGTCAACGACTAAGATGTCTTGCAGATGCAATCCAAGAACAATGACCAGGAAGACTGTATGAAGTGATGCTAGTCCATGATAACACCTGTCTACATTCTGCTAGACTGACAAAAAACAATATATAGACATTGAGTTGGGAAGTTATTCTGCACCCACCTCGTTCACCTGATCTTGCACCTGCAGGTTTTCACCTTTTCTGCCCTCTGTTGAACGGCCTTCAAGGGGCACCCCTTTCAGATGAAAATGTGCTCCAAACATGACTTGAGGAGCTCTTCACGTCAGAACCTTGTGATTTCTACAGTTGCAGAATCGAAAAGTTACCCCGGCATTTACAGACTGTTGTAAATAGTGAATATATTATTGAAGACTAAAGCCTCATTTATATGTAACAGTTGTGTTTATTAAACTTACAGAAAATGCTATGAACTTATGCACCAACCTAATATTTTGTGAGTCTGGTTATTTAAAATATTTGCATTAATTTGTTCACTTTTTATTAGCTCCATTTTTAGTGGCTGAACAGATGTTCAACCGTGAAAATATTACTGAGAGTTGTAATTATTCTTTATATACTGGAAAATTTTTAGTGTGCATTTGTGCACATCAATATGGCTGCTACTTTTTACAGGAATGTTTCGTGTAGCACAAGATTGCCAACATGGAATACTATGTTTTATTGAAAGTTGCTACTGGAAAAACTAAATTTAATTGCACATTGTTTGACTGACTACAGGCGAATAAATATTAAGCCTTCGTCTTAGCTTGTGTGATGGCGTCTTATTCATTTGCCATTTCAGATATGACTTATTCTTTGTGTTATAATTTTGCAAATACCTTATTTCCCTCTTATACTCCTTTCTCTTATTTCACTTCTCTTTTTAGCATGCAACCAGAAAGAAAATTTACATCCATTATTACATAAATAATCAGTCTTTTTACAAACATATAGAAGTATGTGACTATTGTTCCAGGCACAGTCCCTGTGAGGTCGCCACATATAATAATAAAATAACATAAAGGGTTGTGGATGACCTTACAAGGAAAAACATTGTATATAAAAGGAAACTATGCACTATTAATTGGAATGTTATTTTTACATAATATTACGAGGCTGTAGTGAGTCAAAAGTGTCCGTAAATTCTGTGAAGTTCAACTTTTTTACCTTTTAGTTTCTTGTGATCCTTGTAAGGTCTGTAAGGTCACCACTCTTTTCACTTGTTATTCTCATGTTAGCCATAATGGAGGTGAATCGGACATTAAAATTGCTAAGTCTCCTTGGTTTAGAACTGACCCTGATTGCAGCATTCTATGATGAATTAATTCATAAAACACTTATACATTTTATACTGAATATTTTGCATGTAGATTACACAAAAATACTGCTCCATTTTCTTGGACAAAACAAGAGGTTTGTACAGCTCAATCATTCGTAAGTACGAGAGAAGAGACTATCTAGAAATGGTAACAGAAAAAGAATGTAAAGATTCCTTTTTTGTTTTCTGGTAATGATTCTCTGACAATTTCGGTAATTATACTATGTTTCTTACATAAAATCATGGTTATGGTTCGTGAATAAATATGTGCATCCCCAAATTTTTAGAATGATAATTTTTTCCCACAAAATTTTTATCACATACTAACCTGTTGGCGTTCTTGCAAAAACTTTATATATCTTTGCAAAGGTATAATCCCGATATTTATTCCTAAATTGGGTTGACCTGAAAGATGACATTCAGGGTGTGGGATGTTAATTATCGTGAATGGCCCTGCATACAGTACTTGCCACTTATGGTTTAGTGTATTTAGTTTGAAAGATTTAGGGAGCATGCATAAGAGTACCTCCTCTCCAATTGAAAAGGGCAGAAGCACCCTAATCTTTTATCGTGCATTTGTCTTCTCTTTTATGCCCATGCGTTACGGCTTGTTTACGTGTGCCTGACCTTTTCTTCTAACAATATTTTATTTTGGAGTGCTTTTGGGAGTGGCTTGACCCATTTGTCAATCTCAGTCTTCCCAAACATCAGATCAGTCAGTGTGAATCCCGTGGAGGCGTCTGAAAGAATGTTTACTACATGCTGAAGTGGTTCGAAATATTCTGTTTAGCTTGTGAGGAGCATATATCCTAATTAACCTGTTAAATTCATTAAATACTAAATTGCTGGACATGCGTATGGGTGGAAGTATGAAACTGGAATGTATTTTATCGGTTGTTCTTTCAAAAAATCACTCCGCTTGCTGCTTGTAAAGTTGGAAATGTTATCAGTTAATATTGCTAGTGGTTTCCCAAATTTCAGTAAATAATTATTTGTAAATCTGCTGATAATAGGTGTGGAAGTCATTGCTTTAACCATGTATGTGTGAAGGTACCTAGTAAAAATATTAAGTAATGTCAGTTATATGTTTTACCCCACCCCTAGCTTGTGGTAGGGGCCAGATGCGCCCAGGGACACCAAGTTTAGTGATTTAGTAGGAATAATTGGATGTAGTTCTGTTAAACTTGGTATATTTGGGTGTTTCACCTTTTGAAAATGGCACATTTTCTTTTGACTCATTGTACTGTTCATCAGACACTAGGAAATGATTTTGTATGTGCACTTTGCTATGCCATAGCACCATACTACCGCGGCAACCAGTGGGTCGTCCACATAAAATGCATACTGTAGGACAATGCCATGCAGTAAAATGTCATGACAGACCACTTGAGAAAGTCTGATCTGTATTGTGCTTACCCATGAAAGCTGGAAAATGACTTGGAGAACGAGCACAATAGAATATTTGAATGGGATGAATCTTAAAACTTGTATGAAATCTCAATATAAATGGTCAAAACATGGTAAATGAGTATCCTGCACACTGTGATTTAACTTAAAATTAGTGAAAGGAATGTAAAACAAAATCACCAAAACATCACTAAGTAAGATAAATCGTCACTATCCTTAATCGAAATGAGTCACTGTGAGACTTTGGGAGTATTGTGGTTATCCAACTACTGCTGCTTCTTTTTTTTATGGCCATCATCATTTTGAGTATAGGTATATCAATAAATGATTTTAAGTAATATGTAAAATGTAGCTCATTAAAGTAGAATTACAACAAATATACTCTTTTAAACGGTCAAAAATACAATTTTATCACAGTTATCAATTATTCTGAATGCTTCAAAAATATGTAACAGTCATGTGTATGTAGTCTGAAACAGTGTTATTATTTTAAATTCAAAACTGGGAATTGGTACTTTTGCCTCAAAAAAGACAATGCAATTGCAGGGTCCCTATAGCAATTGCTATATGGAGAAACCACCTATGAAAACACACACTCTCAAGCTAGCCACTGTGTTTATATTGTTTTCTGTAATTGATCTTCCCCTTGATCGCACTCCTGGACAAATAATCAGCACCGAGTGAGCACCACTATGACATTTACAGACTATATACAGATAGTTAAGATTCTGTATCCAACTGACAGTCCAGTAATGTGCTAATGAAAGGCTGAAGGAGAGAGTGATTATATACATGGGATATATAAAGCAAAGGAACTTGAAGACAATATTATGGGAAAGGAAGTAGATGAAAATGAGATGGAAGATATGACACTGAAAGAAGATTGGTTGGTTGGTTTAAGGGGAGGACATCTGAACAGTATAACTGAAGACTGAAAGGCCAAGACAAAATAAGGTTTGTGGAGTTGATGATATTCCCTCAGAATTGTTAAGATCTTTGTGAGAACCTGGTAGGCAAGATATGAGGCAGGCAAACCACCCACTGACCTTAGATAGAATGTAATAACCCCAGTTGCAAAGCAGGCATCAGTTTAATAAAAAATGGTTGGAAAATACTAACACTAATTATTTACAGAAGAACTGAAAAATTAGTAAAATTGTACCTTATGTTATATCGGTAGGGGTTCCTGAGAAATGTAGGAACACACGAGACAATACTGAGCCTACTATTTAGCCTAGAGATAGGTTGAAGAAAGGCAAACCTGTGTTTATAACATTTGTAAGTTTCAATAAAGTTTTTGACAGTGTGGACTGGATTACACTCTTTGAAATTATGAAGGTATCGGGGGAAAAGAGGCTATTTACAACTTGTACAGAAACCAGACGGCAGTGACAAGAGTCGAAGGCTGTGAGCAATGGTGGAGAAGAGAGTGGGGCTTGTTATCTATCCCAGATGTTATTCAGTCTGTACATTGAGCAAGTTGTCAACGAAGCCAAGGAGAAATTCACGAAGGGAATTAAATTTGGGTAAGTGTGTGTGTGTGTGTGTGTGTGTGTGTGTGTGTGTGTGTGTGTGTGTGAGAGAGAGAGAGAGAGAGAGAGAGAGAGAGAGATAGAGAGTGGGGGGTGGGGGCTATTTTGACAGCAAATTAGCTGTCGATGGTCTAAGTAGAGGACGTATAAAATGCAGAGTGGCAAGAGCAAGAAGAGCATTTCTGAAGAACAGAAATTAGTTAACACGGAATATCAGCTTAAGTTTTGAGAAGTAACATTATATGAAAGCGAAGCATGGACGCTGAACAATAGGGACAATAAGAAAATATAAGCTTCTGAAATGTGGTGGCACAGAAGAATGCTAAAGATTAGATGGATAGACGGGATAACAAATGAAGAGATACTGAATGGATTTGTGGAGAAAAGAAACTTATGCCACATCTTGATTAAAAGAAGGAATAGGTTGATAGGACAAATCCTAGGACATCAAAGAATAGCTAATTTAGCAAAATATCGAAGCATTGGGCATTAAACTTGAAGAGGACACCAAGGCTTGAATACAACAAAGATGTTCAAATGGGTGCAGGCTGCCATAGTTATGCAGAGGCAGAGACTTGCTCAAGACCCGCTAATGCAGTGAACTGCTTTAAACCAGTGTCCAGAATGAAGAGCACAGCAACCTCCTCCCAACTTCTTTATGTTTTCTTTCATTTCTTTTAACCATTTGTTCTTGAACATGTGTGTGTTCTTTAAATCTATGACACTAATATCCAGGAATAGCGTCAAATTCCCATCTGGTAATGTTGATTTCTCTCTATACCATTTCAGGCAACCCTACGTTTCTCGTGTTTGTAGAGTTAGAGAGAAAGCTTTTGACAATTTTGACTGGAATACTCTCTTTCAAATTCTGAAGGTGGCAGGGGTAAAATACAGGGAGCGAAAGGCTATTTACAGTTTGTACAGAAACCAGATGGCAGTTATAAGAGTCGAGGAGCATGAAAGGGAAGCAGTGGTTGGGAAGGAAGTGAGACAGGGTTGTAGCCTATCCCCAATGTTATTCAATCTGTATATTGAGCAATCAGTAAAGGAAACAAAAGAAAAATTCGGAGTAGCAATTAAAATCCATGGAGAAGAAATAAAACTTTGAGGTTTGCCAATGACATTGTAATTCTGTCAGAGACAGCAAAGGACCTGTAAGAGGAGCTGAGCAGAATGGACAGTGTCTTAAAAGGAGGATATAAGATGAACATCAACAAGAGCAAAACAAAGATAATGGACTGTAATCGAATTAAATCAGGTGATGCTCTGGGAATTAGATTAGGAAATGAGACACTGAAAGTAGTAAAGGAGTTTTGCAATTTGGGGAGCAAAATAACTGATGATGGTTGAAGTAGAGAAAAGACTGGCAATGGCAAGGAAAGCGTTTCTGAAGAAGAGAAATTTGTTAACATTGAGTATAGATTTAAGTGTCAGGAAGTCGTTTCTGAAAGTGTTGTATGGAATGTAGCCATGTATGGAAGTGAAACATGGACAATAAATAGTTTGGACAAGAAGAGAATAGAAGCTTTCAAAATGTGGTGCTACAGAAGAATGCTGAAGATTAGATGGGTAGATCACATAACTAATGAGGAGGCATTGAATAGAATTGGAGAGAGGAGAAATTTGTGGCGCATCTTGACTAGAAGAAGGGATCAGTTGGTAGGGCATATTCTGAGGCATCAAGGGATCACCAATTTAGTATAGGAGGGCAGCGTGGAGGGTAAAAATTGTAGAGTGAGACCAAGAGATGAATACACTAAACAGATTCAGGAGGATGTAGGTTGCAGTAAATACTGTGAGATGAAGAAGCTTGCACAGGATAGAGTAGCATGGAGAGCTGCATCAAACCAGTCTCTGGACTGAGGTTAAAAACAATAACATCATTTCAGTTAAATTCAGGATCAATTTCTTAAAAACAATATCCAGGCAATTTTCCTTCTTCAGTATTATTTAATCCAAGATTGTCTTCAACTTAAGTACTTTCATTGAAAGTACTTGTTATTTGCATTTGTCACATGATGCTACAGCTTTGACATGTCAGGTGTCAGTTGCACATAAACAGCATGTGCTTTTCCCAGCTTGGATGGTGACAGTCAAATGGCCTGCCAGCAGCACACGGTAACAGGCTACATGTGTCCACTACACTATTCAAAAGCTGCAAGTGGACTGACATTTATACATTATGCTTTGGCAACAACAGACAGTAATTATCTGAAGCTGTGAGCTCTGATTTGTGAGCTTGGGTGTGATGAGTTAAGTTTATCAATGAAAAGATCAATTTTTGAAAAATAAGTAATTGGAAAGATAAAAAAAATGTACTTACCAAGTGGTGACAGGAGAACATACATATAAATGTATTAAAATTTGCATTTGCAAGCTTTTGGAGCCAGTGGCTCCATCTTCAGCCGAAGGGTTGAAGGGTAAGGAAGAGATGTGAAGGGAAAGGACTTGTGAGGTTTAGGAAATGAGGAGATTATGGAAGAGTTGCCCAGAACCCCAGGTCAGAAAGACTTACCAGGTGTGATGAGAAGGAAAGTGATTGTTGGGGAGTGCGCTGGACACGATGTGAAAACCTGAAAGGTTAAAGGTGGAAGATGGGGTGACTCGCAAAACTGAGATTACTGACAAAACATCACACATGAGATGGTAAGAGCAGAAAGCTAAGTGCATTGTATGTGGTAGAGGTGGGGGGAGACAGATCAGAAAATTAAGGATACAGAAATCTAAAAGGAAGTGAAGAAAGGAATAGTTGCTATGAAGAAATGCTGAAACTAGATCTTTTCCTACACCCCTCTTTCATCCCTAGAGATGTGAAGGGAAAGGACTTGTGAGGTTTAGGAAATGAGGAGATTATGGAAGAGTTGCCCAGAACCCCAGGTCAGAAAGACTTACCAGGTGTGATGAGAAGGAAAGTGATTGTTGGGGAGTGCGCTGGACACGATGTGAAAACCTGAAAGGTTAAAGGTGGAAGATGGGGTGACTCGCAAAACTGAGATTACTGACAAAACATCACACATGAGATGGTAAGAGCAGAAAGCTAAGTGCATTGTATGTGGTAGAGGTGGGGGGAGACAGATCAGAAAATTAAGGATACAGAAATCTAAAAGGAAGTGAAGAAAGGAATAGTTGCTATGAAGAAATGCTGAAACTAGATCTTTTCCTACACCCCTCTTTCATCCCTTTCAATCTTTCTGTCTGACTCCAAGCCTAATTCTCGTCATTTGCGGGAGGTGTTACTGTTTTGTTTCAGTATGAAGAAAACAGTGGCTGAGTCATCGAATGCTCTCAGGTATGTATGGTAAGGATGCTATTAGTGAAAGAATGTGTCGTGAGTGGTTTCAACACTTCAAGAATGCTGATTTTAACGTCGTAGACCAGCATAGTGGTGGAGGAGATAATGTTTTCGAAGATGCAGAATTGGAGACTTTGCTGAGTGAAGACTCATGTCAAACTCAAGAAGAATTGGCACCATTAATGGGAGTGACACAGCAAGCCATTTCAAAATGTCTTAAGGCTATGGGCATGATTCAGAAAGAAGGAACTTGGGTCCCGTGTGAGTTGAAACCAAGACATTGAACGGCATTTGTGTGTTTGTGAACAGTTGCTTCAGAGGGCATAACGGAAGGGATTTCTGCATAGCATTGTGACCAGGGATGAAAAATGTGTTCATTACGATAACCCTAAATGCACAAAATCATGGGGATATCCCAGCCATGCTTCCATGTTGACGGCCAAACCGAATATTCACGGCTCCAAGATCTTGCTCTGCATTTGGTGGGACCAGCTTGCCGTCATGTACTATGAGATGTTAAAACCAAGTGAAACAATCACAGGTGCTCGTTATCGAATGCAATTAATGCGTTTGAGCAGAGCATTAAAAGACAAACTGCTGCAATATAGCAAGGGGCACAATAAGGTGATTTTGCAGCATGACAACGCTTGACCCCACATTGCAAAAGAGGTCAAAATGTACTTGGAAACGTTAAAATGGAAAGTCCTACCCCACCTGCTGTATTCTCCAGACAGTGCTCCCTCTGACTATCACCTGTTTAGATCAATGGCACATGGCCTGGCTGACCTACACTTCTGATGGCCTTAACCTATTTAGATCAATGGCGCATGGCCTGGCTGACCAACACTTCCGATCTTATGAAGAAGTCACAAATTGGATCGATTCGTGGATCAGTTCAAAAGATGAACAATTTTTTCGATGTGGAATTCATACACTGCCCGAAAGATGGGAGAAAGTGTCCAGCGATGGAAAATATTTTGAATGATACATGTGTAACCAATTTGTTTCATTAAAGTCTTAAATGTTGGGGGGAAAAACAGTGGAAGCAAAGTTGTACACCTTGTAGATACTCAGGATTTCCTTCATGAGTACGTAGTAAACCTGCCTACAAATGATGTAATCACCAGAGCTTACATACTCAGAGATGACAAAATTTTTCGTTATGCACGTAACACCAAAAAGGATCTTCTTTATTTAGGGGGTGTCTGAAATGTAGCAGTTAAAGGCCTAAATCAGACTTCTAATTTAAAATTTTTCTTGATGAGGTCTCTCAAACCACCCTCTTTCCTCCCCCCCCCCCCCCCCCCCCCTTCCCCATACACCCCCACCCTCTTCTCAAGTTTGGAAGCTATGGCTCAGATATTTCATTCAAATTGTCACCATAAATTCCAACAAAATTTCATCTCCTAATCAACACATGTAACCCGCTGCATTTATGACAATATGCTGTACATTCATTATGTTCGACAAAAAACCCTGACGTGGCACTGCTGCCAGGAAGGAAGCAAACTTAGGATTTAAAACCCCATTGTCAATGAGGACGTTAGAGATAAAACACTAGTTCCAACAGGGGAAAGAATGCAGAGGAAAATCAGTTGTGTCTTTCAAAGAAACTTTTCGGACATTTGTTTTAGGCAGTTTAGGGAAACCACAGGAATTCTACTCTCTTTGTCAGGAAAGTCCCAGGGCAGCTTTTTTAATTAGAAAATTGCACTTACCAAGTAATGATCTTAGCTCCTATCAAAGTAGTCCCCTTGGCTATCTATACACAGTTGCCAATGTTCCTGGAGAACTTGGAAGCGAGCTGTGAAGTTTATAAGCTCATTTGTCACAGTCCGTTGGATGTCTGCAATATCTTGATGAAGCTTTCTTTCCAGTCACCTTCTCACTCATGGAAACAAGAAAAAAATCACAATTCATGAGGTCAGACGGATATGGCGAATGTGGGATAGCCATAACAGTATGTCTGGCCAGATACTTGGTAACAGATACAGCAGTATGGGGTTTTGCAATAAGCAATAAGAATCAGTCCTTAGAATGCCACAAATCAGGGCAACAACATTGACTTGATTGTCGTGAATGTTTCAAGACTTCAATGTAAAGTGTTTGGTTCACTGTCTGGCCTGGAGGAACATACTTGTGATGAACTAACCCCTATCAAAGAATGCGATCAACATCGTCTTTGTTTTTGAAGATTGTCATTTTACTTTTTTCAAGGCTGGTGATTCAGGACTTCACCATTCAGCACGTTCATGCTTTGTGTGAGGGTCATGCTGGCAGCATCATCTTTCATCCCCAGCAATAATTTTTGACAGAAATGAGGAATCATGTCTGGATCTGTTCAGTAGTTCAGCAGAAATTCTTCATGTTTTCTTTTGCTGTTTATCTGTTACTGTGTGAGGGGTGAGTTTTGCATTAAATTTCTGTTTCACTAAGCCTTCGCATAACATCTTATAACCCACATCATGACTCAAATAAAATTCTGACATTGCACGCACAGTTACATGAAGGTCTTCTTGCAATAACTGCCTTACATGCTTCATGTTTGCATCGGTATGTGCTGTAGATAGGCGACCAGCTCTGGGACTGTCTTGCACTGAATCTCTGCTTTTACGAAACCTTTTGTGCACTCGAAAACATGACTTCTTGAAAGTGGCTTGCCTGGCTATGCTTGCATAATCATTGTGCATGTTTCACTAGGGGTTTTCCCGTACTTAACACAGAACTTAATGTTCACTATTTTGTCACAGTCAGCATCCATTATGTCACTATAACTAATGTGCCCAGAGCGCAGTGTGTTGCTAAGCACAACATTGACACCTAGTGAGTTTTTGCGGAAAAATGGCCAAGGTGATTTTGTGGATGCACACATACCAGTTAATATAAAAACATCATTTGTTCATTTTTAGTATTGCAACCTCAGGAGAAAAAAAAAAACTGTCCTGGGACTTTTCTGACAAAGGGAGTACATCTTGGTGACCAGACAGTGATTTGAATCTTCACCTTCCCAAAGATAAGTCGTGTGTTTTAATCATTGTGAAACCTCTCTTGATGGCACTGCTGCCAGTAAATGAAGTTCTTGGCTGGTGAGCAGACTCTCAGTAGAGTAAGTGGTCATTAATTCACCAGAATTACTACACTTTGTGAACTGTCACAAGTTCTTAACTCTCTGAGATGATAGAAAAAAGTTTGCTTATTAAATTTTCTTGAACACTGGCAGTTTCTTATTATTTCATGTCTATATGATTATTTAACAGATTATGTGATGTACATCTGTACTCCCAGAAGGGACATTTACAAGAATGATGTGGCTCATAACCAAGAATGGTATCAATGTATTGCTCTCCTGTGGCTATAATAGCTATTTTCGTGGCTCATCTGTGAATCTGTCATTGATTATAGTTATTCTACATAAATGTGTGTTGTACACCGCTTACCTAATTTGCAATATTGTTTATGTGTGATTCACATTTATTTAGTTATTTATGGAAGTACACATATGCAATAACTTTACGATTTTGTAGTTGGAACATGTAGACTTACTTATGTGTGTAACACAGTCTTCCTTTTCATTGTATTATTTTTAAAATGGAAGAGTCACATGTCGTGTTGAGTAGATGTAATCCCAGTATCTAACAGGTACATGTCACTTTTTGATGCTAAATAGACAAAATCAACAGTACTTGGTTAACCTGTTAACATAGGTGTATATATCCCACTGTCTTGCAACATGCAAGTCCGATGCAGAAGAAAATCAGGGTTCAATAACACAAAAAAGTTGTAAGTTGTGTGCGAAACATGTGTCATTAGAAAATTCTCTTGTAGCCCAGAAAGGTCAAGATTAAGTAGAATGTGGTAAGCAGTCTATAGTAAACAAAGGAAATATGTTGAATGATAAGATATGACATATTTCACTTCACTACAAGAGTACACTGTCATTTTTGTAGCTCACAATAATGAAGTCAGTCATTATAATAATAGATTTGGATGAACTTTATTATTAGTTTGTAATCAGGCAGTCATCCATGTTGAACTGGAATTCTGCAGTCAGTATTACATATGGGATTACATTTATTCTAAGTGAAACTACTCTTCACACACTACATTTTTCTCAGTTGCCTCCCAGTTATCATCACCCTTTCAATAAAGAGGGGTGGGGGGGGGGGGGGGGACAGTGTTAGTCACAGAAATCCAGCAGATGATTGAAAAATGCTTTCTATAACAGATTCTGAACTTCTTTTACTACATTTATGTTCCACTAGGAGATGTTCAAATTGCAGTCTAACCATCGTAATAAAATTTCTGTATTGCTTTCCCCAAAACATCAATGAAATGCAGGAGTTATTCATTCAATGAGGTTAGAGGCAATTGCATCCTCACACATAGATTGAGATTCCCAATTATTTAGCTTTAAGGGAGAAAAATTCAAAATAAGAGAAAGTAATGGTAAAAGTGTTTTGATACTGTGTCTACCATTCCACCACTTTAGTGATATGGAAACAGATTCAAAGAGTGACAGCAATGTCATTTGCTTGGCTCATTGTTCCTTCATCAGCAACAGTAAACCGAGTGATTGAAACAGTCATGTCAGATCATGATGACCATTAGCCTTCTATCAGAAATAAATACCTGCCATGGCAGGCAGCTTAGCAGATCGTATTTTGTTATTGAGGCTATATGTATGCAGTCTCAAATATAGTTATTATCTTGCTTCTGGACCTGTGCTGATTAATCTCTCTCTCTCTCTCTCTCTCTCTCTCTCTCTTTCTCTCTCTGTCTGTGTGTGTGTGTGTGTGTGTGTGTGTGTGTGTGTGTGTGTGTTTAAGTGCCGCACTACAACACTTAATTAACGATAATAGCCTCATGTGTTGTTAGTACATCATGGATGCAAAATGTATTGAATTGTCGTAGCAGCAGCAGGAGACGCTGCAACAGCTGTAATAAAAGCAAACTCAGTGACAGTTCAAAGTACCATAGAAACAGCAGGAGTCCTTCTACTGGTCACAGAGGAACCAGTGCTCCCGATCTCACATCCTCAAGCTTCTATCAAGGCACATTGGTGCCTCAAGGGTAAAGGTATTGGCAAGGTGTCATTGGCATTGGCACTAACGTGAGACATATAGTTTGACCTACCAAATATGGGTGTGAAACCATTCGTATCAGGTGCAACATTTCTCCCTGTGGCCCACTCCCAGTTACTCATGTGAATGCAGGCACTTGTACTTCACAGATTTGTTCAAGGGGGATATGGGGTTATGTGATATGAATTTTTCATGTGATTTACCATAGGTTACCCAGATGTGATCAACATCAAGAACAAGCACACTTTATGAACTAGAAGCTATCTTCACTGTTATATCCAATAACGGCCCACAAATCACCTTAGAAAGGTTCGACCACTTATCATCTTCATTCCATATCAAACCCAGAAATAGAACAGTTCATCACAAGATTCAAGGCCTAAATGAACAAAATGACATTTGACGAAGCTTCCTTTCTTTGTATATATATATATGTGACCAAACCTCAGTTAAGAGGCTGAATTAGCACAGGCACTCTACTCTTTACAATCTCCTGCAGATAATTCAGGAAACAGATTCACCAGAGCCACTACTGGACCGCTTAGTCTGGGCTTCCATATACAGCGACACACGATGGTGGATTCAAAATGTTGTCATTAGTTATAAAGAATGTTATTATTGAAGTAGTGGTAGGACAAGAGGAGTTTGTGCAACATTGCAATCATCTGAGATCATGACAGCTAAATGATTCAGTGCCCCCAATACGACCTTGTCAAGGCCCAAGTAACCATCCAAGGCCTCCAGAATTTCTGATAATGCCTTACGTTTGTCCCAGGTCAAGATCACAGCATTCCAGAATTCAACACATTACCTACTGAAGCGCTTCACATCTCCCTCAGTAAAGAATGGGTACAACCTCCACCCGTGCTATAGGTCAATTACATAAATACTGCCAGAGGCAATGGACGCTGGGGAACTATTGTGGTCAAATCACTGTTTCTAGTTGTGGAAATCTTGTCCCCCTGCCCATGCCACCAATTGTCATGGCAGGGATGCCAGCTTCTCCCCCTCTCCTTGACATCACCAATCCTGGTCTCAACTCAGGCATTACCATCATTCTGAACCGATTATGTGGGAAGGGATCTAATACCTCAACATTCCAATGACATGAAGGTGGCCTCAGGAAATGTCTGCAATTTTATTTGTACATATTATAGTTCCCCCTTCAGATTCACAAACCTAGAGGTCACAGCAGCAAACATGCCTCTTGGGGATGGCCATTGGTCCTCTACCAAAATAAATAGCTGATACGGCAGGTAGATTGACCAGTTCATGTTTCATTGTCGAAGCCATAGGTATGCCACATCTTAAATAAAGCTATCACCTGGCTTTCTGGATTTGGAACCCTTTTGGAGTGTGTGTTATTGTGTAAAATGATTATATCCTTCATTCTCTGGTACTAATTCAGGTTCATATTACTTTTTGTTGTAATGCTTGCACTCAACTGTATGTTGTCTTGGTTTTCATAAGCGGTGTAATTCCTGAACGTGATCTGCCTAGTTTCGTGTGAGGCTGTGGCATTAGTAGACTACTAATGATCAGTTAAATGCAGCAGTTGAACTGTTCTGTGTTAATTTGAAGCGTTGTGTGGCAGAATTTGGTTCTGTCAATTGTATTATAACTATAATAATCTCACTACCTTGCTACAGCTATAATATATTAATGTCATTGGACCAGTGTTTTATAAAGCCGCGTATGAGGAATGATCAGAAAGTTTCCATTTGATGAGGGGGTAGGTGCAATGTCGTGCGACTCTGATGTGGGTATATAAGTATCGACATGTAAGCAAGAGATTAGTGTGACATGCATGTGATAAATGCATAAACGTGAAATACAGTGACATTATTACCAAATGTGTCCAAACAGGACCAACATGGTGTTATCCTTTTCTTGATTGCAGATATACGAGCACTGGCAGATATGCATTCGAGAATGAAGAATGTGTATGGGCCAGCAGTCAAAACGATCTGTGATTTTTGTTTGCAAACCTTGTATACATCACTGTTCAAATGTCTGGGAATTCTAAATCAGCCTTTCATGTACATTTAACATCTCATGGTATTTGTAGTTTATAACAAGGGGCCACTGCAATAGACAGAAAGCAGTTGGCGTTTGGATAACATTTCCTTAAGCATTTTTTTTTAAAGGAGTGGTCTGTTCTGCAGGTTTCATTACCGATAGACTCCCACCATATTGGACAATTTGAGTGATAATCCCCAGATTTTCAAAGGGAAAAGCAATGTATAGTTGTATGCCAGTATCATCATCCTCTTCAAATCTGCTGCCAATTTGTTTCTTCTCAGTGGGCACATAATGTTGATCATTTCAATTCCATGTTTTTGTATGTAGCTCAAGTTTCCCATTGCTCCAGTATATCAAGGAAATACTTCAGCTTTGTTTTTGTAATGTTCTGTATGACTGAATGCACTTTGCCATCTCTCTCAGTAAGATAACTTGTTACTCATTTTGCCAATACCTCACATGTGGCTATACTCTTTCATAAAAGCTGATGCACAACTGATAGTGGAATGCACTATCTGATCAAAAGTACTCACAATGTGGAATTGACTACTAGATGTCACAAGAGGTGGATCTGCCAGTATAGAAGGAGGTGAGAAGCAGTAGCAGCAGAATGGGTCGATCAGGAGAGCTTGTGACTTGGAATGTGGATCAGTCATTTGATGTCATCTGTGTATCAGATCCATCAGGGACAATTCAATCCTTCTAAAGTTGTCTAGGTCGACTGTGGGTGATATGATTGTGAAGTAGAAACAAAAAGGAACAGCCACAGCTAAACCAAAACCAGGCAGACCTCATATACTGACAGAAAGGGACTGTCGAGCCACACATTTCTCGAACCAATGTTAAGTGATGCTTGAGGTGGATGTAAGAGCACCTTCACAGGACAGTGGATGACAAACGAGTTATTTGGATTGATGAATCATGAATGCCTGGAGAAGTTACCTACATTCATGTGTAGTGCCAGTAGTTGAAGTACGGAGGAAGTGGTGTTACAGTATGGGGATGTTTTTGTTGCTAGATTGCGGTCTCCTTATTGCAAGTGCGAAACAATATGAACAAATTTTTCAGCATTGTGCATGGTGTACAGCCTAGGAACAATTCAGAGATAATGACTGCTTGTATCAGCTTGATAATGCACCCTGTCATAAAGCAGCATCTGTGATACCATGGTTTGTGTACAATAACATTCCTGAAATGGACTGGCCAGCCCACAGTCCTGACCTGAATGTAATGGAACACCTTTTCAATGTGTTAGAATATTGACTTTGCTCCAGACCCCAGTGTCCAACATCACTACTGTCTGTGCTTGTGGCTTTTGAGGAAGAACGGATTGCCATTCTCCACAGAGACTCAGACACTTGAAAGTGTCTTCAGCAGAGTTTAAGCCACCATAAAGGTTAAAGTGGATTCACTCCATATTAATGTCCACTAATAGGTGTCCAGATAATTTTGATCAGCTAATTTATCAGTCAACCATCCTGATTGTTGACACTTCTCTCTATGATTAGTGCCTAACTGCTAACTGTTTCCAAAGATTAACCAGCTGGTGTTTATGTATTGCAGTATAAGGTCCCTTCTGCTGTATGATATAACCTGCATTGAATTTAGTTTTATGTGTTGACACTGACTGCTAATATATCCCAAGTTTGAATTACATAGTAACCCAGAATGTGAAACTCTAAATTGTTGCATACACATCAGTCATCTCATAATATTCACAAAATGTTTGTTGAATGAAAAGTATTTTTATTTTTAATTTTTTTAAATAACATGCATATCCTCATATATTTTAATTTTCTATCTTTTTTACGTGAAGTTTTTATTTTATTGTTTGTTGAAGTGTAAATTTGTCATTAAGTTATGCATTACTAGTGACTCGCTCTGGCTTTGCGTGAGTAGCTCTAAGTATCTACAGCTGTCTGGCATGGCAGTAATAAATTTACACAAATGTCCCTCATGAATCATTCTATTAGTGAGAACTGATGCCTCCATCGTTGTAAGAGGTGGCAAGACATTAGAGGCATTCAATAAATAAGCAAAACAGCACATTTATTTACATTATATATAATGTAATTTAAATTATACAAAACTTGAAGTCTCTTGATTCTCTGTTACACACTAGTACAATACATTTTGCGTGCAGTAATGTCATCCATTGAATAGGAGTTTCTGTCACTGAATATCAATAGTGTTGTATTAATTCATAGTAGTTTTTACCTAACTGCATGTGTTCTGGGATCTGGCTGGAGCCCAGTGTGCAGCATCTTAAAAAGACATACAAATGAATACAATTCATACAGTGAGTTGAAGTGAAAACTGCATCCTCTGGTGACATCCATAGTGCCCCCCCCCCCCCCCCCTCCCCATAGAAAGGAGGTGAATCCTTTAGAGAAAAAGGCTCACAGTGGTATGCAGACAGCAAGTTGAACGTATCTTCTTATGTGGAGGTGTGTGCAGTTCACTATGTGCGGTTGATAAAGACACTGTCAAAGCGCATTCCCCCGCCCTCCCCCCTTCCCCCGCCCAGTTATGCACTGTTGTCACATAGTTTGGGTGTGTGTGATGACATAGGGAAGCCCTGTACTGTGGTGCAGCTGAAGGTGGATGCGACACAATGGCAGATAGCACCAACCAACCCTTGCAAACCATCAGGAACATCTGCCGAAAAGCTGGAGACAGGACTTCCATGCAGCAGCCCAGGTGGATGCAGCCAGCAGTGGTGCTGCTGAGGACACCAAAGATTGTGATGCTGATGCAGGCTCGATGTCCGTGATGGACATTACTGTGAACAGTGACAAACATGGCAGTCACTTGTTGACGCATGCACCCAAATGTCAGGCACCAGCAAAGGCTGCTCAGAAGCAGCATTTCTGAAAAATGAAAATCTATATTGGGATCAAACAAAGCTGGTTTTGTTGCTGTCAGTGGGTGCCTGTTTTGCTGCAAACAGTATACTGAGCTGAGCCACTCATCTAAGTGAAAATGCCAGGTTTCCAGTTATGACACTTGTTATAGACATGATAGAAAACTTTTTCCTTTGTACAGAACTTTGTTGTGAAGTTGGCATCTGAAACAGGATGTTGACGGTGAAATAGGTGCAGCAATGTGGTAATGATG
This sequence comes from Schistocerca americana, assembly GCF_021461395.2. Lineage (NCBI taxonomy): Eukaryota > Metazoa > Arthropoda > Insecta > Orthoptera > Acrididae > Schistocerca > Schistocerca americana. The sequence goes on along the minus strand of NC_060120.1, from coordinate 836,364,611 downwards.
ACCATGTAATAATTCTGCCAGTGAAGTGTCATAAAGTAGAAGGGTGTGATAGGCACTGAGAAACAACAACAAAATATTTTCCCTTGAGTGCAAAGCACCAAGTTTGGACATATGAGTCTTAAAAATGTAAACAAAATGTTCAACTTCACCGTTATAGTGAGGAGAGGACGGAGCTATTTGGACATGTTGAATCCCATTTTGTTGGCAAAATTGTTTAAATTACAACAAAGAAAGCTGTGGATCATCTTCTGAAATGATAGTTTGTGGCAAGACTTTTGAACAAAAGACAGAAACGATTGCTTTAATAGTGCTAGCACTAGTTGTCGAATTCACTGAAATGACAAACTGATATCTAATGTCTGTATCGATGATAATTATCCACCGTGTGTTCCAGAAAGGACCAGCAAAATCAATATTGCTGTGTTGCCAAGGACTGTCAGGTCAAGACATATTGAAAAATTCCTGGTGCGTCACTGTGTGGGTGTCTGTGCATATATATTTGTTCAATCTGCTTATAAAGACAGAGTCACACACAATGCAGGTGTCTAGCTGCTTAGTTTCAATGATTCCCCAATGTCCTCCATGTAAAAGTTTCAAAACATTTTTTTTTGTAAAGACATGTGAATCATTTGGTTGTTTGTTCGTTAAAAGTATGCAATAAAATTACATCATTCTGGAAAGAAAGGCTGTTGCACTAATCATGATATTTACGTACTACTGCAATTGAAATGGATTTCAGATTATGAGACCAACCCATCTGAATGTAATACTTGGGCAACTATAGTGATTGATCCTGTTCAGTAGGTGTTGTAATCCATTGACAGTCATTGAGAAAAGCTTGCAGTGCTTGTGAATCAGATTGGTCAATTTGAAGACAAGAAGCTTCTGAAATGTCGATTTCTGAATCACTTCTCATAGCTAAGCAAGACAGTGTGTCTGTTTTTGCTTGCTGTACCGTAGGTGATAAAGAATTTCATGCTGGTAATTGGAAAGAAATAGTGACCAACAATGCAGCTTCTGTGCTATACAATCAAGCAAATCTTTTGTTAGATAAAAAGAGTGAAAAAAAGCAGTCAATGGCTTATGATCAGTCACTAGAAAAAAGTTTCTGCCATGCAATATTAGTGGAATTTCATGATAGGTAAGGTTTCTTTCTCCAGCTGACTGCAGTTGACTTGGACATTGTTCAGCATCTCAGAATTGGAAGCTAAGGGAATTCAGTATTTCCAACATTCCTCCTATTCCATGTGATGGTGCATCGACTGCAAGCACTATTAATTTTGTGAATTGTAGTGAATAAGACACAGGTGAGTAAGCAATGCATTTTTCATCTTTTGAAATGACTGTTTGCATTCTTCAACACATTGGAAAACAATAGTTTTACACCAGAGACTATGCAAAGGAGCAACAATTGCACTGCATTCAGAATTAATTTAATATAGTTGATCTAACCTCCCCCCATGAACCATGGCCCTTGCCGTTGGTGGGGAGGCTTGCGTGCCTCAGCGATACAGATAGCCGTACCGTAGGTGCAACCACACCGGATGGGTATCTGTTGAGAGGCCAGACAAACGTGTGGTTCTTGAATAGGGGCAGCAGCCTTTTCGGTAGTTGCAGGGGCAACAGTCTGGGTGATTGACTGATCTGGCCTTGTAACATTAACCAAAACGGCCTTGCTGTTGTGGTACTGCGAACGGCTGAAAGCAAGGAGAAACTACAGCCGTAATTTTTCCCGAGGGCATGCAGCTTTACTGTATGGTTAAATGATGATGGCGTCCTCTTGGGTAAAATATTCCGGAGGTAAAATAGTCCCCCATTCGGATCTCCGGGCGGGGACTACTCAAGAGGACGTCGTTATCAGGAGAAAGAAAACTGGCATTCTACGGATCGGAGTGTGGAATGTCAGATCCCTTAATCGGGAAGGTAGGTTAGAAAATTTAAAAAGGGAAATGGATAGGTTAAAGTTAGATATAGTGGGAATTAGTGAAGTTCGGTGGCAGGAGGAACAAGACTTCTGGACAGGTGAATACAGGGTTATAAATACAAAATCAAATAGGGGTAATGCAGGAGTAGGTTTAATAATGAATAAAAAAATAGGAGTGCGGGTAAGCTACTGCAAACAGCATAGTGAACGTATTATAGTGGCCAAGATAGACATGAAGCCCATGCCTACTACAGTAGTACAAGTTTATATGCCAACTAGCTCTGCAGATGACGAAGAAATTGAAGAAATGTATGATGAGATAAAAGAAATTATTCAGGTAGTGAAGGGAGACGAAAATTTAATAGTCATGGGTGACTGGAATTCGACAGTAGGAAAAGGGAGAGAAGGAAACATAGTAGGTGAATATGGATTGGGGCTAAGAAATGAAAGAGGAAGCCGTCTGTTAGAATTTTGCACAGAACATAACTTAATCATAGCTAACACTTGGTTCAAGAATCATAAAAGAAAGTTGTATACATAGAAGAATCCTGGAGATACTAAAAGGTATCAGATAGATTATATAATGGTAAGACAGAGATTTAGGAACCAGGTTTTAAATTGTAGGACATTTCCAGGGGCAGATGTGGACTCTGACCACAATCTATTGGTTATGAACTGCAGATTGAAACTGAAGAAACTGCAAAAAGGTGGAAATTTAAGGAGATGGGACCTGGATAAACTGAAAGAACCAGAGGTTGTAGAGAGTTTCAGGGAGAGCATAAGGGAACAATTGACAGGAATGGGGGAAAGAAATACAGTAGAAGAAGAATGGGTAGCTCTGAGGGATGAAGTAGTGAAGGCAGCAGAGGATCAAGTAGGTAAAAAGACGAGGGCTAGTAGAAATCCTTGGGTAACAGAAGAAATATTGAATTTAATTGATGAAAGGAGAAAATATAAAAATGCAATGAATGAAGCAGGCAAGAAGGGATACAAACGTCTCAAAAATGGGATCGACAGGAAGTGCAAAATGGCTAAGCAGGGATGGCTAGAGGACAAATGTAAGGATGTAGAGGCTTATCTCACTAGGGATAAGATAGATACAGCCTACATGAAAATTAAAGAGACCTCTGGAGAAAAGAGAGCCACTTGTATGAATATCAAGAGCTCAGATGGAAACCCAGTTCTAAGCAAAGAGGAGAAAGGAGAAAAGTGGAAGGAGTATATAGAGGGCCTATACAAGGACGATGTACTTGAGGACAATATTATGGAAATGGAAGAGGATGTAGATGAAGATAAAATGGGAGATACGATACTGCGTGAAGAATTTGACAGAGCACTGAAAGACCTGAGTCGAAACAAGGCCCCCGGAGTAGACAACATTCCATTAGAACTACTGACGGCCATGGGAGAGCCAGTCCTGACAAAACTCTACCATCTGGTGAGCAAGATGTATGAGACAGGCGAAATACCCTCAGACTTCAAGAAGAATATAATAATTCCAATCCCAAAGAAAGCAGGTGTTGGCAGATGTGAAGATTACCGAACTATCAGTTTAATAAGTCACAGCTGCAAAATACTAACGCGAATTATTTACAGACGAATGGAAAAACTGGTAGAAGCCGACCTCGGGAAAGATCAGTTTGGATTCCGTAGAAATGTTGGAACACGTGAGGCAATACTGACCTTACGACTTATCTTAGAAGAAAGATTAAGGAAAGGTTATACCTACGTTTATAGCATTTGTAGACGTAGAGAAAGCTTTTGATAATGTTGACTGGAATACTCTCTTTCAAATTCTAAAGGTGGCAGGCATAAAATACAGGGAGCGAAAGGCTATTTACAATTTGTACAGAAACCAGATGGCAGTTACAAGAGTCAAGGGGTACGAAAGGGAAGCAGTGGTTGGGAAGGGAGTGAGACAGGGTTGTAGCCTCTCCCCGATGTTATTCAATCTGTATATTGAGAAAGCAGTAAAGGAAACAAAAAAAAAATTTGGAGTAGATATTAAAATCCATGGAGAAGAAATAAAAACTTTGAGGTTCGCTGATGACATTGTAATTCTGTCAGAGACAGCAAAGGATTTGGAAGAGCAGTTGAACGGAATGGACAGTGTCTTGAAAGGAGGATATAAGATGAACATCAACAAAAGCAAAACGAGGATAATGGAATGTAGTCGAATTAAGTCGGGTGATGCTGTGGGAATTAGATTAGGAAATGAGACACTTAAAGTAGTAAAGGAGTTTTGCTATTTGGGGAACAAAATAACTGATGATGGTCGAAGTAAAGAGGATATAAAATGTAGACTGGCAATGGCAAGGAAAGCGTTTCTGAAGAAAAATTTGTTAACATCGAGTATAGATCTAAATGTCAGGAAGTCATTTCTGAAAGTATTTGTATGGAGTGTAGCCATGTATGGAAGTGAAACATGGACAATAAATAGTTTGGACAAGAAGAGAATAGAAGCTTTCGAAATGTGGTGCTACAGAAGAATGCTGAAGATAAGGTGGGTAGATCACGTAACTAATGAGGAGGTATTGAATAGGATTGGGGAGAAGAGAAGTTTGTGGCACAGCTTGACTCGAAGAAGGGATCGGTTGGTAGGACATATCCTGAGGTATCGAGAGATCACAAATTTAGCATTGGAGGGCAGCGTAGAGGGTTAAAATCGTAGAGGGAGACCAAGAGATGAATACACTAAGCAGATTCAGAAGGATGTAGGTTGCAGTAGGTACTGGGAGATGAAGGAGCTTGCACAGGATAGATTAGCATGGAGAGCTGCATCAAACCAGTCTCAGGACTGAAGACCACAACAACAACAACAACAGTTGACCTAAACTGTCTATTGTTACTGTACATTTTTAGGAGAAGGTATTGTCCAGATGGCCTCTAAATGCTTTGTCAAGAGACGAACTGTCCAAAATATTCAGTTTTGGTATTAAAAATGGACTTTTTTGTGAATCGTGCTTAAGGCCTACAACAGTTAAAACTTGAAAAAGAGATTCCAAATTTTTTAGAAGCTCTTCCAATGTTTTCTCGGGCGCAATGATGTTATCCAAATAATTTGAACAACACAGAACTTTCAATATCACTAGTTTGGGAAAGTTTGAAATAACAATGGAGCAGATCCATTTATGAAAGAAAGATGCTGGGATTAACACAAGCTGACATACATATTGACCACCATAAATTTTTTCACGTTTCCTCATCCAGGGGAAGGTGAAGATAAGCATCAGCTAAATCAGTTGTGGAAAAGAATCGTCCATCTGCTATGTGATCTGTAAGCTTCTTGAGAAGTGGAAGCAGGAGAGCACCAATAACTGTCTGAGCATTAACTGTGGTTTTGAAGTATGCACAAAGTCTAGGTTTCCCTTCTAGTTTTCACGTGATAACTAGAGGAGAAGCCCATTGACTAGCGGACATGGGTTACAAAACACTTTCTTCCAGTCTCTTCGCTTCAGAAGCAACCATCACAAATAGGGTGAGGTATCAGATGTGAGTGGTAAAACTTTGGTTGTGCAGTGCCTTTGAGCATAATGTGTGCTTAAAAATTTATGTCCCACTGTGGAGTTGAACAAGTGCCCATATTTCTCACTAAACTAATGAACACTGGTATGAAAAATTTGACTATCGATAGGGTGTACTTATCTTGAATATCTAAACCAAAGAAATCAAATGCATCCATGCCAAACGTATTGGAACTAGAACTGCAGTGAATAGCACTATAAAAAAAATGTAGTTCGCATTTTTACATTCTACTTGCAGTGTGCATGCCCATGAATAGATATTTTTGCTGTTGTTGACCGTGAGATCCAGAGATGATTCCTTTAGCTTAGGATGTCCCGATTGCTCATATGTATTCTGATTAAGAAATGTTACACCAGTATCTAACTGAAATGGTATGTTTGGATTGCAAATCTATAAAGATATGAACAGTGTGTGATTGTTTCTCAGAATGTGAGTGTCAGTTACAACTTTCAGAAGACTGCCTTTGTCTGCTTTGTGACTGACTGAGCATTTTGCTGATCAATTATTTGAGTTTACAACCTCTGTGGCTGTAGTGATGAGGAGATGGACTCAGAATGTGAGATCATATTGATTTCTGTTTTCTCAGTTTTGGATTTACCTGGATCAGAGCTCATTTTGCAATTCTTTTGCAGGCACACTTGGTGTGTGTCTTTATTTCCTGCAGTGTCAGAATTCTGCGTGGAGGAAGAAACAATGCTTGTGGTCGTACATTACATAGCACTCAGCACAAGACTGCAGAGTGCATAAACGTATAGGAAAACAGGTTCGATGTTTCACCTACCTGTGCTGCTGCTTGCGGGCATTGTCACCATGAGCTACGTGGGGCTGGGTCCACATAGAACTATCCACTGTAAGTGTTGCAACAACAAGCATGCCAAATTCTGGTTCAACAAAGTCTTGCACTTCCTGAGGTTCAATTACAGTAAGTACATCAGTGAGACCAGGATTGCATTGCTGTAAAATTTCAGCCCATGTTCCATAGTCAGAAAGGTTCTTCAAGTGCATCGCAAAGCATTTTGTATTGAAGTGAAGCTCCACAAATGCAGTTAAATTTACAAGTCCTCACCTTACCCTTGACTTTAGCGATCTATTCCTTGCAGGATAGATTACTGTGGCGATGTGTACAAAAAAATATCAAACCAACATTTGTTATGTGAATCTGTGACTTGAAAAATTCAACCAACTTCTAAACGACTTCCTCATAGAGTAGGGTTGGGGCTGTACTTGGGGAAACAGCTTCCTACACAATCTAAAAATGTTCACCCCCGCTCATAAAAAAAGAAAGAATGTGATAGGTCACCTGTGATTTTGTAGGCTGCAAAATATTGCTCCAACTACATCTTGTACTCCACATGGTCCTCTTACTTTGGATCAAACTAATGGAAGGGAGATGGGCAATTCGCTGCCAGATTTCTGCGCCTCATTCGAAGTTTGCATGTTACGAGCAGTCAGGTAATACTTGACGGTAATGTTTGTATTTGTTGGCTGCAAGTGCAGTAAGTGATGGTTCTCCTGTTGCTGCTATTCCATACAAGAAATTAAATACATTTATGTAGAATATGAATATACATAGTACAAAGACAAAACGGCCGTGCATCTAACCCCATCACCAGAAATGTCTGTTGTGTTTGTAGTTGTAAGAAGTGGCATAAGACATTCAGTAAATGAGTAAAACATGAGCATATTTATTTTCCGTGTATACGAGGTAACTTAAATTATACATAACATTGAGTTTCACGCTTACTCTAGTACTCGCACAATAATTGAATTGTCTATGCAGTAATGGTAGTCACTGAGTAAGAGTTTCTGTCACTGAATATCAGTGCTGTCGCACTACTTGATAGTAGTTGTTGTCTCTGCAAGTCTTTTGAGACATGGACAGAGCCAGTTGTACGACATCTTAAAAAGACGCATACATGCAGTGAGGTAAATTGAAGGGAGCCGCCTCTGGCAGCATCCATAAGACCACCCATAGGAAGATGGTGAGTCCTGGAGAGAATGAGGCTCGCAGTGGTGCACTGGTGGCCTTTTTAAATGTATTTTCTTATGCGGTGATGTGTACGGCATGCGATGTACGATCAACAAAGTCACTGTCAGTACCACAAAAACTGTATCAAATTCTCTGCAGTTCCTGAGGTTGGTCTTCACACACAGACAGAAAAATATGATGGGAACTTTAATTTATCATAGGTATAGATTGTATATGTCTTGTCAGGCTTCGCTGCTCTTTGATGTTGCTCCTTATACCACATCCCAAACACAATTAAATACGGTACAGATAGGTGTGGGTGTGTGTGTGTGTGTGTGTGTGTGTGTGTGTGTGTGTGTGTGTAGAGCGGTGAAAAATAATTAAAAAGACTTCTATATACTGTTTGTCCAGAAAGCAGCGACCTGTTGTAACTCAGTACCACCCAGGACTGGAGAAATGAATCAGATACTCTGCTAGGGTTTTGACTATCTATTATTATGCCCTGAAATGAGAAATATCTTCCCCATTAGCCTCCCCACTCTTCTCACAGTGGTTTTCTGCTGCCCACCCAACCTACACAATATCCTTGTCCACCTGTATTCCATCCCTGTTCTGAACCCCTTGCCCCCCTAACTCATATCCCTGCAGTAAACATAGATGTAAGACCTGTCCCAAGACCTGTCCCATACATCCTCCCACTACCACCTACTCCAGTCATATCACAAGCATCTCCTCCCCCATCAAAGGCAAGGCACCTGATAAAGCAACCATGTGATCTACTAAAATAGTTGCAACCATTGTGCCACATTCTACATGGACCTGACAATTAACAAACTGGCTGTCCGCAGCAATGGCCTCTGCCAAACTGCGGCCAAGAGACAACTGGACCCCCTAATTCAGTGACAATTTGTTTTTGTAATTTTGATTGCACAGTAATGTAACTCAAGGGTTACTTTGATATGTAGATTTTTTTTAAGTGGTTACATTTTGTTTCCTTCCTTCAGTGGAGAAAGTGGAATACACTGCAATGGTGTTTTGGACAGTTTATTAACAGTGAAAGTAATCTAAAGTTGGTGGATGTTTGAAAGAAATCTGCTCGTTAATTTTTGACAGTTAAAATAAATGCCCAGCCAAATTGATGTAGTCATAGTTCTGTTGAAGTTCATGAAGTATGCATCACAACAGCAACCACAGATGGAAACATTGAAACATACTCAAAATGTATTTGAGCATGAGGAGTGAATGTTGAATGAAATAGCCAACACATAAACATATTGAAAGAGAGGCAAAGATTTCTCATCTGCTGGAAGCTTATGGCCATTGTTTTATGAAAAGCAAATTATTGTACACCATCCATTTAAATGTTCCGAAACTGATTTTATTCGTGGTGTGTAAGTGTCGTCAGTGCAGCAACTGTGGTGGCAGGTTGAACTAACAACTGTAAACAACAAATGTGCATTCGACCAATCAGTTGTGAGATGGAAATGTTAAGCAGTGGATGTGCAACTGTAGTTTGTCAATGATGCTGTGTCACAAAATGCTATGGAGCGACATCTACAAATCAATTATTAAAGACATTACCCAGAAGTGTGTACTATGTTCATCCCAACAGCTTGACTCCCAAACAAGAATGATGACACATAGACCCTTGTCACGACTTGACTGAAATGCGAAATGTGGACAGTTCTTAAAAAAACATGAGATTGATGAGACTTGCTGTTATCAATACACACCTACCACAAAACGACAAAGTGCAAAAAATCATATGAAAGGTCAGTGCTTTGACAATATAATCAGTGTTCAAACCATTGTAAAGTGCAAGTTGAGCAATATCCTACAAGACTTTTATGACAATTTCAAGTGGTTTTATGAATGGAATGCTCTGTGTGTTGTGCTCAAATGGGGCAGACTCTGTATAACATTTGAAGCATTAAAATTGCCATCTTAACTCTCTTTTTTGTTTATCCAGTCTTGAAGCTTTTTGGACCGATGGGGTAGATTACCTACCAGACTTGTAAATACGAGGGCGGTTCAGAAAGTAACCTCCGATTGGTCACAGTGCGGGTTGTGGGGGGAGTAGCGACGCACTCAACAGGTCAGTCGGCATCAAGCCGTGGTCGAGTGAACGTCGTACCTGCGCTAGTTTAGTTTTTGTGGCAGTTTGAAATGTGTGCTACAATAGAAAACCCCGCCAAATGTGAGGTGCGTGCTGTCATAAGGTTTTCTACAGCCAAAGGATATTCTGCAGCAGCTATTCATCGTGAGCTTTGTGCCGTGTACGGACCAAGAGTTATGAGTGAAGGAGTTGTCCGTGAATGGGTACGTTTATTTAAAAGTGGACGAGAAAACGTTCATGATGAAGAGAGGAGTGATAGACCATCATTGGTGACTGACGAACTCGTTCAGACAGTTGATGCAAAAGTTCGTGAAAATCGACGTTTCTCAATGTCGGAGTTGTCTACTGGTTTTCCACAGATTTCTAAGACTCTCTTGTACGAGATAGTGACAGCAAGATTGGGTTACCGTAAGTTCTGTGCACGATGGGTGCCCAAAATTCTTACCGACCACCACAAAACTCAAAGAATGGCCTCTGCATTAGACTTTCTGTCACGTTATGAGGACGAAGGAGAACCATTGTTAAACAGAATCGTGACCGGTGACGAAACCTGGATTAAGTACGTGAACCCTGAGACAAAAGAACAGTCAAAGATGTGGGCACATTCAAATTCGCCTACCAAACCAAGAAAAGCCTCGCAAGATTTTTCTGCCAGAAAACTGATGGCAACGGTGTTTTGGGATGCCAAAGGGGTGTTGTTGGTTGAATTCATGGAACGTGGTACGACCATTGATCAAGACGTGTACTGTGAAACAATAAAAAAGTTACGACGGGCTATATAGAACAAACGCCGTGGTATGCTGACTTCCGGTATCGTTTTTTTGCACGATAACGCCCGTCCTCACTCTGCTCGCAGAACAACGGCCCTTCTTGAGTCCTTCAAGTGGGACGTTATCAACCATCCACCTTACAGCCCAGACCTGGCGCCAAGTGATTATCACCTCTTCATGCATTTGAAGAAATGGCTCGGGTCACAGCGGTTTGATGACGACGAAGAGCTCAAAGATGCGGTCACAGGCCGGCTCCAGGCACAAGCGGGTGATTTTTATGCAGAAGGAATTTCAAAGCTTGTGAAGAGATACGATAAGTGCCTCAATCGCTATGGAGACTATGTAGAAAAATAGTGCAAAGATGTAGTTGTAAGATGTATATATTAAAATATTTTTATTTAACTTGGTGTATTTTTTTAAATCAACCGGAGGTTACTTTCTCAACGGCCCTCGTACTATGCTAGACTGGTTGAGAAACTGAATAAAACAAAAGAAAATGCTCAAAAAGTTTTGTACCATTCTCATTATTGCTTAGTTTCTTTGTGTTTTTTAAGTATTTATGTATTGGAAATCTCTCAGTACTCTTTCAACTATAGGACTGCTACATATAGTTACTGTGTAACATAGGTAAAAATAAACCTGCTTTCTCAGTGTATTTTAGTTGAGTTTCAGTATGGCTATTTCTGGAAAATATTAAATTATCATGGAATTGCATTTTATGTGGAAAAATCTGGAAAATCTCAGGGAATTTCATAAAGTCTCAGGGAATTCTGCATTTTTAACCTAGTTTCAAAGTTTAGTTATATTGACTTTTATGAATCAGAAATTCTAAAATACGATGTAAATTATCGATCTTTAAAACTGTAGTTAGTATAGCTTAGCTGAGAGGAAAGAAAAGCCATTATTGTGATATGACTTTAACCCCCATCCCACTCATCATTAGTAATTTATCTGGATCTTCTTGACACCATCTTCATCCTCACACCTGGAGTTCTCTCTCTCTCTCTCTCTCTCTCTCTCTCTCTCTCTCTCTCTCTCTCTCTCTCTCTCTCTTTTTCGGGTTTGAGTAGCCACCCCGGGTTTGCAGTCTCCAATTGCGGATGCGAGAATGTGACTTGCGTACATTATTCAGTCTGTCAGCATGCCTCAAAGGTTCATTTAAAGCTTGTATCTTGCACACATCCTTGCTTTACAGCAAAAAGTATAGCACAGAAATTGCCCACTGAGTTGACATCAATCTCAGCAAATCCATTTGAAAATTCAGTTACTATCGTAAAATACAAAATGTTTAAGATCTGCCTGGCACTGGTCAATACCAGTAGCTGATGACCACTACATACAAAATTATGGCTGCCAGGCAGCCCAAAGAAAATGCAACAGAACTGCAGACTGCTGTTTTGACAGTAGTTCGGACAGCTGTGTTGACACAGATAATACACTGTCATATCCACACGATCCATTGAGCTCACCTAGGTATCCAATATGAACAAACATACAAACCCTCTAACCACATCATGCACAGAAAAGGTGGACAAGGAGGAACATCTGGAATGGAGCCTGGATCAGTGACACCATGTGGTCTCCATCATCATGTTCACAATTCGTCTTATGCCTGATGATTGTTTTGGAATGTTCAGAGATGATCTGGTCAGGGACCAGTGCACATCTCAGGCATGCAGTCCCACAGGTTTTGGGCTGGTAGCACTTACTTATGTTGGGTGCTTCTCATTCCTGTTGAAGGTAATTTAAGCACTGTGAAGTATCAGAGCTTGTATCTTGTACCTATTGCCCATTCTTATGCTCAACATTTTGGCAAAGGTTTCATCTTTCTTGATGACAATACCCAATCACACAGTGTGCACATAGTGAATATCTTCTTCCAGGAGGCAGGAATCAACTGAATGGAATGGCCTTTAGTATCTGTTGACATGAACCTGATTGAGTGTGCTTCATTCCAGTTGGAACTTGAAGTGCATCTTTCTCCCACACTGGATAACCTCAGAAAGGGCACTGTCATATTGTTGGACTGGTTGAGGAGGATGCAAGCACTTTGCAAAGTTTCACAAATCTTTTCTAGTTTCATAAGATTTGTGCTTTCATTACCTGCTCCCTTTGAATCTAAGTGCAGATATAAGGAGATATATAAAATTTTTTTGAGCAATTTGTGTGATAAGTGTTCTGGATTTTAAAAAATCATATTCTGTGGGGACAGCACTTGGCACAAAGATGCTGTGGTAAATGAAAAACTAGTGGATTTCAACTATAAATTGTTGCAACAACTACTTTCTGACTTCAGTGTTCACAAAGTACCAATTTACAGCTGCCATGGATTCCTAAGAGGTTTTTATTGCTGTAGTTGAGTATCTTAGAGCCATTCCATAGTGACACTTCAGGAATGTATTCTAATCACTAACTAACTTAAGAAATAATGCACCATTGTAAATGGGCATTACCAGTACATCAGGAAATAACTTTGTTTTTTAAATTCCATAAATATAGTCTTTTTGTGCCACATTCTTTGATTACACAGTTCATGATCAATCACAGGAAACGGTAACAACCTTAAAAAATATGGGTAGGTGTATGCATCCAGAGTGACCTAAGGTGTCGGACAGAGATTCATTGGAAGAATCTGAAGGAAATGTAATTCACACACAAAAAGGTACTTTACAAACCCTCATTCATTCGATCTAGGAGTATTGTTTATCAGTCCAGGGTTTATTCGATTCCTGTGTATTGTTTAGCAGTCTGGGGACCTTACCACAAAGTATTCCTAGAAAATATCTAAAGAAGAGCAGTGCATTTGTTCATAGCTTCATTTAATAAGCACATAAACACCACAGAGATGCTCATCCACCTCCAGTGGCAGATGCTACAAGAGAGGCATTGTGTATCAGAGATAGTTTTACTGTTAAGAGTCTGGAAGCATGCATTCTAAGAATAGTCAGTAACACAGCATTATGTCACATATATCTTGCAAAATGATCATGATGGTAAAAACAGAGAAATTCAAGCTCGGGTATGGAGTCTCTCTCTGCCATTCATTCTGAGCATTGTTCACAAATAGAACAGGAATGGGGAGAAAGAATGATGGTACCAAGAAGTTGCTTGCTATTTTCCTCATACATACAGCTGCAAAGCTTTAGTGAGAAGTAGACCAAGATTCTATGAATGACTTCCAGGTGTACAACAAAATTAAGATCTATTCTTGCTCAATTAAGAATGTGAATATCATTATGTGGCTACTGGAGAGAGGCGTAAAAGTTAGGATTAGGTATATTTTAGATTTGCATGGTGGAAGTAAAAATACCAGCAGAGAATGGTTAAGCAATTTGGAGTTAATGTAGTATTATGTAATGAAACATACACTTTGTAAAAACACTGGTGGCTTGAGTCAAGAGATAGCAATACAGAATGACATTTCTGTGCTAAATGGAAACAAGTGATTGTTTACAATCAGTGATTGTTTTGTGAACATCCTAATATATGTTTCCAGTGTGCAGTGTCCAGTAACATATAGCGTTGTAAGCAAGTCAAGAAAGTAGCACAATAGTTTTGATGTAATTACTATAGAACAGGATTTCCTATTTTGTGGGCAGCTGACATTGTGTGTTCAATTGCTTTCTCTTGTATTTGTATTCATCTCTGAATTACACTTCATTTCAGTTTTGTACAGTTTTTGTAGCAATTGAGCAAGCTGACATAGTAGTTAAGCTACTGATCTCTCATTTGGGAGGAGTTGGATTAAAATCTCTGAATACCCATCTGATTTATGTTTTCAATAGTTCCTTTGAAAATGATGCACTTGATTTTTCTTAACCATCCTTTTCTGTTCTGAGCTTGAGCCTAGTCACTGATTATCTCATCACTGTTGGGATATTAACCACTGATCTTCCTCTGTATTGGTGTGCATGTCTGTGGGAATGAGTCATAACAGTTGGTATTTCTAGATGTAATTAATAGAAAGTGAATAGACCTCTTGACAATGATAAAATGTGTTTTGACATATTGTTGTATGTCGTGTGATGACATGAAGATCATATGAAGACATACTGTTTCATGCAAAAAGTATCACATGTTTGTTAGTTTGTGCTGTAAATTTGAAAGGCTATTACTACACACACCAAAAAAAGTTTTGCATCACCTCAGTTCTGAGAGCTTCGGAACGTGTACAGGAAATTGGAATAGAGATCAACATTAACATCATTTCCGCCCTTTTTATTGCTCATGAAAACCACACATTGCATGTTGTGCCATCATACAGTGAGACCTTCAGAGCTGGTGGTCCGGATTGCTGTACACACCAGTACCTTTACTTCCCTGTAGCACGTCCTCTTGCATTGATGCATGCCTGTATTCGTCGTGGCATACTGTCCACAAGTTCATCAGGGCACTGTTGGTCCAGATTGTCCCACTCCTCAACAGCAATTCAGCATAGATCCCTCAGAGTGGTTGGTGGGTCATGTCGTCCATAAACAGCTGTTTTCAATCTATCCCAGGCATATTCGATAGGGTTCATGTCTGGAGAACATGCTGGCCACTCTAGTCGAGTGATGTCGTTATCCTGAAGGAAGTCATTCACAGGATGTGGACGATGGGGGCGCGAATTGTCGTCCATGAAGATGAATGCCTCGCCAATATGCTGCTGATATGGTTGCACTATTGGTCGGAGAACGGCATTAACGTATCATACAGCCGTTACGGAACCTTCCATGACCACCAGCAGCATATGTCGGCCCCACATAATGCCACCCCAGAACATCAGCGAACCTCCACCTTGCTGCACTCGGTGGACAGTGTGTCTAAGGTGTTCAGCCTGACCGGGTTGCCTCCAAACACGTCTCCGATGATTGTCTGGTTGAAGGCATATACGACACTCATCATTGAAGAGAACATGATTCCAATCCTGAATGGTCCATTCGGTATGTTGGGTCCATCTGTACCGAGCTGCATAGTGTCGTGGTTGCGAAGATGGAACTCGCCATGGACGTCAGGAGTGAGTTGTGCATCATGCAGCCTATTGTGCACACTTTGGTTCATATCACGACGTCCTGCAGGTGCACAAAAAGCATTATTCAACATGCTTGCGTTGCTGTCAGGGTTCCTCCGAACCATAATCTGTTGTTAGCGGTCATCCGCTGCAGTAGTAGGTTGGCATAAAAATTAATCCACATTGACAGAAACCACTCATTTGCCATCCACTTCCTGTATGTGTATGACACTCATACATACAAAACATCACCATGCATCCAATACATCATTCTCTTCCAGTGGTTCACACGCAATATGTTTACAGTTATTTCTGTTTCTATGTTCACCTAAAGTAATTTTCCTGTGCCTTGTGGCACAGTATCATGCAAATTGTGTTGTAATGGCTTTGCTTGCAGTTTAGGTGGTTTGCCCTCAATGAAGTAGGGACATTGCGGCAGAACATCATTAGCAACAGCTTCCTCCAATTGGAACAATGCCCCACCGAGTTCCATCTTACATTTCCAAAGTTAAATCTGTATGTGGTGTTTATACAGGAAATCTAGCTGTTAAGACTGTGTAGTACCCTTCACCTGCATGGGGCAAAACTTCTATACCTTCCCAGACCTGTTTTGTTCCAACCTGAAAACCTAATATGGTGTACCTAGTGACCCTACATCATTATTCCATACCCCATATAGGCTATATTGTGGAGGGTAACTATCTCTCCCCCAAGAGGTCCAGACTTACTACAAACATGCGAGGCCCTGTGTCTAATAATAATCTATGCTCTCTTCTCACTATGTGTGTATTCATATCATTGAAACTTCCTGAGAATTACATCCGGAAGATTTGAAATTCCCAGTGTTGTTTAAAGGACAGTTACTTATATAGTTTGTCCTTGCCCATTTTGCCTCTTACTTCTACAATCCTTCTCTCAGTTCCAAACCACACTATCATACTTTTTACACTGCAATTGGCAACACTGCCTGTGAATGTGACCCAAGTGCCATCATCGATAAAACCTTCCATCAGCAGAGAAGAGGCTCCTTTTATCATGTACTTTTATTACACTGCTGGCTGTTAAAATTGCTACAACAAGAAGGAATGCAGATGATAAATGGGTATTCATTGGACAAATATATTATACTAGAACTGACATGTGATTACATTTTCACGCAATTTGGGTGCATAGATCCTGAGAAATCAGTACCCAGAACAACCACCTCTGGCCGTAATAACGGCCTTGGTACACATGAGCATTGAGTCAAACGGAGCTTGGATGGCGTCAACAGGTACAGCTGCCCGTGCAGCTTCAACACGATACCACAGCTCATCAAGAGTAGTGACTGGCGTATTGTGACGAGCCAGTTGCTCGGCCACCATTGACCATACGTTTTCAATTAGTGAGAGATCTGAAGAATGTGCTGGTCATGGCAGCAGTCGAACATTTTCTGTATCCAGAAAGGCCCGTACAGGACCTGCAACATGCGGTTGTGCATTATCCTGCTGAAATGTAGGGTTTCACAGGGATCGATTGAAGGGTAGAGCCACGGGTCGTAACACATCTGAAATGTAACGTCCACTGTATAAAGTGCCGTCAATGCGAACAAGAGGTGACCAAGACCTGTAACCAATGGCACCCCGTACCATCACGCCGGGTGATACGTCAGTATGGTGATGACGAATACACGCTTCCAATGTGCATTCACTGCGATGTCGCCAAACACGGATGCGACCATCATGATGATGTAAACAGTACCTGGATTCATCCAAAAAAAATGACATTTTGCCATTCGTGCACCCAGGTTCGTCGTTGAGTACACCATTGCAGGCGCTCCTGTCTGTGATGCAGTGTCAAGGGTAACCGCAGCCATGGTCTCTGAGCTGATAGTCCATGCTGCTGCAAACGTCGTCGAACTGTTTGTGCAGATGGTTGTTGTCTTGCAAACATCCCCATCTGTTGACTCAGGGATCGA
Source organism: Schistocerca americana (assembly GCF_021461395.2). Classification (NCBI taxonomy): domain Eukaryota; kingdom Metazoa; phylum Arthropoda; class Insecta; order Orthoptera; family Acrididae; genus Schistocerca; species Schistocerca americana. The sequence continues at coordinate 836,347,360 of NC_060120.1, read as the reverse complement.
GACGTGGCTTCATGATCCGTTACAGCCATGCGGATAAGATGCCTGTCATGTCGACTGCTAGTGATACGAGGCCATTGGGATCCAGCACGGCGTTCCGTATTACCCTCCTGAACCCACCGATTCCGTATTCTGCTAACATTGGATCTCGACCAACACGAGCAGCAATGCCGCGATACGATAAACCGCAATCGCGATGGGCTACAATCCGACCTTTATCAAAGTCGGAAACGTGATGGTACGCATTTGGAGCCTTACACGAGGCATCACAACAACGTTTCACCAGGTCAACTGCTGTTTGTGTATGAGAAACCTGTTGGAAACTTTCCTCATGTCAGCACGTTGTAGGTGTCGCCACCAGTGCCAACGTTGTGTGAGTGCTCTGAAAAGCTAATCATTTGCATATCACAACATCTTCTTCCTGTCGGTTAAATTTCGTGTCTGTAGCATGTCATCTTCGTGGTGTAGCAATTTTAATGGCCAGTAGTGTACTTTGTCTATCTCTTTGGGTTCTGTGGCCACCCTGATGGTGCCATTGAGGTGATTTGGGGATTCTCCAAACACCCTTCTCAACATATCAGGCAGCAGTCCTGTTAAGAAAGCATCTAATGCCCTATGTTCTGCTTCCTGCAGAATAATTTTGTTTGTTTCATCATTCTCTGTCAGTTGGTAGTTACTGGCATTAATCTTTCTTATTCTGTCCATAAAATTTTCTACCAACTCAATATTCCCCTGTGATATCCCATTTAGTTGCCCATGGAACAATCTGGAAGTATTCTGTTTCTTATAATGCTGCACCAGACCCTCTTTAAGTTTCTCAACTTGAAGGGCATTTCGTAAGTCTACATGATACATGATGTATGTCTTTTCTTCCCCTATCAGGTGCAACTTGGTTATCTGCAAGAACTGCCCTTCTGTCCAGAAACCCATCTTTGCTGCTGACAACAGGTCATCTATGAATTCTAACACATCCTCTGTTGCCTTGCCCAAGAAGGGACTAACCAGACTAGCAGCAGCTGAAATGAGGCAGCAGCTGAAATGAGGCAGCATCTGAAATGAGGGATCAGTCAAACCGGACAAGGCCCTCTGCAGTCTTGCAGCATTCAGTCATTCATAGTTCCCAGTTATCAGTTCTCAATAGAGCTGCCTGTCATAGGAAAGTTTGCACTGCTTCTTGTATAGTAACTGCAAGTAGCCTTGACTCAGACATTGTGGAACCTCTATCCAGTACACATAAATGGAGTAGAGAAACAAAGCAAAAACCACAACATGGGCAGCAGTAGCTTTAAAACACTACTACCTCTAATCTTTATGTCTAATCATTAAACATCTTGATTCAGTACATTGTTCAGCATAATGCCCGTGCCTGCAGCACGTCACACATAACTGATGCTACCTGTGTAAATGGCCGGTTGCACTGGATGCACCTCACTAGATGCCTGCCACTGTAATCCTCACTAGTAGTACCTCAAAACTGTGAATGCTCTACAACTTTGTCGTGTTTAATAAACTTCATCCTTAAGTTCCTATGCCAGTCTCGTCTCTCAGTTCCACACAAAACACAGGAGGGGAGAGTAGAAATCAGTCAGTCCACTCTCCCTGCTGCATTCTAGATGGTGCCCGCTGTGGCTGTTGACGCCATCTTTGGTGCAGCTGTCTGTGGCAGAAATACGTCTGCACCACTCATAGAGGTTATGGGTATATGACATTTTCTGTGGGTGGTGGAGCTGAGCTGCTAGTGTCAGGGAGGACTTCAGCTGCCCCCCCCCCCCTCCATTTGTGCTTTCTGTGGTGTCCTATATAGGTACGAAGTGGATGTCTAACATTCTTCTTCTATTTGGTGCGAGAATACATTAGCATATCACCCCCAAGGTGCTGGCTGACCTCACTCAGTGAAATGTGCTTAAGTCAGCAAACGATCTTTCGTCACATCACTCAAGTGGTGTCACCTCAGCTAGCAGGCAGTGAAGTTATATGGTCAGCTCTCCACTGGTGCAATGTTGCATCAGCTCCCAGGCAGTCGATCAGCCCTCCACTACAACAGACTCCACAAGTTTGATCGTGTTGGCTAAAGTATATGCCCAACTCAGTGCAGGATGTGCCAAGGCACAGAGTGTCAAACTATGGAGCTTGGTGCAGATGACTGTGTGGATTCCCCTCCCCCACGCCCCCTCCCCACCTCCACCTAAGTGATGAACAGCGCCGGCCGGGGTGACCGAGCGGTTCTAGGCGCTACAGTCTGGAACCGCGCGACTGCTACGGTCGCAGGTTCGAATCCTGCCTCGGGCATGGATGTGTATGATGTCCTTAGGTTAGTTAGGTTTAAGTAGTTCTAAGTTCTAGGGGACTGATGACCTTAGAAGTTAAGTCCCATAGTGCTCAGAGCCATTTGAACCTTTTTTTTTTTTTTTTAATGAACAGCAGCAGAATTTGCCCACACAACGTGACAGCAGCTGGGCTGCTAAATGTCTCAGATATAAACTGCAGATTCCTGGGGTAAGTAGCCTCCAGTGGATGGAAGTTACCCAGCAGGTGGCTGGCCAGCTAGAAGGCACCTTGTCGGCAGCATTCAGACTCGGACAGCCACACAGATAGCGAGATGTCTTGATGATGTATTTTGGGATGTTGACCGGTGCAGACTTGTGCTTGTAGCTGGCTCCTGGTGGTGCCTGAAACTGGTTGTCTAAAATGAGCAGTATTTATGTAAAGTCATTCCATTACTACTTCTGAAGTAGCTGTACTTTCCTTTCCAGCTGGGTGTGAGGCTTGAGGTATAGTAATTGAGCAATGATGACATCACTGTCTTTGTGGCCCACTCCTTCCCATATTCAGTGGTACTTAGTGGTCTGCTATGACAATGCCGCAGCTTCGCTTTTCAGTAGCCCCAGATCATGACATCTGCAGTGTGTAGATAGTCCAAATACAGCTTCTTGTGCAAGAACACACACCATTGTGGCTTCTTGCACCACTGTTCCATGACATCTGGCTGCTGAATTGGGCACAGGTTCCTTCTACTATGCTCAGCAGAGCTGTGGCATAACAGAATCAATATATGACCCTGTGACTGCAGAGAAAATGTTGCATTACCAATTTCACATGGAGATTAAGTGACTTTCTACACTGCAAGTGGACACAACATCTCAAACATGTTTGCAGGTCATAAGGCAGTGGCTATATATTTAAGCTGCTGAATGCCTTTTTATTTTTATTTTTCCTTTCAAAGAAACAAAAAATTATAATATGTGTATATTTTTGCATAGTTATTATTCTGATGGAAATGAATCATTACAGGTGATCATTATGTCGAGCTCAGGAGCACCTGGTTCTCCAAGTATCCTTCAACGTTCTTTGAGTGTGCCTGTGGTAAAAACTGTCTCAGCTTGTGGTTCACCAAATACAACACAGAGACCATCATCACTCATCGTTAGTGGCCAACCTCATAGTCGTGCTCCCATCTCTCCACCAGGTTCCAGTGCTGTGGGAAATATTTTCACCATATCGACGAGTACATCTAGCTCTGTTACTCTCCCATCACCTGGTAAGTAAAGGAACAGTATTGCATATTTCTAATGCATTATTCGTCAGCTACAGAATTAGTTATTAGTTTCATTGGTATTTGTAGTGTTCTTAATTTGAGCTTGTAAGTACTTAGCTTATAAAAATTTGTGCACGCACCTATACACACACACACACACACACACACACACACACACACACACACACATCCACATCCACATCCTTAATTAAACATGACAGTGCTTCAGCAAATATGCTTCCAATGACGATAGTATATTTAAACTTTAAATTTGTCGTATTACAAAATTGAAAATTTAATTGAAAACAGCAAACGTGATGTAAACATTTTTATTTCATTTATACCCATTGTGATTATGCAGGAGAACAATGAACCCCATATGGGTGTAATGTTCCTTGATATAAATTAGGAAACTTGGATATAGTGCATTCTGTTCATAAAAGAGCTAAGATTTTGTATGAAGTACTTAGATAATAAATAAAATGCTAGTTGACAGAATGCTCACAGATTACAGTATTATGCTGACCTGATACAATAACATTCAGGAACACAATGTTGTTGGAAGTCTTACAGATTTATAAACGAAATATGAACTCTCTAAATATTGTTGGCTATTGCAGTGTGCATCTATGAAATAAGAAGGAAACTGTCAGTGGGTAGTGAGAATTTCTGAGTCGAAGTATTCTGGTAACTTTTAGGGAGACGACATATTCTTTTACTTTGTTTTTAAATGTATTGTGGGATTTGAATTTTCTGCCCAATGCTCGCCTGTAACATGTTGTAGACTTTTTCACCAGAATATAAAACTACATCCTGAACCCTTAAGGCACGTGCCTAATCTGTATGGAAGTTATTTCTACTTCTAGTATCGACTTCAAGATATATTCACTCTTGTTATTGTACTATTGTAAACAGAATCAAGTCCAAATCCAAAATCAGAGCCATCAACATAGTACAACATTTGGTACTGAATGCACATTTAATGCAAACACTAACATACAGTTAGAACACAACTGTCCTCCAGGGCAGAGTGGTCTACTGTTTATACAAGCATGGAATATTCAAGAATATACAAAAATTACACATATAAGAAATTTTGATGACTTTTCAGAAGTGATAATACTAAATAACAAGTAATTTGTGGTGGTGACCTGCAACACACCAGCCAGTGATGCTAACTGCTGTGCCACACTGCATCCAGTACAGCTCATGGCATTGCTCCCTTTCCTCAAAAAACAGCAACCCATTGTTTTGGTGCCGTGTACAGTATCCAGGATCTAGTTTTCATGTGGCAGCATGGTCAGACCCTTGCCTTCTGGATATGTTGTCACATGCTCTTCTTTATGACAAGCATCAAGGCTCTGTGATTGTTAAGCAGGTCTTCAGGGTCATTGAACAAGAAGCCCCCCTTTTCAATGTACTCATTAGGACTGTAGTAGGGCCTCACATGGAGGACGTGGGTGGTATCTCCATGCTGTAGTCTTCTTCATGATGAGTACTAACTGTCGACTTTGAATGTGACAGCCGACAAGCGACACTTTAATAACTTTTCTGATAGTCCCACTTTCTGCACAGGCATACCAAGTCTACTGGCTTATATCTCACTAGCCAAGTGCTTGGCATTAAAACACTCTCGCCTGTCTCTTGGGTGTCCAGGGTCCATACTAAGGCCAGCTGTTTTGCTTCTTCAGTCAGGGTGATGAGGTGTTTCACACAGTCAACCTGAGTGTCGTCCAGTTGTAACATCATTTGAGAGTATATCTGCCGACATCTCATTACAGCATTCTGTGAGACCATTCGTCCATGGATGGTAGCCAGTTGTCATCCTGGGGGTGATGTCAGCATGTGAAATTACCTCTGAAACTAGTCTCGACTATAAAACTTTTCCGCAATCTGAGATCATCTCATTGGGTGCTCCGTGCTTCAGAATAATGTCTTCTACGAGGAACAATGAAATTTTGAGAGCTTTGCTGATAGTTGAGATGGTGAGGGAGTCAGTACAGGCTATTATCCATCAATTCCCATTTGTCGAATTTGGGAACCTCTGCAAGAGGTCAGTTCCAGTTTGGTGGAATGGTGCTGCTGCAAATTCCAGGTGACCAGATGTTGGAGTGCTGTAGATGAACTGGGATGATGAACAACCATTTCAGCTCAACTGGATTGTATTTCTTCTTATAAAATGTTATGTTTGTTAAGTGTTGGTTTTTCATTCTTCAAGGCTTTTATGGTTTTCAACAATGCCGGGTCTTCCCACTGTTCAAGATCAATGTCATTTAATACAGCGATGACTGAGATTTTGTCCATGCTGCTGTATTCTGTTGCTAAGAGTCCTTGAAAGGCAATCAACATCCATGAATTTGCATCCATTTTTATATGCCAATGCAACAATATACTCCTGAAGCCTCAATGTCCATCTCACCAGTGACCTGATGCCAAGATAGAGAATGGTGGTCTTCACAATTGTGAATGTTATGCCAAGTAAATACAGTTGGAACTTGTTAATGACCCAAACATCTGCAAAGAATTATTTCTCAGTTGCTCCTTTCAGATTTGGAGAGTACTCTGGAAGCATAAACTATCACCTATTCGACGCCTTCCTGGATTAGTACTCGAACTGCACCTATCCCATAACTGATAAAGTCATCATACTTATCATGCAATGCTAGGGCTGGAGAAGACATTAATGCCTTTTTAAGATTAAGAAAAGATCTTTCTTGCACCTTGTTTCAGAAAATTTGTTGACTCCCTGCAGTAGTTCTTGCAACAGACATGCTTTGGCACAGGAGTCTTTCATGAATCACCAGTAGTAAGGGCACATTCCAAGAAAACTGCTCACATCACAAATGTACCAGGAAGTTGGAACACCTTCAGCTGTTCTTATTTTCTCAATGTTGGGACAGACTCAGTCATCAGTAACTAGGTTCCCCAAGAGATTTGTTTCTCTGATGGTAAAGAGACTCTTTTTCACATTGAGGCAGAGACCATCAGTTTGAACACTCATCGGCACGATTGTTCAGTGGCTTATATGTCCTTCAAATACCATCAAAAAAAATATCACTTCATCCAGATAGCAAATACATTTAAGGTGCTGAAACAGGTTGTCCATCATACATTCAAATATAGCTGCAGCATTATATGGTTCATCATTTTGAATTCATAGAGGTCATTAAGAATTATGAAGGCAGTGTTTTCCCAGTTAGCCTTGTCAGCCATGATTTGTCAGTAGCCTGTATGCATGTCCACAGCTGAGAAAGACTTTGCTCCTCTCAAACAGTCTAGGGTGTCTTCAGTGCACACAGAGGGGTAGACATTGTTTTTCATGATTTTGTTCAGCCGTCAGTAGTCAATACAGAAACACAGTGTGCCATCCTTGCCGTCCTCCTTCATCACAAGAATGACAGGAGAGAACTAAGGACTCTCTGAAGGTTCAAAGATGTCATCTTTCAGTATCTTCTTCCATTTCCTCCTCCAGATTCTCCAGCATTCAGCCAGTGACACCATATATGGGCACTGGCTAATTGGTGAAACCTCATTGTTGATACTGTATTTTGCCATGGTCCATTTGGTCTGTCTTTTCTCTACTCCAGATTTCAAAGCACCTGAAAACTAACACATGACACTTGCTGATGTTCCTCAGTCAGGCCAGTTTTTATTGTGAGTTTGATACTAGGGGCTTCCATCCATTGTCTGTAGTACAGGCAGAACCCAATACTTTGGCTGTGGCATTAAGCTGCCTCTCTTGGACTCGTTCAGCTGTCTCTGTGCTCATGCCCTTAGGGATGAGTTGTGGTCTTTCGTCTATCAAAAGAGCAGTGTGCGAAGTCTTCAACAACTACTGTAGCAGAATATTATTATAGTATCTGTTTCAAACCACCAGAAAATCTGGTCATATGTAAAGACTGTTAATGATACCAAAATTAGTGTCCAAACACTCATGAATGGGGCTGGGACTAAAAATGAGAGTATCAGACCAAAAACAGAAATGGTGAACTCTATTTTCAAATGTTCCTTTATAAGTGAAATGCCAAGGGTATTTCACTAATTTAATTCTTGCACCACTGCAAAAATAGTGCTATAGATATTAGTGTCAGGGGTGTTGAGAAACAGTTCAAATCAATAAAATTAAACAAAGCTTCAAGGTGCAATAGAAAACCTATCGGATTTCATACCAAATTTGTTGCTGAGTTAGTCCCTCTTTTAACTATATTTTACGGTAGATCCCTTGAGCACCAGCCCCCAGTCATTGCGGCTGATGCCCCCCCCCAGCTTTTCCACCATTTCAGGAAACAAAGGAAGATTATGAAACAGGTGTGTGATGTCTGCAACTTCATTTCATAGCATTTCAGATATAGGATCCATTGTTGCAAAAAGATTTTTTCCTTGTTGTGGATTGCATCTGAGATGTTTCATTTGCTTCAAAAACTTGCAGCATTGAAAGACGCATCAGTGTTGTCATTTTCTGAAATGTGTGACTTGCTTAGTACTTATTATACAGGGTGATTCAAAAAGAATACCACAACTTTAGGAACTTAAAACTCTGCAACGACAAAAGGCAGGGCTAAGCACTATCTGTCGACGAATTAAGGGAGCTATAAAGTTTCATTTAGTTGTACATTTGTTCGCTTGAGGCGCTGTTGACTAGGCGTCAGCGTCAGTTGATGCTAAGATGGCGACCGCTCAACAGAAAGCTTTTTGTGTTATTGAGTACGGCAGAAGTGAATCGATGACAGTTGTTCAGCGTGCATTTCGAACGAAGTATGGTGTTAAACCTCCTGATAGGTGGTGTATTAAACGTTGGTATAAACAGTTTACAGAGAATGGGTGTTTGTGCAAAGGGAAAAGTTCTGGACGGCCGAGAAAGAGTGATGAAAATGTAGCACGCATCCAGCAAGCATTTGTTCGCAGCCCAGGAAAATCGACTCGCAGAGCTAGCAGAGAGCTGCAAATTCCACAATCAACCGTATGGAGAGTCCTACGAAAAAGGTTAGTACCTGAACGTCAACTACCCGAGGCGATGGATCGGCCGCCAGGCAGCCCGTGACAGAGCACTTCATCACTGGCCTCCAAGAAGCCCTGATCTTACCCCCTGCGATTTTTTCTTATGGGGGTATGTTAAGGATATGGTGTTTCGGCCACCTCTCCCAGCCACCATTGATGATTTGAAACGAGATATAACAGCAGCTATCCAAACTGTTACGCCTGATATGCTACAGAGAGTGTGGAACGAGTTGGAGTATCGGGTTGATATTGCTCGAGTGTCTGGAGGGGGCCATATTGAACATCTCTGAACTTGTTTTTGAGTGAAAAAAAAAACCTTTTTAAATACTCTTTGTAATGATGTATAACAGAAGGTTATATTATGTTTCTTTCATTAAATACACATTTTTAAAGTTGTGGTATTCTTTTTGAATCACCCTGTATTAAGCCAACCCACATGGTGGTTTCCCATATGGAGTTCCACCAGCTGCAAAAGAAACCAGGCCAATTCTATCAAGCGCGGTAGCCGACCTCGGTGGGCTAAGTAGGAACTGCAAATTTGTGTGCGCTCATTGCCAGTACTCGTATGCTGAGTGTCCGATTCATGACATCATCGTTTGTTCTATCCCGGACAGAGAGGTCCATCAGGAGGCATTGTGTTTAGAAAATCCAACAGTTGAGGAGGTTTTAGTTATCACTAACACTTTCGAAGTGACACAAGCTGCATCTGAACAGTTTGAGGATGTCATGGACATTGTGCAGTGCACTTGTTGGCACAACATTTCGTGGCATACCCTGACACACTCAATTTGTTCCTCTAATTCATTTTGGTCACAATCAGAAGTTGCTGTTTTCTGCTATTGTTTCCTTTCATGTCCTGACTGTTTCTGTGTACACTCCTGGTGATGCTGCACGCATGGTCATGCCGTGTATGCCACTTGCTGTAAACAAGGTCATGTGGTCACAATCTGTCGTAGCTCCACGTACAGTTGGGTCTGGGATGCAGATGTGGAATTCACAGATTTGCATAGTATTGCACCAGTCCATGACCACAAGTTCAATGTACCTAGTAAGATTTACATTACGCTGTTGATTCAGCATCAACCATTCCATTTCCAAGTCAACACTAGGTCCTCCGTGTCTCTCGCGAACCTGGAAACATACCATCTACTGGTTTGACCTACTCTGTCCTCCACAAATTGTCATTTGGTCGGGTATGGAACTAGTTCATTCCTGTTCAAGGAGAGTTGACCATCAACATCAAGTATCAGCTCATTGCAAGGGCAATCATGCCACTGGGTAAACAGCAGGTTCCTGCCACAGATGTGTCCCAGTATGGACTCGGGCTGTTATGTCTCCAGGGAGGCTGAATCTGAACGACCTCTAGCATATGCCTCCAAAGAAGTCTAACGGCTGCTCAACACAATTATTTGCAAGTAGAAAAGGAAGCATTGGGGATTATCTACGTGGTCCACAAATTCTACATTTTCCTTTGTGAAAACGAATTCCATCTCTTCACTGACAAAGCACTTGTGGTGCTTTTCAGCACCTGTTCTTGGCTTCCTGACAGGACCACAGAAAGACTTCAGTGGTGGGCTTTATTTTTGAATGAATATTCAGTACAAGATTCATAATCATCTCACTGCTCATCATGCCAGTGCAGATGTGCTGTCACGCTTACCCATTCATCCTGACACGAAATTCAACAAAACAGAAGTTGTGTGTTTCCAAATAAATTATCTTGTGCAGCAGGCATTGGATAGGCCCCGAGTCACAGCAAAAGGCATAGAAAAAGCCAGTCAGCAAGATCCATCACTCCGTCTGGTGTCTCATTTTCTGTAAAAATGTTGGCCTGAATTGCTGCATGCTAAGGACTTGTGCCTACTTGGCAATTTTTTCCTCCTTCGTAGTCGTCGTGCAGTGGTTGATGGAACACACTCCGCACTACAGATTCAGATGAAGTCCGCCTTGTCATCCTGCTGCTCCTGCAGTCTCGGATTCCTCCATGGCCGTGGGGGGGGGGGGGGGGGGGGGGGGGGTAACCTGCACAAATATGCTAGTGAGGCATTTTGTCTGGCCCAGCATTGATTCAGCAATTGAGAAGCTGGTCCACAGGTGCAAACAGTATGCCAAGCATCAGGCAAACCCCCCCCCCCCCCCCCCCCCCCCCGCCCCCGCCCCCGCCCCCGCCAAACTTCGGCTTCGTGACCCAATCATGATCAGCCTTAAGACCGCATCTATAAGGGGCAATCAAAAACAAATGAGCTGGAGGCATAATTACGGAAACCAGTACCTGTATGTTAGAAGTATTGACCCTGACTGTTGAGACACTTGTCCCACTGTGACACAAGGCAGTGAATGCCTGTGTCATAAAATTCCCGGGGCTGCAATGTTAACCAGTTCTGCATGTACAGCTGGACATCGTCATCTGAGGTGAATCGTTTGCCCCTCAGAGCCTTTTTAAGGGAACCAAAAATGGCGTAATGACAGGGAGAGATGTCCAGACTGTATGGAGGGTGGCAGAGAACCTCTCATTTGAATTTCTGCATGAGTGCTGTGACTGTGTTGGCCATATGAGGCTTTGCATTGTCATGGAGCAGAATGGCCCCATAGGTGAGATTGCCTGGTCGTTTTGATTTGATCGCTCGACAAAGGGTGGTCAAGGTTTGCAAGTAATGCTGGGCATTCACTGTTATCCTGTGCTGCAGGAAATGAATCAGAAGAGGGTCATCTGGGTCAAAGAAGAATGTCAGCATAACCTTTCCTACACTCGTGTGGATGGCTTGGCTTTTTTTTTGGTGGTGGTGACTCTGAATGCTTCCACTGGAGCCTTCGTTGTTTTGATTCTGGTTTGAAGTGATGACGCCATGACTCGTCTCCAGCCACCACTCGTGCCAGGATCACATTCCGTTCCCGAGCATAGCGCTGCAGATGAGCAAGACAGTGGGCCATTCAATATGTATCCTGGTGTGATTGAAAACTGTGGGGCACCCGTTGGGCACACACTTTGCGCTTATGGTGTGAACACTTCTGATGCTCAGTCCGACCACAGTGGTCACTCGGCGGTCCTGGGTAATGAGTGCATCCACCAGCTGGACAATGTCATCAGTAATGCAGTTTGGTGCTCCAGACCGTGTATCATCAGCTAATGACATCTGCCCTTCCTTGAAGCGCTTGTGCCACGCCTTGACCCTTGTAAGGGACATGCAGTGTTCACTGTACACTTATGACATTTTTCGATGAATGCCCATTCCTCCTACTCCTTCCACTGTCTGAAAACAAACAATCCTCTTTGCTCTTCTGTTGACACCTCCATGTCACTGTTTGTAATGTGACTGGCAGCATTGGATGATTGATACATGCTACTGCTAGCTCTATATAGTCATGTGACATGCACGTGTGCCCTCTAGCGATGAGCTGTGAACTTCCAATCTCTGGTCTGAACCACACTTCGTTACACACGCCATGATGTTACCCTCCTGTCACTGGTTTGCTCATTCCAGACTCCGGCTAATTTCTTTTTGAACGCCCCTTATACATTGATTTTGTAGGTCCTTTCTGTCATTCCATATGGTTAGTTGTGGTGGATGCACTATCAAATTAGCCACATGTCATGCGGATGTGCTCCACTTCAGCAGAAGCTACAGTGTGGGCTCTAACACAGAATTTTGTGATTGAACAATTGCCATGGACAATTGTCTCCAATTACGGCCCACAGTTTGCCTCAGAGAGCCTTCCTGCAGGCGATGCTCACTCCTACACCCAAGGACTGGGTGCCATGGAGGCATCGAGATGGAACCATGGCCCGCTTTGGCCCTCAGCTAGTGTCTGAAAGCAGCACGCCAAATGCCTCCCGCTCATCAGAGCACCAGGCAGATGTTCGCCTGTCATTGTTGCGTCCCTCTCTTACTACCACATGGTCCACAGAACCCCCATGCACTGGGTCGTCGCTGCAGCCAGGACACCACAATCCAGGCCACTTCCACCTGTCCACCTGGAGACAGCTGACAGCCAATCCCTTAGAGAGTGGTGCCTCATTGGATGCTGATGAACTAATGGAAAACAACATTGTCACCATGCAGTTGTTATTGCCCTACTGCCATACCTCTGCTGTCACCCTCAGGTCACCTGGGCAGATCAGGTGGCTTCCTCGCCCATGCCGACCTTCCGCCAGCAGCGATCTGTCCAGTGTGGTCCTCCTTTTTTGCATGCTGACGACTGTGGCACCAGCTCCGTGGAAGAGGGGAGGTATGTGGCATCAAGCCTGTGTGGTCTACCGTGGCAGCACTTGAATCAGGCACCAGCAGTGGCTGGGCAAAGTAAGTGTGCCACCATCACCCTCAGCCAGTGCTCTGGCTGGCAAATATGAACACATTGGGCTGCTGACAGCATGGCCTCATTCACTTGTATCTTCTCTATCAGACCAGCTCAGTGCCAGTGTGCTTTCAGTTGTCAGCTGTACTTGGACAGTTAACTGTTGTGTTAATGTTACTCTAACCGTAACATTAGACGGTATGCAGTTGTCAGCCGACATAATTTTTGTTTATGCAGTGGTTGTCAATAAAGAGTGTACATTCAACAAAGTTTCTCTCACTGTTTCATATAATCATTTTAGCAATTCAGAGTGGTGATGTTGGTTAACTGTAGTATCCTGGGGAATGAATTCATGGTGGACGATCCCCTTGATCTCGAAAAAACAAACCAATGATGTCTTCACATGGGATCTCACCTGCATTGCTTTCTTTGGTCTTGTTGACGAAGGATTCTTCCACTGGCTGGATTGTTGCTTCGTTTCTGGGTCATATCCATAACACCACAATGTATCCTCTGTGATGACATTTGCATCAAAATCCAGGTCAATTTCTGACTGTTTTGGCTCATTCTGACAATTTTTGCTGCTGATTCCCTAACAGGGTTCAAAATGGTTCAAATGGCTCGGAGCACTATGGTCATCAGTCCCCTAGAACTTGTTGTTGTTGTGGTCTTCAGTCCTGAGACTGGTTTGACGCAGCTCTCCATGCTACTCTATCCTGCGCAAGCTTCTTCATCTCCCAGTACCTACCGCAACCTACATCCTTCTGAATCTGCTTAGTGTATTGATCTCCTGCCCTCCAATGCTAAATTTGTGATCCCTTGATGCCTCAAAACATGTCCTATCAACCGATCCCTTCTTCTAGTCAAGTTGTGCCACAAACTTCTCTTCTCCCCAATCCTACCTATTCAATACCTCCTCATTAGTTACGTGATCTACCCACCTTATCTTCAGCATTCTTCTGTAGCACCACATTTCGAAAGCTTCTATTCTTTTCTTGTCCAAACTGGTTATCGTCCATGTTTCACGTCCATACATGGCTACACTCCATACAAATACTTTCAGAAACGACTTCCTGACACTTAAATCTATACTCGATGTTAACAAATTTCTCTTCTTCAGAAACGATTTCCTTGCCATTGCCAGTCTACATTTTATATCCTCTCTACTTCGACCATCATCAGTTATTTTACTCCCTAAATAGCAAAACTCCTTTACTACTTTAAGTGTCTCATTTCCTAATCTAATCCCCTCAGCATCACCCGATTTAATTTGACTACATTACATTATCCTCGTTTTGCTTTTGTTCATATTCATCTTATATCCTCCTTTCAAGACACTGTCCATTCCGTTCAACTGCTCTTCGAAGTCATTTGCTGTCTCTGACAGAATTACAATGTCATCGGCGAACCTCAAAGTTTTTACTTCTTCTCCATGAATTTTAATACCTACTCCGATTTTTCTTTTGTTTCCTTTACTGCTTGCTCAATATACAGATTGAATAACATCGGGGAGAGGCTACAACCCTGTTTCACTCCTTTCCCAACCACTGCTTCCCTTTCATGCCCCTCGACTCTTATAACTGCCATCTCGTTTCTGTACAAATTGTAAATAGCCTTTCGCTCCCTGTATTTTACCCCTGCCACCTTCAGAATTTGAAAGAGAGTATTCCAGTTAACATTGTCAAAAGCTTTCTCTAAGTCTACAAATGCTAGAAACGTAGGTTTGCCTTTTCTTAATCTTTCTTCTAAGATAAGTCGTAAGGTTAGTATTGCCTCACGTGCTCCAACATTTCTACGGAATCCAAACTGATCTTCCCCGAGGTCCGCTTCTACCAGTTTTTCCATTCGCCTGTAAAGAATTCGTGTTAGTATTTTGCAGCTGTGACGTATTAAACTGATGGTTCGGTAATTTTCACATCTGTCAACACCTGCTTTCTTTGGGATTGGAATTATTATATTCTTCTTGAAGTCTGAGGGTATTTCGCCTGTCTCGTACATCTTGCTCACCAGATGGTAGAGTTTTGTCAGGACTGGCTCTCCCAAGGCCATCAGTAGTTCTAATGGAATGTTGTCTACTCCGGGGGCCTTGTTTTGACTCAGGTCTTTCAGTGCTCTGTCAAACTCTTCACGCAGTATCGTATCTCCCATTTCATCTTCATCTACATCCTCTTCCATTTCCATAAGATTGTCCTCGAGTACATCGCCCTTGTATAAACCCTCTATATACTCCTTCCACCTTTCTGCCTTCCCTTCTTTGCTTAGAACTGGGTTGCCATCTGAGCTCTTGATATTCATACAAGTGGTTCTCTTCTCTCCAAAGGTCTCTTTAATTTTCCTGTAGGCAGTATCTATCTTACCCCTAGTGAGACAAGCCTCTACATCCTTACATGTGTCCTCTAGCCATCTGGTTTCTGTACAAATTGTAAATAGCCTTTCGCTCCCTGTATTTTACCCCTGCCACCTTCAGAATTTGAAAGAGAGTATTCCAGTTAACATTGTCAAAAGCTTTCTCTAAGTCTACAAATGCTAGAAACGTAGGTTTGCCTTTTCTTAATCTTTCTTCTAAGATAAGTCGTAAGGTTAGTATTGCCTCACGTGCTCCAACATTTCTACGGAATCCAAACTGATCTTCCCCGAGGTCCGCTTCTACCAGTTTTTCCATTCGCCTGTAAAGAATTCGCGTTAGTATTTTGCAGCTGTGACGTATTAAACTGATGGTTCGGTAATTTTCACATCTGTCAACACCTGCTTTCTTTGGGATTGGAATTATTATATTCTTCTTGAAGTCTGAGGGTATTTCGCCTGTCTCGTACATCTTGCTCACCAGATGGTAGAGTTTTGTCAGGACTGGCTCTCCCAAGGCCATCAGTAGTTCTAATGGAATGTTGTCTACTCCCGGGGCCTTGTTTTGACTCAGGTCTTTCAGTGCTCTGTCAAACTCTTCACGCAGTATCGTATCTCCCATTTCATCTTCATCTACATCCTCTTCCATTTCCATAAGATTGTCCTCGAGTACATCGCCCTTGTATAAACCCTCTATATACTCCTTCCACCTTTCTGCCTTCCCTTCTTTGCTTAGAACTGGGTTGCCATCTGAGCTCTTGATATTCATACAAGTGGTTCTCTTCTCTCCAAAGGTCTCTTTAATTTTCCTGTAGGCAGTATCTATCTTACCCCTAGTGAGACAAGCCTCTACATCCTTACATGTGTCCTCTAGCCATCTGGTTTCTGTACAAATTGTAAATAGCCTTTCGCTCCCTGTATTTTACCCCTGCCACCTTCAGAATTTGAAAGAGAGTATTCCAGTTAACATTGTCAAAAGCTTTCTCTAAGTCTACAAATGCTAGAAACGTAGGTTTGCCTTTTCTTAATCTTTCTTCTAAGATAAGTCGTAAGGTTAGTATTGCCTCACGTGCTCCAACATTTCTACGGAATCCAAACTGATCTTCCCCGAGGTCCGCTTCTACCAGTTTTTCCATTCGCCTGTAAAGAATTCGCGTTAGTATTTTGCAGCTGTGACGTATTAAACTGATGGTTCGGTAATTTTCACATCTGTCAACACCTGCTTTCTTTGGGATTGGAATTATTATATTCTTCTTGAAGTCTGAGGGTATTTCGCCTGTCTCGTACATCTTGCTCACCAGATGGTAGAGTTTTGTCAGGACTGGCTCTCCCAAGGCCATCAGTAGTTCTAATGGAATGTTGTCTACTCCCGGGGCCTTGTTTTGACTCAGGTCTTTCAGTGCTCTGTCAAACTCTTCACGCAGTATCGTATCTCCCATTTCATCTTCATCTACATCCTCTTCCATTTCCATAAGATTGTCCTCGAGTACATCGCCCTTGTATAAACCCTCTATATACTCCTTCCACCTTTCTGCCTTCCCTTCTTTGCTTAGAACTGGGTTGCCATCTGAGCTCTTGATATTCATACAAGTGGTTCTCTTCTCTCCAAAGGTCTCTTTAATTTTCCTGTAGGCAGTATCTATCTTACCCCTAGTGAGACAAGCCTCTACGTCCTTACATTTGTCCTCTAGCCATCCCTGCTTAGCCGTTTTGCACTTCCTGTCGATCTCATTTTTGAGACGTTTGTATTCCTTTTTGCCTGCTTCATTTACTGCATTTTTATATTTTCTCCTTTCATCAATTAAATTCAATATTTCTTCTGTTACCCAAGGGTTTCTATTAGCGCTCGTCTTTTTACCTACTTGATCGTCTGCTGCCTTCACTACTTCATCCCTCAGAGCTACCCGTTCTTCTTCTACTGTATTTCTTTCCCCCATTCCTGTCAATTGTTCCCTTATGCTCTCCCTGAAACTCTGTACAACCTCTGGTTCTTTCAGTTTATCCAGGTCCCATCTCCTTAAATTCCCACCTTTTTGCAGTTTCTTCAGTTTCAATCTGCAGTTCATAACCAATAGATTGTGGTCAGAATCCACATCTGCCCCTGGAAATGTCTTACAATTTAAAACCTTGTTCCTAAATCTCTGTCTTACCATTATATAATCTATCTGATACCTTTTAGTATCTCCAGGATTCTTCCAGGTATACAACCTTCTTTTTTGCTTCTTGAACCAAGTGTTAGCTATGATTAAATTATGCTCTGTGCAAAATTCTACAAGGCGGCTTCCTCTTTCATTTCTTCCCCCCAATCCATATTCACCTACTATGTTTCCTTCTCTCCCTTTTCCTACTGACGAATTCCAGTCACCCATGACTATTAAATTTTCGTCTCCCTTCACTACCTGAATAATTTCTTTTATCTCGTCATACATTTCATCAATTTCTTCATCATCTGCAGAGCTAGTTGGCATATAAACTTGTACTACTGTAGTAGGCATGGGCTTTGTGTCTATCTTGGCCACAATAATGCGTTCACTATGCTGTTTGTAGTAGCTTACCCGCATTCCTATTTTCCTATTCATTATTAAACCTACTCCTGCATTACCCCTATTTGATTTTGTATTTATAACCCTGTAATCACCTGACCAAAAGTCTTGTTCCTCCTGCCACCGAACTTCACTAATTCCCACTATATCTAACTTTAACCTATCCATTTCCCTTTTTAAATTTTCTAACCTACCTGCCCGATTAAGGGATCTGACATTCCACGCTCCGATCCGTAGAATGCCAGTTTTCTTTCTCCTGATAACGACGTCCTCTTGAGTAGTCCCCGCCCAGAGATCCGAATGGGGGACTATTTTACCTCCGGAATATTTTACCCAAGAGGACGCCATCATCATTTAATCATACAGTAAACTGCATGTCCTCGGGAAAAATTACGGCTGTAGTTTCCCCTTGCTTTCAGCCGTTCGCAGTACCAGCACAGCAAGGCCGTTTTGGTTAATGTTACAAGGCCAGATCAGTCAATCATCCAGACTGTTGCCCCTGCAACTACTGAAAAGGCTGCTGCCCCTCTTCAGGAACCACATGTTTGTCTGGCCTCTCAACAGATATCCCTCCGTTGTGGTTGCACCTACGGTACGGCCATCTGTATCGCTGAGGCACGCAAGCCTCCCCACCAACGGCAAGGTCCATGGTTCATGGGGGAAGCCCTAGAACTTAGAACTACTGAAACCTAGCTAACCTAAGGACAGCACACAAC
The DNA here is from genome assembly GCF_021461395.2 of Schistocerca americana. Classification (NCBI taxonomy): domain Eukaryota; kingdom Metazoa; phylum Arthropoda; class Insecta; order Orthoptera; family Acrididae; genus Schistocerca; species Schistocerca americana. The sequence goes on along the minus strand of NC_060120.1, from coordinate 836,328,935 downwards.
ACCCAGTCATCACGAGGCAGAGAAAAAATCCCTGACCCCGCCGGGAATCGAACCTGGGCGTGGGAAGCGGGAACGCTACCGCACGACCACGAGCTGCGGACCCCTAACAGGGAACAGAACCTGATATTGGCATGTATTTAATGTCTGCCTTTGAAAAATTGCCGAACATGTGAAACACCACATAGTCACACTGGTCAAAATAATGCTTTCACACCAGTGCCACATGACAACTGATTCAAAACGTTGCCTAGTGAAGACCTGTAGAAGGAGAATTCAAAACTGATGTTGTACTGACTGCCAGAGAAAAATTCTCATTACTTTTGCCCCCCCCCCCCCCCCCCCTCCCCTTGTACGTTGGTTTTAGTTTTACATATAATAAAAAACAGATTTTATTTGCTCCTCGTAAGTTATTAATAATGCATAATTGTTAATTAGAAATAAATGAAAAGGGTTATTATATTATTAAATGGGTAATCTGGAGCACAGTCACACAATCCCAGCTCCTGTTGCAGGTTGCCTATCTAACAGCCCAGGAGCAACACAAATTTTATTTGCAATATTTCAAATTGTTATTAACTTAAATTAAAAATTCTGTCTTAATCAACTTGTTAAGAGGTATAATATTACATTAAAGGCGTAACAGAGTGAGACAAGTATTACAGGTAGAAATTGTGCACATGTCTTGAGGCAGTGTAGCTCATGACGTGCAAATTAAAATTACTTACATTCATCTAGTACCAGAGAATGAGAGCCCTTAGTTATGTCTGAGACACTTGACACATAATATCAAACATTAACAAAACTTTATCATGTACTATGTTTTTGCTACCTGTACAGTAAAACATTAGCATCAGGCATGACTTTTTAATTTATTACTTCCTTACTACTAACTCCATTCCCAACACATTTTGCAGACAGTATCCCCTAAACCACTGAATGTACCTGCAAAATTATGTATTTGTACAACACATAGTTCAGAAGATAAGGCATCATAAACATTGAGATACATAAAAAACTAACTTTTACTTGAAGTGGAGTGCAAATTAACCAGACTATATTCATCCAGTGCTTTGTAATGAGAGCTCTTAGTGACTTCCAATAAACTTTAAACATAATTTCAAACTGTTTCTAAACTTTTTCTTGTTAAAATGCTTAATGTCAAATATCTGACACATTAACTCGTATGTAAAGTAATCAGAATTTTAAAGCTGTTTTAAACAGGAGATTTCAGTTCTTTAAAGAATCAGTTGTTTTATTGGTAATTAAAAGTCGAGAAAAAAATCACTTTGTAGGAACTGTATTTATATTTTTTTAATTTTACATTACATTTTCTTGCTTTGAGTGAAGCAAACTCAGTGGTTATCTCTTTGAGATCAATTTTAGCTGCTGTGTTGTATTCTACCTACAAGATAGCTAAATTTCACGGCTTTTACCTATGTCCATCCTTATGTAGCTTTATATGATCTTTAACATCTACATCTACAGCTACATGGGTTCTCTGCAATTCACACTTAAGTGCCTGGCCGGGGGTTCATCGAACCATTTTCATACTACTTCTCTGCCATTCCACTCGCAAATGGCGCATGGGAAAAAGGAACATCTAAATCTTTCCGTTCGAGCTCTGATTCCTATTATTTTACTATGATGATCATTTCTCCCTACTTAGACAGGTGTCATCAAAATATTTTCACATTCCGAAGAGAAAGTTGGTGATTGAAATTTCGTAAATAGATCTCACCACAAAGAAAACCGCCTTTGTTTCAATGACTGCCACCCCAACTTGCGTGTCATATCAGTGACACTCTCCCCCCTATTGCGTGATAACACGAAACAGGCTGCCCTTCTTTGCACTTTTTCAATGTCCTCTGTCAATCCTACCTGGTAAGGATCCCACACCACACAGCAATATTCCAGCAGAGGATGGACAAGTGTAGTGTAGGCTGTCTCTTTAGTGGGTTCGTCACATGTTCTAAGTGTTCGCCAACAAAGCACAGTCTTTGTTTCGCCTTCCCCACAATATTATCTATGTGGTCTTTTCAATTTAAGTTGCTCGTAATTGTAATTCCTAGGTATTTAGTCGAATTGACAGCCCTTAGATTTGTGAGATTTATCGTATACCCAACATTTATCGAATTTCATTTAGTACCCATGTGGATGATCTCGCACTTTTCTTTGTTTAGTGCCATTGGAATTTATCGTCTGATGATTTTACTAGACAGTAAATTACAGCATCATCTGCAAACAATCTAGGGGGGGCTGCTCAGATTATCAACTAGGTCATTTATGTAAATTAGGAACAGCAGAGAGCCTATGACACTACTTTGTGGAACGCCAGATATCGCTTCTGTGCTACTCGATGATTTACCGTCTATCACTACGAACTGTGACCTCTCTGAGAGGAAATCATGAATCCAGTCACACAACTGAGATGATACTCCATATGCACGCAATTTGATTAATAGTCGCTTGTGAGGAACGGTATCAAAAGCCTTCTGGAAACTAGGAATATGGAATCGATCTGAGATCCCTTGTTGACAGCACCCATTACTTCATGGAAATAAGGAGTTAGCTGTGTTGCACAAGAATGGTATTTTCTGAATCCGTGTTGGTTATGTATCAATAAGTCATTTTCTTCAAGGTGATTCGTAATGTTAGAGTACAGTATATGCTCCAAAATCCTACTGCAAATTGAGGTCAGTGATATGGGTCTTTGATTCAGTCGGTTACTCCTATTTCCTTTCTTGAAGATTGGTGTGACCTGTGCTACTTTCCAGTCTTTAGGTACAGACCTCTCGTCAAGTGAGTGGTTGTATCTGATTGCTAAGAAAGGCGCTATTGTGTCTGCATACTCTGAAAGGAACCTGATTGGTATACCATCTGGACCGGAAGACTTGCCTTTCTTAAGTGATTCGAGTTGTTTCGCGACACCTAAGATATCTACTTTTATGTCACTCATGCTAACAGCTGCTCTGGTTTCGAATTCTGGAATATTTAGGTCATCTTCTTTCATGAAGGAATTATGGAAAACTGTATTTAGTAACTCCGCTTTAGTGTGACTGTTTTTTGCCACTGGTGTACTTTACATAGGACCAGAATCTCTTTGGGTTTTCTACCATATTTTGAGACAATGTTTCATTGTGGAAACTATTAAAAGCATCTAGCATTGACATCCGAACTAAATTGCGAGCTTCTGTGAAACATAGCCAGTCTTGGGGATTCTGCGTTCTTCTGAATTTGGCATGATTTTTTCGTTGCTTCTGCAACGGTGTTTTAACGTGTTTAGTGTACCATGATGGATCAGTCCGATCTCTATTAACTTATGCGGTATGAATCTATCTATTGCTGTCGATACTGTATCTTTGAATTTGAGCCAAATCTGCTCTACACTTACATAATTAGCTTGGAAGGAATGGAGACTCTCTCTTAGGAAGGCATCAAGCAGAATTTTTATCTGCTGTTTTAAATCATGAACTAATTGTTCAAAGTAATTCTCAGACAAAGCATTTAGTACAATTTCAGAAGATGTTTTCTGTCTACCACCGGCTTTGAATATGTATTTTCGCCAACAAATTGAGGGTAGATTGAAGTCTCCACCAATTATAACTGTATGAGTGGGATACTTATTTGTAATGAGATTCAAGTTTTCTTTGAACTGTTCAGCTATTATATCATCTGAATGACATTCAAGTTTTCTTTGAACTGTTCAGCTATTATATCATCTGAGTCGGGTGTCAGTAGAAGGAGCCAATTATTATTTTGGTACGGCTGTTGAGTATAACCTCTACCTATAGCAGTTTGCAGGAACTATCTATTTCAACTTCACTACAAGATAAACTACTATCAACAGACACAAACACAGCACCACCTACTTTGTTTAATCTATCCTTTCTGAACACAGTTTGCGTCTCTGTAAAAATTTCAGCAGAATTTATCTCCGGCTTTAGCCAGCTTTCTGTTCCTATAGTGATTTCAGCTTCAGTGCTTTCCGTCAGCGCTGAAGCTCTGTTACTTTTCCAAGACAGCTACGACAATTTACAACTACAATACTGACTGTTACTTGGTCAATTCTTGTCATTTCTTTGCCCTGTACCCTCTACCTGGAGCCCTTTTTGATCTTTCCCGAGACTGTCTAACGTAAGAAACCGCCCAGTCCACGCCACACAGCCCCTGCTACCCGTGTAGCCGCCTCCTGTGTGTAGTGGACACCCGACCTATTTAGCTGAACTCGAAACCCCACAACCCTATGGCACAAGTCGAGGAATCTGCAGCCTACATGGTCACAGAACTGTCTGAACCTCTGATTCAGACCCTCCACTCGGCACTGTACCAGCGGTCCGCAATCGGTCCTGTAGACGATGCTGCAGATGGTGAGCTCTGCCTTCATCTCGCTAGCAAGACTGACGGTCTTCACCTACTCAGATAGCTGCTGGAAACCAGAGATAATCTCTTCCAATCCATAGTGACACATGTCATTTGTGCCGACATGAGCCACCACCTGCAGTTGGCTGCACCCTGTACCCTTCATGGTATCCGGAAGGACACTTCCTACATCTTGGATGACTCCCCCCGGTATGCACACGGAGAACACATTGGCTTTCTTCCCACCCTTAGCTGCCATATCCCTATGGGGCTCCATCACTCACCTAACACTGGAGCTCCCAATGACAAGCAATCCCACCCTCTGCGCTTGTCTGGACCTCTCAGGAAGACCGGCCACTGCCACAACAGGCGAGGCTGCCCTTGCTGGCTCAGAAGTACTTTCAGCAGTGGGCAGTACCTCAAACCTGTTATGGAGGCGTAAGGGTACAGCCTTGCGGCCAGCACCAACTTTCGCCTTCCGCCCAGGGATTCGCGACCCTGCTATGGTTCGCCAATTGCCGTCAGGCAAGTGTCGACCGGCAAGGACGTCCAAATCTGAGGGCGCAGTGGCATCAGAGATCCCAGGCAATGCTGCAGGTTCCAGAGGTACTAAAGCACTCGCCTTGAGTGTCCCAGTGTCACCGCGGCCTAAGGCAACAGCCTGGAGCCTGTCGACCACAGCCAACACAACTTCCAGCTGTTTACGGACAGTGACTAATTCCCCCTGAATGCATACACAACAGGCACAGTTCTTTTCCATCCCTAACAATTTTTTCCTCTCTTTTATCTCACAAGCCATTCAAAACAAACAGATGACTGACAACTACGCGAATTTACGCTATACGGGTACTAAAACGCGATGCTACAAGTCTCAAATACTGTAATACGCCCGAAATTTGTGAATTAAACTGTGCAAGTACCCAAAAACACGCAAAGAAATTAAGAATTAAACTATGAAACCAATAAGTGAGCTAAGAGTATATGACTCCTTGCTGGCTGCTGCTTATCCAGCGGCAGCAGGGAGCTAAAACTGTATTCACAAGATGCCACAGTCACTGGCATTGTCATAAACGACCTCTGAACTATTTTGATGTTTTGATAAGCACCTTGTAACCCACATTTGAGAAAAAAAAGAAGAAAATAAAACCTTCAAATGCGAAGCTGTGTTAATGCTCATCAGTTCCTTTGCCTGAAGCTTGAAAGCAGCTGTTTTGTTAACTATCTGCACTGTATCAATATCTCTGCTGTATTTGGCACCAAAATCATGTGCACACTTTTCAATTTAAGATACAGAACTTTGATTTAAGGCGTTTTCTGACAGCGAACAGAAGTTATATGAAGTGGTGTGATAAATGTGAAATCTATTTTTGATATCACTTATTGTTCTGTCAAAATTCTTTCAACAGCTTCTTAGCACAGAACAAGTGTGCCTTGCATTTAACCACATCGGTAGCTATCCTTCTTATCTTCCTCGACATTTTAATGGTATACCTGCAATGAAAAGGTATAGAATCAAAAACATATTTGTCTTTGGCTATGTATCAGGGCACTCATTCTTGACGTAACTGCTTACTATTTTACGCATGTACAAATGACATGTTTGTATGGTCATTATTGGCAGGCACGGTGAAACTAAGCATCCATTGTCATTTGATACAAAAACTGCATGTATTAAACGTTTGGTACTGTGCTTAGCAGAGGAACTTAAGGCTTTTGATGCTTTAGAGTTTCATACATGCCAGGATATCAGCAAAACAAGTAAGACATACTTTCGGTAGTTTTACAACACAAAATGCTTGAGCAGAGCAGCTGATGACCAACTTAGATGAGAGTACAGCTGTTTGGAGGCACAAAGATTAACAATCACAACAGAAGGCTTATTCTTGAATTCTTTTTTATTTAAACAGATAATCATACCTACCAAAAGTTGGGTGTAGTAAAAGTACTGCTTGTAAATTGCATAACCATTCCACCTTTCTCTTGCTTCCTCCACCATCACGTCTGACTCCAGTCTTTGGTTGGGAGAAATCAGAATCTTTCATTCAGTTAATTTGTTTGCTTCAGCACCTGCTCACCTACCTTTGAGATCATACAGTAGCATAGCTAAGCAGTACCATTTTTTAACATGGGTAAACAATGTGTGCAGCAGCTATGTGAACCAAACACATTATTATCACATAAACCACATTACTGATAGACGTCTGTTTGGTAGTAGCTGTTTCTTTATGGTTCTTCTTGGATGAAATGACACCAACGGCAGTGTGAATGAGGTGTAGGAGAACATGTGTAATGCTCTCAGTTAATTCTGAAATCCTCTTTCTTTCTTGTGTTTTTCTGCCAGTTTTGAACTTCCTCTGTACCTGTGCCTTTGGTGGAGGCCTATCTTGCCACTGCTGTGTCACATTGTGTCTCATTGCTTTGAACAAGAGAATGGTGTTACTAAAGGTAGTGTTTTAAGTATAACTTTCTGTAGCATGGCAACTATTAGGATAACAGTGACAGCAAGAACCTCTGTTCTGTGTTCCTTGTTTTTGGACAACAACTACACCCCCCTCTCTCCTCTAACACTGCAAAGCAATCTCCCAGTTGCAATCGACAGTTTTAATTCTGGAGGAACAGTTGGAGAAGAATTATTTCAGATACCCAACTATGAAATATGCTTGCATACTTTTTAACCATTCACATTCTCTGTTTTTAATTTTACTAAATTGGGAATGTGGGACACTGTTGCTGATATTTGACTTACGGGAATAAGGCCAATAAATCAAATATCAGCAACAATGCAAATAGCATCCATAGAAGTCTGCATTCTGTATGGCACATTGTTCCAAGAAAAAACGAAAAGAAAAGGGGAAAAAGCTGAGAGGTCTCTGGGTCCCATATTTATTTTTAAGCTTACTTGTTCACCACACTTCTGAGACCTAAAAGCAGAATCCCTAAAAGTATTGAGTCTTTTAAAAAGCATCTGTCATAGTTCATGGCAAGTAAACTGAATTCTGTTTACTCGAGTTTTGCACAGTTTTCATGTAATCCTGGTTTGTGTATGGTCTGTCACAATACACTATTTAAAAATGTCAAGCATGGTGCACGAAGAGAGAACTAGTCTGACCACTAGGACATTTATGATTTGTGACTAGCCCTATTCCTAGCATCTGTGCTTGGCTAGTGAATAACCATTTAACATGGCGTGACAAACTTATAAAATATTACCTGTGATACAGACACTTGAATATCATACCATTGCTCCCCCACTGATGAAGTGCTTTTCACTAATCAGCTACAAGTAATAAAGCTTTGGTATTAGTGCAAAGAACCATCTTTCAAAAATGGGTATGGAACATATCAGAGTTTCAAACCAGGGGTGTTTAAAATCACCTCATTGGATCCTTAACGTGCTAGTACTATATTTTTGTCAGATATTAAGAAAATAAGATGTAAATTTTATGTCTTTATTTTACATCATTTTATATTTGATTTCATTTGGTTTCTTAATCGGTCTAACAACTTTCATTGTATGGATTTCATCATTCAAAACAAACACAAATTATCAGCTTAAATTTAATTTCTTACACTATATTTGACAAACATTATTCTTTCATTCTATAATTACATTATTTTTTAGCCTTATAGAAGTATTCACTCGCGTGTAATACAGAACTTCTTAAATAAAGTGACTTTTTTAAATCGGGTACTGTGTTACCATATAAAAACTTTCATTTTGTAAATAATTCTTTAGTTTTGAATATCAGCAATGCAGGAAAAGATAGATTGCTACTTACTGTAAAGATGACATGTTAAGTTGCAGACAGGCACAATTAAAATACACTTACACATATGTTTTTGGCCACAGCCTTTATCTGTGATAGAGCAGATTTTATCTTTAGTATCTTCACAGGCGTGACAGTGCTACTAAACATCACTTTTGGCACAAGGTATGGTATGGGCCAACAGTGGCTCAACAACCAGCTGGGGAACAGAAACCCACAAGAAGATATGAAACTTGCCATGCGAGTCAGTCTGCAGGGACGCAGGAACTCTGAAACCCCGTAGAAACAGGCATGTGGACAAACACAACATGCGGTAGGTGTGGAATGACTGAAATGATGGAAATGACATGAGGCACAAAAGTGAGGTCCACAGTGGTTGAACTCAGCATCAGAACTGCCTTCTCTGGCTTAGTGTCACCAGGAGGTAAACACTTCTGTCAGCGGGTCTGCCCATACCACATGTCTCATCCTCCACCCACGGCAGTTGTCCACGCCAAGTCAGTTCATCTTCCTTCATTGCAATGTTCAATGGTGGGAATACTGAATCCCTTCCCCCTAAAATGCCCATGTAGAGCTGAAAATGGCCAGGCTTGAGCCTCGACCTTGGGCGCAGAAGTAGAGAGAGTGCTAACGACCCAGGAAGCGGACTAACAACTGAAGAAGACAGCACTAATGCTGCTAGCTCTACCAGAGGTGTGAAAATCTGCAAAGGTGGAGCCAGCAGTCTGTGGACCCAATATTACATCCAGTGGCAAGAGAGGAGAGGAGAGGTGGAGGAGGAGGAGTAGGAGTAGGAAGGCAGGTCATATCCATGGGCTCCATATCAGTATGCGTGGAAATTAGTCTCACTGAGGCCCAAGGCTGCAAGCAAAGGAAGAGTGTCAGAAGCAAGTGGCAACAAGGAAGCCCATCACCATAAGTGGGAGCCCGCACCTAGAACATCATTGTAACCATCCCTGCTGCCTGGCAGTATTGATGACCCAACAGGATGCAGATGCAACTGATTTGCATGGTGGATTAATGCTCCTGATCAACATCCACCATGCACACCTACTGACCCTTGTGATCCATCGTGACACCTGGCAGCCGCCCCTGCCGCTGGTCGAAATAATGGGCGCAACTATCACAAGGTTTTGTAAATGCTCTTCTTGTGAGAAGCCAACGACCCATATGTCATTGTGGTACTTTACATGACAAGGAATATCCTGAATCAACTGTTCCAAATATTTTTGATCAATTCCTGGTGCAGACAAGGTTCAAAAGGTATGTAATTAAACTGGTAAAGCCCAAAGGGGGTGTTGAATACCAAGAAAGTCCAAGAAGTGGCATGCATTACAACTGCAGGTATGTATCGCGCAAGTTTATGTATGAAAAATACTAGCCCCCAACAACTTTGTCAACAACTCCAACCATCACAGAATTGGATACCAAGAAGGTCCAAGAAGTTGCATGCATTACAACTGCAGGTATGTATCGCGCAAGTTTATGTATGTAAAATACTAGCCCCCAACAACTTTGTCAACAACTCCAACCGTCACAGAATTGGATACCAAGAAGGTCCAAGAAGTTGCATGCATTACAACTGCAGGTATGTATCGCGCAAGTTTATGTATGAAAAATACTAGCACCCAACAACTTTGTCAACAACTCCAACCGTCACAGATTTGGGTACTAATACATGAAACATTACGAGTTGACCATCTGTTTAAAATCACTGCAAAGGCGCAATGCACCATCAGGCTTCTGTATCACCATCAAAGAGGTGGCCCACTGACTCAACAAAATAGGAGAAAAGACATCCACATGCTGCCAATGCTGCAACTTGGCCTTCATCATGTCATTCTTGGAGAAGGGAATGGGTCAGGGGTGAGAAAATTTAACCACCATTGATGGCTTAAAAGAAACAAGTTCCTTGAAATTTTCTACCTGACCCAAGGTATTCTCAAACAGCTGGTTGTAGGACTGTAGCAATGAGTCATAATCTTGAAAAGGGAGCAATTGAATCATTAAATGGACTTTGTCAACTATCTGGATGCCAAAAAAGGAAAAAGTGTCTAACCCAAAAATATTTTGTGCCAACGGAAAAGTGACCATTGAAAATCTATGCAGAGAAGAAGAACTGCCCCTCCCCAAAGACATCCACTGTTTACCATAAAAGACAAAAAGACAACTTGACATACAAGCTGTTTCAGTGCCAGGTAGCCCAAGAGCCTGTTCATACATTAAGTTAATGAGACTGACTGTCACTCCCATATCTACTGGGAGTTCAACTGGTCATCCATCCACTAATAGCATCAGAAAAATTTGCCAGGACGACACACACAGGGCATCAGAGACAGCCCTGGAATACAGAGAAAACAAAGGAGCTTCTGATAACTGACCTGCAGCTCACCAACTGTCACAAACAGTTGCTAAATGGCCTACCTGATGGCATGCCCCACACAAAACCTCATCATATAGGTTGTCTTGTCGAACATGCATCAAAAGACAGTTGGGGCAGGACCACTGGCGTGCCCAATGAGGGGAAGCAGAGTGACACTGAAGGACTGAAAAATGCCACGGGCATGAATTATGACACTTCAGTTGACGCAAACCCGCCAAGCTCAATGTGGGCAAATAGCGCCACAATGCTGCTGCAGCAGAAACATTAATTGTGCCAACATATAGTGATATGGTGGGAGGGAAGTCCATCTGGAGAAACTGGGGGGGAATCAGGGACTGTTTACCATGCACACCTTATTGCACCACCTGCCAGTTGAGAGAGACATCCTTCGCCACCACCGAAAGCTCATTCGATCCCACAACCTGGGTAACATTAACTAAGGGAGGGTTGAACAAGGTCAGTGCTCTAGTTTGGACTTCAGGATCAGCTACTTAGCAGACAATCATGTTGTGAGTTAGCGAGTCTGCATATGAGGCAGCAATTTGGGACACTCTAAACAACACTTGCATGAGAGACCCTGCAAATTGGTGATCAAGGGTACATCCAACTGCCCTGGGTGATCTGAAATAACCAACAAAATTTGTCACAGGAGTCTTTCTAGGGCTCAGTGAAGGGCTTCAAATTTTGCACAACTTCATGTAACTTTACACTGCTGGACAATGACAAGGCAGCTTTCTTGACTGGATTCACAGTACACCTTACCTAGCAGTGCAGCAAGAACCAGTGCAGGTAACTTTCCCACCTTTCTGTAGACTCATTGAAACCACCAAACTGTGGCTGTAGAGGGGAAGAATACTACACAGCAGATGCCTGGTCTCCCACCTGGGGGCATGAAGCAATTCCGCCCTCTGACTTAGCAGTGCACATTTCTGTTCATGCTTCTGCTGCTGCTGCTGCTGCTCCTTCCAGCTGTTCCTGCCAGCATTGCAGAAATGCCCAATCCATGATAGCTCATAATTAACACATGAGAAGGGACAGAAAAAGTAGAATCATCACACACATAAAAATGTCCTTTGTTGCCACTTCAGTATCTGTGCAAGTATGACAATGCCACTAAACAACACCATTGGAACATTTTACTGTGTGACCGATGGTGGCTCGACAAGCCAGGGAACAGAACCCACCAAGAGGAAATTAAAACTTGCTGTGCGAGTCAGTCTGTGGGGAAGCAGAAAGTTCGAAAACTTGTGGAGACAGGCATGTGGATATACATAGCACATGGCAGGTGCGGGCGACTGCTGATTGGGCATATGGGAACAGCGCAAAGGACAAGGTGAGGTCTAGGGTGGTTGATCTCAGCATTAGAACTGTCCCACCCAGCCTACTGCCACCAGCAGGTAGACACTTTTCACATGTGCACCCCACAGCAGGTGTCTGGATTATTCTGCCGTGATAACCATGCTAGCTGATCTGCCTCTGTTGCAGTTTCCACTGGTGGGGATACTAAAGTATCTACGGTATGTCTTTTATATGTTGTGGTCCAGTATTATATAAGTTAACAGTATTGTACAATAGCTCTGCTGAGTTTTAGCTTTATTTTTTGTGTCCAGATACAAATTACAGTTGTTTCTAGTTTCACTATCATGTACTAAATAATTTTTAACATAGATTTTTTGTGTACATAATGCAGGTTCACAGTTTTATTATTGTATGCACCAACAATTCAAAATGGGAGGATTTGCTCATCAGTAACTTTCTCTGACCGTATCTTAAAATTCACAATGAGTACACTGTATTTAGTGCAGAGCTGCATGTGATCCTGAAGGCGTCATTACAATAAAAAGTTTCAGATAGTGTGATTTCCTTAGTTTATTACTGGTAATACAAGAAATATAACCATCAGTGAAAATTGTACCAATATATAGGCCTCTACAACAACACAGAAACATATATATTATTTATGAAGTACTAATGTATAGGGGAAACCAGGAGAAATACCAAGCTAACATAGCAGTTTTATCAGTAGTTGTGGGTCTGATGATAACATGATTTCTCTCTCTCTCTCTCTCTCTCTCTCTCTCTCTCTCTCTCTCACACACACACACACACACACACACACACACACACACACACAGGTATTTGGGTGTGTGTGGTGTGGATGTGTGTGTGAGTGCGTACTTCTGCCATTCATACCAGTGTCATATATCTAGCCAGTGTGTTGGATCAGGACTGGTGTGGTACTTTTTGAGTTTTGTAGAGAACCATTGCTATGTGTAAGCTAGCTCCATCCACCCCCTGCCAAAGTCCTCCCTCCCCCCACCTGTCTGGACACGGAGTTGTGTACCCATTCTGAAAGCATCTAGTGTATGTTGCATGATCAAATGCGACATCAGTTACAAAAGTGTTTGTGCATTGTGTGACTAACGCGGAACCTGGGAACCAGTCCACTATTTATCTAAGTGGATGCAATAATTGTGTAAAAGCTGCATCCAGGCTATCTAGCACACCTGTTCCTGTTGTTAAACTACAAGGTAAATTCAATCTGGGACAAGCAAACTTACCCATATACCAGAAGCAGATGCTTTAAGGTGCTCAGCTATCCATGTGGGTTGAGAGACTGTGCACTTAAGCTAGAAAAAGAGTGGTAGTTTGAAATCTGGTAACATGTCTGTGCAGTTACATTTTTTTGATTAATTAACTTTTGCTTTGTGGCTGTACAAACTATTATATAAGTATATGGTTTCTCTGTGTAGAATTTTGAATGGTAATTGTAATGCATATTGCCTCAATTGACTTGACTCTGCAGTTCTGTATGTTAAATGACTGTGTACTAATCCACAGGTTTGGCATGTAATTCATATTGATGTTAGGATGGTTTCTGCCACTAAATATGTCCTTCATCTTAGCCAAAACTTAAGGTATACGAGAATGTCAAGTCATAATCTCAGTAAAATTACATATTAAGTCCTAGGTTTCCTAATAATTGGCTGACGCTGAGGTCAGGGGAAAGCTAGGTCGTACCACTTTCATAAGGTTATGTCTAGTATGCTTTACATAAAGTTAGTTACAGAATTATAAACAAAATTTTCTATTATGTTCTGCTAAATGGGCTTAAAATCAAAATGTTTTCAAATACATGTCAATGGAATTACTTGAGCAGCCACTATTATGAAATAAGATGGAGAGATAGGAAGTAGAGATAGTAAAAATCTTCATGTGTATAAAACATTCTAGAAACTTACAAGGTACTCAGAAATTCCCATTCCATACTTCTAGGACTTGTAGAGGGAAGTGAGTATGTAATATTCTGTATAAGAACCCATATCAGAAACATCATCCAATGATGATACAGAGCATCATAGTTATAGGTGCTGGTGCCTGTAAATGTATGTATATACAGAGTGATTCCCTGATGTTAGAAGTTATAGGTGCTGGTGCTTGTAAATGTATAATACAGAGTTATTCCCTGATGTTGCTACAAACTTTCTAGGATGCTGGAGACGGATAAATTTATCGAATTGAGGTAAGGATCCCTGATTTGAAAATGAACGAGATGAAAGTTATAAGCAAAGTTGTTCTGATACCTCTGGCGGAAGAATACATGTACTGTTACCATTGTTGCCAAGAATGTAGGGTATGCATCTTTCAGAGGTGGTAGTATGGACCAAAACAAGAAACAATGTCAAGTAAACATAGGCTCTAAAATGTGTACCTTAAGAGCTATGAGCACTTGTTCAGTAGAGGAGATAAGTTTCACAGTAGTGTAGACAAACGAGTGCTCATAGCTCCTCAGGTATGCATTTTAGAGCCCATGTTTACTGGATATTTCTTCTTCATTTTGGTCTATACTGCTACCTCTGAAAGTTACATACCCTACATTCTTAGCAACAACAGTAGCGGTACATATATTCTATGTCAGATGTATCAGAATGATTTTCACTTGTAACTTTCAACTCATTCATTTCAGAATCAGGGAGCCTTACCTCAGTTCGATACATTTATCCCTCTTCATCATCCTAGAAAGTTTGTAACATCATCACAGAATCACACTGTATATACATTCATTTACAGGCACCAGCACCCATAACTTCAACACTCTGTACCATCGTTGTATGCCATTTGTGGACATGGGTTCCTATTCAAAATATTATGGATTCATTCCCCTCTATGAGTCCTACAAGTTTGTAATGGGAATTTCTGAACACCGTGTATAAATTTCTTTTTTATATCTTCAAGTTTTGTTCTCTGGAATTGTCAGACATGACACAGAGTAACTCGTAATGATCTGCTGCAATTTTAATAATGTCTTTCACTTTAGGGACTACAGGAGGAGCAAGCACAACAACATTTATAGCACAAAGTACTGCACCAAAACTTCGTACCAAATCCGTACAGCTTCCTGCAAGAATACGAACAAGGCCTGCTGGTTCAATAATAATACCAATGACTCCAAATCAAGTGTCACCAACAACAAACACAAATCAGGCTTCAAATAATATGCAGACTACCCAGTTGAAGCCATCAACTCAGACAGGAAAGCCCTTTGTTGCCATCAAACCAGATAACAGTAAGTATGCCCAAGTTACATGTTCAAGTGTTTTCACTTTTGTATATAGTTGAACAGTCCTTATGGTCAAATATAATACAGTTCTGATACACCAGTATGATCTTGTTCCTGATAGTATGAATGAATTTTGTGGTCTTAATCATTTATGAAAGAGAGGAGAAATCAGAATTAAATTACAGTATAGGGGAAAATCATGGAAAGAAAAAAAATGGGAGTCATTTCTGTGAACAAATGATGGATCACATATCTAAAGTCTACACAATGTATGACAGGTGTCTGTGGGTGAATTACTTCGTGCAGTTGTCCTGTGCTGTTTCAAGAATATTTAATTAAGGGAAAGTGGTACAGAATTGTTCGCTAAGTCACAACATGGATGAAAGTGTGTGTTGAGTGATCATGACAGACAGTCATTGAAGGAGATTGTAATGAAAATAAAAGGACGGCAGCTGCAAAAGTCAGTGCAAAACTGAATGTCACACTTGTGAGCCCTGTCAGCATCAAAATTAGATGAAGGAAGCTTCATAAACAGGGAATTGCAGTGCAAGCTGGAATTCCAAAATGAGTCATCAGTGATGCAAATACCCACAGTGGTAAATGTGGTTTAAAGCCATAAAACCTGGACCATGGAGCAATGGAAGCAAGTCATGTGATCGAATGGGTCTTTTTTTGCACCATTTCCAGCTGCTGGCTGAGTTTACATCCAAGAGTGAAACACGGTGGAGGTTCGCTGATAATTTGAGCAACCATATCATCGTATGCCATGAGCCCCTTGGTTACTCTGCAAGGCCACATAACTGCCAAGGATTGTGTGACCATTTTCGCTGGTCACAGTGTTCATTCCCTGATGGTGATACTATATTATTCCAAGATTATGGGCCCCCTGTTCACACAACTCGCATTGTCCAGGACTGGTTTGGTGAGTACAAGTATGAGTTGTCATATCTCCCCTGGCCACCACAGTCACCAAACCTTTGTGGTGTCCTTTGGAGAGATGAGTGTATTTCCAGAATGAGAATTTACCTCTGCAGCAGTGTGTGCGTTGCTATGAAACTTCCTGACAGATTAAAACTGTGTGCAGGACCGAGACTCGAACTCAAAGGTCCCGAGCTTGAGTCTCGGTCCGGCGCACAGTTTTAATAAGCCAGGAAGTTTCAGATGAGTGTATGTTCACTATCAACCTTCATCATCGTTACCTCGGCTAGCCATTATTCTGCAGGAAGAATGTTATAAGATTCCCTTGAAAACCATACAGAACCTGTATTTATCCATGTTGAGGTGACTAGAATGCCAGTTGTTTTTGTACACCGTATTAGGTGTGGTAATGTATTATGTTTCTTTTTTTGTCCACCCGATGTACATCACTGAATATTAAACAGAGTAGTGCTGAGCATCTGAATGGCATAATGGTAGTGGACAATAGGTGACAATGTCCTTCTTCAGTGCTAACACACACATGAGTGTATACATTTTTCATCTGGGAGGTAGTGACTGTTGATGCGACCTTGCTTTACTAAAATATCTCGGGTACACATGGCCCAGCAGGCATCTTCATGTTGATCTTTACCTTACTGAAACCCACCGCCAAACCTCAATCCATGCAAAACTAATATGCAATAATACCTGTACTTTGACAGCCGCCATCCCTTCTCCATTAAATGCTTCTGTCTGTACAGCCTAGGCATCTGCATCAAATGTTTATACTCCACTATTAAATCCCTCAGCACCTACACTAAGAACTTCACACAGGCTTTCCTCTCCCATAACTATTCAACAGATATTATTCATAAACAAATCTCCCAAGTTGTATCTACCTCTCACCCTCCTACTGATACAGTTCCCACCTCCATAAAACACTGAAGAACACATGTCATCACCGAGAACTGCCAGGCCTTGACTCCCTCAGTAGTTTACTCTGCCAAGGCTATAACTTTCTCAAATCAGGCCCTTACATAATATACTTTCTACCTCATATCCCCTGTACAGGACCCATTGTCATCTTCTGTTACCCTCTCAACTTCTGTAACATCATAGTCAAACATGCCTTTCCAAAATTATAATTCTCCCCCACCTGGTTCCTACTTGTGCTGCTGTGCCTGCTTTAAAACCTGCCCCATACACTACAACCGACTCTTGCCCCACAACTGGAAATTCTTGTAAAATTAAAAGCAGAACATTTTGTGGAACAGTGCACGTTGTTTATCAGTTAACCTTTGTTCTTTATACACTACTTTATATAGGGTGAGTTGGGAGGAAAGATACATGTTTTGAGGTGTCATATTATTAGTGATTCTAAACAAAAAGCTTCATATGGACGTTATGTTCTTTTCTGAATGGTGTCCTGAATCCTTGTTATTTATTTTCTTTGCTATCCAAATGTTGTCATTGTTTACAATTGACCACAGTAGTGTAGAGGAAATGGAGGCAAACAATTTGATACAGGACATTCATGATGTATCAGATCGAGAAACTACCTCAAATTGGCATACAAAAACTATCTAAGCTACAGTGCACGCACGTGATACGAGATTTTCTATATTCTCTCACTCTCTTCGCACAAACTTTTAGTCCTAGAGAAAAAATGAATAGGACCTTTTTTGTAGGAAATGTAACGTGGTTTAATTTTGTACTGTGACACGTTTTCTCTGGAGAGTGCTGTTGTCGACTTATTCAAGAAAAACATGCAAAAGTTATATTAAATGTGTTCTCTTTCAGAAACCATTTGGAATAGGGTGTATGTTCATATCAATTTTTTTGTTCAGAACCACTAATAATATCATCCCTCAAAGTACATACCTTTCCTCCTGACTCATCCTGTATAGGTATGACCATTAGTCAAATGGCCAAGTGTAAGATTGAGCACAGAACTATCCAATGTGTGGACAGAGTTTTTGCCCACACCACAGGGGCTGTTTGAATTCTCCCACCTGAAATTAGTTACCCTGAATTTGTCCTGTGGCCATCACCTTTCTTGGGATGTATTTGTATTATGCATAACCATCTACTGTCCCGTCTCCGCCACAATTTCTTTTCACATTTAATTATTTCTGATTAGACATCATTACTTTTGAAAAAGTTTACAGTGTTCCCTCATTCAAGGAAGAATACGCTGAGAAACCGTCATAATATAGTTGTTGATTTTGTTTGTTACTCATATAACCAGTGATAGTACTCAACTAAACTCTGTGAATAACTGGTTTCTGCACTATCAGTTATTTGATATTAAGGGCTCCGGAAAGCCCTATTTTTCCAATGTTAAAATAGCACTTATAAATTACATGTTTCCTCAGAAGATGTTTGAGCTAGGAAGTTGAAATTTTTATAGGTTATTTGTTGAGTATTGGCTATAACTTAACAAATGGATTTTTAAAATTTTGAATTCAGTTGTTAGAGATTAAATTTTCTATTATAATGAAAATTCAGTATTTTTTGTGCAATTTTTGGTTTGTAAATTCAACACTATACAGATTTTTTGAAAAAGGCAGTGTTAAGTTACACATAGGGGGCTGTGTAACATCCCTGAAAATTTGAAGCAAATTGAGTTGGTAGATCCTCAGAAAACACGTAATTTGTATGAAAAAATTAAACCTTTGGAAATCGAGCAACAAAGTTTGGATTACCTTTTAAGTGCATTCCAGGTCCACAGGATGGATTGTCTTCATCTGCTGCAAACTCCCACTCCGGCTTCCTCTTTGTCCACCTTCTGTTAATATGGCTTGTATTTCTAGGCTATTTACAGACTTGTCAGCAGCCCGAAGATGTTCCTTGTTTAAAGCAATCATCATTCATACCATGTTGAAATCTATCTTCATTTCCATGTTTCAAAATACTTTGCACCTTACAATGTTGCCATCATTGAAAGTAGAAAGTGCATCGTACACACCAAAGTGCAGTGTTTCTATTGCAACACACACAGTTCTTGGGGATTGTTGACCATACAACACTATTTACACTTTCATTGGGGTTTTGAGTTTTCCACAAACACACTTTTTCAACAATTAAGGTGCTGCTAAGTCTCTGAAAATAGGTTTTATTGCCTCCATTACTGCATCAGGCAGACTATGTTTATGAGTGTACACTTCACCAGTTAGCAATCCTTCATTGTACTTACAGCAACTGTTTCTTTCCTTTGGGACACAAGTAACGATGGGGACTTTCATCAGTTTGGGGGGGGGGGGGGGGGGGGGGGACTCAAACAGCCTTCTACATTGCATAAACACTGTGTGTGTTTTGCCTTATAGACATTCCATAATATTTCTGTGTTTTGTCAATTACACTGTCAGTTAACCTTCCATTCCCATCCAACCTTTACCATCACTAAGTTTTTGTTTTTTGTACGAAGCTTTCAGTCGCTGAAGTCTTGACCCCATTTGTTTCTGTGCTTGTCCAGTATACTCAAATTTCTGCATTACAACATCACCACCATAAGACCTCAGCTCTTGAATATGTTTGAAACTTTTAGGATCACTGTCCCTAAGGTAATTCAAATATCACACTTTATTACACACAACAGAATGCTGAAATACTGTACCAAAAAGAATTGTCCAATTTGGCAAGTTTTTATTTCTGAAACTAATAAACATATACAATGAATTTTATTTTCTTGATGAACAGGGAACTCAAAAAGATTTTTTCATACTTTTTCATAGGTGTTCAATATGCCTCCCTTGAGATGCACAGCAAATGTCCATGTGGTATTCAGATTGTTTCCACACAGCAGCGAGCATTTCTCGAGTTACAGCTTCCACAACTGCTGTTAATTCGATGTATCAATTCATTCATTGTTGTTGGTAATGGAGGCTTATAAACAGTCTTTTATAAACCCCCACAAGAAATAATCACATACAATCAGGTCCAGTGATCTTGGAGATCAGTAATTAAGGCTGAATCATTTGGTCCAGTGTGACTGAACCATAATTCAGTAATCCTACAATTTAAAAATTACCACTCTCCCAGACGGTGCCCCATCCTGTTGGTAAATGAAGTCTCTTGAATCAGTCTCCAATCATGGGAAAAGAAAGTTCTCAAGCATATCTGTTGGATTTTGCCCACTGGTCGCTTATAGGGTGCCTAAAGGATGCTGCATTCTTCGAGTGCATATACAACAGTTCAGGCAAATAACATTACTAGTTTTATTTCTATAAATCAGTTTGACAATACATGACTTTGTAATTAGAAAAAGTGTCACTAACGAGGGGCAACATGTAATAGTAAATGATCTTCACTATTGACAAAGTCCAAGTAAGCACTTGATATGGATCACTACAATCTGTTCAGCGAGTGCCAGTCTACAACCATCAACTAATGTCCATCGCTGAGCCGATCTGAGCGACTGAGGCTGGCAGGGGTGGTGCTTATATTCACTTCTTGCAGGGGCGCTGAAGCGCAGCTGGGTCCTTGCCAGCAGGCTATTGTCTGACATTTCCTCACCATCTTCTCTGGTCTTGCGTTCATCCTCTTCATTCCAACGCTTGTGGTTATGCCAGAACATTCCTCCCGCCCCCTTCCCCCCCCAACCCCCCCCCCCCCCCCCCACCCACCCAAAAAAAAAACCAGACCATAATCGTGTATGGAGTGTGACCACGGCGGGGGATGCAGGAGAGTGGGCGCACCGTCTGGCCAGAAGCTGTGGCTGCAGAGTACGTCAAGCTTCTGGCCGTACCCTGCCATCTGGCCTGTGCTCTGGTGGAAATGCCCCTGGAAAATAACCAGAAGGATACGAGTCCACTTCCTGCTGCCATGAACCAGATGAAGAAGGTGGCGACTGCTGCAGTATGGGTGGGTCCAGCTCCATCGGTAGAACGAGAGGAGGTGGAGGAGGCGAAGGTTCCGTCTCCATGGGGTCATCCTGCGGTGTCGTGATGACACCCTCTGGTGGCTGCTGTGGCCGCGCTGTCCTCTGGACCCCTAAATCTGCGGGAAGAGAGGCTGAAAGATCATCGTGTACATGACAGAGGCGAAGCTGATTTTGATGGCAGCTCTGCAAACCATCGGGACCTGTAAGAAGATACGTGCAAGCGCCAAGTCGACGGATGATTTTGCCTCGTGCACATCATCTGCTGCTGCTAAAAACCCTGTAAAAGACAATAACATGCAGCATGAAGCGATACTTGTGGCCTTCCTTCGGCACCGGATGCTGAGGCAGGTGGAGCAATGTGCGATGGTGGTGACTGTGAAGCAATTCCGCCGGCAATGGTCCATCTCGTAAGTGTGAACAATTTGAGGTGAGAAACAGTTGCAATGCTCGATCCCTGGTGTGAGCGGAGCGAAGTTTGGCCATCTGCTGCTGGAAGGTTTTGACAAACTGTTCCACTTCGCCTTTTGACTGTGGGTGGAACGGTGCACTGGTTAGATGCTGTATGCCATTGCATTCACAGAATGTTCCAAATTCATTTGACGTGAACTGAGGTCCGTTGTTTGATACTAGTACTTCAGGTAAACCTTCGAGGCAAAAAATCGATGACAACATCTGAATTGTGCTACGTGACATTGTCAAGCTCATAGGCACAGCAAAAGGAAACTTGCTGTATGATTCAACCACAATCAACCAATGAGTGTTCCAAAAAGGTCCCGCAAAAATTATGTGCACACGTTGCCACTTAGGCAGACTGATTTGCTACACATGCAGGACACTGTGAAGTCATCTGTTCTATATGGGCGTCCATACCCTGCCAAGTACAGTGTTGAAATGCCAACTGTTTCATATGAACAATCTCCCAGTGTCCTTAGTGAAGTAACTGCATCACTTCTTTTAGCAAAGCTATAAGGATCAGTACACATTACTGTTCACTATCATTTTGAACAAGAATTACACCTTTCTGTGCAGTGAGGCTATGCCGATGTGCAAAGTATCGGCACACTACAGAGTTCTTTGTGCTATTCAATAAGTGGGGCCAAGATGTGCAAATATAATTGAGCAAAATGTTCAAATCTGAATCAACTTCCATGGCCTGTGTGATTTCCTTATAGTTCAGCGGAAAAGACTGAATCAAAGTAGAAGCCTGAGCATCGATATGGCAACAAGATTCAGCAGGAACCTCAAAGTCTGCATCAGGGCCAATTGGAAGACGTGAAAGTACGTCCGCATTACCATGTTTAGCTTTTGGACAATACACAATCATGTACTGGTATTGAGACAACAACAAAGCCCATCTTTACAATTTCCGAGCAGTTCATACAGGAACCGGATTCAGCGGATGAAACAAGGACTGCAAAGGCTTGTGATCTGTTACTAAGTAGAATTTTCTGCCATACAAGTAGTGGTGGAATTTGGTGACACCACACACAATAGCCAAAACCTCTTTTTCGATTTGTGAATAGTTACACTTAGCTTTGGACAGCACTTTCTATGTGAAAGCAATAGGTCTATCTTTTTCACCTATTCTGTGCAAAAGCACGGCACAGAAACCGTAAGAGGAAGCATCAACATGCACTGCAACTGGCTTGTCAGAATCAAAGTGAACTAAGCATCGATCACTGAGCAATGCATCTTTAAGTTTTTGAAAAGGTACTTGGCACTCATCTGTCCAAACAAAGGGGACATTCTTGTGACACAATGTAGCCATGATTTGTGCAGCATTCTTTATGAACCAAATATAATAGTTTATTTTCCCTAAAACTGACTGCAATTCTGTGATATTACGAGGAAATGGCAAGTCTCGCATGACTAACAAAGCAACTGGAGAGGATTTACACCTTGACTATTTATGCCATTACCTACATACTGCAACTCAGGTTTAAAAAAATTATACTTGTCCAGTCTACACTTCAGTCCTGCATCAGATAACACATGAAACAAAGCATGTAAATTTGCAATATGTTCTTCAGGTGTACGACCTTCTAGTACAATTCGTCCAAATATTGTGAACAGTTTGGCACTTGTGCTACCAGTTGTTCCAAATACCATTGGAAAATGTAGGGTGCGGAAGCACTGCCAAAAGGTAAATGCAAATATTTAAGCAAGCCCAAAAGAATGTTTACTAACAAACTTTTTGAGATTCGTCACTGAGCGGTACCTGAAATCACTCATTGCACAAATCAATTTTTGAAAAATAGTGTCCATTGCCTAATCTGTCCATGAGATCCTCTGGGTGTGGCAATGGATAAGTATCAGTGACAGTTTGTGGGTTGACTGTAGACTTAAAGTCAACACAGATGCGAATGCGACCTGAAGGTTTGGGGAGCAAAACCAGTGGACTTGCCCATTGACTAGCTGATATGAGCAGAATAACTCTGTTATCTTGCAATTCTTTAAGTTCGGCTGTGACTTTGTCCCGTAATGCAAAGGAAACAGTTGTAGCCCCACAAAATTTTGGCTGAGCATTGTCTTTCAGCATCATATGTGCAACAAAATTGTTAGCTGTGCCTAAACCTTCAGAAAAGAGTTGAAGGCAGACACTGACAACACATTGTCCTGAATATTAAACCCAAACAAGTCAAAAGAATCAAGACCAAATATGTTCTCACACTCGTGTGGTTGTAGCATTGTAAATGTAACTGTTTGCATATGCGAGCGATAGCACATAGCAGGCAAAGTACATTTTCCAAGAATGGTAATGTTTGTCCATTATAAGCCATCAGTTGCATACTAATTTTAGACTGGCATGGGGGGCCTAACAGTTCATATGTGTGACGATTCAGCAATGTGACAGAGACATCCGTGTCCAACTGAAATTTCACTTGTTTCCCACAATTAAGTAAATGAATAGAAAGTTTGTTTGACTGGCATATCACTGATGAAATTGCATGCTTGCTTGTTGCAGATTTTGCATATACTGCATTAATGAGATGGGTCTTGTGACTAGATTTTTGTGAGTGGACTGAATTCTGATGTTTGTCCCATTGCAAACATACGGATTGCACGTGTCCTTTCCCACCACAAGCGTGACACTGAGCCTGTCAGGAGGGGCAGTCTTGGCGTTTGTGTTGTGAATAACACCTAGGGTAAGACTTAATTCTGTTCACCTTTATAGCCGTCTGTTTAGCAAACTGCCTGTGCGGCATAGTGAGGGGTTGTTTACTCGGCTTGGCTAGCACAAGCTGGCTGATCAAATGTATGGGCTGATAAGGCACCGGAATCGTACTGATCTCGCATTTGCACTACCTGCTGAAATGATGGATCAGACTGTTTCAAAATTTGTTCTTTGAGTTTGACGTCAGGCACATTGTACACGATTGCATCACGCAATATAACATCAGAATATAAAGCACCGCAAGCACATTTGAATTTGCATTTCCTTGTCATACCCTGCAAATCTGTTGCCCACTTGCGATAAGATTCTTCTGACTGTTTTTGGCAATGATACCTAGCTGCTACCACATTCACTTGTTGGTCATAATAGTTTCTTGGAGACTGTACTACTTGGTCAAATGACAGGTCACTCAGAGTGATGTTAGATAATAGTTTTTTAATGAGGTGGAACACTGTGCTTCCTACCGTGGATAATAGATAGGGAAGTTTCACAGTACCTGGGATGTTGTGGGTGATGAGATGCAATTCGAACTGGGCTAACCACCATTGTCTGACATTTCCTCACTGCCTCCTCTGGTCTTGCATTCGTCCTCTTCATTCCAACACTTGTGGTTATGCCTGAACAATATCGAGACACGTGCTTTCTGTAACAGTGTTCTCAGGCAAAGAAAAATGGACCATACACCTGTTCCCGTGAAACTGCATGAAACACATTAAATTTTGGAGAATCCCTCTCAAGTTGTACAACTTTGTGTGGTTGTTCCAGACCCCATATTCTCACTTTATGATGGTTCACCTTTCCATGTAAATGGAATGTTGCCTCACCACTAACACTTTGCATGGAAGAAAACTGTCATCCTCCATCTTGCCAAGAACAAAATTACAGAACTCCATATGTTGTTGTTTGCTACCTTCATGAAGAGCTTGCAAGAGCTGAATTTTGTACGGTTTCATGTGTAAAAATCGAAGCAACACTGACATCAGGGGCATGTTGAACTGTCGAGCTGCACTGCGAATGGATTTCTGCGGACTCCTTGTAAACTATGGCAGATATGTTCAACATCAGTGTCAGACACTTTGGGGGATGGTCCGGTGATTTGCCTTTACACAAACAATAGGTTTCTCGGAATTGTTCGTGCCATTATCTAATGCTCTGTGCTACAGAAGGATCCACACCACACCTATTATGAAAGTCATACTGAACAGTTACTACTGACCCACACTGTGGAAAATGTAGAACACAAAAGGCTTTCTGTTATCCCAACACCATTTTTAGTAGAACTGAATTGGATGCATACTGCTGCTACCTTGCAGGAACCATCTAAAACTTGAGAGTTTGCTCTTTCCAACAGTATGTTGTTCACGTACATATCTCAGATAACATAATAGCTATGATTTTTTAAAATTGGATGATTCTTTTTGATACACCTTGTATACTAGTAGCACCAGCCATTTCTCCACTACTCTCACTGTTGTTAGCTGTGCAATTATTTTCATGTGTACCTTTATTTTTTTGTGGACATCTACAGTATTTAGACATTACTTTCCCTGTGTATATACTGGTGGCAAATACTATTACTTTCCCTGTGTATATGCTGGTGGCAAATACTACACCATGAAGAGCTGTATGTCCCAGTTTATGCCAGGTACCATCAAATGCAGCAGTCAAGTCTCTATTACCACTGTTTTCTATTACTGCTTCTTCCACAGTCATCTTCATAGATTCTATATGGATATCTTCTGCTTTAGACCCTATAAACGCTCTGTTCGTAAACCTGGTTTGGGATATGGAAGATTTGTCATGCCAAAGAAAACCACACCTACAGTAGCACTCTTACCAAATGTAAGCAAGGCATAAACAAGTGTGATGTTGTCTTCATAGATTTTGCTATCATTTTCTTCATTTGGAGTTACTGCAACACTGTTACAAAAGGTGGTCATGTATGGATGCTTATCACACTACAGTTTTATTTCATTGGCAGTCCTTTGTGATTTTTCATAAAGAGTTCCAGACCGAATTCACTGCACTGAATACATCTTACACAATTTGCAAAAATTCTGTTAACAACTGACATATCAAATATTTCATTCACATCTAATTCATCCATAAAACATTCATACTTTTCACTAACTGAACCCAGCTTCCTCTGCAACGTACTTTCTTTCTCACTTTAATTGCAATGGGTTGGAGTATCAGCAAGGTTGTTTACAGTAATAACACCTATGTTTGGCTTTCCATCACTTTTTCCTTTTCTTAAAAGCCTTGAGAGGATTTCTAGTCACTTTATGTTTACCAGTGATTATCCTTCAATGAAACAGAGACTTCAGTGAACAGAATCCACCATGAATATTTTCAGGATTACAAGAGTAAATGAACATGAAACACATGACAAGTGAGTGAGTGATATATATTAAACTATCACAGGTTAGCCACAACACTTGTTTTGTAACACTTTTTCTCTCACATCATTCAAATGTACGTGATGAGCATGTGGATTCATGAGTACATTTGACAGCAGTTTAACAGCGCCAAAGTGGGTCACACCCTTGCAGAACTTATTTTAAAAATAGTCATACTCTTCTGAACTGAATAAATTATATATCAATTGAAAAGGGAAAGTCTGTAGATTTTTAAAATGCAAAAAAGTAAAAATTGGACATTTCATGATTTTGAACCTTTCTGGAGCAAAATGTCATTCATCCTCATTCAGTTAATTGCTCATTCCATCCGTCAAAACACCAATTACTATTTAGTAAGTACATCTTGTTGAAATATTATTTTAACACGAAAGATATCCTTTCTCACTGTTTGTACTTCTCACAATTTAAAATTTCATTCAGTTTATGTAGTATCAAAATTTTCACGAGAAGTCAATTTGAAAATAACTTTTACATGCACTCATAAAGTAAAATGGATAACTCAGTGATTATTAATTATCTTCACAATAACTTCACCAGGGTGTATTAACCACCAGAGATTACAGTATTATGCCATGTATTAAAAATTGTAACTCATATAATAAAAAGAACTTGACTCGATAGTGGTCAGAATGAGACTACTTACAATACAATATTAATAACATTAATTGTGGTTAAGTTATTTTCATTGTATAATCGTAATCACTGCAGGACAGGTGGTACACGTTTAAGCTTCTTGTTGCAGTGGAGGCCCATGTAGCAGGTGAGTATTAAATCCGGCGATTTATTGATTATATAGGGCTTAATTTCAGTCAGAACTCATTGGAATGAATGTGCGCCAGAGAATATTAAACCGTAGTGTAACTGTAATTTGCCACTCCGCCCACACTAGTGAACTTGACAGTGGGTGACCATGATACAGTAGGCAGGAGCATGAGGCGAGGTACTTGTGTGTGTGTGTGTGTGTGTGTGTGTGTGTGTTGCTTTTCCTAACTCTTCAGGAAGTAGGAATTGTACTTGACTCTGATAAGTCAGGAATTTCTTCATCATCATTCATCACTAAATGCTTTGTTAACTAATTTAGACATGAGTTCACCAAGCAGCTGTTAAAACACTGTGGCTGGCGGCAATTGAAAACATGATGTCGTCATCATGAAGATTATCTCTTGCGCCAATATGTATCGAGCAGAACTGGGAGCAAAGTGACAATGCTACAGGGACAGACAGGAGATTAAGTCTTGTGATTTTATTGTTTTCATTATAAGAAATATAGTTTTAAAAACCTGAATTTCATAGTGTTTTATGAAAAATTGTATCTCATTGTAAATTTCGTCATAAGTTTCAATAATCAAAACTTGTGATTTTTATTGGTGAGCGTGGGGAAGGGGTTGTATGGTTGAAGAGGTGCATTCAGGCACCTAATATTTTAGAAATTGAGCAAAGGCATTTAATATGTATAGCAACACATTTTTTTCCTCTTGGCCAATTTCCGTTGAAAAAATGCGAAATTTGCTGTGGGACCTCATGGAATATTATTGCTTCAGCCCCTGTAGTTTCATGAAATTCCAGTAGGTAGCAGCACTATACGTAGTCTTCGAAATGGCATCTGTTATAGAGGTGTGTTCCAAGCAGAAAGCTATCATTGAGTTTCTTTTGGCAGAAAACTAGAGCATCACTGATGTTCAGAGGCACTTGCAGTATGTCTAAGAAGACCTGACAGTGAACAAAAGCATGGTGAGTTAGTGGGTGAGGTTTCTGCCATCATCACAACAAGGTCCCGCAAACCTGTCTGATCTCCCACATGCTGGCCACCGCACACAGTTGCGACTCCTACATTGTTAAAACATACGGGCACTCTTATTCAAAGTGATTAAACAGGTCATAATCAAACACCTTGCCACACAACTGGATGTCTCTGTTGGTAGTGCTGACACACTTATCCAGCAATAGGCATACTAAAAGCCCCCACCCCCTGGGTTTCTCACTGCCTAACAGAAGACCAGAAAGAGCAACAAAGAACCATCTCTGTGGAATTTCTTGCAGTTTATGAGGCTGATCATGACAATTTTTGTTGAACATCATCAAAGACAATAGTATGTAGATTCAGTTCTTTGAGCCAGAAACACAAAGTTGGCACAATGCTTACCATCTGATACCTCCATGTTTTTCTTTTCCTACCGCTGAACTTCTTATCCTGGAGTCTGAGTACCTCCTCTCTATCTAACCTTCCTATGCACCCCTCTCTGATCCCCGACACTGGCTCTATTAGTACCAAAAGATAGGTAGTTGTCCTGTTTGATTTTATCAGTGTCTACAAGCAGTAGTTTATATATTGCCTCCTGAAGAGATTATCAGTTCTACTAGGAAGAGGGCAAAATTATGAGGAAATATGCTAAATTAGAAATTAGTAAACTACAAGACAAAAAACTTTGCTAGGTTTGATTGAAGTTAAAAGAAAACCTTCAGACAGGAAGTTTGTAATCTTCTGATAATAAACCAACAAGAACTGAACCAGAATTAAAGATTAAGGACACAAATATTGGTCTCCTCAAAGCCATTAAAATGAATGTATGATGTTTTCTGAGGAGCTAATAACCAGAAGGGTCCTAGAGATATGATTGAATAGTGTTTGTGCATTCATGGAGAAAGTGTGTTAACGAAGAGGATGTGAGTTGTGTCGTCCTGTTTTCTTCTTTTGTTTATAAATAGGGTTGGTAACCTTGGTAATAAATATTTTTTTTGTGAAAACTGGACTCATTTTTTCTACGTTTGTAATATGCTTTTTGTAAAACGGAGAAAATATCATGTACTGACCATGTATTGAAACAGAATCAACCAAATTGAGGCCCACACTTAAACACAGTTTGAAAACGTTTTTACTGAAGCTCTTAAATCTCATTAAATGTACAAACATTACAGGATATGAGCGAGAAAAAGGAATCAAATGGTGACAGCTAAGATTTAGACTCCAGACTATTAATGACAATACAGAGATAAGATTTAGAAAGACAAAAATAAATAAACTGATTTACAGATGTTGATTACATCTATCTGCTTATTTGACTTATCACTTCTACCACAAACATGTCTGAAATCTGGAAGTGGGGCTGATTTTTACATTCAAAGTTCTGTTAAAAAACTTCTTGTCTCTTTTTTCCTGCTAATCCTCTTTGCCTGCTCTCCTGCCCTACTCTTTATTGTTTGTTTCCTGTCTGTTTAGCACACAATTTTGTTATGCTTTTCCAACATACATTTTGTTTTTCCTTTATTTTCCTGCTTTAGTCCTAATCTAATTTTTGTTTCCAATATTATCTTCCACTTCATTCTGTGTTTTGGTCCTTAACTTTCACTCACTGTAAGTGCTCTACAATTTGAGTCTCAGCTATACTAATCCAATTATGTGACCTATTTGAGGCTGATGATAGGTGTTTTCTTTCCCCACAGCACCTACAGAACACTTCAGTGTCTTTTTCCCAACCATCCTCCTCTTGTGATAAGAAAACTACTAGCTCATAAAGACAAATATTCAGTAACTCCCTTGTGTTTCTAGGTGCCCTGCTT
Organism: Schistocerca americana; assembly: GCF_021461395.2. NCBI lineage: Eukaryota > Metazoa > Arthropoda > Insecta > Orthoptera > Acrididae > Schistocerca > Schistocerca americana. Next base: position 836,298,912 of record NC_060120.1, on the reverse strand, counting down.
TATTTTTCATGCTTCAGCAGTCACTAAGACGATTTATACCATTATGTAGTTAATAACTTTATTTCAAGACAAACCTATTTGAATTTTATAATGGCACTGTGAATGTAGAATGCTTGCTTTTATATTGAAAGGGTTACCTAAACATCAGTACCTTATAAAAGGATATATAAAATACACAAAAAGGTTTTTCGCACATGGTGATATTAAATTAAAAAGATTATGATTCTCTTTCATTTGGTCACCAGCGAAATAATATCACTCAAATGACTCTTTTTCATGTTTAAACTACACTGGTGTCTAAAATTAAAGCAGCAAACCACTATTTTTCTGTCCTGTGTCTAATTCACGATATAATCATACAAACTGTCAACAGATGTCCGTACAATCATGTTCTGCACGGAAGTTGGCATTCTGGTCAACGATCAACCACACAACGATGACACCAGGACGCCTATCAAGCTGGATAGCTATTTGTTGGATATCCACAATCGCTTTGTACACAGTCACAAACAGTGCAGTGCGGCACAGAGAAGGTGCCTACCAGACACACTGCTGGAGGGCTGTAGGAAGAATGCAAGCAGGACAGTCCCAAATTGATTTGGCCAGATGGCTTAATGTGAATTGTTCTGTTGTTTCTTGGATATGGCAACAGTTTATAGAGGCCAAAACTGTACCCCGAAGACCAGGACAGGACTGACGATGTGTGACATCAGAAAGAGAGGACCATTATTTGGCTGTAAGTGCATGACAGTACTGCCCTAATACTGCACAGCAACTGGCATCTGGCCTCACAGCATTCACTGGATGTGTTGTATCGAGGCAAACGGTGTTCAGAAGGCTTTGGCAGAGTGACCTTTATTGTTGGAGAACTGCTGTATGTGTACCTCTGATGAGTCTCCACAGAAGGGAACATCTAGAGTGGAGTCATCAACCTGACATCTGGATGATTGATCAGTGGGCCAAAGTTCTTTTCACAGATGAGTCCCAATTTGGTCTGGAGAGTGATTTTTGATGGATTCAGGTCTGGAGGGAATGGGGAACACTATTTTGGAATCCAGACATTGCGGATAAAGACCAATATAGAGGAGTATCCCTAATGGTGTAAGCAGAGATTATGTTGACCATTCGAACACCCATTCGTGAAATTGCATGGGTGAACCAGAAAGGTTCAACTATTGTCAGGAACCATGATGAGATGTTAAGACCTCATGTTCAGTTGTTGTGAGATACTGTAGGCCAGACTTCACATTGTTGGACAAGAATGCTCAACCTCATAGTAGTAGTTGATGTTTTCTTGATAACAGAAGATACTGCATGTATTTTGAATCCCATAAAGCATGTCAGGGATGCAGTAAAGAGAAGGGCTACATCATGTCAGCATCCACCAACCACTTTCCAAGACTTCTGAGCAGCTCTGCAGGAATAATGGGCATTACTGGCTCAACGTGAGATTGATGACATCTTTCACAGCATGCCCCATTGTTGTCAGTCCTGTATTGCAGCCAGAAGTGGTCACACCTCATACTGAGCACATTAAGTAGTCATCGCAATGTGTATGCTAATACATTATGTTGGAAAAAATGAAGCACATTTTTATCTACCCTTATGCATGTTGCAGTTGTTTATGTTCTGTTTTACATTGTTTCTACTTTACTATCACCTTTTTATACTGTCTTGTGGCAAAATAAAATCAACCTTGCAAAACTGCCATTTGTTGCTTTAATTTTTGACACCAGTGTATTTTTGTGAATTTCATATTTAAATGTTTGATTTCATATTCACAGCAGGTGTGAAGATGGTGCCTATGTCTAATATGAGCAACAGTACCAAAATTCTGCCTAAGCCAGCATTTTCATCGTCTGTTCAGTCACCAGTTTATGTAATGACTTCGGCTACTGGTGGATCACTTGTTACAAGGACATCATCTACAGGTGAATTTATATTACTACTATTTTGCTTTCTGCTGAAATATTACAAAACTACTTTTCTGTGCTTACAAATTATCATCCTAACAACAGTTTCACTCATACACTCTCATCATGATCAGAATCAAGTCCAAATCCAAAAACAGCATTGCCAATGACGTACAACACTTAGCAGTGAAAGCACATTTATTACAAAGGCCATCATACAGCCAGGACAGAATTGTGCTTCTGGATGGATAGTGCATCTCTTTGTACAAACACTGAATATTCTAGAATATTCAAACATAAGAAATTACAATAACCTTCCAGACCTGATAAATACTAAATGACAAATAACTGTGTGTGGTTGGGAGTGAAGTAGCAGCCCGCAGCATGCCTGCCAGCAACACAAACCACTATGCCACTCTGTATGCAGTACAGCTCGCAGCATTGTTCCCTCTCCTGGAGAAACAGCACTCTGCTTGTTGGAGCTGACTAAAACATCCTAATTCTAGAGCTTGTCAATAGTCACCTGTATGACTGTGCCGGCAGATCCTAATGTGCTTGTCTTGTTGTCACATCCTCCTCACTGCGATGATCATCGAAGGTAGACCCTTGCATCTAAATTTGACAGTCATCAAGCGGGTCTTCTTTCCTTAAACGGAAAGCCCTAATCGTCAATGTGCTCCTCAAGAACCTTAGTAGGGTTTCATACGGAGGACATAGACATTGTCTCTGCATTTTTGTCTTCTTGATGAAGGGTCATAAGTCTCAACTTCGTATGTGACATCTGACAAGTGACAAAGGATACGATATGGCCCAAAATAGCACTTTAAAAACTTTTCCTATAGTCCCCCTTTTTTGTGCAGGTGTAAAAACCCCTAACTAACTCTCCCAGGCTGTATCTCACTGGCTGGAGCTTGATGTTATATCACTCTCGATCTTTCTCCCAGGCATCCAGGGTCTTATAAGAGCGATTTGTTTTACTTCTTTGGTCCTGGTGATGAAATGCGTCACATAATCAGTCTGAGTATCATCCAGTTGATACAGAAACAGTATATCAGTTGCCATTTTTATCTCGTAACAATGGAGCAGGAAAAACAATATGAAGCCTGTACTTCTTTGCTTTACTGGGTTGTAAGTAATTTCATAATGGGTAGTATTGTATCTCAATCTCTGTGTTCAACATCAATGTACATCGAGAGCATATCTGCCAACATCTTAAAGCATTCTGTGCGACCATTCGCTTGTGGGTGGTAGATGTCACAGTATGAAATTACCTCTGATACTAGACTTGAAAAATTATCCATGATTAGAATTCACCATACGAGATGCTCCATGCTTCAGAGTATTGTCTTTCTTAGTAATTGACAATCCATGTTTTCCTTTATTTTGAAGAAATCATCTAATGATGATTTTTTTAAGAAGATGAAATGGATAATGGTATCATCAAAGTATTTTGTGGTGACATCCTTGTATAAAATCATCTTGGTCTTCAGACTCTGTCAGATCGGAGTTGAAACTCAAGCTTTCAAAGATTATCACTATCTTTTTTATTGGGAGATGATTGTCTGCATACTTTATAGTGGCGTTCAAGCTTGTTATCAGTTGGGTGACATTGCTGGAGATTCTAACTTCTGTTGGTGGTGTGACGTTATTTGGGTCCTGGATTTGCATGCACAAATGTGAGAAATAGGTACTATGAAGGTATGCCATCCTTCCCAAAAGGCCACTACTGAGAGGCAAAAGGACACTGCCCCTAGCATCACCTGGACCCTTAAGAGTTTTGAATTTTGCTCCGTCTCTGTTAAAATTGTGATGGCATATGCAAAGTTCTACCTTTCCCTTTATTACAGAATCCCAGTCAGTCAGTTTGTGGGAGAGGACCTTTGTTTTCTCAAAGTTGATCTTGCATCCCTGTTAAGACTTTGTTCTGCTATTGCTGATTCCTCAAGATTTCTGTACTTAATGTGCCATTTATGTTCAGTGCAGAACTTGGCTATGGTGCGAATATTCTGCTTTATATTGTGCACATTGTGGACAATGGACACTCAAATCCAGGCTGTCTTTCACTGGACACACCAATTCTGCAATTTTTCACATTGGTTGAAATAATGGTCTAATACCATATTTATGCAATATGTGCCAAATCTTGCTTGAACTCACTTCACAGAATGGAAGGGATGCTGTGGGTTACTGTCTTCCATTGGGTGGATAGGTTTGTGGCTATGTTTACCAGGGAATGCAGCTCTAATTTTATGTGGTTTGTATCCATTTTTCCTGAATACATTCTTAAGGTGTTTTATTTCAGATCCAAGCCGATGGTGACCTCAAATTGAGGTGCTCTATATAATAAAGTGCTCAAGACAGAATGCTTGTGAACTGGATGATGGACACTGTGCTCTTTTAGATAAAGAGCTGTGTGGATCAGCTTTCTGTACATAGAATGATCCAAGCATTGATTCAATTTACGTTCAACCAACAAGTCCGAAACTAGCAACTTTCCTTCCATTTGTTATTCTATTGTAAACCTGAGGTTCATACGTGTGTAATTCTTGAAGTCCAAAGCTTGATTTAGTGCATCCATTCCATAAAGCCAGATTAGAACAACTTCACCAACATACCTATAAAAACAAGTTGGTCATAGAGGAGCATAATGTAAATCACATTCTTCAAAATCTTCTACAAAGAATATTTTAAAGGACATCATATTCGCCGCTGACTGTAGAAATTATTTATTCCACAATTGCATTTTTGGCTTTTGGGCCATTTTCAACTGTTACTGCAAAAGATTTTGCTTCAGCACGTGAAAGACTAAAATCCTGTGACAGGTATGAAGGTTATCATAAAAAATAAGCCTTTTCTTTGCAGAAATACAGTAACATCAGGCAAGTGTAAAGCTCTGTACATTTTCTACAATGAAAATGCTATTTCTGACGATGACATGGGTACATATTGGAGAATTTTAGTCTGATGTAAGCTGAAACAAAATCTTTTGCATTAGCACTTGGAAATGGCCCAAAGGTTGAAATTGCAATTGTGAAATAAATGATTTCTAAACTCAGTAGTAAATATTATGTCCTTTAAAAAATATACATGACTGTGAACACTGACCGTAAGAATTCCACAAAGACGGTAATGGTAAACCCCGGCAGACGGTCATATCTTGAGAAGGAAGATTATAAATTTCTCCGTCTCTCTCTCTCTCTCTCTCTCTCTCTCTCTCTCTCTCTCTCTCTCTCACACACACACACACACACACACACACTTGTTTTCATAAGCAAACTTCACGGGAACAGCTCCAGAAAATTTATATTTCTGTTCTTATTCTCTCCTTGATTAATGGTATCATTGTGTGAAAATAATCTCAATACAGGCAATAATAACTTCTGTAATTTATTGTTGGTACTATGTGCTTCAGTTCGAGTTAGTGCAGATTAGTGATCAATATCTTATTATACGTACACCGTTTTGAAATTTTTGGTAGCTATACATACAATTTTAAAACACCATGTTAATTTTAACACATTCATGTCAGTGCTGAGAATTGTGTTTCTCACTGTGGGGCAGTGCGTGTATTCATGCTTTTGTTCATCTGGCAGTGCTGCTTTTCCTTGCCGGGTGGCAGCAGTCATGTTCAAACACCCTATGCTACTATTTTACAATACTGACCTTTTATGTTGAAAGTGGTGTAAGTCCATTCTTTCAAAATGACAACAGATCACATTAAAAAACTTTGCACTAAATTAATCATGAATTATATGATTTGTTCAGAAAGCTCTGTCTGTCATCTGTTTTTGACAAGGGTCTTGTTGGCCAAAAGCTCATTTTGTGAGAGTCTTTTTGTCGTGCCTATCTGCAACTCAGAATCTCCGCTATATGGTGAGTAGTAACTATCCTTTTCACAATATTGTTACATTTCATCATGGATTTTTCATTGCTGGAAAATGTAGCAAATAAGACAGTCTTCTACTGTATATCATAACTATTGATTAGTTCAAAGGGCAGCCACCAGAGGCACTCTCAAATTGGCATTGAGATTTCTTTAATGACACTCCATGAAGGTGTACAGTGAGAACTTCTTTGCCTAAATGAAGACACATTTCACCTTGCATTAGTTAATTTTGAAGACAAAAATTCTGAAGAAGACTCTTTTTTACACTATGAGAAGTTATCTGCACCAACCACATCACTCACATCCAGGTATCTTCTTGTGCTGTGCTGAGAAGAACTGCTTCGACATTGTTCATCACACTGTGTGTGAAGTTTTTTAGATCGAACAGTGACTTGACTGCAGTTTACAAGACTTGGTGACTTGCCTCTCATCAATATATGTCTTGCAAATAAAGGTGGTGTTTTGAGTTCTATGAGTGCTAATAAATTTACATGCTATAGTGGCCGATTACCTGCACAAACACACATAAGTTGTTCAGACAGTTATATGCAATAGCCACTCTTACAATTGATGACTCCGATGTGATAAGCCTACAGTTATTAGAAGTAGAAGTACAAATTGTCGTGAGTGACCACAAACTACTAAAATGGAAGACTCCACATGTGCTGAAGGTCCAGTTTTCTGTCTTCTTAGTCCAGCACTCTGGTTTGTGCAGGTGGAAGCTTGTTTTTAATATGCAGTAATAACCACAGATTCTACCAAGTTGGCTCTAGTGGTCAGTCAGCTTGACCACCACAATTCGGCCAAAGTTGAAGACATCATAGCACCTCCTGCACAAGAATCACACTGTAAACTGAAGACAGTGTTGATTCACCAAGCGTCTGCATCACAAGAGGAGTGCATATGTCCACTGTTAATGCAAGAAGATATTGGAGACAGGAAGCTGTCACAATACCTGAGGCACTTGCATGGTAAAGTCAAAGTGATAACTGTACCAGACACATCACTTCATATGCTCTGGAGTAGCTGTCTTCTGACTCAGGTTAAAGCCACAGTAGCATCAAAGACAGAAATGCCCTTGGATGCCATCCCAGATCTGGCTGACAGGATTCAGGATGTATAATCCCACCATTGATCAGTACTGTAGTGATACCATGCAACAGTCATCAGCAGTGACGGTGGCAGATTACAATGGCCTGTCAGAGTGGCCGCACTGGCTAGTCAAATGAGGAAAATGCTGTCTCAACACAGTTACAGCAAGGCTAGAGGTCAAGATCATCCATTCATTGCAGTATGAACCCATCAGTTTGAAGTGGAGCAGAGCAGTCACCTACAATCTGTTGGTTTCACTGGAGGTGGGGGGATCAGACACACAAGTGCACCTCACCTCGCACCTATCCAAACAGCAGCAGCAGTTGGACATAGGCACATCCGATTGCAGGACAGTCTCTCAAGTCTCTCAGCATCACTGCATTAGTAACCGGAAGACTGGACATAAATTGCTATTGGACATGAACTTGGATTTTTACATTTACCCACATATTTTCCTATATGACTGCCACCAGAAACTTCATTCTGCTTTCTGCAACTCAGCAATAGACACTTACGGTAGGCAACAGCTAGCTGGACTTGGATGGTTGCGTCATGCCTTCATCTGGAATTTTACTGTTGTGGATGTTATGGAACCTTACTTCCTGGCATATTGTCATTTGCTAGCTGGTGTAGAAAATGCACAGCTCATTGAAAGCTTCACCAGACATGTTGCTGTTGGGTTCTGACGTAGTCCCAAGATTCATAGCACCAAGCCAGAGTATGCGTTAGAAAGCAGGTACCAAGTTGCTCACTAACCCGATCACCTGGCATCTCGAGGGAAGTACATCACAACAATGTGCATTTCATCAAACTACCAATTTCATGCCATCCTAGACATCTAGTTCACAACTGCAAAGGGGAAGTTTAACTCAATATTAAAGGAACCTGTTATTCGCCCTATTTGTAGTCCTCGGTCTTCTGCCCCCCATCTTGTACCAAAATGGGTGGCACATGATGTCCATGTAGTGATTCCAGTGTGGTGAACGCAAGAACAATTTTGGAGAGATATCCAGTGACTCTGTTAAAGGACTGCAATTGTATTCTCAGTGGTGAAGCTGTGTTTGGATGTTGGATGATGCAAAGGCTTTTATGCAAATTCGTGTGACCAACAAAGACAATCCAAAGACTGCTATAATCAATCCATTTGGCTTATTTGAAAGTTTTTATATGATATTTGGTTTGTGTATTGCCATTCAGTCATGGCACAGGTTCACTGACACACTGCTTAGGGACTGTCATTCTACTTTGTATACCTGGTAATACCCTTATCTTTTCAGCCATAGCAGAATTGCATCAGCAACACATGTTGGTGATTTTCAAACATCTAGAACACGTCAATTTGATGTTGAACACAGTCAAACACGTTTTTGACAAACCTCAGATCACCTTTTTGGACCACCTAATTTTCCTTAAGGGACACCAGAAAAGGTGGAAGCCACAGCCGTTTGGAATTTATTGCACATTTCATCACTCATATCAGCCAGATTTCTGGTCTAGACAACTTGGTCACTGACTGCCTGTCCCTTGCTAACATTATAAAAAAAATTTATTGAATATCTTCAGCTCATTAAGGCGTATGAATTTGATGAGGAACTTCAGAAGCTGTTGCACAGTTTACCACCCAGCTTTCAATTATAGCTTGTTGAAATGCCTGATTCTAATGTCCAACTGTATTGTGACATTTCCAGTGGCAGGTCTTGCCTGTTACTGCCAACCACTTTCCGCAGACATGTCAACAGCCTCTATTGGCAGTGCCACCCTGGTGTCATGTCATCTACTTATGTGGTGCCAGAATCATTTGTCTGGCCTGGTTTTCAGAAGAATTCTCATGAGTGGGCTTGTGCAGCCTTCAGTGTCAGTGCAGTAAAATAGCCTGTCACATGCATGCATGCATTCATTCCAGAGTTTCCAGACATGGTAGTGCATTTCATGCATGTGCACCATGATATTGCAGGTGCACTTCTCCTCCTAATGGTCAACGTTATCTATTGACTGTGCAATATTCTGCTGGTTCTTTACTGTAGTATCAGGTGGCAAAGTAAAGTTTGATCGAGAGTTAAGACTTCCTTTTATTCAGTCTTTCTCACCTTACTATATCAACACATTCGCCGACCTCTTCCAATCAGAGTCCATTTCTCAAGGTACTCCAGTTACTGCGGGAAGTTAAGAGTACAAATCCAGCATCCAATTCTCAAAATAAATAAGATGCTTTTGATAATGAATGTATTGTACATTGTACTTTTGTGTACAGTTACTATTAATTATAAAGTTGTTTTAGCATTCAGAACACCACAAATACATTAGAAAAACATTTTCTCTTGTCGCATGACATCATAGGCGTTGTCACGGCTGGTCTTCCTCTATAGCTCACACCATATCTCCAAGGTAGGACCCTACAATGTGGAATTAACTGCCCAATCAGCAGTACTGCAAATGTGGTATGATGTTTATTGTCAGTCCCAGCTTGCAGATATGCTGCATCCATGCATTTCATGATACATGAATATAATTAAAATGTACAACCAAACAGTAGATTATCTAATTCTTTATGAAAATATTAATAGTGATAGTCATCATTCATCAGTTTGAAAAATGCTTGTGCAACACATCACTTCACCAAAATGATATGTTACACTATGGATCCTTCCTCTTTGGCAAATGATTTCATCATAACCAAACAGTAAATATTCAAAGTTCAAAACTGGTTGTAAACCTTTTCCTAAAAATATCAATAGTTCATATATATTTGATGCATTATAACTGCTGCAATTGTAATTCATTTGTAGTAAATATACTTATTTGTGTTTATTACTTGGGGAATGCCCTAGAATGAATTACAAACTAGTAATCATAGACATGTATTTGCCTTACTGTCACTTTGATTAAATTTCTTAACATTTTTGCCTGGCAATCACTTTTTACTACAGATATGGGACCTTGTGTAACAACTATTTATGACCCATATGGATCATTAAACAGCTTTTTACAATATTTCATGGTTTTCTCTCATGCTTCACTCATTACAGGGACCCGCAGTCCAGTAGCCATGTGATTGAATTGTCCATATTTCTTCTGATTGAGTACATTTATTCCAGCACTCAGGCTCGTCCAGCCATGCTCACAAAACTTTTGAAAATTACTGGATGTGTGCTACACTTCTGGTAAGCCTGTGAATCCAGCTTCATTTGAAGGAGTCCATAATGGAGACTATTGAATATGGTAAAGATGGAAGATAGTCAAGGTACTCCAGGAGGAGAAGAAAATACTGATACAAACTCTCACCCCACTCGTGGCCCCCACCATTGCACTCCCTTTCTAACAGGTTCTTCACTTATGAGATGGAGGATAAAATTGTTTTACACACCCTACAGAACAAACTCCTTGGTTTCATCCATATAGGCACCAGAAATTTAGTGGCTTAAATCATACAAACCTCCCATAGAAAATTCCTGTAAACCAAACTGTGTTACTTATCATCTCCAATACTCTTAAAAGAAGAGAGAGAGAGATTCCTGTAGGAGGAGTGTACAAGACTCCACAAAACTCACAGATCCAGATTGGGATATTGCCCTGTGTAGTTGTTACAGGTAAGACCACATTTCATTGTTATGAGGCCAGTTCCTTATCAAACACCTTCAATATTCATAAAGTGCCCCTAAACCAGCAGAGTTACATGTTTTGAACAATCAACAAGTATTTTTTGTCGGTCATCTCATAATCAAATATGGAGAATAATGTCATCTTTAAATTAGCATATGAAACAGATTAAGAAAATCAGGTAAATTCATGTACTTCAGTGCTCTGGAAGAACCTCGAAAGTAAAGGTACCAACTTACATAGTAACTGTCAAGATACACTTCTCTCCACAGAAAGATTCTCTCTACACAGTCATTTAATTGTCCACAGCAATAGTGTCCAGATTTACGTATCCTTCTTCTCTCAGATATAGGTCATTCTTTTCCTCTGGGTCCACCTATCATTCTATCACACCATACATACATACTGGTTAGAGTATGATATTGTATTAATAGTATTTACAACTCTGCCTTCTCCTTATAAACATATATCTCCAAGGTAACATAATCTTAGTACAGCCCATATTCATACCCAGGGGGATATTAGCTCATCATGCTTACACTTCATAGCTAATGGTATATCGTCCTTGATTCACTCATCAAAAGTGATGGAGCTAACATCCAGCACCAATTGAAAAAAGAAATAACTCGTCTAGGTTCTGCAGTCTAAGGTTACTTAATTTCTGTTGTTTACCACATATTCATGTAAAACTACGTTAATTGGAAAGGTGTGTTTCTTATGACACATATCTTTTGATCATATCCATATTAGAGAGAGACCTTTCTCTTTTCCACTCAAAGAGTATACTAAGAAAACAGACTTCAGCTGTGGAGTTGCTATACTTTTATAGGGACCTTCACAATGATGGGAAAACTTGCTTGTTTCTTTCTTTAATTGTGTACTGTGATGAAAGAATTCCACTAAAATCATTTCATTGTGTTTGAAATAAGGAGCACTTGCTTTTAAATTATGTTCTTGGACTCGAAATTGTGCATGTGTATTTAAATTCCTTTCTAACTTTTCTTGTAATTTTCTAGGTGGTACCTCTTCTATTTCAGACCAACAAAAAAAATTGAACAGCCATTCTCCTATGAACTTTTTATTCAGTACTACTTCTGGGGAAAGTCCAGTTGACAAGTGAGGTAATTCATAAAGGATAGCTTGAAACTCTGGGATCATCTGTGCACAGGTCACTTGTTTCATAGAACAATAGACCCAGGTTAATCTTTGTATCTCTTTAATTATTCTTTCAGATAGCAATAAATAAATAATAATCAAGGCTTCAGCCCCACAATTAAATACTCTCAACATAAATGTCCTATCATTACTACCAGCTAAGGTCAAAGTAACATCTACTTCAGTTTTCAATACCAGCAATGTAGGAAAATATGGATTGCTACTTACTGTAAAGATGACACATTAAGTTGCAGACAGGCATTTACACATAAGCTTTTGGCCACAACCTTTGTCAGAAAATGAAACACACACCATTCTTTCACACAAGAATGAATTGTATGTGTTCCTTTTTCTGATGAAGGCTATGGCCAAAACCTTATGTGTAGCTGGCTTTTAATTGTGCCTGTCTGCAACTTAACATGTCATCTTTACAGTAAGCAGCAATCTATCTTTTCCGACTTTGTTAACGTTTACTTCCATTTATAAAACCAATAATGATGTAACATAAGGTGCCCCACATGCTTGGAAGAATTCCTTCTGTATAATAAATTACCATTAAATATTAAATCCCAGTCTATTAATGCATTACCTCTAATGCTTGTGAGGGATAGACTTAACTTAAATCTTATACCTTGTCACTGAGCCAGCAGTTATATTAAACATCTACATTTGCTGCATTTTGCTAACATTACACAGTGAGACAACTTCATCTGTAATACTGTTCCTCTCTTCCAACAATAAACAAAGAACAGTAACTGTATACATAATGCCACTGCCTCAGATAAGTAAATAAGAGTAAATAAAATTGAACAATTTTAACCAACATCATAAACTAAATAAAAATGCATCCAGTTAAGATACTAGTTTTTGAGAGGCACACAGCATCAGATGTGCCATGCGATGTCATCAGCACCATAAAATGACTGAACTATCCTCAGGATTTGGGCAATAGACACATCTTAAATCTTGGCTTCCAATGCTTTCAATGGACAGTACACTTCTTCCTATTGAGAATCAAGCATCTACATAAAGTAGCATGCCTAAAATTATGCAGCATACACTATTAATAAACATTATTGCTTCTACAGATAATGAATTGTATGCTGGTTTTTGTGAAACTCTTTCATAGAATAATGCTACAGTCAAATACCTATTCCTGTTGAAATACTACTCACATCAACAACAAATACCACAATATACTTTGGTACATTCACTCATATCCAACCTCTGCTGACACAGACTGTGCTCAAGGCTTAACTCTTCGTAAGTACCTTTCAGAGGTACATATAAATATTTGCTAAAAATCTACTGTATAAGAATTTGTTACTTCAGAAACTTCTGTCATAAGGACACCAATTGCCACCTCCTGTTCCTTTCTCAACCTACATGTGGTATGGCATCTGTGCTTGGATTAAGTATCTCCTCCAAGATTCCATCCTTAGTCTCAGTTAATTCATCCAAAATTCTGTGGTTCGCTCTCTGCTCTGTTTGTTACCACATTACAGTGATGTGTATCTACAGATAATTCAGTCCTTTCTCATTCTTTGTAATCAAATAGGTCAGTGATACACTTCTCGAAACCAGGAAGTGTAGAGCCTGAAATAGTGACTACATCTGAATCTTTGCTTTGTTCCAACACACTTAACCTTACTTGTGTGCATGAGATTTTAGTGTGTATTGTGCTAAATTCCATATCAGTTAATTCTTTTAATTGTTTCAAATCCTTGATCACATCTCTAAACTACTCATTCCCTTCATTTCTAACTAAATACCACTGTTTCAATATTTCCTAATTTATCTCCTCTGGTAAGTTGGAAAGTGTTGTCTATAACTGCAATATGCTGTTTTGTGTTTCATGGCTTTTTCCTAGTTAAAACATTGATATGCTGTTCTAGTATGGCATTTGTTGTTTGTACTTTATTTTTTAATTCTTGTTTAGTATGTGCTAGTATCATGTTTGTCATTTTTATTTCTTTTTTAAATTCTCTAGTGTTGTGTTTGCTTGTCCAAGTGTGACAATTAACTCAAGATTCTCACTAAATGTTCTGAACCAGCCCAGGATGTCCACATCCATTTTTCTTGTCACAATTGGCATACAATGCCTACACTAACACATTTTAATTAATCTCATCTTAATATTGTAACAGGGCTAGGCTATGTCACTGTAATACACTGATAAATCTTGGTTGCAAAACTACTTGCAGTTTCACTCATGATGCAAAAAAGATGTTTTGGAAACTAATCAATTTGGATTTTATACAGCTCACCAGAATCTTGCCGTGTGTTAATGCCGGCGGGAAGCTGGATTGGTGTGTGGGTCATGCTGCATCATTGAAAATGGGTGCATCATTGACACTGTAGCCACTGTAGATTGACAAGCTACAGCTGCGAACTGCAGTTGCTGTTGTAGATTGGTCATGGTATTATTACAATCAAAGCCCTTCTTAATCATACTTGAATTTTCCGACACATGGACTAGTAATTTTCTTCTCCATCGTAATTGTAGTCAAAGGATTTAATAATTGCTCATTGGCCACTCCAAACCTTTTCAAAACACTTGATTCACAGTGCTAGCAATTGATTTTGCACTGCTGCGCAATCTTGGCCTTTGATCTCCATTACTGTTGACAACAGATATCAACTCCCACAAATCTATGTACCCACAAGTCACCCGTTTCCCTTAAAATTTCAAATTTGTGTTTACTATTCTGGTTCTTTTATTAACTCCCTGGCATATTTGTTCTCAGTCCTGTCATGGTCGCCACATGCCATGTTCCACTGGTTCTTTACCACAATATCACGTGGTGAAGTAGTCTGTTCAGAAGATAAGACTTCCTATTCTTCAGTCTTGCTCACCGCACTATTTTCGGTTGCCTGAGACTGCAGTTGTGTGTGTGTGTGTGTGTGTGTGTGTGTGTGTGTGTGTGTGTGTTTTGTGTATTTACATCTATTGTTGATGAATGCCTTATTTATTTGTGACAGTCTTTTTGTTGAGTGTATCTGTGACTTAGCATCTCCGCTGTGTGGTGAGTAGCAACTTTCCTTTTCATAATATTATTACATTCGATCCAGGATTTCCATTGTTTGATTTTTGCACATAAATAAGATACATATCCAAAAAGTAGATTGGCTAATGCATTATGAAAATAAGCTTTTATAGTGATGATCATCATTCTTTGGTTCAAAAAAAGCCAGTGCAATACATCATTTCACCAAAGTAATTTGTTCCCTGACAACAACCATTGATCAGTTTACCCATTCAGTGAAAGCTACACCATCTGACAACATATCAATGGAGATGCTAACCTCTGCCTTCATTTCAAAATGTGTTTCTGAATTCAGTTGTTTGCTGCACAAAATTACACATTTTGAGTTGTAGTTAAGCAATTCAGCAAATTCTGTGGCACTCTCCATCTATGGACAATCTGTTACTACCCAGCAAGCAATGACATGATTGCAAGATTGTCATAATTGGCCTCCACACTGCTTACAAAACAGACTTAGACTAATTTTCAGCATTGTATATGGCAAAACACTTAAGCTGCTCGATGACTTCATTGATCTGAGATCTTCACAGCTACCGAGCCATGACTTATCAGATTTAATTTGTCACTCGAGGAATCACCTTAGACGCATTTGCCAACATCAAACCTCCTGACACAGAACAATGCCTATCTTCATGCATCATGACCTGGAAAGCACACATGTTATGTTGCATACAGACAGTGTCAATCCATCGCTACAAGCTTCATACACAGGCCCACATAAAGTGACTGAAAGAAGAGAATGAACACTGGACATTGTACTAAATGGTAAAATTGCTATTGTGTCAATCAGCGGTGTAAAACTGGCATACTAATTTCCAGAAATGCCACTTACACTTTTACCTTACAAACAACATCAGCCTCAAACAAGTACTACCATCCAAAAGAGACTCACAACCTTACCAAAGACCATGCTCCGGATGACAAGTTTATTTCCTGCTAGATATTTTGGTGGGACACTCTCCCTGTGTGGCTGATGTAGTGAATAAAACTGCTGTATACTGTAGCTGTCAGTTAGTTTGTGGTCCAGCTGCCACAGGCACTTTTGATTCAACATCAGTAATTGGTTGTTTTATTACGCCCTGTGGAACTAAACAGCAGGAATTTCTTTGCCATAATGAAGACACATTTTGCATTTCATTAATTAATGTTGAAAAACAAAAGTTCTGAAAAAGATTTGTTTCCCATGCTGTGAGAAGTTCTCCATGCCAACTACATCATATGAAGACATATTTTGTGCTGCACCAAAAAGAACTGCTTCCACAATGTTCATTTCATCATTTGTGAAGTCTGTTTCGAAGAAACAGTGACTTTCTTCTCATCAATATTTATCTTGCAAATAAACAGTTACTTAGATGTAAATAAATGTTGTTTTATTTAGAGTTTTGAACAGGCTAATAAATTAGCATCCTATATTGCAGATTACCTGAATTTGTTCAGATGGTTAGGAGCTGGAGAGTTTCATGGACCACGACCTTACATCCCGGAAGGTTTACCAGAAGTTATTTGCCATAACCACTTCAACAGAAATATTCAAATAACAGTGTGCTGTTTTGCAACAGCGTGCTGTTTTGCTGTAGTCATAATCCATTAGTACTTTTCTGTGCTGGGTCTCTTGTGTACAAGATAAATTTTAAAAAAAAAGTTATTTGCTGTCTTTCAGTTGATACCATACAATCAATATTCTGATATCCATTACTCAGCACTGTAGAAATATACACTTTTAATCATGGTGTTCAAGAAATTGCTCAAAAACTTCTAAAACATATGTTGCCTAAGGTGTCAAAGTACACTGTCTCATAAACTCTGTTCAAAATGTACTAGCATCACAGAGAAAGAACAGATGGGTCTTACAGAGCAAATTACACAAAAAGTGGGTTTGACTCAACTTTGGCAGGAAAAATTACCAGTCTCATATCTAAATGTAAAAATAAAGTGTCTTGGTAATGCTCTTTACTTGTAAGTTGTTGTTTGTTGTTGCCATCATTATTGTCATTGTCATTGAGGTCTTCAGTCCGAAGACTAGTTTGATCAGCTCTCTGTGCTAGTGTATTCTGGGCCTAGCCTTGGTCTCCTCCTACAGTGTAAAGCACCTTTGATGAAGCTATCCTCAATTGAAGTGGAAGTCAACGTTAAGAAAAGTAGCTTGTTGGGCTGAGGAGGATCAGGTGTACCAAATGGAGGAGAAGGTGTGGAGTTTATGGAGGAATTTGAAGAGGGTGTCCTCACCGCTGTCCAGATCATGAAGATATCATTAATGAATCTGCACCAGGTGATGGATTTGGGATTCTGGGTGGTTAAGAAGTATTCCTCTAGATCATGCAGTTAGGCGAACAAGAGAACTTATGCTCACTCACAGCCTGTGTAATGACAATTGTGGTAAAAGAGGGTGGTCAGACATCACTATGTAGCACAGGGGGAAATGCTATCTTCAGAACAACGGTCATAGATAGGTTTGGCGTAACCTTAAAAATGAGGATATGTACTTACGGTGATATATACTTGTGGTGCAGTGCTTAAAGTGGAATGTAGCATGTTTAAATCAATGAAAAATAGGATTACGGCTGGCTTAGGAACTACAAAGTGAAGCTGAGACACACCAACATTAATTTAAGACTCGTTAGTGTGTGTTTATGGTATGTGAACGTGTATTGAAGAGCTTAGAGTGTTTCAAAAATCTGAACATAATGAAAGAATTCAATTGACAGTGATATTACAATACCTTCCCCACAAACAATTATGAACAATTAAAAAGTGATCAGCGAGAAGCGGAGCTGCAAAAATTAAAGAAAGTGCTGTTAAGTGATGTGGTGGAAATAACTATTCATCGTACGGTAGCAAGAAATAGACATCTGAATAATATCCCCCAACATTTCCACTATGAATAAATATATAATTTTTTTTCATGAAGAAACACTCAACAAATTAATCTGCAGTTCAGACAAGTTACCATATTGATTTTCAGTGTGCAAAGCATTGCGGAATTTCATTGATTTTCAGTTGGCATTGACAGTGTTTAAACTGGGCCGCACTTAGAACTTACAGAAATACAATGTGACAGTTGCATGATAATTTTCATAGCAAAATTAATCTCACAGACATTTATTTCCTCTACATAAATTTCCTTAATTTTAGAAGTCTGCAGCTGGGGTTATGCCAGTGCTTCAATCTATATACTTGTGGGAGCAACATTTCTCTGCAGTGAAGGAACGATATCTACCCACAGAGGCTCACTGCCAGACTTCAACTTAAAAGTTGTCTTGGAGTTAGCAGTGGTCAGAAAGTGGTACCAAACATTGATATTGTACTGAATAGCAAAATGAATAATATTAATTGACATCTTGTATTTCTATGTTTAACATTCAAATAAAGTGGTAATGAAATGTAGGTGTCAATTTAAATTTGGTTCTAAAATGGCATTCATCACAAGGCTGAATGAATCATTAAGAAATATCATTTTTCATACTGAATTGCCTCATGTTCTTCCCCCATTAAAATATTGAGGAATGTTTTATTTTGTTGTCATTTCTCATTAATATAACAGTCTTAGAAAATAAATGTGCTACAAAATGTGTTAATGAGCCATCATAAAGCAGTGCACTCCATAGAATGTGACATTATTGGCCGTAGAATTAAGACTTGTTGGGAAGTTATCTTGTGCCTATCCCTTTTCCCACTACCTTCCACTCACTCCACCCTTTCCTGGGATATGTCACTGTGAGCTAGCCAGTTGTTCTGTGGTGTGATGGCGAGCCACCTCACATTAGCAGATTGGTGAACAGGCCTGCTCTAGATGGCCCATGAATAGGTTGGCATAGGATGGTGCTATGCAGTTGCCTATTGCTGTACCATTAATTTTTTTTATAGATGATGCTTCAAAGGAGAAGTAACTATGGGTGAGGATATAGTTCATCATGGTGACCAGAAAGGAAGTTGTAGATATAGATTAATTGTGGGTGAGGATATAGTTTGTCATGGTGACCAGAAAATAAGCTGTAGATTTGGAGTCAGACGGGCATCTGGAAAGGTAGTGTTCAATAGCAGCAAGATATTGTGCATTGGGCAATGTTTGTGTACAGGGAGGTGGCATCGACAGAGACGAGTGAGGCACTAGGTGGTAAAGAAAGAGGAATTGGCTAGTGTGTTACATATATACATCACCCTCATTCTCCTCCCTCCCCACCCCATCCTGCCCCACCCCATCCCCCCTTCTTCTGCTTTGAGTTTTTCCTCCACATCTTCTTCTTCTAATTCTTAAGTGTACTCTTCATTTCATTTCTCTTTCTTGTAATCCATCTTTATTTCTCTCTCTGCCCCCATCATATCTGAACTAAAATTGGCACAGTGCTTATTAATGTACTGCATTTGACTCCTACTTTGTCTGATGCCTCTCCTTTACCTTTGTCT
Organism: Schistocerca americana; assembly: GCF_021461395.2. Taxonomy (NCBI): domain Eukaryota; kingdom Metazoa; phylum Arthropoda; class Insecta; order Orthoptera; family Acrididae; genus Schistocerca; species Schistocerca americana. The sequence continues at coordinate 836,279,818 of NC_060120.1, read as the reverse complement.
GCCCTCATCTTCATAACAACCTAGTTGCTCTCATTCTCTGGTCTCAGTGGCCTGTCCTTCAATTTTTAACGTTATGCAACCTACCCCACTTACCTCCACAAGGAAGAATTGTCCTGAAAGCTATGATAGTTTCACGTACATCCATTTTTTAACGTTCCTGTTGACAGTTTCAAAAATTTTACCTCCTAAAGTTAAGTTATTCTCTAATAAATTGGTATTGTTCAGTAAAACAGGAAAAACCAGAATGAACATAATTCAAAATTAAACTGTAACCTACACCACTATAATACCAAAATTAAATTAGAATACCATTTTAACCCTTGAGTGGGCACACCTGTGTATAAAGTGTGCCGATCACAGATAACATTGTTTTGTACGATTCCATTGTGGTTTTATGATTGCAAGCCTGTATCTATTCTTCATTATTGCCTCAGCTAACACAGTAATAAGTTGTGTTGTCATATGGCCAAGTGAGCAGCAGTAATATAAAATAAACTGCGAACTAGGTGGAAAAAAATTACAATCTCTGCAAAAAAAAGACTCAGAATCGGAGCTAGTAGCACAGTCCCACAATTAGGCAGTAATCTATGAGATAATTAATAATCGTTTAAGTGATCCGATGCAACTGACTGTTTAAGACTTCGAATGGATCATTACTATGGTTTAATTCTTGTGTGCGGCAACAGAGTGATACAATGAAAGGTTTGCTTTTTATTGTTTAATTAAATAGTAATTTAGCCAATTTGTTCTATTTTGTTTAATTAAACTAAGATTAAACTAGAATTTTCTTCAGAAGTGTTTAGCTTGATAACATAAAGGCAGCTATTCTTTATGCCTGCAAAGTGCACCTCACACCCGCTCGTGCTATGAAAAACGAATCGCCCACTCAAGCGTTAATAGCCACAAAACAGCATTTTATGAAAACATGCATTACATCATGGCCTGAAGTTTGCTGATACCGTTCCTAGAACTCTCTCTGTCCCTCCCTCCCTCCCTGTGTGTGTGTGTGTGTGTGTGTGTGTGTGTGTGTGTGTGTGTGTGAAGTTATTTTATAAAATGTAAAATATATTGAAACCATATCTGTATTATTTTGCTAGCATATCCGATTAAGTGGTGAGTAGCGCGCACACACACACACACACACACACACACACACACACCCCTTTTAGTATGTGTGTATTCTCCTGCCACCGCTTGCTGAGTAGATATTTTATCTATCCATTCACTTTATAATGTTTCTAATTTGTATGATGACATTTTTTGAAGAAATTAGTCTCATCCAATACAGTATATGCACTTTGGCATGTGCTTAACAGACTTCCTGATTCATTAGGTTTCAGATGTGCAGTCACTGAAGCACTCCGTTTCTGCAGTTGATATTTCAACAGTATAAGTTCCAACTACCTTCCCAATAAGCTGGCATGCTTGAGCTACAGCACTAACAACCGTTATTTTAAACATGATAACCATGTCATTGTCACTTGAACCACAATATATGTAATGGTCAGAGATGTTGTTTCACAGCAAAGAGCTTTGAACTGATATATGGTTAGATGCTGCAATATTGATGTGTATTATGCCATCACAGGTAGCACCTGAGAACGGCAACTGGAACTTTTGTTAAGAAAATTGATGGAAAAATGGAATCAGATTGTCAAATAACATATTTTAAGGCTTAACAGTTTTACTTATAAGAAATTATTCTAGAAGATATATGCTTTTTCAGCAGGTACTGTATCCCGCATGGTGACTATCAACACTGCATCTGCACCACATTCTAACTCTTCGGTGTCCGAGATCCGTACAGCACCAACAACTGTGATTACAAAAAACATTTCTAAGCCATTACAAACTGTACACATTTCTGCACAAAACAGCAATGTTTCTAAAGGTATTGGTGGAAAACCAAATGTGATATTGGTACAAAAGCCTTCAGGTTCTGCTTTAAGTCGAAGCATTACACTGCCTCAAGGAGGAAAGGTTAGTTAAACTCTATCATTAAAACGTAATGAAAGTATTATTAATATTATCAGTGTTGAAAGGGGACTTATTTTCCCTTTTCCACTTCAAAATTTGTGAAATTATTAATGCAATAATTATTGAATGATTTTATGCAAATACTAGCTTTGTGAAATTTGGTGCTTAGCACTGAATGATTTATTGTAGTCATTTTCAAGTTACACATATGAGCGTTACTGTTTTAACTCTTGTCATTATTTCATTGAAATTTTCTAACTCTGTTATTCCAGGAAATACTTGGCAAGGTATTGGTTGGAAAATCAGGGATGCCTGCAGGCCACCACTCATCTGTACTGTCACTGGTAAAATCATCTCATATTGTTCACCCTGCAACCCAGCAGAGTGGAAATTTATCAGCAACCACAACTCATGTAAGAAAAGGGGCTTTATTTTATTCGTGTTGTAAAGATTACAAGCTGAGTTGCAGACATTCACTGTGAAAATACTGTTACATATTAGCTTTAAGCCAAAGCATTCTTCCACATATTAGCTTTAAGCCAAAGCATTCTTCTTCTTCTTCTTCTTCTTCTTTGTGCACTCTCTTTTCTGAAGAAGGTTTTGGCTAAAAGCTAATACATAAGACTTTTCATCGTGCCTGCATGCAACTTGATGTGTCGCCTTTATGGAAAGTAGCTATCTGTCCTTTTGGTAATATTGTTGATATTCCAGCCTGGATTTTCCATTGTTAGACTCATTATACTGTCAGTTTCAGTGTGCTAAGAAAAGGTTTTTGTTGTTATAGGGAAATGTTATTGTTCTCGATCTCAGTCAAGAACAGCTAAATAAGAATTCAACTTTGAGTGACATATTAAGGGTTTCAGGAATTATACCAGAAGATGGATCTGCTTCAGAGACTATACCCACAGAAGCTGTGGAAGAAGGTGATTATGCTCTTACATTTGTAAATATGAGTTTATATGTGGAATTCAGAAATTAACTGATGGAAAAAAGCATGAGATTACAATAAAATAATATGCTCAAGCTGTAATATTATTAATATTGTCTTTCTAATAATGCTGTCCTATCTTGCAAGTAATTACAGCTATTAACTTATGGTGTACTAATAATTTTAGTAGTTGACACACACTAATGAGTCAAATGGATTTTATGTAGTTCACTTTCTATTTAGAAAAGTTTAATCCCATTCCTTTGTCAATTGCAGTCTATGAATTAAGTTGCAACTACCAGGAACAAGTGAAATCCTACATTGGCATTTGACTGCATGGCCTCAAAGTGAGATGATAACTGAAACTTTGGAGTGGGATTGCTGTTGTACTGTAAACCAAACTGGATAGCTTGACACCAGAAAGGCATTTTTTATTATATGTTAAACAAATGGTAAATTTATATTGCCAAAATCTAAGCCTTTTTTGAGTCTATGGTCTTTTACCTGGTTGTCGTATAGCACAAGGAGTTATGTCTAATTGTCAGTGGTGTCCTAGACTCTGGACGAATCATGGTGGTCGCCTTAATCAATAGCATCTTTATCAAAGGTGGGCTGGCTAGCTGCAACAGCTTTCTGTTTCCTTTGCATCAGTTCATGGCTTATGTCACAATATTTGTTGGCAGGGAAACTTAGTTCAGACTGTAACCATATGTACAAGTTAATTTTCAATTTGAATGTAAAATAATTCATTCCACATCACTACAAGATCCATGGAACATGTAAGTAACCAACTAACCACCTCTCTGCAATGTGTGCATCTACTCTTGTAGGTGGCTGGTCATCTGGCAGCTTTCTGTACTATTAGCTCCAAGCAGTCTGTGACTCGACAGCAGGATGTAACTTTTAATCTCTAGATCTCCAAATTTTTAATTGATGAGAAACTATTTTTTATTCCTTGTACTTGCCCTAGTAGCAGTGCTGCCGTGGAAAATAATTTCTGAAACACTATGTATTTCTGTGTTTTGACATAATTTCATTGCCTATAGATTTAAAGACTGACAGACAATTGACTCCCGTCAACCCAAAGACCATGATGGAATTCTGAACACTTTTTATTTAACAGCTCCTGCAAGTGGGTATAATGCCCTCTTCATTCATGTTTTCCCACTCGCTCATCATAAGAACATTCTGCTTCATGTTTCACACACAGGTCCCTGGCAAATACTGGGTACTTGAGTCCTTTCAGTTGTTTTTTTCCAGAACTTTGCTTCTCATATTCATTAACCTCAGACTACTTGTGAGGATCTGGGCTGTCCCTAGTCCCTGTTTACAAGTCTATTGCTCAAGGACTCTCAGCTCACTAACATATTCACTCTATGCTCTCTGCATGCTGTTGTGTGGAAATTAATCATTTTCCATCATTCCACCTTTGGTTATGGCTTCAAACTGGTTGACATTTAATAAAATATAATAAATTATTACCTGGAAAATATGTCAACCACATGTTTATTATACCACTAAAATTTTTAGTGAAATCAATGGTTGTTTAGGAAAAGTAGGCAGAAAATATTTATTTCACTGTGAGGTAGTTATTTGCATGTTTCATTGACCATATATGCAATATCTCACTATGATATGCACATGTCAGTTGGTTTACAAATATAATCCTTTTCACAATGAAAACATTTTTAAATTCTGGCAATTTACACGATCGGCTTTCACAAGAAAAGTTCTCAAGGAGATATGAATTTAGTTTGAGTTTGATTGAGTCTCATTTGGTGTAATTGAAAATGTATCCACTGTCTTGTACACTGGTAGTGTGCTCCTCCTCCTGTATCTTCTGCGACGGTACGGCATGGCTGTGTGCTTCGTGCGGCTGCCTCGAGTCGAATGAACATGCTGCTGCCTCCAGACACAGTTATAAAGCACCATGTCAGAACTTCCGGCCCCCACTTGCGCGCACAGAGCCAGCACGCCTTATCAGTGTTGCGCAATCTTGATTTTCCAGCAACACGGGCCTAGTAATACTAGGGCCCGTGTTGCCCGGCAGCCTCACTCAGCGGCTAAGTCCGCTTCAAGGTCACACGCCTTACACAGCAGCATAAGGCAAATTCACACAACCATAACTAGATAGTTGGTCAAGGATTTTAATGGATATGTACTTCATTCCACCCCCTCAACCCCCCCCCCCCCCCCCCACCCCCGCACACCCGCAAGGGAAATGGATAGGTTAAAGTTAGATATAGTGGGAATTAGTGAAGTTCGCTGGCAGAAGGAACAAGACTTTTGGTCAGGTGAATACAGGGTTATAAATACAAAGTCAAATAGGGGTAACGCAGGAGTAGGTTTAATAATGAATAAAAACTAGGAATGCAGGTAAGCTACTACAAACAGCATAGTGAACGCATTATTGTGCCCAAGATAGACACGAAGCCCATGCCTACTACAGTAGTACAAGTTTATATGCCAACTAGCTCTGCAGATGACGAAGAAATGTATGATGAGATAAAAGAAATTATCCAGGTAGTGAAGGGAGATGAAAATTTAATAGTCATGGGTGACTGGAATTCGGTAGTAGGAAAAGGGAGAGAAGGAAACGTAGTAGGTGAATATGGATTGGGGGTAAGAAATGAAAGAGGAAGCCGTCTGGTAGAATTTTGCACAGAGCACAACTTAATCATAGCTAACACTTGGTTCAAGAATCATAAAAGAAGGTTGTATACATGGAAGAGGCCTGGAGATACTGACAGGTTTCAGATAGGTTATATAATGGTAAGACAGAGATTTAGGAACCAGGTTTTAAATTGTAAGACATTTCCAGGGGCAGATGTGGATTCTGACCACAATCTATTGGTTATGAACTGTAGATTAAAACTGAAGAAACTGCAAAAAGGTGGGAATTTAAGGAGATGGGACCTGGATAAACTGACTAAACCAGAGGTTGTGCAGAATTTCAGGTAGAGCATAAGGGAACAATTGACAGGAATGGCGGAAAGAAATACAGTAGAAGAAGAATGGGTAGCTTTGAGGGATGAAGTAGTGAAGGCAGCAGTGGATCAAGTAGGTAAAAAGACGAGGGCTAGTAGAAATCCTTGGGTAACAGAAGAAATATTGAATTTAATTGATGAAAGGAGAAAATATAAAAATGCAGTAAATGAAGCAGTCGAAAAGGAATACAAACGTCTCAAAAATGAGATCGACAGGAAGTGCAAAATGGCTAAGCAGGGATGGCTAGAGGACAAATGTAAGGATGTAGAGGCTTATCTCACTAGGGGTAAGATAGATACTGCGTACAGGAAAATTAAAGAGACCTTGTATGAATATCAAGAGCTCAGATGGAAACCTAGTTCTAAGTAAAGAAGGGAAAGCAGGAAGGTGGAAGGAGTATATAGAGGGTCTATACAAGGGCGATGTACTTGAGGACAATATTATGGAAATGGAAGAGAATGTAGATGAAGATGAAATGGGAGATATGATACTGCGTGAAGAGTTTGACAGAGCACTGAAAGACCTGAGTCGAAACAAGGCCCCGGGAGTAGACAACATTGCATTAGAACTACTGACAGCCTTGGGAGAGCCAGTCCCGACAAAACTCTACCATCTGGTGAGCAAGATGAATGAGACAGGTGAAATTCCCTCAGACTACAAGAAGAATATAATAATTCCAATCCCAAAGAAAGCAGGTGTTGACAGATGTGAAAATTACTATCAGTTTAATAAGCCACGGCTGCAAAATACTAACGTGAATTCTTTACAGATGAATGGCAAAACTGGTAGTATCTGACTTCGGGGAAGATCAGTTTGGATTCCGTAGAAATGTTGGAACACGTGAGGCAATACTGACCCTACGACGTATCTTAGAAGAAAGATTAAGGAAAGGCAGACCTACGTTTCTAGCATTTGTAGACGTAGAGAAAGCTGTTAACAATGTTGACTGGTATACTCTCTTTCAAATTCTAAAAGGTGGCAGGGGTAAAATACAGGGAGTGAAGGGCTATTTACAATTTGTGCAGAAACCAGATGGCAGTTATGAGAGTCGAGGGACATGAGAGGGAAACAGTGGTTGGGAAGGGAGTGAGAAAGGGTTGTAGCCTCTCCCCGATGTTATTCAAGCTGTATATTGAGCAAGCAGTGAAGGAAACAAAAGAAAAATTCGGAGTAGGTATTAAAATCCATGGAGAAGAAATAAAAACCTTGAGGTTCGCCGATGACATTGTAATTCTGTCAGAGACAGCAAAGGACTTGGAAGAGCAGTTGAACGGAATGGATAGCGTCTTGAAAGGAGGATATAAGATGAACATCAACAAAAGCAAAACAAGGATAATGGAATGTAGTCGAATTCAGTCGGGAGGTACTGAGGGTATTAGATTAGGAAATGAGACACTTAAAGTAGTAAAGGAGTTTTGCTATTTGGGGAGCAGAATAACTGATGGTGGTCGAAGTAGAGAGGATATAAAATGTAGACTGGCAATGGCAAGGAAAGCGTTTCTGAAGAAGAGAAATTTGTTAACTTCGAGTATAGATTTAAGTGTCAGGAAGTCATTTCTGAAAGTATTTGTATGGAGTGTAGCCATTTATGGAAGTGAAACATGGACAATAAATAGTTTGGACAAGAAGAGAATAGAGGCTTTCGAAATGTGGTGCTACAGAAGAATGCTGAAGATTAGATGGGTAGATCACATAACTAATGAGGAGATATTGAATATAATTGGGGAGAAGAGAAATTTGTGGCACAACATGACTAGAAGAAGGGATCAATTGGGAGGACATGTTCTTAGGCATCAAGGGATCACCAATTTAGCATTGGAGGGCAGCGTGGAGGGTAAAAGTCGTAGAGGGAGACCAAGAGATGAATACACCAAGCAAATTCAGAAGGATGTAGGTTGTAGCAGGTACTGGGAGGTGAAGAAGCTTGCACAGGATATTGTAGCATGGAGAGCTGCATCAAACCAGTCTCAGGACTGAAGACCACAACAACAACATCAACAGCTTCATTTCTTTGGCAGAACTTGTGGTGACATCCATGTGTTGTATATCTTGTTAACACTTATTGGAGTTTGTAGTTTGCCTGTTTCGACTTGTGTCATTGTGGCATCTGTTGAATAGAAGTCATTCGAGATATAGTTATGTTCTTCTATGAGCATTAGGTATATGCTTTCTTAGGCCTTGGCGTTGGGCAGGAGCATCTGCATTCTGATGTCTTTCATGAAGAAGGTTTCTTTCATTAAGACATAAGCCAGTCTTGATGGCGCTGTCTTCCTGAGACCCGGAAATTGTTTCATATAGTGAGGTTTGACTTTCTATATCATTGACTTTTAGAATGTCCCAGATTGTGTGGATCCCATAAGTTGGTGTTAATGCTTTGAACATTTTTATTGGGAGTTTTTGAGGTTGTTTGATATTGTAAATTGCTTCTGTTGCTCTTTCTTTCCCATGGTTGTTGAATGATGTCAGTGTTGTTTGCAGAGTGACTCCATGATATTTGTAGCCAGTACTACTACTGTCGGTTTGTCTTGAAGGGCCAGAATGTCTTTTGATGAGAAGTTACCACCTCTTCTGAAAATTATCTGTTTCATTTTGCTGTAGTTTATTTGTAGCTCATTTTTCGGTAGTCCATGACGTGAGTCTGTTTAGCACCTTTGTTTTCCTGTTAATAGTGTATATGAAGACTATAAAATATTTGTTCCCTGAATATCATAGTGTGTCTTGCACCTTCTCCATTAAGCTTTTTTCCTTTCTGAAACCAAATTGATTTTCTGGTAATTGAACATATACTTCATAAACGTCAACGGTAAGCATGCTGGTTAATATTTCCATGAAAATTTTGAAAGAAGTGTTTTTGAGGGCTGTGCCTCTGTATAAGACTGGGTTAAAGGTTTCTTCTTTTCCATTGAAAAGAATTTTGATTGTTGAAGTTCTCCTTTGTTCCGGTATTTTCCCTGTGCTCATGCAGGTGTTGAATAGTTCCAACCAGTAGTCTTCAATCTTGTGATAGGATTCCTTGAGGTTTTCTGTATATATTCCTCCTGGCCCTGAAACAGTTTTGTTTTTTGAGTTTTGTATCACTTGGTGTACTTCTTGTCTTGTTATAGGGGTGTCTCGTTCTATTGTTTCCATTGTACTGTTTCATAGGATGTTACCGTGTGTTGCAGGTTTAGGATCTCTTCAAAATGGTTTTCCCATGCGTCCATTGAGATTCCTTTTATTATTGGTGGTCTAGGTTTTTGAGTGCTATCAATGGGCCTCTTTGAGCACATTCTGCTTGTCATCTAGCACCTACTTGTGTGTGGTTCACCTTCATCTTCTTTATTAGTTTTTTGTATGACCTTTGCACAGTATATAGTGACAGGTCATACTGTTGTGTTGTGGTTTTGGCTCAGTGTAGTGCCGATAGCATCTTCTGCTGTTCACCACAACACTCCTTGTCGAACCATGTTTGAAATTTCCTGTCTTTCATTTCTCTTTGACATGATTGTAGGGTCATTGTGCATAGTTCCACTACTTCCTTGTCTGTTGGAGCTGATTAGACATCTTGCTTTTTCTATTTTTCCCAGGTTTTCTTTAACTTCTCTGTGTCTAATTTCCTGGATATCGTGTTTGACTTGGGCTTGGTTCTCATTGAAGACTGATTAAATTCAAAAGTTGTTGTGACTGGTATATGTAGTCTTATTGGTGCTACTGCTAATACCCAGAGTGCTTTCTGGTTAACTTCCTTTATGCCTTCCCCTCTGAGTAATAGTCTGCAGCTCGTGGTCTAGTGGCTAGTGTTGCTATCTCTGGATCACAGGGTCCCGGGTTTAATTCCCGGCCAGGTCAGGAAATGTGTAAAGATTGGGAATTTGTACAGGCACTGATAACTGTGCAGTTGAGTGCACTGCAAACCAAATATCATCATCATCATCATCTGCATAATACTAGGTTTATTGCTGTGGTTCCACTGGCTGCTATGTAGATTTTCAGGTCAGATTTGTTGACAAGGCTGTATCCTCCTCCTCCAGGATCAGTTCTGTTTTAGTGGTTGGTTTGTCTGCCCTTGTGTTGAGATCGCCTGTAACAATTACTCTTTTGTAGATCTTTGTTTGTATTAATCTCTCTGTTATTCTTTCAATTTCATTTTCTGCTGTCATCTGCGGTTGAGTCTATACGCTTATTATTGTTACGTGATTTGATTTAACAGCATTTGTATTTCATCTCTTACTGTTTCCAATATTAATCGAAGGCATGGTTTGAAGAAGATGGAAACTACTCCTGCTGGTCAGCCTATGGTTTGGTGTGTGAAAGAGTGAAATCCGTAGTACCTTTTTATAGTATATTGTCGATGAAGAAACAATACCGCGTAACTGACAAATTGCCGATTTTTCGTTTTTCAGTGTCAGATGATGTCGTTAACCGTACATGCATCTGCTCTTAATACCATAATGCTGAATTTTTAATTATTTACCATGAAAAAAATTATCTAAAACAATACCGCATATGTGACACAGCAAATAAATAGATGACAATACCGCGGAACTGTAGAGAATTAAATACCGCATATCTACAATCTATGGATACTGTAAACAATACCACGTAAATACAAAAGCACACACAGGAACAGCACATTGTTACTGCCTTATTACGTATTTAACAGTGCTCGAAAGTGGTTCCATGCTTGTAGCTTCATTCATGATAATGGCGATCTTTTTACTGTAGAAGAAATTATTTCTCAGCTGAAATCAGCTTATGAAAGCAGAGAATCGTTCCTGAGAGTGACTGACAGTGGTAAGAAAATTGTTTTATTATTCACTTTCGAATGTTAGTAGCACCGCAAGTATCTTATTGTGATATAAATCAGAACGCCCCCACTTCACTCGTTATGTGCTTTATTCATTTCTACCAAAGATTTCTAGACTGTCCACTTTCTTGTAGGATCTTCTGTAAATGCAGAACAAAGAACAGGCCAGAAAAGTCATAACGCTGAAGTTACATTTACCGAAGAAGAATTAATTTTGTACATGGGATTCTCGGTTACTGTTCTTGCAACATCTAATGACGCAGGTAAATTTTCTTGGGATTATTGTTAATGGTATTACAGATACAGTGGTATTACGGATGCCGTCATTCTCAAAAATACATGAATTTGAGCTTCATCTTTGTCTGCTTAAATTAATTTATAAATATTTTTTCATCTAGAAACTTCAGTGGCTGTATCCAACAATGCTCAAAATGAAACCACAGTCACAGTTTCCTCTAGAGACGACAGTACTTCACACTCATTGCTATGCAATGCTGCTCATTGTTTGCCAGACACTCTGGATAAATTATCGAAAGATCACAGGAGCAGTAATGATGCTGACAGTGAAGGCCAAGAAGTTTATGGTGACGTAAGCAGTGACAGGAAAAGGAAATCTAAACCACATCCTGAAGATTGGAAGAAAAATGCCAATAAAATTCTGAGAATGTGTGGACAGGCTTGTATTGGATACAAAAGAAGTCGAATTGGTAAAATCACTCATGATACTCCAAGAGAGGCGTGAAAATTAGGTCCAACATGTACTTCGAAGATGTGCCAGAAATCCGTTCTGATGGAAGTGTCATCAGTTTTCTGCTGATGATAGGCAGGCAGCATTTAACACATTTTGGGAAGCGATGTCATGGGATCAAAGGAAGGTTTACATTATCAACCTTGTGGACATAATTCCAACCAAACGTCCCGGGAAGAAAACATGCAAATCTAGGAGAAAAGGGACGCTCATTTTTCATTTGGAAAATGAGCTGGGGAAACATAAATTATGCAAAAAGATGTTTCTCAATACTCTTGGGATTAGAGTATGGACTGTCCAATATTGGCTGAGTAATTCCACACGTGGGATGAGTCCTGACACAGAATCATCACGACTTCGAATCAAACAAACGAAGAAGAAAGATGAGAGAATCTTCATGAAAGAATTCCTGGACTCTCTTCCAAAACTTCCCTCGCATTACTGCAGGAAATCGTCCTCGAAGTTGTACCTTGAGCCTATTCTACAATCCAAACAACAGCTGTATGAACTCTATGTGGAAAAATGTCATGCGGAGGTTTCACCATTAAGTCGGGCTACCTTTAACTTGATTTTAGAAAATGGTAATATTAGAAAGTGCAGTTTATTATAAACAAAGTTGGCTGTTCGTATCTTTACAATGTATAATTTAGGAAGTCGTAATGCAGTATGTTACTGGTTCAGTGAAACACAAGGTGATTTGATTGCCTTATGTTTTGACTCGTGCATCGTGGACACCCTATCCAGAAAGATTAAGGAAAATCCCGTTCAAGTCATTCTGTGTTCTGACAGCTGCACATATCAGAACAGAAGTGTAATATTATCAAATGCTCTTTTAAGATTGGCAATTTATACTGGAGTATTGATTACACAAAAGTTTTTGGAGAAAAGGCCATACTCAGATGGAATGTGACTCAGTTCACAGTTCCATTGAGCACAAGCTTAAAGGACATGAAGTTACACTTCCTAGCCAATACGCTATGAAATCTAAAGAAGTGAGAAAAAAGCCACAGCCACACGAAGTCCATTACCTAGATTATTCCTTTTTCATCAACTATGCAGAGAAAAGTTTGTGACTGTATGACTCAATTAGGCCTGGAAGAGCTGTAAAAAATGAACGTATTGTTACTGATCCGAGGGCGCTACAGTACTGCCCAAATGGTATTATTTTCTACAAGTGCTCTTTCAACGAGGTATGGGAAGAATTACCGAGGCGGCCGAGGAAAATTCTTGGAGATGTCTGCTTCCCGAAACTATACAAGGAAAGACTGAAAATCAAGAAATCCAAATGGGACCATTTACAACAACTTAAATCTGTTCTTCCTAAAGATTGTCATAGCTATTATGACACCATTCCTAATGAATCAAAATTATCGTGGAGGTAACTGTGTGATGAGTATCAGTGCAGTGTAGTTCTCTGTTGCTGCTTTGAGTGACGTTTAGGATTTTTCTTCAAGAAATGTGCGGACATTATAGGAACTATGTAAGCAGTATATTTATTTAAAACGTTTTTATGAAATCTTTCAATAAAAAATAATTAATGCTCCAAAACATGTTCTTACTAGCTTTCTCAGCACCAAATACCAACGTAAATGTGTCAACTCATGCCAGGAGACTGACAAATAAATACCACGTAAGTAACAGATCATGGCATGAATACCAAGACAATTCCACGTATGTGCCATAACTAAGCTTTGTAAAGCGTACTTTTTTGTTTCACATTTTTATTTGCTCCAATATTTCCTTGTAGTGCTATGATGCAAATCTAGCGCCACTGTGAAATGTATTAGGCATTTTAGACAGTTTTTTCTCTCTCGTGTAAAATTCTTATTTTGCTACTTATGTGGTACTGTTTCTTTGCCGACGATATTCTGCTTTTAAAAAGGTTTCTGTGAGGACGATGGTGTTGTACTGTACTAACATCTCAGTTGGCATGAATGGTATCACATTTTTAAGCCTTGTATGTTCCATGTGTATTTATTACAGTTCTGCTCCTTCACTGTAATGTGTTGTCCAAAAACAAAATGTCTTTACTCTTACTTCTTGTAGCCAAAATTCTGATTGTTCCATAAGCTCAAGAAATCTGAATAGAAACCCTATTTTGAAGATCAAATGAAGACTGCATGTGTGAACTGTGCAATGAACGGTGTGAAAGATATCATGCAAAACCCTTCAAAAAAAAGAACAGTGCCAATAATAAAACTAGGACTATAGTAATATAATTCAGCTATGTATTTGTACTGGAATTTGTATTTGTTTATATTTACACATTATGCACATTTTTCTTAATAAAACTACTTCATTTCTTTCCCTGCTGCACAAAGACCTAGTGATGAACAGTGCAGATCATTTTTGCTTCCAGTGTAATATTTATGGATGATGTTTTCAAAGTGTGATTTATTGATGACACAAACAACAGAAGGATCCATGATGAAGATATCAGTGAGCCAAGTTGCCTATAGAGTTGTCTACAAGACATTTTAGACATACATTGTCTGTATTACATACTTCTGTGCAGTGAACACTGTTCTTCTCAATGAATAGTTTCCCCAGAGTAAGATGCAGTGAGACATCAGTGAATTTAAATAGAGTAAGTAAGTAAGTCAAATTAATACTCATTTCATCTGCAAAGTCTAGTATTGACAACATATTGATGAAATTTGTTTTTTAATGTGTTGGTACACATTGCACTATAATATAACTCAAGTGTCAACTTGGTGGAATAGACTTAATGTATATGGCTTTCTAAAGTAACCATGCTGCCACTTTTTTCTCGTCATCCAAATAAATAATCTGGAAAGCCAAGCCATTGTGAAATTCCTTGTTTGAGACAGTTTATTGCCAATAGAAATTCATACAAATTGTCAATAGTTAAAAAATATTTTTGTGGAGACAAACATGGCCATACTTCTATTGAAGATAGTCCTCTAATTTGGCTCAAACTGACAAGGATTCTTTTTGCTCTTACTGGGAAAGACAGCAAAACAAACAAGTGACTCATGGAACATATTGGACTAAAAGGGGCATTTATGACTTTAATAACAGTGGAATGGAGATTGGTAGGACACACAACCAGACAAATAAATGGTTGTGCACTTACGAAGTCAGTCGTGGATTCTAAGAGCTAAGAAAAGACCATGACAGTGGTGTAATGGAAGTTGTGTGGATGGCAGTAGAAAACATGCAGGGGCAGTATGAAAGTATCTAGCCGAAGACCATATTGCATGGAAAAGTCTAGTGGTGGCCTTGATCCAACCAGTGGATGTCAAATGGCAGGTGGTGGTGGTGGTGGTGGTGGTGGTTATGAAGGTACCTTGAAGCAAAAATGTGAGATACATATCTCGTAGGATGATCTACACATCACAAAATCAAACATTAGGTTTTGTGAATGAATTTAGAGCTGTATGCATTTTGTCTACTGACGACAAAAGATTGCAATTTGCCTGTATTTGATGGTTTCTCATATTGTTGTCTGCTGAATACACTTCCTGATAAATGAAAGTGAAGTTGCCAGAAGAGGAGGAGGAATTGAAATGAAACTTCAAGTGGTTAGAGGGCATTTAATATTATATCAGTGATTACAAAATTGACTCGCATTTACAAAGAAATTGGCAGTATGAGCCCACTTATCTGTATGACATTGCATCTCCTTTGTGTTGAATGCGTACAGTGTTTGGATTGAGAAGGTGTCATAAAGCAGTTGTATCCTCTTCTGGGGGAAGCTGACCCACAACTGTTGTAACTGTCCTTGATATACTAGATACTGGCACTGGAATGGAGTTGACATCTGCACTGGTTTTATTCATCATTCTGTTGGCAACAGATTAGAGATTTTGCTGACCACGAGAGTACCTCAGCGTCAGACACATAGTTTATAGAGATGTGCCATGCGTGGATGAGCTTTGTTCTGTTGAAAAATGGCACCACAATACTGTCACATGAGAGATAGCACATGAGTACACAGGATGTCCATGACTTATTGTTGTACTGCCAGAGTTCCCTCAGTTACTGCCAGTTGAGGCCTAAGGTCATACCTGATGGCTCTTCACACAACTGTGCCGCTCCAAAACATTGGAAGAATGGGACCTCCCACCAGGTCACCACCATGCTCACTGACGATTGTCATCTGGATTAGATCAGAACCACAAATCATACACAGTGCCGTGCCATTCATCAGCAGCCCATGCTTTGCAGTAATCACACCACTCCAAACACAACCAGTTGTGTTGGGGTGATAACAACCATCTACTCATGGGATGGTAAGTCCCCAGCCCGGCCGCTGCTATTCTCTTGATCAATGGTGTGTGCTTACTTGTTCTTGGAAAGCAGCTGCAGATTTGAAGGACTTGCAATGTGCCTGATGCACAACACAGTGATCTACTCTTCTGATGGTCAGATGAGGGGTCAACTGAAACCTTGATGCACAACACAGTGATCTACCCTTCTGGTGGTCAGATGTGGGGTCAACTGAAACCTTGATGATGAATGTGCCTGCCCTAACATTCACACGCAGTCCAACAATAGGTCACTCTTACATCTGAGCACTCACAAATTCTGGATATTGCACTTTTTGATCAACAAGCAAAATGGAGGCCTACAGTGAGGTCCCTTTTAAACAATCAGGGGCTGGTTATGCTGTCTCACACAAGTATGTGATATCTCTGTGTCCTTCACAATGATCACATAACATACATATGCTTGCCCTACTAGACAGGCCTAGTAACAAATTGAACCAAGCACTCTGGTGCCATTTCTGCCTGACACAGAGAACTTTAATTATTTACACACCAGCCAATGGTGTGTACATGTACAGTGTTACATCGAAAGTGCTTCAGTGTCCTTTTATCAGGAAGTGTATATGTTCTAATTATTTAGGGTGTGATCCAAATTTGAAACTGTCTGAATTTTATGTTTCATCATTGCTTTAAAAAGATTTTACCATTGAGTATAACTGCAAATCTCAGTTAATAAAAAGAAGGTAATGATATGCAAAAGAGTTGAGTCAATCACGTCAAAAATTTTAATCATTAAAAAAATTATTGAGAAAGTTAACAGTTTTAATTATTTAGAAACCAAATAAGTTCCCATCATGATAGAGGTGTAGACAACATGCTTCATCAGTTTCAGTAGATATGTGGTGCTATTAATAGAACCTGTAAGAGTGCAGTTAGAAAGCAAACAAAAATAAAGTTGTATGAATCAGTGACTGTGATGTGTCTGCCGAATAAGAGTCATATTCAGATTCTCACAAAAAACAATAAGAACAAAATGTGGGCACTGAAATAAGATTTCTAGGAACAGTGAAAGGTTTCACGTGCCAAGGCAAGAGTAGGAATGAACAAATTTGAGGAGAACTGAATTTTGAAGGGATAAACAACACAATAGAGAAAGATCTTGAAAGAAAATGGGATCACAATCCCAGAAGAAAGTCTGAAGAAACAACTGTTGAGATACAGTCCAATAGGAAGAAGAAATCCTGGTAGCCCCAACATGAGATGGGCTCAACAGTAACCTTTAAGGACAGAATAGGCAATTAGCCTAATCCCTGAAAGTGAAGAAGAAGAAGAAGAAGAAGAAGAAGAAGAAGGATGATGATGAAGATGAAGATGACAATGACAACCATTGATGTATTTGAACTATGCGCTAGTCTGCCTACATGAAACATAATGTTTAATCCCAGTGTTTCCTTCATTTGTCAGTTTTGTTTGGTTTTTGTTTACCTCTTTTTTCAGTAAATTATAAGTCAGTTCCAAAAATAATTTCAAAGTAATTTTCAAAATTTATTTTTGTCATAGACTGTAGACTAACTGCAGTTTCATCATATTATTACTGTTTTTGTGAGACTGTGAATGATAGCCACACCATGAAAGATGGCAACATGCAGAACTGTTATTCATTAACAAAAAGAATTGTGCAATTACTCAAAAGCTGAAATATAGTTAGTTAACTGTTAAGAATAAAATACATTTTTACATTAGTAAATAGCTCTAAGTGGATAATTCTAAAACAAAAATTTCTGCTTTGTTTTAGGAAAACTAGTACAACATGTAATTAACATAGAGAATACAGAAGCACATACACCAAGTGCAGGCTCTGAGAAACAGTTCACAGAAAGAAGTACAGCTGCAAATGAAAACTCTGTGCCTTCTGAAGCAGTGGTAAATATTATAAATTGTAGAAATTTTTAAAATAATGAAATAAAACTGTGAAAAATTCTGATTATGGTCTCAGATTCTTTGACATTAATATGGGTGATATAGTATAATAATAAAAATGTAAAGTTGCCATCAGCCTGAAGGTTATTTTGATCACCACAGTGCTTTACTAAACACAGTTCTGTTGGAGGTGGTGGGCCGTTTCTGAGGCTACCTTTGCACTGACTTACCCAACCAGTTATAGGAGGAAGTACTATTTAACATAGACTTCAAACCATAGTGAAACTGGAAGTTTTTACATTAACAAACATTTTCAGAAGTTGAGGAAGTGATAAGTGACAGATGAAAATCCTAATAGAGATCAGGGATCGATCCTCAGACCTTTGGATTTGTAATCTAGCTGTTAACTACTGACAAGGAACCTGTTGAGTGTGAAATTGCAAAAGGCCAATGATGTTTACGGCATTTGACATACCACATATTTTCTACCAAGCAACTACAATATTGGCTGCTAATGGCAACAGGGGCCAAGACTTGAGGTCTCCAGTGGTGATCACAGCATGAGGCTCTGAAGCGTAATTGAACTGCTTAGTTGATGAGTAACTCACAACAGTGTTATTGACTGATCCACAAACAATGGAGATTCATGCAGGTTGAGGCAAGAACAGGAACTGCATTGTTGTCAGTTCCAAGTGGCAGTTGCGGTATGCGCATTCACTTGCTTTGTGCTTGATGAAAGTGTGTATCCAGCAAATTATGGCTCTAGCTTGCGTGTGCAGGATTTGTCACTCACCAGCACAATCTGCCATGACATCTCGCAATAAATGGAATAAAAATTCTCTAAAATAGCTCGCTGTGATCATGTATAATGCCCGTATTGCATAAAACATTCACAGTAGAGTGCTCAGAACACTACCAATCACTCATTGGCTGTTGGAGAATGCGTGATGTAGGTGCACAGAACAAGCTAAACTCAACCAGCATCGTTCATGACTCCAACTATAGTGGTGTTGATAGAAAGCAGAGCAATGCCAATGGTAAACAAAGTAAACATTGCACTGTATGTACAAGAACAGTTACCAAACTTAACATTTTGTCAGAAAGCAACAAAGAGAATTTCGCAGAGTGAGAAAGAAGTGGCAGATGTAATATCAGCATTTCTGCAAGATGAGTCAGTGGGATGTGTGGTGCCGTATACACTCAACTGTGCAGATAATGTCCATGAGGAGTGCAATGATGACGATATATGCTTAACAAGTGAAAATCATACTGAAACAGGCATCAAGGCAAGTACTTCGTCATCCTTGTCAGACAGGGAGCCATAAATTCCGTCTCCAGTGAAACTTAGTAAAGGGCCATCTTTGTCTAAGGAGTGAGTACTGAAAGTAATTATGTACGTGGAAGATGATCCACAGTGTAGTAAAAAAACAGTTGTGAATAGATTTCAAGTAATTCCACAGTAATATGATCGTGTGGTGCATAAGAAAACTATGGGTATTAAATGGAGGACAAGACACACTTGTTACAAAAACTGGTGTTAGCGCGTTTCAAGGATGCTCAATACAATTTACAGGATCTGCATGATACATTAGGCTCATCAAATTGCATGTGACATAGATTACAGAAATTTCAAGGAAATAAGTTGATGGCTCCATAACTTCAGAGAGTGCTACAGAATTGGAAGACATGAGATAATGAAATTTCAAACAAAGAGTCAACTTGATGATGCACAGCAAACTGTGGTATATCCCGAAAATGTGTAGATGAGATAAACAAACTTATCCCACCGTTCAGTAAGAATTTCTTTTTGACTCTGAACAATTGGGGTTTGAAGAGGAAATGCTTATGAAAGGAGCTCTGTAAATTAGAGGTACCAAGAGAGTTGTATCAAGATAAACAAACATAACTGTCTGAACGCACTTGTATAAAATTATGCCGATTGTTGATCTGCATGGTAAATTGGTTGGAAAATTATTTACTCTGCTGCAATAAGTTGGAGATGCTATGCTTTCTATGATTCTTTCTTGTGTGCGTGATCTTGCCAGGGTAGTAAGGAATATTTACCTCACAGAGAGCTAGAGTGGGAAAATTGGTGTAAGAGAACTACAGCCAGAGTGTGAACACTGCTTTTTGCCAATAACTGGTCAAAATAACTTGATTTTGCTTGATTCTGGGTCTGTGTATAAAGATTATTCTCATTTAGAACAATCTGTCCCTCCTGAAAAGTGTGTGAAATGCAGTTCATACCACCTGTAATCACTGGACAAATTCAACCTCTGGATGTTTGTTTTTTCCGTGCCTGTAAAACATGTTATCGTACTATCTGCAACTATGCCTTCAAGGATAGTCAGTTCCACAATAAGCTACATGACAGACTGTTTCAGATTCAATTGTGTGCCATCACGTCCCATCAGTTATCATCACCCTGTAACACCAATAAGTTTTTGTATACATTCTTCAAGAGTGGGTATCTAGCTGAACATTCTGCACAGTTTATAACTCCCAAGAGTTGGTCTTCGATCTTAATGGTGCAAATCTTTGTGGTGACTGCATCACGCCATTTTTCATTTAGTGTTCGTGGTGCAAGTTAATGATTTGTTTCAAACATTTCCTGAATGTTGATGAAATGTTGTGTGGCGAGGGCCTCCCATTGGATAGACCTGTCACCTAGTGCAAGTCTTTTCTTTTTTAGTTGATGCCACTCCAGTGACTTGCACATCAACGGGGATGATACAATGATGGTGAAGACAACACTACACCCAGTCCCTGAGTGGAGAAAATCTCCAACCAGCCGGGAATTGAACCCGGGCGCCTTTGCATAGCATTCCACTGCTCTGACCACTGATTTATTGAGGGGGACAATGTCAGTGATGTCCATTTTGTGAAGTATAATACAAACATCCCATAGAAGATTGATGAATGCACCTTCCAGACACTCATTTTCTATCGCCCTCCTGATGCATGTGATGAGTCGTTATCAGCTAGTATTTTTCTTGTCATAATTGCTAACACAATACTTTCAAATGAGCCATACTTAAGATTGAAATTGCAACCTCACTCTCAAGGGGTTCCATGTGAGTCACCAAACCACTGGACAGTGATGATCATGTACTAAAAGGAGCCTGGGCTGGAACATAAGCAGTGACTGAGGGGGCTGATACCTAGGCATTTGAAGTCTTTGTTATTCTTCAGAACATGAAGAATAAACACTTTTGAACCCATGGCCAGGCTCATGTCACGTTACATTGTTACATCACTACCTCTGTGTCAGCCTTCTTGGAATCAGTTTTGGGAATACAGCTTGCGCAGTATTTAATGAATCAGAATGACAGTTTTTGGTGTTTATAAGTAATGAAAGATGATATGCCATTATTTACCTCCAAAGAAGGCAATACTTGTTATCAACTGAACACATACTTTTTTGGTTGTATGATACTACTCCCTTCATAATGTTATGATACACTTTCAACATATGTGGTTGCAAATGCATCAGTTCTGTCTGCAATATAAAATGCAGATATGTACATTACACTAATTTTTGTAAACCCTTGTCACCAGTTTTGTACAGGCCTTGTCGCTGCTGCTGTGGAGGCCAAATTGCCACTGTTGTTATGGTAGGCCGAGTTTGTGAGTTCTTGAAACAGGTTATGGTGCAGTACACCACTAAGACAATTTCTCCCTGCCTCTATTACACAGCTGTGCCCCAGGGTGAGGCAACAGGATAGGTGAATGAAGGTTCTACAACACTTCAACAAACTATTAACAAAGTCAGACAAATGAGTTAAAAAGTTTTACTTATCTTAATGACTTGTTGAATGATTAAGTCCACACTCTTGTAATATAATACAAAAATGGCCCTCAATGAATAAGTGCAAGTAATCATAGGTAAATTTCACAGTACATAGCAAATGCAATTTACAACAACTGTCTGTTCACTTCTAGGAGTTCACTAAAGGTCATAACCTGTCTAAGTCAGCACTGAACAATGATCTATAAGCAAGTTGGTGAGAGCTGCTCTTCTGTTTTCTGAGTAGGCTCCTGTCTGTTGTCGTTCTATCGTTGGCAGATTGTACTCGGCGTGCAATTGGCGGGGATGAAATCGATATCATCAACTTCAGCGCCGCCCGTGGTGCTAGTGGAACTCGCGCAAGTGGCGAGTCTCTATGGCACTGGCAACAGTTCACATTCTTGCAGCTGTGGGGCTTTTACCCTGGCTGTGTCTTGTTCAGACAACGCAGCACTCAAAAGACGACACTCACTCAAAAGATGGGTGAGGGTAACACAGCTGAAAATTCAGTCTAGGAAGTGAATTACATCTGGCTTTATGGCTGAATTCTCTACAGTTTACTTGGGGCCATAACAGGGAATCATGAATGAAATGTGTGTAATTGAAAAATCCAACAAGAATAAAATAAAATCACATGCCAATGAAAAAAATAAAAACAGAGATCATGGATGAAATGTGATTTAACTGAGTAATACAGTGAGAGTAAAATCAAATTATATGCCTATCAAAAAATTAAAAACAGAAAAAATTTTGAAATGTAGCTCACACTGTCTAAATTAGATGTTATATGGGTTCCCAAAAGCACTTTATACATTTTAAGAAATAGTTTCTTAGGCAAATTTGTAATGATTCCTTGGCTGTTCAGCCTTCTAGTATTCTCACTGTCAATTAGATTGTAAACCTCTGAAAATAAAAATAAAAAAGAAATTTTGAGGAAGTAAGCAAGCATTGTTGTAAATGGCCATGCCTCAGCGTATACATCAGTTCGCATCACATCACCAAACTTGAGCACATTTGGGTGTTGTTGGCTCTTGGATGGGTGACAATCCAAGCTGCAAGCTGCAGGGGTGCACTCAGCCTCTTGATGCCAATTAAAGAGCTACTTGACCAAGTCATAGCCGCTCCAGGTCAGCGAAAACCTATGACGACTGGCAGGGCAGCGTGTTCACCCCACACATGTTAATATCTGCATCCAGTGATTCCATTAGGCTTACGATGACATGGCAGTTGGTCAGCACTGCTAGGCCTTCTGAGGATTATCAGATGAAATGTAATTTCTTTCATCAAGCATTATTAATTATGGCAGAAATATTTGCTCTTAATGGAGGGCTAACTGTTGAACATGTGCTCAAAGACATTTGCTAAAGCCTGTAGGGACCATAATTTTACTTTAATTTAGAATGCTTTAAAATAGTTCAGCATTGAAATAAAACAAATAGTTAATTCCTCTGTCCTGGCAAACAGTTTTTGATTAGTAATGGTCTCTCGCATAATGTTCTGCTGCATATTTCATCTGCTGTGGAAGACATTGTCAGATGCTGTGCTACCAATTAACACATGAGAAAATTATATGTGTAATGGTGAAAAGTAATGTCACGCATGTATTGCAACATACTGGAAGCAAATAAATAAGTAAAAGTGTTTTAACCAATGAAAACTGTGAACGCTTAGCTAACTGCCAATAGCAGTAACAACTGAACTGTTTACCCATACTTTTGCAACAGCAAATGCACTGCAGTGTCATCCAAATGCTTAAAGGTCACTCAGTCTTGCCAAGGTGGTTCTTTTGTAGATTGCAGATATTTGCCTAACTTTTTGGTTGGTTTGCATGCTATGTCAATGCTGTGTTTTATTAACACTTTGTTAATGGTGATAACTGATAGTTCTCTGATTTTCTGAGTGGTACCACTGAACGTCGCATACCGTTCACCAGGGGAACAGATAGTCAAATGTACAGATACTCAGGAACTGAAGTGATTTTAGTGGACAAAGTTTACAGGAAAACCTCTCTTGCAGATAGGTGTCCGTAGGAAAATTGCAATCTCCATGCTAAGCAGAAGAGAAAAATAATCAGTCCATCAATGGACTGGGCTAAAAGAATCTGAGAGACAAAGTAATCTGAGGGAGATCTAAATTACAAAATAAGAAAATAACTAGCTACGTAAATGCTTTCCTCTCATTTGTGAAAACTATCATTGATCATATTAGCATATTACCAGAACATTAGAAAAATGCAGTATGATGCAGTACTCAAATTGACAAAAGAGGATACAAATACTAACATTCCACAAAAGATCAGAATGATTTGCACATGCAGTCAGTTAAACACTGATGAGCCGAAACATTTTGATCACTGCCATCCACGAAATTGAGTGCTGCGTGATGACCTTGCTGGCATGTGATGTGATAAGGAAAGTACATAATCAGAGCAGACACACGAGGAGAATCATTGTGGTTAGTGATGGTATCAACTGCAGACAACCACCACAAAACATCCTCCATCTCGCAGACAAATGCATGGGGAAGCTGGATTTCCCAATAATGATAGCATCTTCCAGTAGCATAACTGTCATGTTACAATGCCAGAATCATACTTCCATGATTTGAGGAGTATGATGTATTGTCCACCAAATTTGCCCGATCTAAACTCTGTGAGAGGCACGGGATGCTACTGAGCATGAGATTCTTGCTTGCAAATAACTCACCATAATTTATGGGAATTATGTGACTTGTGAGTAGACATCTAGTACCACATACCTCTCAAAACTTACCAAGAACGTGTCAAATCCATGCAATGCAGAATTGTTGCTGTATTGCATTCGGAAGACAGGCCAACTCACTATTAAGCAAGTGGCTCACAATTGTACATTGAAATTTCTAAAAGAAACATTAATGTTATGAGCCATTGCCTACAAGTCAGTACAGATAATTTGTTAGCAGTGGACCATGGCAGGTGCCAGAGGACCACTAATTATGACTTTATGAGACTAAAATTGTGCATAAGACAGTGTGTACTACTTATGAACTTCCAGAGAGGCCTAGGTAGAGACATGAGAATAGATTAACAGAAAAGTGGTAACACTTAAATTGAATATGTTCAGGTCCTTGGATTTCAGTTACATAATACCACCAGTTCTGCAAAATGAGCTCCCATCTAGTCTAAATTTGGCAAGCTTTGCCTGTGTTTTGGTTGTATCATAATGAGGTGGCCAGTCTGGAGATACACATACAAACAGTAGCTACTCTTGCTATTTCCTATCTCCACAATCTCTGGTAATGTTTCCCGTGGGATTTTAGACAAAAGATTATACGGAAAATTGTAGCTAAGACCTTGGCTTAAGGTTCAGAATCCATAAGTCATCAGAGAAGTATAGTTAATGCTGTTCCACATTGCTTGGCATTCAGCCTTCCAAAAATCTTTACACTGCTCTGAAAATCTGGAAAAGGCACATGATTTCATCACAATAATAAAAACTCGTTGCATGTGCTATTTTGTAACTGGTTTTGTACAGACTGTGTACAGTTAATTATATTGTGCATAATAAAATAATAATACTTGTAATATAGTAAGTAATGTTCATTGTACCTATGGTCTGTAGATGAAAATACTGGTACCACTCTTAAATACTCCTTAGGATATATTTTTAGAGAGGTTTGATATGGTAATAATTGTACTAATAGGGCAAATATTGTGCCCATGTAGGATGAGCAGGAGACCCAAGTCCAGACATACAGTGAGGAAGTTTCTTTGCCAAGCAGACCGCAAGATGGGGAAACTGTGGAAATGGTTGGTGAATTAGATCCACAAACAGGAATTTATTCTGTGCATCCATCACACATGCCAGTGAAAGGTAAGAAATGGTTGTCACTTTACGCACATACAAAGAAGTCTCTGAGGACACTTACAGGAAGAAGATTTGTATTAACTGTAGTAGTCTGTGGAAAACTGTAGCTGCCATCACATAACAACAGATTCATTTCTTTTATTTTTAAATTCATCCTGATTGCATGGTAAAATGTTATCTGGTTCCCTGTTCAGTGTCCCATTATTTTCAAGTACATGCCATTATGCCAAGACATTATACGTATACAAGATTATGAGAGGACTCAAAAGTCTAGAAACAAAGAAAGAATGTTTCTGTGCCAAGCAGAAGGCAAAGGGAGGAAACGTGAACTGTGAAGTTAAGGCACTGGCAAAAGGTGGTAAACATAAAACATGCCCCCTCCATGAACCATGGACCTTGCCATTGGTGGGGAGGGTTGCGTGCCTTAGCAGTACAGATAGCCGTACCGTAGGTGCAACCACAACGGAGGGGTATCTGTTGAGAGGCCAGACAAACGTGTGGTTCCTGAAGAGGGGCATCAACCTTTTCAGTAGTTGCAGGGGCAACAGTCTGGATGATTGACTGACCTGGCCTTGTAACACTAACCAAAACAGCCTTGCTGTGCTGGTACTCAAATGGCTGAAAGCAAGGGGAAACTACAGCCGTAATTTTTCCTGAGGGCATGCAGCTTTACTGTATGGTTAAATGATGATGGCATCCTCTTGGATAAAATATTCCAGAGGTAAAATAGTCCCCCATTTGGATCTCCAGGTGGGGACTACTCAGGAGGACGTTGTTATCAAGAGAAAGAAAACTGGCATTCTACAGATTAGAGCGTGAAATGAAATGTCAGATCCCTTAATCGGGCAGGTAGGTTAGAAAATTTAAAAAGGGAAATGGATAGGTTAAAGTTAGATATAGTGGGAATTAGTGAAGTTCGGTGGCAAGAGGAACAAGACTTCTGGTCAGGTGAGAACAGGGTTATAAATACAAAATCAAATAGGGGTAATGCAGGAGTAGCTTTAATAATGAAGAGGAAAATAAGAATTCTGGTAAGCTACTACAAACAGCATAGTAAACGCATTATTGTGGCCAAGATAGATACGTAGCCCACGCCTACCACAGTAGTAAAGGTTTATATGCCAGCTAGTTCCGCAGATGACAAAGATATTGATGAAATGTATGATGAGATAAAATAAATTATTCAGATAGTGAAGGGAGACGAAAATTTAATAGTCATGGGTGACTGGAATTTGAGAGTAGGAAAAGAGAGAGAAGGAAACATAGTAGGTGAATATGGATTGGGGGTAAGAAATGAAAGAGGAAGCCGTCTGGTAGAATCTTGCACAGAGCATAACTTAATCATAGCTAACACTTGGTTCAAGAATCATAAAAGAAAGTTGTGTACATGGAAGAATCCCGGAGATACTAAAAGGTATCAGATAGATTATATGATGGTAAGACAGAGATTTAGGAACCAGGTTTTATATTATAAGACATTTCCAGAGGCAGATGTGGACTCTGACCACAATCTATTGGTTATGAACTGTAGATTAAAACTGAAGAAACTGCATAAAGGTGGATATTTAAGGAGATGGGACCTGGATAAACTGACTAAACCAGAGGTTGTACAGAGTTTCAGGGAGAGCATAAGGGAAAAATTGACAGCAATCGGGGAAAGAAGTACAGTAGAAGAAGAATGGGTAGCTCTGAGGGATGAAGTAGTGAAGGCAGCAGAGGATCAAGTAGGTAAAAAGACAAGGGCTAGTAGAACTCCCTGGGTAACAGAAAAAATATTGAATTTAATTGATGAAAGGAGAAAATATAAAATCGCAGTAAATGAAGAAGGCAAAAAGGAATACAAACGTCTCAAAAATGAGATCGACAGGAAGTGCAAAATGGCTAAGCAGGGATGGCTAGAGGACAAATGTAAGGATGTAGAGGCTTATCTCACTAGGGGTAAGATAGATACTGCCTACAGGAAAATTAAAGAGACCTTTGGAGAAAAGAGAACCACTTGTATTAATATCAAGAGCTCAGATGGAAACCCATTTCTAACCAAAGAAGGGAAAGCAGAAAGGTAGAAGGAGTATATAGAGGGTCTATACAAGGGCAATGTACTTGAGGACAATATTATGGAAATGGAAGAGAATGTAGGTGAAGATGAATTGGGAGATACGATACTGCGTGAAGAGTTTGACAGAACACTGAAAGACCTAAGTCGAAACAAGGCCCCGGGAGTAGAAAACATTCCATTAGAACTACTGATGGCCTTGGGAGAGCCAGTCCTGACAAAACTCTACCATCTGGTGAGCAAGGTGTATGAGACAGGCGAAATACCCTCAGACTTCAAGAACAATATAATAATTCCAATCCCAAAGATAGCAGGTGTTGACAGATGTGAAAATTATCAAACTATCAGTTTAATAAGTCACAGCTACAAAATACTGACATGAATTCTTTACAGACAAATGGAAAAACTGGTAGAAGCCATCCTCGGGGAAGATCAGTTTGGATTCCATAGAAATATTGGAACACGTGAGGCAATACTGACTTATCTTAGAAGAAAGATTAAGGAAAGGCAAACCTACGTTTCTAGCATTTGTAGACTTAGAGAAAGCTTTTGACAATGTTGACTGGAATACTCTCTTTCAAATTCTAAAGGTGGCAAGGGTAAAATACAGGGAGCAGAAGGCTATTTACAGTTTGTACAGAAACCAGATGGCAGTTATAAGAGTCGACGGGCATGAAAGGGAAGCACTGGTTGGGAAGGGAGTGAGAGAGGGTTGTAGCCTCTCCCCAATGTTATTCAATCTGTATATTGAGCAAGCAGTAAAGGAAACAAAAGAAAAATTGGGAGTAGGTATTAAAATCCATGGAGAAGAAATAAAAACTTTGAGGTTCGCCAATGACATTGTAATTCTGACAGAGACAGCAAAGGACTGGGAAGAGCAGTTGAACGGAATGGACAGTGTCTTGAAAGTAGAATATAAGATGAACATCAACAAAAACAAAACGATGATAATGGGATGTAGTCGAATTAAGTCGGGTACTGCTGTGGGAATAAGATTAGGAAATTAGACACTTAAAATAGTAAAGGAGTTTTGCTATTTGGGGAGCAAAATAACTGAACGTATGGAAGTAAAACATGGACAATAACTAGTTTGGACAAGAAGAGAATAGAAGCTTTCGAAATGTGGTGCTACAGAAGAATGCTGAAGATTAGATTGGTAGATCACATATCTAATGAGGAGGTATTGAATAGAATTGGGGAGAAGAGGAGTTTGTGGCACAACTTGACGAGAAGAAGGGACCGGTTGGTAGGACATGTTCTGAGGCATCAAGGGATCACAAATTTAGCGTTGGAGGGCAGCGTGGAGGGTAAAAATCATAGAGGGAGACGAAGAGGGAGACCAAGAGATGAATACACTAAACAGATTCAGAAGGATGTAGGTTGCTGTAGGTACTGGGAGATGAAGAAACTTGCACAGGATAGGGTAGCGCGGAGAGCTGCATCAAACCAGTCTCAGGTCAGAAGACCACAACAACAACAACAACACTCTTGGAGAGTT
This sequence comes from Schistocerca americana, assembly GCF_021461395.2. Lineage (NCBI taxonomy): Eukaryota > Metazoa > Arthropoda > Insecta > Orthoptera > Acrididae > Schistocerca > Schistocerca americana. The sequence continues at coordinate 836,251,056 of NC_060120.1, read as the reverse complement.
CATGAAGGAGGGGGGGACAACCTGTATCTATCCCTCCAAGCTCTGATTTCCCTTATTTTATTATGATGATTGTTTCTCCCTATGTAGATTGGTGTCAACAGAATATTATGATGATTGTTTCTCCCTATGTAGGTTGGTGTCAACAGAATATTCTCGCATTCAGAGGAGAAGGGACTTGGTGGTTGAAGCTTGGTAAAAAGATCCCGCCACGACAAAAAAAATACCTCTGGTTTAATTATTTTTACCCCAAATCTTGTATCATGTATGTGACACACTCTCCCCTATTTATCGCAAATACAAAATGTGCTTCCCTTCTTTGAACTTTCTCGATGTACTCCATTAATCCTGTGTGGTAAGGACCCTACATTGCACAATGGTACTTCAAAAGTGGAAGAACAAGCTTAGTGTAAGCAGTCTATTTAGTAGGTTTGTTGCATCTTCTAAGTGTTCTGCCCATAAAATGCAGTCTTTGGTTCGTCTTGCCCATAATATTTTCTATATATTCTTTCCAATTTAAGGTATTTGCATTTGTAATTCCTAGATATTTAGTTGGATTTAGGCCTTTAGATTTCATTGATTTTTTCTTGTAATCAAAGTTTAACGGATTCCTTTTAGCACTCGTATGGATGGCCTCATACTTTTCATTATTTAGATCAACTGCCAATTATTGCACCATACAGATATCATATCTAAATCATTTTACAATTGATTTTGATCTTACTAGACGATAAACATTTGCAAACAACCTAAGACGGCTGCTCAGATTGTCTCCTAAATCATTTATAAAGATACGGAGTGGCAGGGTACCTATAACACTACCTAGGAGGATGTCAGAAATCACTTCTGTTTTACTTGATGCCTTTCCATCAGTTACCATGAACTCACCTCTGTAGCAGGAAATCACAAATTCAGTCGCGTAACCACACAATTAGATTACAAGTCACTTGTGATGTACAGTTCCATAAGTCTTCTGGAAATCCAGAAATATGGAATCAGCTTGAAATCCATTACCAACAGCACTCAACACTTTATGTGAGTAAATACCTACACCGAAACGCCAATTTTACATTTTTGTGCGGCCCAAACTTAAAAAATGCAAAACTGAGGAAATTGCAGAATCGAGAAAAATTTTAAAATCCCCCAAAATACGGCCAGAAACACATGTAATTGGCATATGTGATTAAAAATCACAATCCTCTCCATTACTTTGTACAAAATCTGTCTAAGTGAAAGAAATTAAATGTATAATGCAATTTTTTTAGAGTAATTTGTGGTAATGAACTTCATAAGTTCTTAAAGAATCACGGATGTGTAACAGCAAGTAAAAACCCATAAAAAAATTAAAATTGCTATGTTGGTACATGGTAATCGAGCTATTTTCTGACAGGCTACAACCAAAAATTATACATTCAAAACATGCATTTTTGGGAGATCATCCTTTGTGCTCACCCAGAAAAAAGGAAAAATTGATTAACATTTTGAATTAAACCATAAACATAAATGAAGATATCTGCTTAATGACATACTTTGTCGCCATTGGTGTTATTGTTCAGTGCTTCTCTTACAAGCCACATTCCATATGCTCAGCACTCTTAAAGTGTTCTTTTAGGCTTAACGAGAGGAACGGACTTGTATAAATGAGTTTACTTTCCCAGTTGGAGTTACAAGCTTATTAGATGTCAGCTTAGTGAATTTCTGTACGCTGTGTAAAATGTAAATTTGAAAGAAAGCTCAGGTGCTACAGTTTCGCTTCATGTCCTCTCAGTGGTGGATACAGAGAAACCTCAAGGAGGGGGTACTAAAGATTTCTTGAGCTACCTTTACATTTACTGTGATAAAAAATAATCAAGTCACATACAGAGTTTAAGAAAATTTTATGTTAACTTATTATGCACATATACTACTATTACTATTACTATTATTAATACTTCACAATCAACTGATCACTCTCACTCTTGACTAATCTTCACACTTGTAGTGCTGCAACTAGAACTTTTTACTTATTCATTAGTCTCAATATATCTGCTTCTGAATATAAACTAGCTTCCTATTCAGCAAATAGTCCATATTTATAATGCTAAGTGTTGAAGTTTCTCTGTACAAGAAAACAGTAGAATATGCACAACTTTTCTCAAACAAATGCCAGACAGAATAACATGTCAATATCACTAGAATGGCCGCAACTTTTCTTGTATGTATGTATTACCTATTTATGTGCCAGACAGAAATGTATAAAATACGATGACGCAGACGCACATGCTACATAGGAAAGCACAACTAATCGATAACTCAATTCAGCCGAGTCGACTGACGAAAGAAACGAACAAATAGTGTGAGAGCTGACTGGTGGGGGTAGCGCAAGTGACAATGCAGGTGAGCCACAAGGGGCGGGGGTTGGGGGGGGGGGGGGGGGCAACACGCACCCTGCTCACCCCTCATATGTATCTGCCACTGTGTCCTCTATCATTGCTGCCAAACTTTATGATCTACAGCACATAGTGTGCGTGATGCAAATTACATACATGAGCAGTGTATGTAGTTGTTGCAATGGTATCATGTCAGACATGAACATAAAAATCTTTAAATGTGCTATCACAAAACTCTTGTACGATTTCCGTGTGGAATCTCTGTCATAGCACCTCATCTGTAGGAAAAGTATATTTTCAGCACTTCACAAAATGCGTTCACCCCTACCAACACTCCTGCCACTAAGGGTCATTCCCCCTCTCCACACATCCAGGAGACAAGCTCATTTTACGTGTGTTAGTGTAGTGTGGTGACTGCACTGGCTATTGGGTGACTTAACAAGTCGCAAGCCAATAAGAGTTGACTAGCCGAAAATGTGTGACATTTCCTCGATTATGACTGAGTATGTTCTTCGAGACTTAGTGTTTGAATCAAAAAGATTGACAGTTGCTATCGTTGCTGAATACAGTACATCAGAAATACATACAGAAAAGTGAGACTGAGTTATAAATGGCACAAGGAAAGGTGGTGGCCAGACCCCTTCATCATGTATAGGTGTGGTCTGGAACACTTTGCAGCAACTGTCTTGTTTATCCATTAATGCTGCATCCTAACAGTAGTTGTATCACAGTTGCGGGATGAAGCTAAATGTTGCAAGTTGCATTGGCAACACTGAAAGTGGATTATGTCAGCATTTAGCTCTCTCACATCTCCCCTCTCCACAACAGCCTAAAATATTCCCTTAACTCCGCCACTGTGCATGGTGTAAAACCATCTGTCTTTTGTGGTTATAACTCGTTCGGCCACATCAAATGTCAATAAGAAGAAAATGGGTGAAGTCAAGCGAGACATTGAGTAAAAACTTGGACTCCAGGTAACCCTTACTAGGAAGCAAGGTAAAATTGGGGAATTTTTAGCACTGATCCTATGGGTTTATCACAGAGTCTACGAATTTATGGTGTAGAATTACAGAAAATGTAAAATGGAGAATGTAAAATCGAAATTCCACTGTAGTTGTGTTTCACCAGAATAATGTTTTCTAAATCCATGTTGACTGTGTGTCAATAGACCATCCTCTCTGAGGTAATTCTTAACATTTGAACACAATATATGTTCTAGAATCCTGCTGCATACTTTTAGCAACTCTACTTTAGCAGTACTGTCATCAATTTTATTTCCATGCTATTGTGCAGAGAAGGCTTTGATTGTGTTGTGCCATTTTTGAGACAAAGTTTCATTGTGAAAACTATTGTAAGAATCTCACATTGAAGTCTGAACTAAATTTTGGGCTTCTGTAAAAGATCGCCAGTCTTGGGGATTTCACATTCATTTAAATTTGGCATGCTTTTTTTGTTGTTTCTGCAACAGCGTTCTGACCTGTTTTGTGTACTATGGAGGATCAGCTCCGTCATTTGTTAATGTATTTGTTGTAAATCTGTCAATTACTGTTGATAGTATTTCTCTGAATTCAAGCCACATATGGTCTGTACTTACATAATTGGTTTGGAAAGAGTGGAGATGCATTTTTGAGTAGGTATATTTTTGTTTGTTTTTTGTCGATTTGGGAGTTATGATATTCAATCTCGTTACGACAGCCCTGTGTTCACTATTTCCTGTATCCGTTTTTATGTTCATTATTAGCTCAGGATTCTTGAGCTTTTAGTGTTGTGTTCCATATTGTGGGCCAAAGGTCTTTTATAACCTTGCATCAGAGCTACAGCCAGTAAAAATGGAATTTCTGCAGATTCAAAAGGAAAAAGCCTTATTAGCCAGTCTCACACATTATCTGATTGTACTGTTTAATGGATTAAAGATTAATAGCTAACAAAACTTATCACAACCATTTTTATTACAGCATATAAATAACTATTAATCTTGAATCAATATCATTGTTGTCATGTAAATAAACTGAGAAATTAGAAACTTTCTTTTTTCAAAATAGCAACATTCATGCTAAATTATAGTAGTTTATTATCTTAATGTAGAGAATTGGCTTCTAGCATCTAATTTTCCTCGTTAACTTAGAACCAATTCATTCCATGTTCCTAAAGATTCTGCTACGTGATGGTATATACAGAACTTGAATGAGAGTAGGAAATGCTAGTGTTTCACTAAAGTGTTAGAAACTGTACATAACACTATAAAATACTGACAAGCCAAAACGTTATGGTCACCTGCTTAATGTTGGTCCATCTCTGGAATGCAGTAAAACAACAGTTCCGCATGGGATGTATTAAGTTTTCATAGTATGTGGTACCAGATGCCTACGCACAGGCCATGCATTTCCAGTAAAGTTACAGGCCTGTGGTTTGTGAAGCTGGCACCCAATATCAACCCAATCAGGCAAATTTGGTGACCAAGACATCAGTGTGATTTCACAATCGTGCTCCACAAACCACTGTAGCATGATTCTGGGCTTGTCATATGGACAGTTGTCCTGCTGGAAGATTATATTGCTGTTGGGGAAGACACTAAGCTTGAAGGGATGCAGTTAGTCTATAATAATAATAATCACATAGGCCACAGTTGTCATGACACCTTTGATTACTACCACAGATCCCATTGAATCACCAGTGAAAGTGCCCCACAATACTGTACTCGCTGGCCTCCATTCATGGCATAGTGCTAGTTTCAATAAGCTGTTTGCCTGTATGATTGAGTATCCAGACACGGCCACTGACCTGATGTAATGAGATATGTAACTCATCCGATCAGACAACACGTTTGCATCAATCCATGGTCCAGTCTTGAAGATCCTGTGTCCACAGCAATAATAACTGATGATGTCATTGAGTACACATGGGAATATGTAGTGATCTTGTGCTGTCCCATGTTCAGCAATGTTTACTGAGTGGTTTGCTCCCAAAATCTTGTGCTTGCACATCACATTTACCACAGATCGCAGCCTGTGCTGTGTTACAGATTGGGCAAGCAGAGACATACATGTCAAATACCTTATGACCTACCCATGGTTGCGTGCAAATAGCTGACCAACTTTGTCGTTCCGAGGTGCTCATTCTGAGGCACCAGGCCATATAAAAGTCTACGTCATGTCTAAATCACTTTTATTAGTGTATTTCCCCTTTTGGAGCTCATACCTTAATTGGAATGATTCTACATTCATCCCTGCCTCCCTTGTGTACTTTCCATACCGCATCATCATGTGTCTGCAACACCACCAGGAGGCATTAGTCATTAGCACATGTCGCAGTCGTAGCAACTTATGCAGCATTATTATTTGTGTCTGAAAAAATGAAGAGGTGCAAGTGGGAAATCACTAACATTAAATTTTTTTTGAAAATTGCTGGAAGAAAACTGTTGAAAACTGGAGCTGAGAACTAATTTGCAGGCTCGACACAAAGAGTAAGAGAGTGCTTGCTGCATAAGTGGCTAATAACATATGTGTTGCCTTTTTAAGAAAATCCCGTTATAATGTCTGCAGGAGACAAAATTTCAACTTGTATTTTCATTTAATTATGAATGCCCTGCTAATTAAAAATTTTATTTTCAAAGGAAATCATGAGTGTTCTGGAGACTCTGCGGAAGCTTCTGAGGATACAGTACCAAAGTCTAGTTCAAAGACAATGGACATCTTTAGTACAGCAATAGCCTCTGCAAACATAGATTTGGAAACATTCAGTTATAATGAAGGTGAGATTATCATTGTGGCAGCAGGAACATGAGCAAAAGTTTCTAGAACTCATTGTTTGGGCTTTTTACAGTTATGTTTTACCCTCATGTGCATGGAATAGCTCTCCTGATTGCCTTGGATTGTTTGCAGCATATGTTGATTTAAGTTTGTATCTGGTAGCTGTAATATTGCAATCTGTAACGATGGTGTGCTTTTGTCATTAGTTTTTTTGTAAATAGCCATGAACCTCAACTTTTTATATTATTGATGGAATAATTTCATATTCCATAATTATAATACACCCCTTAATTTAAAAACAATAAAATTAGTTGCTATTTGCAGTCCTTTGTTTTATACTTAAGTCACTATTTTCGATGTGTACAATTTTATAGAAACGACAGTTGTAAGTTAAGTGTAGTTTCTTCTTCAAATTCCACTACTATGTTGTGATGCCTTTCTGTCATATGCATTGGTAATTGTAGTATTTTACACTGTCACAGTATTGCTGAAACACTTTATAAAATGAAGTATGCCTGTTCTTGGTATTGTGAGGTAGTGTAGCCCTATCACAGGAGTGGGCAATAGTTTTGGCTCGGGGGCCACTTTGTGGAAGCAGTGGTGAGTGGAGGACCACAACTTTTAAAATGATATCATTTTTGCATTTCTAAAAAGTTATAAATTGTTCCATAAAAAATCTGGCTGTCTTGGTGCGCCATGCAAAAACCATTAGCAGGCCACATGTGGCCTGTGGGCCGCTATTTGCCTACACCTCTTCCATTTTATTGCAGTGTTTTATGACTGATCATAGAAACTGTAACAATTTTGTGTAGTATCCTTGATAAGTGGATTATTACTTGACTGAATTAAAATAATTGTGTGGATTTTATACTCATATGTTTCAAAGAAATGCAATGTACAAATTAATTTTATATTATTATAAAAGTGTTAAGAATATGTCAGAGACTTTGTTATACAGCAGAGAAATAGTTGTTTCATTTGATAAGTTCCTGAAGTTTGTCCTCAGCAGTAGTAGTAAAATGTTTTGCACGATGGGTAATTATTAGCATTGCAGATGTGTTCCTCACTCAATCGCAGAACTATATGTGAATATATAAGGAGTTGTCAATGCCTCTGTAAATGAATCATAAGTATAACAACTTAATTCATGCAAATCCTAGTTCACCATACATGCAGAAATGTTACTCAGTTAATGGAAGTCAGTGTGCCAAAGAGTCCCAAGTACACTGAATTTATTTGGGCATTTGCAACTTGATTCTGTTAGTGCTACCTTTTTACTCTTCTTTGCTAACTGTGAGGTAGTGTATATATAACAGAAATGACAGGAGTTTTGGGTCATGAGGCTGTTACAATACATGGAGGCAAAAAAGATCTTCAAGGTTTTACAATCTCCATCATACACAACCATATTCTTTACCATCATCAAGCAACCAATTGCAAGTCTGATGCCTCAACGAAAATGTCCAGAGCAAGTGCTAGCACATCTACACTCCTGCAGCAACCAGTAACCAAGTATTATACTTCAATGCAAACTCCCAGTGCAGATGCTAGCACATCCACCTGCGCTTGTAGCTGCATCTGTCAAGATACTATTGGTCTACATACTGGCATTTCAACGACTGGCATTGAGTTTGAAGGAAAACCAGGTGACTTCTGCTCTAAAATGAACGCTGATCACAAGATACCTATGTCTACTTCTTCACCACTCTCCCTAAGAAAAGGGAAACCATTGAGCTGGAAGACCATACCTAAAAATCGTGATGTTGAACCTCCTAACAATAATGCTTCAGTAACATCTGATGGGAGGGACCGTCTGATGGATATAGACATATGTTTGGATAATCCACCAAGCCCATCTACCCCTCCTCCTAACATTTTGAACTCCTCTCCTAAGCACAGCATTTAGTGAGCATTAAACTCGGTAATTAAAATGGCTCTCATTCTTCAGTGGAATGCGAACACTTACAGGACACATTTAGAGGAATTAAAGCTGCTTGTATAAGAAAAGCCTACATGCTTAAGCCTTCAGGAGACATAGTTCAAAGCCACACATAATTCTGTATTGCCACGATTTAATGTTCAAGGGAGGGATGACCTAATTGATGAATAAGCAAATAGTGGTTTAGCTGTGTACATCAGTGAAACACACTACTATTTGCCCATCACCCTCCCCACTGATTTACAAGTGGCTGTAGGAGCAGTAAATGTGCCATATCGCCTTATAATATACATCCCACTGCAGGAACCTCTTTACAGCACAGCACTTACTGATCTCATGCAACAACTGCCCCATCCATTCCTGTTACTCAGTGACATCGATGCCTGCCATGTTCTCTGGGGCTCTTCTATCATCTGCACCAGGGATCAGATAATTGAGAGGCGACTGGTGTCAGAGAATATCTGATTGCACCCATACCCCACTTTACGGCATAGATAAAAACCACAAACATTGGTCGTAAAGCAGAATGCAGTATAACATATTAATAATGTCATTAGAGCAGTTCCAACTTTCTGATAAAATAATATAGCCTTTTGTTCATAAAGAAAAATGCTTAGTTAGTAAATGAAGGTACAAAACAATATAATGATGAACATAAATCCAAAAAATAAAAAGTAAATTAAAAATTGTATTGTATTTATACATATAATAAAAAGGGTTTAGAAACTGTTTTAATCTAATGACAAAGATTAACATAAGGAATCAATAAGCTATTGTATTCTGCCATCGCCACTTTCTGCTTTTTTGGGTTGGCCCGGTTTAAAATATTGGTGCAGAATTGTCTACTTCGCTTTGCTTTCTGTCTCTTTCAACAGTATTTTGTAATAGACAATGGATGAGTTTACTCCTTTAAACACTTAAGCACTGAATTCTTCATTGGGACCATTCTGAGGTAGGCTGTTCATTCCCTGCTCAATATAAGGAAGCACATTTGACAAGTTCTTATCAGTTATCTGTTGGCACACAGCAGGCTTTGTCTCTGGCTCGTCATCATGTGCTCGTTCTATTTTGAACTGGATCAGTTCCTCATTTGAAAGAGGTTATCTGCCAGCACCTAGAAGGTCAGTCATATCATCTTCTTCCAAATCTTCAGAATGAAGATGGCCTCCTAAGTTTAATATGTCTTGTGGAGTATCTGAAGGAGAATCGCCTTTAGGTTCATTAATTTTAATGCATTCTAGCCAGATTCTTTCCAAGATTGGTGCACATCGGGACACTCCACTCATTGAGACATCGAATGCTCCTTAACCACAATAAATATGCATATTATTTACAGTCTTGTTGACAACTAGCTGTATCCATCCATAGTTTGTTGTGGTTCAGTCTGCTTAAATGGAAAAGAAAGAAAAGATAAAGTACACATTTGTAATCTGTGTAGGAATTAGATATATGTCCTAATCCCATTCCCTCCCATTCTGTACTAGTAGTCTAATCATAAACCAATAAGCCATAAATAAAACTTACCTGTTTCCTAAAACCGTTTCGGTAACGTATATGTTAAAAAGTGAATAGCTTATATGTGTCTAAACATTTATTACCATAATGTGTAAAAATTTGAACTAAATCAAAAGATGCTTTTGAGATGTTTAGTAACAATGTTTCCCCCTTTATGTTTATGTAAAGAAAGTTCTGATTAAGAATTACAAATTACTTAGGTATAAATGAGACGACTCATGGAAAGGCAGGACCGCTGTGTCACTGATAGGTGCACAAACAAAAGATGCAGAGTGCTTTGCTAGCTTTCAGAATGAACTTCCTTTCTTAAGCTTGTAGGACACACACACACACACACACACACACACACACACACACACACACACACACACACGTCTCCCTACATTGTGCTCAGTTAACTGCCAGTCTATACCGGCCCACAGTGAGTGTATTGAGGTGAGCTGGGAGTGTAGAGTGGAGTGAGATGAGGGATGGAGAGAGGCTGGAGGCAGGGAGAGGGTTGTGGAGAAGTGTCTAGCTGCATGTGGGAGATTGGGGAGCCGTTGGTGGGCTAGCTAGGGGTCCAGGTAGAGGGGTCAAGTGCCAGATGGCTGGGCACATGATTTCCCAGACTAGGGCATGAGATAGCAGCGCACAACTATCTGACACGAATTGGTACAGGGTACTGGGGCAGGGGATGGTCACACACACACACACACACACACACACACACACACACTATTGGGTGATGGGATGGGTGGACAGTGAGTACCTTAGGTTAAGGAAGCATAGGATGTACTCCTAAGGATAGCTCCCATCTGCACAGCTCAAAAGAGCTGGTTGTAGTGGGAGGTTCTAGATGGTACAAGTTATGAAGCAGCCATTGAAATCTCGCATATTGTGCTACTGTGTGGTCCACGTTGTTTTTGGACGTTCTTCCTATTTGACAGCTGGTTGGTTGTCATCCCAATGTAAAATGCTGTGCAGTGGTTGCAACAGAATCTGGTATATAACATGGCTGCTTTCAAAGGTGGCCCGGCCTCTAACAGGGTTTGATAAGCCTGTGATGGGACTGAAGCAGGTGGTGCAGGGTGAGTGGATTGGGCAAGTCTTGCATCTGGATGTTCCACTGTATTATTATCCCTGTGCCAGGGGAGTGGGAGTGGCATAGGGGTGGAAGTATCTTGGGTAGGATGTCCCTCATTCCGGGGCATAATGATAGGACGTGGTTCAGTCACTCCAGTCCCAGATTGTATTGGGTGACAAGGGGGGTGTTTCTTTGTGATCGGTTCTTGCAATGGATGTGAGGATCAGGAGTGTGTGGGGATATGGCATGGGAGATGTGTTTGTGAATCAGGTCTGTAGGGTACTGCATGTATGGGAAGGCCTTTATGAGAACTACAGGATACTGGACGAGGAAGTTCGTATCACTGCAGATGTGTCCACCTCGTGTGGCCAGGGAGTATGGGAGGGAATTTTTGCTTTGGAAGGGGTGAAGCTGCAAAGTGCAGGTACTGTTGATGAGTGGTGGGTCTCATGTGGACTGAGGTATGGATGAAGCCATCTGAGAGGAAGAGATCGATATCTAGGAAGGTGGAATGACAGGTGGAGGAAAACCAGGTGAAGTGGATGAAAGGGAAGGTGTTGAAGTTGTGGAGGAATTAGGAAAAGGTGTCCTGGCCTTGGGTCCAGATTATAAAGACATCAGCAATAAACCTGAAGTAGACCAGGGGTTTGGGGTTTTGGGAAGCTAGGAATGTTTTCTCTATGTGGCCCATGAAGATGTTGGCATAGGACAGTACCATAAGGGTGCTCATGGCTGTACTCCAAACTTGTTTGTATACCTTCCCTTCGAAGCTGAAGTAGTTATGAGTTAGGATGTAATTGTTTAGGTGTATGAGGAATGAAGTGGTGGGTTTGGAATCTGCAGGGTGGTGGGAGAGGTACTGTTCAATTGTGGAAAGACCATGCGTGTAAGGCATGTTGGTCTATGAGAAGGCTGCATCTACAGTGACAAGTAGGGATTCAGGACATAAGGGTGTGGGGATGGTGGAGAGCTAGTGTAGGACGTGGTTGGTATCTTTAATGTGGGAGTCAAGGTTTTGGACAATTGGCTGTAGATGTTGATCAACAAGGACTCAGATTCTTTCAGTGGGGACGCTGTAACGAGCCACAATGGGGCACCCAGGATTGTCAGGTTTGTGGGTTTTAGGAAGCATGTAGAAAGTGGGTGTGGGCTGTTGTTGGGGTGAGTAGGAAGATTGATTCAGGGGAGTGGTTCTAGGAAGGGCCTTAGGATTTGAGCAGGGATTGGGGGTTATGTTGAACTTCTGGGATGGGGTCACTTTGGCAGACTTTGTAGGTGAGGTGTTGGACAACTGGCAGAGGCCCTCTACCAGGTAGTCACTCCGGTTCATCTTCATCACATCAGTGGTGGAACCTTTTGTCTGACTAGGGCAGTCCTTTCATCTTCTGAAAGGTTGTTCTTCTTAGGGAGGGACCTGGGGAAGGATGGTGAGACCATGTTGGAAATTAGTAATTCCTGGAAGGTGACCAGGGGATGGTTAGGCCAGAGTGTGGGAGGGTCCTGGTTGGACAGTGGTACAAATTTTTATATTAGATACATATGTTTATGTATTGCATGTGTTAAAAAATATGCATATATTAAACAATTAGGTATCTAAAAAGGTGCCAGTAGAAGAATTCAATATTGTGTCAAAATTTCAAATCAGCCTGTCCAGAGCTTTTGGAGATTAGCAATTTTGTACAAACCAACATTTACATTTACATTTCCCCTTTACTACATACACTATGTGGTCAAAAGTATCTGGATACCTAGCTGAAAATGACTGTCAAAATTTCAAATCAGCCTGTCCAGAGCTTTTGGAGATTAGCAATTTTGTACAAACCAACATTTACATTTACATTTCCCCTTTACTACATACACTATGTGGTCAAAAGTATCTGGATACCTAGCTGAAAATGACTGACAAGTTCGTGGCTCCCCCCATCGGTAATGCTGAAATTCAATACAGTGTTGGCCACCCTTAGCCTTGGTGACAGCTTCCACTTTTGCAGGCATATGTTCAATCAGGTGCTGGAAGGTTTCTTGGAGAGCTGCACTGAGGAGAGGTATCGATGTCGGTGGGTGAGGCCTGGCATGAAGTCAACATTCCAAAACATCCCAAAGGTGTTCTGTAGGATTCAGGTCATGACTCCGTGCAGGCCAGTCCATTACAGGGGTGTTGTTGTCGTGTAACCACTCCGCCGCAGGCTGTGCATTATGAAAAGGTGCTCGATCGTGTTGAAAGATGCAGTCGCCATCCCTGAATTGCTCTTCAACAGTGGGACACATCAATGTTGGGCTGTACTGTGATAGTGCCACACAAAACAACAAGGGGTGCAAGCCCCCTCCATGAAGAAACACTACCACACCATAACACCACTGCCACAGAATTTTACTGTTGGCACTACACACGCTGGCAAATGACGTTCACCGGGCATTCGCCGTACCCACACCCTGCCAATCGACTGCCACATTGTGAACCATGATTTGTCACTCCACGCAACATTTTTCCACTGTTCAGTCGTCCAATGTTTATACTCCTTACACCAAGCGGGGCGTCATTTGGCATTTACCGGCATGATGTGTGGCTTATGAGCAGCCGCTCGACCATGAAATCCAAGTTTTCCCACCTCCTGCCTAACTGTCATAATACTTGCAGTTGATCCTGATGCAATTTGGAATCCTGTGTGATAATCTGGATAGATGTCTGCCTATTACACATTACAACCCTTTTCAGCTGTCGGCAGTCTCTGGCAGTCAAGAGACGAGGTCGGCCTGTACACTTTTGTGCTGTACATGTCCCTTCACGTTTCCACTTCACTTTCACATTGGAAACAGTGGACCTAGGGAAGTTTAGGTGCGTGGAAATTGACACCCAATCACCTGACCCCGTTCAAAGTCCATGAGTTCTGCGGAGAACCCCATTCTGCTCTCTCACGATGTCTAATGATTACTGAGGTCGCTGATATGGAGTAACTGGCAGTAGGTGGCAGCACAATGCACCTAATATGAAAAACATATTTTTTGGGGGGGTTGTCCAGATACTTTTGATCACATAGTGTATTTGTTACTTATATACCAGATGTAACAACAAAAAGTCAATTACTGACAAAATTATTTAATTGGATAGATAAAAAATCTACTCACCAAGTGGCAGGAGAACACACACATAAAAGACAGTTGTAACTGGCAAGTTTTCAGAGCCAGTGGCTCCTTCTTCAGGCAGAAGGGCTGAAGGGGGAGGAAGAGGGGTGAAGGAATAGGACTGGAGAGGTCTAGGAAAATGGGTAGATTTTGGGAAAGTCAACCAGAACTGTGGGCCAAGGGAGACTTATCATATGAGATGATAATCAGTCTTTCCCCCTCGTCCCATACGGTAAGTCTCCCCTGACCTGCGGTTGTAAGTGACTTTCCCAAAATCTAACCTTTTTCCTAGTCCTCTACAGTTCTTTTCCGTCACCCTTCTTTCTTCCGCTTCAACACCTCTGCCCGAAGAAGGAGCGACTGGCCCTTAAAACTTGCCAGTTACAACAGTCTTTTATGTGTGTTCTGCCGCCACTTGGTGAGTAGATTTTTTATCTATCTAATTAAATAATTATATACCAGATGGCGTTCCAGTAGTTATGTAAAAATACTTGAATTTTTACAAGCAATGTCAGGCCAAAATTTCAAAGTAATCCATGAACAACTTTCGGAGGTTTGAGATTTTGAAGATATGTATATCTGCATTTGTACTGAAGTAGAAACTCTAAATGTTCCTAATCATAAATCACCAAAATATTTTGACTGGATGCTTTGGAATTTTGACACAATGTTGCATTGAAATACATGAGTGTTTTTGTATATGTTGTGGGTTGGCAGGAGAACCAACACTGGGTACTAGAGGAAGCCGAAAGGCACGCGTTTTAGCTCACGCAGGCTGGCGTGAGATCTGGAACAGGACAAGGAATTTAGACTTTAGAAAAACGGACGTAGCAGGTGGAATACTTAACTTTAATCCATTAATGATGAGCGTCGCTCTTGACTGTACATGACTCAGTATCAATAGTAACTGGTACTGACGCCTTGCTAGGTCATAGCAAATGACGTAGCTGAGGGCTATGCTAACTATCGTCTCAGCAACTGAGAGCGTATTTTGTCAGTGAACCATCACTAGCAAAGTCGGTTGTACAGCTGGGGCGAGCGCTAGGAAGTCTCTCTAGACCTGCCGTGTGGCGGCGCTCGGTCTGCAATCACTGATAGTGGCGACACGCGGGTCCGACGTATACTAACGGGCCGCGGCCGATTTAAAGGCTACCACCTAGCAAGTGTGGTGTCTGGCGGTGACACCACATTCCTCCCCTGCAAATCGGCATACGGTTGTGGCCGTGGGGAGGACCCCATGTTGACGTATGCGACGAGGTGGGGAGCCTAACAACAGGCGAGGCTGTGCCACCCGCACCCTGCCATTCGGACTGCGGGGAGCTAG
Organism: Schistocerca americana; assembly: GCF_021461395.2. NCBI lineage: Eukaryota > Metazoa > Arthropoda > Insecta > Orthoptera > Acrididae > Schistocerca > Schistocerca americana. Next base: position 836,235,974 of record NC_060120.1, on the reverse strand, counting down.
GAAACGCCTGAAAACCTGCTCCAGGGTGCACGCCAACATGAAGTGTATGCGCCCATAGAGAGACAGGAGGGGCCGAAGGGTCGACCTCCATCTGGCCGGGGTACCCGACGGGCGAAGACGACATATGGTCCGGAGCTGGCAAGAGTTCCACGTCGGAGGACAACTGGTCACGGGAAGCGATCGGCAGCGCGTGACCCAGGGAGGCGCCCGACGGTTGCAGCGACGCGTTCACTGCGTGCGTCGCTGGCGGGAGAACAGGCGGCGGCGGCGCGTCGCCATTGGGCAAAATGGAAGGCAGCTTCGGTAACACCTGGGACTGAGGCGAGCCAGTAGATGGGTCCCCAGGGCGCTGACGGGACGGCACCGTCGCTGAAAGCAGACGGGGAGTGGCAGATCCCGTGCGACGACAGAGGTGCAGCTGATTGAGATGCCGTCTCACCTCACCAGAGGCCCCCAAAACCAGATACATAGCGTGGCCGAGGCAGCGAAGAATACGCCCTTCGAGCCAACGCCGTGAACCTCGATAGTTGCGGTAGTAGACAACATCGCCTGGGGCAAAAGTAGGTGTCTGCCGCTGCACAGGAACCTGATGCGGCGGATGTAGCAAAGACATCAAGGTTCGATGAGGGCGACCGTGGAGCAACTCAGCCAGCGAGCGACCATCTCGGGGCTGAGAGCAATATGAGGACAAAAAGAGCAATAACGCGTCCTCCCGAGAATGCGACTCTTTCAACTTCAACATCTGTGACTTGAAAGTCCTGACCAATCATTCAGCGGCACCGTTTGACTGTGGCGAAAATGGCGCGGACGTCAGATGTTGAATACCATTGGCCTTGCAGAATGACTGAAATTCTGCGGACACGAATTGTGGGCCATTGTCGGAAACAATAGTCTGTGGAAGACCTTCAATGCAAAAGATAGCGGATAACGCTTGGATGGTGGCAGATGACATCATGGAAGACATCCGGACAACAAAAGGAAAATTACTGAATGAATCGACCACAACCAACCATCGAGCATTCCAGAATGGACCAGCAAAATCAATGTGTAAGCGTTGCCAAGGGGAAGTGGCTTTTGGCTATGCAAAGAATTTCCGCGGTGGTGCTGATTGTTGTTCGGCACACACCGTGCAAGAAGAGCACATATTCGTAAACGCGGCATCGATTCCGAACCAAGTACAGTGCTGACGAGCAAGTTGTTTCGTTCTCACTAGACCCCAATGTCCTTGGTGGAGAAGCTGTAAGACAGAGGACTGTAATGAACGACCCTGGACTGGTCATTATCAGAACGCAACAGCAAAACACCACGTCGTACAAAAAGTCTCTCCTTGTGAGCAAAAAATCGGCGAACCAGCGGATCCCCGATCCGTGACTTTGACAAGGGCCATTGCGTATCAACAAAACACAGAACGATAGCAAGGACAGGGTCGGCAGCTGTGGCTGTAGCTACACGACGAAAATCAATCGGAAACGATTCGACCACATCATCGGTTTCCGAATCAATGAACATGCAAGCAAGTTCAGAGGAATCGAATGCTCTATCCTCAGCAACAGGCTAACGGGACAATGCATTGGCATTTCCGTGCTTAGCGGTGGACCGATACAAGATATCGTAGCGGTACTGCGAGAGGAAAATAGACCAGCGAATGAATTTCTGCGCTGTACGTGGAGATACAGGCTTGGTTGGATGAAAAAACGATGTCAAAGGTTTGTGGTCTGTGATGATGGTAAAGTGATGACCATACAAGAAATCGTGAAACTTTGTAACACCAAATACGAGAGCTAATGCTGCTTTCTCGATCTGTGAATAATTTCTTTGTGCAGACGAGAGCAATTTGGACGCAAAGGCAATAGGGCGATCGTGCGAACCATCTTTGTGCGCAAGCACAGCACCGATGCCGAAATCCGATGCATCCACCATCAACAAAAGGGGCTTCCGGGGATCAAATGGCATAAGGCAAGTATTGGAAAGCAACGCCGATTTCAACTGGCGAAAGGCACGGTCACATTCCGTCGTCCAGACGAACGGAACGCCTTTACGGCGTAAGCGATGAAGCGGAGCTGAAATGGAAGAGGCCTGTGGAACATATTTGTTATAGTAATTCTTTTTCCCAGCACACTCTGTAGCTGCTTCAAATTCTGCGGCGAAGGCAAGTCTTGTATGGCACGGAGGTGCTCTGGACTGGGATGTATGTCTTGGGCATTGAGTACATGTCCCAGATAGGGTAAGTCACGAGCAAAAAACACACATTTGTCCTTCCGCAAACGAAGACCATTTTGTCGCAAGACCTGAAATAATGTTCTGAGATTGGCTAAATGTTGTTCTTCCATCTGTCCGGAGATCACAATATCGTCCAGATAGTTTGCTGCAGTAGAGACCGATGCACAAACAGTTTGTAGATATTGCTGAAACAATGCAGGGGTGGATGCACACCCGAATGGCAGTTGTTTGAATCGATACAAACCAAGATGCATGTTAACCACCAAAACGCGCTGGGATTCTTCGTCCACCGGTATTTGCAAGTACGCATCTGCTAGGTCCAACTTCAAAAAATATTTACCCGGGCACAGTTTGTCAAAAAGATCTTCCGGGCGGGGTAAAGGAAAAGTTGCAGTCACTAGTTGTGGATTCACTGTTGCCTTGAAGTCCACACAAAGTCTCAATTTTCCGGAAGGTTTTGGTAAAAGTACTAAGAGTGATGCCCAGAGAGAAGCCTGCACGCGTTCAATTACACCTTGTGATTCCAAATCGTGTAATGTTTTTGCGACCTCATCATGCAATGCATGGGGAACATTGCGCGCTCTGAAAAATTTTGGTTGCGCGTTTACTTTCAGTTCCAAATGTGCTTTATAGTTCTTAGCGCAACCGAGGCCCGGTGCAAAAATGTCTGCAAATTCTTCACATAGACGAGAAACACTGTCGGAAGGCACAGTCTGGTTCACTGATAGGACCTGATTTACTATAGACAAGTTAAACAACTGAAATAAATCGAAACCAAACAAGTTCACTGCAGAAGAAGAACGAAGGACGTAAAATGACACAAGTTTTGTTTGTCCCTTGTATGTTGCAAGAAGGCTGCACTGTCCTAACACTGGGATCTTGGGACCCGAATAGGTAGTTAACTTAACAGTTGTGGCACGCAACGGAGGTGTGCCCAGCAGTTTGTAAGTGCCTTGATTGATCAGTGAAACTGCAGCTCTGGTATCGAGCTGGAATGGTATCACTTTGCCGTTAATGTCCAAGTCCACAAAAAGTTTATTGTCCTGCTGACGACAAGAGCGACTGTCTCGTGCAGCGTGAACTGACACTGGTACAAAATCACTTGCGACGTGACGGGAGTGCCGGCGACGTCAACGCACACTATTTGTGGGACGAACACAGTCACTGTTAGAGAGAGTGGCACTGGGCGGAGTGGCATGAACTATATGAATTTCAATGGGCGAAGTGTCACGAGCCTGAGTATCCTTGGTTCGATTCCGATTCCGGCGCGAAGCAAAGGGCCTGGAATGATTTTGAGCTTCCGATCAGAGCTTTTTCTAGCAAACACTTTGAACATGTCCTTTTTTATTACAGTAAAAGCAAGTAGCTTGGCAACTGTCACGCGAATGTCTAGTAGCACACCGCGGGCCTGATTTTAGCACTTCATTTGCTTGCCGGCGCGGTACACGTGGCTGAGAGCCAGGTGGCAGCGGCGCAGCCGGGCGCGAGGACTGTTTACTGTTCTGTGCAGCTCGCCCGGCGGGCCGGTTAACCTGACACATGGGTGGCGAAGTTTCAAATGATTCCTGAGCAAAGTCAAGTGTGTCCTGTCGATCCAATATGTCCATCACTTGTTGAAGGGAGGGATTGACTAGTTTCAAAATCTGTCCCCTTATACGAACATCAGAAACGTTCTGTGCAATTGCATCACGCATCATAGTATCTGAATAAGGGAGTCCACATTGACACTCAATAGCACAATCCCTAGTAAGGCCTTGCAAGGTTGCAACCCACTCCCGATTAGTCTGACCTGCCGTATGTTTTGTACGAAAGAAGGTATACCGTTCGGCAACTGCATTGACTGATTCTTTGAAATATGCATCTAATGCAGACAAAATTTTGTCGTAGGACAGAGTTGCTACGTCGCATTGGGGAAATAATTTGACTATCACACGATATGTGTGCACCCCGACGGAGGACAATAAAAAAGGCTGCCGCTCGTTACCTTGAATTCTGTAGGCGGCGAGATGGAATCCAAAGTGGCGTGACCACTCCATCCAGCTTTCCAGTGCAGCATCAAAAGGACGAAAAGTTGGTGCAACTGCGTGTTGTGGCTGCGTTAGCAGTGGAGCGGCGGCTGCCGCGTCGTTTTGCATTGCACGTTGACCCTGGACGAGCTGTCCAAGGGCATCCAGTAAGGCCTGCATCTGCTGATTCTGTAAGCGATAAAATTCGGACAGTACATCTGGAGATGGTGGCGAAGCCATTACACAAGTAAATCAGGGCAGTATAGTTACGAACGCGGTGTTGCCTCGTCGCCAATGTTGTGGGTTGGCAGGAGAGCCAACACCAGGTACTAGAGGAACTGAAAGGCATGCGTTTTAGCTCACGCAGGCTGGCATGAGGTCTGGAACAGGACAAGGAATTTAGACTTTAGAAAAACGGACGTAGCAGGTGGAATACTTAACTTTAATCCATTAATGATGACCGTCGCTCTTGACTGTACATGACTCAGTATCAATAGTAACTGGTACTGGCGCCTTGCTAGGTCGTAGCAAATGACGTAGCTGAAGGCTATGCTATCGTCTCAGCAACTGAGAGCGTATTTTGTCAGTGAACCATCGCTAGCAATGTCGGTTGTACAACTGGGGCGAGTGCTAGGAAGTCTCTCTAGACCTGCCGTGTGGCGGCGCTCGGTCTGACACCACAGTATACCTATTTTGTAATGTACCAGGCATCTTTTTTAAGTGAGGTCCAATTGAACGTAAGTACACAACGAAAGGTTATTTCAAAAAAGTAAATTTATTTTCAGAAAGTACATACTTCACTCTATTTTTCGACATAGTTGCCAAGTTTGTTGAAGCACTTGTCATACCTCTCAGCCAAGTTTAAAATACCCTCTTCATAAAAACTTGCCGCCTGCTCCAACAACGAGAAGTTCACTGCCATTTTCAAGTCATCATCATCATTGTAACAGTTGCCAATGAGGTGTTGTTTGCGCTAGAGAAACAGATGGTAATCACTCAGCGCAAGACCAGGACTGTAGGGTGGGTGGTCTAAAACTTCCCAGCCAAAACTGTCCAATAAATCGCGGGTCTGACCTGCAGTGTAAGATCTTGTGTTGTCATGGAGAAGGAAAATTCCCTTTGTCAGCATGCCGCCTCTTTTATTGTGATTCGCTCGGCATAGCTTTCTCAGGGTTTGGCAGTATACTTCTGCATTGATAGTGGTTCCTCGTTGCATGAGTTCGACCAATGAAACACCATGCCTATCTCAAAACACCAACACCATGATTTTGCGCTGGGACAGTCTGTTTGGCCTTCACCTTTACAGGCTAGTGTGTGTCTCCATTCTATGCTCTGTTGCTTCAAATTGGGCATGATATGTGAAACCCATATTTCGTCTCCAGTTATGATCTGACTCAAAAAACCGTCACCTTCTTCGTGATAATGAGTCAAGAACTTCATCGCACACTCAAATCCTTGGTTTTTGTGGTCCTATGTTAGGAGTTTCAGGATCCAATGGGAGCACAGTTTCCTAAACTTAAGATGTTCAGAAACAATGACTGATCTCAACACATCAGGAAATTCATTTGAGAGACCTGTTTTATCACAGCCATCTTTTAATTCTTGTACTCACTTATGCACTTTTGTTTTCACTCATAACTATCACCGTACACTTCGCAAATCTGTCGATGAATTTCTGCAGCAGACAGGTTCCTTGCTGACAGAAACCATATCACTGAGCGAAGGGGGAGGAAGAGGGGTGAAGGAATAGGACTGGAGAGGTCTAGGAAAATGGGTAGATTTTGGGAAAGTCAACCAGAACTGTGGGCCAAGGGAGACTTATCATATGAGATGATAATCAGTCTTTCCCCCTCGTCCCATACGGTAAGTCTCCCCTGACCTGCGGTTGTAAGTGACTTTCCCAAAATCTAACCTTTTTCCTAGTCCTCTACAGTTCTTTTCCGTCACCCTTCTTTCTTCCGCTTCAACACCTCTGCCCGAAGAAGGAGCGACTGGCCCTTAAAACTTGCCAGTTACAACAGTCTTTTATGTGTGTTCTGCCGCCACTTGGTGAGTAGATTTTTTATCTATCTAATTAAATAATTATATACCAGATGGCGTTCCAGTAGTTATGTAAAAATACTTGAATTTTTACAAGCAATGTCAGGCCAAAATTTCAAAGTAATCCATGAACAACTTTCGGAGGTTTGAGATTTTGAAGATATGTATATCTGCATTTGTACTGAAGTAGAAACTCTAAATGTTCCTAATCATAAATCACCAAAATATTTTGACTGGATGCTTTGGAATTTTGACACAATGTTGCATTGAAATACATGAGTGTTTTTGTATATGTTGTGGGTTGGCAGGAGAACCAACACTGGGTACTAGAGGAAGCCGAAAGGCACGCGTTTTAGCTCACGCAGGCTGGCGTGAGATCTGGAACAGGACAAGGAATTTAGACTTTAGAAAAACGGACGTAGCAGGTGGAATACTTAACTTTAATCCATTAATGATGAGCGTCGCTCTTGACTGTACATGACTCAGTATCAATAGTAACTGGTACTGACGCCTTGCTAGGTCATAGCAAATGACGTAGCTGAGGGCTATGCTAACTATCGTCTCAGCAACTGAGAGCGTATTTTGTCAGTGAACCATCACTAGCAAAGTCGGTTGTACAGCTGGGGCGAGCGCTAGGAAGTCTCTCTAGACCTGCCGTGTGGCGGCGCTCGGTCTGCAATCACTGATAGTGGCGACACGCGGGTCCGACGTATACTAACGGGCCGCGGCCGATTTAAAGGCTACCACCTAGCAAGTGTGGTGTCTGGCGGTGACACCACATTCCTCCCCTGCAAATCGGCATACGGTTGTGGCCGTGGGGAGGACCCCATGTTGACGTATGCGACGAGGTGGGGAGCCTAACAACAGGCGAGGCTGTGCCACCCGCACCCTGCCATTCGGACTGCGGGGAGCTAGGAAACGCCTGAAAACCTGCTCCAGGGTGCACGCCAACATGAAGTGTATGCGCCCATAGAGAGACAGGAGGGGCCGAAGGGTCGACCTCCATCTGGCCGGGGTACCCGACGGGCGAAGACGACATATGGTCCGGAGCTGGCAAGAGTTCCACGTCGGAGGACAACTGGTCACGGGAAGCGATCGGCAGCGCGTGACCCAGGGAGGCGCCCGACGGTTGCAGCGACGCGTTCACTGCGTGCGTCGCTGGCGGGAGAACAGGCGGCGGCGGCGCGTCGCCATTGGGCAAAATGGAAGGCAGCTTCGGTAACACCTGGGACTGAGGCGAGCCAGTAGATGGGTCCCCAGGGCGCTGACGGGACGGCACCGTCGCTGAAAGCAGACGGGGAGTGGCAGATCCCGTGCGACGACAGAGGTGCAGCTGATTGAGATGCCGTCTCACCTCACCAGAGGCCCCCAAAACCAGATACATAGCGTGGCCGAGGCAGCGAAGAATACGCCCTTCGAGCCAACGCCGTGAACCTCGATAGTTGCGGTAGTAGACAACATCGCCTGGGGCAAAAGTAGGTGTCTGCCGCTGCACAGGAACCTGATGCGGCGGATGTAGCAAAGACATCAAGGTTCGATGAGGGCGACCGTGGAGCAACTCAGCCAGCGAGCGACCATCTCGGGGCTGAGAGCAATATGAGGACAAAAAGAGCAATAACGCGTCCTCCCGAGAATGCGACTCTTTCAACTTCAACATCTGTGACTTGAAAGTCCTGACCAATCATTCAGCGGCACCGTTTGACTGTGGCGAAAACGGCGCGGACGTCAGATGTTGAATACCATTGGCCTTGCAGAATGACTGAAATTCTGCGGACACGAATTGTGGGCCATTGTCGGAAACAATAGTCTGTGGAAGACCTTCAATGCAAAAGATAGCGGATAACGCTTGGATGGTGGCAGATGACATCATGGAAGACATCCGGACAACAAAAGGAAAATTACTGAATGAATCGACCACAACCAACCATCGAGCATTCCAGAATGGACCAGCAAAATCAATGTGTAAGCGTTGCCAAGGGGAAGTGGCTTTTGGCTATGCAAAGAATTTCCGCGGTGGTGCTGATTGTTGTTCGGCACACACCGTGCAAGAAGAGCACATATTCGTAAACGCGGCATCGATTCCGAACCAAGTACAGTGCTGACGAGCAAGTTGTTTCGTTCTCACTAGACCCCAATGTCCTTGGTGGAGAAGCTGTAAGACAGAGGACTGTAATGAACGACCCTGGACTGGTCATTATCAGAACGCAACAGCAAAACACCACGTCGTACAAAAAGTCTCTCCTTGTGAGCAAAAAATCGGCGAACCAGCGGATCCCCGATCCGTGACTTTGACAAGGGCCATTGCGTATCAACAAAACACAGAACGATAGCAAGGACAGGGTCGGCAGCTGTGGCTGTAGCTACACGACGAAAATCAATCGGAAACGATTCGACCACATCATCGGTTTCCGAATCAATGAACATGCAAGCAAGTTCAGAGGAATCGAATGCTCTATCCTCAGCAACAGGCTAACGGGACAATGCATTGGCATTTCCGTGCTTAGCGGTGGACCGATACAAGATATCGTAGCGGTACTGCGAGAGGAAAATAGACCAGCGAATGAATTTCTGCGCTGTACGTGGAGATACAGGCTTGGTTGGATGAAAAAACGATGTCAAAGGTTTGTGGTCTGTGATGATGGTAAAGTGATGACCATACAAGAAATCGTGAAACTTTGTAACACCAAATACGAGAGCTAATGCTGCTTTCTCGATCTGTGAATAATTTCTTTGTGCAGACGAGAGCAATTTGGACGCAAAGGCAATAGGGCGATCGTGCGAACCATCTTTGTGCGCAAGCACAGCACCGATGCCGAAATCCGATGCATCCACCATCAACAAAAGGGGCTTCCGGGGATCAAATGGCATAAGGCAAGTATTGGAAAGCAACGCCGATTTCAACTGGCGAAAGGCACGGTCACATTCCGTCGTCCAGACGAACGGAACGCCTTTACGGCGTAAGCGATGAAGCGGAGCTGAAATGGAAGAGGCCTGTGGAACATATTTGTTATAGTAATTCTTTTTCCCAGCACACTCTGTAGCTGCTTCAAATTCTGCGGCGAAGGCAAGTCTTGTATGGCACGGAGGTGCTCTGGACTGGGATGTATGTCTTGGGCATTGAGTACATGTCCCAGATAGGGTAAGTCACGAGCAAAAAACACACATTTGTCCTTCCGCAAACGAAGACCATTTTGTCGCAAGACCTGAAATAATGTTCTGAGATTGGCTAAATGTTGTTCTTCCATCTGTCCGGAGATCACAATATCGTCCAGATAGTTTGCTGCAGTAGAGACCGATGCACAAACAGTTTGTAGATATTGCTGAAACAATGCAGGGGTGGATGCACACCCGAATGGCAGTTGTTTGAATCGATACAAACCAAGATGCATGTTAACCACCAAAACGCGCTGGGATTCTTCGTCCACCGGTATTTGCAAGTACGCATCTGCTAGGTCCAACTTCAAAAAATATTTACCCGGGCACAGTTTGTCAAAAAGATCTTCCGGGCGGGGTAAAGGAAAAGTTGCAGTCACTAGTTGTGGATTCACTGTTGCCTTGAAGTCCACACAAAGTCTCAATTTTCCGGAAGGTTTTGGTAAAAGTACTAAGAGTGATGCCCAGAGAGAAGCCTGCACGCGTTCAATTACACCTTGTGATTCCAAATCGTGTAATGTTTTTGCGACCTCATCATGCAATGCATGGGGAACATTGCGCGCTCTGAAAAATTTTGGTTGCGCGTTTACTTTCAGTTCCAAATGTGCTTTATAGTTCTTAGCGCAACCGAGGCCCGGTGCAAAAATGTCTGCAAATTCTTCACATAGACGAGAAACACTGTCGGAAGGCACAGTCTGGTTCACTGATAGGACCTGATTTACTATAGACAAGTTAAACAACTGAAATAAATCGAAACCAAACAAGTTCACTGCAGAAGAAGAACGAAGGACGTAAAATGACACAAGTTTTGTTTGTCCCTTGTATGTTGCAAGAAGGCTGCACTGTCCTAACACTGGGATCTTGGGACCCGAATAGGTAGTTAACTTAACAGTTGTGGCACGCAACGGAGGTGTGCCCAGCAGTTTGTAAGTGCCTTGATTGATCAGTGAAACTGCAGCTCTGGTATCGAGCTGGAATGGTATCACTTTGCCGTTAATGTCCAAGTCCACAAAAAGTTTATTGTCCTGCTGACGACAAGAGCGACTGTCTCGTGCAGCGTGAACTGACACTGGTACAAAATCACTTGCGACGTGACGGGAGTGCCGGCGACGTCAACGCACACTATTTGTGGGACGAACACAGTCACTGTTAGAGAGAGTGGCACTGGGCGGAGTGGCATGAACTATATGAATTTCAATGGGCGAAGTGTCACGAGCCTGAGTATCCTTGGTTCGATTCCGATTCCGGCGCGAAGCAAAGGGCCTGGAATGATTTTGAGCTTCCGATCAGAGCTTTTTCTAGCAAACACTTTGAACATGTCCTTTTTTATTACAGTAAAAGCAAGTAGCTTGGCAACTGTCACGCGAATGTCTAGTAGCACACCGCGGGCCTGATTTTAGCACTTCATTTGCTTGCTGGCGCGGTACACGTGGCTGAGAGCCAGGTGGCAGCGGCGCAGCCGGGCGCGAGGACTGTTTACTGTTCTGTGCAGCTCGCCCGGCGGGCCGGTTAACCTGACACATGGGTGGCGAAGTTTCAAATGATTCCTGAGCAAAGTCAAGTGTGTCCTGTCGATCCAATATGTCCATCACTTGTTGAAGGGAGGGATTGACTAGTTTCAAAATCTGTTCCCTTATACGAACATCAGAAACGTTCTGTGCAATTGCATCACGCATCATAGTATCTGAATAAGGGAGTCCACATTGACACTCAATAGCACAATCCCTAGTAAGGCCTTGCAAGGTTGCAACCCACTCCCGATTAGTCTGACCTGCCGTATGTTTTGTACGAAAGAAGGTATACCGTTCGGCAACTGCATTGACTGATTCTTTGAAATATGCATCTAATGCAGACAAAATTTTGTCGTAGGACAGAGTTGCTACGTCGCATTGGGGAAATAATTTGACTATCACACGATATGTGTGCACCCCGACGGAGGACAATAAAAAAGGCTGCCGCTCGTTACCTTGAATTCTGTAGGCGGCGAGATGGAATCCAAAGTGGCGTGACCACTCCATCCAGCTTTCCAGTGCAGCATCAAAAGGACGAAAAGTTGGTGCAACTGCGTGTTGTGGCTGCGTTAGCAGTGGAGCGGCGGCTGCCGCGTCGTTTTGCATTGCACGTTGACCCTGGACGAGCTGTCCAAGGGCATCCAGTAAGGCCTGCATCTGCTGATTCTGTAAGCGATAAAATTCGGACAGTACATCTGGAGATGGTGGCGAAGCCATTACACAAGTAAATCAGGGCAGTATAGTTACGAACGCGGTGTTGCCTCGTCGCCAATGTTGTGGGTTGGCAGGAGAGCCAACACCAGGTACTAGAGGAACTGAAAGGCATGCGTTTTAGCTCACGCAGGCTGGCATGAGGTCTGGAACAGGACAAGGAATTTAGACTTTAGAAAAACGGACGTAGCAGGTGGAATACTTAACTTTAATCCATTAATGATGACCGTCGCTCTTGACTGTACATGACTCAGTATCAATAGTAACTGGTACTGGCGCCTTGCTAGGTCGTAGCAAATGACGTAGCTGAAGGCTATGCTATCGTCTCAGCAACTGAGAGCGTATTTTGTCAGTGAACCATCGCTAGCAATGTCGGTTGTACAACTGGGGCGAGTGCTAGGAAGTCTCTCTAGACCTGCCGTGTGGCGGCGCTCGGTCTGACACCACAGTATACCTATTTTGTAATGTACCAGGCATCTTTTTTAAGTGAGGTCCAATTGAACGTAAGTACACAACGAAAGGTTATTTCAAAAAAGTAAATTTATTTTCAGAAAGTACATACTTCACTCTATTTTTCGACATAGTTGCCAAGTTTGTTGAAGCACTTGTCATACCTCTCAGCCAAGTTTAAAATACCCTCTTCATAAAAACTTGCCGCCTGCTCCAACAACGAGAAGTTCACTGCCATTTTCAAGTCATCATCATCATTGTAACAGTTGCCAATGAGGTGTTGTTTGCGCTAGAGAAACAGATGGTAATCACTCAGCGCAAGACCAGGACTGTAGGGTGGGTGGTCTAAAACTTCCCAGCCAAAACTGTCCAATAAATCGCGGGTCTGACCTGCAGTGTAAGATCTTGTGTTGTCATGGAGAAGGAAAATTCCCTTTGTCAGCATGCCGCCTCTTTTATTGTGATTCGCTCGGCATAGCTTTCTCAGGGTTTGGCAGTATACTTCTGCATTGATAGTGGTTCCTCGTTGCATGAGTTCGACCAATGAAACACCATGCCTATCTCAAAACACCAACACCATGATTTTGCGCTGGGACAGTCTGTTTGGCCTTCACCTTTACAGGCTAGTGTGTGTCTCCATTCTATGCTCTGTTGCTTCAAATTGGGCATGATATGTGAAACCCATATTTCGTCTCCAGTTATGATCTGACTCAAAAAACCGTCACCTTCTTCGTGATAATGAGTCAAGAACTTCATCGCACACTCAAATCCTTGGTTTTTGTGGTCCTATGTTAGGAGTTTCAGGATCCAATGGGAGCACAGTTTCCTAAACTTAAGATGTTCAGAAACAATGACTGATCTCAACACATCAGGAAATTCATTTGAGAGACCTGTTTTATCACAGCCATCTTTTAATTCTTGTACTCACTTATGCACTTTTGTTTTCACTCATAACTATCACCGTACACTTCGCAAATCTGTCGATGAATTTCTGCAGCAGACAGGTTCCTTGCTGACAGAAACCATATCACTGAGCGAACCTCACACGCAATGGGCGAGTTGATAGTCTTAAACATTTTCAAAACACAGAACATAACCGTACAGGTCAGCTACAGAGCTGAAACGAAGCACAATTGTTCCTGAGGCATGCCGGTACACTATGCACGATCTTGTTGCGGTATGCGCGGGAACTACTAGTGTCTACTTAAAAAACACACCTCGTACATAACACTCATATAAGCTCTATTATCTCTCTCTCTCTCTCTCTCTCTCTCTCTCTCTCTGTGTGTGTGTGTGTGTGTGTGTGTGTGTGTGTGTGTGTGTGTGTGTGTGTGTGTGAAAGAAGTAGGTATCTAAAAACACTCCTGTATTAGAATTCAACGTTGTGTCAAAATTGCAAAGCAACCAGTCAAGAACTTCCGAAGATACAAGATTTTGAACAAATGAACATTGACATTTCTATTTATATAGATGTGCTTCCAGTTCAACCCAAAAATCTTTGGAACAAAAAAAAAACCAGACTGCATGAGTGAAGAAATCATACATTGTTTGTGTGCTACGAACCAAAACCCAAACATTCAGTTTGCACCAAATGTGTATCGTGAGCATCGATTTCAATTGAGAGCATATGATTGGTGATTGCTTACAAAACATTGATGCAGTTGGAAATGGATGCACAGAATCAATCTGCAAACAATCTCTTCAAACGTTTTTGCAGTGAGACACACAGTTTGCTGTCAACGAATTGGGTATGTTTGTTCAAACTAATCTTCAGAACTGGTTCCAAAAAATACATAGTATGGGACATAACTGTGCATGCAATTACAAGGCACAGTGGCGTATTGTACTCCATAGATGCACATGGAGGCACAGGCAAATCTTGTTTCATTTCACTTATTTTTGCAAGGGTACACTCATGAAAAATGTTCTGCTGGCAATTGTATTATCTGGAATTGCAGGAATTATTTTGGTCAAATGGTGCCTTTAGTGCTTGAATTGCTATTGAATATGCAAATCACGGAGATACCAAGATGCAATTTCAGAAAAATTCAACAGTATGTAAAATACCCCAATCATATCAACTTATTATATAGAATGAGTGTACTATGGCACACAAAAAGCATTGGCAGCACTTCACTATACAGTCAAAAATTTAAGAGGAAATCAACAGCTCTTTGATGGTGCACATTTATTGTCTGGTAGTATACCAGTTATACCATATTCAGCAGCCACTGATGAAGTTAATACATGTCTCAAATTGTCAGTTTTATGATGACAAGTACAGAAATTGACTTTGAAATCCAATATGTGTGTATAACTACAACATGAGACTTACACTAAAATTCACGCAGAATGTTCGTTGGATATTGGGAATGGGAAAATGACAGTCAATGAATCCACACAGTGTATCACACTGCCAACAAACCTACTTATAAATCACAGCGACCACAGGTGCATTTATTCACAAAGTTTTCCCAAATATCACATAAAATTACAAAAAATCATGTGTTTATTAGCAGCCAAAACTGGCAGCATTAGTGCCACCAATTTCAACACTCAAACCAAAATGCCAGGCAAAGTGACAACATATCAGTCCATCGATAACACAGAATTAAGATGATATGTCAATTTTTTCAGTCCTTGAATTCACTTGATTTGCCAGGCAAGCTGCCACACACTTGAACATTGAAAATTGGCGTGTCTATCATTCTCTGAAAAATAAATTCACTATGACATTACAGTGATATAAGGCTTTTGTGAAAAGATTATGGTCAATGTCACTGGAGCTAGAATTTTAAATGGAACACAATAGATGATGTCCTCTTACCATATATCCCAATCATTCCAAAAGATATGCTATTCAAATGAAACATTTTTGTTTCTGGTGCAACTCTCATTTGCGGTAACCAACAAAGCACAGGTGCAACTACCTCAAGCATGTGGGCTAAATTTAGCAAATCTATGCGTCTCACATGGACAGTGGTCTGTTCATCGGAAAACTGATTCATACATCTACCCTATACCCACTAGATGAAAAAGAAAAGTATTGTGTATCCAAAATCACTTGAGGAAATGCAATTTAAACACAAAGACTTTGTTTCTTTGAGTGGCTCTGTAACGCATACTAGGTACTTGATAATTCTTTATAATGGGAGACACTCTGCAATCATGTGATCTACATATTTATGTAAATGATCTCAACTTTGGTTTGTCACTTTCTCAGTGCTCACACTTAAATTTTGAGCCTGTCATGTTAAGCAATAAATTGAAGAACAAAATAGAACATAACTTTTTGAGAAATTATGGAAGTCCTTCTTAAACTGGGAAGAGAAAAACTGCCACACATTCTGTCAAAACTGTATGCTGTGTGAGTTGTTACTTCTCAGACTTTATTACATTGCCCACTATGTTGGTTTTATCATGCAATTGTTCAATTTTTAACTGCTATATAATCTGAAATAAAAAATACGTGAGTTACATTTCCAAACTAGAAATAAATGTGGACCAGAAAAGGAAATAAAATCCATTATTGAATAGGATAAGAAGTTTCCGTGGTGTCAACTGACATGTTGTTCTGGGCGAATTTACAGACTCTCCCCATTTCCTAAACCTCACCAGTTCTTTTCCTTCATTCCTCTTCCTTCACCTTCAATCCTTCCGCCAGAAGAAGGAGTTACTGCCTCCAATAGCTTGCACTTTACTTAACCTTTGTATATGTTTCCTTTTGATGCCGCTTGGTGAGTAGATTTTTTTGTCTATCGAATTACATTATATTTTCAGAACTTGATTATTTACATCAATACAATATTTTTGAGGAGTATCCTGTATGGTGCTAAATATGGACATTGAGGACGAAGCATAGAACAAGGCTTGGAGGCTTTTGATGTATCAACATAGCAGATAATGGAAACAATAAATTGGATGGATAAGACAAAAAATGAGGTGGTACTTAGAACAGGAGACACAGTTATGGAATGTAATAAAAATAAGGAAAACAGAGTGGGACACATTTGAAAATGGAGAATTTATATAAAAATAATCTTAGAAAAGTATGGGGAAGGGGAAAGGAGATAAGGGAGAAAGAGATTTCAGATCCCGGATGATGTACTGGGCTGCAGCATATACAACAGCATTAAGAAGGAAATGGCAGACTGCCAGAAATGGAGATGTAAAAGGACCTACTGACATAGCAGAACACTTACAATGATCCAAACAATAAAATAAAAAAAATACATTAGAACCAGACACAAGGAGTTTTAACTTAGTGTGGAAAGTATTCATATAAATGGGTAATCATTGATTTAGAAAATATTAAATTCCTTGTAACTAATATAATGACGTTTTAAGAATGAACTAAGAAATTTTGTATTAATCATTTGCTTTTAATCCTCCGAAAAATATCTTTTGCAGGTATTCGTAAAACTATTGTATTAAGTCATAAGTAGCATTGGTAGTATAGTATTATAATATTTTAGAAATTTAAGTCATTTTACTGTATAGCACTGATGTAAAATGTATTTCTTTGATTTTTTCCCACATCCTACGACTTCTCACCAAGGCATAAGTGTAGTTAATATAACCAAAAATATCTACAAGATATATGAATTTGTTATGTGGTTCATTCAAATATAAACTAGAATATCAAAACACAGCTTTATTGTTGATACATACCAATACAAATGGTATGCTTTAGTTTTCTCCATAGTTTCCATAAACAGAAATAGATTGTCTCCATCAGATAGGAAGTTTTCTGATCCACTCATGTAAGAAAGACATTGAATGCCCTGTAGACAATTATTCATGTATTGTTTGATCACAGCATCATCTTCAAAACATTTCCTTTCTAACGCCTGTCTCAGTGGACCAAACATGGTAGTTACATGGTGACAAGTCTGTACTGTAAGGTGGGGTTTCTAGAGGTTTCCAATGTAACTTAGAGAGCTTTTCATGAGTTAAAGGCACTCTATGTCACTGTGTGTTGTTATGCAGGAGCAGGACACCTTGAACTGATTTCTGGCATCTTTGTCACGACAACCAGTGTTGCCATCGTCCGGAGCTTGCAGTAGTAGGTCATGTTCGCTGTCCTTCACCCGTACTTCAGTCTCCCAGCAGTACACCTTTTGAGTCACAGAACACTGTTGCCAAAACTTTCCAAACTGGCAGTCGAGTGTTGGCCTTGATTAACACTCCTCCAACTTTCCTCCTCTCCATACTTGTCCTCTTGTTCTCTGGGGTGTGGTGATGGGCCCATATTTCATTGCAGGTCATGATACCGTCCAGTAAAATATCTCTTTTTCTTCAACTTGTTTTAGAAGTCATTGACATATGTCATCCTACATGTTCACGTGTGCTTCATTGAGAAAGCATGGAACCCACTGTGTCAATGTTTTTCCATGTCCAAGTTTGGCTAACAAAATGATATGAACACTTCCAACACTTATCCCCGCCTGTGATGCAATCTCGGCACCAACTTGTGCATAGCTTGAATATTCTCTTCATTGATGCAAGTTACCACGTGCCTTTTACAGCTTTGTTTTTCCACATTATCAGTCATGACCATTTTGAAGCTTATGGGTTTACTTGAAATTTGGGTATTATGAAGACTAGCTTCAAAAAATTGTGCTTGGAGGCCTTTCCAAATGTCACCTGCTTTCACATCTGCATTGGCAAGAAAATAAGACCGTGTTGCCCAACAGACATTGGTACTTCCTGCGTACTCGTAGCAGATACCAAAATGCTAGATATGGGTGTGTCAGTTGACTGTCCCCTTTCCATTATCCTTCAAATGATTTGCCATTGGCTGCACTGCTCACATCACTATGTGAGTCAAACAAACAAAGTTCTGGTTCAAATTTCAATGTCCCTCATATGTTATGACCTGAAAGAAATTGATCCTGTAATATGCAATGCATGCTTTTTTTGTGAGCCAGAAAGTTAGGTAACCGAAATCCTAACCAAGCCTCTTTAACTTTCTATTGGTTAATCCTTCTACTCCATTGAAGAGTATCTTCACAGAAACTTCCAAATTTGATGTTTTACCTTGTATTACAATTAGAATTAGCTCTGTAATACATTAGTCTTTCATGATAAGTCATTTCATTGCATTGCACTTACACTAAATAAAATGCACATATTCAACTTTTTTCCACACCCCAGACACACCTCCCTCTGGGATCCATGAAATACAACTAACTGAATGTGACAGATATACTTGGATTGACGTAAACGAATATACTATTTCATAAATATCAAGTATGAGCATAAAAACAAAATAAGGTCCCATTACCTAGGCCGTAACTAATATTGTGATATCCTGTTCCACATTAATGAAACAGTGAATTCACAAGTTAGAAGTTTTGACTCTGTACTGGTCAATGGAAAAAATTGTACTTCATCAGGACACTGGTAATATTATTAACAATATGAGGTGAAATAAGTGCGAAAGCTATCTGCTGGCACATGGAAAAACTCCCAGTGAGGGGTGAAAGACGTAGGCTGTCCTTAGATCCAAATGAATATTGGAAATTTGATACCAGAGTGATAAAAATAGTGTTTTTTTCCCCATGATGGTCAAATGCTAATGGAACATTCTGCAGTATTAACCTTAGACTATAAAGGCTGAATACAGAAATATGAACAATGACTCAAATAAAATATCTGGAGAGAGTGTAGCAGAAGAGCGATTGGAAGAGAGACAGAAAAGAGACATTTAATTATTTCTGAAATGTATGTTCCCACTGCTGTAGATTTACTGTGTGATTATGCGGCATTCCTACTTATGTTGTCTGCGTTTGATTGTTTTCCTAAATACTCCTTCTTCATGAATTCTGCGAAAGACCGCACGGTTGGTGGCTACATTCATCAGTTTTATCAGTAATAAACCTCTCCCGCACCATGCCTCAAATGCCTAAAGGGATTTTATTTCATATTTGCCTGTCATTAAATATGCCAAGGCAAATGGGACATGGTATTTGAAATGCATATTAAATTCATTGATTCACACATTGTGTTCCATCAGTGCTGCTTTGAAGGAGAGGCTTCAGTGAGGAAGAACAACCATATTATACATCAACTGGTTGAAGGAGCAGCTGCAACTACTTGTGTAAATTATACTAACAATGAATGGTAATGTAACTGTGGAAAATTATATTGAATACTTGAGCTAAGTTTTGCCTTAATGTCAGAATTAAACAATAGAAAATCCATGTAGGAATACCAGTAATTTAGGAAAAGACAGATTGCTACTTACCATAAAGAAGACGTGTTAAGTTGCAGACAGACACAATTAAAAGGCACTTAAATAAAACTTTTGGCCACAGCCTTTGTCAGTGAGAGAGAGAGATGCACACCATTCATACACAGAAGCAAGCAAACCTCATCCACTCATGACTACCAACTCCAGCAGCTTGGGTCCAAGATCCCAGAGTTAGCAGTCATGAGTGCAAGTGCACGAAGTGTGCCTGCTTGTGTGTATGAATGGTGTGCATCTCGCTCTTACTGATGAAGGCTGTGGTCTAAAGATTTGTGTAAGTGTTTCTTAATTGTGCCTGTGTGAAACTTAACTTTTATTCTTTACTGTAAGTAGCATTCTGTATTTTGCTTTAATGTTATGCAGAACACTCTTCCCAGTCTGTTTCTGTGGTAAGTTAAAACATGTTTGATACTAATATGAGTGTTAACCAGGATTTACATCCCTGAGTCCAGATATTCCGATAAGTTATAGGAGAATGGGTAATAATGTCCTCTTTTAGTATAGTTTTGAATATTTGAGGATTTCCAATTTCCTCCCTAATATCTACTGCAAACCTATTAAAGACTAGTGCACCAGAATATAACAGTCCATTCTGATAGATACTAATAAAATGTGTGACTAGAACTACCAACCTGGATGTCTGTCAAAGAATTTCTGAAGAAAGAACATTAAGGAAAGAAACAAAATGAAATCAGCAACAGTGGATAAATCACATAGTATGTCACAACCAATTACTTGTAAATATTCTACCAAGAAAGTTGGGAAGAAACCTCAAGGAAGTCCCCAGTTAGCATTTTTAAGGTCAAGTCCAAAGTTCTTTCTTCTATCTAGCTTAGGTGATTACCCATAATCAAGAAAAGTTCTACATTGCAAAATCTGCTGTAAATTCCTTGACTCAGTCATCAAATAAGTAAGAAGTAGCCATTGTGTATGGTGTCAGTGTTATGGTATTAGTGGTGTCCCTACTCTCTTTCCCTAATACATGGCAGAGGTCTTACATTTGTGACAGTAAATGAATAATCCCATGACTGACGGAGAAGTAAAATTGTATCAGGTCACATTCAGTGTCATTTCAATTGAGGTTTAATGCTGACTCAATTTTACCAATAGGATGAAGAAAAAATACAGAACTCAGACAGACATTGCAGAATGATCGTAGTCCTAAAGTCATCTGCAATTGTAAGCAGTTATGCAGTGGTAAGTGTTGAGAGACAAAATGAACAGTGTGCGTAATAGTTTGTCTATGTAATCGAGCATACTTATCCAAATATGTACAAACATAAGAGCAGTGTGTGCTAGATATAACTAGGTGAGAGCATTTGTCGAGGCATTGCCCTCAGATTCAGGAGGATGAAGACTTGTGCTGCGTGTTAAGCCGACAAATCCCATCCATCGTAAAAAAACCTTGGCTGAATAACTTACTAATACTAATTTCTCTCTGTTTTGTTCCTGATGTGCAAATAGTATCAGCCATCGGCACAATAGCATTCTTCCAATAATTTAATATTTATTGATGGCGTTGGCATACTAACTAAAGACATCAAAGCCAACCATAGCAAGTACACCAAATCAAAAGTCCAAAACGTGTGTAACTGATTCGCTGAAAACATTCTCATGGTTTATTTTTAAAAACAAATTATATTCTGTAAATCACCTGAAGTGTAATCCATTTAAAACAGAACACAGAAAATTGGATACAAAGTGTTGCTACCGTACTTCTCTGCTAATATTGTTATGAAATATATAACTAACATATTTCTACAACCCACTCTTGAAAAATCACGTTATTATACAATGGTTGCTGTAATGCTCATGAAATACAGCTTAACTGAATTCATTGAATTAAAAAATGACTGTGATGTAGAATAGGATATGAATGATAGTATCATTCACTTTTTTTACTGATGCTGCTTCTTAAACCTGTAACAGGGAGCAGCTTTTTCATTGTTCAGAGTCTCTGCATAAACCAGTGAAACTGCACTAATGGTACTGACATTAGTAAAGCATCAAAAATGTGTCCACACAAATCTAAGGCCATACATGTAGATTAGTTTCAATAGATTCCATTGTTTGTTCATTTTATGCATCTGTTTTATGTAATTACATAATTTATGACGTAACATTTGCTTGATACTACAGAAAAGAACTTATCGCTTAAGCATGCCAAGAGGTACTTCATGTTAGGTTTTCGGAAAAATAGTTTCTAAATACCTATAGCTGATTATTTTTGTTGTGCTGTTGATTCATTTCACTGTCTTCAGTTGGAGTATATTAAAAGGTCAACAAGTGTACATCAGCTATTTTTCCTGTTAAACTCAGCCACGAGAAAGCTTTGTTGCAGTGGACTCTTGACTATCTGGCCTAATTATTTATTTATGTACATAGTTATGACAATAATAATAATAATAATAGTAATAACAATTTCATGTGACTCCGTGACGTGGTGCAAGTTTTTCAGTTGGATGTTCCTTGACGACTTAATGGCCCTTACATACCCCAGTTATCCAACTGGGGAAAGGCGACCTACAGTTTAACGGTGACATCTCACACTATTGTGAGTAAAGGTTGGATTAAAACAAAGACTGAAAAATCTTTGGACCAACTGAGATTAGATTCCGATCCCATGGCCTCTCGATTTCCAGACTTGTGTTCACTGCTAGACCCCCAGACCTAGCATGTATAAGTTCTGATGAATGAGTTTGCAAGTATCAAAGTAACAGATATGGCCATATCTTTGACTGCTCTGACTTTGAAGCCTAAATTATTTACACCACCAAGAGCTGTGGACCTTTGTATTTGACATAAACTTCTTCTTGATAACTCTACCCATTCATGGGATAAAGGGTCCTATACAGATGGACAACAAATGGCAAAAAAGTATTTTTTTAATATGATACAGTGACAGAGTAACTATTTTCAGATTTTTTTCTTTGCTTGTACTGTGAAACCTTGCTTCTTGCCAAATTTTATGATTTTAGTTCAATGATATGTACCCTATAGGTTCTTATGAGTGAGTTTGTAAGTATGGAAATATGTGACATGAATGGGCGTATCTTTTGATTGCACTGGCTTAGAAGCT
The DNA here is from genome assembly GCF_021461395.2 of Schistocerca americana. Lineage (NCBI taxonomy): Eukaryota > Metazoa > Arthropoda > Insecta > Orthoptera > Acrididae > Schistocerca > Schistocerca americana. Next base: position 836,213,552 of record NC_060120.1, on the reverse strand, counting down.
TAGACTTTCCAAACCACCAAGGGACCATAAACCTTAGTATGTGACATAAATTTCAACTTGATACTCTACCAGTTTCTGAGAAAAAGGGTGCTTAATAGATGGACAAACACACACACAGCAGAGTGATCCTATCAGGGTAGCATTGTTACTGATTGAGAAAAACACCCTTTTTTATACGAAGACCCAGTTTTATTAACATTTTCTGACTTATTATGGAATACAAGCTTGTTATAAGTGTCTGTTATATATACAACAACCTTCAAAAATTGTTACAGGAAACATAAAATGATCTGCATTGGAAAGTCTGAATGTACAATGTGTAAAGCCAAGCTAACCAAAAAGATCAAACTTACAGGTTGAGGTTTAAAAGAGGCTTTGACAGCTGACTATTTCCTTTCTTAAGCCTCCTTCGATGCTGTGATATCCCTCTGCTCATGCAGACAGATGATTTTAGCTAGCATTGCTTACTCCTGCTCACTAATATACTGCAGCACTGTCTCAGTCGTCTTGAAACCTTCCAAATGTGGGATGAGATTTCTACTGTCATCTAAATTTGTGTTCTCATCCTGTGTTACTGTGTCACCAGTCCAGCATATTGTTGTCAGTTAGTTGATAAAGTTCATCATTTGTCATCCATTCTATGACATCCTGTGCATCCCAAGAGCCCAGTATGTTTTTGAGCAATGAAATAATATCTTCATTTCCATCTTTGATTTCAGTTCCCCACCTGGATTCAAAGTTAAAATATCTGCCTGCATGGTCTAAAAGAATTTTCCAAGACCTTACAAGTGATGTGTTTGGAATCTCTTCCTACAATTCAGCCAGCCACCTTCTGACATCTAGCAATTCAATCCTCTTCAGAAGGGTTACACAGTCTTCAGTATTATCAGTCGCTGAACATAGTGAACGTAGAAGATGGTGTCAATGCTTCTTCTTTAGCATTTCAAGGATGCCCTGGTCCATGGGCTGACAAAGAGCAGTCACATTTGGTGGTAAAAATAATGCTTTGATGTCTTTGTCTGTGAGCTCATCACTGCAGAATATGAAGTCATGTTCCTTGGTTAACTGCTGTCTTTCAAATGTTTCTCTACAGCTGGTACAAATTCATTTTGGAATCAGGTTCCAAAGATTTGTGAATTCACCTATGCTTTTTTGTGGTAAATGTAATGTAGGGACAGTGATTCCCAATTTTTCACGTTTTTGAAAGTTCTAGGTTTCCATGATTTCCCAATTAATGTAAGCCTGAGCTTGTGGTTGCCAGCTCCATTACTGCTGGCCTCTACAGTAATTCATTCCTTACTTTTCATGCATCCAGGTGCTGCAGCTTTCTTTTTTTAAAGCAAGCATTTTTGTAGGGAACATCTTGTAGTTTAAACCACTCTCATCACAATTGTATAACTGTTAATCATAAATTCCCTTATCATCAATTAACTTCAAAAGATAGCCTTTAAATGATGGCACAGCCTTTTTGTCAGCGGATAAAGCCTCTTCACTAGTGGGAATCTAGCGAATACTGAATCTTTTTTCCATTGAACCAACCATCCATCAATGATGATTAATTCTGAATCTTCTTCTATTTGCTGCTGCAATGGCAATGCTTTTTCCTGCAATATTGGCCCAGTAATGGGCATACCATTTCCTCTTAAATGTTCATGCCAAAAAAATAAAGCTTTCTCAAATTCTTCATGCTTACTTTTTTTACATTGTCTTCCCAAGTTCACTAGCTTGGAAGCACACCACTTTTCAATTTTTGCATGATTTTTCTTCTGGTCTCCAACAGTATGTTTTCCAGTTCCTAACTCCGAAGCAATAGTTTTGGCTGCTACCCCAGAATCCAACTGCATTATAGCACAATTTCTGATCCTATGTCAATGGCTTTTTTCATTTATCACCCATTTTGTACTCTCTAATTAAAATGCAAAGAACAGCACAAAACAACAATTTAACAATGCTATCACTTTGGACATTTGATATGCTAGAAGCACAAGAGACACAAAATATTTGGAAAGGCCACGTAGCATTGTAGCTGGTGCCCACTTGCTAAAGCTTTGGAAAAGTACAGTACGTGCAATAAACTAATCCTCATTTTCTCATGGAGAGGTATTATTATGACATTAAGTAATCCAGATAGTGTGGAGGCCAGATAGTCAAGATCCAGATAGTTGAGAGTCTACTGTACTTATTTAATTGTTTTAAAATTTTTGTAACACTTTATGTAATTTCCTCCCCACCCCACTGCACCCCCCCGCCTCCCCCCAAACCTCCATTGACTGTGTGTGTAAAAATCCTTGCTCAAGTGCAGCCACTGTATGTAATTTGGTGGTTTGGTTGAACTGAGTATTCCTCGTTACATAATTCTAGCTAACAGCTTTTGAATAATGGAGAAAATAAACAGTAAGAATGAATCTAATAACACTTACATTTAGAAATCACAGAGAAATGAATGTTGATAAACTTAGTAGTCAAAAAATAACTGAAAACAAAATAGTGTGTTATAGTATTTAATAAATTTCTGGAAAGAGGTCTGTAGTAAAATTCTGTATGCTGTTACTATTGCTTGTGAGTGCGAGTGTGTTGAGTCTAGTGTCACCCTGCGTGTGTACTTAAAGCCACTAGAGGCCACCTGTAGTAAGCATACACATGGCACAATCTCTGCCATGCCATATACCGGTGACACTTGCCTATAAATGCAAGGAGCAGCACTGACTCACCCTCACTATGTTCTTTTAGTTTGTACCATTCATGTCCTAGTTCTGTGTATCGCTTATGTTGCATCTTCTGTATGATTCTTTTGTCTTGTTACATGTGAAGTCATGAGAGGCTTATTTCCATTATTACACAAAGGGCTATGAATAAAGCCATATTTGTGTTACTTGGATCAGTTTCGTGTATTACTTAGATCCTACATGATTGGTGACAAGTTTGGAATGTTTTCTGTGTGTGCAGTCTTTAATTGCAGTTTCATCAGCCTTAGTCATTATGGAAGCCGTGCTACCAGCCCTAATTGAATAGCTTACTTTGGCAGTGACCACTTTGTCGGCTTCGATTAACAGTCAGGGTACCATTCCACCAGTCTATCCACATACTTTTCCTTCATATGACGATTTGTCCGAGAATTGGGAAGCTTATGAAAAATGACTCGGACAGCATTTTTTGGCAGAAGCTTTGCAAATAGCACAATCTTTTAAATTTTCTTAGGCAGCAGGTGACCAAATTGAAGTGCGGGGCGATGTGTCACAAGATGGGGCAACAAGCACAGTAGATGCCTTGCACAATGAAGCGGCAGTGGTGATGGTGGACGTGCTGGCCCAGCAGCGAACAGACCAAGGCTGGCCCAAGCAGCCACAATTACCACAGCACCAGTGCCAGCATTCTCCGTTTTTGTCTTGTCGTTTCTGTTTTGTGCAACACGAACGTTCGAGATGGAATAAGCACTGGGCTACGTGTAATGCTTGTCAGAAGAAAGGCTTGATTGCCTCCATGTGTCATTTTCCGAAGGTTGCTCAGCTTATGGACATGGATGCACACTGTGTAACTCCAGCACTTGTGACTTGTCCCAAGTTGTTTATGGAATTAAGTGTTTTTCACCAGGTGCTCCAGCTACAGGTTGACACAGCTGCTGTTGTGACATTATGGAATTCTCAAACCTATGTGAGTTAGGCTCATCACCATTGACACCGGTCATATGGAAACTGCTCAGTTATAAAAACAAAACATTGTGCTGATGCGACAATTTACGGCATCTGCCTCTTAAAAGTCACTGCCTTGTTCCATTACTTTTTGGTGGTTGCCGATGCTGGTGTTGAGAGCTTGTTCTGGATGGACACATTTCAGGCATTTAGATTTGCTATCACCAATGCAGTTCACCTTGTGTCCAATCTGGCACTGTATTCTCAATTCAAAACTCTGTATTCAGAAGGTATAGGGCATGCTACAAATTTTTCTGCTGATATTTCCTTTAAACCCATGGCTTGACCTAATTTTTGTCACCCACATCTTGCTTCTGTGGCCCTGAAAGATCAAGTGAAAGCAGAATTGGACAGACTTCAATCTTTAGGGGTGGTACAACCTATTATGGCTAGTGAATGGTTGTGGTTCAGAAGCCATCAGGGAAACTTCGCCCCTGTTGCGACTTCAGTGCTGCTGTCAGTGCACAGTCTTATCATGGATATGTATCATCTCCTACACCAGAAGTGGCCAGTACTTTTCTAAAATTGATTTGTCTGAAGCATATCTGCAGGTTCCTGTGGATGAAGACTGTCAGCGATTTCTTGTTTTGAATACTCCTTTTGGCCTCTCTGTCAATATTTGTGCCTTCCTTTTGGTATGGTTAGTGCCCCAGCTATTTTCCATTGAATTTTGGATCAACTGGCTGTGCGTGTCTCGGGTTGCATTAATTAATGCTGATATTGTTCATCATTGAAAAATTTGCACACAGTCCACAGGCTTTTGATATAGCTTGTCGAAATCTCAGTTTTTTCAGCCTTCTATTATTTATTTGGGGCTGAAAGTGTAATGGGATGGGGTTCAGCCCCTGCCAGACCACATCTCTGCTGTTACATCTATGCCTCGCCCCTCGTCATCGAATGATCTTAAGGCCTTCCTAGGGAAGATAACCTACTACCATAAATTCCTGTGGGGTGGGGGGGAGGGGGGGGCAGTTGGCCTACCCATTGCATGTCTTGTTACCAAGAATGTCTCTTTTGGGGTGGGCCTGGACTGCAAATGCACTTGTCAAATCTTGAAACCCAAACTACTCTCAACCCCTTGTTTAGCTATGTTCTCTCGAGGCCAGTACATAGTTTTGGAGACTGATGCCTCACAGTATGGGCTTGGTACAGTCTTAAGAGTACTGATATGCTGACAATTCTGAATGACATGTTGCTTTTGCCTCTAAATCTCTCACTGCAGTCGAGCAGGATTACTCTCAAGTGGTAAAAGAGGCTTTTGCTATAGTCTGTGTTCTTCAGAAATTTCAGGTTTTTTGTATGACTCCAAGTTTCACTGACCACAAACCTTTGGTTTCCTTATTTAACCGTCACACTTCCTTGCCTCACAAGGCGGCACACTGCCTACAATACTGAATGCTGTTCTTGTCTCGCTACAATTACGAAATCCATTTTTGCCCTACATCAAAACTTGCCAATGCGAATGCCTTGTCCTGCCTTCCTGTGATCCCCAATCATGACTTTAACTGGGAAAAATTGCTTTGTTTCCCTCTTGATACTGAGATGCAGGCCATGGTCAAAGATTTCTCAATTACAAGCTCACACATAGCAGCTGTCGTTACTGCTGCCCTGTTTCTTCACCAGGTGGTTCAGTTTGTTCAGCAGGAGCTAGCCATATAAACCACCGGGTTGGGCTTCAGGCACCCTTTGCAACTATTTTTCCTTAAAATATCACTTCCCTTTTTTTTTACGGAAGATGACCTTCCCAGAGTAGTCATTCCCATGATGTTATGGCCTGAGGTTCCATGCTTGCTCCACTAGTCCATTGGGGAGTTCTGTGCACTAAACTGTTAGCTAGGAGAAATAGTTTTTGGCCAGGAATTCATGATGAAATTATTATGACTTGTGAGCAGTGTGCCAGACAACAGACAGCTCCCAGGCATTTCTGGCCCACTCCACGCCAGCCAAGGCGACCGCATTCATATATACTTTGCAGGTCCCTTCTTGAATTCCTATTGGTTCTTGGTTGTGGATGCATTTTTCCAGTTTCCTTACATTCTGCGGTGTGTGTTGACATTGTCTCAGGTCACAATTGTTCCACTTTTGAGGGCTTTTTCTGTTAAGGGATTGCCTTATACCTTAGTTCCCAATAAAGGGCCCAAGTTCTCTTCTCACACCTTTCAACTGTTTTGTTCCCATCCTGTCATTCATCATGTTATGGCTCCACCATTCCAGCCTGAATCAAATGACGAGGCAGAATGACTTGTGCATATGTGCAGGTCCCAAAATGGAACAGTTTGAAGGTTTATTGTGGATCTTTCACCAGATTTTTTTTTTCTGAGTACCTATTGCTTCATGAAAAAAATACGGAGCAGCAGAGCCCAACTGAGTTGCTTCATGTCCGGCAGCCACACATGCTCTTCCACCTTCTGTGGCCTATGCCTGGCGTGGTCAGGTTCATCTGGCTGCTTCATCCCGGGATCGCCGGTGAGGGTGCAAGGGTTTGGTCACTGGTCCAAGTAGATACTGGCCACTGTAGTCCACCACCTGGGACACCATCTTTGTGGCATCCATTCAGCTGACATGTTGGTCACCACCAGAAGCTATCAGTTTACGGGTGTGGCCCCCATTACTGTAGCCTGCTCTGCCAACCTCTACCTTGAGCCCATCACCGCCTGCTGTGGAGGCACCTCCGTCCCATTGACTGCCACCTCCACATATGACACCCTGGGGTTCCACCTTCCTGTTGCCAGGCACTGGTCTGACCTTGGCCTCGGGTCTGTTGCTGCTACCTGCTGTTCTGGTTGGGCTATCTCCACTGGACCCCTCACCATCATCGCCTCAGCAATTGTCACTGGTGGGTCCAGCCCCATCTCCTCCACACTAGGACCCGCCTGCTGATAGTGATGCAGAGATGGAGATGGCACCGTTCTCCCCAGTGCTGTTGTCGGGCACCACACATGCTCACTGCCCTTATATATGCGTGGTGCGGCACCGAATCACCCTCACTGTGTTCTTTTAGTTTGTCCCATTCATATCCTATTTCAGTGCATCTCTTATGTTGCACCTTCTGTATGATTCTTATGTCTTGTTACATGTGGAGACAAGAGAGACTTATTTCCATTATAGTTCAGAGGTTTATGAATAAAGTCATGTTTGTGTTACTTGGATTGGTCTCGTGTATTACTTGGTTACTACATAAAATGTAGTATGTTACTGCCTATTGTGCATTCACTCCACAAAAAAGGTCTGGAAAGATGAAAGGTGGAGTTTTGAACAATTACCAGTCTGAAAGAAAATATTATACAATCATTAGGTGGAAAAAAGTTTTATCTGCACTCTTTCTGTATCTGTCCAAAGCATTCAACATCACTGTCTGTAAAATGCTAATACATAAGTTGGAAAACAGTGATATTAGTGGTCGAGCAGGAATTCGAGTGGATACAACTGTACCCAAGTGACAGGTAACAGTATGTATCAGTATGGAACAAATACCTGCCAGGAACAAATGTCACTATCTATGGAGTGCCACAAGGTTCAATAATGGGGCCATTGCCATTTAATCTGCTTATAAATGACAGAAGTGTGGAAGAGAACGAAAACAAATTATTGTATGCAAGTGACATTCCAATATCAAATCAAGACAAAAATGTAGAACAGCTTGAGAGAAGAGTGTATATTTCTGAAAATGTCACCACAATGGCTCATGGAAAATGAGCTGCTTGTAAACATGCAAATACTGTGTATTCAGTTTTCAGAGATAAAGAGACAGCTGAGCATATGCATTTACAGGCGGATGAAACAAGGCTGGAGAATGTAGAATAAACTAGTTTTTTTGGGTAAAAATCAAAGCTGTCATCTACCCTAAGGTTGGTTTGAAAGTCACAGTGCTTTACTCCAGGGAATTAAACATCTCCTGGTTGCTTGGATGACCTCTTCTTGGTCCTCTCACCACGAGATCATTTTAGCTAGGTTGTGTATTGGGCATTGTCTTTTTCGCGATTGCCACTTGTTAAGTGGTGATTCCCCACCACTTTGTGCTCATTGCCCTCAACCTTTGACAGTTCGCCATTTCCTTGCAGAATGGCTTTTTTTTAACCACTTACATTCTCATTTATGTATCCCGTCTGAGTTATCGACTGTTTCAGCGAACAATGCATGTACTGTTGATTGTGTTTGACTTCTTATCTATCTTAGCTACATGGCAAAGGACATTTAATCTTTAGTTCAGGACCTCCATTGTCTCTATGGCATAATTTATTGACTTTTCTCCATCTCACTGTTTTTAGCTGTCTTCCCTTCAGTATAGTTGTTTTTAACTTCTTTTTCGTCGTGTTTGTGGTTCTGACATGGGCATGTATGGCCCTAGTTGTTTTTGCACCCTGAAACAAAACAAAACAATCACAGTGCCTTACTAGATGTGGTACTATTGGAGGTGGTACACGATTGCCTTCATGTGACCTTTGAACTGATATACCCCAGCCACTTATGGGGGGAACTACAGTTAATCGTGCACCCCCCGAACATGGTGCAGTTTTACACATCTCACATTAACGAGTTGAAAGACATGATTAATGGCAGATTAAAACCATAGGACTGAGTGGGGAACAATGAATTTGTAGATTGGCATTTTACCACTGAGCCAGTATTATTAGGTAATGACATGAAATGGGAACAGCATATAAGGCTAACTGTAAGAAACTTCTGTACTCAGTTACTCTGTAAATGGCACCAGCAGTATGGTTTATTGATCCATCTGCAAGCATTTTCCATGCAATTGATGTCAATTTTTACACACACTGTATAGCTACATAAGAAGTCATACATTTTGAACATGTTAAAGAAAGATATTAGACATATATAATAATCATCAAATATAAATCCATCGTGCAAAACGAAAAAAGGAAAAACAGTATATGTGACACAATATGCATGTTGAGACAAATGTTTCAACAAATATAAGTGAGATATGATTGCTACATGCTAATCATTAAGTATAAATGCATTATTAAAAGAAAGCACAACAGTGTAACATACAAATACAAATACATAATAAACATTTTAAGAAAAGCTCACATAATACAGTTGTCAGATCATACAGCAATTTTAGTTGTGGAAACTCCAGGATGGAATATGACAGTTTATGAAAAGATTAGTTGCTACTCACCATATAGTGGAGTGCCACAGATAGGCACAACAAAAAGACTGTCAGAAAGTAAGCTTTCGCCCAAGAAGGCCTTCATTGGAAACAGACAACACACACACACACACACACACACACACACACACACACACACACACAACCACAACCTCTGGCTGCTGAGGCCAGACTGTGAGCAGCAGTGCATGATCGTAGAATCAACCGGTGTTAGGGGTAAGGAGAAGGTGTGGGTGGGGTACATAACAATGCTGCTTGTAGGAACATCCAGGGACAAGGTGAATAGAGGATAGAGCAGCTAGGTGCAGTTGGGAGGTTAGGTAGAGAGCAGGTTGAGGACAGAGTGGTGGGGGGTAGAGGGGAGGAGGAGAAAAGGAGAGAAATAAAAAGACTGTTGGTGCATTGGTGGAATAGAGGGCTCCGTAGTGCTGAAATGGGAACGAGGAAGGGGCTGGATGGATAAGGACAATAACCAAAAGCCAGGAGGGCTATGGGAACATAGGATATATTGAAGGGACAGTTCCCAACCTGCATATACAGAAGAGCTGGTGTTGGCGGGAAGGATTCAGATGGCACAGGCTGTGAAGCAGTCATTGAAATGAAGAACGCCACATTAGACAGCATGCTCAATAACTCTGCAGTCCAACTGTTTCTTGGCTACAGTTTGTCAGTGGCCTTTCATGTGGACAGATAGCTTGTTGGTTGTCATGCCCACATAAAATGTAACACAGTGATTGTAGCTTGGCTTGAAGATCACATGACTGGTATCACAGGTAGCCCTGCCTTTGATGGGACAGGTGATGCCTGTGACTGGACTGAAGTAGGTGGTGCTGGAAGGATGTATTGGACAGGTCTTGCATCTAGGTCTATTGCAGAGATATGAGTCATGAAGCAAGGGGTTCAGAGCAGTGGTTGTGTAGGAATGGACGAGGATATTGTGTAGGTTCAGTGGGTGGTGGAATATCATTGTGGGGTGTGTGGGAAGGACATTCCTCATTTCAGGGCATGACAAGAGGTAGTAAAAACCCTAATGTAGACTGTGATTGAGTTGCTCCATTCCTGGGTGCTACTGAGTCATGAGGGGTATGCTCCTCTGTTGCCGGACTGTGGGAATTTCGGAGGTGGTGGGTGACTGGAGAGATAAGGCACAGGAGATCTGTTTTTGCACCAGGTTGAGAGGATAATTACAGTCTGCAAGGGCCTCAGTGAAACAGTTGGCGTATTTCAAGAGGGACCACTTATCACTACAGATGTGACAGCCACGGGTGGCTAGGCTGTATGGAAGGGACTTCTTCATAGAAAATGAGCAGCAGCTGGTGGAAGTGGAGCTACTGCTGGTGGTTGGTAGGTTTGATATGGACAGAGATAATGATGTATCCCTCTTTGAGATGGAGGTCAACGTCGAGGAAAGTGGCTTGTTGTGTTGAGTAAGACCAGGTAAGCATATGGGGCAGAAGCTGTTGAGGTTCTGGAGGAATGCGGGTAGTGAGTCCCCACCCTCACTCCAGATCATGAATATTTCATCAGTGAATCTGAACCAGGTGGGGATTTTGGAATTTGGGTGTTTAAGGATTCCTCTAGATGACCCATGACTACATCAGCATAGAATAGTGCCATGCAGGTGCCCATAGCCATACCCCAGATTTATTTGTAGCTGATGCTTTCAAAGAAGAAGTGATTGTGGATGAGGTCAGTCATGGCAAATAGGAAGGAGGTTGTAGGTTTGGCATCTGTCAGACTGGGAACAGTAGTGTCGAATAATGTTAACCCATTAGGCATTAGGGATGTCAGTGTAAAGGGAGATGGCATCAGTAGTGACGAGCAGGACACCATGTGGTAAAGAAACGGGAACTGTGGAGAGTCAGTGGAAGAAATCTCTCTGACAGTCATTTTGTTGTGCTTATTTGCAACTCGGCATCTCCTCTATTGGTGAGTAGCAACTGTCCTTTTCATAATATTGTCATATAGCAATTTTAGTAGGTTAGATCATTCTTTTGCATATTTTAAATTCTTCTATTGTGTAAAAGGGTTTTTGTTCAACGCACCTTTTGTAAATGTTTTTAAAGACATTCAGTAGTACACTACTTGCCATATCTGGTAACTTATTAAATAATTGTATCCCTGTATATCTGTAACTATTTTAAGTATTCCTCACATGATATGTGGTTTCTTACTCCAGCAATGCCCCTAATGGCCTTTTTCTGTCAGATAAAAATTATATTTGCTTCAGTGGAATTACCCCATAGCAGCACTGCATACAAGTTTTGGATCAAGATGAATGCCAAGAAGCTGAGCTGAATCATGGAAGTTGCCATTGCTATGTAGGCTAGAAAGAATACGTATAGTTTTAGAATGGGTGATATACTGACCTATATACTGAATGTTTTGAGTTGTTCTGCAGTTTTCTGCTTAGTGTAATGGGAATTTGCATAAATTATGAAAAGCAAGGTTCCCTGCACAGGATGTTGGACACTTCGTGTGACACCTCATGTGATACAACACCAAAAATGCAACAGGAGCGTAATATGTAAGAAATTGTCCACGTAACCTGCCACTGATGATGCCTTGTAGAAAATAAAGGCGAAACGCATGTGGCACTAAAATTGTGTTTTATTCAGTTGCTGTCAGACGGTCCATAAGTAAAAATTAACAATATACCGTAATGATACCCAGAGGGTCTGATTTCTTTTCGTTAAAATGTACAAGTTGTTTTCTCTCACTCAGATAAGATGTAATCAGAAATAGTACTTTGCCTTTAAAACCATAAGAATAAAGTTTTTTTTGGGAGAATTCTGTAGCTTACAGAATCAAAAGCTTTACTGAAGTCTACAAGTGTGGCATTTACAGAAAGTTTATGTTCAAATGCTGACAAATGTGAATGAAATTATATTTTCCACTGCTTCTATAGCTGATAATCCATGTCTGAATCCATACTGAGAATCACTAAGAATGTTGTTAGTAGATAGATGCTTATCGATTTGGAGTTGCATGCAGTACTCTACTACTTCCGATGGAACAGGTACTAAAGAAATTGGTCAATAGTTACTTAGGCATGACTTATCACCTTTTTTGTGTAGTGGTGTGACCACTGTCATTTTTAAACACAGTGGGAAACAAATATTAGTAACTTTTCAGTTGTGAGGTAGCGCAGTGTTCAGCACACGGGACTCCTTCCCTAATCCGATGAGGCCAATGACCTCGCTTTTTGGTCTCCTCCCACAAAACAACCCAACCTGTAACTGTTCAGTTTACAAGTAAATGGCGTGGGTATGCTATTATATCTCTTTTTTATTACAAAATTAGACAAACCATAAATGTTTTCTGCCTTTGAACTGCTTAATTTTGCTGTTGGTTTCATGATGTCACTTAACTAGACATCTTTCCATTATCATGTAGAAAAAATGTGTTCAAAATGTTGTAGGAAAAAGACAGCATTGTTTGTACCCTGTTCATATTAATAATTTGACTCAGTTGCTATACAGAAACTTATGCCAGAGACATTAACAAAATAGGCACTGAATTCATCTGGTGTGATACTAACATTACAATCACAATTTTTTAAATCCTTGCTTGTCCCCAGTTCAGTGTTTACAACATTCCACGCAACTTTACAATTGTGGAGCTTATCAATGTAATTGTCATTTGCCTTACACTTTCTAACCTTATTTCTGGTCTGTATTTACTCTTTAGCTCGATAACTATCTTTGTCTGCATTATAATTTTAATATTTACCATGTGTTGTTGTTGTGGTCTTCAGTCCTGAGACTGTTTTGATGCAGCTCTCCATGCTACTCTATCCTGTGCAAGCTTCTTCATCTCCCAGTACCTACTGCAACCTACATCCTTCTGAATCTGCTTAGTGTATTCATCTCTTGGTCTCCCTCTACGATTTTTACCCTCCATGCTGCCCTCCAATGCTAAATTTGTGATCCCTTGATGCCTCAAAACATGTCCTACCAACCGATCCCTTCTTCTAGTCAAGTTGTGCCACAAACTTCTCTTCTCCCCAATCCTGTTCAATACCTCCTCATTAGTTACATGATCTACCCACCTTATCTTCAGCATTCTTCTGTAGCACCACATTTCGAAAGCTTCTATTCTCTTCTTGTCCAAACTAGTTATCGTCCATGTTTCACTTCCATACATGGCTACACTCCATACAAATACTTTCAGAAACGACTTCCTGATACTTAAATCTATACTCGATGTTAACAAATTTCTCTTCTTCAGAAACGATTTCCTTGCCATTGCCAGTCTACATTTTATATCCTCTCTACTTCGACCATCATCAGTTATTTTACTCCCTAAATAGCAAAACTCCTTTACTACTTTAAGTGTCTCATTTCCTAATCTAATACCCTCAGCATCACCCGATTTAATTTGACTACATTCCATTATCCTCGGTTTGCTTTTGTTGATGTTCATCTTATATCCTTTACCATAGTAAATCATAACTAATGTTCTAAGCCTCGGCAGAGTGGGTGTAAACCATGTAGGGGTGTATAATGTTTTTTGGGGTTTATAATGGCAGTAGGGGGAGCTGATGTATATAGGAAACGAGCAGTATTCACATTGAAATAAATAAACCAATTATGAACTTTATAAGAAAAAACTCTCAGAAACTTACAGAAACTGCTTCAGAAGTCCATGCTTCTTTCTTTTACATCTTTGTACATATATAACACAATAATATGCAGGATGATAATGTATGGAAAGTTGTGACTGAGAATTATGAATTATTTAGAAATATAGAAGATGACTCATTGGAAGGCAGAAATGCTTCGTCGATGATAGGGTCACAAACGAAATGTACAGAGCTTTGGTAGCTTTCCGAATGAACATCCTTTTTCAGACTTATAGGAGAAACATGAAAACACTCACACACTCGCACACTTACACTCGCTCACTCACGTGCCCACTCTTGTCTCCCTACATTTTGCTCAGTTGACTACCAGCTCTTTCCTGGCCCACATTGAGTGTACTGGGGTGAGGTGGATGGCAGAGATGAAGTTGGGGAAAGGTGTTAAGCAGTTCATCGGAGAGTTGGAAGCCATCTGTGGACTAGCTAGGGGTGCAGGTAGAGCAGGCAGCTGGCACATGGATGGGCACGCAATTTCACAGACTATGACATGAGATAGCAGCACACACACACAACTTAGTTGACACAAATCAGGAGGAGGAGCCGGGGCAGGGAATGATGTACACACAAACACACACACACACACACACACACACACACACGCACGGGCCTGTCCCTACATTGTACTGAGTCAACTGTCAGCTCTTTCCTGGCTCATGTTGAGTGTACTGGGGTGAGGTGGGGGTGCGGGTTGGAGTGAGGGATGGAGAGAGACAGGAGGCAGGGAGAGGGTTGTGGGGAAGTTTCTAGTGGCTTGTGGAAGGTTGGAGAGCCATCTGTGGGCTAGCTAGGGGTGCAGATAAAGGGGGCAGTTGGCAAACTGTTGGGCATGTGATTTCACAGGCTAGGGCGTGAGACAGCATCACACAAGTATCTGACATGAATTGGGTGGGGGTACTGAGGCACCCCCATGCTATTGGTGGTGGGGGGGGGGGGGGGGGGGGGACAGAAAGTTAACATAGGTTTAGGCCTTGGAGGTTACTGGAGCAAAGGATGTGCTTTAAGCACAGGGGACAGCTCCCATCTGCATAGCTGAGAAGAGCAGATGGTGGTGGGGAGGATCCAGATCACACAGGTTGTGAAGCAGCCATTGAAATCTCGGATGTTGTTCTCTGCTGCATATTGTGCCACTGGGTGGTCTGCCATGTTTTTGGAAACAGTTTGGTGGTGGCCATTCATTCTAGTTGACACATGGTTGGTTGTCATACAAACGTAAAACACTATACCGTGGTTGAAGCAGAGCTGGTATATAACATGGCTGCTTTCACAGGTGGCCCAGCCTCTGATGGGATACTATAAGCCTGTGACGGTATTGGAGTAGGTGGTGCTGAGTGGGTGGATTGGCGAGGTCTTGCATCTGGGTCTTCCACAAGGGTATTATCTGTCTGGCAGAAGATTGCAGGGCAGAGTGGCATAGGGGTGGACTAGGATGTTGTGGAGGTTGGGTGGGCAGCAGAACACCACTTTGGGAGGGGATGGAAGTATGTTGGTAGAATGTCCCTCATTTCAGTGCGTGATGATGACAATCAAAGCTCTGATGTAGGATGTTAGGATATGGTTCGGTCGATGCAGTCCCGGGTGGCATTGTGTAACAAAGAGGGTGCTTCTTCGTGGTTGGTTCTTGGGATGAATGTGAAGATCAGATGTGTGTGGAGATATGGCATGGGAGATGTGTTTCTGAATTAGGTCTGAGGGGTATACCCTGTCTGCGAAGGTCTTTGTGAAGGAGTTCTCATCACTGTAGATACATCTACCATGGATGACCAGGACATATGGGAGGGACTTTTTGGTGTGGAATGGGTGGTAGCTGTCAATATGCAGGTACTGTTGGTAATTGGTGGATTCCATGTGGACTGAGATGTGGATGGAGTTATCTGAGAGGAAGAGATCAACATCTAGGAAGGTGGCACGAAGGGGGGAGGAAGACAAGGTGAAGTGGATGTGAGAGAAGGTGTTGAGGTTGTGGAGGCATGAGGATAAGGTGTCCTGGCCTGGGTCAATATTATAAAGATGTCATCAAAAAACCTGAACCAGACCAGAGGTTTGGGGTTTTGGGAAGCCAGGAATTTTTCCTCTAGGTGGCCCATGAAGAGGTTGTCAAAGGAGGGTTTAATGTGGGTGGCAAAGGAGGGTTTAATGTGGGTGCCCCTGGCTGTGCCAAGAATTTCTTTGTATACCTTCCCTTCAAAGGTGAGGTAATCATGGCTTAGGATTTAATTGGTTAGCCGTACAAGGCAGAAAATGGTGGGTTTGGGATTCAGTTCAATTCAGTTCAATTTATTAGCGTCCTTGTGGTACATCATCAAAATGACATAGGACTTGTCAATAAACATTACAATTTAAAATACATGTACATGAAAATTTATAATTGAATTTACTTGTCACTTAGACATTACAATTTTAATAGAACTATAAGAACATTAACATAAAAATATACAATTAGGATAACAATGTACAAAAAAAAAAGCTAGTGATTCTCACAACAAAGATTATTTCCATTCTTGCATTAACACTGTTTCACACTTTCATAGGTTTAGCAAGTATTTAAATGTGAGCAATTACACATATTTATTATGTCAGTAAAGTATTAACTGTGCTTTTATTGTTAATGATTCATAAACTCTTCAGTACTGTAAAAATTATTGCTCAATAACATGTTTTTTAATTCTCTTTTAAATATGTGCAGTTTTGGTATTATTTTTAGTTCTTCTGCAGGATGTTGAGAGATGTAGTGTTCAATCATGGCAAGGCCATGGACATGAGGGATGTTGGTGTATAAGGAGGTTGCATCAACAGTGGCGAGTAGAGACCCACGAGGTAAGGGTGTGGGGACAGTGGAGAGCCGGTGCAGGAAATTGTTGATATCTTTATTGTGGGAGGCTACAAATTTTGGACATTTGTTTTCAGTTGTAGGGCAACAAGGTCTGATAGTTTTTTTTTTCTGGGAAGGAGTTTAGGATTTTAGCAGTGATTGGAGGTTATGTTGGGCTTCTGGGATGGAGTCACTGTGACAGAGCTTGTAGGTGGACGTTTGGACAACTGGTGGAGGCCCTCTACCAGGTAGTCACTCTGGTTCATCACAACAGTGGTGGAACCTTTGTCTGCTGGGATTATGATCAGATCAGGATCAGTTTTTAGTTTGTGTTAGGCAGTCCTTTCTTCTGCTGATAGGCTGTTGTTCTTAGGGATAGGCCTGGGGAAGGATGGTGAGGCCAGGTTGGAAGTTAGGAATTCCTGGAAGGTGACCACAGGTGTTTGGGCAGGAGTGTGGGAGGCTCATGATTGGGCTCATGATTGGATGGTGATACAGACTGGGACAGGCAGGGATTGGCTTTGTTTGGGGGGGGGGGGGGGGGTTGGTGACAAGAAGTGTTTTCAATGTAGGAAGTGGGAGAAGGAGAGTAGGTCTTTCCCAAGTCCAACATGGTTAAATCTGGGGGTGAGGCTGAATGTGAGGCCTTTGGATAAGACTGAAACTTAGGTGGTGCTGAGGATTTTGATGGAAATGTGGGATTTTTTTAGCTCTGGATTTTGTGGAATATTGGCAGGGGGTTTTGGAGGATGTGGTACATTGAACAGATCAGTTAGGCAGGATCTGGATTCTATGAGGGGCTGATGAGGAGGAACAGTGTGTGTGGGATGCAGGTTGGATAGTGGTGCCCCAAGGCAGGAGTATAACTTCAGCAGGCTGAATAACTTATGGATGTGGTATTTGGAATGTTATTGTAGGTGTTGGAGTGTCAGGGTTTCAATTTGGAGATGAGGTGTAACTAGAGGGGATTGCATAGTATAACAATATTTTTCAGGGGTAGTGTAGGTGATTCGGGGATGGCTGTGCCATGGACACGTGTTTTTATAAAAATAGGTTTGTTAGGGAAAGGAAATGGCTGAATCTAAAAAGGTGGAGGGCATTGGGGAAGGAAGGGTGGGATCCAGAAATAGGAATTTTTATGATTAGGCCATTGGGTAAGGGGGGGGGGGGATGTAATCCAATGCTTAGGCAGCATTTAAGTAACAGGATATGGGACAGTGTCTTGGCTAGGGGCAGAGATACTTTTCTGAATTGATGCAGGCAAATAGAGCACGCGTCCATTGTGAATGGGGGGTGGGAGTAATGCTGGGAAAAGAAGTTGGCATTTGAAGTGGCAAGTATTGGTGGTTGCAAGGTGAGTTGAATAACGTTGATGGTGTAAGGAGTGAAAAGAATTGTGATATAGTGTCATGCATGTGAAATAAATTCTAGATTAGATTAATTATTCATTCCATAGACCCACAAAAGAGGGGATCCTCCTGGGTGTGGAAATGTCAGATAAACACATTACAAAAATGTAATTAGAAAAACTTGAGTTTCATTAATTTTAATGATCCTCAGTCAATAAACAGTAGAATTATGTACATGAATTAAAATTAAACTTCTAATATTAACAGGTTTAATACTTACATCTGCTTTCATTAAACCCTTCATTCACACAGTAGCTAGTTACTTGGCTATTACAACCAAGTATTGTCAAAAATTAAAGTTAATTATTCATTTCAATGATCCTCAATTAAGACAGTCAAATTAAAAGATTTAAAATTAAACTTCCACTATTTACAGACTTAAGACTTACATCCATCATTCACACAGTAGGTAGTTACTTGGCTGTTACAACAAAGTATTGTCAAAAACTAAAGTACAATACATTTTCATAAAAATTGTCTACTACACTTGTTGAGAAATTCATGGATGGAATAGAAGGAGTTGCTCACCAAAACTTCCTTTAAATTATGTTTAAATTGTGCCTTGTCTGAAACTAAACTCTTAATGGTTGCCGGTAACTTATTGAAAATATGCATTGCTGAATACTGGACTCCTTTCTGGGCAAGATTAATTGATTTTAAATCTTTATTTATATTGTTCTTATTCGTAGTACTGTTACTGTGTACTAAGCAGTGAGTTGGCAAAAGAGATGTATTATTTACAACAAACTTCATTAAGGAATAAATATACTGAGAAGATGTGGTTAGTATGCCCAATTCTTTGAATAGGTTTCGACATGATGTTCTTGGATTTACACTACACATTACTTTTATTATATGCTTCTGTACTCTAAAAATATTTTCTCGGTTTGTAGTTACCCCAAAATATGATACCATATGACATAACGGAGTGAAAATAAGCAAAATATGCCAGTTTTTTTATATTTTTATCTCCTATGTCTGATATCATTCACATTGCAAACACAGACTTGTTTAGGCACTTTATCAGTTCATTAATATGTCGCTCCCAAATGAATTTATTATCAAGTTGTAATCGCAGGAATTTTGCACTCTCAACTTGTCCTATTTCCATGTCGTCATATTTTATACTCACGCTAGAAGGAAATCTCTTGGAAGTTCTGAACTGCATATAGTGGGTCTTTTCAAAGTTTAATGACAGTGAATTGGCTATGAACCATTTACTAATGACAGTAAAAATTTGATTAGCTGCCCTTTCTAAATTTATGTCTGGTTTACTATTTATTGCAATGTGTGTATCATCTGCAAATAAGACAAACTTTTGGCATCTGGTAGTGTAACAGATGACAGGTCATTAATATACACAAGAAAAAGTAGTGGGCCTAGTATGGAACCTTGGGGAACACCACATGTAATTTCTTCCCAGTCAGATGATGTCTGATTGCCTACTGCTGAAGTGTTACGTAATGACACCCTTTGTTTTCTATTAGTAAGATATGACTGAAACCACTTTGCAGCACTACCAGTGATGCCATAATATTTTAATTTACTTAAAAGAATGCAGTGATTCACACAACCAAAATCCTTTGACAAGTCACAGAATATGCCAGTTGCCTCCAATTTGTTGTCTAATGAATTAAGGCCATTTTCACAGTGAGTGTAAATAGCCTACTCAATATCAGAACCCTTAAGAAACACAAACTGTGACTTTGACAGTATGTTTTTTTCACTAAGGTGCTTAAGTAGATGCTTGAACATAACCTTTAAAAAGATTTTTTAAAAAGCTGGCAAAAGTGAGATCGGTTGGTAATTTGATGGCATTTCTTTGTCCCCTTTCTTGTGGAGAGATATAACTTTTTTATTAACTTTGTTGATATGTTATCATAATCACTAGAATTCTTTGATTTCAAGGACTTTATGATGGATTATATTTCTTTGGGTGAAGTGTCAATTCCATTTTACTGAGATTGCTTGTGTGCACTGGTATCAGATATTCCATTGCATTAATTACTGAACCTGACGACCCCATGTTATCAGTAACAGAGACAAAATACTTGTTTAAACGGTTTGCAACACAACGTGCGTTTGTTACCAGGGTTTCATTTATTTTTAGAGCTATTTGTTCCTCCTCATTTCTGGTCCTAACTGTCTCTGACTTAACTATATCCCATATTGTTTTTATTTTATTGCTTGATGTATTTATCTTCTTCTCATAATGCAGTGTTTAGATTTCTGGATAACCTCCTTCAATATTTTGCAGTAATTTTTGTAATGAGCTATAATGCTAGTATCAAAGGTGTCCCTACATATAGGATAGTTTCCTTTTTGTCTCACATGATATCTTTATCCCTTGTTTGATCCATGGTTTCTTATTAGACTACTGCTTAATTTGAGTTACCTTCAGGGGAAGACAGTTTTCAAATAAAATGCTAACTTTATTGATGAATGTTTTGTATTTTCCATTTGTGTCTTGGATGCTGTAAACGTCCATCCAATTAATTTCTTTGAGCAATCTCCTAAATTTCTCAGTTTTTGACTGTTTTATTGTCCTTCTGAACTCAGTTCTGATAGATGTTTTACCCTAACAATTTTGAAAATTTAATGTTAGATATTGCATGTCATGGTCAGATAGCCCATTTACTACTGGTTTTGTAATGTGGCTTAGATGCCTAGAATTGTCTATAAAGATATTATCAATGGCATTCCTAGAACATTTTTATACCCTAGTTGGTAAATTTACAGTAGAAATTAAATTGAATGGCAATGTAACTGATTTCAGTAACTGTTCACTGACAATGTTTTTCAGGACATCTACAGGGTTATTACAAATGATTGAAGCGATTTCACAGCTCTACAATAACTTTATTATTTGAGATATTTTCACAATGCTTTGCACACACATACAAAAACTCAAAAAGTTTTTTTAGGCATTCGCAAATGTTCGATATGTGCCCCTTTAGTGATTCGGCAGACATCAAGCCGATAATCAAGCTCCTCCCACACTCGGCGCAGCATGTCCCCATCAATGAGTTCGAAAGCATCGTTGATGCGAGCTCGCAGTTCTGGCATGTTTCTTGGTAGAGGAGGTATAAACACTGAATCTTTCACATAACCCCACAGAAAGAAATCGCATGGGGTTAAGTCGGGAGAGCGTGGAGGCCATGACATGAATTGCTGACCATGATCTCCACCACGACCGATCCATCGGTTTTCCAATCTCCTGTTTAAGAAATGCCGAACATCATGATGGAAGTGCGGTGGAGCACCATCCTGTTGAAAGATGAAGTCGGCGCTGTCGATCTCCAGTTGTGGCATGAGCCAATTTTGCAGCATGTCCAGATACACGTGTCCTGTAATGTTTTTTTCGCAGAAGAAAAAGGGCCGTAAACTTTAAACCGTGAGATTGCACAAAACACGTTAACTTTTGGTGCATTGCGAATTTGCTGCACGAATGCGTGAGGATTCTCTACCGCCCAGATTCGCACATTGTCTCTGTCCACTTCACCATTAAGAAAAAAATGTTGCTTCATCACTGAAAACAAGTTTCGCACTGAACGCATCCTCTTCCATGAGCTGTTGCAACCGCGCCGAAAATTCAAAGTGTTTGACTTTGTCATCGGATGTCAGGGCTTGCAGTAATTGTAAACGGTAAGGCTTCTGCTTTAGCCTTTTCCGTAAGATTTTCCAATCCGTCGGCTGTGGTACGTTTAGCTCCCTGCTTGCTTTATTTGTCGACTTCCGCGGGCTATGCGTGAGACTTGCCCGCACGCGTTCAACTGTTTCTTCGCTCACTGCAGACCGACCCGTTGATTTCCCCTTACAGAGGCATCCAGAAGCTTTAAACTGCGCATACCATCGCCGAATGGAGTTAGCAGTTGGTGGATCTTTGTTGAACTTTGTCCTGAAGTGTTGTTGCACTGTTATGACTGACTGATGTGAGTGCATTTCAAGCACGACATACGCTTTCTCGGCTCCTGTCGCCATTTTGTCTCACTGCGCTCTCGAGCGCTCTGGCGGCAGAAACCTGAAGTGCGGCTTCAGCCGAACAAAACTTTATGAGTTTTTCTACGTATCTGTAGTGTGTCGTGACCATATGTCAATGAATGGAGCTACAGTGAATTTATGAAATAGCTTCAATCATTTGTAATAGCCCTGTATATTAAAATCACCAGCAACCACTAATTTTTTGACTTCTTAATTTTAGATAAGATAACAAATGTTCAAGACCATTTATAAACAGGTTGAAATTTCCTAAAGGTGCTCTGTATATAGCTGCTATTATAAAGGACCTATTATGAAATTCTATCTCTGATGCACATGCTTCTAAGTGCTGCTCTAAGCAAAATTTATTATTTATTATTATTCGTTACAGTCAACTTTGGACTACGCTAAGCATCAGTCATTTCTTGTGCTTTTTCTTGCGTTCTTCCCAGTACTTCTTCATTTTTTCTGAGTGGGCTTCTTTACGTTCTTGCGACCAGGTTGTTCCCGTCTTCTTTGATTGCGTTCGGTCTTTGAATCCCTGTATTTTGTTGATGGCATTCCTATATTCCATTCTGTTGTAAACTGTCTCTGGTATAATGTTCATTTCTGCAATGTCTTCTTTTACTTCTTTCAGCCAGTTAATTTGTGTCTTTCTGCTTTCCATGTATTCCAGGATTTTCTTTGCCGTTCTTTCTGGTGCCATTCTTTTGACATGCCCATAGAAACTCAGTCTTCTCTTTTTAAAGGATGTTGTCAGTTTTTCAATTTTCTCGTATAACTCTTTATTGGATCGCAATTTATAATCCTGTCCATCCTTTTTAGGTCCTAAGATCTTTCTCAGTATTTTTCTCTCTTTTATTTCCAATTTCTCCAACAGACGTTTTCTGTTCAGTGGGATGCATTCAATCGCATACAAACTTTC
Source organism: Schistocerca americana (assembly GCF_021461395.2). Taxonomy (NCBI): domain Eukaryota; kingdom Metazoa; phylum Arthropoda; class Insecta; order Orthoptera; family Acrididae; genus Schistocerca; species Schistocerca americana. The sequence continues at coordinate 836,190,963 of NC_060120.1, read as the reverse complement.
TGGTTTTATTACCGCATTGTAGTGCCTGAGCTTGGCATTGATGGAGATCAACTTTTTATTGTATACATTTCGGCATAGCTGGTATGCCGTTTCCATCTTTATTGCTCTTTCCTGTAGTGAAACATTTGGTAACCCTGTCGGTGTAATCCATTCCCCTAGATACTTAAATTTATGAACTCTCTTAATTATTCCATATTTAGTTTGCAATGTCTGTGTTGGGTCTGTTTTGTCCTGTATCATCAGTTCTGTCTTTTCATACGATATTTGTAGACCTGTCTTCTCAGCGATCTCATGCAGCATTTCTATCTGAATCTTTGCTGTTTCGATGTCATCTGCCAATATTGCCATGTCATCAGCAAATGCCAGACATTCAATTTTTGTTTTATTTCTTCATAACGTTATCCCATTTTTCACTCCGGCTTCTGCCATCTTCTTTCTCCATTCCCTGACCACTTTTTCAAGGACAATGTTAAACAACAGCGGGGAGAGCCCATCCCCTTGTCTAACACCTGTTCCAATTACAAACGGTTGTGACAATCTACCCAAAAACTTCACTTGCGATTTTGTTCCCGTAAGGGTTTCCTGGATTAGACTTCTGCTTTTATCATCAATCCCAAATTCTTCTAATGTGTTAATCAGAGTTGGTCTATCAATAGAATCATATGCTTTTTTGAAGTCTATGAATGTAATTACTAGATTTTTCGATGTGCGTGCGCGAAGTTGTATTATGGAGAGTAGACTGAATATCTGTTCACTGCATGATCTTCCTTTTCTAAACCCAGCCTGATATTCACCCAGTTCTTTCTCTACCTGATTTTCAATCCTGTTTTGTAGTGCCTTGGATAGGATCTTATAGGCCACTGATAACAATGAGATACCTCTGTAGTTATTTGCATTTGTCTTGGCACCCTTCTTATGTAACGGATGAATCAATGCTGTCTTCCATTCCTCCGGAATCTTCTCTGTATTCCAAATCTCTTCAAACAGCGCCTCGAAATTATTTATTAAGTTTTCTCCTGCGTATTTCAGTAGTTCCGCGACTAACGAATCTTTACCAGATGCTTTATTGTTTTTCAATCCTTTCAAGATCTCTTTAATTTCTTCTTTATTAGGTGGTTCAGAGTCTGGTAGCTTATTCTTAGGCTTCTCAAATGTCAAGGTTTCATCAGGTCTTTTGCAGCTTAGCAGCGTTTCAAAGTAGTTCGCTAGGTGTTGGCAATTTTGTTCCACGCTGGTGATCAGATTTCCTTTTTCATCTTTGAAGCAGAGTGTCGGTGGTTTATATCTTGTTATTGTAGTTCTGAATGTTTGAAAGAAATTGCGTGTATTATTCTTAGAAAATTCATCTTGTATTTTCTGTATTTGTTGTGTGTCATATTTCCTTCGTTCACTTTTAATGATTTTCGTCGTTTCACGTCTTTGCGTTTTGAACTGCTCCCAGTCAGTTGGCCTTTTGGTTGAGTTGTATTTCTCCCAAGTTCTGGCTCTTTTCTGTAGTGCTTTCTCACAGACCTCATTCCACCAGGGATGCTTTTTCTTTTTGGTTAGTAAAATTGTTTGTTCTGCTGCGTCTCGTATTGAGGTTGCAATTTCTTCCCATTTGTGACTTTTGATTTTATCTGTCTTTTCCTTGTAGTCGTCTAAGACTTGCTGATTGAGCATTAAGTCCTGTACTCTGTATTTGGCTATTTTTGTTTCGTCACTCTTGTGACTTCTTTCTGGTGTTAATTTCATCTTAATTTTGGTCAGATAATGGTCAGAATCAAAGTTGGCCCCTTTCACCACCTGTACATCTTGAATGTCCCTTGAATTATCATAACTTATTGCCACGTGATCAATCTGGAACTCGCCAAGTAATTTGTTCGGTGATTTCCATGTTGTTTGTTTTTTGGGATTCTTCTGGAATTTGGTTGTCATAATGTTCAATTTGAATTTCTCACAAAACTCTACTAATCTCTGGCCATTCATGTTAGTTTTAGTGTGTGCTGTAAACCTCCCTGTGCTTTTTGATAATTCGTTTCTTCCAATTTGTGCATTAAAGTCTCCTAACAGAATTGTAGTGTGTTGCTCAGGGATCTTCCCTATTGTTTCTTCCAGTTCCTCCCAAAATGTCTGCACTTTCTCTGGATTTTGTTGGTTGTCTTTATTTATTGGTGCATGGGCATTTATAAGTGTGTACTTTTTATTTTTATTTCTGAATGTTATCAATGATATTCTTGGTGATTTAGATTTAAATTCTAGTACCTTAGTAGAAAATGAGTTATGTATCACAAATGCTGTGCCATATACCCGAAGACCTTTTGTATTCTTTACTATCTGTGCTGGTTTCCCTTTATAAATCCTGTACTGGTCTGCCTGTACTGTATCCTCATCTGGGTATCTTGTTTCTTGTATAGCCAGAACTTTTAGTTTGTGTTCATCCATTAGTTTTGTCAGTTCTTTTTGTTTACCTGTTCTCAGCATTGAGTTCACGTTCAGTGTTCCTATGAACGTTTGATGTCTGTTCCTATGTTTAGCGTTAGGGATCCTAGGACCCTCCGACTGGTCTGTTGCGCAATGATGCTGGGCCCCCGGATCCGAATGCCCAGCTTCGGTGGTATTACCACCACGGGGAGGAAACTTTCTCATTGCACCTTCCATTTCTGATACTTGGTTAAAGCTGTTGTTTCCAGAGGTATACACCTCCTTCCACTAAGACTTAGTTCGCTACACTAAGAAGTTAATTCAGGCCGCTCCTCTGGAGTACAGACGCCTTTCGCAGCCGCTTCTCTGAAGTACAGACGCTGCTGATTGAAGATAACTCTTCCGCTCCAAAAGCCGTTGGGACATATAGTGTCTTCTTCCGCCTTCTGGACCGTTGGTTAATCTTCACCTCTTCCGCCAGTTCCGCCGTTCCGATGATCTTCATCTCCGCCTTCACTGCCGTTGAGGTCTTCACCGTTACCCTGGCAAGGGACCCTTACGAGGTACTATCACCCGGGCCAGGTGAACCAAGGTTTTTTAACGAGGTTGTTACTCCTCCCCCTCCTCCTTTTTCAACCGGGCTTGGGACCGGCTTTGGCGGAGTTTAAGCAAAATTTATTAATGTTAATATTCTGAAATTTAAAACTGTTTTTAACAAATGTGGCAACTCCTCCTTTCTCCATATTTTGTCTACAGAAGTAAGAGGCTAACTTAAATTCTGTAAGGTTTAACATATCTATACAGTGGTCACATGATGTTCAGAGAGGCAGATTATATCAACTGGGTTCGATCTCACAATATTTATTGTCACACGTAAGACATAAAATGAAAACAAGGATAGGCAGATCAGGAGTGTTATGTGAGGGTGGGAAGTATTTTGCATTGCTAGAAGGGTGTTATACTTTTATCGGGACTCACATACGACATGGAGTTGCATACATGGCTGTCATAATGGACACGGCTGTAACTACAGCTGATGCAATTCGTGATAACACCATAATAGAGTTCTAGCAACACAAAATCCTTCACTTCCTCACATATTGCTCCCAATCTGCTTGTCCTTGTTTTCTTATCTCTTACGCGTGACAATAAAACAAATGTGATGATATATCACGCACGATCAGACATACCAGTCACAATACTACCCCTTGCCCCCACCACAATTCCTCTCATTCCTTACACCTGTCAGTTTTATTGAGTACTGCCTGCAACCACCTGACACCTTTGCTCATCACATCTAATGCCAGCTTCTTTCCCTAGTACCCTCTTCCCCCCCCCCCTTTTTTTCCCTCTGCCCCTCTGCAAAAGAAACCTCCTCTGTCAGTTCAGAAAAGTATACCTATCCAGGGCCAAAACCCTTACCCATACTCTGCTCCTTAAATACTGTTTGAGCCATGGAATTGCCCCCCCCCCCCCCCCAATGGTCTAATCATAAGAATCCCTTTTCATTAATATCACCCCTCCTTCCACAATGCCCTCCATCTTTTCATATTCAGCCATTTCCTTTCCCTCACAAACCATTTCCTACAAAACTACGTCTCCATGGCACAGCCATCCCCAAACCACCTCCACTCCCTCCAAAAAATACTGTTACACTCTGCAATCCCTACTAGCTACACCTCGTCAGCCAAATTGAATCTTGATGCTCCAACACCTACAACATTCCAAACACCACCTCCACAAATTATTCAGCCTGCTGAAGCAATACTCATGCCTTGGAGCACCTCTATCCACCCACAGTGTTCCTCTTCATCAACCCCTCAAAGCACCCAGATCTTGCCTAGCTTGATCTGTTCAGTGTACCACATCCTCCAAAACCCCGTGCTATCACTCCCCAAATATCCAGAGCCAAAACAATCCCTACTGTCCATCAAAATCCTCAGCACCACAGAAGGTTCAGTCCAATCTAAAGGCTTCACATTCAGCCCCACCCTCAGATTTAAACATGTTGGACTTGGGAAAGACCTACTCTCCTTCTCCCACTCCCTTCAGTGGAAACACTTCTTTGCCACCAACCCCTGCCCCCCCCCCCCCCCCCTCCCCAACCAAAATCAATCCCTACCTGTCCCAGTCCTTACCAACATCCAACTGTGACCCTTCCACATTCCTCCCCAAACACTCCTGGTCACCTTCCAGGAATTCCTAAGTTCCAACCTGACCTCACCATCCTTCCCCACGTCCGTCCTTTAGAACAACAGCCTTTCAGCAGAAGAAATGACTGCCTGACACAAAATAAAAACAGATCCTGACCTGGTCATCCTCCTGGCAGACAAAGGTTCCACATTTGTTGTGATGAAACAGAGAGACTACCTGGCAGAGGGCTTCTGCCAGTTGTCCAACACCTTCACCTACAAGCACTGCCACAATAACTCCATACCAGAAGTCCAACATAACCTCCAATCCCTGCTAAAATCTAAGCCCCTTCCCAGAAAAAAAAATCTCAGGCTTTGTTGACCGATGTCTGCAACCAACTGTCCAAAATGTAGCCTCCCTTATTAAAGATACCAACCACTTCCTACACTGGCTCTCCACCATCCCCACACCCGTACCTCATTGGTCTCTACTCATCACTATTGATGCAACCTCCTTAAACACCTACATCCCTTATGTCCATGGCCTTGCCACAATTGAACACTATATCTCTCAACATCCTGCAGATTCCAAACCCACCATTTTGTTCCTTGTACATCTAAGCACCTACATCCTAATCCATAACTACCTCACCTTTGAAGGGAAGGTACATAAAGGTGTTCTTGGCACAGCCATGGGCACCCACATCAAACCCTCCTTTGCCAACAACTTCATGTGCCACCTAGAGAAAACATTTGTAGCTTCCCAAAATCTGAAACCCCTGGTCTGTTTTGGGTTTATTGATGACATCTTTAAAATATGAACCCTAGGACCAGGACACCTTGTTCTCATTCCTCCACAACCTCAACAACTTCCCTCACATCCACTTCAACTGGTCCTCCACTGCCCATCATGCCACCTTCCTAGATGTTGATCTTCTCTCAGATGGCTCTATCCACGTCTCAGTCCACATCAAACCCACCAATCAGCAACAGTAACTGCACTTTGAAAGCTGCCACCCCTTCCACACCAAAAAATCCCTCCCATATGTCCTGGCCACCTATGGTAGACACATCTGCAGGGATGAAAACTCCTTCGCAGTACCCTCCAAACCTAATTCAGAAACACATCTCCTGTGCCATACCCCCATACACATCTAATCCTCACATCCATTCCAAGAACCAACCACAAAGGTGCACCCTTGTTTTCACCGCCCAATACCACCTTTGACTGGAACTACTGAACCACATGCGTCATCAGGGCTTTGATTATCATTTATCATGCCCAGAAATGAGGGACATCCCTGTTCCACCACCCACCCAACCTCCACAACATCTTAGTCCAGCTTAGTCCAGCCCTATGCCACTCCACCACCCAATGCCCTGCCACACAGATAATATCCTTGTGGAAGACCCAGGTGCAAGACCTGCCCAATCCACCCATCCAGCACCACTTACTCCAATTCTGTCACAGGCTTATTGTACCTCGTCAGAGGGCAGGCCACATGTGAAAACAACCATGTTATATACCAACTCTGTTGCAACCACCGCACATTGTTTTATGTTGGCATAACAACCAACCAGCTGTCAACTAGAATGAATGACCACTGCCAAACCCATGGCAAAAGCAAGGTAGACCACCCAGTGGTACAACATGCAGCACAGCACAACATGTGAGATTTTAATGGCTGTTTCACAACCCATGTCAATTGGATCCTTCCCACCACCACCGCCCACTTTTCTGATCTATGCCAATGGGAGCTGTCCCGTGTCCTTAAAGCACATCCTACACTCCCATAACCTCCCTGGCCTAAACCTAAGTTACATCTCTGCCCTCCGCACCCCTCCCAAACTGTGTGTGTGTGTGTGTGTGTGTGTGTGTGTGTGTGTGTGTGTGTGTGTGTGTATATACACCATTCCCTGCCCCAGTATCCCCACCCATTTCATGTCAGGTAGTTGTGTGCTGCTATCTCCTGCCCTAGTCTGTGAAATCGCATGCCCAACCATCTGCCAATTGCCCCTTCTACCTGCACTGCTAGCTAGCCCACAGATGGCTCCCCAATATCTCACAAGCCACTAGACTCTTCCCCATAAACCTCTCCCTGCCTCCTGCCTCTCTCCATACCACAACCCCACCTCACCCCAGTACACTCAATGTGGACCAGAAAAGAGCCGACAGTCAGCTGAGTACAATATAGGGAGAGAGTCGTGTGTGTGTGTGTGTGTGTGTGTGTGTGTTTTCATGTTTTTCGTACAAGCTTGAAAAAGGAAGTTCATTCCAAAAGCTAATGGTAACACTTCTACTCTTGTTTCTGCTGGCTGGAGCCTTGAAATGAAGGTAGATGTAAAAAACTGAATGAATTTGTAAAATAGAGAATTGAAATTTAAAGAGAGGGTTTAAACTTAAATAATGTTAAATAATAACTTCGCATCATGAGTTTCAAGTTAAGATACTCTATTAAATGGCAAAATTACTTCAGGTCAGCAACACAAAGGAAATCACAAAAGAATGTAGTCATACTCACTTCCTTAAAATTATATTTACACCACCAAGTGTTTGAAATTCCCACTGTTGGCTGCAATCATGTTTGCATTTACTGGTGCAAAGATCTCTGGACAGACTGAAGTGATTCCTTCGAAATTGTTGCACATTCTGCAGCAATGCAATGTTTTAAATCTTCTTGGATTGTTGAAACTTTTGTATATTTTTCACCTTTGAGCTTATGCCTTAGAAGAGTGTCCAGTGGTATCAAATCAAGTGACCATGCAGGCCAAGTGCCAGGACCTTCATGTTCTATACAGCAAGCAGGAAAGATCTGGCTGAGCACTTTCCAAACCACAAGCAAGTACCGTATTTACTCGAATCCAAGCCGCACTCGAATCTAAGCCGCACCTGAAAAATGAGACTCGAAATAAAGGAAAAAAAAATTCCCAAATCTAAGCCACACCTGAAATTTGAGACTCGAAATTCAAGGGGAGAGTAAAGTTTTAAGCCGCACCTCCAAATTGAAACAAAGTTGGTCCATTGTAATATGAGACACAATTTAGGTCGAATGAATGACGATACAGCTACAGTAGTTGGGTTCGAGTCGTAAGCTTAGCGGTTAAGCTTTACCACGTAGCCATTGCTATGCGTCAGGCGCTCCGTCCGTATTTATACGGGTACCCTTCCTTTTTCACGTGCTTCGTCTGGTGTGAGTCGATTGCTTATTTTGCTTTGATCTGATAAGTGCCGTTTTCTTTGTTATAGGTGTTTGCGTCACTCTAAGCTGAAAATGCATTACTGCATTGTGTCATGCATTGTTTGTCGCATTCTGGTAGTGCGTGTTTACGGCCTGTCGCGGCTTGCGGCATGGCTTGCTTTTGTGCGCGCTACCGCTGCGTACAATTAAAAACAAAAAAAAAAAGAGAGGAATCGTCTCATTAGCGAAACAACGCCAAGAGACTGCCATTTGTTGTTACTTACACTGCTGCTTTCTTTGATAATGATCAACAAGAATCAAATAATAGACTGCGTATGATAGAACATGTTCTGAACGAGAGTTAGGCGAAAATTTTTCTCCGTTTGAAAATCTTTGCGGCCGCTTCTTTATTACATCAAATTCTGCACAGAAATTAGAGTCATCTTAGATTTGAAAATCTAGTCACTTGCCATGCTTCATTTCTGACTGTATCACTATTAGGCATAAGAATAATACGAATATGAACATGACACGATACGTATATTCTCCCGTGTTTGCTGTTGTCTCACTCTAGTTTCGTAGTTTATTAGGCAGACAGGATTTAAATGAGATAGCAGCAAACATGAAAGAATACATGGCAAAATGTTTATATTCGTATTATTCTTATGGTGAAGAGAATACTGTATGTGATTCAAATTTCATCAGGTTCCTATTAGCAACCATCTCTTCTCACAGATAGGAAAAAATTCAGAACGTAGAGTTGGCCATATTGACAAACATCCCAAACAGTCTTGCCAGTCAGATTTTCGTAGTACACTAAAATTGTGCTACATTCGAAGATGAACAATATGGAATTTGTATTTACTTCATTGGATTATGTATGAAAATGCAGTGGTCGAAACTCGCGGCGGAGAAAAAAAGCTCGTCTTCCACTTTTTTTTTTTTAATTTATTTACTGACGCAGAGGTTTTGGCGCCAGTATTTATCTTTGTGCCTACGAAGCATGCCTGCGTAGCGCTACATATATTTGACGGCAGAAGTTAGTTGTGGCGGCACTTACCAACATTTTTCATAACTTCCGCTTCCTTTGCACTCGATTCTAATCCACAGGCGGTTTTTTGGATTACGAAAACCGGAAAAAAAGTGCGGCTTAGATTCGAGTAAATACGGTAGTTAGCTGTGTGTCAGTTGTGCTGCTAGCACATACATCTACATATTTCACTTGGTTCTTCCTCTAGAAGAGCTGGTAAACTTCAATTAGAAATTGTGTGTGTCTTTTACCAATTAAGCTTCCTTCAATTAAGTACGGGCCAGTCATGTAGTCTACAATAATCTGACAGCAAATGTTCACAATGCATTTTTCTTATATTCGGCTTTCCAAGCTTTTTAAATGTAGCTTCATCAAAAAAAAAGCTCTCTTTGAAGAGATAACCTATTCTTCTGATGAAGATGATGTTTGGTTTGTGGGGCACTCAGCTGCGTGGTCTTCAGTGCCCGTAGAAAGTCCCAGTTTTTACACAGTCCAGTTTTTTACACAAACTGATCTGGCCACTCTCATGAATGATGATGATGATGAAATGATGAGGACAACACAAACACCCAGTCCCAAGAGAGAGAAAATTCCCAACCTGGCTGGGAATCGAACCTGTGATCAAGTGGCAGCAAAGCTAGCCCCTAGACCATAAGCTACGGACAGAGCTATTGTCCTGATGTTGCACCAGAGCAAAATGATAGAATTCTGTGCAATTTCTGCTGTCCCGATGGTTAATCTGCTTTTGTAGTGTCAAATGATACAAATGGAATAAGTTTTCAGAGAATATGGTAAGTGCTTAATTAACAGTTAATATGTGAGTTATGAGCATCAGCAGCCAGAATGTATGTTACTTGCTGCGTTCATTGTAAGCTTGCTCCTTACCCTGTTCATTCATTGAATTGTTATTCTATTTGGACACTGTCGGGATATCTTTATGCATACAACTCAACTTTCCTCTTCACATTCCTTCTGCATTCACCATAAATCCTGGCTTGTGAGGTACTTAACATGTGTGAAATGCAAGAAAAAAATGAGAGCTATAATTTCCTCTTTGTCCCTTTTATATTGGTACCATGCTGACAGAACACTGTTTCCTCCTTATCTGACACAATTTATTTCCTTATTTGGATGTGAAATCATCAACTTCTGCATAAGGCAGCAATGGTGTCAACAAATGTGCAGAACAGATGAATCGTAAGTTCCAAAAGTGTTGTAAGTGCTCCAAAACTACTAATTAGATACTGAAGTGTGAATGCTGCTAGATTTGTCTCTCTTAGAACTACAATACTATAGCTGCATTATAAAAAGCAAAGTTGATGCTGATATCTCTGTAATTAATATAGCTATGAAAAAAGTCTGCATTTCATTTGGTGAGAACTGTTCATCTGGGTGAAAATAGAACTACTATATCTTAATTCATTCCAGAGTGAGGTAAAAAGCTTAGCTGAAACACACTATATGAGTGTGTCACAAAATGTAGTTCAGAATGGATAACAAATGCCACTGTCTACAATCAAACTAATCAAAGGAAGGATCTAACATGAAACATGCCTCACCAACTGACAATCCTAGAAAAATGCCTCAGTACTCAGTGATTAAGTTAATAACAAGCCTTCCCAAAATTTTTGGGGAGGATATACATGACAGTATCTTTTCAAAGAAGCTCAAAGACTACGTAGTTGAGAAGGAATGTCACAGTTTTAAAGATTGCCTGTTAAATTAAATTTATATTAGTGTTTTTTGTAATCACTAGTGTTAGAAAATTTAATCCAAATTATTGCTGTTTAGGAAGTACACTGATAAGTCAAACATTATGACCACTGGCACTGTGGTATTAAATGCTCCCTCGTGGTGTTGTGGGCATGGAATGCCATGAGGAACATATGTAACTAGAGCAGAGACAAATAAGAAACGTTCTACTGATGATACAAGTGACAAATGGATGAATCCATTGACATAAGCAACTTTGACAAAGGGCAGATTATTATGGTTTGATGCCTTGGAACGAGCATCTCAAAAACAGCAAAGCTGCTCAGCTGTTTGCTTGCAACTGCCGTGAACTTCTGTGAAAAGTTTTAGAAAGACAGTGAAACTACGAGTAGGCAACAAGATGTTGAACATCCTTACCTCATCTCATAATGTGGGGATCGGAGGCTTGCCCACTGTGTGCATTGTGTTCCGTGGCAGATCTGATGGGAGAGTGCAATGCTGGTGGAGGAACAAGTGTTTCAAAGCACATCCTTCTGCAGGCATTTTTGAACATGAGTCTCCCCTGTGTGTTCCTATGTTGCCTCAACATCATCATCAATTTCAGTAGCAGTGGGCACAGGATCATGAAGATCCAGGTCAATGGCTGTGTCTAGATACACAACCATCCAAGCGTGAACATTATTGCAGAGCATCTGCATCCCTTTATGCTTGATGTCTTCCCCGACAGTTATGTCACCATCCAACAGGATAACCACCCACATCACAAGGCCCGAATCTATAACCATTTCCTGATCATCGCTGTCTTATTTTTACATTTTACAACGAAAATAGAAAATGTTGAAAGACAGCCACTCATCTACAGGTGATCGCAGGGTTATGGGTAGACACTCATAACAGCCCAGAAATTGCTCTATCTTTCACTCTCATTCTGGTCTATATAATTCTCTCTCTCTCTCTCTCTCTCTCTCTCTCTCTCTCTCTCTCTCTCTCTCTCTCTCTCTCTCTCTCTCTCTCCCCCCACCTCCCCCTCCCCCACCACCCCCTTACACACACACACACACACACACACACACACACACGTCATTTTGGTGTGTGTATGTGAATGAGAGAGAGAGAAAGAGACAGAGAGAGATGATGTACACCAAAAAGAGAGCAAAAGCATTGGCAGTTTTCTGAACTGTCACATCCTGCAATCGTCTGCAGTTGAGTGACTGGCTATCCTTATTTTTATTTGACTTTTTTAGTTAATTGTTGAATAGTTTTCTCTACACTGTTCAGCATTTTCCTCCCATTTCAGGAGAGAGAGTGTCATTTGATGAAGAAAATGAAACAGAATGCTCCAGACAGCACTCAAAAATGAACAACAACAACAACATAACTGTTGAGTCTCTTTCAGCTCAGGTATTTCTTAGAAGCTCATTAAGTTTTTAGTTATGTATGATGTTTTTCAAATGCATGTGTTGCAGTAATAGCTTAATAAAATTGGTTTTGAGAGGAGTAGGCTTTGGCTCCTATTTTGATAATTTTGATACATGTACTAGTTACAAATGTATGTGTAATTTTCTTTTTCTTGTAGTCTCAGCTGTGATATCTTGCACAAATAGCTAAATTGTGTCTGTAAATTAGTTCTTGATCAAAGATTAAGCCATTTTCTGTAAATTCATGAAAAATCTAACCAAGATTTAATTGCAGTGCATGCTGACAAAAACAATATTTTATGAGATAAATCCATAATAAACCATGTTGGTATCAACCACTCATATAATCTCTTCCCATATTCATTAGGTATGACAAAACCATAACATATCTTTATCATAAACTGTTTGTACATTGCTTCAATGCAACTATACACGTGGACTTACCTTGAACCTCAAGATTGATCTTAAGTCTCTAATTGAGCAAAGGTAAGAGATGGGATTGATCACTTACACTTAAGCTAACCTCCCTTAAAATAAAAATGTGTATAACCCCAACAATATTGTTCAATAAATTAAAAAAAATATAAAATCCCTTTCTACAAACCCCATACTAATTATTATTACCACCCAGTTACCAGATTGTTTCATTAAATATACAAAATCCATTACAAAATACAATACATTATACTCCATAAAATATTTATTCATAATGAGTGATTGGAAAGGTACCATAATTGTACTGTTATATCATGTTACATATATCTCTTTATAACATTAATATCCATGGTATTGACATTTCACTCCTTATAACAGCATATCCTATTTTGTAATAGGTTTATTTCTTTAGGTCACTGGTGTCAAACAGTGTTATTACATTTTGAACACCTAGTAACATTTTAGCTTGTATTTTGGTCAGCTTACAAAACTCAGACACTTGTCTCCTTATTATTCATTTCCTAATCCAGTATATCTATTTGACCACTGAAACTCAGGTAGTTCCTCTAATTTGCAACTTTTGAGTAAATCTCAAAATTTTAGTCTTTTACATATGTAGAAACTATATTTATACAACACCTCTTTCCTCAGAAAGACTTCTCCCACATAATATAACATTTCTCTCAGCAATGATGTACCTATATATTTCTCCTTTCCTCACTAAAGGTTAGGTCCTCCTTCATTGGTATGACTACTCTATTCATTGTATCCTTCATATTTAAGGATTCGGTATCCTGCTTATAAGTATATACCTCTCTTCACGTCTATCTACTCATGTATTTTCCAGTAAACTTACTCCTACCTCATTGAAAAACCACATTTGTTTGCCATTCTTTTCTGTCTCTTAAGTAATCATATACACTCTACTGACAGTGACCAAAACTTACGTGTATCTCCTTGTTAATAATATATGTTATCACAGAATTAATTATTTGAACTTAATATTGATTTATGAAATGAACACCAATTTTTGGTGCTATGGATTGTGCTTCTAAGCTGGATGTTAGCATGTCGTGTAACCTAATCTAAACTTAGTATATCCCCGTCTCTTCCTCCCATGCACCACTTCTTCAACATCACTCTGAGTGAGGTGGCACAGTGATTAGCACACTGGACTCGTATTCAGGAGGACGGCAGTTCAAACCTGCGTCCAGCATCCTCATTCAGGTTTTCCATGATTTCCCTAAACCACTTCAGGCAAATGCCCGGATGGTTCCTTTGAAGGGGCATGGTCAATTTCTATCCCCATCCTTCCCTCATCTGATGGGACTTACAAAATGACATCACTAACTTCCACATCTCACAATGCTGGTTTGTGGTTCAAAATTTTCGAGCTATACTTTTAACGTATTTTTACACACTGTACAGGATGGTCAGAAACAGTCTGAATAGCTTGTAAAGGTGTTTCAGAGTAGGTTGTGCTGAGCAATAATTGTTAAGAAAAAGATTTGATAAGTTGTGCCATTTCTGAGCTACTAAGCATTGAAGTTAGATGATCAGGCCTGCCAGATACAATTAGTGTCAGGTGTTCACAGTGTGCATGAAACTGCCCAGCCTTTTGTTCAGGTTCAATCCTTATTACTGTTCCAAGTCCAATTTTTGTATCCCTCTCTTATTCGGTTGTAGGAAACCAAATGAAGAACACATTTGACAAAACATCTCTTGTGGGCCACTTAAATTTGCATGCACAATGACCTGATTGGCTAACTTCAATGCTAATTAACTCAGAAACGATGCAACATATCAAACTTTTTCTTAACAGTTATTTCTTAGCACAACCTACCCTGCAACACCCTTACAAGCGTTTCAGATTGTTTCTGATCACCCTGTAGAGATGTATTATAGAATACAGTATATAGGTAAAGTACTTCTTTGCATCTGTAGTAACATCACCTCTTGTATTATTCTAAAGTAAATTAGCCTTGATAACGGTGATCATGGAGAATGTATGCTAGTCACATTCACGTCAATCTTCTAAAAGTTTATATCATGTCTTAGTGCAAAGTGCTACTGGCATGTAACTAATATCATTGTGAGGATGTGAGAGATTCTTACAAAAACTATAAAATAAGGCAGCACCCACTTTATTACTTGCATTGAATGATAGTGAGTAGGGCCTGTGAGAGAAGAGCAGTCTCTCCGTTGTAACTGAAGCGTCTCATAGTGTCTCACTGCTTTAGCATAATAGAAAGGAATAGTCAAAGTAAATATAAATTTAATAGAAAGAAACATTCCACATGGGAAAAATACATTTAAAAAAAGAGGCTTGTCTCTGTACTTCCGCCTCGACTGACATCTCTGCCCAAACTCTTTGCCTTTACATATGTCTGCTCATGTCTGTATATGTGCGGATGGATATGTGTGTGTGTGTGTGTGTGTATGTGTGTGTGTGTGTGTGTGTGTGTGTATACCTGTCCCTTTTTCCCCCTCAGGTAAGTCTTTCCGCTCCCGGGATTGGAATGACTCCTTACCCTCTCCCTTAAAACCCACATCCTTTTGTCTTTCCCTCTCCTTCCCTCTTTCCTGATGAAGCAACCGTGGGTTGCAAAAGCTTGATATTTGTGTATGTGTTTTTGTGTTTTTTATTGTGTCTATCTACCAGCGCTTTCCCGTTTGGTAAGTCACAGCATCTTTTTTAAATATATAAATATAAATTTAACTAGATAGGTTGCAAAAGATGAAGGATCTTGTACAGAAACCAAAATATGAAGGAATATAATGATCAACTCAGGCCTTGTGGCAGTCCCTCTACAAAATTCACCGAGATTGTGACTTCTCTGAGGTGACATAGCACGTAACTTACAAGCACTTCATGCCAGCGGCATTGAAAAGTGCATCCCAAGATGCATTTCTTGTTATGCCACCCATGTACCTCAGTTTGTTTAATATAGGGACATGACCATCGACATTCCACCTCAGCTCTACCTTTCCATTTCTTTTTTATTTTCCACAGAAATTTAAAGTCATCATTTAATGAAGCATACTGTTTAAGTGTACAGCTAAACCTCAGCTTGTTCTTTTTGTAAATAATCTCCTTACTTAATGTTAATACATAGTTACTAGCACACATTTATGTGTAAACATTAGACACATCAGGATAATAGACATCAAATGCCACTGGACTACAAGAATTCAAGTAACCATTTCTAAATTGACGATAAAATTCTGTCAAATGTTGTACCACTACTTTAATTGTAACTGTGCATTAAAATTAAATGATATTTCCTGGATAGATTGACTGCAGATGGGATCTGACAAAATAGATGTGTTGACTGATAATGTAATATTTGGGTGAAAATTTTGCTCCAATAAGTCACTACTACATTCTTCCAAAATTGTAATGTAGTGAGGTACATTTATGTCACTTAAATCTGTATTCTGTTTTGAATTATTCAGACTAACACTTCTAACAGAAGTTTATTTAGATTCAGTATTCAGTTTGCCAAAACATGTACGTAATGTGTTTACGACTAACCCAGACTATACAGATATGCAAAAATATAACTCATCTTTTACATTTAAGATTTTAGATTCTAATTCTGAAATATTTCTGCTTGTTTCTTTGTCTCCCTGATGGGATTCCTCCACATACTCATCTAACCTATTATTTGGATGTATTCTCACTTAAATCAGCAGTAGTGATATCTAGTTTCTTTTTAAGTTCAATGATTGTCTGTTCCTCTATCTCCACAAGAGCCTTTTCAAATCTTAACACCTTGAGCCTCTGTTTCTGCTCTCAAATCAGTATTTAATTATCCTGTTTTAGCATTTAGCTCAGTTATAGTTTTCACCATTTCCTCCAGTTTTCAGAGCGTTGCAGGCATGCAGTTAAATGATATTGAGTTTAACTCTAACCTTTTCTTACCAATGACTGTTACTGTGAGGAAGGTAACTCTTGTAAAAAATAATCTTCTACATGCAAATACAGCTTTACCACCTCAAAACAAACACCACACAAAAAATAAACTACATTTAATTTGGCTTCAACACAGGTCACCAGAGTTGCTGGCATGGATCACAGCATCGCAACGATAATTCTACTGCTCATATGTGCACAGCTGACAATGCCACTTCATGATGCTGTGGCAATTTTGAAATTGATGAAACATTTGTAGTCCCTTGTAGTCTTGGCCACCAATCTTCCAAGTCATAGATGTTAATTCTTCTGTAATATAATTGTTGTCAATTAATTTAGTTATCATTCATTGATGAATTATTTTTTCTCAAAACACATTACCTCCTTACATGTAACAGCTTATTTATTTTGCATAATGTTCTTCTGTTAACTTCACTGCTAATGACAATAGCATTAATTGTCAATAAATCTTCAGTTAAAATATCAACTTCTTCGTAAAATAAAGGAAAGGTAACCACTCACCAATAGTTGATAAATGCTTGGAGCATAGATACACACAACGAGAAACAGCACATTCACACTTGCTTTTGAGCACTAGCTCACACACACACACACACACACACACACACACACACACACACACACACAGAGGGAGAGAGAGAGAGACAGAGAGAGAGAGAGAGAGAGAGAGAGAGACCCAAACACAAAGTCTCATGCCACAGCAAGACTAATTATTGATACTCGATTACTGAAAGCAGTTGCCTGAGCTGACGTAGGTGGTAAGGGAGTAGGGAATGACACAAGAAGGGGGTAGGAAAGAGGCAAGTCATTGGACAGATGATTCTGCAGCCACACAATAAGATGAAAAGAGTACAGATATTACAACGAAAAGAGATGTCAGGAGAGGGGAGAGTAACTGAAGAGGAAAAAAGAGGATGGTAAGAAAAGGAGAGAATCACTGTTTGATGGTGGCCATTCGTGCAAGTAGAAGTATTGTAGTGAAGCAGCTGCTGAAGTCATTTATATTGTGGTGGGCAGCATGTTGAGCACTGGATTGTCAAGTTTCTGGTTTGTCACAGTTTGACAGTGGCCATTCATCTGAGTATATAATTGGTTACTTGTCATACCCACATAGAATGCTGCACAGTAATTGCAGCATAGCTGATATATTATATGCCTGCTTTCAGACCTCAAAACTATTGCCCGTAACCTCTCATCCTACATTTAAGACACTGCTCTCTTCCTTCGTGCCTCTCCACAGTTCCTGTCCTGTTACCTTGTTGGTCACTGTGGATGCGACATCTTTGTATACCAACATCCCGCATGCCCATGCCCTTTCCCAACATCATCCTGATACCAAACCCACCACTTATTTCCTAATGCTCCTAGGCAACGTAACATCCTGGCCCATAATTATTTCACTTTCAAGAGACAAATCTAGAAACAAATCCGTGGTACTTCCATGGGTACTCAACTTATTTAAGGGTAATCTGAAGGAATCCTTCGTATCCAGTCAACACCTAAAGCTCCTTGTCTGATTCAGATTCATTGATGAAATTTCCATGATCTGGACTGATGACAAGGACAACCTTTGCTCTTTCCTATATAACCTCAGCATTTATTTCCTTATCTGCTTCACCTGGTCCTTCTCAACTCATCGATCCGCCTTCCTAGATATCAATTTGCACCTCTCACATGCCTCTTAAATACATCCGTCCATATGAAGCTCATCAACCATCAACAATACCTACACTTTAACAGCTGTCGTTTAATGCAAATCAAAAAGTCTCTTCCTTGCAGCCTAATGACCGGTGGAGGCAACATCTACAGTTGAAAGCAGGAATTGTCAAAATACACACCATCTGCTCCACTGACACCAGTAAATCGGTTCACCAGGCACCTGCCCAGCACTCCTCATCACCCAGTATCATCCTGGCCTTAAAAAGCTCAACCACATCCTCCACCAGGGCTTTGACTACCGCTCGTTGTGCCTTGACATGAGGCATATCCTGTCAGAAATCCTACTCACATCCCCCCCCCCCCCCCCCAAAGTAGTGTTCCACTACCCACTCAACATACAGAATATCTTTGCCCCCCTACTCCAATCTTATTCCCAATACTACACCACACTGGTCGTTCCTTTGTGGTCAGCCCAAGTGCAAGACCTGTCCATACGTCCACCCACCACCTCCTACCACAGTCTAGTCATAAGCATTTCCTATCCAAAAAAAGGCAGGGCAGCATTTGAAAGGAGCCCTATTATATATTGTGTATGCTGCAATTACTGTGCAATATTTTACGTGTGCATGACAAGTAACCAACTGTCTACTTGCATGAACAGCCATTGCCAAACTGTGGCAAATCACAAACTTAACCATCCAGTTGCTGAAAATGCTGCAACCACAACACAGATAACTTCAACAGCTGCTGCCTGATGTGTGTCATTTGGATACTCCCTTCCAGCTCAAGTTTCTTTGAACTACACAGATGGGAAGTCTCTCTCCAAGTCACTCTTGTGATCCCCCTAGCCTAAACCTCCACTAACCTGTTGCCACTGTCTCAGCTTCACCGTTCCCTCTTCTGTCCACAACACTCCTTCTCTGTCCAGATCATGCACTGCCTTCTCCCACCACTCTTTCTCCCCCCCCCCCCCCCCCTCCCCCTTATGCAGGCATTTTCCTCTTCCCCTCTCCACACTTATCAACCTCTGTCCCTTCTCTCTACCCTTCATGTCTCTCTTTTCATCCTCGTCTTTCTCTCCTGTTTTCCCCCTTCCCTTTTCTTCCTCTTCAGTCCCCCCCTCCCCCCCCCCCCCCCTTCCACCGCCTACATTTCTTGAAGGACATCACCTTTCTGCCAGTGACTGCTGTAAGTTTTTAGTAGACTGTTGCAATTTAGGGCTTAGGCCATTATCAAGTGCTGATATTATGGCTTTAAGCCATGTCAACATAATGTAAGCTGACACATTTGTATGTCCTTGTCAATACTGGTAAATACGCTCATGACATCGTTACACAGTGCGAGCACATGTATTCAGACATTGTAAAACAACATAATCTGTAAGTGCACATGTCCATTAAACCATCACTAGTCACAAATGCATTAGACCACATTTTGCACTGATGCATACCTGTATTTGTCGTGGCATACTATCCACAAGTTCATCAAGGCACTGTTGGTGCAGATTGTCCCATTTCTCAACAGTAACTTGACGTAGATCCCTTAGAGTGGTTGGTGTGTCATGTCGTCCATAAACAGCCCTTTTCAATTTATCCCAGGCATGTTCAATAGGGTCCATGTCTGGAGAACATGCTAGCCACTCTAGTCGAGCAATGTCGTTATCCTGAAGGAAGTCATTCAAAAGATGTGCATGATGAGGGCATGAATCGTCATCCATGAAGACGAGTTCCTCGCCAATATGCTGCTGATATGGTTGCACAATTGATCAGAGGATGGCATTCATGTGTCATACAGCTGTTACGGCACCTTCCATGACCACCAGCGGCGTACGTCGGCCTCACATAATGTCGCCCCAAAACAACAGGGAACTTCCATCTTGCTGCATTCGCTGGACAGTGTGTCTGAAGCATTCAGCCTGACCAGGTTGCCTCCAAACACTTCTCTGATGATTGTCTGGTTGAAGGCATATGCAACACTCATTGGTGCAGATAACATGATGCCAATCCTGAGTGGTCCATTCGGCATGTTATTGGGCCCATCTGTACTGTGCTGCATGGTGTCATGATTGCAAAGATGGACTTCACCATGGATGTCGAGAGTGAAGTTGCGCACAGTTTGAGTCATAACACATTGTTCTGTGGCTGCACAAAAAGCATTATTCAACATGGTGGCATTGCCGTCAGGGTTCCTCCAAGCCATAATTCGTAGGTAGTGGTCATCCACTGCAGTAGTAGCCCTTGGGCGGTATGAGCAAGGCATGTCCTCAACAGTTCCTGTCTCTCTTTATCTCCGAACAACATTGCTTTGGTCCACTCCGAGATGGCTGGACACTTCCCTTGTTGAGAGCCCTTCCTGGCACAAAGTAACAATACGGACGCGATTGAACCGCAGTATTGAGCATCTAGGCGTGGTTGAACTACAGCAACACGAGCCGTGTACCTCCTTCCTGGTGGAATGACTGGAACTGAACTCCGTCTAATAGGTGCTGCTCATGCATGGTTGTTTACATCTTTGGGTGGGTTTAGTGACATGTGTGAACAGTCAGAGGCACTGTGCCTGTGATACAATATACACAGTGAACGTCTATCTTCAGGAGTTCTGGGAACCCGGGTGATGCAAAACTTTTTTTGATGTGTGTATCTTTTGTACTCTTTCTGTCTTGTTGTGCAGCCATGGAGTCATTTGTCCAAAGAACTGCCTCATTCCCCCTATACCCTTCCTGCATTCTTCCTTACTCCCACCCCACTTCCATTAACTCAGGCAACTACTTTCAGTAATCGAGTGTCAATAAGTAATACTGCTGTGGCCATTGTAGTATGTGTTTGAGTGTCTGTGTGGTTGTGTGTGTGAATGTGTGTACTATTGCTTCAATCTGATTAGGTGAGGATGGGGAAGGAAACTGGCCATGCCCTTTCAAAGGAACCATCCTGGCATTTGTCTGAAACAATTTAGGGAAATCACGGAAAACCTAAATCAGGATGGCTGGAGGCAGGTTTGGACCCTCATCCTCCTGAATGCGAGTCCAGTGTGCTAACCACTGCTCCACCTCACTCATTAAAAGGTAGTGTGAATGCTGTTTTCCGATACATGTTTCTATGCTCCAAACTTCAATCTGCTTTGGGTTAGCGGTTGCCTTTGCTTTATTTGGGTCCTGTTGCCAGGGCACCAACATCTGCAGATGCAGATTTTTTACTTCTTTACTGCAGCCTTGATCCTTGTGCTGAAATCTTTGGCAATTTCAACTTACTATGAAGAAATACAACATACTACTACTTTTAGGAAATGCTGGTATTGCTTGTCAGTGTACAACCACTTACTGTTTTTCATCAAGCAACAGGGAAACATCATTCACATTTAGAGCTCAAAATCATACATTCAGTTCTGACATTACGTAAATCACCTTTTTGACAGATCTCTGGTCTTATTTTGTCTTGCCATAACATCGTACTGCATTTTCATGGTCCATTTCTTAACCTGTGGCATAACATTCTATTCAAAGTCTGAACACCGATACACAGACTACGCAAACCCCAAATGGGTAGCACATCTCGTGGAAAAACTGTGATTGCTCTCCTATCTTGAAAACATATGGTACCCATCTGTACAAATGTACTTATAAAACAAAAGACAAAATCTCACAAACAGCTTTCTATTCTTAACTAATAAACTGTTATAAGGTTTCAACTATTGCAACAATCATTTGTCGGGTAGGTAGACATAGAGCTACATGTCAGTCTGCCAGAGTGATATGTTACACCAATGCCACATTCTGGAACATCCTTGGTTCCAGTAACCATCTTTTCACCAACCAACAGGTGGTCTGCAGTGCCGAGGTGGACACTGTGGTATAATGCCTTGCCAGCATATAGCGGCAAGTGGATGCATGTGGCAAGGAGCCCTCTTGCATGGGCTCATGCTGTACACTCTTTTGCACTTGAAAGAATTTGACCGTGCTGCTGTACCTGAACTAGTTAATTTTTCACAGTCCAACTTGGACACATTCTGTTAGTCTTTGGGCCACACTATGTTAGGGAGTCCTTTTGCAAAGTTTTTTCCTCACTGGGGCTGAAACTACTAGTATATTCCTGTAGGTGTAAAATGGGTAGGGGCGTGATACGCTTGAGGTAGCATAAAACATGTGTCTATCATGGGCAAAATTATGAATGTTACTGACATGGAGGTTACCGACATGATTATGATTAGTCTGCACTGATGTTTGTTTGATGGTATTACACGAGGTCTGATCAGAAAATTCCAGAACTTTGTCCACAAAATTTTTCTACACTTACCTTTTACATATTGTGCATGGTCTCCTTTGAAATACTCTGCTTCACAATTGATACACCACTCCCAAGATCATGTCCACTTCTGGCTATTGGTATTTTTTTTTCTTTTATCTTATCTATCATTGCAAATCTTCATTCTTTCAATGGGGTTTTCAGCTTTGGAGGTAAAAATAAGTCCACAGGGGCCAGATCTGAAAAGGACAGAGGATGAGGCAGCACAGTGATTTTTGTTTTTGTGCAATAGTCATGCACCAGCAGGGATGAATTGTGGTGCCACATTTTTCTCGCATTTTCTCACAGGCATTGCATCATGTCCCAACAGCACCATTAAATAACAGTGTGGGCTTGTGGCACAAATTCATGATGAACTAGTCCTTCAGAGTCAAAGAAAACTGTGACATTTGATATGACCTGAGAAGCTCTTTTTGGTTTTGGAGAACCCTTCCCAACCCATTGTGAAGATTGAACCTTGGTCTCAACACCATAACCGTAGACCCACTTCTCATCACCAATTATGATCCTCTTAAGGGGCATCTTGCTCTCATTTGCGCAATCCAGAAGCTCTTCACAGATTATGAGCCAAGGTCTTCCCAGTCTTATCTCATGAGCTGTGGGATGAATTTTGCAGCAACACGATGCATTCAAAGATGTTGTGTCACGATTTCATGACATGACCCAGCTGAAATGTTACATTCTTCTGCAATCCCATTGTCAGTCAGTCTTTGGTTGGCATGCACAGTTTCATTGACATTCCTGATGTGAGCGTCATTGGTACACCTCGAAGGGCATCCTGAAGAAGGTTCATTTAACTTCCATCCTCGAATTTTTAAACAATGTGAACCAGACATAACACCGAGTATGGCTTAAGCACTCATCACTGTGCACTGCCTGCATTATTTGGTGTGTTTCTGTAAAGGTTTTCTTGAGTATCACAGAAAATTTAAAACAGACACATGGTTCCTCTAGTTCTGCCATCTAAAAATTCAGAAACTGTGCAACACAACGTTCTACGCAACACAACACTTGAACAGTAACTAACAGACATACAACATACAGATTATGAGCCAAGGTCTTCCCAGTCTTATCTCATGAGCTGTGGGATGAATTTTGCAGCAACACGATGCATTCAAAGATGTTGTGTCACGATTTCATGACATGACCCAGCTGAAATGTTACATTCTTCTGCAATCCTATTGTCAGTCAGTCTTTGGTTGGCATGCACAGTTTCATTGACATTCCTGATGTGAGCGTCATTGGTACACCTCGAAGGGCATCCTGAAGAAGGTTCATTTAACTTCCATCCTCGAATTTTTAAACAATGTGAACCAGACATAACACCGTGTATGGCTTAAGCACTCATCACTGTGCACTGCCTGCATTATTTGGTGAGTCTCTGTAAAGGTTTTCTTGAGTATCACAGAAAATTTAAAGCAGACACATGGTTCCTCTAGTTCTGCCATCTAAAAATTCAGAAACTGTGCAACACAACGTTCTACGCAACACAACACTTGAACAGTAACTAACAGACATACAACAATGGAACTGTTGGCTCTTACACATTAAACACAGGCATGTGCAGGGACACCAACTGCATTTTTCTCCAACACACAATTGGCACAAAATTACAAAAGTCCTGAAATTTTCTGAACAGACCTGGTATTTGCCCAAATAGTTGCTCCATTGAAATCCGACCATTCTGAGTATATAGCATTTGACTCGAGACGGCAAGAAGGGTCTAGTCCAGGGTAGTGATCAGGTAGATTAGATTCTCTCCAGGAAGAATTTCGAAGGGAAAATTGCATTGGTAGAGTAAGGAATTGATTGTGGGTGACTACATGGTCCTGGTGATGATGGCATGTAGCTGGAAAGAGGGACTGAACATGTCACAAAGGGTGCCATTGATCATTATTATTCTTTGTCGTTGTGGCTCTAATCATTGTGTTTGACTGAACCAACCTTGGTCCTAGCATTCAAATGACAATTACTATTGTGCCACTGAATATAGCCTATGTGAGACTACCTTTTTAAAGTATTTGTTGTCATTATTCTGCATACCCCAACCCTCCTCCCCCTATGTAATCACTTCCCAATGACACTCATATGTGGATTTCTCATTTGAAAACAGACAGAGTTCACATGACCCTGGGACTTCCTATGCCAGCTTTTTAGGACATAATGTGATTTGCTTGGCCAAACACTACAACTATTTTGAATTGCAGAGTTACGCGTACAACTTCCAGCAAGTAGTACATCACACCCCTTCAACTTTTTTGTTGAGGTTTGTGGAGACAACATATAATTACAGAACATATTTATTGTGTATGTTTGCTGCACACAAGGCTAAACAGAACTGTGACAAAGCTCATACTGTAAACAATAACTAAAGAAGTAAATACTCAAGCATAAGAATATCTCACAGGAGCTGTTGTGAGTGCCAAAGAAAGTATATGGTGGTAGTAATTCAAATCTTAACATGACCCCTCACTTTTTGCACCAATGACATAAATAAATAACAAAATCTTAATTTTAGGATTTTAGATTAAAAAACCAAGTCCTTAAACACATTTTTCATGTGTAGATTCAAGAGGAAGTTTCACCAATACATCTATCACCAAGTCTTCTGTTAACTGATATTTTGGTTTCTGTGTGTACTCTCAAAGAGCCTATTGTATAAATGAGATTTTATGCGGATATCTTTGTAGGAAAACTGGATTGCATGCTAGATTTTCACCAGACTGAATATCATTGAACAGGAAGATTTTTGACAACTGTCTCAATTCCAGTTCTTTAATTAATTTTGACAGGTGAATATCTACCTTTGTTGCTTTGGTAAGGCTTATGTATTTAACTTCTGTTGATAAAAGGATGATGGCTCTCTGCTTGTGTGAACAACTTGAGGTCACCAGTCTAGAAAACATGAAGCCATAATCTGTGTTTGATGCCATATCATTTCTTGAATTCTCCATCATCATTTTGAAAACTGAACATCTCCCTCTTATTCATGATATTTGTCAGTTTCTTAACCATTGTTCCTTTGGGATATACCAGCATTCACTTAGCAGCTTACTAATGAACAATATTGTGATGTTATTGTATTGGCTTAACCTGACTGTGTTTGAGTGCAGCTTGCTTCCAGTTCATAACTGAGTTCTTACTGGCTTGCATGCAATCATTCTCAGTCAATTTAACACTTCTATAATAACGTCACTTTGACGTAGCATAATTTTGTTATCTGACTTATTCAGCAGACTGCCCCCACTCTTCATGATATTAAATCTCAAAGACTGATTTGTTCATCCTGTTTGGGTCTGCTGAAGTAATAATAACATTGACCACATAAATAAGTAAGAAGAATTTTTCTCAAATGTTCACATAAACACACACTTGTGCATTTGTTAGTTGCAATCCTATTGATTTTGGAGTTGTATTCTTCGTGCCATGGCTGGCCTGCCATGAAAAATCCATAAATGTTTGTCTCTGTTCACAAGCTTTAGCATCAGGTTTCAACATTTGAAGCATATCACTCGCCTTGTTGACTATTTAGTTGTCTTCCTCAACATGTGTAATCATTTGTAAGGTTTTAATCAGTAAGTGCAGCTGCTCCATGAAAGGTTCTGTACCAGTCTCATCATTAGGAAGTACCATGGTTATGTTTAACTGTGAGACATATTTGACAGACAGAGCCATGAGTGTTAATGACTCAGTCCTTGCAACCACATCAAACATCCCATGAAATAAATTCCAGGCTGCTCACTGGATCCTCACGCAACTGTTCTTGTTTTCATCTGAAGTAGAACTATTGTACTTATTTCTTAGAATGGTTTTACAGTCAGTTACTTCATTATTTGCTGGCCAGCGAAATAATGTACCAGATATTTTTGACAAGTGACTTGATTTAATTGTATCTGGATTTGAACTACTCTTGATCCATTCATGCTCCATGTGAAGCAGCTATATATGCCATACTCAGTAATTTAATTTCTTTATTTCTGCACTTTTCAACTTAAGAATTTTAATTTTATCCAGTCAAAAAAATTTTACTTTTATGGTCACACAGTGTGAGCCCTTAAGCTTTGGGGATGTTGTGGATTTGCAGACATGACGTGTAATTACAAAACAATTTTGTTATCTAGGTTTATTATGCACAAATTTAATCATTGAGTGTTCATTCCTTTCGCACTCATGAATGAAACGTAGACCATCAACAAAGGAAGTGGCTTACAAAACACTCATTCCACCAGTACTTGAAACCTGCTCATCAGTACGGGTTCCATACCAGATAGGACTGATAGAGGAAACAGGTAAGATCCGAAGAAGAGCAGCACATTTTGTTACAGTTTCATTTAGTAAGTGCGAAAGCATCATGGAGATGCTCAGCCAACTCTAGTGGCAGGTGTTGCAAGAGAGACGTTCTGCATCATGGCATTACAGTTCTGAGAATGTACATTTCTAGAAGCATCAGCCAATATATAGCTTCCACCTATGTGTATCTTAAGAAAATACCATGAAGATAGAATTATAGAAATTTGAGCCCACACAGAGGCTTACCAGCAATCGTTCTTCACATGAACCGTATGCGACTGGATCAGAAAAAGGCGGAAGTGAGACTGGTACATAAGGTACCTTCCACCACATGCTGTAAGATGGCTTACGGAGTATAGATTTAGATAAAAAATCATTTGTAACAAAGATGCAGGTACTGTCAACCTCTGTTACAATCCTATATTTAGCCATAAAGTAATACACACATGCACACGTGAGCGCACAAATGCACGAACGTGCACACACACACACACACACACACACACACACACACACACACAGAGTGTAAACCATAATCATTCATGGCATACCATAGTGGTGTACAGGAAGTCGTGATGAACAATTTTAGGCAGGCAAGGCAGGAAAGCACCTCAACTTACAGTGTATGTGCATTGCATGAAATGTTCATATTCTCTTGCTCCCAATGTGCAAACTACTAGTCCCAGTGGAAAAATGAATGGGGTCTTTCTTGTAAGAAATTTAATATAGCTGAATTTTCCACTGTGATGTGTTGCTACTGGAGTCCATGATTTTTGAGTTTTTCAAGAAAAACATACAAAAGTTATGTTTAAATACATTCCAACCCACCCCTCCAAAATAAAACAATGAATACCAGAAAATGGGAATATGAGAAATAATTTGTTCACTCGCAAATTTTTGTATAGTGTTAGGAGGGAGTGTGCTTAGAAGTCACTTATATATATATTTCTCATTAATAAATTGAGAACTGCAGCCGGTAGATATAATGTGTCCCATTACACAAAAAAACACATAAAATTTCCTCCAAAAAAAAGTCATCTTCATTTTTTCTCTAGGATTAATAGTTTGCACATAGAGAGTGAGAGATTATGAAAATCTTATGTTATGCACTTACGTTGTAGCTTTGGTGGTTTTTGTAGGCCAGTGCAATGAACATTGCAAGTAGTGAACAATGACCTACAACATTGTAACCAGATAAATGGAAAACACCTACTTTGTATTACAAAGAAGCCAATGGGGATTATAGATCTTGGCAGGTGGAAGTTTATTCTCCTTTATATGCTTGTTTCCTGACACCAGTCAATACCAAATACATGTTAATTTTTCCACTGTCTTCTTCATTTTCTAGTATCATTATTATAATTTAATAATTCTTTTAACCTTGATCATGTTTTGATTTTCCATTCTACACTACTGCCCATTAAAATTGCTACACCATGAAGACGACGTGCTACAGACGCGAAATTTAACTGACAGGAAGAGGATGCTGTGATATGCAAATGATTAGCTTTTCAGAGCATTCACACAAGGTTTGCACCGGTGGTTACACCTACAACGTGCTGACATGAGGAATGTTTCCAACCAATTTCTCATACACAAACAGCAGTTGACCGGTGTAGCCTGGTGAAACGTTGTTGTGATGCCTCATGTAAGGAGGAGAAATGTGTACCATCACATTTCTGACTTTGATAAAGGTTGGATGGTAGCATATCGCGATTGCGGTTTATCGTATCACGACACTGTTGCTCGCGTTGGTCGAGATCCAATGAGTGTTAGCAGAATATGGAATCGGTGGGTTCAGGAGGGTAACACAGAACACTGTGCTGGATCCCAATGGCCTCGTATCACTAACAGTCGAGATGACAGGCATCTTATCCGCATGGCTGTAATGGATTGTGCAGCCATGTCTCGATCCCTGAGTCAACAGATGGGGACGTTTGCAAGACAACAACCATCTGCACGAACAGTTCGACAATGTTTGCAAGAGCATGGACTATCAGCTTGGAGATAATGGCTGTGGTTACCCTTGATGCTGCGTCACAGACAGGAGCGCCTGTGAAGGTGTACTCAATGATAAACCTGGGTGCATGAATGGCAAAATGTCATTTTTTTTTTTCCAGATGAATCCAGGTTCTGTTTACATCATGATGATGGTCGCATCCGTGTTTGGCGACATCATGGTGAATGCACATTGGAAGCGTGTATTCATCACCACCATAGTGGCGTATCACCCAGTGTGATGGTATGGGGTGCCATTGGTTACATGTCTCGGTCACCTCTTGTTCACATTGACGGCACTTTGAACAGTGGACATTACATTTCACATGTGTTATGACGCGTGGCTCTACCCTTCATTTGATCCCTGTGAAAACCTACATTTCAGCAGGATAATGAACAACCACATGTTGCAGGTCCTGTACGACCCTTTCTGGACACAGAAAATGTTCGACTGCTGCCCTGGCCAGCACATTCTCCAGATCTCTCACCAATTGAAAATGTCTGGTCAATGGTGGCCGAGCAACTGGCTCGTCACAATGTGCCAGTCACTACTGTTGATGAACCGTGGTATCGTGTTGAAGCTGCATGGGCAGCTGTACCTGTTCACACCATCCAAGCTCTGTTTGACTCAATGACTAGGCGTATCAAGGCCGTTATTACGGCCAGAAGTGGTTGTTCTGGGTACTGATTTCTCAGGGTCTATGCACCCAAATTGCGTGAAAATGTAATCACATGTCAGTTCTAGTATAATATATTTGTCCAATGAATGCCCGTTTATCATCTGCATTTCTTCTTGGTGTAGCAATTTTAATGGCCAGTAGTGTATTTTGATCCCACCTTCAATGTTTATGCTTCCTTCATATTTCCATCTTTGTCTATCTGTAAGTTATAGCTGTCTTTTGTTTATTAGACCTTTTTAGTGCCCTCTGTCAGTTTTAATTTCTAATGTTTTTGTATCTGTTACCTTCCACTATTTATTTCTTCCTTCTCCTACTCTGCAATGTCTTCACTGTCCCAGGGTCTTATTTCCTCATGTCTTATCAGCTACGCCGGCCGAAGTGGCCGTGCGGTTAAAGGCGCTGCAGTCTGGAACCGCTACGGTCGCAGGTTCGAATCCTGCCTCGGGCATGGATGTTTGTGATGTCCTTAGGTTAGTTAGGTTTAACTAGTTCTAAGTTCTAGGGGACTAATGACCTCAGCAGTTGAGTCCCATAGTGCTCAGAGCCATTTGAACCATTTTTTTCTTATCAGCTGAGTTGGAACTTTAACCATACTTGTCTCTGTGTCATCATCATTCTGATACAGATTTTCCATGCTTTCCAAAAATCACTTCAGTAGACTGTGATGATGATCTCTTCAAGGTCAGTGTGGTGACAATCCCTTCAAGGCTGCTACCAGTTCCTTTCCACTTCTCTGTCTGATACTAACTAGTAAGTCATCTGTAACGAAATTTATATGAATGAGAAGTTGAACCACATGGCTTCTTTTTTCATTTCTTGTTTCCTTAAATTGTTGTGTACTCTTTTTATCCCTCAGTCCTCTCCCTCATTTCACTTCTCCTCTATACCCTTTCCCTCTCTGACATTTCCGTTTTTTCAACAAATTTAAAGGCTCGTTCACTTCAGATATCTGTGACTCATTAATTCACTCAAAATGTTTACTGACTTCTTTCTACCATTAAGTAGTTTCTTACTGATTCTTATTTTTTGAGAGTTGCACTCTGCAGTAGGTGTAAAAAGTTTTGTAGATCAATTAATTAAACAATGGAAGCTCCAGGTAAGAATATCAACAATGTAGGAAGAGACAGATTGGTACTTACCATAAAGGAGACACGTCAAATTGCATACAGGCACAATTAAAAGTCACAGCCTTCATCAGGAAAAGAGACACACTAACCATTCACACACACAAGCAAGCACACCTCACATGCATGACCACCAACTCCAGCATCTCAGGTCAGAACGCAACTGCTTTGTGGGATGCAAGCACCAATCTGGAGGGATACGGAAAGGGAAAGGATAGTAGTGTATGGGTGGTGAGAGAGACAAACACTGTCTGGTGGAGTGTACAGGGACTAGAATGCCAACAGGTGCAGTGTCAGGAGGTTGTGGGACAGGGAGGTGGGGAAAAAAGGAGAGGAATGGGGAAAGATGGGTGGATTCTTTGTCAGAGGGCTACAAATAGCCAGGGTGGAAGACGAGAATGGGGAGCAGATGATAGTACAGAGGGGGTGGAAACTGTTTGCTGGAGGGTGTGGGACAGTATGTTACTATATGTTGAGTTTGAGATAATTATGGGAGTGGAGAATGTGTTGTAAGGATAGCTCCCATCTGTGCAGTTCAGAAAAGCTGGTGGTGGAGGGAAGGATCCAGATGGCTCGGGTAGTGAAGCAGCACATAGGAGGAAGCTATGTATTGGCTGATGCTTCTAGAAATGTACACTCTCGGAACCATAATAGTAGTCCATACCATGATGCAGAAAGCCTTTCTTGCATCATCTGCCACTGGAGTTGGCTGAGCATCTTCAAGATGCTTTTGCACTTACTAAATGAAACTGTAACAAAATGTGCTGCTCTTCTTTGGATCTTCTCTGTTTCCTCTATCAGTCCTATCTGGTATGGAACCCATACTGATGCACAGTTTTCAAGTATTGGTGGAATGAATGTTTTGTAAGCTGCTTCCTTTGTTGATGGCCTGCATTTCTTTCATGAGTATGAAAGGAATGGACACTCAATGATTAATTTAGTGCACAAGTGTGTTGTCTTCAGCTTCATGTTGTGCCACAGGGTGGTCTGCTACTTTGCTCTTGGCCATAGTTTGGCAGTGGCCATTCATCCTGGTGAACAGCTGGTTGGTAGTCATACCAATATAAATAGATGTACAATGATTGCAGCAGAGCTGGTGAATGACATGGCTGCTTTCACAGGTCGCCTGGCCTGTGATGGGATAGGCTAAACCCCTGACAGGACTAGGATAGGAAGTGGAGGGTGGATGGATTGGACAGGTTTTGCACCTGGCTCTTTCACAAGGATATGATCCTTGCGGTAAGTTGTGGAGGTTGGGTGGGTGACAGAAAACCACTTTAGGAGGGGTGGGAAATGTCTTTTGTAGGATGTCCCTCATTTCAGGGCCTAATGATAGGTAATTACCCTGAAATGAGGGACATCCTACTCAAGACACTACACCCCCCCCCCCCCCCCACAACCACCACCACCACCACCACCACCACCATCACCACCACCTAACGTGGTGTTCCGTCACCCACTCTACCTCCACAACGTCCTAGTCCATCCCTATGCCACTTCCAATCCCAACCCATTGCCACAAGGATCATATCCCTGTGGGAGACCAAGGTGCAAGACCTGCCCAATCCACCCAACCCGCACCACCTACTCCAGTCCAGTCACAGGCTTATTGTGCCCCATCAGGGACCAGACCAACTGTGACAGCAGCCATGTCATTTACCATCTCTGCCGGAATCATTGCACGGCTTTTTATATTGGTATGATTACCAACCAACTGGCCACCAGGATGAACGGCCATTGCTAAATTGTGGCCAAGAGCAAAGTAGACCAATGTGTCGCACAACATTCAGCTGAACACTGAAGACTTGATTTCATTGGCTGCTTCACTACCCAAGCCATCTGAATCCTTCCCTCCAACACCAGCTTTTCTGAATTGCACAGATGGGATTTATCCGTACAACACACTCTCCTCTCCCATAATTATCCTGGCGTCAACCTATGGTAACATACAGTCCCCACACACTCCACCCAACAGTTTACACCCCTCTCTCCTGTCATCTGTTCCTCATTCTCATCTCCCACCCTGTTTATTTGCAGCCCTCTGCCAATGCATCCACCCATCTTTCCCCATTCCTCTCCTTTTTTGTTCCTTTTTTCCCCACCTCCCTGCCTCACAACCTCCTGACACTGCGCCTCTTGGCATTCTAGTGCCTGCCAGCTCCACCAGATAGCATTCCTCTCTCTCCCCACCCACACACTACTATTTCTTCCCCTCCCTGTCCCTTCCAGATTGGTGCTCGCATCTCACGTGATACAGTAGAGCGTCGATTATCCAAACGTCGGCCAACCGAACGACCGCTTAACCGAACTGTGTACTCGCTCGCACCTGTTACTCTCCCACCCTACCATCCATCATACCCCTCACTCCCAAACCAAGTTTCCCACAGTAGTCGCCGCACTGGGCCACCACTGGCGGAACATCGCTTCTAATGGGGCCTTCACAAGGCGCTGCTGACAGGCCAAGCCGCCAGTCGCTGTGTTTCAACAATCAGCACACTTCTGTCGGCTTGGCACTGGCAGTAGAAGTAGCAGCAGTATCAAAGCTGTTCACAGCACAGCTCGTAAGCGTGTAAGCTTGCTTAGACAGACCTCAATAAAGGGTTTTTTTAAACGTTAATTTTGTATACTGTGTGTATTGTTCATGCAAAATGCATATGTAATATGAATATATTTTTGTTTAATAAACTGTGCCACATACTATATATTCCTACTGAAGTTGCCTTTGTATGTTACTTTGCAATACTAGAAGAGATGCCTGTTTTTATGAATAAATTTACTGTACAGTACTTCTTTTTGGCAAATAAACATGTACAGTTCAATTATCCGAACAAACCAGTTTTCCGAACACCCATGTCCCCCAATTACTTCGGATAATCGACATTCTACTGTAGTTGTATCCCAGCCTGAGATGCAGGCTTTGGCAGCCATGTATGTGTGAGGTGTGCTTGCTTGTGTGTGTGTGTGAATGGTGTGTGGCCGAAAGCTTTATATAAGTGTCTTTTAATCGTGCCTGTCTCAACACGACATGTTTTCTTCACAGTAAGTAGCAATCTGTCTTTTTCCTATATTGTGGATCTATATATATATAAAGTGTAGTAAAGAAGGGCACTAAAATGCATCCCGTAATAGCTATGAGCACTTTTTCATCTTCGCTAGTGTGGAACACATCTCTTCTACTTAACAAGTGCTCATAGGTCTTAAGGTATGCATTTTAGATCCCATGTTTACTAGACCTTTTTTCCTTATTTTAATCCTTACTGCTGCCTTCCAAAATATGGGAGGCAAATGGCTTGAAGTAGAAGAGATGTACACTCCTGGAAATGGAAAAAAGAACACATTGACACCGGTGTGTCAGACCCACCATACTTGCTCCGGACACTGCGAGAGGGCTGTACAAGCAATGATCACACGCACGGCACAGCGGACACACCAGGAACCGCGGTGTTGGTCGTCGAATGGCGCTAGCTGCGCAGCATTTGTGCACCGCCGCCGTCAGTGTCAGCCAGTTTGCCGTGGCATACGGAGCTCCATCGCAGTCTTTAACACTGGTAGCATGCCGCGACAGCGTGGACGTGAACCGTATGTGCAGTTGACGGACTTTGAGTGAGGGCGTATAGTGGGCATGCGGGAGGCCGGGTGGACGTACCGCCGAATTGCTCAACACGTGGGGCGTGAGGTCTCCACAGTACATCGATGTTGTCGCCAGTGGTCGGCGGAAGGTGCACGTGCCCGTCGACCTGGGACCGGACCGCAGCGACGCACGGATGCACGCCAAGACCGTAGGATCCTACGCAGTGCCATAGGGGACCGCACCGCCACTTCCCAGCAAATTAGGGACACTGTTGCTCCTGGGGTATCGGCGAGGACCATTCGCAACCGTCTCCATGAAGCTGGGCTACGGTCCCGCACACCGTTAGGCCGTCTTCCGCTCACGCCCCAATATCGTGCAGCCCACCTCCAGTGGTGTCGCGACAGGCGTGAATGGAGGGACGAATGGAGACGTGTCGTCTTCAGCGATGAGAGTCGCTTCTGCCTTGGTGCCAATGATGGTCGTATGCGTGTTTGGCGCCGTGCAGGTGAGCGCCACAATCAGGACTGCATACGACCGAGGCACACAGGGCCAACACCCGGCATCATGGTGTGGGGAGCGATCTCCTACACTGGCCGTACACCGCTGGTGATCGTCGAGGGGACACTGAATAGTGCACGGTACATCCAAACCGTCATCGAACCCATCGTTCTACCATTCCTAGACCGGCAAGGG
Organism: Schistocerca americana; assembly: GCF_021461395.2. Lineage (NCBI taxonomy): Eukaryota > Metazoa > Arthropoda > Insecta > Orthoptera > Acrididae > Schistocerca > Schistocerca americana. The sequence goes on along the minus strand of NC_060120.1, from coordinate 836,156,403 downwards.
AACTTGCTGTTCCAACAGGACAATGCACGTCCGCATGTATCCCGTGCCACCCAACGTGCTCTAGAAGGTGTAAGTCAACTACCCTGGCCAGCAAGATCTCCGGATCTGTCCCCCATTGAGCATGTTTGCGACTGGATGAACCGTCGTCTCACGTGGTCTGCACGTCCAGCACGAACGCTGGTCCAACTGAGGTGCCAGGTGGAAATGGCATGGCAAGCCGTTCCACAGGACTACATCCAGCATCTCTACGATCGTCTCCATGGGAGAATAGCAGCCTGCATTGGTGCGAAAGGTGGATATACACTGTACTAGTGCCGACATTGTGCATGCTCTGTTGCCTGTGTCTATGTGCCTGTGATTCTGTCAGTGTGATCATGTGATGTATCTGACCCCAGGAATGTGTCAATAAAGTTTCCCCTTCCTGGGACAATGAATTCACGGTGTTCTTATTTCAATTTCCAGGAGTGTATTTGATAATATCAAAAGTGAACAAGAGCTCATATCTCTTAACGCATACGGTTTATAGCCCATGTTTACCAGACTTTTTTTTCTTATTTTGGTGTAATGAACCTGTCCCTAAAATTTGTCAGGATTTTTTACTCTCTGTATATATTTCCATAATTTATAACTGTGTATATGATACTGTTGTTGAAGGATTTTATCATTCATTCATTCATTCATTCTGTCAAAATAATGAATATTATTAATCTCAGGATGTTAATGTATGTGCTGTGTGCTGTTTAGGGTGGATGTGCTTTCATCACAACAACACAGCACAGTCAGGATCATGATTTTCGAAGCTTCCTGCATGAGAACAGTTCAACGACTGTGGCATCTGTTTTTGTTGAACCAACGCATATGGGTACAGCAAGCTTTTATGAAATAGTTAATTCCTTTTTGTAATTATGTTTTTTAATGTATGTTTGAAGTTAACATGAATGTTTTACTGTTTGCAGATACTTCAGAAATGCATATTGAAGATTTTGCTTCCCAGAAAATCCAAGCACATGAAGTTGCTTGATTGTAAAAAGTTTGTATTTGTTAGATTTTGTATTAAAATGTCTCTCAATTTTATTATTAAATGTTTTATTTATCTTTTATATAAAAATAAAATAACTGTACTGAAGTGAGTATTGATTACTTGTGTATGTATGTAAGATCATTGGCAGTAATTATATTGATTTGTAAGCAAAAATCTCATGATAAACAAACAAAAAGTATGTAAGTATGTACCTTTGATAGCATACTATTGTGTTGGTCACCATACAAGCTGTGAGGCAAACCTTTTCTGTACTGGTACTTATGACATATAGTGTTCTGAAGAAATTTTAGGATACAAACATGGAAAATAACACTGCCATTTTTGCCATATGATGAAATTAACAATAAAGAAACATTGCTTTTTTATTTTTTCGTCATTCTACATTTTCGTTCTGAAGGGAACCATAAAACTGACTGTGAATATATTTTAATAGTACTCTATAAAAAGATCACCAAAACTTAGGAAAATGCATCACATTCTTCCATAAAATAACATAGTTGTCATTTTTCTGCCATGTCTTTAGGGCAAGTGGTGCAGCTTTCAACAATATGTGGTTGCTAGAACGTGACAGCTACATTTTATTTTGCATTATGTAAGTGTTTATTTACCATATGCTTATTTCAGGTTTTAATCAATTTCTGTATCTATGCAAAGTGGTTAAATTCCAAAAACAAGGAACAAAAGTTGACTGTTCTAACATATTCTTCAATAAAACGAGGGAAACTCATACCACGTACCTCAACTATTCACGTGTATTTCAAGTAGAATACCTCGATATGTATCAAGAGGACTATTAAATTAAATGGATAATAACTGAGTGCTTTCTAGTATCCTGAGGTTAAAATTTGTAGGGGCATAAACTCAAAAATAGATCGTCCAGATTGAATAAAGACTAAGGGAATGTTCCTTCCAAATTCTTCATAATATCTATATCACTGTGGCATTAAACAACAACTCGGTGATACACTATGAACTTGAATATGTATCTACTGCATCATCACTAATCGTCAGATCCAGGACAAAAGAACATACCCATCAAAATTTCAGAATATTATTAATGCTCTGAGAATAAATTATGCCAAAATCTTAATATAAGTTTTTTGGGAGTCATTGGTAATTATAAATAGTTAAGACATCATCAGAAGAAAACACAGACAGCACATCTAATGCTATTTCCTCTTCAGATTATGAAAGCACAGATGTGCTGACGAAATATTCATCAAACAGTTTTACACAGACCACCTTCTAGTGGAGCAGACAATGAAGCTTGTGCAGCCACACCATCTGTATTGCTGGATTTGTAAATGTGACTGCATGTTACGCTGTGTTACACCCTGTGGATTATGAGTAGGTCCCAATTTCTGGATGGGACATCTTTTCAATCTTATACGAGGGTAAGTCAATTGTTATCCACAATTTAGTTATATTTTTGTTTATTTTGGTAGTACCGTCATTTTATGTTGATGATGCATACTTTGTTTATTTGTTGTTATATCTTTGCAATTTTCAAGCTGCTAGGTTAGTTTGGTTATCACTGCCATGCTGATAATCATAGTTGCTCCGCTGTCTATTTGCACCAAAGAAGAGCACCGTTCAGTGATCCATTTCATGTGGTCAGAAGGCGTATCAGGGGCCGAAATTCGTTGAAGACTTTCGGTAGAGTATGGGAGCAGTATTTTGCCACAACAGAGTGTTTACGAATGAAGTGAAAAAATTCTGAAATGGTTGCACAAGTGTTACGCATGATCAAGGAGCCGGACAACCGTTTACTGCCACAAATGAAGAAACCATTGAGCGTTCATGTGAAATGATTCTTTTAGACAGACGATTAACTATTGACAAAGTAGCACATCATCTGCAAATTAGTCATGGTTCTGGCTACGAAATCATCCACAACAGACTTCGGTTTCATAAAGTTTGTGCAAGATGGGTCCCTAAACAACTCACACAGTTGCATAAACAAATGCGCTTGGACATCTGCAAAAAATATTTGGAACGCTATGGTAATGAAGGGGACAACTTCTTAGACAGGATCATTACTGGTGACGAAACATGGAACTGTCATTATGGACAGGAGAGTAAATAGCAGAGTATGGAATGGAAACCTCTAAATTCACCATGCAAGAAAAAGTTCAAGATCCAACCGCCCGCAGGAAAACTGATGCTTACGGTTTTATGGGATGCACAAGGTCCAGTATTGGAACATTATGAGGAAAGGGGCACAACAATAAATAGTGTACATTACAGTGAGATGCTTACAGCCAGGCTAAAGCCTGCAGTTCGAAGCAAACACCGAGGATTGCTATCAAAAGATGCTGTGTTGTTGCACAACAACGCTCGTCCACATACTGCTGCCCACACTGCTGAAATGCTCCAGAAACTAAAAATTGAAGTACTGGATCATCCTCCATATAGTCCCAATCTTTCCCCCTTCTCACTATCATTTGTTTGGTCCACTCAAACAGTCATTAAGGGGCCATCAACTTGCCTTGGACAAAGCAGTGAAAGAAGCGGTGCATTCCTGGCTCGCAACTCAACTGAGAACCTTCTTTTATTAGGGCATCAGGAAGCTTGTACAACGATGGTCCAAGTGCGTTGGAACAAAAGGAGACTATGTCGAAAAATTATGTTCTTGTAAGTTTCCTGTTTGATTACAATAAAATTTTATAACTACTTTGCAGATAATAATTGGCATACCCTCGTAATTTCACACTTTGGTCTTTTCATTTTGATGAATATGTTTGGCTTCACAGACATATAGATGTACACATCAGCAGTATGGCATGACTGTGTTCTCCAGTCTACTGCAATACCTTTTTCATGTAAAATTGACAGGAATCTGTCACAGATCCTCTTTCTCTACAAGCAAATGTTAAGCTAATATTGTGATTAATTTTTTGCAGTAGGATGATGGGGCCAACCTTGTGCGATTTGGGAACTGATGTCTGGCAAGCGGAGTGCAGCTGTATTTATGTTTTGCTTATCAATGACTGTATGAGGATATGGGAGAGAAAAGATTGGAATTACATTCATTCATTCATCATGGTCCGTAGATCCCATTGAGAAGCAAAACCTTTAGGGATGTGGAAGAAGTCAAGATATACATTAATGTGAGGCAAAGACATCTTAGAACTTAATCTGTATACTGTATTAACAACGAACTATCAGTGTATTAATGTCATTCACACTTATGCCATCTGGATTCAATTGAGTAAATTAGTAAGAAAGCTACTACTCTGAAAAACGCTGAGAGGTAGAGATACACTGTACAACTGTACTTGTATGTGGGCAAGTTGTAGATGAGGAAGAATTACTGTGTAATAAGACATTAAAAAGTAAGAAAAAGAGGTAGTTATCTGTGAAGAAAGTGTGTGTCATGTCACCCCATCTCAGCAATCAGTTAGGGGGAAAGTTAGAGCATTTACCTGTGCCAGAAAGAAACTTGTTGTAACCTGGTCTGGAAGAGTATTCTTGGTTGTTTGAGGAACAGCAATGTCAGCCAGCAACTGACCTGATAATAGCATGAAATTCCAACTGGAGGCGCTGGATGAGTTGCACTAAAACTGTACAGATTACCTTTTGATTTCCAATCAGTTGTGGAGGATACTATCTAATAGCAGCTACAAGATGGAATCATTCAGCCTTTAGTTAGCATCTGGTATACACCAATCACCCTGGTCCAAAGACATCAATCATTGGATTTGGGGGATGGGGACCTATCTTCTGTGTGTCAGTATGAGAGCACCAAACAGAGTGACAACTCCAGATACTCACTCTCTACACCTTATTGATGAAACAGTTGACAGATTAGGAAACTGTAGATATTTTACCACCCTTGATATGTACTCTGGGTAGCAGCAAATTCTGATTGCACCACAGGTCCAGCCAAAAACCACCTTTGCACATATTTTTACACTTGCCTTTTGGTCTATGACATGTGCCAGCTACCTTCCAAAGATTTTCTAGTTTACTGTTGAGAGGGTTGAAGTCTACAATGTGTCTTGTCTATCTGGACAATGTAATCATGTTTTCAAGGACTATTGAGGAACATGTGGACAAACTGAGGAATGTATTGTCAAGGTTGAAAAATATGTACCCAATTTTAAAGATAGAAAAATGTTCTTTTGCAGAGTGCAGGTCCAGTTCCTCGCGCATGTCGTAGTTTCATTTGAAGTGAAGCCAGATCAGCATTTAACAGAAGTAGTAAAGAGTTTTCCGGTGCCTTCAAATATAAAAGAATTACTGTCTTTTCTCAGTGTAGTGAACTATTATCATCATTCCATGAGAGACTACACCATGACTACAAAGCTGTTATTGAAGAAAGGTGCAGTTTTTGAATGGACAGAAGAATGCAATTTAGGTATCAAATAAGCTAAAGAGGTGTTGACTACCTCAACCCTGTTAATTTACCCATATTTCTGAAAACCATTTATCCTTTGCATCAACGCCTCACATTTTGCTGTCAGGGCGGTTTTTAATCAAGAATACAATGGTGATGAAAGGCCTACTGACTATGCTTCACAACAGCTCAATCAGGCAGAAACTGAGTACAGTACAACAGAAAAGGAATTACTGGCCCTTGTGTTTGGAGTAAACTATTTTAAATGTTACTTATATGGAATAAAATTTACTTTGGTCACAGACCATGATGTCCTTTTGTGAGTGTTAAGTTTCAAGGACCTCACTAATTGTCCAACCCACTGGGCATTAAAGGTTATTGGATTATGAATATGATGTGCGTCACTAGCTGGACCGTTTGCACCAGAATGCAGATACTCAGGGTGTTCCAGACACATTATGTTTTAATAGAAGCAGCACAGAAGAGAGATATTGAATGTCACCAGTATGCCTCCCATCTGGATTTCATTACACAGGATGGTATTACATATCATAAGAAACCCCCCCCCCCCCCCCCCCCCTTCACTTTGGCAACAGAATGATAATTCCTAAAGAGTTGTAGTGTACATCTACATCTATACTCTACAACCACCATTAGGTCCGTGGCAGAGGGTACATCCCATTGTACAAGTTATTAGGGTTTCTTCATGTTCCATTCACATAAGGTGCATGGGAAGAATGATTGCTTCTGTGTGTGCAGTAATTAATCAAATCTTATCCTCATGATCCATATGAAAGCGATACATATGAGTTATAGTATATTTCTAGAGTAATCATTTAAAGTCAGTTCTTGAAACTTTGTTAATAAGTGTTTGTGGGATATTTAAGGTCTGTCTTCAAGGCTCTGCCATTTCAGTTCCTTCAGCATCTCTGTGACACTCTCCTGTGGATTAAACAAATCTGTAACCATTCATGCTGCCCTTCTCAGTATACATTCAATATCCCCCGGTAGTCCTATCTGGTACGGGTCTCATACACTTGAGCAGTATTCTAGGACGATCACACAAGTGATTTGTAAGCAATCTCTTTTGTAGGCTGATTACAATTCCCCAATATTCTACCAATAAACTGATGTCTACCACCTGCTTTACCCACGACTTAATGTATGTGATCATTCCATTTCATATCCCTCCCAAGTGTTGCTCCCAGTTATTTGTATGAGTTGGCTGATTCCAACAGTGACTCATTGATATTATAATCATAGGATACTACATTTTTTGTTCTGTGAAGTGCACAGATTTACATTTCCAAACATTAAGAGCAAGTTGCCAATCTCTGCACCATGTTGAAATCTTATCAAGATCTGACTGAATATTTATGCAGCTTCTCTTTGGTAGCATTTCATTTTTAGATAACTGCATCATCTGCAAAAAAGCCTGATTTTACTACTAATATTATCTGCAAGGTCATTAATTACAACATAAACAGCAAGGGTCCCAACACACCTCCCTGGGACTTACCCAAAATTACTTCTACATCTAACAATGACACTCCATAGAAGATGACATGCTGTGTCCCCCTTACCAAAAAGTCCTCAATCCAGTCACAAAATTCACTTGTTACCCCATATGATCATACTTTTGACAATGAACATAAGTATAAGTGTGGTACTGAGTTAAAATGCTTTCCAGAAATCAAGGAACACTGCATCTACCTGGTTGTCTTGATTCAAAGCTTTCAGAATGTCGTGTGAGAAAAGTGCGAGTTGGGTTTCACATGATCAATGTTTTTGAAAACCATGCTTGTTGGCATTGAGGAAATCATACTGTTCAAGATGCCTCATTATGATTGAGCTCAGAATATGTTCTAAGACTCTACAATGAATCGATGATAAGGATACTGGACGGTAGTTCTGTGGATCACTTCTTACTGCCCTTCTTGTAGGCAGTGAAATCTGTGCCCTTTTCCAAGAACTGGGCTCAGTTTTTTGTTTGAGGGATCTATGATAGGTTATAGTGAGAAGAGGGGCTAACTCAGCCACAAATTCAGTACAGAATCTGACAGGGATTCCATCAGGGCCTGGAGTATTGTTCAGTTTTAACGATTTCAGCTGTTTTTCAACACCACTGACACTAATACTTATTTCATGTACAATAGGTGAGTAACATGACAGTTTACAAGCATGCCACAGTGGATAAAGAGCTACAAATACCAGGATGACTGCATGGTTTTGGTGGAAAGGTAGACAGGACAATATGCAGAAATATATCTGCAGGAGGAGCACAATTCCCAGGAATCTGGGTTCCTGTGCAACCTCTCCCAGATGCAACATCAGCATTTGAAACCATAGCCCTCGACATTATAAGGCCTCTTCCACAAAGTACATGAGATAATAAGTAGATTTTGTCCATCATTGATCATTTTTCCAGATATTTAATTTTGGTACGTCTGGCCATATGACAGCAGAAACTGTAGCCTGAGCATTTGTTACTCATTTGGTCTTATCATTTGACACTCTGAATGGTATCATTACCAATCAGGGAATAAATTTCATCTCCTATCGAAAATCCTGACATCTTCATTCATCAACATGTGAGACTTGCGCTCATAGAAGACACCCTCCTCACTACCACCCAGCAGATACATAGTGTATCTTTCGAGCTAACACAACAGTATGAGAGAAGGTTAGAAATCTGGTACAGCCTAATACTGTGGTTATTCATAAACAAATAACTAAGTAGACTGCTACTGTAGAAATGACAAAGACATTTCAAATTTTGTCACATAACACCCTTGCAAAGCAATTACAACTCAGAATGCTACATTCCATCATACAACCACGGCCTCAGCAAAAACTTAGCCCCAATCTGCTACCAGCTGAGTTCTTCTTGGGTGTCGTAACAAATATTTCGCTTCATTTGCCCACACCCATGCAAACGGTTTACCGTAGGAAAGAAACAACTTTACAATGCTATTACACTGCAACTGAGGTACAGTTATCTCAACTGTTCAACACTATAAATGCACAAATTTATTTATTAGTGACCTGTGATGTTTGTGAATTTCAGTGCTGTCACCTCTACTCGTTTCCTGTAGACTGGACTGCCGCACACAAACATATCATATGGCAAACAGGAGAGATTTTAGTTGTGAGTGAAGATTGTCAGTCTTACTCACCTATGCAGTTAAGAGAACTACAATCATTTAACATGCGAATGTTTATTTGTGCCCGTCTCTAGTATTATGAAGTGGTGCCCCTGAGTGTGAAATGGGGCTTCTTTCCAATGGAAACCAGAACACCTCCCTGTGCTCAGATAGTCATAGTGGTGCAAGACCCTGTGTGTGTGTGGCCATTGGCAAAAGCCACTTCTACTGTGTACCACATCCAACTGTAATAGCTCTCCTCTGCTGTGTTTCTGTCTTTGTACGTCAGACTTATCTAGTGAAATTCACAGGCAGTGGACTCCTGTACTACAGTTACAACTGTGAGGTAATAATGCCTACTGTCAAATTGTTAGCTCATTTACCATATGTGCAAAATGCTAGTATTAAATCATTCTTACTGTATGTACAAGAACTAACCATTTTATTAAAGTCACCTGACAGCTGGCCCTCTCTGCCTAGTCACTTGAACGGCTGTCTAATTTAATCAATTAATTGGCTAATAAAGCTCTTGAGAAGGGCCAGATTACTATTGATAGTGGTAACTCCCATATTTCTGAGTGGCATTGAAAGAATGTGTAAATCACACGGTTATTCCAAGTACCATATCTGTTCCCTCCACCTTGTTTCTACTGGAATTAGCCACATCGTTTTCATATTAACAAAGAATGTAAATGACTAAAGTTGCCCCTTCCTGTCGTCCCCGAGCAGTATCCACCCAGTGAATATCACGCCTAAATTGTGTTGAGATAATTATAAAACACATCATTGTATAAGCATGGTCCCTTCTTTAGTTATAAGTCTTAGAAATACGGCACTCATTGCCACCCTCTCCATTGTAACTTAATTGTGATTCAAGGCAACATTTTTCTTAAAACTGATTTGTAATAAACATTGGGTAGTTCAATACCCCGCTCATACTACTGACACTGTCCACTATAATGTGTAGTTTAGATGAAGTAAGATTTATGATGATATCTTTTCAAAGAAAAGTAATTATATTAATGTTCTCTAATACTTTTACGTCTTGTTGTGGCACCATTTTATTGTTAGGCCATAAATGAAATCAGTTACTGGAAAGTCCAACAACCACATAAAAACATTGTTGAACTGTTTCAATTCCCACTCCACTGCTGAAATATAACCCTGAGCCTCAGCCCATGCACCCCTTTGATGGAGTGTTGCAGTTCTATTAAAATTAAAAGGAAGGTCAGCCTTGGCCATAATATTGATATTTTATTGATAGCAGAATCGATTTTCAATCACATAGTGATCATCTTCAGTGCTGTATACATTAAACTTGGACACTGGTATCAAGTTATCAATAACCAAAACTGAGAAGTGATCACAATAACTCTACAGTTACAGTTCTGCTTCTCAAGGAACTGCAAGGCCTGGCTGTCATGCCCACCACCTTACACTGTCACTGACACAGCCAATACTTCATCACTGTGCCCAGCGTTCTCACTATGCCACTGCACTGCTGCATCATCACCATGCACTTACTATAGGGCTGCCATTGCAAGCTCAACCTAAGCTACAGCAGCAGCCATCCTCTACATGATTATTGCCACGTTTACTAACATTTCAACTCTGAATTGCTTCTGTTACGACCAATGAGATTTCTACTTACTTGTAACATCCTTACCAAACAATGCCCCATTAGGTGTTACCTGTCCAAAGGAGCATTTAAGATTTCAAAAATAATAACTTGGAGCAAATACTCTTCTTCTGTGAAAGAGATAGGAGTGCACAAGGTGGGCAGGTATGATACACAACAAACTGATGTATTTCTTTACATTTTCATTCATGGGTAACTCGTGAAGCTGCAGCAGGCCGTGGGCTGGCTGACACTGAATACCGGTTGGATGCCAGCCACTTCATGCTTTATGCTCTGTCCACACGATGGAAGTGTGAACTTGTGCTGACAAGGTAATGCCACAAACAAGCACTGCTGACACTGTCAGACAACAAACTGTACAGTGTGAAGCCAGTCACAGGAACTGTAGCCCGAGGGGGGAGGGGGGTGTGGGGGAGGGGGGTGTGGGGGAGGGGGGGAGGGAGATTAGACTATGAGCAAGTGTAGTTCAGGTTCCCTCTTCCTCAGCCAGCTCTCAGACTGTTCAGACCTACCTTCCACTCTCCACAGCCATGAGGCCTCCACCTTGTACAAAAGATTTCAGACTTCATTTCTGTATCCCTTAAGGATAGACAATGAACCGTCCTGTGACTCAGTTCCGCTAGTAAACTTTGGAATTTCTAATTTCACACCCTGCAACCACCTCCTAATGCTGGATGCCCTGATATACATCGTATCAGCCAAACCTTCGTGTACTTACACAATTCATGAGATTGCCCTTAGCTGTCACAGTGTTTGCCATGGTAAAAATGTGTTAACCATAACACAATTCATCATGTTTTGGTGCATTTCACATCTCTGAAAAACTTTGCTGAAGCAACATTTCCAGGAAACATCATTATTACATATCCAACATTTGTGAATTGAGGAAATGCAATATCCTTAAATGCAAACTCTCCACATTCATCATAGAAGCATTGAGTGTGTACAATGATGTTAGTACTCTGAGGGTATATAGAGAGACATTTGATACAAGTTGACCAGTGAAGCAGGAAACGTGACAAACATCATAAACAATATGGCGACTATAATGTGACATTACTAGCGATTTTTTTGGATAGACTAATGTACAGATCAGTCTGTTACCACAATCATGTTTTTTTTACTATCACATTCGTAAGCTTCACCAAGTCATAACCAAATGGTTACCTTCCGGCCTAACCTATACCTCAGGCTAAGCTACAGATCAGTGCGTCTCCGCAGTCAGTTTTAGTTTATTTATTTTTGCTTTCAAATTCATTGGCTTTGCCAGGTAACAACAAAACTGAGAATATATGTACCAAATGGTGACATGACAGCATTCATTAACATTACATCACTGACCAAAGCCAGTGACTCATACTGAATGTTCCCCTTGGCTACTCAGAGGTGAAGTGCTTTAGATGTAACACAATACCTTTTTTGTTTATAGAGCTTGTTGCAAAATTCTAGTAAATGGTGAATAGTCAATCACACTGTCATGAAGTATTAAAGCATACACTGCAGTGACTGGTGGGAAAGTTGCTGAAGATTTGAATAATTGTGTATGTTTGTCTATCAGTCCAGGCTTAATTATTTCATTGTGTTTCCAAGAATTTATCATGATGATTGCCACCAACTCCTTAGATTTAGGGTGAGCAGGCATCATTCTTATTTAACATCTACATAGTGATGAGGGTGAAACTGTGCATCCATATTGAACATTGGACTGTAGACTTTTGATTCCAGTCCACTTGTAAGTTACCATAATGGCAGAATTCTGAATTCATATAGACTCCAGAATTAGCAGAATCATTACCCAGGATTTCCTTCCTATTGGTTTGAAAAGCTAGTATAATGAATCCTGGTGTTACTAGTTGTACAGAAGTCAGAATAGCCCACATTTGCTTGGATGTGGTCAGTAGCGGAGGATATTAAAAAAGCTGCCATGAACAGAAAGTTAATGGTAGATCAATACCATCATTCAGAATCCTCAAAAGTTTCAAGGATGCCTTATCTGTTACAGTGATGTGGGGAATTTTCTGAATAAGTTCCTGCTTAGCATTCATAATAATTCAGTGCATGTCTCCAAAGAATCCCATTAGCACCTTAAGGGGACCTGGATGTCATGAGGGCCCAAAAAATGGAAAATTTTTATTTGATGAAATTCTGTGATTGATAATGATTCTAAAAATATATACTTTTTGCATACTGCCTCATCATTTTCATGTTTAAATTCCTTTCTAAAATAGATGCAGATTGTGAATGTCTTGTTGTCACACTTATGTCAAACACACAACCTTGCCTACAGTAACTTGTTATTTATTTTGGCACTACTGTTTCACAGCTACTCATTTCTGTAATATCCTTGAAGAACATATCAACTGTACTATGAGTAGAGAGTTATTACAGTCAACCATTCTGTCAGTACAAGCAGATTATGCCTACTTGAGTTTACTTGTGTTTCTCGCGTATGTTCTTGGTGTAAACTGTGACTGTGTATTTCAACCATTCTACATCATAAAATGCCATAAATGAAGATGTTTAATTGCAGTTGTAAATTTTATGGTAATCAAGACAAGTGTGTTGTAAATCATAAAACTGAAGAAACTGTTGTGTCTCAACAAAGTGAGATTAAGTCTTAAAGTTCACTTGGTAGTGCTTCAAAATGCAAGTTGGAACATCTTACCGAAAATGAACAAGACATTGGTGTTGTAAACAGTGAAAATAATGATCATATTTTAATTAGTAAGAGCAAGCTTTCAGAATTGCTTTTTTCTGTTTCTGAATGTAAATGCTGTAATAGTGAAAAAACATAGTCATTCCGAACTCTGAAATCGACGTTCGACCTGGAATCGGGACACATCAATTGCATACACACTTAAACAACGTCTTAAACTCAAGAGAGAATGCAGCAGATATGGTAAGCATAGCAGAAATCCAAAAGGTGTTTTTTCCATGTGGGATCAAATTCGCTTCGAAACAACAACGAGGAAGAAATTGTAAACCACAAAAGGAACCACATACGAACTCTACTCGAATTCCAGAATAATAATAAGTGGCACTGTGCACAAGAGATCAGTGTGACAGCTAAGTTCAGAGAATAAATGGCAATATTAATGAACAGTGTAATAAACTAGGAGTCGTTTTCATTGATCCCAACAAATTTCTAAGTGCAATGTGTCTTGCCAAAAATGGTCTACATTTGAATATGTTGGGCTCAAAAATATTCAGTAAGATGTTCATAGATACTTGCCAGGTCATAAAAAATAAGGGAAACTGATAAGTAGTGATGGGGGTGGAAAAACTTGTGTAGCATTAAGAAAGACAAAACCAAACCATTATCTGGCAAGAATTGTGCTAAAGCCCATAACTAATAGGTAAAATAGGTATGTTATCCAGTGGAATATAAAAGTTTTAAACACTGATGCTACAAACAATAAAAGCTCCAAAATAGGTGAATTGGAAATCATTATGTCTGAATGTGCAAATATTAGATTTGTTTGTTTAAATGAGCACTGGTTTAGTGAGGACACAATTAAAATTCTAAACAAAACAGGGAACTTCAAATTAGCTTTTGCAGAAGAAACAAGTCATATGGAGGTTCATGTGTACTTCTACATAGTGATATAAATTATGAGACCAGGAACTGTTCTAATTATTTAAATGAATAATGTGTGTTTGAGAGCTGTTGTGTTGAAATAGTGGACTCACTAGGAAATGTTATAATAATCTCAATATACTGAATTCCAAGGACATCAACAACAGAACTATTCTTATCCAAGCTTCAAATTATGCTAGAAGATCTTTGTAGAGAAAAAAGATAAAAATGTAATAGCTATTGATTTTAATATTGATATTACATGTGATAGGAGCCACACTTCAAGATTCACTGACTTAGGAAAGAAATATGGTTTCAAATTGAATTTCTTTGAAACAACCTGAGACAATGGGCAATCAGCAACATGCATTGACAATGTTCTGACTGACTGTGTATATGAAGATGTGTATAAATTTTGTCTAGATCTAGGTATTTCAGGTCATTGTGCATTGTTCATTGAGCTGCCACAGACAGACAGGAACATTTTACACATGAGAACCCATATGAGCAGGAACTTTAGCAGAGAAAACTTGCTAACATTTATTGAGAAGCTAAAAGAGAAAACAAGGCCTTTTGATCATTGTAATTCAAGTGACGAAAACTTTGAGAAATTCCTAAATAGTTTTCTTGATGCCTTTAATGAAACATTTCCACCTAGCCGCTGCAGCAGTAAAATAACAAATAACGTAAAGTGGATTACCAAGGGCATAAAAATTTCCGGTTAAGGAAAAGGCAACTGCACAGAGAACTAAAATATAATAAAGATATTGCTTATATAAAGCCATATTTAACAGAGACAAAGGCTGGGTGGTCAGTCATTAAATCTGAGTTAGGTGTTAAAGCCTGTAACCAAGAAATTTCAAAAATTGACATTGAAGGAAATACTATTGTAAATCCAACTGAAATACCAGAGTACCTTAATGAATTCTTTATAAAAGTAGCAGACTCTGATGTAGGTGTAACAGATTATCACAACAAAGTAAATCCCTTTGGCCTAGATGAAAACTCTCAAAACTTTACAAAATTTGTAAAAGTTTCTGTGGAGGATGTAAAAAATGCTATTCTAACATCAGGAAACAAAAAATCTGCAGGTTGGGATGGAATGCTGACCAAACTTATTAAAGTGGTACACAATGGAACCGAAAACCCATTAGCTCAAATAATAAATCAATGTTTTGAAGAGGGCTGTTTCCCAGAGGCATTGAAATATGCTGAAGTCAAACCACTCTTCAAGAGAGATCATGGGAAATTATCCTCCTATCTTGATTCTCCCAGCCCTATCTAAAATATTTGAAAAATTTGCTGTTGCACAAATCCAAAACTTTATTGCAAAATATTCTGTTATTCTAAGCAATCAATGTGGTTTTCAGCAGGGGAGAAACACCATAGATGCAGTAAACAGTTTCATTGAGAAAATAAGTACATCATTAGACAAGATAAATAGGGTGGCAGGAATTTTCTGTGACCTCAAAAAGGCGTTTGATTCTGTAAACCATGCATTGCTTGTTTACAAACTTGAAAAGTATGGCATTATCGGCAGTGCCCTACAATGGCTTAAATCCTGCTTAACCAACAGGAAGAAAAGAGTTAGCATTTCTTCAAATGGCAATATTATTTTTCTGACTGAAAAAAAATAAAATAAAAAATATCTCAGTGTGTTCCACAAGGCTCCATATTAGGCCCAGTCCTATTTCTCTTCTGTGTTAATGACCTACCATTAAATATCAGCTCCCCATCAGTTCTATTTGCAGATGATACTTCTGTCTTAGTTGAAGATGAGGATTCGGAAAAAATTCCCAAATCTGTTATCAGTACCTTAGAGATTTGGTTTCAGCTAAATGGGCCGAATCTAAACATATCTAAGACGTGATGCAGTTCAAAACCAAACAGTCAAAAGTAAGCTGATTAAGATTTTACACAACAACCAAGATATAGAAGAAGTTGACTCAGTCAAATTCTTGGGTTTAAATAACAATTTGAGCTGGCAGGCACACATTGAGTACCTGGCTAACAAACTGAGCAGCTTTGCATTTGCAATGCAAATATTATCAGCTCCAACTGACATGGACACACGAAAAGTAGCATATACAAGCTACTTCAAATCAATTATTAGGTATGGTATTGTTTTTTGGGGTAGCTTGACAAACACAATTCGAATGCTAAAAATACAGAAAAAAATCATTGGAAATATGTACACTGCAAATCACAAAGAACCATGTCGACCACTATTTAGAAAACTTAAAATACGAACTCTGCCATCCATCTACATATGTATGATTATTATATTTTTGTGCACCAGACATGAATTATTTGAGGCAAACTATTTTGTACGTTCACATTATACTAGAAACAAAGAAAATTTTATGCACCCCACCCCCTGCCTCAGACTGTATGCCCAGGGACCTCAATACATGGGAATGAAAATTTGTGAAATATTAAAAGGGAATAAGGTGATGCAGATGAATTTAGGTTCACTTAAAAGAAAGCTATTTGAGGTACTCGCACTGAGATATTATTAATCAGTGAATGAATTCATGCAGGACAAACTGGAAATATGAGCTGGATACAATGTGTTACAAATTCAAATAATTATTTGTATAGTGTTATTATTTATTAATGTGCTATTATTTATTAATGTAAACATTATTGTAACTGTATTATAAATTTTTGACATGTCTCCTGCAGGAAAAAGAAATGGATTGCAAATGTACGTCATGGGATGAATAAACCCAATGCAAGATTCAGGTGTGAAGAAAATGGACAGAAATACACATGAACACCCCATACCAGAAACTGTTATGGTAGGACTAAAGCCCATACATTGGGATGTTTCAGATCACTTTCAGCTTAACTCTTGGAAAAATGTTTACATAGCAAAACACAGAATCCGAATGAAAGCTTCAATAGCTGCATTTCAGAACACTTGCCAAAAACTACTTATGTTGGCATGTCACCTTTGCTGATTGGTGTGATGGATGCCATAATATGTTTTAATGATGGAGTAGCAAGCAAATTAAAAGCCATGGGCAGACTAGACATGGGGACAACATGAAAAGTAGGCTGCTTTAAGTGGACAGGCAATGTGTCAGTGAAGCAGAAAAAGCTACTGAAAGCATGACAAAGGAACCTAGAATAATGACAAAGGAACCTAGAATAACAAAGTAACAAAAGAAAACTCAGAATTAACAAGATTATGGAGCAGGAATCTTTTGACATGTTATCATTTAGAAAGAAATGGCATGCAAATCTTTAGTTCCACTTTATCATAATCAATGTTTTTGCATACTTAGGTATCTTTATTTCATGCAATATTAAAGCTACAAAAGCGAAATTTTACATACAGTGAACCACTTTATTCAACAATGCAGAAGCATGTCATTTTTTCTCAAAATATTAGGAGAAAAAATTGCCTTCTAAAAACCATTTTTTTAAATACATAAAACAACAAAATAAACAATGGAAACTCTAGGTAGGTTATGAACAATGTAGGAAAAGATAGATTGCTACTTACCATAAAGAAGACACATTAACTTGCAGATGGGCTTAATTAAAAGACACTTACAGCATAAGAGAAACACACACCACTCATACAGACAAGCAAACACACCTCACGAAAGCATGTCTGCCAACTACGGCAGCTCGGGCCAGATTGCAACTATCATGTGCGATGGAAGCAGATGATATTGGGCAGGTCAAGAGAACATATTTGCAAGTAATTTTTAATAAATTGATTTTACATTATTTTGTAATGAGGAAGGGGAAGGGATAGCAGTTTACAGGGGGGGGGGGGGGGGGGGGGGGGGAGGTAAGGGATAGCAGTATATGGGGAGGGGGGGGGGGGGAGTGGCACACTGGTAGTGTGTGCACAGTCCATCTGAGATGGAAATAAGAAAGGTGGACATATCTTTGATAAAATGGGTAGCTTACAAACGGAATGTGAAGGCATTGATTAAAAATATGAGAACAGAACAGAATGAGCATGAAAAATTGATTCTCATGCAAAGAAAGTACAACTTTGTCACCAAAGAAAGAATTAAGAAACTTTACCTTATTCATGATGGAGTACTGTACCCTAGGAACAGTGAAGAAAGGGAGGAGTGAAGAATCTGTGTACCCAAGCAAGGAATTGATGAACTTGTTAAATATACACATTTGATTTGTTATGTGAATCTTCCATTGGTTCTTGGTAGAACAACATTATAATAAATGAAAAGCACCAGTAATACTGTAGAACAAAAGTAAACTGGTGCTTTTCGTTCATCACATTTGATTTGGGTCCATTCTGGCTCGAAGAAGTGTTTATATAAATTCCAGAGAGATTGTTGGTTTCATGACATAGCAAGACATACAAAGAAATCATTATTAAGTCTCTCAGATGGCTGAAACATGAATGGTTCAGCACAGTGGATACATACACCTGATATTATAGAAATAAATTAAAGAAATGATCTCTGTGGTTTTACTCAGGCCTCTACCCAAGTCTATTGGGGGTGTAAATTACAAATTAGTGACCTGTTTTACTTTTTACATAATGTTGTATCCTCTTAGAAAAGCAACGGGAGATTAAATGTCATAAAAAATATTCAAGAACTATTTTAATCATCTGTGTACACCAAGAAAAGTCATGGGTGAGAATGGAGTCAATTCACAAGTAAAGTGTGAATGGAAATGTTAAAACTATACAACGCAGAATCCGTGTTTATATCTAGATAGAGGCCAACAGCAAATCAGGCAGAAGGGTTATGAAGGATATTAACTGCTTATGTAGGGTATACTGCCATAATAAACGGGTACAATGGATGGGTTACTTGAAAACATAATAAATCATTACTCTATGCGGTTTGCCCCCCCCCCCCTCCCCTCCTCAGTAAAATGTCAACTGAAGTCAAGAAACTGTGAAGAATGTGCACAAGTAAACGTAGCTTGGGAACAGAAATTCGAGAGTGCAGAACATACCATTTGCGAGCAAAGCAGAAGGAAGAAAAAAGCAATTTGACAAGGTGCTTCACCCTATCATGTATTGTGTTCATGACTTAGTGTTGATATGAACCCATGTAAGAAGAACAAAAAAGAAATAAAGAAGTTCCACTATGTCTACAAAGGACCATAAAAATGATAAGATTAACACACCAAATACATTAGAATTGGAAGAGCACCAAAGTGGTAAATATCACTGTAGTGAGCATGTGGAAAATATAAAAAGAGATTACAAGAAGGAACCCATTTACTAAGATTGTATTGTATTGTATAGTAAAATAATCCGGTATATTTCATAGACATGCACAGTATATAATAATCCAGTATATTTCATAGACATGCACAGTATATAATTTTCAGACCAAAATTGTTTACAATTTTAACCCCTTTCAAAAAAAAATGATCAGCTGCATAAAAGCATTGGTGCAAGAGATATTTTTTTAACTTATGTGTGAAGGCTCTTGGGTTCTTTGTTGCTTTGATTTCATTTGGTAAATTATTATACATTTGTATCCCAACATTTAAAACACCTTTTTGGTAGCAGGTAGTTCTGGACTGAATCATATGTAGGTCAGATTGCTGCCTAGTTACATAGTTATGAATATCTCCATTGAATTTTAATGCACAGTCATTGTTTAACAAATATGACTAGACAAATGAGATGATATTCTAAATGTAAGCAGAGGGCAGTGTCATAATGCCATTTGTTTTGAAATGTTGTCTGCATGATTCATTATGTCTTAGGTTACATATTATATGTAGTGCCTTTTTTTGCATTTTGAAAATATATCTACCCCCAAGTGAGTTCCCCCAAAATATGATTCCATTCTGTAATGTAGAGTGGAAGTAAGCATAATATACATGTATGAGAACAGATTTTGTGACTGATTTTTTGAATATCCTTAAAATGTAACACACAGTTGATAGCTTTTTTGAGATATAATTTGTGTTAGTCTCCCACTTAAGATTTTCTTAAAGCCATATGCCAAGAAATTTGACAGTGTCCAGACACGTAAGCTCTTGGTTGTTTAGAATCACATTGGGCATTTTTTGTTTTTGAGATGAGAGTCTGAAGTTGCTGTACAATGTTTTCTGTATATTTAAAATCAGTTTGTTCTCATTGAACCATTTGCTAAGTGACGACATAAGTGATTTAATTTTTTGGTTGTGGTCCTCTGTATCAGTACCTGTTATTAGTATAATCGTGTCATCGGCAAATAGTGTGGTATGTCCTGTAGCAAGCTTCGTGCTTATGTCATCAATGTATAGCAGAAACAGTATGGGTCCCAGGACTGTGCCTTGTGGCACACCATATCTAATAGGCATTGTGTCAGAGGAGTGGACAGTACATTGATGGGTGGTTGTATTCTTTTTTTTTTTTTCAAAATTAATTTAAACTTTTTTTAATCTGTTTGACAGGTAAGATTCTAACCATTTGTTTGCAATTCCTCTTATACCTTTATTTGCTAGCTTCTTAAGGAGTATGGTATGGTCAATTACATCAAAGGCTTTGGATAAATCTTAAAAGATACCAGTAGAGATTTCCTTATTATCCAGTGCTTTTAAGGTTTTGTTGAGATACTCATAAATAGCTGTGGTAGTCATCTTTTGTTTTCTCAAACCATGCTGGTGTTTTGTTAATAAGGATAGTTTATTAGTAAAGTCTTCCAATCTGGTGTAAAATAATTTTTCAAATAGTTTTGAGGATGAGCTGAGTTGTGGCTATGGGCCTGTAATTGTCTACATCATTTTTTGGGCCCTTTTTGTGAATTCTTTTTAGAATTCTGTAGTAGGTCAGGGAAAACTCCATTTTTAAAGGATGCATTTATGACGTGGGTTAGGGGTTCTACAATGGATTCTCCACATTTCTTTACAATTAAATCAGGAATGTTGTCACTGGCACTGGAGTACTTATTCTCTAGTCCTTTTATAGTTGTAAGTACTTCAGTATTGGAAACTCTGTGAAGACTGAAGTACTTACAGCTATAAAAGGACTAAAGAATAAGTACTCCAGTGGAGGAGTAGAGTAAAGTTGACAACAAATATCTTCAAACATATGTTGTTGTTGTTGTTGTGGTCTTCAGTCCTGAGACTGGTTTGATGCAGCTCTCCATGCCACCCTATCCCGTGCAAGCCTCTTCATCTCCCAGTATCTACTGCAACCCACATCCTTCTGAATCTGCTTAGTGTATTCATCTCTTGGTCTCCCTCTACGATTTTTACCCTCCACGCTGCCCTCCAATACTAAATTTGTGATCCCTTGATGCCTCAAAACCTGTCCTACCAACCGATCCCTTCTTCTAGTCAAGTTGTGCCACAAACTTCTCTTCTCCCCAATCCTATTCAATACCTCCTCATTAGTTACATGATCTACCCACCTTATCTTCAGCATTCTTCTGTAGCACCACATTTCGAAAGCTTTTATTCTCTTCTTGTCCAAACTGGTTATCGTCCATGTTTCACTTCCATACATGGCTACACTCCATACAAATACTTTCAGAAACGACTTCCTGACACTTAAATCTATACTCGATGTTAACAAATTTCTCTTCTTCAGAAACGATTTCCTTGCCATTGCCAGTCTACATTTTATATCCTCTCTACATCGACCATCATCAGTTATTTTACTCCCTAAATAGCAAAACTCATTTACTACTTTAAGTGTCCCATTTCCTAATCTAATCCCCTCAGCATCACCCGATTTAATTTGACTACATTCCATTATCCTCGTTTTGCTTTTGTTGATGTTCATCTTATATATTCCTTTCAAGACACTGTCCATTCCGTTCAACTGCTGTTCCAAGTCCTTTGCTGTCTCTGACAGAATTACAATGTCATCGGCGAACCTCAAAGTTTTTACTTCTTCTCCATGAATTTTAATACCTACTCCGAATTTTTCTTTTGTTTCCTTTACTGCTTGCTCAATATACAGATTGAATAACATCGGGGAGAGGCTACAACCCTGTCTCACTCCTTTCCCAACCACTGCTTCCCTTTCATGCCCCTCGACTCTTATAACTGCCATCTGGTTTCTGTACAAATTGTAAATAGCCTTTCGTTCCCTGTATTTGACCCCTGCCACCTTCAGAATTTGAAAGAGAGTATTCCAGTTAATGTTGTCAAAAGCTTTCTCTAAGTCTACAAATGCTAGAAACGTAGGTTTGCCTTTTCTTAATCTTTCTTCTAAGATAAGTCGTAAGGTTAGTACTGCCTCACGTGTTCCAACATTTCTACGGAATCCAAACTGATCTTCCCCGAGGTCCGCTTCTACTAGTTTTTCCATTCGTCTGTAAAGAATTCGCGTTAGTATTTTGCAGCTGTGACTTATTAAACTGATTGTTCGGTAATTTTCACATCTGTCAACACCTGCTTTCTTTGGGATTGGAATTATTATATTCTTCTTGAAGTCTGTAGGTATTTCACCTGTCTCATACATCTTGCTCACCAGATGGTAGAGTTTTGTCATGACTGGCTCTCCCAAGGCCATCAGTAGTTCTAATGGAATGTTGTCTGCTCCCGGGGCCTTGTTTCGACTCAGATCTTTCAGTGCTCTGTCAAACTCTTCACGCAGTATCGTATCTCCCATTTCATCTTCATCTACATCCTCTTCCATTTCCATAATATTGTCCTCAAGTACATCACCCTTGTATAAACCCTCTATATACTCCTTCCACCTTTCTGCCTTCCCTTCTTTGCTTAGAAATGGGTTGCCTTCTGAGCTCTTGATATTCATACAAGTGGTTCTCTTCTCTCCAAAGGTCTCTTTAATTTTCCTGTAGGCAGTATCTATCTTACCCCTAGTGAGACAAGCCTCTACATCCTTACATTTGTCCTCTAGCCATCCCTGCTTAGCCATTTTGCACTTCCTTTCGATCTCATTTTTGAGACGTTTGTATTCCTTTTTGCCTGCTTCATTTACTGCATTTTTATATTTTCTCCTTTCATCAATTAAATTCAATATTTCTTCTGTTACCCAAGGATTTCTATTAGCCCTCGTCTTTTTACCTACTTGATCGTCTGCTGCCTTCACTACTTCATCCCTCAGAGCTACCCATTCTTCTTCTACTGTATTTCTTTCCCCCATTCCTGTCAATTGTTCCCTTATGCTCCCCCTGAAACTCTCTACAACCTCTGGTTCTTTCAGTTTATCCAGGTCCCATCTCCTTAAATTCCCACCTTTTTGCAGTTTCTTCAGTTTCAATCTGCAGTTCATAACCAATATATTGTGGTCAGAATCCACATCTGCCCCTGGAAATGTCTTACAATTTAAAACCTGGTTCCTAAATCTCTGTCTTACCATTATATAATCTATCTGATACCTTTTAGTATCTCCAGGATTCTTCCAGGTATACAACCTACTTTTATGATTCTTGAACCAAGTGTTAGCTATGATTAAGTTATGCTCTGTGCAAAATTCTACAAGGCGGCTTCCTCTTTCATTTCTTCCCCCAATCCATATTCACCTACTATGTTTCCTTCTCTCCCTTTTCCTACTGACGAATTCCAGTCACCCATGACTATTAAATTTTCGTCTCCCTTCACTACCTGAATAATTTCTTTTATCTCGTCATACATTTCATCAATTTCTTCATCATCTGCAGAGCTAGTTGGCATATAAACTTGTACTACTGCAGTAGGCATGGGCTTTATGTCTATCTTGGCCACAATAATGCGTTCACTATGCTGTTTGTAGTAGCTAACCCGCACTCCAATTTTTTTATTCATTATTAAACCTACTCCTGCATTACCCCTATTTGATTTTGTATTTATAACCCTGTAATCACCTGACCAAAAGTCTTGTTCCTCCTGCCACCGAACTTCACTAATTCCCACTATATCTAACTTTAACCTATCCATTTCCCTTTTTAAATTTTCTAACCTACCTGTCCGATTAAGGGATCTGACATTCCACGCTCCGATCCGTAGAACGCCAGTTTTCTTTCTCCTGATAACGAAGTCCTCTTGAGTAGTCCCCGCTCGGAGATCCGAATGGGGGACTATTTTACCTCCAGAATATTTTACCCAAGAGGATGCCTTCATCATTTAATCATACAGTAAAGCTGCATGCCCTCGGGAAAAATTACGGCTGTAGTTTCCCCTTGCTTTCAGCCGTTCGCATTACCAGCACAGCAAGGCCGTTTTGGTTAATGTTACAAGCCAGATCAGTCTATCATCCAGACTGTTGCCCCTGCAACTACTGAAAAGGCTGCTTAAAATAATCAGGAAAGACAAACAGGAAAATAAATATGAACAAAGATCAGGGACAAATGAAACTGTGTTAATATACAAGGTATTATCATTTCGTTTTGTTTAAGTGTATTGTCCCCAGAACTATGAAGCAATTTCAAAAATTTAGTGATTTGGCTATCTGTATAGGATTTGAATGCTATTTGCCAGTGCAATGAGGTAAATACACTCCTGGAAATTGAAATAAGAACACCGTGAATTCATTGTCCCAGGAAGGGGAAACTTTATTGACACATTCCTGGGGTCAGATACATCACATGATCACACTGACAGAACCACAGGCACATAGACACAGGCAACAGAGCATGCACAATGTCGGTACTAGTACAGTGTATATCCACCTTTCGCAGCAATGCAGGCTGCTATTCTCCCATGGAGACGATCGTAGAGATGCTGGATGTAGTCCTGTGGAACGGCTTGCCATGTCATTTCCACCTGGCGCCTCAGTTGGACCAGCGTTCGTGCTGGACGTGCAGACCGCGTGAGACGACGCTTCATCCAGTCCCAAACATGCTCAATGGGGGACAGATCCGGAGATCTTGCTGGGCAGGGTAGTTGACTTACACCTTCTAGAGCACGTTGGGTGGCACGGGATACATGCGGACGTGCATTGTCCTGTTGGAACAGCAAGTTCCCTTGCCAGTCTAGGAATGGTAGAACGATGGGTTCGATGACGGTTTGGATGTGCCGTGCACTATTCAGTGTCCCCTCGACGATCACCAGTGGTGTACGGCCAGTGTAGGAGATCGCTCCCCACACCATGATGCCGGGTGTTGGCCCTATGTGCCTCGGTCGTATGCAGTCCTGATTGTGGCGCTCACCTGCACGGCGCCAAACACGCATACGACCATCATTGGCACCAAGGCAGAAGCGACTCCAATCGCTGAAGACGACACGTCTCCATTCGTCCCTCCGTTCACGCCTGTCGCGACACCACTGGAGGCGGGCTGCACGATGTTGGGGCGTGAGCGGAAGACGGCCTAACGGTGTGCGGGACCGTAGCCCAGCTTCATGGAGACGGTTGCGAATGGTCCTCGCCGATACCCCAGGAGCAACAGTGTCCCTAATTTGCTGGGAAGTGGCGGTGCGGTCCGCTACGGCACTGCGTAGGATCCTACGGTCTTGGCGTGCATCCGTGCGTCGCTGCGGTCCGGTCCCAGGTCGACGGGCACGTGCACCTTCTGCCGACCACTGGCGACAACATCGATGTACTGTGGAGACCTCACGCCCCACGTGTTGAGCAATTCGGCGGTACGTCCACCCGGCCTCCCGCATGCCCACTATACGCCCTCGCTCAAAGTCCGTCAACTGCACATACGGTTCACGTCCACGCTGTCGCGGCATGCTACCAGTGTTAAAGACTGCGATGGAGCTCCGTATGCCACGGCAAACTGGCTGACACTGACGGCGGCGGTGCACAAATGCTGCGCAGCTAGCGCCATTCGACGGCCAACACCGCGGTTCCTGGTGTGTCCGCTGTGCCGTGCGTGTGATCATTGCTTGTACAGCCCTCTCGCAGTGTCCGGAGCAAGTATGGTGGGTCTGACATGGTGTGGGGAGCGATCTCCTACACTGGCCGTACACCACTGGTGATCGTCGAGGGGACACTGAATAGTGCACGGTACATCCAAACCGTCATCAAACCCATCGTTCTACCATTCCTAGACCGGCAAGGGAACTTGCTGTTCCAACAGGACAATGCACGTCCGCATGTATCCCGTGCCACCCAACGTGCTCTAGAAGGTGTAAGTCAACTACCCTGGCCAGCAAGATCTCCGGATCTGTCCCCCATTGAGCATGTTTGGGACTGGATGAAGCGTCCTCTCACGCGGTCTGCACGTCCAGTACGAACGCTAGTCCAACTGAGGCGCCAGGTGGAAATGGCATGGCAAGCCGTTCCACAGGACTACATCCAGCATCTCTACGATCGTCTCCATGGGAGAATAGCAGCCTGCATTGCTGCGAAAGGTGGATATACACTGTACTAGTGCCGACATTGTGCATGCTCTGTTGCCTGTGTCTATGTGCCTGTGGTTCTGTCAGTGTGATCATGTGATGTATCTGACCCCAGGAATGTGTCAATAAAGTTTCCCCTTCCTGGGACAATGAATTCACGGTGTTCTTATTTCAATTTCCAGGAGTGTAGATTATTAGCAGATAAGAAAAGTTTGACAGTGCTGAAGGAGTAGTTGTAAGACACCTGTAGAGTATAAGGAAGTATGGCATGCACAACCAGTAAGTCCAGAATTGTAAAATTCGGGACAAATTTTCTTAAAGGAGGGGGATGTGTAGTGTCGTGGAATAGTAAAGAGTTGGAATCGTGGAATATTGTCAAAGTTTCGTTGCCTATGCCGAGAGCCAGAGGCAGTAGGTTAACCACGAGGTAAGAGGATTGCACATATATCAGAATGTGTCATCACACATGGGCAATGGCCTGGTTACACACAACAGACGAGAGAGAATTGCTTAGCACATGGGTTTGTGTTAGACGGAGACTTTTGTAGAGTGTAAGACAGAGGTTAGCGTCAGCTGTACTGGATTTCACAACTTCGCCATGCACAGCCGAAGTCCGAAGTAAGGACATTCCAACGCTACTTCACAGCACACGGCGCTGCACTAGCAAGACTGGTGCGGCCCGGAGCTGGTGTCATCGCTACGAGTCAGCGAGGACTCGGGGAAGGTCATTGATATCACCAAGCTCAGCCAGCCTGTGTTACGCAGGCCACATTGTACTCAGCAGGAATAAAGGTGTTATGAATTAATAATGTTTCTTTGGCATTTCTGACATGTCCACAGTCATTTCCGAGCATCCTGACAACTGGAGAGGTCACCGCTCGGCCCCCAGTCCACCATAGGCGACCGGGACCCCCGGGTCACCTACAGATGTCAATCTCATCATCAATTTACACTGAATCAAGAAAACTGTCCTCTTCTGTTAAAGAGTTAAGGCATGAAAGCCACTTGCCTTCACTACATACAGCTGAACACTTTATAGAAGCTTTCTTGCAGGAAGAAGCTGCTTGGCATTCCTTCTTACACTTGAAGGATACTGGGACACTGGTGGTTATGTGGTTGCAATGGGGCCAGACAGTTTTTTCTGGTTTACCATCCCTATTTCAATGAATCCCACTGAGTGTTCCTTCTGATTTGAAGTAGCAAGTAGACACTAATGGAGTGCTGGCAAGTGGAGGCAAACATGCCAAACTGAAGGTTTTTTTTTTCAATAAAGCTCTCTAGAACAGTTGCAGATGAATTCTATTCAAAAGTATGGAGCTGCCATACATGTACAAACATGCAATGAACTTCACTGTTGCATCAGCAACCTTATCAGGGGCTCAGGAACTGCAAATCCTTTATGTTTTTTCCTTCAATATTTCCCATGCTTGTTTCCCTTTTCTTAAGCCCGACTTCTTTGTGTGATTACCACAAGGAAATGTATTTAACCTAAAATGCTGTAAATTCCCTACTGGCCTACTTAAATTAATAAATAGAGTTAACTACCTAGGTAGCTAACTAAACTGCCCTTAAAAATGAATACTTGGATGAATGTGGATGATTTGGGGTTGAAAAGTAACTGGATTTCACATAAAAGTCTTAGCAGGAATTGTGCCCTACTCATACTTTCTCTTTCTTATTTGTATCTTTGCAAAAGAGTGAATGTATCTGAAAATTTAGGAGCTCTTTTTACACAGAATTTGATTCTTCACAATTTTCCTGAATTACAGTTTCAATTTAAAGTAGCTGTTTTTAAGTTACAGGCATTGCAATATGAGATAAATCATTTTTCCACCAAGATGGTAAAAACTGTTGATTTTTGACAATCCAGTGTGGCTAAATGGCTGAACCAGTTTTAATTTTTTAGTAGGTCATTCTACACAAAATTTTATGCTCTTTCACTTTGGAATTTTGAAAATTTTCTGTAGGATGTATCATTTTCATTTTATAATGGTTTTTTGACCCTCAAAAGTTTTGCATAAACTAGAAACCACTGCAGACTCACTTAATTTTCATTTGGGCTATATAATGTTGATTAAAATTATTTGCAGCTTGTGCACATTTATTGACCAGTGCAGTCTTTTTTTATTCTAATTTTCCTGGGCTAATCGATTAGATGCTGATGGTGTATGTGACAAGTGTTGACATGAGCTATATAAGCTGACATCAATTTTACTAATTCTGACAGCTTCTATGTTTTGAGCACCTTAAACTCTTGAACATGACTTTAAAGTGGAAACTGCGCTAATGTAAATTATAATAAATTGTGCAGTCCATGGTGTGCAAGTTGTCATTTAAAAAAATTCAGCAAAACTGTGAACCCAAATAAAATAGCTTGCCATGTCTCTGCAGCCATATGTGGATGTACATTGCCTGCTGAAAAGTACATTCCTCCCTGTCAAAGAAATGGCAGTAGCACCGGGATAACAGCTTGTGCAGTGACATGCCTCTTGAATGCCATCTGACCACTATTGACTGTGACAATTGAATCACTAGCATTACAACCCCTCAGTATGCACATATTACATCCTGGTGCCACTGAACACAGTACTTGAAGAGATGCATTTTTTCTGGCAGTGCAGTTTAGGTATACCAGTGCTATATGTGTGACAAATACAGAATCATTGTTATCACACTTCCATCTGCGGGTATGCTAATCTGTACCTTGTTTTAAACTTTCTAGCTGCCACTTTCACATGCACTATATATCAATTTTTGTATTCAGTCAGGTGAATGTCCATTCCAGAAGTTTGCCATTCTTGTCTTCAGTAATGGTTACATTTGCTTGGAGATTGTTGTGCAATATGCGAAACACAGGCAAATTTCTCAAATATTTTTAAAATTGTTGTTTTGGTTTATGGATATAAGTTGTTGTGTACTATGTCATTAATTTTTTGTGGTATTATCAGTCTCTCTCTTCCTCTCTCTCTCTCTCTCTCTCTCTCTCTCTCTCTCTCTCTCTGTCTCTCACTCACTCACACACACACACACACACACACACACACACACACACACACAGGTGAGAGAGAGAGAGAGAGATATAATGCTTCTATATTATTCAAGTAAATTCGTTACATGATATTCATTTCATGTGAATACATGAACTGTTACATTATCACACTATTAGGTAACAATAAAAAAGATATATATGGTTTTGGAATGGTACTTTTACTATCATCAATGTTTGAAATTGAGGTCCAGTTAGCACAATAGTAATGTAGAATTGAGCTGAAGTGCTGCCTGTGGACATAATTTAGTAAATTTACGTATGTTGTGCCATGTGAGATGAGCTGTGGCCCTTCATATATTTTGATTGATAAAGTCCAGGTATGCAGACACTCTGGTGAAGACAGATGGAGCACCTTGAGTACCACACGGCATCATTCCCCAGGACACAACACCGATGAGCTCACCGTTCTGCGCCAGGGGGCCTCCAGAATCACCCTGCACACACCGTAAACAGGATATGAAGAAGTGCTTCTAGAATAAATAAGCTATGGAGTTACTGTAGATTTTCTCATCAAAATTTGATACATGCTTACATTTCTGCAAGGTGCAACATTCCATCAAAAAGTCTTAGGTTAGTAATAGCAAACCAAAATGTGACTGTTTTTAGTCTTAATACATAACAGCAGCAGTTGCATAAATTATGTTTAGTGTTGCCACAGGTTTGCAATAACTGAGGTAACCCATTTGTTGTAATAATGCAATAAAGTGCTTTGAACATTTAAAGAAATAATATATTTCTCATCAGAAGGACTGCTTCAGAGGAAAAAGAATGAAGACAGATTGTGGTAGATGAACAAAGAGAGTTTCTATGGCCCTAAACTTATTGTTAGCCAAATATATTTAATCTAGATGAACACAAAGTTCACAGAAAGTCTAGGATAACTACATCACAATTAACACATTAACCTAAAAATAAGTAACATCCTTGTTTAGTCAAATGAAAGTACTGGAAACTGTTACTTACAAAGCAGACAGAGATGCCATCATAGATGGGTCCCGTGCAGACCATAGTCTCTGTAAGTGGGTTCGGGCCCGAATATATGTCATCAATATTTTGTCTGCAAGTTTCATAGCCGATGACTGTGACATCAACTGTCTGTAGGACAGTCTCCGTCGGATCTCCGCTAATTTCAAGTTGCCGCCACTCATACCTCACCTGTCATTCAACAACATCTTTGCCTCTGCACTTCTGCCTCGACTGACATCTCTGCCCAAACTCTTTGTCTTTAAATATGTCTGCTTGTGTCTGTATATGTGTGGATGGATGTGTGTGTGTGTGTGTGTGCGAGTGTATACCCGTCCTTTTTTCCCCCTAAGGTAAGTCTTTCCGCTCCCAGGATTGGAATGACTCCTTACCCTCTCCCTTAAAACCCACATCCTTTCGTCTTTCCCTCTCCTTCCCTCTTTCCTGATGAGGCAACAGTTTGTTGCGAAAGCTTGAATTTTGTGTGTATGTTTGTGTTTGTTTGTGTGTCTGTCGACCTGCCAGCACTTTCATTTGGTAAGTCACATCATCTTTGTTTTTAGATATATATTTCCTACGTGGAATGTTTCCCTCTATTATATATATATATATATATATATATATATATATATATATAGAGAGAGAGAGAGAGAGAGAGAGAGAGAGAGAGAGAGAGAGAGGGGGGGGGGGGGGGGGGAAACATTCCACATGGGAAAAATATACCTAAAAACAAAGATGATGTGACTTACCAAACGAAAGTGCTGGCACGTCGATAGACACACAAACATACACACAAAATTCAAGCTTTCGCAACAAACTGTTGCCTCATCAGGAAAGAGGGAAGGAGAGGGAAAGACGAAAGGATGTGGGTTTTAAGGGAGAGGGTAAGGAGTCATTCCAATCCCGGGAGCGGAAAGACTTACCTTAGGGGGGGAAAAGGACAGGTATACACTCGCACACACACTCATATCCATCCGCACATACACAGACACAAGCAGATATATATATATATATATATATATATATATATATATATATATATATATATATATATATATATATATATATACAACATAGTGATACTTTGTAGACTGCACTAGAGCAATTATGTATGATGCTGCATTACTTGAAATCATAATTAATCTTCTGCTGTACCCACAGAACTTAACACAAATGCCTCTGAGTACTATGGGACTCAACTGCTGTGGTCATCAGTCAACTTAACACATATAAGTTCTTTAACAACAAAAGAATCCCTTCCCATTGCTCTCTTGCTCAGCTTATGAAAAATTTGTACACTTTTCTGTACAGATATCGGTTTGGTTTAACATAACAACAGTTGTGAGGAAAGGATTACTAAATAGACTCTAAGAAGAAAAAAAAAGAAAGAAAGAAAGAAAAAAAAAACACCCTGGAGGAATAACCCAAATGTTATGGAAATCACTAGATGTTATGCACATGTACAGACAAACAACTGATTACAATTTCAAAAAAATGATTATTTTTCAAGAGAACAAATTTCATAAATTGAACAAATCAGTTACATGTTGATTCACCTCTGGCCCATATGCAAGCAGTTATTCATCTTAGCACCGATTGACAGAGTTGTTGGATGACCTCTTGGGGGATATCATGTCAAGTTCTGTCCAATTGGCATGTTAGATTTTCAAAATCCCAAGCTGATTGTGGGGCCCTGCACATAACGCTCCAAACATTCTCAGTTGGGGAGAGATCCTGCTATGTTATGGAATGATCTGGCTATCATGCTGGCCAGGGTAGGGTTTGACAAGCATGAAGACAAGCAGTAGAAACTCTCCTGTGTGCACGTGGGCATTGTCTTGCTGAAATGTAAGTCCCAGATGGCTTATCATCAAGGGCAACAGAACGGTACTTAGAATATCATCGACATACCACTGCACTGCACACAGAGAGATTTTCTACTGCTTGTCATCGAACCTTACCTTGACCAGCGAGGTCGCTGGGTTTCTCCCCAATTGAGAAACTTTCGAGCACTATGGATAGGGCCCTCCTACCAGCTAGGGATTTTGATGATCTAACACATCAATTGGACATATTTTGACAAGATATCCCTCAGGAGTACATCCAACAATTCTATCAGTCGATGCCAAAGTGAGTAACTGCTTGCTTAAGGGCCAGAAGTGGGCCAACACATTACTGACTTGCTCAATTTGTGAACCTCATTCTTTTAAAAAATTATCCAGTTCTTCTGAAATTGTAATCATTTGTCTGTCTGTCTGTAAATATACATCACATCTACTGATATCTGTCCCACTTGGATAATTCCTTCATGGTGCGTCGTTTTACTTTATCTTTTGTCTTAGAGTGTATTTTGGACATTTGGGTAAACAGCCTATGTTCTATTAGTGAATTAACAGCTACAGTTCTGAGCTGGCCTACCTGCAGGGATTGAACCAGCAGTGGGCAAACTGATGGTCTGCACGTATGTGCCCAGAGACAGTGAGGACTGCAGGGTGAAGACAGCAATATCGTGTGGAGCTACGTCTCTGAAGAAAAAAAAATTGTTTTCTTGTAAGCACTGTGTTAAGTTAGCTACTTTATAAAGACAGTCATAACTGTTGAATCACAATGAACAATATCTTATTAGTATGTGAGTCGCTAATAAAAGAAAATACACTCTAGTGAACTGAATTTCTTTGTGACAATGAAAACATTAATTTCACTATTTCAAATAAAATTCACTAAATGCAAATATCTGAGCATCAGCTCTGTTAGGTATTGATGTACTACCTATTAGTGACTAATGAAAATCTGTGCCGGACTGGGTATTGAACCCAGCTTCCCTGCTTATTCTGAGCTGTTGTATCAAACATTTTAGTTCAAGAGCCAATACTGACACTGTGGGGTAGAACCATGGGCCACATATGAACCGATCTTACAATTAATTGGTAACCTACATAAATTAGTTATGAGTGACCAAGAGACTAGATACAGTAAGGACATGATAAGTTGACCTCCTGTCCCTAAGTTCTAATTATTAAAAGTCAGCACCATCCAGAATTCTTCACACTGACTGTTCTATGTTTCCCACAGAAGCCATAAAGCTAATAAATCACATGCAAATTACAAAACATACAGCACTTCACTTCAAAAGCACAACTCCCAAAGAAATTGAAAAAGTCATAAAATTACTTAAAAGCTCTGGTTCTTCTGGATATGATGGAATCAAATAGGATTCTAAAATCATTTGCAGACTTAATCAGTCACATATTATGCTATTTATGTAACCACTCACTCAAAGCTAGGACATTTCCAGACATACTGAAACATGCAATACTGCTGCCCATCAACAAAAGTGGGGAAGGAATGTACTATCTATTATCAGCCTATCTCTTTACTGTCAGTGTTCTCAATGGTGTTTGAGAGAGTAGTTTATGATAGGATTCATGGCCATATGACACAACATGGCTTACTGACATCTACACAGTTCGGCTTTCATAAGGGATTCTCTACAGAGAGCTATATTTAGCCTAACAAATGAAACTCTAGATGCATTACATCTCAGAAGGTATCCAATGGGGATCTTTTGTGACTTTACTACAGCTTGCATCTGTGTAGATCATAACACATTGCTAAACAAAACTTCCAGACTATGGCATCAAAGACAAACTTTTGCCATGGCTAGAATCTTGTCTACACATCAGGAAGTAAAGAGTTAAATTAACGGAGGCAAGTGTAACAGTAAATTCAGACAGGGTAAATGTAAAATATGGAGTCCCCCAGGCCTCAGTCCTTGGGCCACTGATTTTTCTGATCTAACAAGGGGAGGCCGCCAATTGCGAAATTCAGATTCGATTCATACTGCGCATAATAAAAGCTCATGGCCAGAGGTATAATGTGACAAAGCACCAAGATGCACTTCTCAGCCGTTGTCGAGAAAATCGACAGTTAAAAGAAAGCGTTGCAGTGAAATACTCTCTACGACTACTAATTCTCTACAGCGCCGTGGCGTAGCGGTAAGCGCTATGGTTCGTTATCCAAAGGTCGCCGGGTCGAATCTCGCACTATGCAACCTTTTTTTTTTTTTTTTTTTTTTTTTTTTTTTTTTTTTTTTTTTTTTTTTTTTTTTAGTATTTGTTTTTTATAATTCAAATATATATATAATTCCCGGCAATCAGTTGCAACAATTATGCATATAATAAGTTGTTGAAAGTCGTTTGTCGTGGAAAAACTGGCGACTTCGAACATCATTATGTTTTCCGCAAACAAAGTTGTGTTTCACAAATGTTATTAATTGTCTTCATAATGTTAACCACGCATAGTTAACGGAAGACGTAGAAACGATATTCCGAAACGCGTATAGCGTAAGTCAAACGTTCGAATTAGAATAGAGCCCCCACGACCACAAATTTGCTGTGGCAGGTATGAAATATAAACTCCGTTACTCGCTCGTTACACTTGAATGACAGATGTTGAATGGGCCGAAACGAGCCGCCGCATAACAGCGTAGTTGCCTGCTAACTTCGAAAGAAGGTAGATGCGGTCCCTAGCGCAACTTATAACATTGTCGAAAATCAGTGCGGACGGGAGAGCTTTGGTACATCCTGTTAAAAAAAACGGAAAAATGGAGGCGGTACAATTGGAGAGCGATTCGCCTTCACCAACATGCATAAGCAATTCATTAATACTTTTTTTATATATATATATATATATATATATTTGAATTACAAAAAACTAATAATAAAAAAAAAATAGCATGGCGCGAGATTCGATCCGGGGACCTTCCGTTTAGGAACCCGAGCGCTTACCGCTGCGCCACGACGCTGTAGAAAATTGCTAATCGTCGAGAGTACTTCACCGCAACGGTTTCTTTTAACTGTCGATTTTCTCGACAACGGCTGAGAAGTGCATCTTGGTACTTTGCCACATTACACCTCTGGCCATGAGCTTTTATTATGCGCAGTATGAATCGAATCTGAATTTCACAATTGGCGGCCTCCCCTTGTAAGTTAATGATCTACCAGTTACACTTAATGACAGAGCAAAAATGGTCATGTTTGTGGATGATACGTGTATTCTTCCCAATGCCAGATACAGCCCTGACAGTCACTAACCAGTTACACAAATGGTTAACAAATAGCCTAACCGTGAATTTTCGAAAAACTAACATTACACAGTTTAAGATAGTAAATAAAAAACTCCAAGTTCCTTAAATAGAGATCAATAACCAAAATACACTCCTGGAAATGGAAAAAAGAACACATTGACACTGGTGTGTCAGACCCACCATACTTGCTCCGGACACTGCGAGAGGGCTGTACAAGCAATGATCACACGCACGGCACAGCGGACACACCAGGAACCGCGGTGTTGGCCGTCGAATGGCGCTAGCTGCGCAGCATTTGTGCACCGCCGCCGTCAGTGTCAGCCAGTTTGCCGTGGCATACGGAGCTCCATCGCAGTCTTTAACACTGGTAGCATGCCGCGACAGCGTGGACGTGAACCGTATGTGCAGTTGACGGACTTTGAGCGAGGGCGTATAGTGGGCATGCGGGAGGCCGGGTGGACGTACCGCCGAATTGCTCAACACGTGGGGCGTGAGGTCTCCACAGTACATCGATGTTGTCGCCAGTGGTCGGCGGAAGGTGCACGTGCCCGTCGACCTGGGACCGGACCGCAGCGACGCACGGATGCACGCCAAGACCGTAGGATCCTACGCAGTGCCGTAGGGGACCGCACCGCCACTTCCCAGCAAATTAGGGACACTGTTGCTCCTGGGGTATCGGCGAGGACCATTCGCAACCGTCTCCATGAAGCTGGGTTACGGTCCCGCACACTGTTAGGCCGCCTTCCACTCACGCCCCAACATCGTGCAGCCTGCCTCCAGTGGTGTCGCGACAGGCGTGAATGGAGGGACGAATGGAGACGTGTCGTCTTCAGCGATGAGAGCCGCTTCTGCCTTGGTGCCAATGATGGTCGTATGCGTGTTTGGCGCCGTGCAGGTGAGCGCCACAATCAGGACTGCATACGACCGAGGCACACAGGGCCAACACCCGGCATCATGGTGTGGGGAGCGATCTCCTACACTGGCCGTACATCACTGGTGATCGTCGAGGGGACACTGAATAGTGCACGGTACATCCAAACCGTCATGGAACCCATCGTTCTACCATTCCCAGACCGGCAAGGGAACTTGCTGTTCCAACAGGACAATGCACGTCCGCATGTATCCCGTGCCACCCAACGTGCTCTAGAAGGTGTAAGTCAACTACCCTGGCCAGCAAGATCTCCGGATCTGTCCCCCATTGAGCATGTTTGGGACTGGATGAAGCGTCGTCTCACGCGGTCTGCACGTCCAGCACGAACGCTGGTCCAACTGAGGCGCCAGGTGGAAATGGCATGGCAAGCCGTTCCACAGGACTACATCCAGCATCTCTACGATCGTCTCCATGGGAGAATAGCAGCCTGCATTGCTGCGAAAGGTGGATATAAACTGTACTAGTGCCGACATTGTGCATGCTCTGTTGCCTGTGTCTATGTGCCTGTGGTTCTGTCAGTGTGATCATGTGATGTATCTGACCCCAGGAATGTGTCAATAAAGTTTCCCCTTCCTGGGACAATGAATTCACGGTGTTCTTATTTCAATTTCCAGGAGTGTATTTATGAAATCACACACACAAAATTCCTATGCATCAGGAAGACAGCTAGCAAAGATGGACAGAGCAAAGTGATTAGATGGTCAAAAAACTTAGCGTGTACTACTAACATAAGTTACGGTCCAGAATGAGATTTTCACTCTGCAGCAGAGTGTGTGCTGATATGAAGCTTCCTGGCAGATTAAAACTATGTGCCAGACCAAGACTTTAACTCGGGACCTTTGCCTTCTGCAAGCACGACACACACCCTGTCCTCACAGCAAGGTTCGCACGAGAGCTTCTGTGAAGTTTGGAAGGTAGGAGACAAGATACTGAGAGAAGTATGGCTGTGAGGATGAGGCATGAGTCATGTCTGGGTAGCTCAGATGATAGAGCACTTGCCCACGAAGGGCAAAGGTCCTGAGTTTGAGTTTCAGTCTGGCAAAAAGTTTTAATCTGCCAGGAAGTTTCATATCAATCCACACTCTACAGCAGAGTGAAAATCTCTTTGTCAAACATCCCTCAGGTTGTGGCTAAGCTATGTCTCCACAATATCCTTTCTTCCAGGAGTGCTAGTTCTGCAAGGTTCACAGGAGAGCTTCTGTGAAGTTTGGAAGGTAGGAGACGGGATACTGGAAGGAGTAAGGCTGTGAGGGCAGGGCATGAGTTGTGCTTGGATAGCTCAGACAGTAGAGCACTTGCCCACGAAAGGCAAAGCTCCTGAGTTCGAGTCTAGGTCTAGTTTTAATCTGCCAGGAAGATTCATATCAGTGCACACCCTGCTGCAGAGTGAAAATCTCATTCTGGATTCATCCACCAGGCTGTGGCTAAGCTATGTCACTGCAACATCCTTTCTTCCAAGAGTGCTAGTTCTGTAAGGTACGCAGGATATCTTCTGTGAAGTTTGGAAGGTAGGAGACGAGTTACTGGAAGAAGTAAGGCTGTGAGGACAGGGCGTGAGTTGTGCTTGGATAGCTCAGAAAGTAGAGCACTTGCCCACAAAAGGAAAAGGTCCTGAGTTCGAGTCTAGGTCTAGCACACAGTTTTAATCTGCCAGGAAGTTTCATATCAGTGCAGACCCTGCTGCAGAATGAAAACCTCATTCTGGATTCATCCCCCAGGCCGTGACTAAGCTATGTCTCCACAATATCCTTTCTTCCAGAAGTGCTAGTTCTGTAAGGTTCACAGGATATCTTCTGTGAAGTTTGGAAGGTAGGAGACGAGATACTGGCAGAAGTAAGGCTGTGAGGGTGGGACCTGAGATGTGCTTGGGTAGCTCAGATGGTAGAGCAATTGCCCATGAAAGGCAAAGGTTTCAAGTTCGAGTCTTGGTCCAACACAGAGATTTAATCTGCCGGGAAGTTTCAAAAATTATAGTGATAAAATTTAAATTTATTTATATCATAGGTTAAAATGTGTACTACCATTTATTCTACACTATTAAGTATCCACTTGAACTTACTAATGTGATGGTGCTAAAAATTTTGTTTTTTAATTTACTTACTTTGTATTTTAATCTACTTAGAAGCTAGATTAAGAAAAGGCAAACCTACGTTTCTAGCATTTGTAGACTTGGAGAAAGCTTTTGACAATGTTGACTGGAATAATCTCTTTCATATTCTGAAGGTGGCAGGGGTAAAATACAGGGAGCGAAAGGCTATTTACAATTTGTACAGAAACCAGATGGCAGTTATAAGAGTCGAGGGACATGAAAGGGAAGCAGTGGTTGGGAAGGGAGTGAGACAGGGTTGTAGCCTCTCCCCGATGTTATTCAATCTGTATATTGAGCAAGCAGTAAAGGAAACAAAAGAAAAATTTGGAGTAGGTATTAAAATCCATGGAGAAGAAATAAAAACTTTAAGGTTCGCCGATGACATTGTAATTCTGTCAGAGACAGCAAAGGACCTGGAAGAGCAGTTGAACGAAATGGACAGTGTCTTGAAGGGAGGATATAAGATGATCATCAA
Source organism: Schistocerca americana (assembly GCF_021461395.2). Lineage (NCBI taxonomy): Eukaryota > Metazoa > Arthropoda > Insecta > Orthoptera > Acrididae > Schistocerca > Schistocerca americana. The sequence goes on along the minus strand of NC_060120.1, from coordinate 836,117,890 downwards.
CAAAAGCAAAATGAGGATAATGGAATGTAGTCGAATGAAGTCGGGTGATGCTAAGGGAATTAGATTAGGAAATGAGACACTTAAACTAGTAAAGGAGTTTTGCTATTTGGGGAGCAAAGTAACTGATGATGATCGAAGTAGAGAGGATATAAAATGTAGACTGGCAATGGCAAGGAAAGCATTTCTGAAGAAGAGAAATTTGTTAACATCGAGTATAGATCTAAATGTCAGGAAGTCGTTTCTGAAAGTATTTGTATGGAGTGTAGCCATGTATGGAAGTGAAACATGGACGATAAATAGTTTGGACAAGAAGAGAATAGAAGTCTTTGAAATGTGGTGCTACAGAAGAATGCTGAAGATTAGATGGGTAGGTCACGTAACTAACGAGGAAGTATTGAATAGGATTGGGGAGAAGAGGAGTTTGTGGCACAGCTTGACAAGAAGAAGGGATCGGTTGGTAGGACATGTCATGAGGCATCAAGGAATCACCAATTTAGTATTGGAGGGCAGTGTGGAGGGTAAAAGTCGTAGAGGGAGACCAAGAGATGAATACACTAAACAGATTCAGAAGGATGTAGGCTGCAGTACGTATTGGGAGATGAAGAAGCTTGCACAGGATAGAGTAGCATGGAGAGCTGCATCAAACCAGTCTCAGGACTGAAGACCACAACAACAACAACAATTTACTTCATAGTGACAAAATGTAAATTTCACTATTTATTTGTGGCAATGGGATAAAAATGAGTATTCCTATACATTCTGCTATTTTAAGCATTTACTTGAAGATATACCAGTAAAATGCAGGTTGTAATGTTGTCTGCAGCCACTCGTTCATAGACAATAAGTATTTGTATGATATATAAAATTCTCACATAATTTTGTATTATTTCACTTGACTTATCCTATATTACTAGCACACCCTTTGCATAATATGTAATCAACAGGACCAAATAATAAATCAAATCAAATCAAACCATTGCTACCATTCTCAATGAGTCCAAAATTGTGACACTGTAATTACCTAGTCTTGAAATCACTTAAATTGCTGACCGCAGAGAACCATAGATGTTTGGATCAGATTCGATACATACATTCTGTCAATGATAAGTCCGCAGATTGCCACCTTATTCTCTGTTGAAATGGTTCAAATTATTGGGCATATTACTTTCCAGTATGGAAAGTATGTGTATAGGAGAACAATTAAGCATATTTTACAATTTAAAACAAATTTATCTACCTGTGCACCAACTTCATTTAGTGACTTTAACTAAGATTTATTGATCTTTATTTATTTTGAATTAATTGAATTTTGCTAGGCACAAAAAAGGTCCTCGTCTACCCCAGACAATTATACAAACACTCAGCCCCTTCCCCCAGGATGTCCCCAGACGACCACAAAACTAGGACAAATGCAAGGAAATCCAGATGCATGGCAGTTGTGTAATTGCCTGATGAAGTGGTGTTGTGTTTTCTCCATGAGTGGATGATTAACTGATTAATAACAGTAATTGTACACATACTGAAATGCATTGTGGAATATGTTAACACGTGATTACTAAATATTTTGAATGTCAGTTTCCTTCTACTCATTGTGTTGTACCACAACAGCCATAATGAATTTAATGTTCATGTGACAAACAAGTACTGCATTTTAAGAGGACCATCTCTGTAATGCAAATTCAAGAATCAATCTTACATCTATGTCAAAATTTTACTACAGCAGTTGATCGCTATGAGTTGTGCATTCCTGTGAGTTGTCAGCACTGGCTGCATTGGCCAGGCTACTTACGCATCTGCCCCCAAGGTAAGTGGCCAAGTTTTCATATCTCACTGCCAAATTCACCAAAATTAAGCACATTTTAAAATTTTAATAATTTTGTAAATATTTTTGTTTGGAACTAAGCAGGACAAATGTTCTCGTAAGATGCTCTTGACGTTGGTGGACGTTTCTGGATTCAGTGTTTAGTTGGTAGATGCATACTATTATAAAATATACCTAAGAGGCAAGGACTACACGAATATTTGACGTGGGTCACAGTTCGACGACCACTGCCTTAACCATTTTGGCTAACCGTGGGTGCCTCCTGGACTCGCCCAAACTTTCACATGTCACTCTACATCTCTACATCATAGTCTCTTACAGAGAATTTATTTCAGAGGGCTGTCAGTGGTATTTCATACCTGTTCATCTAGACATGCAAGTGGGTGTTAATTTTACTCCTACAATGCAGTTATGCAGTCAGCGTGATTTATTACATTTACGTGTTCTTATGACGAAACTACAGGCAAAAATTTAGACTCTGACATGTGTGGTCTCGTAAGTTAAATTAACATTTCAATTACAATAAATCTGTAACTGATGGATGTGACAGTTAACGTAACAGAGTGGAATATCAGTACCGGTAACTCGTGACTCACGACGACCTACGGAACCTGAAAATGTCGTAGTTTTATTCAAAGCATTGCGCCGAGAATTCCCAGTGCGTACTCACCCAGTGTAGTCGGGATGCACGATCTGGTCTGCGACTTGTATCTCCTGCTCGCTCCCATCATTGCTAGCCAAGTCGTATTCTCCAGCCACAGCCTGTCAACGAATCACTACATCATCAACAACGTTATTTTTCATTCGGAGTTGAGTGTAATTAGTTTTTGATCATGTGAGGCAGTTCGTCGTATGCTTTGTGAGAAAGTTAACAGTTTGCGAGTATTATCTGTCACCATTTTCCCAAGTTTGTACTGTTAGAACTTCGCTAGAAATGTTTCAGACGTCGTTATTATGTGGGTTACCCACTTCCACAGCCAAGAAGTGAACACCCTAATCAGAGTTGACCATACACGTAAAACCAAGTTGATATGGTTGTTTCAATGATTTAGTTCACTTTTCAGCGTGCCGAAGAGGTACCAATAGGCTTTTCTATTGCTATCTGATTGATACTCTTTTCAGTATACTCAATGTAAATTTTTCATAATTATGTGAAGACATCAAAAGCATAGTCATTACATTGTATTGTTCATTAAAATTAGTTGTGCCATAGTTGAAATAAAGTATGCAATATTATGAGGGCTATTCAGAAAGCAAGGTCAGATCAGGCATGAAATGAAATCCAAAGTGAAAATCCAATGACTCTTTACGCAGATGCGTTGCCCAATGTCTCTAGTGCGGCCATCGACTGCGTCATTTCGCTCTTTTCAGCTCTGAGTGCGCAGTGAACACGCAACGATGCTAGAAAATAGTGTCTCCCATCAAGTATGAGGGCCTGGCGAAAGGTTACGCCCGATGTCATGCAGCCCACGTGTGTCACGTGTTTCCTCCTTCATGACAGTTCTAGGCTGCACTTTATAGGGACAATAAAGACGCTCCTGCAGCGTTTTTGATGGGAAATGTTTGATTACCCACAATACAATCCGTAACTGGCTTCCCCTGAGTTTCATCTCTGCTCACGTGAACCACGGGCTATGAAGACAACATTCTGGCACAGACAACGAGTTGTAGACCAGCGTAGACAATTGTTGGGAAGCATAGGCAGCTGCCTTCTATGAGAAGGGGGTTGGTACAACGCTACGACAGATGTCTGAGTCGGAGCGGTGCCTAGAAGTAGTTGGAAACTGTTACAAATAAAACATTTTTGATTTTCACAGTGGTTTTCATTTCGCGACCGATCAGACCTTACTTTCGGATTAGCCCTCATACATTTGAACTGTGATAAGTTACAAAATTCTTTGCAAGAGTTGGGCTGGATTTTACATGAATGTTTTCAACATGTCGTTAATAATGAATTGTTTTCTTTAAAAAAATATGCCATGTGGCTCTTGACGTTCTTTTGCTAATGACACCCAGATAAGCTACTGATTTGATAACAGGATGTGTCATGGAGAAATCATTATTTTCATGTACTCTTAGCATCAAATAAATCTATTTCATACTGACGACAAATGATATTGTTCCCTTCTCAGTTGTAGAGAGACTTAAATTGCTTTTACTGTAGTGTTATATAAAATGCTGTTGTACTGGTGGACATCCTCTACATATACATCTGCACAATTACTCTGCAGTTCACAATTTAGTTAGTGCCTGGCAGATGGTTCGTCGCACCACTAAAAATAAAACTAAAAATAAAACTACATTTTCCTACTGCTCGTTACTTTGTTTCTCCCATACGCATTTCACCTTCTCCTGTTCTAACGCATCATCAGTGGGATCTATAACGATACAGTCTTGTTAGTTTTAGATTATTAAACAGTTCACTTCGCGATTTTTTTTTTAAAGTAATTACTTACGATTTGCTGATCTTCGTTGCCTCACATCTATAAATGTATCGTTATAGATCCCATTGATGATGCCTTAGAACAGGAGAAGGCGAAACGCATATGCAATAAATAAAGCAACTAGCAGCAGGAAAAGGCAGTTTTATTTACAAAACAAGTATTTATATGCTTGCTGTGGAGGATGGCCACACAAACAAATTTGTTGAGGGGATGAAAATTTTTAAGAAAATAATTTGTTTTATTAAAAAATGTTAAAGTTAAATCTATGAAAACTAGTATTTCACATCTTGGTTAGATATAAAGGAATATATGTTAGGGGTGAAAGTACTCATGAAAATTTCAGCATAAGAATACAAAAGGCATGATTAACGAAAAACTTTAGAGTCCAGCTACCCGAATCGCTTTTTGGTCAGAAGTACATTCGGAAAACACCATGCTTCCATGGTCTTAATGAGCGTGAAGAGGTTGTTGGTAGGCATGCAATTCGTGAACAGTACAAAAATTCAGTGAAAGAGAAAAAAAATCCGTGCAGACCATACAGTCTGTGGAAGCGAAGCACTGGGTGATAAGATAGTAGCTCTATAGGCGGCTACTATTTTCGCCTACAGCCATTTGCATTTCGCAGTTGAAAGCTTTCAAAAGCGCTGCAAGGTGTCAGAGAGTTCCTTAAGCTGACAAGACTGTAGGAGTATCTTAGTAGTAAAGAATAAATGTATCAAAACTTCAAGCATGATGTGGCATTGTTTTTTTCACACATCTCGATGTTTTAAGACGTCATATCTCTTGAATTATATGGCGTACAATCATACACCATATATATGGTCTGTGCGTATAGCGATATATTTGTGTAGCTACCTTCAGCAGCATGGACCATAGACAACATAGACTGAACATGACGTCATTTTACTGAAACCAACATATAAGTCTCATGAGTCGAGGCACGAAGCTGGGTAATGAGTATGTCACTACACATTTATAGTGCACAATTTATGACATTTTTGTTACAGATTAAATGTGAGCTTTTTACTAGAAGCAGAAGTAATGCCATCACATATGCCTCAGATAAGTCTTGTTTTGTATCTTGCAGATTAGATAAACTGACGAAAATCTCTGTTTTGAAAGTGAACTACTTTAAAATGCTTGCAGATATATTTCCTTTAGTTGAAAGTTAGAATATATGTTGGTCCTTACGTGTAAAACTCGATGAAAGACTAACGTTTTGCCAGCCGGAGTGGCTTTAGGTTAGTTAGGTTTAAGTAGTTCTAAGTTCTAGGGGACTGGCGACCTCCGAAGTTAAGTCCCATAGTGCTCAGAGCCATTTGAAGTAACCTTTTAAAATGACAGAACTTTAATATCTAACTCACTACAGGAATTCTCTACAATATTTTCAAATGTGTTATGTCCATTGTTTTGGCATCTGCACTGCATTAAGAAAAATCGTAAAATACAAACGCTTATTATGCGAAAAACGGTCATTATGGACACAAACAGATTTTATTTCCTATAAAAGCGTAGTAAAACATTTTATACAGGATGTTACAAAAAGGTACGGCCGAACTTTCAGGAAACATTCCTCACACACAAATAAAGGAAAGATGTTATGTGAACATGTGTCCAGAAACGCTTAATTTCCATGTTAGAGCTCATTTTAGTTTCGTCAATATATACTGTACTTCCTCGATTCAAATTGTAATTTTCACAATCAACATGTGTGGACTGACGAGAATCCGCACGCAGTAGTGCAATCACGTCATCAACACAGATTTTCTGTGAACGTTTGGGCAGGCATTGTTGGTGATGTCTTGATTGGGCCCCATGTTCTTCCACCTACGCTCAATAGAGCACGTTATCATGATTTCATACGGGGTGCTGCTAGAACATGTGCCTTTACAAGTACGACACAATATGTGGTTCATGCACGATGGAGCTCCTGCACATTTCAGTCGAAGTGTTCGTACGCTTCTCAACAACAGATTCGGTGACCGATGGATTGTTGAGGCTGACCAATTCCATGGCCTCCACGCTCTGCTGACCTCAACCCTCTTGACTTTCATTTATGGCGGCATTTCAAAGCTCTTGTCTACGCAACCCCGGTACCAAATGTAGAGACTCTTCGTGCTCGTATTGTGGACGGCTGTGATACAATACGCCATTCTCCAGGGCTGCATCAGCGCATCAGGGATTCCATGCAACGGAGGGTGGATGCATGTATCCTCGCTAACGGAGGACATTTTGAATATTTCCTGTAACAAAGTGTTTGAAGTCACGCTGGTACGTTCTGTTGCTGTGTGTTTCAATTTCGTGATTAATATGATTTTAAGAGAAGTAATAAAATGAGCTCTAACATGGAAAGTAAGCGTTTCCGGACACATGTCCACATAACATATTTTCTTTCTTTGTGTGTGTGAATGTTTCCTGAAAGTTTGGCCGTACCTTTTTGTAACACCCTGTATATATCGTTGAGAAAACTAATGCTGCCTGCCAAATCGATATTTCCTCTTCTATTCCTGTGGATGCGATGAATTAAGACTGACAGTGCAACAAAAATAAGCATTCACCAAATAACTGCAATTATGTCGTTTGTGAAAAGAGCTGTATGCTTTAAATGGTCACATGCAATAACGATAACATGACATTAATATTAGGAATTTCGGAAAATAAGTTAACTGTACTAGTACACGACGTATAATAGGAATTCGACAAGTCATTTTGTTGTTAAAATGTATGCTTGATTTCAGCTATAAATGAGAAGAACTGTCAGCTCCGCTACGCATAACGCGAAATGATAAAGAGATTCGGCTTGCTGCCTCGAGTCACATGACTTACTGTTAGATGTTGGCTTCACACGTCACGACGGAAGAGATTGATGCGTGCGTGGTCTATGTTATCTAGGTCTATGTTCAGCAGCATGTGTGGATACTGTCGGTGAAATATGCTGCAAATAGAATTAGTAATAAAGAAGTAATACATTTAAACGTCCTGCATGATGTGGCAGTTTCTCATGCATCTCAGTGTTTATCATGTCATATCTCCTGACATACGTGTCATAGGTACATTCACAAGTATATGTGAATACTGTCTGAAAAATGAATTGCAAATATAGTTAGGAGCAAATAAACAATAAATTTTAACGTCCTGAAGAATGCGGCAATTTTTCACTCATCTGAGTGTTTATGACGTCATATCTGCTGAAATGAGGCCGATGAGGTTTTTCGTAACATGATTAGGCTGACCAGATTTCAAAGATAAAAGAAACCGCGATATTTGTGTTTATACGTACATCAAAAAAAGTTTTGCATCACCCTGGTTCCGAGAGTTCCAGAATCTGTACAGAAAACTGGAATAGAGATCAACATAAACATCATTTCTGCCCTTTTTAATGCTCATGAAACCCACACATTGCATATTGTACCACCATACTGCCAGACCTTCAGAGGTGTTGGTCCAGATTGCTGTACACACCGGTATCTCTAGTATCCAGTAGCACGTCCTCTTGCATTGATGCAGCCTGTATTCGTCGTGGCATACTATACACAAGTTCGTCAAGGCACTGTCGGTCCAGATTGTCGCACTCTTCAACAGCGATCCGGAGTAGATCCCTCAGAGTGGTTGCTGGGTCACGTCATCCATAAACAGCCCTTTTCCATCTATCCGAGGCATGTCTGATAGGGTTCATGTCTGGACAGCATGTTGGCCACTCTAGTCGAGCGATGTCGTTATCCTGAAGGAAGTCATTCACAAGATGTGCACGATGGGGGCGCGAATTGCCGTTCACGAAGACGAATACCTCGCCAATATGTTGCCGATATGGTTGCACTATCGGTCGGAGGATGGCATTCACGTATCGTACAGCCGTTACAGCGTCTTCCATGACCACCAGCGGCGTACGTCGACCCCACATAATGCCACCCCAAAACAGCAGGGAATCTCCACCTTGCTGCACTCGCTGGACAGTGGGTCTAAGGCGTTCAGCCTCACCGGGTTGCATCCAAACACATCTCCAACGATTGTCTGGTTGAAGGCATAAACGACACTCATCAGCGAAGAGAACGAGACGCCAATCCTGAGCGGTACATTCGGCATGATGATGGGCTCATCTGTACCGCGCTGCATGGTGTCGTGGTTGCAAAGACCTATGTATTGGACATCAGGAGTGAAGTTGCGCATCATGCAGCCTATTGCACACAGTTTGAGTCGTAACATGACGTCCTGTAGCTGCACGAAAAGCGTTATTCAACATGGTGGCGTTGTTGTAAGGGTTCCTCCGAGCATTACCCTGCAGTAGTAGCCCTTGGGCAGCCTGAGCGAGGCTTGTCAGCGACAGTTCCCGTCTCTCTGTATCTCCTCCCTGTCCGAACAACATCGCTTTGGTTCACTCAGAGACGCCTGGACGCTTCCCTTTGTTGAGAGCCCTTCCTTGCAGAAAGTAACAATGCGGATGCGATCGAACCGCTGTACTGGCCGTCTAGGCGTGGTTGAACTACTGACAACAAAAGCCGTGTATCTCCATCCTGATGGAATGACTGGAACTGATCGGCTGTCGGACACCTTCCATCTAATCGGTGCTGCTCATGCATAGCTGTTTACATCTTTCGGCGGGTTTAGTGACATCTCTGAACAGTCAAATGGACTGTGTCTGTGATACAATATCCACAGTCAACGTCTATCTTCAGGGTTCTGGGGACTGGGGTGATGCAAAACTATTTTTGATGTGTGTATTTTATACCCAACGTCATTATTAAACTTACGCTTACCTTTCTCATCAGTTACCATGATATTTTGAAATTGATAATATGCCTATGACGATACAGCAACTGAAAAACTCATAGCAAGAATGTATCTTCATTTTTTGAACTGGAAAGGAACATTTAGTGAATTACAGATACATAAAACTATTTTTTCAGAAATAAAAAATACTGATACATACTTTTTTATCGTAATATCCTTTATATATGTTCTACAATGTTTAGATATTTACTAGGTACAAATTGATGATAATCCTAAAAACTTTGTAATAATCCTAAAAACTATGTAATATTACTAATCAGTAACCAAGTACAGATTGTGCATTTCATACTACAGTTTAGCGCCCCATTTACTGCAGACTGTTTGGGCAAGCGTGCATACATGCTGTACAATATCCGATAAGCATCGTTCACATCCTTCACAAAATTAACTTACATATGGCTGCAGACCCGTTAGGAGGAATGGTTTGTGATGCTCCTTTGTACCTCCCTTGGTTCTGGTTTTACTTGTCTTGAGCGCCATAAAGTAGGCAAGTTAGAAGTGCCAGTGGGTAAGACCTGCTTTTCTTTTCAATATATCTTTTCTCTTTCTTTCCACATTAAGACCAGTTAAACAAAATGCGAAAAGTCTATGGGGGTATCGCGAAATTATATATTTCTACAATTTTCTACTCCTAGGAAACTTTCTTTTTCACAAATATTTAATTAAATGGGAAATATTATTGCACACATTTTGTTTTTCGATTAAAAACCGAGACAGTTACGTGTTCTGAATGATTTTCTCGGGGCCTCAATACGTTTATGTGAAAATTAGCACTGTCCTGGTAAAACTGGGATACCTGGTCAGCCTGTGACATAATTTTGTAGGTGCATTTAGTAGAATACCTGGATACTGTCTGCAGAATTCATTGCAAATAAATTAGTAGTACAGAAGTAATAACTTTAAATGCACAATGCTGAAGTTTTTCATGCATCTGATTGTTTGTGACTTTTATCTCCTGAACTACGATGGGTATATGATTCTCACACCCACAGCGATTGTTGCCTGACAGCAAGGGATAACTCTACCAAGTTTGGTTGAAATCGGTCCACCGGTTTAGAAGGAAATGTGGAACATACACACATTCATGCACTGAGGGGACAAAACTCATGGAAGCCTCACAATATCGTGTTGAATCTCCTTTTGCCTGTCATAGTGCAGCAACTTGATATGGCATGGACTAAACAAGTCATTGGAAGTCCCTTGAGAAATACTGAGCCATTTGCCGCTACACACATCCATAATTGTGGAAGAGTTGTCGGTGCAGTATTTTGTGCATAAACTGATCTCTCGATTATGTCCCATAAATATTTGATGGGATTCATGACGGGGCAAAATCAATCACAGGAACCCTCCAGAATGTTCTGACATGGCACATTGTCACCCATAAATTCCATGGGTGTTTAGGAAGATGAAGTCCATGAATGGCTGCAAATGGCCTCCAAGTAACTGAATATAACCACTGCCAGTCAGTGATAGGTTCAGTTGGACAGAGGACCCAGTCGATTCTAGGTGAACAAGCCCACAACATTATGGAGCCGCCACCACCACCATACACATTTCCGTGTTGGCTTTGTGGGGTGTGCCCCATACTGGAAACATACCATCTGTTCTTACCAACTGAAACCATGACTCATCTGACCAGACAATGGTTTTCCAGTCGTCTAGAGTCCAACTGATATGATCTCAAGCCCAGTAGAGGCGCTGCAGGCAATATCATGCTGTCAGTAAAGGCACACACATCTGCTACCATAGCCCATTAACGCCAAATTTCGTCGCTCTTCCCTAACGGACATCCCACATCGCTTTCTGCAGTTATTTCACGCAGTGTTGCTTGTCTATAAGCATTAACAACTCTGTGCAAACGGCGCTGCTCTCCATCGTTAAATGATTGCCATGTGTCAGTGTATTGTTCATGGTGAGAAGTAATGCCTGAAATTCAGTATTCTTGGCACACTCTTAATGCTGTGGATCTCAGAATACTTATAATTCCCCAAGGTTTCCGAAGTGGAATGTTTGATGCATCTGTCTCCAATTACAATTTCGCGTTCAAAGTCCGTTAATTCTTGTTGTGCAGCCAGAATCACATTGGAAACCTTTTCACACAAATCACAGATCTGCCAATACAATGCCCTTTTATAGCTTGTGTATGTGGTACTACCGCCATCTGTATATATGCATATCGCTATCCCATGACTCTTTTCATTTCAGTGTACATCCATTAATATGATATGTATGGATTATAAATGTTTCAGGTATCGAACATGCAGGTTAAAGCCTTCAACTTGATGAAAATTTCTGGGGGGAAAAATTAACGTCAGTGTACTGTAATACATTTCCATAAGTATACTTACAACTAAGGATCCAGAGTCGATAGCACAATGTGCAGCCGTGAGGACAGCATTGCTGGTGAGGATGGAGCCACCACAGTTGTGTACACGGCTACCTGAGAAGACCAGCTGCAGTGACACCTGGTAAGGAAACTCACCTGCGAAGAAGATCCACAACATGTGTTGTCAGCTCAGCTCTGGGTTTGGAAAATTTCATTTCCTTTATTTTGTCAATGTGAATGTGTGAGCAATGTTGTTTATTATTATATATAATGCTAAAAAAATAAATGAGAGATCAGCAAGCGGATTACCACTAGCAGCGTCGTAAGGAGAAATGACCATCATAATAAAATAAGAAAAATCAGAGCTACTGTGGAAAGATTTAGTGTTCATTTATCCTATGCATTATTAGAGTATGGAACAGTTGAGTGGGCCAGCCGAAGTGGACGTGCGGTTAAAGGCGCTGCAGTCTGGAACCGCAAGACCGCTACGGTCGCAGGTTCAAATCCTGCCTCGGGCATGGATGTTGTGATGTCCTTAGGTTAGTTAGGTTTAACTAGTTCTAAGTTCTAGGGGACTAATGACCTCAGCAGTTGAGTCCCATAGTGCTCAGAGCCATTTGAACCATTTTTTGAACAGTTGAGTGATAGTCTGAAGTTGGTTCAAAGAACCCTCTGTCAGAAATGGGGTAGTTGTGTACATGTAGATACCCTTCTGCCATTAGGCTGCTCATGGAAAGGATTTTAAAATTTAGAAAATTGTGTGGAAAATATGACACAGTGATGAAACCGAATAAGAAGTTATCAACTGCTGTGACCATCGAACTGCATACTATGATGATATGTTATATTCTTGTATTTATTATTATTCTTCTGACATATACTTTTTGTGTAATTTAGACTGATGTGACAGTATTACTGAATTAGTCGAAGATGATTACTTGTAATTGTGTGTAATGGTAATATGAAAATTTCCTACATTAGATGCCAACAAAGTTTTGTACTTTTTTTAACTACTATGGCAGCAGTTTCTTCAAAAATGTTTTATGTAGTTTTATGAAGTTACAATAATTGTAATTTTGTGTGTGCATTGCTGTAAATATATCTACCAAACGTGTGTGTGTGTCTGTATACGAGGGTGAGTCAATTATTGTCCGCTATTTAGTTATATTATTGTTTATTTTGGCAGTACTGTCGTTTTATGTTGATGACACATGCTTTGTTTATTTGTTGTTATATCTTTGCATTTGTCAAGCTGCTAGGTTAGTTTTGTTATCACTGCCGTGCTGTTAATCATGGCTGCTCCGCTGTCTATTTGCACCAAAGAAGAGCAACATTCAGTGATCCGTTTTTTGTGGTCGGAAGGCATACCATCGAAGACTTTCGGCACACTATGGAAATAGTGTTTTGCCACAACGGAATGTCTACGAATGGACTGAAAAATTTCGAAATTGTTGTACAAGTGTTACAAGGTGCCGAACGACCCTTTACCACCACAAATTAAGAAACCATTGAGCATTCATGTGAAATGATTCTCTTAGGCAGACGATTAAATATTGATGAAGTGGCACATTTTCTGCAAATTAGTCATGGTTCTGCCTATGAAATCATCCACAAAAGACTTGGGTTTCATAATGTTTGTGCAAGATGGGTCCCATAACAACTTACATAGTTACATAAACAAATGCGCTTGGACATCTGCAAAAAACGTTTGGATCACTATGGTAATGAAGGTGACAACTTCTTAGAGAGAATCATTACTGGGGACGAAACATGGATCCATCATTACGAACAGGAGAGTAAACAGCTCAGTATGGAATGAAAACATCCAAATTCGCCATGCAAGAAAAAGCTCAAGATCCAATCGTTCAAGACCCAAAACTGATGCTTACGGTTTTTTTTTATGCACAAGGTCCAGTACTGGAACATTACAGAGAAAGGGGCACAGCAAGAAACAGTGTACGTTACAGTGAGATACTTACTGCCAGGCTAAAGCTTGCAGTTCGAAGCAAACGCCGAGGATTGCTGTCAAAAGGTGTTGTGTTGTTGCACGACAATGCCCATCCGCATACTGCCGACCACTCTGCTAAAACGCTCCAGAAACTCAAATTTGAAGTACTGGATCATCTTCCATATTGTTCCGATCTTGCCCCTTCTGATTGTCACTTATTTGGCCCACGCAGGCATTAAGGGGCCATCGATTTGCCTCGGACGAAGCAGTGAAAGAAGCGGTGCATTCTTGACTCGCAGCTCAACTGAGAACCTTCTTTTATGAGGGCATCAGAAAGTTTGTACAACGATGGACCAAGTGCATTGAAACGCAAGGAGACTATGTCGAAAAATGATGTTCTTGTAAGTCTCCTATTTGATTACAATAAAATTTTATAACTACTTCGCAGATAGTAATTGACTTACCCTCCTACAGCAAAATATATATGATATACAAAGAAATTATACAAATCCACCTTAGTAGTAATAATAGCGCTGTACAGTTTGTATTAGTGTAGCAAAGATGTGGAGATGTCAAAAAATGAGAAGTGGGCACTACCATAGCAAGAAGAAAGGTGAACATATATATGTTGCTAATCTAATATGTTGTGGTTGGATTTACATCGTTACACTGTATGTCCATAATTTAAACAGAACAGTGTAGTAAGACCAGTCTGAAAGTGCTAAAAACTGCATGGAGAGACTCAGTATGTATCTGAACAGTGATAAAAGGAATTTTTTTAACTGTGAAATGACTTTTAGTGCTAGAAGTTGCATGAAGAGTAGCTATGTAATAGCGTGTTTTAGTACACATGGAAGACTACGCAACAAGAGGGCAAGAAAATGGTGAAGGCATCAGCGTCATTCCTCTATAAATAATAACTGCCAGCTGCAAATGGACATTTGCATAAGAATACTTCAAGAGAAATGTAAATGGTAAAGCTGGAACATTGAGAGGGAAATGAGCAAAACATTTGTAGCTTACACATCTAGCGTGTATGAGCACTGAAAAAAGGAAAAGTCAAACACCATGTCAGCAACGAAGGTAAGAACTTTAACTTTTATTTATCTATAAGGGTGTATTTCATATTGATAATCATTGTTCTTTGGAAAATGTAAAGTAAAAGGTTACTTTTTGGTTATTTAGTAGCTACCTTAGTGAGAATCACTATTAAGTATGTAAAGGTTTCTTGGCAAAATTAGATTCATTATCTGCTGAAATATTTAAGCAATGAAATATAAACTTTGGATAAAGGAGAAAGAGCCAGTTGTGTCGACTATAGTGCATCAGACGATAAAAATGTACTGTGAATCGCACAGATTGTTTACAGAGACGTTTAATGAGTAAAACTACATTAATTTCTGACCCCACAATTAACTGGCATTACTGAATGGCAGGCAAATAGCAGTTTCTAGATTTGCCAGATAATAATCTATTACATTTGAAAGAAACAGGCATGACAATAAATGAATAATTATGCCAATTAATTCAAGGTTTCCATGATATGATTTTAGTTCATAACTTTAGTAACATACTGCAGTTTGTTCAGAACATTGCTAAAATAACATACATTTCTGCCAGCTCAATATTTAGTACCAGAATTTCATAAAGCACCTATAGCACTACTTAAATGTATATTGTGAATAGTTTATATCTAGCAGTCATAACAGCAGAAATAAGCCAATAGCAAGGTAGCTAATATCTAGTCACTATGAAGTAAAGTAAGCAGATTCTGCAGTAAATATTTATTTCCTTATTTATTTTGAATTCCACAGGTCCATATTGTGTTGAATCACAAGGATGTGGAATAAGTCAGGTTTCCATTATCATACAGAAACAGTAAACAGTGTATAATAAAATAATGTACATTACAGAGAATATCTTAAGGTATAAAAAGAAAAGTGTATTTATACATTGACCATGAAGACCACAACAACAACATCATATACCAGGAAGACAAATAGTGGCTAACACATTAGAAATTAAAAGTCTCAAAACATAAATACAAATGACAATACTAATTTATAAAAATATCTCTGGTTAATCTTCATGTATTCATCAAGAGAGTAAAATGACTTATCCATAAAATATTTTCTTAATTTATATTTAAATGGAGGTGGGTCATTAATGTGGACTTTAATATCAGATGGAAGAAAATTGAAAACTTTTTTGGCAAAATAGGGAACACCTTTTTCTGCAAGACTTAGATGTTTTAGATCACTATGTAAACCCCCCCCCCCCCATGAACCATGGACCTTGCCGTTGTTGGGGAGGCTTGCGTGCCACAGCGATACAGATAGTCGTAAAGTAGGTACAACCACAACGGAGGGGTATCTGTTGAGAGGCCAGACAAACGTGTGGTTCCTGAAGAGGGGCAGCAGCCTTTTCAGTAGTTGTAAGGGCAACAGTCTGGATGATTGACTGATCTGGCCTTGTAACAATAACCAAAACGGCCTCGCTGTGCTGGTACTGCGAACAGCTGAAAGCAAGAGGAAACTACGGCCGTAATTTTTCCCGAGGGCATGCAGCTTTACTGTATGATTATATGATGATGGCGTCCTCTTGAGTAAAATATTCCAGAGGTAAAATAGTCCCCCACTCGGATCTCCGGGCGGGAACTACACAAGAGGATGTTGTTATCAGGAGAAAGAAAACTGGCGTTCTACGGATCGGAGCGTGGAATGTCAGATCCCTTAATCGGGCAGGTAGGTTAGAAAATTTAAAAAGGGAAATGGATAGGTTAAAGTTAGATATAGTGGGAATTAGTGAAGTTTGGTGGCAGGAGGAACAAGACTTCTGGTCAGGGGACTACAGGGTTATAAACACAAAGTCAAATAGGGGTAATGCAGGAGTAGGTTTAATAATGAATAGGAAAATAGGAATGCGGGTAAGCTACTACAAACAGCGTAGTGAACGCATTATTGTGGCCAAGATAGATACGAAGCCCACACCTACTACATAGTACAAGTTTATATGCCAACTAGCTTTGCAGATGACGAAGAAATTGAAGAAATGTATGATGAAATAAAAGAAATCATTCAGATAGTGAAGGGAGACGAAAATTTAATAGTCATGGGTGACTGGAATTCGAGTGTAGGAAAAGGGAGAGAAGGAAACATAGTAGGTGAATATGGATTGGGGCTAAGAAATGAAAGAGGAAGCCGCCTGGTAGAATTTTGCACAGAGCACAACTTAATCATAGCTAACACGTGGTTTAAGAATCATGATAGAAGGTTGTATACATGGAAGCACCCTGGAGATACTAAAAGGTATCAGATAGATTATATAATGGTAAGACAGAGATTTAGGAACCAGGTTTTAAATTGTAAGACATTTCCAGGGGCAGATGTGGACTCTGACCACAATCTATTGGTTATGAACTGTAGATTAAAACTGAAGAAACTGCAAAAAGGTGGGAATTTAAGGAAATGGGACCTGGATGAATGGAAAGAACCAGAGGTTGTACAGAGTTTCAGGGAGAGGATAATGGAACAATTATGGGGGAAAGAAATACAGTAGAAGAAGAATGGGTAGCTTTGAGGGATGAAATAGTGAAGGCAGCAGAGGACCAAGTAGGTAAAAAGACGAGGGCTAGTTGAAATCCTTGGGTAACAGAAGAAATATTGAATTTAATTGATGAAAGGAGAAAATATAAAAATGCAGTAAATGAAGCAGGCAAAAAGGAATACAAACGTCTCAAAAATGAGATCGACAGGAAGTGCAAAATGGCTAAGCAGGGGTGGCTAGAGGACAAATGTAAGGATGTAGAGGCCTATCTCACTAGGGGTAAGATAGATACTGCCTACAGGAAAATTAAAGAGACCTTTGGAGATAAGAGAACCACTTGTATGAACATCAAGAGCTCAGATGGAAACCCAGTTCTAAGCAAAGAATGGAAAGCAGAAAGATGGAAGGAGTATATAGAGGGTCTATACAAGGGCGATGTACTTGAGGACAATATTATGGAAATGGAAGAGAATGTAGGTCAAGGTGAAATGGGAGATACGATACTGCGTGAAGAGTTTGACAGAGCACTGAAAGACCTGAGCCGAAACAAGGCCCCCGGAGTAGACAACATTCCATTGGAACTACTGACGGCCTTGGGAGAGCCAGTCCTGACAAAACTCTACCATCTGGTGAGCAAGATGTATGAAACAGGCGATATACCCTCAGACTTCAAGAAGAATATAATAATTCCAATCCCAAAGAAAGCAGGTGTTGACAGATGTGAAAATTACGAACAATCAGTTTAATAAGCCACAGCTGCAAAATACTAACACGAGTTCTTTACAGACGAATGGAAAAACTAGTAGAAGCCGACCTCGGGTAAGATCAGTTTGGATTCCGTAGAAATACTGGAACACGTGAGGCAATACTGACCTTACGACTTATCTTAGAAGAAAGATTAAGGAAAGGCAAACCTACGTTTCTAGCATTTGTAGACTTAGAGAAAGCTTTTGACAATGTTGACTGGAATACTCTCTTTCAAGTTCTAAAGGTGGCAGGGGTAAAATACAGGGAGCGAAAGGCTATTTACAATTTGTACAGAAACCAGATGGCAGTTATAAGAGTCGAGGGACATGAAAGGGAAGCAGTGGTTGGGAAGGGAGTGAGACAGGGTTGTAGCCTCTCCCCGATGTTATTCAATCTGTATATTGAGCAAGCAGTAAAGGAAACAAAAGAAAAATTCGGAGTAGGTATTAAAATCCATGGGGAAGAAATAAAAACTTTGAGGTTCGCCGATGACATTGTAATTCTGTCAGAGACAGCAAAGGACTTGGAACAGCAGTTGAACGGAATGGATGGTGTCTTGAATGGAGGATATAAGATGAACATCAACAAAAGCAAAACGAGGATAATGGAATGTAGTCGAATTAAGTCGGGTGATGTTGAGAGTATTAGATTAGGAAATGAGACACTTAAAGTAGTAAAGGAGTTTTGCTATTTGGGGAGCAAAATAACTGATGATGGTCAAAGTAGAGAGGATGTAAAATGTAGACTGGCAATGGCAAGGAAAGCGTTTCTGAAGAAGAGAAATTTGTTAACATCGAGTATAGATTTAAGTGTCGGGAAGTCATTTCTGAAAGTATTTGTATGGAGTGTAACCATGTATGGAAGTGAAACATGGACAGTAAATAGTATGGACAAGAAGAGAAAGAAGCTTTCGAAATGTGGTGCTACAGAATAATGCTGAAGATTAGATGGGTAGATCACATAACTAATGAGGAAGTATTCAAAAATGGTTCAAATGGCTCTGAGCACTATGGGACTCAACTGTTGAGGTCATTAGTCCCCTAGAACTTAGAACTAGTTAAACCTAACTAACCTAAGGACATCACAAACATCCATGCCCGAGGCAGGATTCGAACCTGCGACCGTAGCGGTCTTGCGGTTCCAGACTGCAGCGCCTTTAACCGCACAGCCACTTCGGCCGGCGAGGAAGTATTGAATAGGATTGGGGAGAAGAGAAGTTTGTGGCACAACTTGACCAGAAGAGGGATCGGTTGGTAGGACATGTTCTGAGGCATCAAGGGCTCACCAATTTAGTATTGGAGGGCAGCGTGGAGGGTAAAAATCGTAGGGTGAGACCAAGAGATGAATACACTAAGCAGATTCAGAAGGATGTAGGTTGCAGTAGGTACTGGGAGATGAAGAAGCTTGCACAGGATAGAGTAGCATGGAGAGCTGCATCAAACCAGTCTCAGGACTGAAGACCACAACAACAACAACATGTAAACCGTTTTAAGACCTTGTATAGTGGTCATGGTATGCACCATTATATGTAAAGAGAGAATGGTTTTTACAGACCAAAACCATCAGAGAAAATAAGTATTGTGAAGTGGTTATAATATATGGAATTTTGGCACAACTTTCTGCAATAATATCTTGGATGAATACCACTCATGACTCTAATTGCTGTCTTTTGTACAATAAAGATGTTTTTTGCTAAAGATTTATTACCACAAGAAATTATACCACATGACATGATAGAGAGAAAATAACCAAAGTAAGCAGCATTGACAGCATTCATATCACCGACAGGGGTAATTGTATTTAGGGCAGAAGTCACTGCACTGAGCCTTTTTTGAAGGTGTAGAATATGCCCAGATCTATTTAACTTGCAATCAACGCCTATGAACTTTGTAGATTCAGGAAGTAATATATTTCGGTTATCACAGTTCAAACGGATTACTTCATTTTCTTGTCAAAATGCATGAAATTGCATATATTTAGTTTTTTCAATTTTTAGAGTTCATCTGTTCGACTTAAATCAGTGCAAGATGTCTATGAGTACACCATTACACCTATTTTCTAGTTCACTGGTTGTTAGGCTTTCAAGCAGAATAGTGGTGTCATTAGCGAAAACAGGAAATTTGCTCTCAGGCTTTGTACATAGTGGGAGATCGTTGATGAAGATAAGAAACAATCTCTGTAATATTTTTATTTTTAGGGCCTTGAATAGATTTTTAACTTCACTAATACTGACTGGAGCTATACAAATTGGGTCAAATAAGTTGTGGTCACCTCGTTGTAATAAATTAATGGCCATATTTAATGAGCCTTACTGTCCTCATGTTTCGCTGCAGTTATGAAGTGATAGTTAAATATGTTAGAAATTGTTAAAGCAAGGTTAGTTTCCTGATCTCACGACTGAATTTGTTTAGTACATGTAAGGCTTCTCTTAAGCCTCTGAGTTAATGCTTGTTTTGTACAACAATGTACTGTTTCTGTTAAAGAACTTAAACAGTAAAGCTACACTGAAGAGTCAAAGAAACTGGTGAACCTGTCTAATATCGTGTAGAGCCCCTGCGACCAAGCAAACGGGCCACAACACGATACGGTGCAGAGTCAACCACTGTCTGAAGTAGTACTGGAGGGAACTGATACTGTGAATATTGCAAGGCTGTCCATAAATCCGTAGACGCGCGGGGTGAGGTGGGCGGTGGAGATCTCTTCTGAACACCATGTTACAAGGCATCTCAGATATGCTCAATAATGTGTATGTCTGGGGAGTTAAGTGGGCAGCGCAAGTGTTGAAATTCAGACGAGTGTTCCTGGAGTCAATCTGTAGCAAATCTGGACGTGTGAGGTGTCGCATTGTCCTGCTGGAGCTGCCCAAGTCCGTCGGAGAGCGCAATGGACAGGAATGTATGCAGGTGATGCCTACGTACGTGTCACCTGTCAGAGTCGTATCCAGACGTAACAGGAGTCCCATATCGCTCCAACTGCGCGCGTCCCACACCATTACATAGCCTCCACCAGTTTGAACAGTCTCCTGCTGACATGCAGGGTCCATGGATTCATGAGGTTGTCTCCTTACCCGTACACGTCCATCCACTCGATACAATTTGAAACGAGACTCGTCCGACCAGGCAACATGTTTCCAGTCATCAACAGTCAAATGTCGCTTTTGACGGGACCAGGCGAATCGTAAAGCTTTGTGCCGCGCAGTTATCATGAGTACACGAATGGGCCTTCGGCCCCCAAAGTCCATATCGATGATGTTTCGTTGAATGGTTCGCACGCTGACACTTGTTGATGGCCCAGCATTGAAATCTGCAGCAATTTGCGGAAGGATTGCACTTGTGTCACGTTGAACGATTATCTTCAGTCGTCCTTGGTCCCGTTATTGCAGGATCTTTCCCGGCCGCAGCGATGTTGGATATTTGATGTTTTACGGGATTCCTGATATTAGCGGTACACTCGGAAATGATGGTACGGGAAAATCGCCACTTCATCGCTACCTCAGAGATTCTGTGCCCCTTGGCTCGTGTGCCGACTGCAGTACTACCTTCAAACTCATTTCAATCTTGATAACCTGCCATCGTAGCAGCAGTAACCGATCTAACAACTGCGCCAGGCATTTGTTGCCTTATTAGGGTTGTCGACCGCAGCGCCGTATTCTGCCGTTTACATATCTCTGTATTTGAACACGCATGCCTACACCAGTTTCTTCGTCGCTGAAAACAACATTTAAAAAGCCTAGAATTTTTAGGTTTCTAGGTGGAAAAACTTATGGTAACAGTTCCTGTGTAAGCTGTTGTTGCTACACTGTCCAGTAAAGTAGAGCTTTTAAGAAGAAATTAATGAGCATGTAGAAAGTGATATTAGTGTGAAATTACAAAGGTCGTCGTGCAGAGTGCATGGCCTCTTTGTTAGACAGGTCACGATCAAGACGCACTCTAGTTCTTCATTTATTACCTGGTTAGCAACTGCGTGTATTCTCACATGAAATCTCATTATCGTCGTTATTGAGGGACTAAACAACAAAACTTTTCTGGGCCATTTCTTTTGTAGCCGGCTGTTCAAAGTGCCGTCCAGGCGAACAAGAGGCGACCGAGACGTGTAACCAATGGCACCCCATACCATCACGCTGGGTGATAAGCGAGTATGGCGATGACGAATACACCCTTCCAATCTGCTTTCACCGCGATGTCGCCAAACACGGATGCGACCATCATGATGCTGTAAACAGAACCTGGATTCATCCGAATAAATGACGTTTTGCCATTCGTGCACCCAGGTTCGTCATTGAGTACACCAACGCAGGCGCTCCTGTCTGTCATGCAGCGTCAAGGGTAACCGCAGCCATGGTCTCCGAGCTGATAGTCCATGCTGCAGCAAACGTCGTCGAACTGTTCGTGCAGATGATTGCTGTCTTGCAAACGTCCCCATCTGTTGACTCAGGGATCGAGACGTGGCTGCACGATCCGTTACAGCCATGCGGATAAGATGCCTGTCATCTCCACTGCTAGTGATACGAGGCCGTTGGGGTCCAGCACGGCGTTCCGTATTACCCTCCTGAACCCACCGATTCCATATTCTGCTAACAGTCATTGGATCTCGACCAACGCGAGCAGTGGTGTCGCGATGCGATAAACCGCAGTCCGATAGGCTAAAATCCGACCTTTATCAAAGTCGGAAACGTGATGGTATGCATTTCTCCTGCTTACACGAGGCATCACAACAATGTTTCGCTGGCCGGGGTGGCCGAGCGGTTCTAGGCGCTACAGCTTGGAACCGCGCGACCGCTACGGTCGCAGATTCGAATCCTGCCTCGGGCATGGATGTGTGTGATGTCCTTGGCTTAGTTAACCTCAGCAGTTAAGTCCCATGGTGCTCAGAGCCATTTTTGTATCCTACATACAATAGTGGACTGTGTAAATGAATACTAACAAGGCGACCGCTTTGTTAACTTTACTAGAGAGATTTGCAGTTTAAATAGCACACTGATCTCATTAGAAAATTGTTCTTTAGAAAATTATGTAGTAAACGTTAACGGTAGAGTCGGTAGTCAATAGGGCAGTACAGCAGAGACGAGAATAGGGAAAGGACCGTTGCATGTGCCGTGCTGGGCACAGCACCTTTCTGCCGTCTCGGCGCTAGGGGGCGAGCAACGGCCGCGCAACGTGCCGCAGCGATGCATTCGTGGGCAGAAAGTGAGTTGGCGGCCCACCACGATCGCTGCTGGCAGAGAACGACGGCTTCACCTCTGCTAACACTTGGAAATCTTACCGAGTATGGCAGGGTCCTACCCATGGAGGCAAGAATAGAGGGAGACGCCGTGACGTCACAGCTGTGAAGCTATGTGAAGCCGAGGGTAGCCATCTCAATCCGACCAAAACATTGGTGCTGTAAGCTTGTGTGCATAGGCTTGTCGCTCGCTTTTGGAAGGATTTTGCGCTATTATGGTGACTTGTGTGGTGTTCGGATGTACGAATCGTTCTGATTGTGATGCGAAATCTAAGGGAATAGCATTTCATGTGTAAGTTGTCTCGTTAAGTGTGATTTTACAACTTCATTGTTAATGAACGTGTGCTACATCGGTACTTGTACTACAGCGTGTTTTTCTCCTGTATTATTTTAGATTTCCTAAAAATGAAAGTCGGAAAGCTCTGTGGGAGAATGCCGTGAGGAGGAAGAATTGGCGTGCGTCTAAATGGAGCACTATATGTTCTCAGCATTTCCGAGAAGAGGACATAGGCCGAACTTCCCTTTCAACAGTAAGGCTCCGAGAAAATGCTGTACCATCAGTTTTCCCTACACACCCAAAACATTTGCAAAAGGTATGTTAATTCAAAGAATTAAATTCTTAGTTTCCAAGTTCACGTTTCAGTATAATACATACGTATCGTCGATAATCGAAGTGTTGAGTAACTCACTTTGTCTTCATCATGTACCAAATTAAAAGCTAACAGTACATTAACTGGCGTAAAGTATAGGCCTAAACAGGACACTGTGTAGATTTGCCATTCTATGTACCGTATTTCAGTAAATATTGGTGGTAATGAACAGTGTTTCCCAGTAGTGTAACGTAACTGAAATGTCCCAGTACGTATTACAAACAAGATGTATTTATGGGGCTTTGGAGGGAGGGTATAGCTAACTTAGTTTTTAGTTTCTATTATTTAGTTTGTGATACATGTTTATTACTGAATTAACAAAATTGTATCGTTTACATTGAAGACTAGCTATTCGTAATATTACATTAAAAACTATTTTTAATCAGAAGAAACGCAGAATTTCGCCTTTACGAGATTTTATTTTAAATAAAAACTGAAACGACCAATCTGATGACGTTACATGCGTATATGGTGCAATTAGCGACTGTAAAACACGCAGCGCTATAACACACTGGCAATGTTTTGGTCAGAGTGTCATGGCAGCGAGCCACGCCCCCATGGCTTCAGAACGTAGTACGGCTGGGATACGTAGCACCATCTCCCCTTATTCTTACCTTCATGGTCCTACCATAGAGTAAATATCTCTGGAGCGAGCATTCACATGCTCAGAACAGATTTAGTGTTGTCAACATACATTGCCGGCCTGGTCACGTGTTCTCGGGACGTCGTGTGTTTGTCCGTATAGCGCCCTGTATATTTCGAATGTCACTATATCCCTAGTACAGACGGATTCTTTTAGTACGTGTCGTGTATTATTTATATATGTTGCGCAGACATTTTAACAGTATCCATTTGATGCCGGGAATAAACCAGCTACGTAACTTTTAAAGGCAAGTGATATTGCATTCTGCTTCTTTGCGATAGGTGTCACAGTTCAGATGCACTCGATTATTGGTAGTTTTCGGTATGATACGGCACTGTATAGTATTACAGAGCCTGACGTACATTTTTGCAGTGATAGTCTTGCAAAACGACTAGACAGTACGCTAGTACTTTTGCAAGTGTCCGAAAAACACCGAATTCGCCACACATTAGCGATTATATCCCTGCTAATTCGTCCTTTTTTTCTGTTATTTCTGCGTATTTATTTTCTCGTTTTTGCGACCCAAAACACAATTTTTCTTACTGGTGACACTTTGAAGTGTTTATTTAACGCACTTTACGTACTTGCTCCCAGATTATTAAATAAATAGTAGACTGAGTAAGAAGGGAGGAAAAAGGCGATCGGAGAATAAATGTACTGTAAAGCAAATACAGTTGGTCGTGTAACAGTCAATGGGATAACACCATTAAGGGAAGTGGAAAGTGACACAAATGAAAGAGTTTGGGGACATGTTTGCTAATATTTTGCGCTTCTTAATCAAATTGTGAAGAAAATAAAATTGAAGGCAAAATACACCAAAGAAGATGAATGTGTACTTTGATTAGCTACACTATTGTGTTTTTTATTTGATTTGTGCAGAAAATCTATTTAAGGTGAATGTAGAAATTGGTAGCAGGTGCTGTGGAAAATTAAAAATAGTTAGTATGACATCTACCTTCAGCCACACGCGTCCAAATTTTTCTCTGTCTAAACATTCCTCTGCAAAGTGTTTTGAACATACTTTGGAGTATTTTCTGAGGACAAAATTACTCCTCCTATTTTCTGGAGCCACATCTTTACTCGTTGTTCATCCTTTCGGAAACTAAAATATAAATCACACATAATCTTTCTACATGTCCTAGATACACTTAACATGGTCTCCTACTGTAACTTTATGGTAAACAAAAAGGGTTGGACACACATACTATACGAAGACAGTTACAGACTCCCACTCTATTGAATTTATCTGTCTCCCGTCTTTCAAATCTATATACATAATCGACAAGTCACTGATAAATGCATGGAGGAT
Source organism: Schistocerca americana (assembly GCF_021461395.2). Lineage (NCBI taxonomy): Eukaryota > Metazoa > Arthropoda > Insecta > Orthoptera > Acrididae > Schistocerca > Schistocerca americana. The sequence goes on along the minus strand of NC_060120.1, from coordinate 836,092,444 downwards.
AGTATTTGCTGAAACAACTAACCATTCCCTTTCCTGTTCCACCAGCAAATTTACGAGAGGAAGCGATTGTTTGTAAACTTTTGTACGAGCCGTAATATCTATTATATAGTCATAAAATCGTAGAAAAATAGGTCTACAGAATCAAGCCTTAATTATAATGCGTCTCGAAATTTTTAAACATGGTACCCATTAAAAGTTACTATCCCTCCTTTAACATATTTTTCTGTGTATCCGTAGCAACAACAGCAATTCACCATCGCTATTACACTATCAACAAACGGTGAAAGCACAACAAAAACTCTTGATATTATAAACTTCAAACTCTGCGAAAAGCATACACGCACAACGAAGTCCCGAAAACACGTGACAATCCTGATTTAATGTTGACAACATGCGCAGAACGCAATGCTCACTCCAGAGATATTTACTCTATGGGTCCTACTGCGTGGCACATCAACAGTGCTCCTGAAGCATCTGTTAGCAATCCACAAGGAATTTGAAGAAGACCACATTTTTTCCCCTTTCAAACAGATGCTGAAGGAAACCTCTGTGTTTGGAATTGTATAAACTAAAATTCAGCCTATGAGGATTCAAATTGTCTGTGTTAGGTATTATACCTCTTATCTCTTTGTGGCTGGTGTGCCTGCCTAGTTAACGACAAATTTTAAAATTTTAGTTTTTTTGGTAAAACGGCCGTCGCGTCTAATCACTGAATCAGATTGTCTCAACCAATATTGAAAGTTTAAAATATTTGGTAAGATGACCATTGGACCTAATCACCATCTCACTGTTGAATTGAGATTGCTTCCCGTTAAATTCAGTTTTAAAATTATGAGGAGGGGGGGGGGGGGGGGGGAAAGCGGAGATTAACTGTGTTTTGCTTTTCTTTTCAGTTGTTAAGAATAACCCGCTTAATCGACAAGCACTTCCACTCTCCTGTCACTCTGTTGCAGTAATTACAAATGTAAACCTCCACAGCAGTGATAGCGATAAATTTCTTCGCATACAGAATCAGTCAAGTGAGTGAATGATGAGCTGTGACATGTAGGGGTACTCGAGGAGTGTGAGAAAAGTAATGAGGCTGACATTACTGCGAGCGAGTGACCTTCGAAAAGTTGAAACGCGTCTGTGGGGAGTACTCCTTATGAAGAGCACGTTTTTCGCTGGCACAAATCATTTTTGGAAGGCCGAGAATACATTGAAGATGAATCTCGCTCAGGGAGAACTTCAACTTCAAAAACCGACGAAAACATCGAACGTGTTCGCGCTCTTGTGGCATCACACCGACATTTAACCCTAGGGATGACGGGTGACCCGTTAAACATTTTCACCGTACATCAGACTTTGACCGAATATTTGAACATGCGACAGGTTTGCGCCAAAAAGGTGCAGATAAACCTCACAACTGAGCAGAAAATCAGTCGAAGAAACGTGTCCGTTGATCTTCTTGAGAGAACTACCAATGACCACAAATGGTTCAATCGTGTGATCACAGATGATGAGTTCTGGATTTTTAAGTACCACCCTGAGGGAAAGTATGGAGTGGCACACTGAGACATGCCCTCGGCCGAAGAAAGCTCGAATGAGCAAATCAAAGATCAAGACAATGTTGATTTGCGTTTTTAAGAGTAGAAGCATCGTGCATAAAGAATTCGTTCCTCCAGGACAAACTGTCAACCGAGAGATTTACAAAGAAGCCCTTGAAAGGCTCAGGAAAAGGATGAATCGAGTGAGGCTGGACGCTGCAGACAACTGGATGCTGCATCATGACAACGCCCCATGTCACACGGTTACTTCCATCACGGAATTTTTGACCTCAAAAGGCATCCCTGTCGTTCCACAGGCCCTCTATTCACCTGATCTGAGTCCTTGTGTCTTTTTTCTTTTCCCGAAATTGACAAATATCTCAAAAGGACGTCATGCTACCAAGACTCCACCGGTGCATAGCTGCCGAAATGGACAATATTGTTTTTTGAAATAATAAAATCTTGGGTAGATAAAAAATCAGTCTCATTACTTTTCTCACACAACTCGTAGATGATAATGTGCTGGTATCCAGAGCATGAAGAAAATCAGGCACTGATTTTGGAGATACAATGTGTCCTATGCATGCATTACAGTAATTCATTTTAAAGTCACCCTAGTTACTGCAAACTCCCTTGTAGGATTACGCAAAAGCGTTACTTGGATGAGTAGCTGGAAATTAGGGAAAATAAAGAACAGTCGGAGAATCTGACGGTCCAGCCATGGCGTAGCACCTTCCAGCTGCTGGCGGGAGGAAAGTCCATTAACTCTCCTCCAGACATATGTGTGTTTGAATTACACCTCGTAGGTGTAATTCGTGTGAAGCAAATAGTTTTGAACTCGGTATCCTACAATACCTAACAAACTGGAAAGCTTTGAACCAGTAATATAGCAGAATTTTAAAGCCTCCTTCTCTTCAAACACTGTGTATAAGTCCCAAACAAGCACGAATTGGCGAGCTGAAAATTTCGTTTAAAATAAAGATTTTGTCACTGCTGAAGACACTTTATTCTTTCTCGGCTTTAAATACAGTTAAAGCGAGCGTAGTAAGGGCTGCGTTCGAGAACGCTGTCCTAGTGTGATCACGTGTGGAGATATGGGTTAAAGAACGGAAGAGGGAAAAATAAGTTCTTGAGAATCCCAAATTGACGGATGCTTAATCTATTATTCAAATATTGAATACAAAATCTCATGTTTCACATATTAATGCCATGTAATGGACTACGTGTCTTCAGATGACCATCCATGTACAAAAGACAAAGAAAATCGTCCTCTTTATTATTATTAACGTTCATAATGTTATCTGATGAGCGGAAAAACTCAGATGGCTGAATAAAAATTCGATGTTGATCACCACGTGTTCTAAGAAAGTGGTGTACTCGAACAAAGACCTAACGCTGCCCAAGTTAAATACGACTTCTAAGTATTTCACGCAAACTAATATTATATTCCATAACGCGCAAATGAAAACGAGTCGGATGAAAAAAAAGTGAGTGAACTGTTTACTGTTTCGAAATGAGTTGCCATAACTGTTAACACACTTCTCCCACTGTGAGACGAAGCGGTCAGTGCCTCCATGGAAAAACGTTTGCGGTTTTCTAGGGAAGCATGGTTGCACCTCTTCGTCCAAAACAAAACGACGGCCACTAATGTCTTTCTTAAGAGCACCAAAAATGTGGAAATGACATGGGGAGAGAACGAGACTGTATGAAGAATGTGTAAGGGATTCCCAACGTTACTTCTGCAGCGTACTCGTAACAGTCTTGGCAATATCTGGTCCTGCCCGCAATGGCCGTGTTGTCTCGCAGTGGGATAAATATGTGGGTGGTTTTAATCAAAATGACATGTTCCGAATTCTACAGTGCGGGTTGTATACAACGCAGGACGCTGAAACAGTGCATCAGTGCACTGCAAGCAAGTCAGCCGGCAGCAATCTCACTAAAATTCAGAATGAAGTCGCTTCAAATTCATCACTTCACTACCACAAAACAAGGCGCCTATGCTGTAATAGATCAGCAGAACCTCACGGCACCAGGCGGAAGTACAGAGTAGACTAGAGAGCCCTATTCTCCACTAACCATCCGAGCCAGCAAACCGACCCTGTCGCCAAGCCTTAGTATTGGCTGGCTCACCTCAAAGTTTAGTTAACTTGCTAAGACATGCCTTACAGTTTCCACCCAGTGATAAGCTACCCTAGCAAACAGATAAGTGAGTATAGGTTCTTTGAGAAAGAAATGGTTCAAATGGCTCTGAGCACTATGGGACTTAACATCTGAGGTCGTCAGTCCCCTAGAACTTAGAACTACTTAAACGTAACTAACCTAAGGGCATCACACGCATCCATGCCCGAGGCAGGATTCGAACCTGCGACCGTAGCGGTCGTGCGGTTCCAGACTGAAGCACCTAGAACTGCTCGGCCACAATGGCCGGCTTTGAGAAAGACAAGTGCTTATCGATTTACACGTGAATACAGAAGTGTCTAACAACAGACGAGTTTAAAATCTTTTGGGATCGTTCTTTCTCCCATAGAGGGCATGCACTAGCACGCACTGCTTGTGCTGAAGCTCTGTGCGAAATTTTGGGTGTGTGGACAAAGTTCACACTGGACAGGATTACCCACATTTAGACCAGGCATGTGTCATCTGTTTTGGATGGCAAAGTTCAGAGTGTTAAACAATCACTATTTTTTTATCTTTCTATCCAGCTTTTGGAAAGACTGTTAGGGGAGACGAATGTAATTCTTCTAAACTGTCATAACTATAAATTGCAGGGGACACTAATTATCGTGTCTTTTGCCGACCTCAAATAAAAAGTCGAGAACAATATTGTATTACTGTAGGAGTTAGGTTCTGATATCTACGTAAAAATTGTCAATTGGGCTAATAAAATACACTGTACGTTTATAACGGAAAAAGCCGCAGTACCAAAAAAAAATAATTAATGGAAAGTAATGAAATTTCTGGAATACATTTGTTTAGGTAACATATTTAAACGGCAACATTGCAAGACCGCAGGTCAATATAAGCGCGAGATAAGCCATTGCAAGTGTGAAACGATGGTACATTGCTAACAGGTGCAACCGCTAGGATATTGAATGTAAGCATGCAAATGTGCATGCATTGTGTTGTATAGGTGCTGAATGGTAGTTTGAGAGATGGAGTGCCATGCCTGTTGCACTTGTTGGTCGATACACAGACGATTAATACCCTTTGTGGATAACACCGCAATTATCGTCCGGTGATGTCCCATATGTGCTCGATTGGAGACAGATCTGGTGATCGAGCAAGCCAAGGAAACAAGTCGACACACTGTAGAGCACGCTGGGTTACAGCAGTGGTATGCGGGCGAGCGTTGTCGGGTTGTAAAAAATCCCTGGAATGCTGTTCATGAATAGCAGCACAACAGGTCGACTCACCACAATGACGTACAGATTTGTAGCCAGGGTGCATGGGATAACCACGAGAGAGCTCCTGCTGTCATACGAAATCGAACCCCATGCCATAATTCCAAGTGTAGGTTCAGTGTGTCTAGGTCGCAGACGATTTTATTGCCGGCGCTCACCTGTTCTCCTCCTAATCATCACATGGTCATCACTGTCACCGCGGCAGAACCAGCTTTCATCGTAAAACATAACAGACCTCTTCCCCGACCACCAATGAGCTCTCGCTTGACGCCACTGAAGCCGCAAATGGCGGTGGTTTGGAGTCAGTGGAACACACGCTACAGGGCGTCCGGCTCGGAACTATCCTTGAAGTAACTGATTTTTAACAGTTCGTTGTGTCTCTGTGGTGCAATCTACTGCTTAAATTAGTGTTGCAGATGCAGTACGATGCACCAGAGCCATGAGCCAAACACGATGGTCTGCCCTCTCTGTAGTGCCAAGTGGCTGTCTGAAGTCTAATATTCCTGCGACCCTACATTCTCGTGACCAATGCTACCAGCAGTCATGTACAGCGGCTACATACCTCCCAAGTTTTCCTGAAGTACCGCTGAAGGAACATAAAGCTTTTCGTAGCCCTACTACACGACCTCGTCCGAACTCAGTGAGCTGTTGGTAATGGCGTCTTTGTCGCCTTAAAGGCATATTTGACTAACATCATCTCACCACGCCCAACCTCAAAGGCAACTAACGTTAATGACCTTCACAGCGTGTATTTAAAACAAAGCTGATCTTCATATGCAACTGGCCGCGAAATTCAAACAAAAGTCATCTTTCAGATGTAGGAACACGCGTATCAACTTTCGTTTATGTCATACAACTCCTTCTTCGTGTTGTGATTTTTTTCCATCAGTGTATATGTAAAATTGCATTTAGTTGAAATAATGAACATATTTGGAATTAGGATTCAATCAATTAAAATAAAAAGGGCGTGTGACGAGGGCCTCCCGTCGGGTAGACCGCTCGCCTGGTGCAAGTCTTTCGATTTGACGCCACTGCGGCGACTTGTGCGTCGGTGGGGATGAAACGATGATGAGTAGGACAATACAACACCCAGTCCCTGAGCGGAGAAAATCTCCGACCCAGCCGGGAATCGAACCCGGGCCCTTAGGATTGAAAGTCTGTCGCGCTGACCACTTTTTTTTTTTTTTTAAATCTCATTTTGTTCGCTTTTGTTCGTTGTATCTGCTCGGGGCGGACATCGTAAGACATCCGTTTTTTAAGTTCGTTGTTGATCGAGTAACTCAGTTTTTTTATTAATTCTGTTGCTTTGGTATAAATTAACGTGCCGCATGCAACATACGAATGCTACAAGACGACGCACGCCACATTTCCGTAGCATGCCACAATGTTGCAAGACGTCGCCCCAGCGTAAACGAGGCTTTAGAGCCAGGTCTGTATTGTATGGTGGATGTGATGTGTTGCGTACGAAACTAAAACCTGCAATCAGATCCAAACGTCGTGGAAAACTGTGAAGAGGTGTCATCCTGCAGCAAGATAACGCTCACCCACATTATGCCAAACGGACAGCCGTCGCAATAAAGGAGTTGAGATTCGAGGTGCTGGAACATCCACCATACAGTACAGACCTGGCTCCAAGTAATTTTCGCCGGCCGCGGTGGTCTAGCGGTTCTAGGCGCTCAGTCCGGAACCGCGCGACTGCTACGGTCGCAGGTTCGAATCCTGCCTCGGGCATGGATGTGTGTGACGTCCTTAGGTTAGTTAGGTTTAAGTAGTTCTAAGTTCTAGGGGACTGATGACCACAGATATTAAGTCCCATAGTGCTCAGAGCCATTTGAACCAAATAATTTTCACATGTTTGGACCCTTAACGGAAGCACTGCAGGGAAGAAGATTTGAAAGTGATGAAGATGTCATTGCTGCGGTGCAAAATTGGTTACAGATGCAACCGAAAAAAGTATTTTCTGATGAAATTAAAAAAAAAAAAACTCGTAAAACGTCGGGAAACTGCATTGAAGTCCAGGGAGGTTACGTAGAAAAATAACGCATGTTTCAGTTTTCTATCATCAAAATAAGTACAGCTTTTCACAAATGTGCCTTTACATTTTGAATTCAAAAAATGGTTCAAATGGCTCTGAGCACTATGGGACTCAACTGCTGTGGTCATAAGTCCCCTAGAACTTAGAACTACTTAAACCTAACTAACCTAAGGACAGCACACAACACCCAGCCATCACGAGGTAGAGAAAATCCCTGACCCCGCCGGGAATCGAACCCGGGAACCCGGGCGTGGGAAGCGAGAACGCTACCGCACGACCACGAGATGCGGGCCATTTTGAATTCCCGTCGTATACCTGTACGTAGATGATTTTGTAAATAAGCTTTACCTATAATGTACTTTTAAAGATATAACAAGGGACGGCTTTTCTGATAGTGCATACGCGTGAACAGTGAGTTTCGGCATTAACATCTATTTATAAATAACTGTTTAACCATGGGTAACGCCACGGTCCAAGCTAGTAACATATGTAATTACACTAACCCCCTAAGACATCCCCCCCCCCCCCCCCCCCCACTGGTAAAAAGCACAAATCGCACACTGCGCGTCGCCACCTAACCTGTGCAGATGCTCTCTCATGGGGCAAGATACCAGTATCGTAGGATAGAATGAAAAGACCTGTGATGGTAGAAATTAGTGTCAAACTGCACGGTAAGTAACTGTCAGAAAAATGCTCGTACAACTCCATCATGAGAACACTACTCGCAAGATGCAACTTTCAATACTCTGTACCAGATTAACCAGTCCATTTCAAGTTGTCACGAAAGATCAGCGCAGCAAGTGTTCGACGTAATACAGAAACAGTTAGTGTCGATACAGTTTGCCGTTCCTCGGCGAGTACTCACCCAGCACACAGGCAACGAGGGTCAAAACGAGGAATGTCCGCCTGAGCATCTCGAGTAGACGTGCTGTGGTCTGCGCAGCCTGCTACAGTTAATATATACGCCTCAACCACAATAACTTGTGAGCGGCTGACCTTGTTTATATAATGATTATATGAAATGATTACCACTTGTTGCTATCTTTGCTACTTCATCTAATAGAACACATAACGGAGATCATGATTTCTGGATAACGAACGATGATCATCTACGGCATTCACAGTAAATAACCGCACTTGTTGTAGTGAAGCAGCGGTATAATTTAATTTCATAAAAACGCGGCAGGAACGCCCATTTGATCACGCTCGGTAATACCAATGTCCAGGAGCCAAAAAGCTAGATATTACAGTCACAAAGAGGCAAAGAATGCTGATTTTACTATTTGTACAGTTTGTTCATCTAATGTGCTGGACTCTCATAATGTAATGGATAAACGAAAACCTTGACACAATTCCAAAAAAAGCAGTCTGATGTGCCAAGAGCTAGTAAGACTGAAAGGCGACAAAATTTGTGACACCTCGAGTTTTAGCAGCAAAATTATTGAGCAAACTGGCCAAAATGTATTTCATGCAGCTAAATCTCCCCTAAGTCTCAGATTTTGAATACCTATAACACACATCAAAGTAAAAACAACATGACTCAATTGGATTTTTGTAGCTCCGTTTTCATGTACTTAAGCAATAATACATTAATAGTTGGCGGATCCCTGTTTTCTTGCCTGATTTATTTTGCCTGGTTCTGAGTATGTGAATATACTAAGTCATGAGAAACCTTCTAATATCGTGTCGGACCTTCTCTTTCCCGGCGTAGGACAGCAACTCGACGTGGCATGGACTCAACAAGTCGTTGATAGTCCCCAGCAGAAATATTAAGTCATGCTGCCTCTATAGTCGTCCATAATTGCGGAAGCGTTGCCGGTGCAGAATTTTGTGCACGAACTAGCCTCTCAATTAAGTCCCATAAATGTTCGATGGGTGGCCAGATAATTCGCTCCAGCTGTGCAAAATGCTCTTCAATCCGATCGCGAACAGCTGCGGCCCAGAGACTCGGCTCCTTGTCATCCATAAAAATTCCATCGTGGTTTGAGAGCATGAGCTCCATGAATGACTACAAATGATCTCCAAGTAGCCTCACAGAATCATTTCCAGTCAGTGATCGATTCAGTTGGGCCAGAGAACCCAATCCATTCAATGTAAACACAGCCCGTACCGTTATGGAGCCACCACCAGCTTACACAGTGCCTCGTTGACAAATTGGTTCCATGGCTTTGCGGGATGTGCTCCACATTCGAACCCTACCATCAGCTCTTATCAACCGAAATCATGACTCATATGACCAGGCCACGGTTTTCTGGTCGTCTAGGGTCCAATCGATATAGTCTCAAGCCCAGTAGAGATGCTGCAGGCGATGTCATGCTGTTAAAAAAGGCGCTAGCGTCAGTGATCTGCTACGATAGCCCATTAAAGCCAAATTTCGTTGCAAAGTCCTGACGCATATGTTCGTCGTAAGTCCGACATTGATTTCTGTCGTTATTCCATTCAGTGTTGCTTGTCTATCAGCACCGACAACTCTACTACAAAACCACTGCTCTCGCTCGTTATGTGAAGGCCGTCGGTCACCGGGTTGTCCATGATTAGCGGTAATGTCTGAAATTTAGTATTCTCGGCGCACTCTTGACATTGTGGATCTTGTAGTATTGAACTCTCTTACGATTTCCGAAATGGAATGTTCATGCTGCGATTATCATTCCATGTTGCCCGCCCAGTTAGCTGTGCGGTCTAACGCACGGCTTTCCCGATTGGGAAGGAGCACCTAGTCCCCGGCACGAATCCGCCCGGCGGACTTGTGTCGAGGTCCGTTGAGACGGCCAGACTGTAGATGGTTTTTAGGCGGTTTTCCATCTGCCTCGGTGAATGTGGCCCGGTTCCCCTTATTCCGCCTCAGCTACAGTATGTCGGCGATTGTTGCGCAAACAAGTTCTCCACGTACGCGTACACCACGACTACTCTACCACGCAAAAATTGGGGTTACGCTCGTCTGGTGTGAGACGTTCCCCGGGTGGGGGTGTGGTGGTGGGGGGAGGCAGGCTGAGCCTCTCCGTCGTTTCTAGGTCACCGGTTAACATACAATAAAATGCAATCATTCCATGTTCAAAGTCTCTTCATTCCCGTCGTGTGGCCATAATCACAGTGGAAAACTTTTTAGAGAAATCGCTTGAAGTACAAATGACAGCTCCGCCAGCGTATCGCCCTTTTCTACCTTCGTACGCGATAGTACCGCCATCTGTATATGTGGATATCGCTGTCCCAAGACCTTTGTTACCTCAGTGTATGTTGTGGAATTGTTGTACTATCTTTAGATGCACAAATGTATTTCTCATTAATCATATTTTATACTTGTTGTGTTGATTCAAAGGTATCCTTAGGAAAAAAAATAATTTTTATTTGCCTCGTCACGATTCATATCATTATTCCCTAAATTCGTTCTTTATGTCACATGGCTTAGTTGTTAATGATTTCGTTGACAAGACACAGTGTAGTCAGGACTCGACTGTGTAGGGGTAAACAGAGACCGCAGTTTGCTCGGTAGGATGACTGGCCCTTATCGGATTCTTGTGCATTGAAGTATCATGAAAATAGTTCTAATTTTACTGACCATAAGACCGCTATTTTAGTTTATTTGTTTCTCTGAATGTTATCAGTCATTCCTTCCTGTTCACTGCGGTCTTTTCGAACGTCTTTAATATTTCATATTCATGGTTATGGTCTCTTTGTCCTTTGTTGTTCTTCTATGCTCTTCACCCCACACAGACTGGAGTGCGCTACGAGAAATAACAAAGAAATCTGGGACATGTAAAATTTCTTATATGGTATTAGAACACGTGTTTTATAAGTAATAAATAATTGGTACATTTGAGCGTTTGATGAAAAACCCAGTTTGGGGATTCCTTACGAAATCTACAGGGTGTTCGGAAATTCCCATTAAAAAGCTTCTAGGGCTTGTATAGGAGAGTGAGTACAGAATATTTTGAATAGGAACCCACGTCCGGAAACGTACCATTTCCGTTCAACAACGGATTCAGTTCAGATGTTTAACTCATCCATTTCTGCTTGAGGAATTGAATTAGACGTGACGCAGTACAAACATTAGGTAACAATTCGACCACTTATCGCATAAGCACATTTGTCTGTATTAAAACTTAAACATTTACATGTTTACATTATTCCAAAACAAAAAAGAACACTGCATATTGTTCGTACAGAACAGTACTGATGCATTACAACAGCAGCTCGATGTGGTGACCACCAGCGCTTTTACAGACATTGTATCTACGAAGCATGTTCCTACACACACTATCGGCCAGAACTCGTGCCTCTGACTCTACTATAGTCTCGTAAATTAAATACAGTAAATTGAGCTTAAGCGGTAAATGGATGTTTCGTTATATTTCCTTTCTAATGGTTATCTAATAATTATCCAGTGTGACACGTAATTCAATTCCTTAAGCAGAAGTGGATGAGTTAAACATCTACTTTGAAACTGTCGTAGAACGGAAACGGTGCTTTCCCGGACTTGGGTTCCTATTCAAAATGTTATTTACTTACTCCCCTCTACAATTCCTAGAAGTTTGTAACGGGAATTTCCAAACACACTGTATAACTGTAAGAAAATTCGTCATTCCCTATATATTCACTAGCTTATTCACAAATTGCAACATCTTCTAAGATTTACAGGCTACTTAAGTCCATACAAGCGTGGTCCTTTCCGAATGTACGTCTGACCAAAAGGCGTTTCTGATAGTTGGAGCCCAAAGTTTTTGTAATCATACCTTTTGCGTTCTTGTGGATATATTTCCATAGCAATTATCATTCCCTAACAAATATTTCTTTATATCTAACCGAGAAGTGGAATACCATTTTCATTAAGTTAGCTTTAATTTTTTTTTTAAATGTAACGAAATGTTTTTTTCAAAATTTTCATTCTCTATTGCACTCCCTGAGGGGTTGATTTCCAGAAACACTAAAACACATATTTTGTTTTATTTCTGATCGGGAAGTCACATATCAATTGTTTTCGTAATTCTTCAAAATTCCCTTAACAGCGACATACTTTCAAAGAAAATTCTTTCATCCGTATTTCAACCCCTTAGCATTGGAATTTCGGACAATTCCTTATTAAACGATGCCTGCGTTTAAGATCCACGCCCTCTCCAAATTTCAAGTTTCTGTCCTTAGCGAGGACGATGAGTGAGTGAATTAGTCTCGACTAGGGGCTGACCTTCCAGAAACAGTGAAACACGTCTTTTGTAATCTCTAACAGAGAAGCCAAACACAAATTTTCAACGATTTAGCTATAAAATGCTTTCGCAATGAAATATTTTCATAAAACGTTTCACCCCCTTAGAGGTTGATTTTCCAAAACCTGTGACATGTGTACGTCTCATTTCCAGCAGAGAAGCCAAATACAAACTTTCGTAGACTTTGCTTCAAAAAGCCTTGCACAATGAAATATTTCCATAAAAACTTTCATCCCCGTTTCATCCCCATAGGAGCTGAATTTTCAAAAACAGTGAAACACGTATTTTTTTATTTCTAACTCAGAAGCCAAATTTATATTTCATAGATTTAGCTTTAAAATGCTTTTATAATAAAATATTTTCATAAAAATCTCAACCCCTATTTCACCCTCTTAGGGATTCAGTTTCCAAAAATACCGAAGCACGAATTTTTTTGTATGTAACCGAGAAATCGAATACCAACGTTCACAGATGTAGCTTTAAAAATACTTCCGTAGTTCTTTACTAATGGTATATTTACAAAAAAAACTTTCTCGTTCTATTTCACCCTCATAGAGTTAAATTTTGGAAATTGCTGAAACATGTATTTCTTTATTTCTAACCGAGAAACCAAATACCAATTTTCGTACGTCTAGCTTCAAAATTGCCTTAATAGCGACATTTTTCAAAAAAACCTTTCATATCCTATTTCACCCCCTTAGTGTTGGAATTTCGAAAAATCCCCTGTTTCACCCCCTTAGGAGTGGAATTTCGGACAATAGCTTTTTCAATGACACCTACAGTATAAGATCCATACCCTCTCCAAATTTCAAGTTTCTATTCTTAGCGGTTTGGGCTGGACGGTGATGAGTCAGTCAGTCAGGACATTGCCTGTTACATATAGGGTGATTCACGACGCAAATATTTTAATATGTTATTCTACAAGTAAAACTAAAGAAAATGTTCATATAAACATAGGTCCGCAACTGTTTAGTTACGAAGTTACGGCTAATAAAACATATTGCCTGAAATTTAGCAACTTCGCTAATATGTATCCATCGTAAAACTGCACGAGCTTAAAGTAAAGCACGATTTCCATTTACTTTGTTGGTATTGAGCTGGTGAATCTAATAAAACATGTCGCAGACGTGTATCTGCAGTAGTCTTCCAGAACATCCTGAAAAGCAAAGGATTATTATCCAAGTAAATTCGTTTACTTCCCATTAACAATGTAGAAACGTTTATGTCATTGTTGGCAAACGTTAGTGAGTTGTTTCAGTCGTTTCCTAACCTTGAAACGAGTTCGTTTTCTTTATTGTTCAATGAAAGAAAATAATTCTTTATTGTTCAATGAAAGAAAATAATAACAACAGTGTATTTAAGTGAAACCACTGTGAAACTGAAACGAGCAACAAAATCCGTTCATACACGTGCAGCTAAATGCATTGCACTCGGAGGAGACAACTTTGAACATTTATTGTGAATGCATTGTGAAATTGTGTGTACACTGTACAACTTCCTTAACACTGAGATTAGTTTTTCTGGTTTAACATGAATACACATGTACTATGGTATTAATAAGACCAGAATCGGTTTTATAAAAAAAAAAAATGGATAATGAAGATTTAAAGTGGAGAAGTGCCTAGGAGGGAGGAGGAATTTGGGCCTCGCAGTAAGAAAGGGGTTGATGTGAATTCGGAGGACGGAGAAGGAAAGCAAGATTAGGGCTTAAAGCCCCGTCAATGATGAAGTCATTGGAGACGGAAAGTAAGTGCAGACTGAAGAATGATGAAGAAGAGAGCAGAAGTCCTTATCAATGGAACCATACCATAACTTGTGTTATGCGAGTCACGAACATAGTCGATATCCAGTTGAACTGCTGAACAGAAATTTGAGCTCCGATCATCCAAATTCGAGTTCAATGTGATAACCACTGAGCCAAAATCCTCGGTGAGTAGGAGGTGAGTACCAGTGACATGGACACCAATATGCTTGTGGTTTAGAACGATCTGTGAATGAAAGAACTTAATAACAACAGTGTATTTAAGTGAAACTGCTTGATGCCTTCCTAAGAGAGAGTCTCCAATCTTTCCAAGCTAATTATGTAAGTGTAGACCAGATATGGCTCAAATTCAAAGATACAGTATCGACAGGAATAGATAGATTCATTCTGCATAAGTTAATAAGAGACGGGACTGATCCACCATGATACACAAAACAAGACAGAACACTGTTGCAGAAGCAACGGAGAAGCATGAAAATTCAGAAGCACACAAAATCCCCAAGACTGTCTAAGTTTCACGGAAGCTCGAAATTTAGTGCGGACGTCAATGCGAGATGTGTTTAATAGTTTCCACAATGAAACACTGTCTCAAAATATGGTAGAGAACCCAAAGAGATCCTGGTCGTATGTAAAGTACACTAGTGGCAAAAAACAATCAATACCGTCACTGCGCGATAGCGATAGAAATATTACCGATGATGGTGCCACTAAAGCGGAGTTACTAAATACGGTTTTCCGTAATTACTTCACGAAAGAATACGAAGTAAATATTCCAGAATTCGAAACCAGAACAGCTGTTAGCATGAGTGACATAAAAGTAGATATCTTAGGTGTTGCGAAACAAATCACTTAAGAAAGGCAAGTCTTCCGGTCCAGATGGTTTACCAACCAGGTTCCTTTCAGAGTATGCAAACACAATAGCGCCTTTCTTAGCAATCGTATACAACCCCTCATTTAACGAAACATCTCTTCCTAAAGACTGGAAAGTGGCACAGGTCACACCATTATTCAATTTGCAGTAGGATTTTGGAGCATATACAGTACCCGAATATTATGAATCACCTTGAATAAAATGACCTATTGATACATAACCAACACGGATTCAGAAAACATCGTTTTTGTGCAACACAGCTAGCTCTTTATTCCCATGAAGTAATGAGTGCTGTCGACAAGGGATCTCAGATGGATTCCATATTCCTAGATTTCCAGAAGGCTTTTGATACCGTTCCTCACAAGCAACTATTAATCAAATTGCGTGAATATGGAGTATTGTCTCAGTTGTGTGACTGACTTCTTGATTTTCTATCAGAGAGGTCACAGTTCGTAATGATAGACGGTAACTCATCGACTAGAACAGAAGTGATATCTGGCGTCCCACAAGATAGTGTCATAGGCCCTCTGCTGTTCCTGATTTACATAAATGATCTACGTGATAATCTGAGCAGCCCCCTTAGATTGCTTGCAGATGACGCTGAAATTTACCATCTAGTAAAATCATCAGACGATCAATTTCAATTACAAAATGATCTAGAGAAAATTTCTGTATGGTGTGAAAAGTGGCGATTGGCATTAAACAAAGAACAGTGCGAGGTCATCCACTTGGTTACTAAAAGAAATTCGAGTATACGATAAATCGCACAAATCTAAGCGCTGTCAATTCGCTAAATACATAGGAATTACAATTGCGAGCAACTTCAATTGGAAAGCCCACATACATAATATTGTGGGGAAGGCGAAACAAAGACTGCGCTTTGTTGGCAGAACACTTAGAAGATGCGACAAACCCACTAAAGAGACAGCCTACATTACATTTGTCCGTCGTCTGCTGCTGGAATATTGCTGCGCGGTGTGGTATCCTTATCTGGTAGGATTGACGGAGGACATCGAAAAAGTGCAAAGAGGGGCAGCTCGTTTCGTGATATCGCGCAATGGGGGTGAGAGTGTCACTGATATGATACTCCAGTTGGCGTGACTGTCGCTGAAACAAAGGCGGTTTTCTTTGCGGTGAGATCTATTTACGAAATTTCAATCACCAACTTTTTCTTCCGAAAGCGAAAATATTTTGTTGACACCCACCTACGTAGGGAGCAATGATCATCATAATAAAATAAGAGAAATCAGAGCTCGAACGGAAAGATTTAGGTGTTCCTTTTTCCCACACGCCATTCGAGATTGTAATGGTAGAGAAGTAGAATGAAAATGGTTCGATGAACCCTCTGCCAGGCACTTAAGTGTGAATTGCAGAGTAACCATGTAGATGTAGATGTAGAATACCATTATAATGTTAATGACTAAAAAAAATCTTTATATGTCATATGGGAAATGTGTCTAAAACTTTATTTTGGGGCCGGCCAGAGTGGCCGTGCTGATCTAGGCGCTACAGTCTGAAACCGAGCGACCGCTACGGTCGCAGGTTCGAATCCCGCCTCGGGTATGGATGTGTGTGATGTCCTTAGGTTAGTTAGGTTTAATTAGTTCTAAGTTCTAGGCGACTGATGACCTCAGAAGTTAAGTCGCATAGTGCTCAGAGCCATTTGAACCATTTTTTTAAATTTTGGGAATCAAATGGTTGCACAAAGAAGTGGAGACAGAGGGATCGCTGGCATTTCTAGAGGATAGGACACAGTGGTAGGAATGTGGCATCGTTGGTGTAGTTGAGTATGTAAAAAAAGATGTGCGTTTAGGCATATTGACAGTATAGTGGGTATATGGGAGAGTAACGAGCACGGAGCATTCCAACATACCTGCAGTTGGATTGAAGGCCAGGATGATTATATGGAAATGATCCGATGACGAGGAAATAATACAGTGTATCTAAAGATTTTTGCATGACATGTTTAGGCATGATGTATTACATGATTTATTACACTTGAAAATGGCTCAAAAGCTGACAGTGCGAAAGTGAATATAATAAACGCATTTATAGTCAAATGTTGTTGTTAAGAGTTAGTAAATTCGTAGTTCTCGACTTTGGGGATAGGAATGCCACAACACATGGCTGTAGTTTTTTCTTCAGGTCAAGTGGCCCCCAGATAGTCAATTTAAAGTTACCAGATTGGTTGCAATAGGCTGTCACAAGAGGAGCTGGACCATAAGCCGCTGGTTAACAGGAAATGTAATCGTAACCAGAATCATCTATGCTGCGTTTCTATGGTGTATCATATTAGTCATGTTCTGTATGGGGTGTCCATGGTGAACTGTCTTAGTAACGAACGCTAGATGCTAGGGAAGAAATGTGGTTACACTTTTAGGACAAAAGAGATGTCAATGAGAGATCATACACTGAAGCGCCAAAGAAACTGCTATAGGCATGCGTATTCAACTACAGAGATATGTAAACAGGCAGAATATAGCGCTGCGGTGGGCAACGCCAGTATTGGGACTAGGCTAGCACCACCCCAAAGTACCGTAATCCAAGATGGCAGCGATAATGTCATCCAAAATGGTGGCGATGACGTCAATCAAGATGGCGGATTTTGGGGGGAAGTTTGAATTTTGGCGGGAAAGTACCACGCTCCCCTCGCCCAGAAAAATGCCGCGAAGTTCAAATCCCAACATGATAATGCGTCACACGTAAGAAAATGGCGGGAGAAAATGTCTTTATTATTTAAGCAATTTCAAGCAGATGTGTTCGCCGCTGCGTCTGGACTGCAACTGGCTTAGTTTATATCTGTGCCAGCAGAGGGCGTCACCGCGACGTCGGGTGATGACGCAAGTACCGGTATTCTAGATGACCGTATACACTGTGTTCACCAGGAGCTCTAGAGGCCAACTGGCTTAGTTCCTAATGGTGCCACCAGAGGACGCCACCGCGACGTCGGTTGAGTACGCAAGTACCGGTATTCTAGATGACGGTATACAGTGTGTTCACCGCGAGCTCGACAGCCCAACTGGCTTAGTTCATATCGTGGCCACCGTAGGGCGCTACCGTGAAGTCCCGTGATGACACAAAATCGTCTGCTCTCTCGTGCGTGCGCTTTATAACCGGACACGCGCCGCGTCAGCGGCCTGCGAGCTACTGCTTGCATCACAGCAAGTCCGCACCTTTGTACTCGCACCGGACATAGTCTTCTGTAAATATGCTAACTAAAGTAACACCCACATCGCGCATCTAACCTATCAATTACCGAAGTACTTAATTCCATTTCAATTTTAATCATATTCAATAAGTCAATTTACAATTTCAATATTCAATGATCAAATGAGAAGTTCCACATTTTGCCACTATCAGCTCTGTGTTCATTCGTGACCTAGTACCCCACCCACCCAATCCCCAGAATGCTGCACTCCTATTGGCTACTGCATTACTTACGTGATTCGACTTCATAGAACCTAGGACATGGAATCAATTTTCATCAATGCCACACCCACCAGCACTTGGAATCAAATATTTAAAATCTCAACCACGATCCTCAACCCAACACCACGCCCCCTTACCGACCCATGTTGGCAGACTAACGTGCACTAACCTGTACTAACGTGCACAGCACATGACGTCATCGAAGACGGTGGGGCGAAATGACGGGAAAACAGATCGGAACACAAGTCTTTATTTTGCAGGCGGTGTCTCCACCACGAGGTTTACCGTCCAGCTGGAATAGTTCACATTACTGCCATCAGATCGTACTGTCATCCCTCCTATGACCTAATCCAAGATGGTGGTCTATAGGGACGATAATTATGCTAAAATTACTCAGACTGCGCTAGGCTGCTGCGAAGAGAAATGAAGTAGTCCACTCTATTTACTTTCGAGCATTTTATTTAGAGATCGAATATATTTGTCACACTTAGGCAAAACACTGTCCATCTTATGCTTGCGCTCACAATACACAGTCTGCCGACACGCAAACAACTCTTAATTTACGCAAATAATTTAAATACAGACATTCATACTCCTCCTAAATAATTCAGCACACGTATGTCTAGATAGGCTCAGTACTCGTAAACTGTCCAAATAACTCATAGCACAACCTATACACCTGCTCGCAAAACAATTCAATCAACGCCCGCAAGCACCCTTCGCCAACCCATGTCCAGTAGAACGCAAACGCTAGATTCTCGTTCGCGCGCATTTGCGGTCGACGAGGCCGTCAGCTGTCAAACCATGCACAGGCACCCACCCGGGTTCTACCAACACCGACTCAAAGGAAGGCCTCGGCACTTGTTCGTGACGTCACGTCAGTTAGGCACGGCCAACGCCAGGTCTGTTGCAGGCATACTCATAATGGTGGTGTCTCCCTCTCTGACACAGAAAAATGTGAAGCAATTGGTGGTAGTTGACCAACACACATTGTTTTGAGAGATTTCTGGAATCAATTAATTGTGCAGTTCATTACACTTCTTAACAAATATTGTACTCCTGAACTTAAATTTCCACCTGTTTTAAGGATTGACATACACAAACAACTTCATGGTCCAGCAGCAACAGAATTCGTGCTTCTTTACCTTATTTGTAAATCTCAGGAAGTTACGTTTGTACTGGGTTGCTTTTAAAAGAAACTGTGGCCATATTGGTGCTCTTCTTTAGGCATCTTGGTTGACTATGGGGTGAGGAGCACTGAATGTTAATGAAATATCTTGCGATTGTACACATTTGGGGAGGGGGTGGGGGACAGAAGAAGAGGCAAAAGAGAGATACTTGTTTTATAAAATAAATTTTTTTATCTTATAAAGTTTCTCCTTTCAGCTGCAAGAGGGGAATATTTATCTTTTCTAATGTGCATGTTTAAAAAAGTTTAAGCTCAGTAGTATTTTCGATGTATGAAGCTATTTTGTTTCCTGTTTAGAATTCCTTTCGCTGAAAACGACTGTGAGCTAATGGCTGGCAACAGTTGGACATTTACACGTAAATTAGTTCACATTTCCAGTGATGATGTCAAACGAAAATAAATAAAGAAAGAAATAAATAAAAGAAACGAGTTCATTCTAAGGGGGTTAGGGTAAGTTTCGATAGCAAAATGGATGAAGTAAATATAGTTTCTTTAATGTAAAATTTACGAAGCTTGCAATGGGGCAAAGCATATTCTCATTGATCTACGTTTGTTTCTACAGGATTCAGTAATACAGAACTATGATCTTCATCTGTAACTTTGCGATAGTAAGAAAATCTTTCATCTAAATAAAACTGCAGAATCCAAAACAATACCAAACAGTTTGTCCAAAAACAAGAGATTTATGGTGATAAGCTCGCCCAGGCGTTTCTGCCTGCAACAGACCTGGCGTTCGCCGTGCCTAGCTGACGTGGCGTCACCAACAAGCGCCGAGGCCTTCCTTTGAGTCGGTGTTGGTTCTACGCGCTCCGTCACTGTCCCCGAGCCGGCGTCGTCGGACACTGGTGAAAGTTGCATCCCTCTATATAGTCTGTCTGTAAACTGAAGAGCGAGCAAGCGAGTCCCCACTCTGCCTACCCTGCTACGTCACAGGGCGCTTCTACAGGCTGTTTCACAACGTAGTACCGGCCCTGCGGCGGTGCGCGCTTCATATCTGTGGCGACGCCGCGTACAGATACGTCCCGGCTGTGTTTATTTTTAGACAAATGCATTAAGAGTATAAGGAAAACAAAAGACGATAGCTTCTTCGAAACAAAACATTATAGAGTAAATAATATTAACATAAGAACGGAAGTCAGTATTCTACTACAAACATAGAACCGAATGCCTCTTCATGTGAATGTATGTTCCTCTATTCGTAAGACGAACCAGATATAGTGCAATCAACCTGTAGAATTTAAGGCTTGTTCTTACTAAAATGTAGAAGTTTTCTTTAAAGGGTCTGCATTGGAACTTAACAATTCTTGCAACACGAAGAGTGTTTAAAAAGTAAGCAGAAATTTATAATTCCGTGTTTTGTATTAGTTCGGTTTGCACTGCTTTTTTTGCCGCTCTCTTCGTAAACATGTCTGAAAAGTATCTGTGCAATGTTTTGCATATTGGGTATTTACCCAGTTCTCAGTTGTCAAATGGTTCAAATGGCTCTGAGCACTATGGGACTCAACATCTTAGGTCATAAGTCCCCTAGAACATAGAACCACTTAAACCTAACTAACCTAAGGACATCACACACACCCATGCCCGAGGCAGGATTCGAACCTGCGACCGTAGCAGTCCCGCGGTTCCGAACTGCAGCGCCAGAACCGCTAGACCACCGCGGCCGGCTCTCAGTTGTCAAAAAAGTTATATGTGTTTTGGTAGCATCAACTATTATTTGTTTTGTATAAAAATAGATTAGAGAATCTGTACTAAATTTTGTTATAAGAATGGAATAAAGTGTATCAAATTTTTAGGAATGTTAAATATTGCTTTTGGTGAGTCTCTTATGAGTAAACCCAGAACACACAAGTGGTATAAACATTTCAAAGCAGGCCTTAAAGGACAGCAGTTTTACAAGAATGGGTGAGATTAAAAATGCAGTCAAAAGGCCTATGAACTATCCCGAGGAAATAATTCCTAAAGTGTTTTGGGAATTGGAAAAAGCACTGGCATAAGTGTATAGCATGTACTGGGGAATATTTTGAATAGGATAACATTGTTGTAGATTAACAAGTAAAGTTCTTACCAAAAAATAAAAATTAATATGTGAACGCACCTTGTACGTCAAGCTTTTTACATAGAAGTCCAGAATCGGTATACGTGTCTCGAAAGAAATTTCAGTAGTGTTTAGATTAGCTATTGCACACATGTTTTAAGCAATATTCCTTAGAATCATGTGAATAGTAACCGAGATAGAGTTTTAGTGACAGAGTATATTCAAATGCTGCTGTTCTCTAGGCATTAAATGTATTACGTGATTGAATCACGTTCTGCTAGCGAAACGTTAATTGATTTTACCATGAAGCTCTCAAGTTATTCCTGGTTTTGTACAACAAGTGATAATGGTATTTATTGCTTTGGACAACATTTGACTGTATTTATCTTGGAAAATCTTTTACTACCATGTACTACATTTCTACCAAAAGAAATTTCATAGTGTATGAGCAGAGTCAGGCTTGAAAGAACACACAACATATTTTTCAAAAAAATATTCATTGCCTGTTTACATACATCGTATTTTAGAGGTCATCATCAACATTGTCACTATCATTACTGTCGTCGTCGTCGTCGTCCTCGTCGTCATCACTTTCTAAATTAATAACTATAGGCTCTATTATGTCTTCCATAACCCCATCCTTAACCCAATATTCTCTTTCAAGTTTCTCCACATGGAGGCAGTATGCACCCCAGTCATCTTGACTTATCGTTTCAAAACCTGTAACAATTGGGACAAGTTTTTGTATACGCTCTCTTTCGGTTACGGCAAAATTTAGTTCGGAATAAAACATGGAAGCTCAGAAAATGTCTACATACCTTCTTTCACCAACTGCAGCAACTTCGTCATGCAAATATCTCCAAGAATATTTCTTCCTCTGACGAAATTCTTGAGCTTTGCCCACGCCATTTCAATTGGATTTAAGTCACAGTTGTATGGTGGAAGTCGCAGCACAGTGTGTCCATGGGCTTCAAGTATTTTATTAATTTCAAATACTTTGTCTTCCGGCTTATGTTGTTTAATTAAATCAAATAATTTTGTTTTTCTCATTGTCAACTCAGCTTCCACCTTATTTTTTAATAACCATTCAATCATTTCGCTTTTATTCGAGGACCTAGTTGGAGCTTTGTTGTGTTCCTTGTTGTGATATGAAGCGTTGTCCATAACAATAACACAGTTCGGTGGCAGATTCGGAATCACTTTATTCGATATCCAATTAGAAAAATTTTCGTAGTTCATTTGCCCATGGTAGTCTCCTGTTGCACAACCCGCTTTATAAACCAACTGTGCGTTGGGTAAGAACCCATCTTTTGATCCAATATTCACCACTATAATCCTATTGCTTCCGCTAACATTGTCCATAATGCCCTCAACGCCAGGGCCCTGCCAACATTTTCTGTAAGTAATGTTATTGTCCACCCAAGTTTCATCAATATAAAAGAATTTTCTGCCTAGCTCCCTTAATTTCCTCACTTGGATCAGATACTTACATCGCCAGTCAATTATATCCGTTCTTTCTACGAGAATCTTTCGTTTACTTACAGATCTTTTCCAGGTAAATCCCATTTCACGCAATGTCTTGTGTAAAACATCTTTCTGCCAAGGAAAATGTATTTTTTGTTTCACGGCATTAAGCAATTTCCGTAATGTCGGCACTATTTTTTGGTTTATGTAAAAGTCCTCCATCGTTTGTCGAATGACTGATTTTGTGAAACTGTCTATGACGATGGGTTTCCTCCCTAAATTTTCAGTTTTCCTTCGCGGCGATTCCAGTAAACCATGCGGCTTGTTTTCACGTTCCTTCCTTATGCGTCCTATAGTGGCGAGGCTGACGTTTGCATAAACTGCAGCCCTTTGATTGGGGCTGTTAATGTTAACCAACAGTTCTTTTTGTGTTGCCTCCTTAACACACGCTGTAATAACGTTAGAGACGATCGAACGCTCGTTACTCCGCAAATACCTCCTCTTCTTCGTATTCCGCACATTTTCTTGCAATGCAGGGCGATTATCCATCACTTCGGGATACTGAAGTATATCAGTGAGTACACAAAGTCAACTGACTGACGCTGGCAACAAAGATTCCACAAACAGAAACGACGTATATCAGTATATCACTGCACGCTGAACTACACCTCTAGACGGGTAACAGGGCAACTGATTTTGGGTGGCCCTGTAGGCCAGTGGCAGCGTTCTTCCGGGAAAGGCCACTTCCCCCACCAAAGGCGCTGCTCGCTCTTCAGTTTACAGACAGACTATACAGTCACGGTTATACCGACGTCGCGGAATTCCAAGGCGCAGCCCCCATGCGCGAGAGACCTCCTAGCAGCAGGTGTCTTTACCGCCTATGATACAATAGCACACTGCGCTTTCCTCCTAGCGCGACACGACACGCCCTTTAACTATACATAACTACACATCATTGCTCTCGCCTCGTCGTGAAACATATATGTCACAACGCGCCATCTAAAACGTTCTCAATATTATTCTTGCTTCACAACGCTACCTCCACCTAATTCTATAGTCCCCAGAAATAGTTAACGCTCGCTTTCTTAATATCTCACTTTTATGAACGGAAATTCTTCTCCTAACAGAACCTCTTTACCAAAATAAGAATCAATTCACTCGTCCCACCGATCCTAAACTGATACCCCTCCTACTCTCAATATACGCAAACGGCCTCAACCATACCTTGACGCTCATATATCCCACCACAAACAATGTCAATCAATTAATCTAGCATTCTCATTCGCTCTTATCGAATTTACACGCCGAATTACAATTGCCGCCTCTATACAAGCACTTTACCTTTTCTTTCTTGGATTTTCAGCGGTAAAATTACTTTTACACAGATCGCTAAATCCCAATGACATCTAAAGTCGCAAACATTTATACAGATCATCAAATACATACTACACTCTCAAGAATATTGTAAGCCACGAGCATATTTACCAATTCCAACTACAATTAAATATTATTACCATTGCAGCAACGCTCTGTCAGCGTTCGATTTACACGCAATTTCTGCTCTTGACTGTTGTCGTTTGTGGTTGAATATCACTATCTATAGAGCCCATAATTTTCCACATAAGAAATCTCAAGCCTTTATCAGTGTGCTGAATCTATACGTCCCTCACTATAGCATACACATTCATCTTCTCTAGTCATTATATAACATAAGCCAAACTAGTCTTATCATGCTATCCGTGATAATGAATGCCCGACCAGCGGACGTAATGCTTGGGAAGACATCACCGACGTGCGCTTGTGTACTGTAATCATCATCACAATCGATAGAACAACAAGGAAAACGCGAATTCGCTCGTTCTCGATCTTCTAGTGCGGCACTGTTTCCATAACGCATTACATTTCATGCTTTCAACGTACGCATTCGTTCGCGCCGCTGTTTAGAGACTCCTATACCCGAACACAGAGCATCAATCAAGTATTTGCTGTTATCTAATTACTCATCCATCTGATGTGGAAGCAAGGTCTGCCTTTTTTTTCTTTCTGCACATCTGACTTTCAACAGCAAACAACTATTTTACACTGATCGCTATATTGCACTACCAAACTAAACATAGCCAATTACCTTACATATCGTCAAATATTTAAACACTCTTACTCAATTACACTGCCTTCCCTCGTGCAATTAAAGTGACACCTTTCGCCTCTCCCGAAAGGACTCGACCACACTGTGTCGTCTCCGCATTGGCCATACCAGGCTGACCCATGGTTTTCTTTTGTGTGATGAGCCACCCCCACTATGTGGTTGTGGAGCCTTCCAGTCAGTAGCCCACATTTTGGTTGAATGTCCCCTTCTTTTGGCTCTGCGTGCTAAGTACAGACTCCCCCACACTTTACCTCTGATGTTGGCTGACGATTCCCGGATGGTCTCTCTGGTTCTCGGTTTCCTCCGGGAGAGTGGTTTTTATTCTCAGTTTTAAGGTTTTTATTCACTCTCTGGTGTTGGGGCAGGGCGGTGAGTGTTTGGGTGTCTCCCACTGTAGGCAGTGTTCGGAGATTCCCGATTCACCTTCCTGACCGAAATCCTCTTTTCTTCCCCTTTCACTCTGTTTTTACCCTTTTTTTTAAGGCTTGGTTAGTCTTTCTATTCCCATACGTACTTTCTACATTATAGCAGTTGTACCTTTTAAGTCACAGGTGGTCTTGCCTATGCTGCTTCAGCATAGTGTTGGGTTCGTTCTCTTGCCGACTTCCCTCATTTTGTTTTTTTACCAATGGCAACGTGACTGCCCTTTTACGTTTTTCCCTTTTTCCGTTTTATTGTTCGGACTTTACTGAGATGTCCCGTTAGCGGAATGGAGTATATTTGAAACAAGGGACTGATGACCTTGCTGTTTGGTCCCTTAAACCTCAAACAACCAAACAACCAACCACTACGTTCCCACCGAGGACATGAACTTGAATATTCCAGTTCTGAACGCAGTAACAACCAAAACAACTACTAAATCGTCAAACCGTATTTCATCTCTAACGCTCACAACCCTTAAACAGCGCGTGGAGAAAAAAATTCAAGCCATAAACACACTTTGCATATAGATAGTTCGAGTGTGCTCTGTACCACTGAGTAACTAGAAACAAACACATGAAAAATGATATCTCCACCCGCTAATACCGATCGCGCTCATCTAACAAATTCCAAATCATCTCTATAATTTACAAGCCAACTAAGGTCTTTGCCGTGTCTAGAGAACAGGCAAACTTATCTTCCACACAACACATTCGATCTTGTCTCAACTAAATAAACGCGCTAAATGTCCAGAAGCAGTCAACCGAACAATTTACATGGGAAGGAATAACGGTCCAGCGCAAACCCACCTCCATACGCAATATTCTCAAATTTCCACTTGATCACGAAAGCTCCCCATCTTACGATCGCGATCTCAATTGAACGTCATTCGACAATGAGCAAAGTATTGTAAAAACACCCTACCGAAGGCGGTTGTTCTGGATATTGAAATATCTGTACCTGCCTTACGACTGGACATACTATTCTCTTTGCTATCACAGTACTCCAAGTCAAATCCATACCTTTCCTACAACAGCACACAGACATTTCCTTTACACAAACACATACTTTATAAACCTGATCCTCAAATGCGAACATATCACACACCCAGCACTAAGTATAATATTACCTCGTCAATAACTGGATGCATACGATACTAAATAATACTGATCGAAAATCAGTGGTGAGTGTGCAAGTCTCTTAAGTTCTTCTTTCGAGTCCTACCACCCTGTCATAGACGTAATCAAGCAGATGTTAAAGAAAAAATCCCGATCCCAACAACTACTG
Organism: Schistocerca americana; assembly: GCF_021461395.2. NCBI lineage: Eukaryota > Metazoa > Arthropoda > Insecta > Orthoptera > Acrididae > Schistocerca > Schistocerca americana. The sequence continues at coordinate 836,065,681 of NC_060120.1, read as the reverse complement.
CATGTTACTCTCACAAGCGCACTTGGTTCTACAGGTGCACCCAAGTATCCATGTTAAAACCTATAACCGCTTTACGAATCGAGGTACGACATTACCTCTGAATGATGTTTTCCGGAAAAATACCGTGACAGTGATCGTAGAAATGTGTGTATTAACATTCAACGATGCGACCTCGGGATAAAATCACTGAACTTTGAAAGTGATTCGGCTAAGGAACGTGGTATGTACGCGGTATTTGTGACTCCAACACACTGAACCCAACTAGATAATTTATTAGTTTTTGCAACGCATTCTGTCTCGAGACCATATCAGAGGTTCTGTGATATATCCGCTGATAGGCGATGACAGTCATTACTAGTGGATAATGTGCAGGTTGAGGCCGTAAGAAGAAAAATACGCTAGAGGGTATATGCGATAGGGTTCGTGGGTGGACCAATCACGCGTTACGTCTGGACACGTATTCTATGTTCGAAGTTTCTTCCATCAGCAATCCCTATCGGAGATGTGGCACGTGGTGGATCCGTCTCCAAACATAGCTCCATATATATATAGTCCGTGGCAGTTCCACAGCCGAATGCTAACTCGGATGTGATATACAGGGTGTTACAAAAAGGTACGGCCAAACTTTCAGGAAACATTCCTCACACACAAATAAAGAAAAGATGTTATGTGGACATGTGTCCGGAAACGCTTAATTTCCGTGTTAGAGCTCATTTTAGTTTCGTCAGTATGTACTGTACTTCCTCGATTCACCGCCAGTTGGCCCAATTGAAGGAAGGTAATGTTGACTTCTGTGCTTGTGTTGACATGCGACTCATTGCTCTACAGTACTAGCATCAAGCACATCAGTACGTAGCATCAACAGGTTAGTGTTCATCACGAACGTGGTTTTGCAGTCAGTGCAATGTTTACAAATGCGGAGTTGGCAGATGCCCATTTGATGTATGGATTAGCACGGGGCAATAGCCGTGGCGCGGTACGTTTGTATCGACTCAGATTTCCAGAACGAAGGTGTCCCGACAGGAAGACGTTCGAAGCAACTGATCGGCGTCTTAGGGAGCACGGAACATTCCAGCCTATGGCCCGCGACTGGTGAAGACCTAGAACGACGAGGACACCTGCGATGGACGAGGCAATTCTTCGTGCAGTTGACGATAACCCTAATGTCAGCGTCAGAGAAGTTGCTGCTGTACAAGGTAACGTTGACCACGTCACTGTATGGAGAGTGCTACGGGACAACCAGTTGTTTCCGTACCATGTACAGCGTGTGCAGGCACTATGAGCAGCTGATTGGCCTCCACGGGTACACTTCTGCGAATGGTTCATCCAACAATGTGTCAATCCTCATTTCAGTGCAAATGTTCTCTTTACGGATGAGGCTTCATTCCAACGTGATCAAATTGTAAATGTTCACAATCGACATGCGTGGGCTGACGAGAATCCGCAAGCAATTGTGCAATCACGTCATCAACACAGATTTTCTGTGAACGTTTGGGCAGGCATTGTTGGTGATGTCTCAATTGGGCCCCATGTTCTTCCATCTACGCTCAATGGAGCACGTTATCATGATTTCATACGGGATACTCTACCTGTGCTGCCAGAACATGTGCCTTTGCAAGTACGACACAACATGTGGTTCATGCACGATGGAGCTCCTGCACATTTCAGTCGAAGTGTTCGTACGCTTGTCAACAACAGATTCGATGACCGATGGATTGGTAGAGGCGGACCAATTCCATGGCCTCCACGCTCTCCTGACCTCGACCCTCTTGACTTTCATTTATGGGGGCATTTGAAAGCTCTCGTCTACGCAACCCCGGTACCAAATGTAGAGACTCTTCGTGCTCGTATTGTGGACGGCTGTGATACAATACGCCATTCTCCAGGGCTGCATCAGCGCATCAGGGATTCCATGCGACGGAGGGTGGATGCACGTATCCTCGCTAACGGAGGACATTTTGAACATTTCCTGTAACAAAGTGTTTGAAGTCACGCTGGTACGTTCTGTTGCTGTGTGTTTCCATTTCATGTTTAATGTGATTTGAAGAGAAGTAATAAAATGAGCTCTAACATGGAAAGTAAGCGTTTCCGGACACATGTCCACATAACATATTTTCTTTCTTTGTGTGTGAGGAATGTTTCCTGAAAGTTTGGGCGTACCTTTTTGTAACACTCTGTATTGTATATCTGCATCCCAACACTGCTTCGTACATTGCGCGCGACGGATCCTCCTCCAAACCCTAATCCATGTGCGGCATATTGTGGATCCACATCACAATACTGATCCGGATATAACATGTACGCGGTGTGGTATTGTATCATAGGCGGTAAAGACACCTGCTGCTAGGAAGTGTCTCGCGTGTGGGGGCTGCGCCTTGGAATTCCGCGACGTCGGTGTAACCGTGACTGTATAGAGGGATGCAACTTTCACCAGTGTCCGACGACGCCGGCTCGGGGACAGTGGCGGAGCGCGTAGAACCAACACCGACTCAAAGGAAGGCCTCGGCGCTTGTTGGTGACGTCACGTCAGCTAGGCACGGCGAACGCCAGGTCTGTTGCAGGCAGAAACGCCTGGGCGAGCTTATCACTATAAATCTCTTATTTTTGGACAAACTGTTTGGTATTGTTTTGGATTCTGCAGTTTTATTTAGATGAAAGATTTTCTTACTATCGCAAAGTTACAGATGAAGATCATAGTTCTGTATTACTGAATCCTGTAGAAACAAACGTAGATCAATGAGAATATGCTTTGCCCCATTGCAAGCTTCGTAAATTTTACATTCAAGAAACTATATTTACTTCATCCATTTTGCTATCGAAACTTACCCTAACCCCCTTAGAATGAACTCGTTTCTTTTATTTATTTGTTTCTTTATTTATTTTCGTTTGACATCATCACTGGAAATGTGAACTAATTTACGTGTAAATGTCCAACTGTTGCCAGCCATTAGATCACAGTCGTTTTCAACGAAAGGAATTCTAAACAGGAAACAAAATAGCTTCATACATCGAAAATACTGCTGAGCTTAAACTTTTTTAAACATGCACATTAGAAAAGATAAATATTCCCCTCTTGCAACTGAAAGGAGAAACTTTATAAGATAAAAAAATTTATTTTACAAAACAAGTATCTCTCTTTTGCCTCTTCTACTGTCCCCCACCCCCTCCCCAAACGTGTACAATCGCAAGATATTTCATTAACATTCAGTGCTCCTCACCCCATAGTCAACCAAGATGCCTAAAGAAGAGCACCAATATGGCCACAGTTTCTTGTAAAAGCAACCCAGTACAAACGTAACTTCCTGAGATTTACAAATAAGGTAAAGAAGCACGAATTCTGTGGCTGCTGGACCATGAAGTTGTTTGTGTATGTCAATCCTTAAAACAGGTGGAAATTTAAGTTCAGGAGTACACTATTTGTTAAGAAGTGTAATGAACTGCACAATTAATTGATTCCAGAAATCTCTCAAAACAATGTGTGTTGGTCAACTACCGCCAATTGCTTCACATTTTCCTGTGTCAGAGAGGGAGACACCACCATTATGAGTATGCCTGCAACAGACCTGGCGTTGGCCGTGCCTAGCTGACGTGACGTCACGAACAAGTGCCGAGGCCTTCCTTTGAGTCGGTGTTGGTAGAACCCGGGTGGGTGCCTGTGCATGGTTTGACAGCTGACGGCCTCGTCGACCGCAAATGCTCGCGAACGAGATTCTAGCGTCTGCGCTCTACTGGACATGGGATGGTGGAGGGTGCTTGCGGGCGTTGATTGAATTATTTTGCGAGCAGGTGTGTAGGTTGTGCTATGAGTTATTTGGACAGTTTACGAGTACTGAGCCTATCTAGACATACGGGTGCTGAATTATTTAGGAGGAGTATGAATGTCTGTATTTAAATTATTTGTGTAAATTAGGAGTTGTTTGCGTGTCGGCAGACTGTGTATTGTGAGCGCAAGCATAAGATGGAGAATGTTTTGCCTAAGTGTGATAAATATATTCGATCTCTAAATAAAATGCTCGAAAGCAAATAGAGTGGACTTATTCCTTCCTCTCCCCAGCAGCCTATCGCAGCCTGAGTAATTTTAGCATAATTATCGTCCCTACAGACCCCATCTTGGATTAGGTCATAGGAGGGATGACAGTACGATCTGATGGCAGTGATGTGTACTATGTCAGCTCGACAGTAAATCTCATGGTGGAGACACCGCCTGCAAAATAAAGACTTGTCTTCGATGACGTCATGTGCTGTGCACGTTAATACACGTTAGTACAGGTTAGTGCACGTTAGTCTGCCAACATGGGTCGGTAAGGGGGCGTGGTGTTGAGTTGAGGATCGTGGTTGAGAATTTAAATATTTGATTCCAAGTGCTGGTGGGTGTGGCATTGGTGAAAATTGATTCCATGTCCTAGGTTCTATGAAGTCGAATCACGTAAGTAATGCAGTAGCCAATAGGAGTGCAGCATTCTGGGGATTGGGTGGGTGGGGTGCTAGGTCACGAATGAACACAGAGCTGATAGTGGCAAAATGTGGAACTTCTCATTTGATCATTGAATACTGAAATTGTAAATTGACTTATTGAATATGATTAAAATTGAAATGGAATTAAGTACTTCGGTAATTGATAGGTTAGATGCGCGATGTGGGTGTTACTTTAGTTAGCATATTTACAGAAGACTATGTCCGGCGCGAGTATAAAGGTGCGGACTTGAGACTGTGGTGTAAGCGGTAGCTCGGGGGCCGCTGACGCGTCGCGTGTCCAGTTAATAAAGCGCGCGCGAGAGAGAGCAGACGATTTTGTGTCATCACGCGACTTCACAGTAGCGCCCTCTGGTGGCCACGATATGAACTAAGTCAGTTGGGCTGTCGAGCTCGCGGTTAACACACTGTATGCGGTCATCTAGAATACCGGTACTTGTGTCTCCTACCCGACGTCGCGTTGGCGCCCTCTGGTGGCACCGATATGAACTAAGCCAGTTGCAGTCCAGACCCAGCGGCGAACACATCTGCTTGAAATTGCTTAAATAATAAAGACAAGTCCTTTTTTCCTGCCATTTTCTTAGGTGTGAAGCATTATCATGTTGGTATTTGAACTTCGCGCCGTTTTTCTGGACAAGGGGGGAGGGGGGCGTGGCTCTTTCCCGCCAAAATCCGCCCATCTTGATTGATGTCATCGCCGCCATCTTGGATAACGATACTTTGGGGCGGTGCCAGCCTATCCCCAATAATGGCGCAGTTGTTAGCTCGGTCACAGCTGCTAGAATGCTGGGTTATCGAGATTCAAGTAAGTTTGAACGTGATGTTACAGTCACCGCACGAGCGATGGGACACAGCATCTCTGGCACAATGAAGTGGGGATTGTCCCGTACGACCATTCCACGAGTGTACCGTGAATATTCTGAATCTGATAAATCATCAAATCCCCGACATCACTGCCGCCTGGCAAAGAGCCTGCAAGAACAGGACCAACGACGACTAAAGAGAATTCTTCAACGTGACAGAAGTGCAACCTTTCCGTAAATTGCTGCAGATCTCAGTCTTGGGACATCAACAAGTGTCAGTGTGCAAAACAATTAAACGAAACATCATCGATAAAGGCTTTTGCAGCCGAAGGCCCACTCGTGTATCCTTGACGACTGCACGACACAAAGCTATATGTCTCACCCGGGCCCGTCAACACCGACATTGGACTGCTGATGCATGAAAACATGTTGCCTGGTCGGACGAGTCTCTTTTCAAATTGTATCGAGCGGATGGACGTGTACAGGTATGAGACCACCTCACGAATCCATGGACCCTACATGCCAGCAGGGGACTCTTCAAGCTGGTGAAGGTTCTGTAATGGTGTGGGGCGTGCAGTTAGAACAGCATGAGATCCCTGATACGTCTAGATACGACTCTGACAGGTGACACGAACGTAAGCATCTGTCTGATCACCTGCTCCATTCATGTCCGTCGTTCATTCCGGCGGACTTGGGCAATTTCTACAGGACAATGCCACATCCCACATGTCCAGAATTGCTACAGAGTGGCATGAGGAATACTCTTCTGAGTTTAAACAGTTCTGCTGGCCACCAAACTCCCCAGAGATGAACATCATTGAGCATGCCTGGGATTCCTTGCAACGTGATGTTCATAAGAGATTTCCACACCCTCGTACTCTTAGGGATTTATGGTCAGCCCTGCAGGATCCATGGTATCAGTTCCCTCCAGCACTATTTCAGACGTTAGTCGAGGCCATGCCACGTCACGTTGCAGCACTTCTGTTTACTCGCGGGTGACCTGCACGGTATTAGACAGGTGTAATAGTTTCTTTACCTCTTCAGTGTGTAGTGATTAGTTGGAAGCGTGATTGTTGCTAGTGAAACTTTTAGGATGAAGTAGGATGAGGCAAGTAATGGGTGTTATGCATGGGAAGAGAGTTGTTATTGGATATTTATTACAAACTGGTTGGGTCTACAAGGGAGAGGGAGCAGATATTTACTGCCAGGTGTGGTTTGCAGTTGTATGTTTCTGTGGGACTCTTTAGGTACAATTCTTTATTCAGGACTCCGTGAGTGATTGTAGAAGATAGTATCTAAAGATCAATAGCATCACGGCTTGGATAAGTGTTTGTACAGTGAGCTTATTTGCTGCAAAGGTTATGATGGGAACTGAATTCAGACTCCTCCATTGTGATGTCAGACACTACCCCTTTGAACTCTGCGGTGCTGGTGGGGAAATGATAACACCGGAGAACTCCGTTCGGACTCCTGCGAGGACGGGCGTGAAATTTAATGTTGAGCATTAAATTCAATAAGCGCAATTACCTGGAAGATTCGGCATGTAAGTTTCTTTTCATTCCCCTCGCTCCATAAGGGCGGCAGCGTACTTCCAGCGTACACTGAGATGAAAAAAGTCATGGGACGGCGATATGCATATCCAGGGTGTAAATTTTAAGTTGACAAACCAGAATAACTCGAAAAATAAGCTTCACACGAAAAAATGCGTAGAATCCAAAGTTGATTATTTTCCAGGGGGACATCTGCTGGTGCTAAAATTAGCCCGCCACCCCAGCCCCTGGGGGTGGGGCGGGAGGCAACTTAAAAATTTCGAATGGGAACCCCCATTTTTTATTGCAGGATCAGATTCTACGTAAGAAACTAAAAGACTCCAACTAAGCAACCACCCCAGTTGTGAGACTTCTCGACAAACAAGAGTGATTACTCGGAATTTAATAAAAAATTAGGTTCGTGAGTCAGTTAGTTTTTTAGTTAATGAGTTCACTCGTTAGTAAGTAGGAGTTTGGTTAGTTAATTAGCTAGTCAGATGATTTGTTTGATAATTAAAAGTTGTGTGGCCTCATGATCACGAAACAAAAACAACTTATCTGAATCTGCGGAAAAAATTAATATTTGAGCCAACATTTGTAAAATTCTAATTTCCCTCTCTCTCAAACCCCACCCTATGGGGGGAGAGGGAGAGTTTTAGTTTTAGCGAACCAAAATTTACGAAGAAAATAATTATTTTTTATTTATTCGTAACCATTTTCCACGCAAAAATCAGAACATGGATTTTCTTGAATTACAGCGCCAACTACCAAGAATCAAGCCAAATGTTTAAGACAAAATGTACGTAGTTTTTTATGTAGAATCTGATTCTGAAATAAAAAATGGGGGGTTCCCATTTGAAATTTTAAGGTTGCCTCCCTCCCTACCCCCAGGGGGCTGGGGTGGAGGGCTAATTTTAGCACCAGCAGATGTTCCCCTAGAAAATAATCAACTTTGGATGATACATATTTTTTCGTGTGAAGCTTATTTTTCGAGTTATTCTGGTTTGTTAACTTAAAATTTACACCCTGTATATGCATACCGCTGTACCATGACTTTTATCACCTCAGTGTACGCTGGCAGTTTACCTGTTGCCCTTATGGAGCAGTGCCTTTATTTGTACTCTGGTGACTCATGTGAAAAGATTTCCGACGTGATTATGGCTATGCGACAGGTATTAACAGACTTTGAACGCGGACTGTTAATTGGCGCTAGACGCATAGGACATTCAATTTCGGAAATCGAAACACGAGCAACACAGTAATAGACGAAAGACGGTCTTCACTTAACGACAGAAGGCAGCGGCGTCTGCGCAGAGTTGTCATTGCTACCAGCAAGAAACAATGCGTGATATAACCTTAGAAATCAATGTGGGACGTAAAACGAATGTATCCGTTAGTGCAGTGTGGCTAAATTTGGCATAAATGGGCTATTGTAGCAGATGACCGACACGAGTGTCTTTGCTAACAGCTTGACGCCCCTCCTGTGTCTCTCCTGGGCTCGTGACCATATTGGTTGTACCCACGATGACTGGAGAATCGTGGCCTCATCAGATGAGTCTCGGTTTCAGCTAGTAAGAGCTGATGGTAGGGTTCGAGTGTGGCGCAGACCAACGATGTCATGGACCAAAAAAAATGCACAAATGTGTGTGAAATCTTATGGGACTTAACTGCTAAGGTCATCAGTTCCTAAGCTTACACACCACTTAACCTAAATTAACCTAAGGACAAACACACACACCCATGCCCGAGGGAAGACTCGAACCTCCGCCGGGATCAGCCGCACAGTCCATGACTGCAACGCCTAAGTCCGCTCGGCTAATGCCGCGCGGCGGAATGGTTGTAAAGGACGATATAGAAGCAGTGGAGGAGGAAGATAGGGGAAGTGTGCACAGCAGTTGTTACCTAGATTCGATCAAGAGATAACCTGGTCGACAAAGAGCTGAAAGGTTCATTGGAAATTTAGAAGTGCTATAGGGCTAGGAAGGCGACGCCATCGACATACGAGAAGATGTGTATGGTATGATGTGGTTTCTGCATACTAATAGAGGCCATTGCATTCAAAAGTGGCGGAGAGACAGGACCTTCGAGCACATCTGCAGTAGAATGCAAGATAACGGAATTTCCGTACATCGTTCTTCAAATGGTTCATGGGGCTGAAGCCGATAACTATATTGAAAGCAATGAATAACACCGTCAGCTGTGGATCTACTTTCTTATGTATTTCATTGCTACTGATTTATGTGGTCCACTCCACCGTCATCAGACGCCTAGAAACGCCAGCAGTAGGATAAAGTGGGAAAAAGCGCATTTTATATCAAATTAATTAATTAATTAAGCGTCGTAGGAAGCCAGCCATCCACATATTTATCAGTCGAACTACAATTAAATATTACGATCGCAGTACAAATCTGTTAACATTCGACAATGAGCGAAGTATCGAAAATACCAACTCCTGACGACTGTGGCTCTCGAAATAACAAATTCCCAGGTAAATCTATATTCTCCTTATGACCATACATAATTTTCCACATAAAATCTTCCATAACGCTTATGACTAAGAATGCACTGAAATCGCAGTTTTCCATTTCAGATCTATATACCTCCCTTATTAATAGGGCGTAGTTCCACCCACATAATTTTTTACACGTGTCAGAACACTGACCACAGTAACTTAACACTCCAACACATACACCTTTCAGACAAGCAATACAGTTATCGTTTATTCGTATATAGCGTCCATAAAAATGATGGTATGCCTCCACTCACACTGGCTGCGTGTCTCGAATCTCGTCAACTCTAGGAAATTATTTGACATTTAAGTCTTCCAGCCAATCAAATTCGAGAATAGACTGCAGGTATTTTCAATCAGCACTGCCAGGAGGTGCTGCGTCCCACCAAGAGTTGTAAAGCACAGGTGTGCAGCACTATGTGATAGTCAACAGCGTTCCCACGGACGAAAGGGTTGGAAAGACATCACCGATATGGGTTGGTGTACTGTAATAAACATAGCAGTCGCTATTGAGGCAAAGGATTGGCTTAGGGGAGCCGATGATGTTACACACGTATTGTCTGTCCTCTTTATCCTCCCCTTACAGCCAGACATAAGTTATTTTTTACAGGAATAGTAATCTAATCAGTTCTCACACATGTCTGATGATATGTTGGAACACTAACTACCGTAACTTCACGTTCCAACAACATAACATCCGTGACAAGTACTGTGATTATCATTTATAGGTGTATAGTATGTATTATAGTATGTCCACACTCACACCAGATGGGTATCGTTTGGCGCAGCCTAGCATAACTTCACAAGTAGTAAAACACTATCGCCACATACTCGTCAACACATATTCGTCGAGGAATCAACAGCATAATTACAATTAAAAAGCCCTCACGTCTTTTATTTATGTTATGTATGTTCTTGCACGGTAGTCGGTATTTGCCAGAGTAGAAAGAACTGATACTCCAACCAAGTCACAGACCCCTGCTAATTCTCTCGAAATCTCATCAAGCTCCGACAGCACTGTTCCATAGTTAGAAGGCTGTCTAGTCCTCCATCTGTCGCTGACTGGGTAGAGAGCTATTACAACTAAAAAAATAGCACAATAACTTACAGTAGGCAATTCACAACCATATAGAGTATATATGCACTGCACAAAGAAATTCAGAAGCACAACATCTAGAATTCATCGCTACCAAAAGAGAGTAATTTTTTCTGACGCTCTGCACATGTAAACGATAATGTAGAGTGGAAATCAATAACGGGCTAAGTGCCTTTTTCTTGTTAGACCCAAGAAACTGTGTTAAGTGCCATTGCCGACAACCTGGAAAGCGGGCTAATCGCTATAATCATTTCTAATAGTGCGTTTAATGCCAGACAGTTGGCATTAGCTGAATGTGCCGACTCACATGAGAGGCTAAAGTGGGCTAAGTGCGACAAAGCTATGCCATTGTTTGCGAGTATTGTCTGCGACAGTACTGGACAGCCACCCTCCGTTAGTTTGTTTCTTAAACTCAACGAAAGTACTTTGTGAAAACGATGAATTTACACAGTGATACATGCAGAAAAAGGGAGTATCAGTTAACGACGAAAGAAAGCTTTTAAGAAGGGAAGGAAAATCTTACGTGAACAGTAAGAGCTCGTTGGTGGAAGCAAAAACTGAGCCTACAGAAGAGGTGTGTATTCTTTATTCATTACAAATATGTAATGTTATTACGTAACATTTGGTTGTTTTTGTGCAATCTTTACAAAGGAATGACTTATCAGTTACATTACTAGCTTGCATGATCACTAAATAATTCTGTATACTGTCTCATTTCAGTTCAGCGGCAAGTGCAAGCATTCGTGTGCTTGTGTCCCATATAAATGAAGAAAAGTTCTGTTCCAAGACTTTTATGGTCTCAAAGATTATGTGAAACAAAACTCTTATTTGATGATCATTAAAAGTGTGAAAAGAAGGCGTCTTGGTCAGTATGAAGACTCCAATGACAGCAGACTGCAACCTACGGTTTGTTGTTTGTTGCCAGATGGAAAGGGTGACATTTTACAGATCTGTAAGAACACTTTTATGCGTGTTTTCGCAATAACAAAACGCAGAATCGAAACTCTTGTGTCGGTAAAAAAGAAAGGTGAAACAATGTTCACGGAAAAACGGGGTAATAAAGCACAAAGAAGCAGATGAGAAGCTTATTTTGGAGCATATCAACTCATTTCCAAGGAATTAGAGTCATTATGGAAGAGGAAATAGTAACAAGGAGTATTTGAGCCAAGATCTGAATGTCAGCAGACTTCACCGTGCCTTTAAGGGTTAGATATTCCGACTCCGAAATTACGTGTATGTTTTATTATAAAACCTTTAAAAAACTTTTCCCGCAAATTTCATTCCGTCGACCATGCATTGATACTTGCTCTAAATGTGACTTTCTATCAGTCAAGCTGTCAGCAAAATATGGCAACAGAAAATCAAAAGCCGCTTTAGAAACGCACCACAAAAAAGCTGAGAAAGCAAGAGAAGCAATGAAAGAAGATATATCTTCTCAGCTCCCTTATAGTGAAGTGACCACGTGTTCAATCGATCTTGAACAAGTGTTATCTTTGCCTTCTCTAACCCAGTCAGATGTATTAGTCACATCAGCTTTAATGCTACACTCTGTGTGTTCATGTTGGCAGCAACAATAAAGGGCTAATGTTATTGTGGCATGAGTTTATGAGTGGCCGAGGTGGCAATGAAATTGTCTCACGCCTCCTTAAAGCACTTAGTACACCTGTGTGTTGTAGGAAGCGGAAGCTTTCCATCTGGTCTGATAACCGCAACGTCCAGAATAAGAATAAAATGATGCTTTTTATTTGGAGTTATCTGACGGTTTTAGGAAAGTATGGTGAGATAAATCACAAATTTTTTATCTCTGGCCATTCATTTATGTCGTGTGACAGAGATTTTTCCTACATTGAAAAACATAAGAGACTGGAAGGCTGTCAAATACGTAAGGACCTTGTAAAACTTATGGAGACACCTTATGCGACACCTAACAATCCATTTGTGGTTACTATGCTCCAGCCAAGGGATTTTTTATTTTAAAAAAGCAGCCAATACATATATTGACACAGCTAAAATAAATATTTCCAAATGTAGTTGGATTCAAGTGAAAAAAAGTACTCCTGGCATCGTGAAGACGAGAAGGTTCCACGAACTTCAAGAATGGAGCACCTACAATATTTTCAAGAAAGGGATCACTCAGAACTTTATTTTACCGTCACAACAATGTAAAAAAACTAGTCAGCTGAAAAGAAAAAGGATCTGCAGCAGATGCTACCATATCTAAAAGTAGCTAATATAACTTTTTCGAATATTTATTTTCATTGATAAAATGAAGGGAACTTAAAGCATTTTTGCAATAATTGTAACACTCTTACTGTACACAACAAATAAAAAATATTGTTCAGATTGATTCATTAAAATATTATTGTCAAAATACAAAAATGGAATAACTCAGAATCAGTTTTTTGGTACTTAGTCCTTTATTGACTTCCACTCTACAATTGCACTGCTTGCCTGAAATGTGTATGTGTTGGAGCATAAAGTTGCTGTGGTCAGTGCTCTGGTGTCTGTGAAGAAAGTGATGTGGGTGGGACTACGTCCATCAGTAGGGGAAATACAGATCTGACGTGGGCATCAATACGGAAGATTTTATATAGAAATTATGTACAGTCATAAGGAGGATATAGATTTACGTGGGAATTTGATATTTCCAGAGCCACGGTCAGCATGAGGAGGATCATAATATCTACTTTTAATTGCGCTGATAAACATGTGGGTGGTTGGTTCCCTAGAACGACTCTGCTTGACGTCCAGGCGAGTGGTGGAAATAGCTGGTGGCCAGGATGAATGGCCAATCTCTGCTTAAGGCACGAACCGCCACTGAGCCTCCTGAACTGGGCAGCCGGGGTATGGGTGTGCTGTTAACTGTGTCGCCCTCTGTGAGTAGCAAACGAATACTCAGTAAATGTTGGGCAGCCCTTGCAATCATTTGTGTTGTGAGTATTCTCCGATTTTTAAGTGGAAATTTGAGAAGTTTCAGTATGGCAAATGTTAATGCTGAACGATTAGCCTCCCCCTCCCCATGTGAATTGATCGAATGCCGTTTCGGCAGTCACAGCGGCAGTCTCTCTGGTCTCTGAGCATCTGGTACGACCAGCGTGTGGTTGCCAGGAGGGTGGGGGTGTGAAGAAGACCAGCAGCAGTGGCCTACATTAGATTCCATGATCTCCGACATCTAGTTGTGGCAACTACTACAGAATGGATCCTGGTTTATGTGTACATATTTAAAAAGTGCCCTGTCCAAAGGCTGATGGCTGCTGTGTGTGGCACTGAATGCTTCTCGACACATCCCAGTGGGCTCTGTCTTGCAGCGGAAAAGTGGACTGGTATTTGTTTAAATAAATATGGATTTGTAGTTGTTGCTATCCTATCATTCGGTAAGCCCTTTTCCCTCCTTCTTCTTCCTGCTATAGCAGAGACAACCGTATTCGGAATTCTACAGTGCTTCAAAAAATACGCTCAGCAGACCTGTAGGTGGTCGGTAATTACACAAAGACGACGGCACCAATTACCGCCGGAATTTGAAATTCAAGTACAAATTTATACAGTACCGCTTCCAATCACGATGGCAAATTCCTGATTGATCAATTTATTGTTTCCAGTTGTAGTATCCCTAGTACACCCAAGTCAAACTCCTGCCTGTCTCCTGCAAACTGCGCAGCTGAGCTGAAATTTTAAATTCTCTCTGCCATTTTCTACTATCTCCAACATAATGGATTTCCTACCAAACGATCTAACTGTGCCATTATCCACCAATAGGAGAAAAAGAAAATCTAGAAGAGGGAAGAATAGGGTTTGGAAAGTGGGCAATTGCGGTACCGAATCCCAGATAGCCCCAGAATTTCCCATCAAATATGCCTGTCCTAGTATCCACCAATAGGAAGCAAAGAAAATGTGTCCCACGCAGAGGGTATCGACTTAGTTAATTAGTCAATCGAATTGATAGAGTGGGGGTAGCACACATAAATGAACTATTTCCAAGACATCCACAGCTGAGGGCTTACCCGGTATCTGCTGCTTTGTTCAGGACAAAAGAGCAGTTGGTGTCCTTTCCAGTGCCACGTGATAGATGCTCGCTGGTCAGGAATTGGCCACTTGAGAGCCAGAGAGAGGGGAAGGAAGGGAGAGAGAGAGAGAGAGAGAGAGGGCGCGTGTTTCAGCAGGAATTTCCCAGGTATCAGAAGCTAGCAAAGAGTTGCCATCACTTGATGCTTTGTGCGACAGGAAGTATAACCGGAGGAGTGATGAGGAGAGGGGTGGAGGGGATTGGAGGAAGGAGGGGTGGGTAGGTTGCTTCTCTCACCGGCCTCGGCTGGTGGTAAACTAATTTAGTGAGTAGCTGCATAGCAAGGCGAACACATAGAGCAGCTGCTTCCAATTTCCTGGTGTGGATGGTGTGTGTTTGGGAACAAAACAGGAAATGAGTCTGGCTGAAGCTTTTGTTCGGAGGTTTAGCTCGGCTTCCAGTCTGCGAAGGTCCAGTGCGTATCTCCGGGGATAGAGCCCCGACAGTGATTTCGACGCACGGCGCGGCCCCCGACAGCGGTTTCGAACGTCTACTAGCGCGCGCACACATCATGGTCCCGCCGACAGTGCGGCCTCTACAAAGGAAGCAGGGCGCTTCCAATTCAGTGCGACGCTCGGCCCAGCAATCGGGGCGAACGGAGATCTATGTTAATGTCGATTTCATGATGGTATTCCTTGTGCAATGGAAAAAGACTGATTTATTGTTTAAACAATATTTCCCACACTGCAATCGATTTCCGCCAAATAGCCAATCAATCAATATTTCCAGAAGGGGGCACCATCCGCTATTTGGATGCAAGGAAAACTGTCCCACACAAAAGGATATCGACTTAATTTCTTAGTCAATCTTTTTGACAGGATGGGGGGTTATTCGAAAAACTCAGGACTGACTTGAAGCAGCTCGTGTTCAAAGACCGTCCTCGTACTGCCATTCAAATACGCGCGAAATTCAGCAACTGTCCACACATCGATGTCATCAGGGGAGGGTGGAATTAATTGGTCAAATAATTAATTAAATTGATATCAATTTGGAGTGAAATGCACTGGTTCCTGCTTTACCTCACTACTTAGGCGAAATATAACACCGTCATGAAGAATCCAAAATACAAGGCGGTAATATCAGTAGCAACTATAATGAAACAAACTCAAGCTAGTTAATACTATCGTGAACCAGATGAAATTACATCTTTTATGCTTCAAATGGTTCTGAGCACTATGGGACTCAACATCTGAGGTCATCAGTCCCCTAGAACTTAGAACTACTTAAACCTAACTAACCTAAAGACATCACACACATCCATGACCGAGGCAGGATTCGAACCTGCGACCGTAGCGGTCGCACGGTTCCAGACTGAAGCGCTTAGAACCGCTCGTCCACACTGGCCGGCCATCTGTTATGTTACCAGCAAAATGCTTAAAAATCATATAAGATCCAAAATTACAAATGCTATTTGATTGTAACATTCATATTTACTGTTAAAACAATAGATGTATTGCTCGGCAAGAGCAGCCTAGCCCACTTATTGAGTAAGATACAAACGTCTAATATACAAAGTGTACAACTTTGCTTCCGCCGTTTGCCGATAGGTGGCGACAACGGTAAGTAGCGGTCGAAAGAAACAGATCGCAGACGCCAGACAGTTAGCTTGGACCTCGGTCAACATGACCTCATAAAAACATTAGTCGATTTGTGTCTGCATCATAAACTTGTTCTTGATTGAAAATGGCAGTTTACGAGCCTAATTCTCGTCATTTGCGGGAGGTGTTACTGTTTTGTTTCAATATGACGAAAACAGCGGCTCGGCCTCATCGAATGCTCCCAAGTACGTATGGTAAGGACGCTATTAGTGACAGAACGTGTCGGAGTGGTTTGAAGGCTTCAAGAACGGTGATTTTAACGTCGTAGACCGGTATAGTGTTGGAAGACAGAATGTCTTCGAAGATGCAGAATTGGAGACATTGCTGAGCGAGGACTCGCGCCAAACGCAGACGAATTGGCACGATTAGTGGGAGTGACACAGCAAGCCATTTCAAAACGTCTCAAGGCTGTGGGCATGATTCAGAAAGAAGGAACTTGGATCCCGTGTGAGCTGAAACCAAGAGACGTTTAACGGCGTTTGTGTGATTGTGTACAATTGCTTCAGATGCAAAAACGGAAGGGATTTCTGCATCGCATTGTGACCGGGGACAAAAAATGGGTTCATTACGATAACTCTAAACGCAAAAGATCATGGGGATATCCCAGCCATGTTTCCACGTTGACGGCCAAACCGAATATTCACGACTCCAAGATTATGCTTTGCATTTGTTGGATCCAGCTCGGTGTGGTGTACTGTGAGGTGTTAAAACCAAGTGAAACAATCATACGTGCTCGTTATCGAACGCAGTTAATGCGTTTGAGCAAGGCATTAGAAGACAAACGGCCGCAATACAGTGAGAGGCACGAGAAAGTGATTTTGCAGCACGACAACGCTCGACCCCACGTTGCAAAAGAGGTCAAAACGTACTTGGAAACGTTAAAATGGGAACTCCTATCCCACCTGCCGTATTCTCCAGACATTGCTTCCTCTGTCCATCACCTGTTTAGATCAATAGAGCATGACCTGACTGACTAACACTTCCGAACTCATGACGAAGTCACAAATTGGATCGATTCATGGATCGCTTCAAAAGATGAACAATTTTTTCGACACGGGATTCGTACACTGCCCGAAAGATGGGAGAAAGTAGTGGCCAGCGATGGAAAATACTTTGAATGACACATGTGTAACCAATTTGTTTCATTAAAGCCTCAAATGTTGAGGAAAAAACGGCGGAAGCAAAGTTGCACACCTTGTAAGTACAGTTCAGTAACACAAATTGAATCACATGGTAGAAGCATCCTCAGTAAGGCGGTAATAATATGTTAACGCACTATTACGGGGGAATACAACACAATTTTTTCCTCTGCCAATTTTCGTTGAAAGATGAATTTTTTTTGTGGGACATCGTGGAATATTCGTGCTTCAGCCCATCTAGTGTCATGAAGTTCCGATAAGTAGCGGCGCTATACGTAACCTTCAAAGTGGCGTCTGCAAAAGGGCTGCGCTCCAAGCAGGGAGCGGTCATTGAGTTTCTCTTGGCAGAAAACCAGATCATCGCAGATTTTATAGGCGTTTCCAGAATGTCTACGGGGACTTGGCAGTGAACAAAAGCACGGTGAATCATTAGGGGAGATGTCTGTCGTCATCGCAACAAGGTCGCGCAAACCTGTAGGATCTCCTGCGTGCCAACCGGCCGCACAGAGCTGTCACTCCTGCAGAGTTTGAAAGGGCGGTTACTCTCATTCGACGTGATCGACCGATCACAATCAATCACTTCGTTGCGCATCGGCACGTCTCATTTGGTAGTCTTGACACACCCCTCCACCAATTGGTGTACTCAAAGGTGTGAGCCCGCTGGGTTCCATGCTGCCTAACGAAAGACCATAAAGAGCAACGAAGGACCAACTGTGCAGAATTGCTCGCGCGTTGCGAGGTTGATCGTGGAAATTTTTTGTAGAACATCGTCACAGGCAGTGAAACGTGGGTTCTTCACTTCGAACCGGAAACAAAACGGCAGCTTATGGTGTGGCGCCACACAACGTCTACTGCGAAGCAAACGTTCAGTGCCGTACCTTGAAACGTCCCCTTAGAAAAATTAATGAATTACTGTGCTGATAAACCCCTTACGTTATTTGATTTTCAAACAGCTGAGCAAAACTGAACGTAGTCAGACATTTCTCTCTTTACTTATTCTGATCATCACTAAACTGACACACAATATTTTTAGCGCAACGCAATCTGACTTTCAATAATCCCTACAAAAGAATGACCCTGACTAATAATAACCTATACCTTTCATGAATCACTTACCTCACAAAACTCTTCATTGCTCGAACTACTGCAATACAGCGAGCGCCAATACTGCCAGTCACTAACTACTGATAGGCATAGTTATCAAATGAAATATTTTGATGTAAGGCAGTGCGAAGAGAAATGAAAACTGACATACAGAAATTCACTGAAAAAACCTTACGAGCAAGCTTGAAGAACAAGACAAGTTTAAAGTCAGCCAAACGCAAACTCACAATCGGTAAAAAGCAGATTATCGCACTCGATGGAAATGACAGTCGAATCACTGAAAAGGAGGAGGTTTTGAAGTTCATCAGAGACTTTTATAGCAATTTGTATAGCAATCCGAGGGAAAATTTGAGCGTATCTGAATTAAATGATGTACCTAGTGTTCCAGATATACCCCCATCAGAAGTCAAGTGTGCTCTAGATACCATGACGAAGGGAACAGCGCCGGGTGATGATGAGCTCAGCGTTGGCATCCTCAAACTGGCAGGAGAGGTAACAATAAATCACTTGGCAAAAGTATTTACTTCCTGCCTGCACTATGCTTCAATCCCATTATCGTGGAACAAGGCTAAGATTATATTGATACACAAGAAAGGAAGTATTCACAGTATTAAAAACTACCGTCCTATCAGCTTGCTCTCAATTTTGTACAAAATTTTCACAAAGATCTTGTTAAACCGAATTAGTTCCACCCTAGACTCAGCCCAACCCATAGAACAAGCAGGATTCCGAAGCAATTTTAGCACTATTGACCACATTCTGACCGTTAGTGAAGTGATAAGCAGAGCGAATGAATACCAACTGCCTCTCTGAATTGCCTTTGTTGACTTTGAAAAGGCATTTGACTCCGTTAGTCATGTAGCTGTCCTCCAAGCTTTGAGTTAGCAAGGAATGGGAGCAGCATACATTGAAGTGCTCAGGAAAATCTACGAGAATCCTTCAGCTTATGTTAACATTGGCGAATCAACTAAAGAATTCCGCATCATGAGGGGTGTCAAGCAAGGCGATCCCATCTTCCCAAAACTGTTCTCTGCTGTATTGGGAATGGCTATGTCAAAGCTGAGCTGGGAAGATAGGGAATTACAGTTAATGGAAGAAGGCTTACCAACTTGAGATTTGCGGATGATATTGCCTTACTGGCCAAAGACTTTGCAGAGCTCCAAAACTTAGTTATCGATCTTGCATCGGAATGTCAGCTGGTTGGCTTGAACATGAACCTTTCCAAAACAAAAGTCATGTCCAACAAATGGGTCCCAGCTGGAGATGTGAAAGTCAAGGACAGTCTACTAGAAGAGGTCAGTGAATATGTCTACCTTGGCCAGATTATAAATATGAAGGGAGACATAAGGCCAGAAATCTATCGACACATCAAGCTTGGCTGGCAAGCATTTGGGAAGAATTCAAAAGTATTCAGATCAAAAATGCCAGTAAATTTGAAGAATGCAGTATTTGATCAGTGCATTCTTCCTGTGATGACGTATGACTGCGAGACATGGACACTGAACTCATTTACAAAAGGGAAACTTAGGACAGCACAGAGAGCCATGGAGAGATCAATGCTGGGCTATACAAGAAAGGACAGGAAAAGGGCAGATGACATCCGGTCTGTGACGAAGGTTAATGACATCTTAGAGACAGTAGGTTCCTTGAAATGGCAGTGGGCTGGCCACGTCGCAAGAAGAAAAGACAACAGATGGACGAAGCTAGTACTGGAGTGGAGTCTGAGAGAGCACCGGAGGCCTAGAAGAAGACCACCAGACAGATGGGACAAAGACATCAAGAAGATCGCTGGTAACACCTAGCAGAGAACTGCCCAAGACCGTCCCACTTGGAGAAGACTGCTGAGAGCCTACCTGAATCCACAACTCGAAGAGGCCACATCATTTAATGATTGAATTGGCTGATGATATATACATACATACATATATATATATATATATATATATATATATATATATATATATTTGTATTTTGGATTCTTGATGACGGTATTATATTCCGCCTAAGTAGTGAGGTAAAGCAGGAACCAGTGCATTTCACTCCAAATTGATATATATATATATCAGATCATGACATCCAGTCTTACAAATTTACTGTCTCTGATGGACACACGTCCAGATCATCTGTTCTCAAAACTCCGCCATCTCTCTCCCCACATCCACCACTGCTGGCACCTCACCTCCAACTGCGCTGTGCTATGCGCTGTTGACATCCAGCTGCCCAACACTAGAATATTCCAACAATGCAAACCAGCCACAGACTGCACACAGCACAGTCAGTGATTTTCTTACAGAGCGCTATGTGACGTTACCAACATAAAAACTTAAACAGCCTACTTACAACTTTCAGCCGATAAAGTCATGGCGACGATCTTCTGGGACGCAGAAGGGTTTATTCTGTTTGATGTCCTCCGTGATGGTGCAACAGTGAACTCTGATTTGTGTTCGTTGCCACAAAAATGCAAACGAACTTCTCCTTCTCCATGACAGCGCAAGTCTGTGCACCCGAGAGAAGCACACAAAAATTCACTGGGCTGTTCTTCCTCATCCACCCTACAGCTCGTATCTCGCACCTTCCAACTTTCATCTCTTTGGCTCGAGGAAGGACTCACGTGGCGGGAAGCAGTACATGTATGATGAGGAGGTTATTGAGGCAGCAAGACGTCCCCGAAGTCGACTAGTAGCATGGTACCATGCGAACATACAGGCCCTCACAGTAAGGTGGGGTAAGGCCGTCGCAATGAACGGAGATTTTGTTGAAAGATAGGGTTTTGTAGCCAAAAGAATGGGGAATAATAAGATGTTCTGGATTGCTGAATAAAACCAATCTGCTTTCAGAAAAGAAATGTGTTGCATGACTTATTGAATGCCCGCTGTACATCTGATTCTCTACGACGTTCCACCCACTTCGTCCAGTAAACGCAAAAATGTGAACTGGATGAGGAATTACATCCACACAATAACATGTAAAACTGAGACACCAGTAGGAACAGGATACCATAAAACAAGCTAAACGAGTGCCCTCAGCTCATATCGAAAACACAAATAATCTCAGAGCATACTGTAGTCGTACATAAGAAAAAGAAATAGGAACAAATAAGACATCATGTATAAGGAGAGATTATGCAGTCAACATAACACCTACATCTATATTTGCATCTACAGTGTGTTCGGAAACTCCCGTTACAAACTTGTAGGACTTTTTTTTTTTCTTTATTGTGATTTCATTCCCCTGCCCCATATTGGCAGGGGAGGGCTGTCAGCGGCACAATCCGCCGCTCTTCAGCCGAGTGACACGGCAACTAAAATAAGAATAAAATGTTACATACATAAGGCGATAAAAAAGGGGAACATAAACAGAGTAAAGGGAGAAAATGGAGGTAAAAATAGTCTGGCATGGAGACGTTCATGGGGGACAGTTAAAAAAGTCACCAGAAAGTTAAAAAAAACACAGTTGGCGATTCTTAAAAGACAGAGAAGACACAGAATGGATATGCGCAGGTTAAAAGTCGGCCACAGTGTTAAAAACACTCCAGAACAACACACTTAAAACCCACTTGTAGCACACATGACGAAGAATAAAAGTGCCAGGTGGGACCTGCCGAGGGAAAGGTCAGAGAGGATGGAAAAGGAGGGGAGAGCAAGGGGCAGCAGGGGAAGCGGCGGGATGAAGAGAGTAGGGGCGTCAGCGGGTACACGAAGAGGCAGGAGACATGTTGGGTGGGAGATGAAGAGGGAAGACAGGGCAGGAGCGAGTGCAGAGACACTGAAAGGAGGCACAAGAGAGGGCAGGGGAGTAGGAGGGGAAAGCCGCTCAGGAGGAGGGAGAGGGAGGAGAGGGAGCTCTGAGGAGGAGGCAGGAAGATGGGGTTAGATTTGGTAGGAAAGGTAGATGTCAGGGCGAAGCTCATCATCCGGGTGGGGTAGATGGTGGAAGTTGCATTGGGAAAGGAGATGGAGGGTGTTGAGGTCGAGAGAGGGTGGGACACAACGTTAAAGGCGCGGCAACTGGTTGGCGGTGGAGAGGAAGGGAGACGCCAGAGGGTGAGGGGTATCAAGGCGGCGGACAATATATAGTGTGCGGATGTGTTCGAGGAAAAGGAGAAGGTGGGGGAAGGGGATAAGGCCGTAAAGGATGCGCGTGGGGGACGGAAGGCGGATGCGGAAGGCGAGGCGGAGCGCATGGCGTTCGAGGATTTGGAGGGCTTTATAGAACCGGGGAGGGGCGGAAATCCAAGCTACGCTGGCGTAACAGAGGATGGGGCGGAAGGATTTGTAGGTGTGAAGGATGGTGGAAGGATGCAGACCTGATGTCTGGCCAGACAGGAGTTTAAGGAGGCGGAGGCGGTTGTGAGCTTTGTGTTGGATGGTAAGGAGATGGGGAGTCCAGGTGAGGTGGCGGTCGAGTGTGAGGCCAAGGTATTTGAGGGTAGGAGTGAGGTGGATAGGATGGCCACAAATGGTGAGGTAGAAATCATGGAGGCGGAAGGAGCGCGTGGTGCGGCCTATGATGATCGCCTTGTAGGACTTGTAGAGGGTACGGAGTAGGTTATATTTTGAATAGGAACCCATGTCCGGGAACACACCATATCAGCTCTACGACTGTTTCAATTCAGACGTATATCACATTCACTTCTGCTTGAGGAATCGAATTAGACTTGACGCAGAACAATTATTAGGTAACAATTCTAAAGGAAACATAATGAAACATCCCTTATGCACCTTTGTTTGTGCTATGTCTGCGTACCTAACCGAATCACGCGCGCCCTCCGTCGCTCAGCCCGGCCGCACATGCGCACTCCTTAGCTTCACGTCGCTGCCGTCGGAGGTTCCCGGCGTTATCTCCGGCTGAAGACGTCGAGCCATTCAATACTTCTTGCCTGCAGCTCCCTCTGTGGCCACAAGATATAACGGGAGCACAGACCTGACGCGAGGGCCTCTCGCTCTTGCTAGCTAGCTGTGTTAATATCGAAGTGTTATTGTATAGATCTTATATGACAACCTTGGGCTTAGAACTTAGTTACGTTTTGGATTGCACTGTTGATTTGTGAATTGTATTGTGAACTTAATTACGTAGCTACTTGCTTTGAGAGCAATAGACGGTGCCTGCTTCAGTGTGGAGAATAAAGATAAGTAATCTTCCTGATCGCTGGCGCCTTACTTTGAAAACTAATCTTTTCTCGGCCATCAGATATTGCGCTACATCCCGGTCACGTCCTGCTACCAATTCTAACATGTTTGTCACTCCAGGCAGACATAAAAGTTTGTATTAATACTTTAACACTATGTTCTGTACGTTCAGTATGCTGGGCTCTTCTTTGTTTTGGAAAAATGTAAACATGTAACGTTCAAGTGTTAATACAAACAAATGTGTTTACGTGATAAATGGATGTTTCATTATATTTCCTTTCGAACTGTTACATAATAGTCGTACTGTGTCAGGCCTAATTTAATTCCTCAAGCAGAAGTGGATGAATTAAACATTTGAACTGAAAGCGTCTTTGAACAGAAACGGTATATTTCTGGACATGGATTCCTATTGAATATGTTATGTACTCACTCCCCTCGACAAGTCCTGAAAGTCTGTAACGGGAATTTACGAACACCCTACATACTCCACAAGCCACCTTTTGGTGTGTGGCTGAGGATGCTTCGCATACCACTGTCAATTCCCCCTTTTGGTGTTGCAGTCACGTATGGTTCGCGGGAAGAACCATTATCGTAGGCCTCCGTGTAGGCTTGCTTACTCTCTCTAATTTTATCTTGATGGCCTTTTCGCGACTTATATATAGGAGGAAGCAATATATTGGTTGACTCTTCTAGGTATGTAGACTCACTGAACTTCAACAGTAGACCATACCATGATGCAGAACGCCCCTCTTGCAGCGTCTGCCATAGGAGTTAGCTGAGTATCTCTGTGGCGCATTTGCACTTACTAAATCAACCTGTAACGAAACCTGCTTCTCTTCTTTGAGTCTTCTCTACTCGTCTATCGGTCCGATGTTGCACGGATCCCATACTGACGAGCAATATTCAAGAATTGGTCGAACGAGTCTTTTTGCCCGCATCTCGTGGTCGTGCGGTAGCGTTCTCGCTTCCCACGCCCGGGTTCCCGGGTTCGATTCCCGGCGGGGTCAGGGATTTTCTCTGCCTCGTGATGGCTGGGTGTTGTGTGCTGTCCTTAGGTTAGTTAGGTTTAAGTAGTTCTAAGTTCTAGGGGACTTATGACCACAGCAGTTGAGTCCCATAGTGCTCAGAGCCATTTGAACCATTTTTGAACGAGTCTTTTGTAAGCTATTCCTTTGTCAGTGGACTACATTTTCTGAGGAATCTTCCAATGAATCTCAGTTTCACATTTGCCTTACTAGCAATTAATTTTACATTATCGTTCCACTTTAGATTTCTCCGTACCCATACGCCTATATATTTTATGGAAGTAACAGCTCCCAGTGATTGTTTTGTAATTGTGTACAATAAAGGCGATAGAGTGTTGTTCTAAAATACGGTACAATGTTCCTTCGGACATGCATACGTGTCCGAAAAAACATTGCATCGTATTACGGCATAACACAGGCACTGAAATATCGAATTTATCCGCCGACACCGAGGAAGCAAGTTTCCAATAAAATGTCTCCCCTGTACGGGGATATGCATAATGGATGTACAGGTTGTAGACACACGGTTGACGACGTATGGAAGGTTGGAGCTGGCCTTGAGTCGTGCTCAGATATTCTTACGGTACATTTCATCTATACAATAAAGTGGCTTCTGCCCATGTATTCGCAATACGTTACATTTGTTTATGTTGAGAGTCAATTACCGTTCCTTGTACAAAGCGTCGATTATCTGTAGGTCTTCCTTCATTTCGCTACAATTTTGCAGCGTCGCAATTTCTTTGCATACAACAGCATCATCCGCGAAAAGGCTCATGAACCTCCGACATTACCCACTAGGCCATTTATACTTATGAACCACAGCATTATGATCACCTGCTTAGAAGCTTGTTCGTCCATCCTTGGAACGAAATAGACCACCCAATCTGCGTATCAGGATCTGACAGTTGGTTGGTAGGTTTGTGGAGGCATGTGACATTAGACATCTACGCACACGTCATGTAATTCGCGTAAATAACGGGCCGCTGATTTTCGTACGCGGTGATGGTGCCCTATAGCGACCCACATGGGTTCCATAGGATTTACGTCAAGCAAATTTGGTCGCCGGGAGATCAATGTGAGTTCACCATAATGCTCCTCAAACCGCACTTGTACGATTCTGGATCCGAGACATGGACAGTTATATTGGTGGAAGATGATGTCGTTGGCCAACGTGTGACAACGTACGGGTGTCTGCTTCTGAGCTCCATGTTCAATGAAGAACGGTGTGCTCCGAAACACTTGTGCGTGCACCAGCATTGTGCTCTTTTGGCAGAGACGCCACACGTCACCATCTACCCGAATTTTCAGAGAAGACAAGCCTCCGAACGCCACGTTCTTTGAATAGTCGTGGACGTCCAACCATTTTGTGCCTAGTGGTAGTCTCACTGTCCTAACCCTTCCCGTAGATGTTCACAACAGTAGCACGTGAACATTCGACCAGCTTCGTCGGTTTCGGAATACTCGTTCATAGTCTCCGCGTAATAATAATCTTCCCTTTATCAAGGTCGCTTATCTCAACAGATTTTCCCATTTACAGCCCATACCTTCCCTAGGGTGATCCCCCGTCCGTGTCTGCTCCGCTTTCATACTTTTGTTTCCATGTTACGTGCCCGCAATGCCCACCATCATCGTGGGCAGCGGTCATAATGTGTTATCAGCGTGTGTACGTGTGTGTGTGTGTGTGTGTGTGTGTGTGTGTGTGTGTGTGTGTGTGTATGTGTATATTTGTGTGTGTAGCGAAAAGTAATGGTCTATAAAACTTCCTTGGGGCACTCCCTAAGTTGCTTTTACCTCTGAAGTCTTCTCTCCGCTCAGAATAAATGCTAGAAATACTACAGTCCAGTCACACAGTTGGTCTGATATTCCGTATGCTCGCATTTTGCTCATTAGGCGACAGTGCGGAATTGTAACCAATGCCATCCGGAGGTCAAGGAGCGCAACATCTGCCTGGACGCCTGTATAACAGAGTGAGCTGGTTGTCACACCCATGTTGATTCGTGCAGAGATTTTCGCTCTCCAGAAATTTTAATAATACGTGAGCTTGAAACGTGTTCAAAAATTCTACAGACGGACCTTTCCACCTTTTTTGTATTTTTTTTCTATTTACAGATGCACTCAGTGATGCTGCGATGTTATCACTATTGATTCTCTGTTATACACTGAGCCGAAAAGTGTGGATCTGCTTGTCATCAGTAGGTCTAAAATATTATCTTCTCTGATTAACTGCTCAGGGTAATTTTCGGATTAGGCACATTTCACATGATTCTCTGTCCCTACTACTCGTCATAATAGCTTGAATCTTCCAGTCTATAGCTAGTAAGTTAAAATCTCCACCTAGAACTATAACATGACAAAGAAATTTACGCGAAATATTCTCCAACTTTCCCTTAAGACGTTCCACCGCTACTGCTACTGTGGCAAGGGGTCTATAAAAGCATCCTATGAACATGTTTGATCCACCTTTAGCACTTATCTTCACCCATGTTATTTAACATTCTGACTATGTACTAAACTCATTAGATATTATCGTATTTTTTATTGCTACAAACGTCCCTACACTACGAGAGTTCAACCTATATTTTCCATAAATATGCTAGTCGAAGATTAGAATTTCATTGCTGTTAACCTTTGGTTTCAGCCTCTTTCTGTCCCTAGTATTATGTAGACATTGTTACCATTTATAAACGAGATTAGTTCCAGGACCTATCCACATACGCTCCTGTAGTTAGCTAATACTATATTAACATTTTCTTTCTCCGACTCTCTTTGACAAATGCTATTCTGTTTGCTCTCAGAAGGCATCTTATCAGCCCTGCGGAGGGATTTCTCTATCCTACAAAACTCACAAGTGCACGTCACACGTACTCCGCTACCCTATTAGCTACTTCCTGCATGTAATGCACGCCTGACCTACTCAGGGAGGTCTTAAATTTCTCCATTCGACAGCGGAGGTCTAGAAATTCACACCCAAGATCACCACAGAATAGTCCGAGCCTTTGGTTTAAGCCCTCCAATCGGCTCCGAATCAGATGACTGCTACAACGTGGTAGCTCTGATTCCAGCCTGTGGCTGAGAATAGTTGGCTTCAGCAAGTCAGCCAGCTGCCTGTAGGAACTGATGACGGCCACTGAACCCAGGCAGCAGGCGTCATTTGTGCCTACATGAGCCACAATTTGCAGCTGTGGGCACCCAGAGTGCTCAATCTCTGTCAGCAGAGCGTCCTACATGTCTCAGACGAGACTCCTCTGTCAAGCAGAGTGGACACTGGTCTTCTTTCCCGACATGGTCGCCATTTCCCTGAGGTACTCCTACCACCCAGCTAACAATGGAGCTCCCAGCGACTACACTCTGCACTTGTCGGTACCTCACAGGAAGATTGCCCACAGACCCAATGGGCGAGGCATCCAGTGCTGGCTTGGATGTTCTTTCAGCAGCGGGCCTCAGATCTGTTTTCGAGGTTGAGGGGGACAGCCTTGTGACCGATCCCACTTCAGCCTTCCACCCAGAGATTCGCGATCCTGTCACTGTTCACCGGTCACTGTCAGGTGACTGTCGACTGGCCAGGATGTGTGAATCGAGATGTGCAGCGGCATGAGGGAACCCAGATGACGCAGTAGGTGCAGAGGCGCCCAAGCATTCTCCTGAGGTGCTCCAACGCCACCGCAACACAAGGCAGCAGCCTTATCATGTCGGCAGTGGCCAACACGGCGTCCAGCTGTTAACGGTCAGTAGCCATTCTCTATACGTCCGTACAAAATAGGTGCATTCCCTATCCGTCTTTCATTATTAAACACGAAAATAAAAACTGTCTTAAAGACAGCACTGGTGGTGATACTGATAATCAGTATCAAAAAAATGAAAACTGCGAGCTGCTGTATGAACACTAGCTCACTGAACTCAAGTGCACAGCACATAGGCAGATAACGAACATAGAGACGCATAGGACAAGAAACTCGTCCCTATAACATATTTATGAGGCCATTGTCAAAAGTGACTATTTCAGACATCCACATGTCATGTCTAGCTAAGAATAAAATTGCTCCCAGATCAAAACATGCATCGGCATGTTACCACACAAGAGGACACTACTAGCACCCAGGCAACATGCAGTCAATTACACATCTGTCTGCAGCCATCTAAGTTACAAGTGCAAAACATCTATCATACATAGCCTAAAAGTATAATGTCATCAAACTATATTGTCATAGGGCACATATAAAAAACAGTACACACAGAGGTGACAAGGCTTATGGGTTACCTCATAATATCGTGTCGGACCTATTTTTGCCCAGCATAAAGGAGCAATTCGATGTGGCATGGATTCGATAAATTTTTGGAAGTGCAGAAATATTCAAACATGCTGCCTCTACAGTCGTCCATAGTTGCGAAAGTATTGCCGGTGCAGGATTTTGTACACAAACTGACCTCTTCATTATATGCCATAAAAGTTCAACGGGATTCATGTCGGGCGTTATGGGTAGACAAATTATTCACTCGACTTGTTATTCAAACCAGTGACGAACAATTGTGGCCCTGTGACAAGGAGCATTACCATCCATAGAAATTCCATCGTTGTTTGGGAACATAAAGTCCATGACTGGCTGAAAATAGTCTCCAAGAGGCTCACCTGGACATAGTCCATTCCATACAAACATAGCCCACTCCATTGTGAAGCCACTACCAGTTTGCACAGTGCTTTGTTGACAACTTGCGTCCTCGGCTTCGTTGGGTCTGCAACACACTCGGACCCTACCATCAGCTCTTACGAACTGAAATAGGGACTCAGCTGACAAGGCCACGGTTTTCCAGTCCTCCAGGGTCCAACCAATACGCTCACGAGCTCAGGAGAGGTACTGCAGGCGATGTCATGCTGTTAGCTCGTTTGCTGCCACAGCTCTTTAACGCCACGTTTCGCCGCACTGTCCTAACGGATACGTTCGTCGTACGTCTCACTCTGATTTCTGCGGTTATTTCGCTCTCTGTTGCTTGTCTGTTAGCACTGACATCTCTACGCGAATGCTGCTGCTCTCGGTCGTTAAGTGAAGACCGCAGGCCACTGCATTGATCGTGGTGAAATTTAGTGTTCTCGGCGCACTCTTGACGCTATGGATCTTGGAACATTGAATTTTCTTACGATTTCCGGAATGGGCCATCCCATCCATCTAGCTCCAACTACCATTCTTCGTCCACAGTCTTTAATTCCCATCGTGCAGCCATAATCATGTCAGAAACCTTTTCACATGAATTACCAGAGTAAAAATGGTAGTTCCCCCACCGTATTGCCCTTTTATAACTTGTGTACATGATACGACAGGCATCTGTACTTGTGCATATAGCTATCCCATGAGTTTTGTCGCCTCAGTGTAGTAGCTAAGCCTGGGATCATGAGCAGGTCTCACTAACAGTAGCAGTATTGATGCTGGGAGTGTTCTGGGCCGCTCTGCACTGTTGCTAGGTTTCTGCAGTACACTGGGCAACTTTGAATTATCATATTTCCTACATCCCCCCTCGCCATTCTCCCTCTCCTCCACTTCTCTAGGCTTTCTATTGGCCAGGAAAATTGGGCCGGGCTACATGGTTGCTAGATTATCCAGGTATATTAACAATCATTCGCTTCTGTACACCGTAGTGAAAGGATCATGAAATGATAGCAGCAGAGATAAGGCACTGTCTCTAGTGGGAAAGCCTGATTTTATGTTTTAAAACAATTGTCTAAAACTGCCACTGTCAGACATGAAGTGTTTATTACATTAAAAACATGTTAAATTGCACTGACACCATACCAAAATTGTTTCTCCAAGTTTAAAATGGTACGAAATTTAAAAACACTCAAAGTAAGCCCAAAGTTTTATGTTTTTTGAACTATGTTTTACCATCACCACCATCAGACATGAATCAGTAACTTTTATATAGCTCGAAATGTTGCATGCACTATACAGCATAGTAGGAAGGAAGAAATGGGAATGGGTGGGAGGAATACACTTTCTTTTTTATTTGTTCTAAACATTTCCACTTGTAGATCACACACAGTGCACTTTCCACCCAGCTGTAGCAGCCCAGTGGAGTGGGGTATTAGGTATCATATCCCGCCAGCTGCAGGCCACAAGTGCATACCTCCTCTGCCACCACCGATGGTCTGCAGTGCCACCATTGTGCTCTGGACCCTCCAGCTGCAAGAACAAGAATGAAGCCACAGAGCAAGTGCCCCATCTTACACTCCGACTCACAGCCCACACTCTTTGCACTCCTGGCAGGCAGCTGCAGCATGGATGGTGACAGCTGCGACCACCATCGGTCAGCTCGGGTGACTGTGCAGCTTCCTGCGTGGCATGCAACACCAGTCACAGGTTGCTGTGGTGGCAGTCAGAAAGGCCGCCCTTGTCACTAATATCCCAAACACCCTTCACACAGAGATACCTGCCCCCAGCATGGACCTCGTCCTGATGCTACAGAACACCCTCATGGAACAGCCATCGAATAGGAGGCAGAATATTTTCTCGTATTGGCATGACCACCTAGCTTGTCACTATAATTTATTATGCAGTTATAGCAACATAAGTGTCCTGTTAGACAGAATTCCTTCAGTATAATATTTCACTGTGGTATGTTTCCAAGAAAAATGTTATAGCTTTTTACATTCTGAAATGGACTTCAGTGTTCTTTCACTACAATATTTCACTGTGATGTGCTTCTGAGAAAGATGCTATCATTTTTACAATCTGACAAGGACTACAGAGTTCCTTCCCTACAGCCTTCATTATGATATGATTCAGAGAAACATGCTATAATCTCGGTGGTCTCTCATCTGATAGGGCAGTATGTCCCACTCCTAACTCCAATTGGTGAAGATTTGCCCCATGAACATGAGGCAGGTACTCTTCATGAGAGCCCTAGGCTCATGTACATACGTCATGATGTGTTAGGTGAACTCATTCCAGTTTCAGACCGTCTATTATCAACAACTATTAAGTGATCCATTGACAGGTATGCTGATGGTGCTGATGAGTGGAACAGGTGCCCTAGCCTGGCTGAGGTCATGGAAGGTACAATTACAAAATATACTATGTGTGTGCTTTTTACATAGGCGTGAAGTAATGAATTTTATTTTGTGCAGATGGTAGTATACTGACACCTCTATTTGGTAACGATACACTGGAAATATTCACAGAGGTTATTGGTGTGGAAATACTGTCTCAAAGATTGCCCAGCACCCAGAGTCAGCAGTTTGTTATGGATAGTGAAATATCACATGTTGATGATGAGCTGCCTAGTTCATGTGAAGGAGAAGCTGTACTTGGCTTGATACTACATGCAGTTGTGGATGCTGCTGGAAGTGCTATTCCACATAAGTAGCGATTTTTTCGTCATCAGCTCTTGTATGTGTATTATATGTGTGAAAATTTTTATTATCTAGGAATACATTCAGTACGTTACAGAATATATTTCTCAAACGTTTGATGTATTGAACCTGGAGCTGAATGACGAAGAACAGCATGAAAATGAGTGGTTGCCCTGAAAGTATTGACTGTCTGACTTGTTCGTGTAATATAAATACGTTCATACATTATCAAAGTATAAATGCTACACGTTGCTGAAACACAGCAGACACCACAAGAATTGTACAGGCAGAGACGTTTTGAGTCAAATTAAACATTCATAACATGAATATTGGAAGGCGAGAAACATGAAAATCATCTAAAAATACTGTGTATGCGGATAAACAGGCGTCTTGCTAAAATTTCACTGAACAGAACACACTTAGGGCCACAGGCGCCGACTCCATGGGACCTAAGGGGGCCCAACCCCCTCAAAGATTCGTTTTGAGGGCGGAGCCCACCAATAACTAAAGAAAATTATTAGTTATGTTATGATTTGTAAGATCACAAAATTATGTTGGAATTTTTTATTTTCCTTGTTTGACGATAGGTACCTTCTAAAATACATTTAGTAATGAGTTAAAACAAATAGTTATTACGGTAGTAAGCACGTTAACTGAAAACGAGTGGTGTGAATCATGATAATGTTACGGTGTTACGGGCACACTTAGAATTTGTCCCTGTGCGCTAACCTTCGGGCGTCATCAAAAGGACTGGTTCAGAAGCGCCTGGAACCCTCCACCTCGCGTCGCCTTGACGCTTCGAGACATTACGATGCCGCGTCTATATAAAGCCTACCCTGCTATCGCAGTCATTGAGTGTGGATAGTTTCGTTCAGTGCATGCTGCAGACGTGTTTAGTGTTCCGACTTTAGTGTCTAGTGGACTATTTTATGTGACTACGTTTTTTTCGTTTACTTTATTCTCTTAGTCTATTGTCAAATAAGTTTGCAATGGATAACTTTGTTACCAAAAAGGCACGCTTGGAAGTTGATGATACTGCAAGTCAACCTCCAACAATTATTGTGGCGTCAGTTGCTTCATTGTCTTCAGGTGAGAACCATTCACAGCCGAAACCTGGACAATCCTGTAAGGGAAGATCATTTCAGAAGTCTTGACTGATCAATTATACTTGGCTAGAATATAAAGCATCTACCGAAAAAGTTTGTTGCAAAACCTGCAAAGAGGCAGAAGCTAAAAATCTATTACAATTTTCTTAAAAAAAATAAAATGCATTTACTTCCGTAGGGTTTTATAACTGGAAAAAGGCTTTGGAAAAATTCCGTCTTCATGAAAATACGTTCACGCATAAAGAAGGTGTTCTGAAACTAACTTCTATCACTAACCGAAGTGTGGCCTCTCAGTTGAATGAACATTTATATAGTGATACGAAGAAAGGCTCTTTAACTCTTTAGACAATTTTTACTACCGTGCAATTTCTATGCCAACAAGGACTAGCAATTAGTGGGCACAAAGATGAAAACTCACATTTTTTTCAGTCGTTGGAACTCCAAGAGAATGACATACCTGAGTATAAAGATTGGTTAGGGCGTTCGGGTTATAAGTGGACGTCCCATGATATTCAAAGCGAGATCATTGATCTACTAGGAAAGTCTGTGTTGAGAAAAGTATTGGCTTCAATCAAGAAAACTGAACATTTTTCTATTATGGTTAACGAAACGAGTGATTCTTCGATTCGCGAACAAGTGTCATTTTGTATTCGTACTGTCGATGATTCTTTAATTATCAATGAAGACTTTATTGACTTATACGAGACCCCCAACACTAAATCACAAACTCTGTGTAGTATTTTAAAAGACGTTTTTGCTCATCTTCATTTTTCAATGGATAACTTAAGAGGACAGTGCTATGATGGTGCCTCGAATATGAGGCGTAAGTTCAAAGGACTAAAAAAAGTTACTTTTGGACATACAACTAAAAGCACGTTATGTGCACTACACTACTCACCAGTTTAGCCTGTGCAGTTGTAGACACTCTCCGCCATCTTACGTCTATGAGGAATATTATGACTTTAGCCAAAGACTTAATAAACACCGTAAGGGAATCCAATAAAAGGATGGGACATTTCAGAAGCACGCACTGTGAGAATGCCAACGACCAAGCTGTTCTATGATCCCTTTGCCCGACTCGATGGACAATGTGAGCTTCTAGTATCTTGAGAATATTGAAAATCTTTGAAGAACTTATAGAGTTTTTTGAAACATTTTGGACAAAACATAGGAAGGTTACAAATGTGCAGGCTACCTTGAGTCAATGTTACAATTAAAGACTTATTTCTTTTTACATCTTTATTGCCATGCAATGAACCCAGTAGAGGTTGTCAAGGAAAAAATTCAATACCTTCTTCTAAGTGTTGCTGATCTGGAAGAAATATATGAGGGCTTGATTTGTATATTGAATGGAAGCCGTGATAGTTTTGAACACTTTTGGGAATTGTGTTTAAAAGAAAAACCTTCACAAGTTGATCCTTCTCTTCAATGGTTCAAATGTCTCTGAGCACTATGGGACTTGACAGCATGGTCAGCGGTTCCCTAGAACTTAGAACTACTTAAACCCAACTAACCTCAGGACATCACACAACACCCAGTCATCACGAGGCAGAGAAAATGCCTGATCCTGCCGGGAATCGAACCCAGGAACCCGGGCGCAGGAGGCGAGAACGCTACCGCACCACCACGAGCTGCGCACGGTCCTTCTCTTCCTTGGAGTCGAAGTATACCAAAGAAGTATGAAAACAATGAAGCCAGAGCTCACCACACACTTTCAAAATTCCAAAGGAATACTACAAAGCCAGTTACATTGAAGTTTGTGAAACGGTGCAATCTTGCATTACTGAGTGGTTTGCTTCAACTGGACTCACACAGGTCGTTGCAGTTGAACAAGTAAATAGAGGTGAAACAAATTTGGAAAAATCAACTGAGTTTTTCAAAAATGATCTAGACATTGAGAGACTGCGCCTACACTTGAATATGTTAGCAAATATCGCTAATAAAAAACAACTGGACTTAAAAAACATGCGTGATGAAAGAAAGTATATTACACAAGAGCCTGCAGTTAGAGAAATATTATGTGAAGTAGTGAAGTGCATTAAGCTTCTCCAAGTACTTCCAATCACGGTAGGAACAGCAGAACGGTCATTTAGCGCCCTTAAATGTCTGAAGACATATCTCCACTCAACAATGGGACAGAAGCGATTGAACAACTTGGCTGTTCTTCATGCCCACCGAGAGATGTTTTGGATGAACTGGATATCCGCCCAGTCATCAACGACTTCATATTCAGTAATGCAGTCAGATGGTCGACATTTGCACCTTTATAAAGACACTTTAGCCCTAATAATGGCATTGAGAGCAATATTAAAAATCTTTATAAAATAGGGAATTAAATACATACATAATGTTAAATTTTCAGTTTCGATATTAGTACTAGTTTATTACTGTATCACTTTATTATTATGGTTCTTTATTAGTTATTTTCAAATACTTAAATATTTTTAGGGTGTAAGACCCAATTAAAACCCGCTATTTACATACTTTTTGACTGAAAGTATTAGGCATACTGTATAAACTGTATTATAGTATTAACTTTGAGATATTGTTTAATGAACCCTGAGCCTTATCCAAAGTAAGCTTAAATTAGCTATTTCACTTATTAATCAAAGTGCTATTACGCTGAGACAGCAATATTTTGTTTTATCCTTTTAATGATAGTTTATGATTTATTTAAATATAATTTCAGTCTTCTTAGAGCTATATATTCACTGCTCTGTAATAGTCTATAAGCATTATTATTACTGTAAATTAAATTTTACGAAAATACCGTGCATCTTTATCTTTTGTTTCTGTTGTCAAAGCCAAAAAATGTGTCAGGCTTGTCGAGTATCCCAGAGTGTCGAGTTATCGAGAGTTCAGTTTTCGGGGTTCTAATGTTGATCATATGACTCGAAAATGCTTTAAAAATCTTTAAAATTCACTATTTTTCATCTAAAATTTATAAAATTTCCCGGGGTAAGACTCCCAGTATGTCCCAACCCCCCCCCCCCCCCACCCCCCACCCCCAATATTTTTATAAGTCGGCGCCCCTGCTTAGGGCAGATGGCGGAAGGTGGTAATTAGTAGCTGAAAAGCAAACGTATTTTTTAATTCATGTTTTTATTCGCAATCTGAGGATCTTTTTCTTCGTATGTTACAGTTTAAATGAGACCATAGCCCCACGAATGAAACTGATATACTTAAAAAAATTTCAAATAACCTTATTTGTAACTCTAAAAGATTGTTTCTTATTCAACACATCCACCCTATTCAACATCCACAATTTAATTATTGTGTGCAAATATAGAGTCTAATATAATTCTTTTTGTTGTAGATGTTCAGCCTTATTCAGAAACTTGGAGGACTATTCACATCCATGCTTCCATGCAGATGATGAGGATTTGCCAACACTTGTAGCTACTCTCAACTCAAGGCACTTGCTAGATGTTTCCAAAGAGGTATATGTATGATAAAAAGGAAGCAATGCACTGTTAGGCCTGTAATACACCATAATATTTCTTTTTCAAAGTCGATAAGTCTAATATTTATGTTTAAAAAAATTTGACAGAGTAATAGAGAAATTTGTCAAAGAAATATGATCACATCTAGAGCTTCGCAGTAGATTTGATCATAAAAGTCGTTCATCTTCTGTTCACTGCAATGTAAAATGTGACTGCTTGCAGCGCTGGCGTTGTTACAGCTTTTTGACATCTCTGAAGTATGTTTGTAAACATGGCTGGTTTCTTCGATTTTTTTTTTTTTTTTAATAACCTTGCTTCGACTGGGGTCGGGGGTGAGCAATGGGCTCAATGCATGTTATTAATAGCGTGTTGATGGGCAGGTGGGCAACTTCATATCCACAATTACAGCTACAGCCGTCCACCTCTGCACTTGGAAACATCCAGGCAGCTTTTCAGCAAACCGGAAAAGAGGAGATGGTGACACTAGAAAATAAAAAAAATTCTTAGTTTTCCATTCTACTTTGTCTATTTTTGAACTCTGGATGCCACACGTTAAAAAACGTTTTATCTATTTCGTGCTTCTTATTAATTTTGAAGTCATTTTGAAGTCAATGCTATTAATTAAATTATCCAAATATGAAAATAGTTCCTATTGCCCATATACTGTACTAAGCATTTATTTGCCATCAGTTATTCCCCATTCCGTGCATTATAAATCGCTTCACACGTTTCTGGAATTATTTTGGTTAATGTGTACTATGGTATTCGAGTGCTGTATTGTAGAGTAGCTCTTTCTTGTATGAAGAAGTCGCAGTGAGCTTGCCTTCTGCACATGTAGCGTTTCACAAGTGAGTATTCCGTTTTGTAACATGAGAAGCCACTTTACTGAACAAATACTGAGATCCACTCTCATCCACTCGTAACTAATTTATATAAGACGTGACGTCCTCCACTTCCTGCTCTCTTAACAAGTTTTGCCGAATGCTTTTACTATCTTGACGTAATACCCATGGCTTCGGCCAAGTATGTTTCCTTTTTTTCCTCCGGCTTTTTCCAAATGCACACACAACGTAATTGTGTCACACGCAACTGCATCGCATAATAACAAGTTACGGTTGTCCGCAAACTTGAAGTATGACGACAGTGTAATATATTTTTAGCGCCACATCAAAGATCTTCTTCAAAGAAATTTGAAGAATATTTGATCACATTTCTTTGTCAAAGAAATGTGATAGTGTAATGCTGGCCTTAGGTGAGAGAAGTTGATTGTCACATTTTTTTAACAGCAAAAAGAGAGAAGTCTATGGTGTATTTGAAGAAGAGAGAACGCGAACATTTTTATCGCTCTTCCTATTGCAACAATTTTGTTAATAGGAACGGATTTTGAGTTAATACAAAGAACGTGAAGTGAATTACAGTGCCTATCTATTTATTTGACAAACAGTTGATTTCATTGCATCGAAATGTGAGTTTCTTTCTTTAGGCGACACGGTCAACAATTAACAGTTTCTACGGCGAATTTATTCGAGTCGATCATCGAAGCAGGAAGAAGAGGTAACGTTTCCCACTGAGACGAAAATACAACTTAGAACAATTACTATTGAATTTCCTAGAAGGTTTGTTTCATGTTTCTCTGATGGTGTCTGTTCGGCAGTAGGCCGTAAAAGCATTTCATTAACTTCCATTTATGACTTCACAGTTGAAAGTCATAAAACATTTCCAGTTCAGAAATTCTAATTCATTATACAACCAGCAGTAAAATATACAAAATAATACACAGGCGACTGAACAGAGACCAGATCCCGCAATCTTTGGATCGTAAGTAAAACGTCATGTAACTGTAATGGTGACTGTTGAAATACTAATCGTGCTCTGCCTTTGTTCCATATATTCGATAATGAGGATACAATGAGAAAAGGAGAATGTTACGATAAAAACTGAATAAAATTATGGGAACTCAAGAAAATGTTCTCCAGAGACAAGCAATTGAACCTCACGGAACACGAACAGAAGTACGTCAAACATAGGTAGGATCAAGAACATTCCATTGATCATAGCACGCTACAGCAATTTGGCAACAATATCCTGATCCGTAACCTGGTTAAAACCTCGTTGCAAGCAACGACATTTATGTTAGAGTTGATTTTTCATTACAATAGTAAACTATTATTATACACTTAATGAGAAGCCATCTTGTCGCGAACGTATATGATGAGCGAAATCTTCCACAATAAGCTTTAATGAGTTTCTGTCATATTTCAATAATTCAGTTACAATGTATACCTTTCATTGTCGGTAGAAGTGGAATCAAGTGTCAGTGAGAAAATTAATACTAACGACTGTGGTCACGAAATTACTGAATCAGAATCTAATCTATTAGATAACGAAAATCATAAAGCATCGCAACAGGATGACATTGTCACAGTCAAAAACAGTATATTGCTGAACTGAATGACAGAATGTTAGAAAAACGATGTCACATGGCTAACAGTCGATGCGGTTAATTTACAACCCTCAATAGGAAATGAAATTACAATGAAATCCAGAGCATTAGCTGCTTACAGGCGTTGATAAATATCAACGGGGATAGTTGAGAATGTGTGCCCCGACCGGGACTCGAACACGGGACCTTCTGCTTACATGGCAGAGGCTCTATCCGACTTTTATAAATCTTATTTTGCTCGTTATTGTTCGTTCTATTTGTTCGAGGCGGACGTCCCATGAAGCTTGTTCAAGTTCATCTATTAACTCGGTCTTTTATATATATATATTTTTTTTTATTACAGAGAGCAGCTAACACTCGGACCGAACACGCTGAGCTACCGTGCCAGCATGAGCCATCAAGGACACAGAGGACAGTGCGACTGCAGGGACTTATCTCTGGCACTCTCCCGGTGAGACCCACATTACCAGCTTACTGTCCACACACTACATTTGTAGTGCCCTTACCCACTACACTCATTACTGGCGGCAGTCGATCTACCGATTGAGCAATGTGAGTGCATCCGCACTGAAGAAGATCGTTGGCCGGTAAGCCTTATCTATATGAAGATGGTATCTGTTCGTTCGGATATGACCGAAAGAACAGATACCATTGATGATCTAGCAGCTCTCGAAGAATGAAATTACAATGAAATCCAGGCCATTAGCTGCTTACAGGCGTTGATAAATATCAACGGGGACAGTTGAAAATGAGTGCGGCGACCTGGACTCAAATCCGGGATCTCCTGCTTACATGGCAGACGCTCTATTCGACTGAGCCTTTTTTTAGTTGTTCCATTATTCCCATGTATTCCACGTTTGTTTCCATATATGTCTTAAATTGTAGAACAAAGCTAAAGTAGTAATTAAGGTAAAATAAATAAAAGAATACCACAACTTTAAAAATGTGTATTTAATGAAAGAAACATAATATAACCTTCTGTTATACATCATTACAAAGAGTATTTAAAAAGGTTTTATTTCACTCAAAAACAAGTTCAGAGATGTTCAATATGGCCCCCTCCAGACACTCGAGCAATATCAACCCGATACTCCAACTCGTTCCACACTCTCTGTAGCATATCAGGCGTAACAGTTTGGATAGCTGCTGTTATTTCTCGTTTCAAATCATCAATGGTGGCTGGAAGAGGTGGCCAAAACACCATAAACTCAACATACCCCCATAAGAAAAAATCGCAGGGGGTAAGATCAGGGCTTCTTGGAGGCCGTCCAGAACTTTTCCCTTTGCACAAACACCCATTCTCTGTAAACTGTTTATACCAACGTTTAATACACCACTATCAGGAGGTTTAACACCATACTTCGTTCGAAATGCACGCTGAACAACTGTCGTCGATTCACTTCTGCCGTACTCAATAACACAAAAAGCTTTCTGTTGAGCGGTCGCCATCTTAGCATCAACTGACGCTGACGCCTAGTCAACAGCGCCTCAAGCGAACAAATGTACAACTAAATGAAACTTTATAGCTCCCTTAATTCGCCGACAGATAGTGCTTAGCTCTGCCTTTTGTCGTTGCAGAGTTTTAAATTCCTAAAGTTGTGGTATTCTTTTTGAATCACCCTGTAGATTGCCGCTTCCAATGGCGTGAATTCCTTGTAGGACATAACTCTTAACAGGCAGAAAGGTGGCGAAAAATCCAGAGCAAACATTCATTCAAAAACATTTTCACAATTTGACTTATTATTTACTGGATGCATATGATGTCTGTAAGGAAGCCACATACATTTCAACTAATGAAAGAAAATTCAGAGCCGGAGGGGTTTTGCCAAATTAGAACAGTTCTCATTTTAGAACCAACATAAAAAAGATTCCAGGAATAATAAAAAAAGAAAGAATACGTATTCTGCTTCTAATCAATAAAACTGTCCCCCTCTTTGTAGCCCACATAAAGCAACAGATAAAAAATTTTGAAACCATTCCTTATATTTGTTATTCTTTTTAAACTTAAAATGTTCTTCTGCAATATAAAACATGTACTCTTCTAAGTTCGAAGCATGGTTGGTGACATGTAAAACACGAACTGTTACAGAAGCCACGAATAACTGTTATTCTTTGTGGACGGGTAGATGGCCAGAGTGGCCGAGCGGTTCTAGGCGCTACAGCCTGGAACGGCGCGACCACCACGGTCACAGGTTCGAATCCTGCCTTGGGCATGGATGTGTGTGATTTCCTTAGGTTAGTTAGGTTTAAGTAGTTCTAAGTTCTAGGGGACTTATGACCTCAGCAGTTGAGTCCCATAGTGCTCACAGCCATTTGAACCATTTTGCAGACGGGT
The DNA here is from genome assembly GCF_021461395.2 of Schistocerca americana. Lineage (NCBI taxonomy): Eukaryota > Metazoa > Arthropoda > Insecta > Orthoptera > Acrididae > Schistocerca > Schistocerca americana. The sequence continues at coordinate 836,024,547 of NC_060120.1, read as the reverse complement.
AATATTTCCAGTCGGGCTGTAAAGCTTCGGTTATCGGTGTATAACTTTCTGCGGTTCTGTTGATAAGTGCTAATTTCTTCCTTGTCCAGTTTCAAATTCTGATTCTAGTTTCACATAAGAACATGTGCGCTACAGTTTCTACAAGTTGACATTTGACGCAGTATGGAGATGGTCTCAGTTTTATTACCCATATTCGTTCCGCTGTGGGTATGGTTTCGTTTACCTCATACCATACGGTAGTGACCCTAGTTGGTAGAATTTTATTGTTGATATTTTTCCAAACGTTCATCCAGTTTTTAGTAGGATATTTTACGTGAATTTGATTATGGAGACGATTTCTACACTCCTGGAAATGGAAAAAAGAACACATTGACACCGGTGTGTCAGACCCACCATACTTGCTCCGGACACTGCGAGAGGGCTGTACAAGCAATGATCACACGCACGGCACAGCGGACACACCAGGAACCGCGGTGTTGGCCGTCGAATGGCGCTAGCTGCGCAGCATTTGTGCACCGCCGCCGTCAGTGTCAGCCAGCTTGCCGTGGCATACGGAGCTCCATCGCAGTCTTTAACACTGGTAGCATGCCGCGACAGCGTGGACGTGAACCGTATGTGCAGTTGACGGACTTTGAGCGAGGGCGTATAGTGGGCATGCGGGAGGCCGGGTGGACGTACCGCCGAATTGCTCAACACGTGGGGCGTGAGGTCTCCACAGTACATCGATGTTGTCGCCAGTGGTCGGCGGAAGGTGCACGTGCCCGTCGACCTGGGACCGGACCGCAGCGACGCACGGATGCACGCCAAGACCGTAGGATCCTACGCAGTGCCGTAGGGGACCGCACCGCCACTTCCCAGCAAATTAGGGACACTGTTGCTCCTGGGGTATCGGCGAGGACCATTCGCAACCGTCTCCATGGAGCTGGGCTACGGTCCCGCACACCGTTAGGCCGTCTTCCGCTCACGCCCCAACATCGTGCAGCCCGCCTCCAGTGGTGTCGCGACAGGCGTGAATGGAGGGACGAATGGAGACGTGTAGTCTTCAGCGATGAGAGTCGCTTCTGCCTTGGTGCCAATGATGGTCGTATGCGTATTTGGCGCCGTGCAGGTGAGCGCCACAATCAGGACTGCATACGACCGAGGCACACAGGGCCAACACCCGGCATCATGGTGTAGGGAGCGATCTCCTACACTGGCCGTACACCACTGGTGATCGTCGAGGGGACACTGAATAGTGCACGGTACATCCAAACCGTCATCGAACCCATCGTTCTACCATTCCTATACCGGCAAGGGAACTTGCTGTTCCAACAGGACAATGCACGTCCGCATGTATCCCGTGCCACCCAACGTGCTCTAGAAGGTGTAAGTCAACTACCCTGGCCAGCAAGATCTCCGGATCTGTCCCCCATTGAGCATGTTTGGGACTGGATGAAGCGTCGTCTCACGCGGTCTGCACGTCCAGCACGAACGCTGGTCCAACTGAGGCGCCAGGTGGAAATGGCATGGCAAGCCGTTCCACAGGACTACATCCAGCATCTCTACGATCGTCTCCATGGGAGAATAGCAGCCTGCATTGCTGCGAAAGGTGGATATAGACTGTACTAGTGCCGACATTGTGCATGCTCTGTTGCCTGTGTCTATGTGCCTGTGGTTCTGTCAGTGTGATCATGTGATGTATCTGACCCCAGGAATGTGTCAATAAAGTTTCCCCTTCCTGGGACAATGAATTCACGGTGTTCTTATTTCAATTTCCAGGAGTGTAGTAATAGAATCATAGACGGTTCTAGTGTTGGTTTGTGTTGGTGGAAGTCTTATATAGCTCCAATCGACATAGTACTTTCGGACGTAATCTAGGCTGGCATCTATGTGTGCTACATAACAGGAGCGTTCCTATCCCCAGGATCTAACGAGAGGAACAGAAGTTTCGTGATGCCTGTCTTAGTGGCATGTATTAGTTTAAAAGCACGTGTTAGAAACAGTGCGACACATCTAGATTTAACGTCTTTAATTCCAAGCCCTACGTTGTGCCTCTGCAAAGTCGCCGAGTGGAAGGATACTTTGAAGATACTTTGTTTCCACACATACCAACACGCTGCAGCTAGTACTTCTTGTGCGGTGAGCTGCGATATCGGTAAGACTGTTGTGACATGATATATTTTGCTAAGTATGTATTTATTTATAAACTGAACTTTCTGCAGTCGGTCTAACGATCGCATTTTATGGTCTTTCAACAAGGCTCTGATGACATTAAGTTTCTGCTCCCAACTATTCATAGCCATGGGCTTGCGATTCGTCCTTAACCACAATCCGAGTTGGAGTCTCTTCAGTTACATCTAACCAGTGCGCACCTATTGCACTATTGTAAGAACCGAGATGCATTATTTTGGATTTCTAACTATTCAGTTTTGCGCCAGAGGATCATGAGTAATGGTGTACCAAGCGTCGCACTTCATCGACCTCACTATTCGGATTTACAATAACGCTTATGTCGTCAGCATAACCGTGACAAACTTTCTTAATATTGATCATCTGTAGTCTTCTCTATTTCTGGCGCGTCGTCGAAAGCAAAGGTTCCAGCGCGATCGCTTATAATGTTATAGACAATGGACATCATTGATGTACTGATTGTTCAGCTGGAAATGTTTCAGTCAGTTGTCCATTGATTTTAATCCTTGGAAAAAACACCACTGATACATTTACGTATGACAGTTATAAAGTGGTCATTAAAAACTGATTTTCTGCATGTTGCTGAATAAGAAGTCATGATCGATCCTATCAAATGCTTTATCAGAATCTAAAAACAATAAAAAAAAGACTATTGCCACTTATCCAAGTGAGGTTTATGACGTCCCTATACTCACATAAGGTATCTAGCACTGATCTTCCCTTTATTGCACTTGTTTGGTAATGACTTACGACATTTTGCAGGAGTGGCTTCATCCTTCTATTCAGCATACGAGTGACAACTTTAGTCAACGTTTGGTAATGTGAGTGGTCTTAAATCGAGAATCCTCTTGTTCTTTGGTTTTTTAGGAACGAGTACAATCATTCCCTCCGTAAATATAGGAGGGAACGCGCGGCTAGTTGATAACTAATTGTACATATCTGTGAGCTAATTCCCTATTATGAATATGAAGAACAGATGCCATTGGTGATCTTGCAGCTCTCGAAGAATAAAATTACAATGAAATACAGACCATTAGCTGCTTACAGAGGTTGATAAATATCAGTAGGGATAGTTGAAAATGCGTGCCCCGACCGGTACTCGAACACAGGATCTCTTGCTTACATGGTAGACGCTCTCCATCCGACTACGACGCCAAGAATACGCAGGATAGTGCGACTGCAAGGACTTATATCTGGCACGCTCCCCGTGAGACCCATAGTTCCAACTTATTGTCCACACACTACAATTGTAGTGCCCCTGCCCACTACAGCGCGCCAGAGATAAGTCCTTGCAATCCAACTATCCTCTGTGTCCTCGGTGGCTCAGTCGGATAGAGCGTATGCCATGTAAGCAGACGATCCTGGGTTCGAGTACCACCCGCGGCACACATTTTCAGCTGTCCCCGTCGATATTTATCAAAGCCTGGATTTCATGGTAATTTCATTCCCTATAATGTCCCACATGCGTACATAAAATTCGACCCGGAGCCCACCGGGACCAGCTAACTTGTTCCTCGGAGCTTCGTTAATTATGGTTTTTATTTCGTCCTGAGCTATATGTTCGATTAGACGGGCATTATCCTCCTCACGCATCCCCATCGTAACGTTTGCTAAAAGTTCATCACCGTCCAGTCTATTTCCGTTCCAGCATACATTCCCTACAATATTTCGCCACATATTGTTTTATGGCGGTCTGAGTAGTGTACTCTCCTCCGAGCGCGGTTATTATTCTCTGCTTCCCTCTACGTGTCTCCCTTATCACATGGTATAACGACGTACGTACCTGCACAAGATCGTCCTTGCCTCGAGCTCGCGTACGCACCCCTTCCAGACGCTGCCGGGCGAGGGCCGTTGTTTTCGACTTGAAGCGTTTCAGTTTGATTATGTTAGCCGAAAGGCCATCTGGTTGTTGATAAAGGTCTCGCAAACAGGAGAAGTAATATTACGCCGTTTGTTTGCGCCAATATGCTTGGGGTTTTGCATACTGTACAATGCATTTACGCAGTACGGGCTTTGCATGTTCAGTCCACCAAATGATCCGCTCGCGATAACTCGTTTGGGAGCGTAAGTATTTGTGCCAAATCTGTTTAATCTGCTGCTTAAGTTCAGCATCCTGCAATAGTGAGTCGTTAAGTTGCCATACCCCAAGGCCACGAAAGGTTTTTTTGTCGAATATACCTGAATAAAATTTGGGTTGCACAATGGTCGGAGAAGTTTATAGGACATATCTCACAATCAACAGTATTGCGCACGAATTTTTTAGTAATATAGATTCTATCTAATCTGCTCGCTGACGTGCTACTGACGTAAGTATATCCGGTAGTGTGGGGATTCAAGTAATCCAGGTGTCTAATTCAGTCACCAATGTTTGTAGCTCTTGACAAGTGTTAAAATTGGACGTCTGGTCTTTACAGCGCAATACACAGTTAAAATCTCGAGCAACGTTCTTTAACATTTCAACTATCCCATTCCGATAAAAGTTACTTCTGCCGTCTCTCATTAGTCCCAGAGGGCGCATACACTTTAGTTAAAAAGAGGTCATGAAGTTGGGCAGTAAACCCCGACCAGTCTGTACAATCGCTTGAGCTCGACACACGATACCTTCTTTGAATAAAACCGCTGTACCTCCTTCATTTCCGATGTTGATGATGGCTTCATAACCTCTTATGTCTGCTACCTTAGTTGTTATCCGGCTGTGGTGGCCGAGCGGTTCTAGGTGCTTCAGTCTGGAACCGCGCGACTACTACGGTCGCAGGTTCGAATCCTGCCTCGGGCATGGATGTGTGTGATGTCCTTAGGTTAGTTAGGTTTAAGTAGTTCTAAGTTCTAGGGGACTGATGACCTTAGATGTTAAGTCCCATAGTGGTCAGAGCCATTTGAACCTTAGTTGTTACAACCTCTTGTAACATGGCAACATCTATGTCAGCCGCATAAATATAATCTTTCAAACATGTAACTTTACCGCCGAACTTATCCGAGAGACATCAACTGTAACCAGCTTGTAAGTCTGCATATAACTGTTTACTACTGCTCCGTATCTTTTGGCCAAAGCGTGCACGGAAGTCGGAACCGGCAGAGACCCCTGTCTGACAATTCTTAAGGATGTCTCTTGTGCGTGTTCTTTTCCTTTCTAATTCCTGTGTCTCTTCCTGACTTCGTATTCTAGGGGGCCGTTTCGTTTGTTTAGACGACTTTTTAAAGTTATCCTTGCTTGATACTGGGTGATCAGATCGGTCACCGAATGCTGGGTTGTTTGGTTTTGTGACCTCGTCAACTAGCATGTCACTACCTACTGATGACACTGGAACGTCATCGGGATTGCAAATTAGTGCTACTTCGGGATGTGAAACAGGCATAGTAATTTGTTTTTCAGGTGTCTTGCTATCGCTCAAGGGCTGGGGAGTAGTCTCTCCTGGAGAAGACTGATTCGAATATTTTGACGGGATTACCGTCGAACTCGGTTCATTTGTCAGTACGCTACGTGCAGCTGAGTCCTCATTTCCTTCATTTTCTCCCTGCCCATTCCCGATTCCCTTAATGGGGCTGACAAGACCAGCGCATACGACTGGTTCTGTTGATTTCACACATCGCCCGCGGAGGTGAGTGCCTGATTTTCCCTCCGGAAAGATTTGACATGGGGACAGGTTGCCTTAAGATGATCCGTGGATCCGCATACTACGCAGGTCCTTGGTTAGCCGTCATAAAAAACTAAGGCTCTGAAGCCATGAACCATAATATACGACGTGATATGCTTATGAAGATCAGTTCTAACATTTCGCACACCATCGTCAACACTGAAATGTTTATTGGCCGTCCACTTCTCACCAGTAACCTGCAACACCGTTCCATAAGGCGTTAACGCTTGTTTGATGAGATCGAACTTCAGTTCAAATGGTAGGTTGAATACGCGCACAGGTCGCAAACCCTAAACCAGCGTAGCTGAACGCAATTGAACTAGACTACGGTGTCCATTTCTTGTTCATTGAAAAAGGTGACATTAAAAATAAATTAGAGAAAAACCTGGGACAATGAAGAAAAAAGAAACGGGACATAAATATTGTATTGACTAAATTTAATACACATACATGTTTACCTTTACAACGTGCACTCAGATGATCCCAAATCACTTTTTACAATTATTCTGCCACACTATCACCGTACATTTCACTTTTATGTACTGTATCAAGAAGTGCATTTTCGTTTGAAATTGTATCATAAAAGTCAGTACACTATACACCATTAAAATGTGTTTTGACAATGAGCAAGGCCCTCACTGTTTCAACTTTCATTCTGTTTTTTTTTTCATCTGACCACAAAGAGTTCACTAACGAAAACACGTTCCACAGCAGCATTTGACCCAGGAATTGCCAGACAAAACTCCACCAAATGAATCATGTTTTTCATGTTAATGTTTTTACTTTTGAAATAAGCAAATATTTTACACCACGTTGCACAAACACTTTTTTTATCTCCTTCTTCACTTTTTATGAAGTTCTGTGCACATGAAAATTCATCGAACAGTTCGTCTTCATCAACAAGAAAATTTGGTGCAATACTTTTAACAAAAACACAACAGTCCTGAATATCCTTCCACTGTAGCTGCTCCTTTTCAGTATTAACCCAGTCAAGTGCTTTAAAAGGTGTGAGAAATGGTAAACACCACTCTTTAATATACTCAGTGCAAGAGTCATAGAAGATGTCAGCATAAATATGAAATTGTTCTACAGTAATTTCACCCTCTTCTTCCAGCTTTCTTAGAGTCTCATGTACAAAGGATGTGAGAAATCTTTCAGATTTTCTACATTGTAATTTGCCCAATAATTTGTTTATTTCTTGATAAACTTCCATTATTGTGATTTCTTTTTTCTCAATACATTTCATTGTTGTGGAGAAAGGTTTTAGCTGGCTAACAAGAAAATGTAGAAGAACGATAGACACAGGGTTATCAAAGAATTGTTTAAGGATAACAGGGCACTTATCAAGGGAAATGAAATATGATATCTAAGCAGGAAATATCTCTAAAATTCTTTCCAATGCTGGTAGCAGAGATAGCCACCTTGTCTTTCTGTGCCCAAGTACAGTTTTGTATTCAGTTTCAGTAAATTTACAGAATGACTTCAGAGATTCAACCCTTACTGTATATATGTGGAAATGCTGCTAGATTTTGTTTACAATTAATTGGCAGTCGATGGGCAGGCAATCTGAGCCAGTTTGTAAGGAATTGTGCACCACATATGCTGGACAGCCAACACCTACTGTATTATTCACTGTGTTCTGTTGCAGTTTATAGAACACATTGTTTTCTCCTTTCCGCTGCTTACCACCAAAATTGGTGTTAGTGATGTCATCAGAAACTGCAATCACCTTTCCCTCAAGATCATATTTCTTTAAAACCTCCAGCACATAATGGTGAAGTAAATCTGAAGTTTCTCCACCTAAATTAACCAATTCGAGTACTTTCACCGTGATGCCATTTTCAGGGTGAAAATACCTGATAAGGAGAGGAACCAACTTCTAATCCAGATAATTCGATGTATCAATCATTACAGAAATGAATCGAGCACTTTTCAGTTCATTTAAAACCTGCTGAGCTGCATACAGTGCAATACATTTGATTGCATTACGTTTTGTGTGTCTGCATATGAATTTAGGATTGAAATTTTTTTTTACAGCTGCTGTAGTACAGTCCATTGTCTTAAAGCTATAGTTATGCATTGCACTGTAGTATGCAGACGTAGCTTCTTGTGCTGCCAACTGCCTATCCATTTCTGTTACTGATTTTAAGTTTACATAGTAGTCGCTCCCGCATTTATGTGGTCTTTTCGTTTGATGACTCATGCGATGTTTCTTCGTCTTAATGTGATTCACAATGTCAGACCTTCCACCATGACCAATAGCAAATTTTGATCTGCACAACGAACATTCTACAGTTTCTCCACTACCAGTGATAAAAGGAAACTCGCTTTTTATATTGCTGTTAAAATTACACTATCGTTTTGGCATAATGAAACAATGATTGAGCAGTGCAAAACATTACCAGTGTGGTGACGAAAGGCAGAGAGCAAGTATCAGTGGTGTAGAATATCTCTGGACCGAAGGGACGGATTCAGTGGATCGATTTAGAAGAGAAGAATGTTCGTTGTTATGCGTAACCTATGGTGCGTTTAAAATTACTTGCGATTTTTGACAGTTCGGTACATGTTTGGGGTATGCTGAAAGTCATCACACGCTTCCCAGCGTAAATAATTGCGCAGTTAATAGCAAGTCAAACAACCAGTAGCGTAAAATACTCTTGCCAAGCGGAATCAAAAAAAAGGGACATTTGAGCGTCCCCAAAAAAACTTTCAAGACAGCGGGACTTTTTGGTAAAAAACGGGACTGTCCCGGGAAAAAACGGGACGAATGGACACCCTAAACTAGATTCACCACTGGAATGAAGAAAGTTTGCCAAACCGCCTGTTTTTGTCATAATGCAGGTACATGTTTCAACGTCTGGCACTTCAACATACACTGCATTACCAAGGAAATCATATGCAAATCGTGAACGTCATCATGTTGTAAACCTATCTTTTCGAACAACCAGTCATCGATTTCAAAAACTTTCGGCCTGTCATATCGAACGGGAACGAAAATTTCAACGTAAACATCCTAATCTGAGCTTCCACAGCTGGATGGCTGTGTTGCACTCGCAAGCTACAGCAACGCCCGGCCGAGGACGTGATCCACTCGCGGCGAGCTCAGCACGCGGCGGCCGCTTGCCCGCCACTGCCATCGAGGACACACAGGATAGAGCGGCTGTAGGGACCTACACTATGTGATCAAAAGTATCCGGACACCCCCAAAAACATACGTTTCTCATATTAGGTGCATTCTGCAGCCACGTACTGCCAGGTACTCCGTATCAGCGGCCTCAGTAGTCATTAGACATCTTGAGAGAGCAGAATGGGGCGCTCCGCGGAACTCACGGACATCGAACGTAGTCAGGTGACTGGGTGTCACTTGTGTCATACGTCTGTATGCGAGATTTCCACCCTCCTAAACTTCCCTAGGTCCACTGTCTCCGATGTGATCGTGAAGTGGAAACGTGGAGGGACACGTACAGCACAAAGGCGTACAGGCCAATCTCGTCTGTTGACTGACTGAGAGCGCCGACAGTTGAAGAGGGTCGTAACGTGTAATAGGCAGATATCTATCCAGACCATCACACAGGAATTCTAAACTGCATGAGCATCCACTGCAAGTTAGGCGGGAGGTGAGAAAATCTGGATTTCATGGTCGAGCGGCTGCTCATGAGCCACTCATCAAGCCTGGAAAATGCCAAACGACGCCTCGGTTCGTGTAAGGAGTGCAACCATTGGGCGATTGAACAGTGGAAAAACGTTGTGTGGAGTGACAAATCGCGGCACACAATGTGGCGATCTGATGGTAGGTGTGCCGAATGTCCAGTGAGCGTCTTCTGCCAGCGCGTTTAGAGCCAACAGTAAAATTCGGAGGCGATGATGTTATGGCGTGGTCGTGATTTTCATGCAGGGGGCTTGCACCCCATATTTCTTTGCGTGGCACTATCACAGCAGAGGCCTACACTGATGTTTTAAGCACCTTCTTGCTGCCTACTGTTGAAGAGCAAATTCGGGGATGGCGACTGCATCTTTCAGCACGATCGAGCACCTTGAAAGACGTACACTCATTCTCCATTCAGTGCTCGTATTTCACATTTCTAATCCCAGCATTCTGGTACTCGGTAAAATAATAATTCAGGTAATATTAATAATTTCTATGGGTTGCCTGATTTATTTGACGATTTTTGCAGCTTGTCTCACACTGATCTGTGAGAGGAGCTTGGCGCTAGAAATTTTCTTTACTTATGGGCGAGGGCAGCAGTCTTCCTAGCAGCCACGATGGCTTCCCGTTTCCCATCCCTTTTCCGATCGCCAGGGTAGCACGTGGTGTCGTTTGAACATTCAGTAGTGGCCAAAGTTTCTCCTGTTCTCAGTTCCCCAATCTGCCTTACCAACCTTGTAAACGCTATTTCTGCTCAATTTTTACGTCGCGAGTTCCCCTCCCTGTGAAATTCCGGCCCTATGATGGCCAGTTTAGGTGCGCGCCCGTTTCTCGCCGGCGGGCGCCAACTGCCCTCCGCGGATGGGTGGTGGACAAAGGGGCAGGAGGCAGTTCTAGTGTGACCGTGCCGGAGAGAGGAAGTGCCGCTTCCAGGAGATGAAGTTCGGTAAGCTTGAGCGCCGACGTGCACTGTGGATTCGCGCCCTGCGGCCCAGAGGGAACTTGATAGTTCATTGTGAATAGTTTCGCGTCTTGCGGGTTTTATTGTTTTAGTACGGGAGGCTACTTAGCGACTCACGGACAGTAGCATCTTCTTAGTCTTTGGCTGATTCCTGGTGGTGGTCGTTGCATGCCTGCAACCCCTTCAGCCCGCCGGTGTGGCCGTGCGGTTCTAGGCGCTTCAGTCTGGAACCGCGTGACCGCTACGGTCGCAGGTTCGAATCCTGCCTCGGGTATGGGTGTGTGTAATGTCCTTAGGTTAGTTAGGTTTAAGTAGTTCATGAGACCCAGAAAATATTAGATACAGGCTCCCAGGTAGATGCTATTTTTCTTGACTTCCGGAAGGCGTTCGATACAGTTCCGCACTGTCGCCTGATAAACAAAGTAAGAGCCTACGGAATATCAGACCAGCTGTGTGGCTGGATTGAAGAGTTTTTAGCAAACAGAACACAGCACGTTGTTATCAATGGAGAGACGTCTACAGCCGTTAAAGTAACCTCTGGCGTGCCACAGGGGAGTGTTATGGGACCATTGCTTTTCACAATATACTCGTATATAAATGACTTAGTAGATAGTGTCGGAAGTTCCATGCGGCTTTTCGCGGATGATGCTGTAGTATACAGAGAAGTTGCAGCATTAGAAAATTGTAGCGAAATGCAGGGAGATCTGCAGCGGATAGGCACTTGGTGCAGGGAGTGGCAACTGTCCCTTAACATAGACAAATGTAATGTATTGCGAATACATAGAAAGAAGGATCCTTTATTGTATGATTATATGATAGCGGAACAAACACTGGTAGCAGTTACTTCTGTAAAATATCTGGGAGTATGCGTGCGGAACGATTTGAAGTGGAATGATCATATAAAATTAATTGTTGGTAAGGCGGGTACCAGGTTGAGATTCATTGGGAGAGTGCTTAGAAAATGTAGTCCATCAACAAAGGAGGTGGCTTACAAAACACTCGTTCGACCTATACTTGAGTATTGCTCATCAGTGTGGGATCCGTACCAGATCGGTCTGACGGAGGAGATAGAGAAGATCCAAAGAAGAGAGGCGCGTTTCGTCACAGGGTTATTTGGTAACCGTGATAGCGTTACGGAGATGTTTAATAAACTCAAGTGGCAGACTCTGCAAGAGAGGCGCTCTGCATCGCGGTGTAGCTTGCTCGCCAGGTTTCGAGAGGGTGCGTTTCTGGATGAGGTATCGAATATATTGCTTCCCCCTACTTATACCTCCCGAGGAGATCACGAATTTAAAATTAGAGAGATTAGAGCGCGCACGGAGGCTTTCAGACAGTCGTTCTTCCCCCGAACCATACGCGACTGGAACAGGAAAGGGAGGTAATGACAGTGGCACGTAAAGTGCCCTCCGCCACACACCGTTCGGTGGCTTGCGGAGTATCAATGTAGATGTAGATGTAGATGTAGTTCTAAGTTCTAGGGGACTGATGACGACAGATGTTAAGTCCCATAGTGCTCAGAGCCATTTGAACCATTTTTTTTGCAACCCCTTCTTTTAGGAAATTGGACCCCATTTGACAATACGGCGATCGTTGCTAAAATTCCTTTCCCCCTTCTATCGTGGCTTGTTATGAACGTACGTTGGGGCAGGCTGCTGAACTCGAATCTTTCTTCCCCCCCCCCCCCCCACCCCCCCCACCCCCCAACACCATTTGGTTGTATTATTGTTCGATTCTCAACTGTTTAATAAATGAGTCCGCTAATGTTACATTCTCTCTCTTTCATTACATGAACTCTCCCCTAGTGTAACAGAATAATGCAGAACTATAACGGTTGCTGTAAGGTCGTGCAGGTCTCGCGCCATTAACGATAGTATAAAGATTCAATATCGCGCGCCTGGCACGAACATTGTACGCATGGCACCGACAACAGTAGTAATCATGTTCAATTATTCCCCATTGATAAACTGGGAAGTGTTCACAGCTCGGTGTGAGTAAGTGAGCACAAAATCCACTTGATGTGGTGGAAGTAGTGGCCTCTGTTTTACCTTGCTGGTTTAGACAAAAAATATCAAAAATCACAGCCCCTACAGCAAGGAATAGTAACCTGAAAATAACGAGCCACCGCTTTTAACCTGTTCATAATGCACGGGCTGTGGCGGAGTGGTTACACGACAATAACATCCCTAAATGAACTGCCCTGCACAGAGTCCTGACCTGAATTCTACAGAACACCTTTGGGATGTTTCGTAACGCCGACTTCGTGCCAGGCCTCACCGACCGACATCGATGCCTCTCGTCAGTGCAGCACTTCGTGAAGAATGGGCTGCCATACCCCAAGAAACCTTCCAGCACCTGATCAAACGTAAGCCTGCGAGAATCCCAAGAAACCTTCCAGCACCTGATTGAACGTATGCCTGCGAGAATGAAAACCGTCATCAAGGCTAAATATTGAATTCCAGCATTACCGATGGAAGACGCCACGAACTTGTAAGTCATTTTGAACGAGGTGTCCGGATACTTTTAATCACATAATGTATCTCTGGCACGCCCCCTGTGAGACTCATATTTTCAACTTACTGTCCACACACTACACTTGTAGTGCCCCTGCCCACTATACTCATTACTGGCGGCAGACAATCTACCGATTGAGCAATGTGAGTGCATCCGCACTGAAGAAGATCATTGGCTGCTAAGATTTATCTATATGAAGATGGTATCTTTTCTTTCAGACATGTCCGAAACAACAGATACCATTTTATATAGATAAGGCTTACCGGCCAAATATCTTCTTCAGTGCTTAAACTCTTGCGAGCATCGGTAGATTGACTGCCGCGAGTAATGAGTGTAATGGGCAGGGAGTCTTCAAATGTAGTGTGACGACGGTAAGTTGGAAACGTGGATCTCACGGAGAGCGTGCCAGAGATTAAGTCCCTGCAGTCGTACTATCCTCTGTGTCCTCGATGGCTCAGTCGGATAGAGCGTCTGCCATATAAGCAGGAGATCGTGGGTGCGAGTCCCGGTCGGGGCACACATTTTCAACTGTGTCCGTCGGTATTTATCAACGTCTGTAAGCAGCTAATAGTCTAGATTTCATTGTAATTTCATTCTTCGAGAGCTGCAAGAGCACCGGTGGTATCTGTCCTTTCGAACATGTCCTAAAGAATAGATACCTTCTCCATGTATTCATAATCAATAGGAAAATGTCTCTTTTCAAAATAACATTGATCTAAACAAGGCAATAGATGCAGGAAATTTTCCGAGCTCGATACCGAGTGAACGGAAGAAACGCACACATACTCAGGCTACGCGAACATTGGACAGTCATCATTCGCAAGTATCAAGCATAGAACAATACTTACAGATATTAATACTAATGAATGCAGACTTGCGCGCAAGAATCACAAACGCGTCCACTTGTCTCGGCAGTTTACGCAAAAGTCTCAGTGCCTTAGACCAAAAAGTCACGACGCTTTCGAACGACTTCGAAAATTTGAATACTAATTTGAACACACAGTTGACAGACGCAACTAATAAGATAGATACAAAATTTACCAATATGTACAATCAGCTAGACAGAAGCTTTTTTAGTACGAGTGAAGATCAAGGTCAAAGCGCACGCCAAGTTGAGGAACTATAATAATAAGAATGGTGCCTTTTTTTTCACTCAGCTACCGGGGGCGGACAGTTGAGGAACTTGTAAAGGCGCACTGTAGTTTACAAAACGCACATGAAAGCTTACCTCAAGTGGTAACATCAATTCAGACACGAGTATCTAAATGAGGTCTGTCTGCGAAAATTTACCGCATAATGTACAATAAGTCTTGCAAGAGTTAGGGTTTATCACTTTAGGACAAACGTTTTTGAAAACCGAATACGAACGTATCAATATGGATGTAAAAAGATTAAATGAGAGATCTGAGGCCAACGAATTTGACAACTTTCCATCCTAGCTGACAACTGCGTCAGGGAACAAAAAGCTTAATGAATAGTGATATGAAAGTAAATAGGCAAGATTCGTTCCGAACTTACGAGTGAAAGAGATAGTTCGAACGAAACGCCTTCCACAGCTAGTCAAAACAGAAAAGCAATGCTAGACAGTAGTCACGCGAACATTGTTTCGCCACACTCAGATTATGACAAAAGCGAAGGAGAACGGTTTACAGTTTCCAGACCGTTTTAAAACTTAGTTTAAATCGTCACTATGGTATGCACCAGCTGACTAGCATCAGGTGAAACTAAAAAGAAACTATTCTATTTACATGACGTGCAAAGTGAGTATATATATTTCTGATGTACAATTTATTTATCTATTTTGTTTTGTCAATGCATATGATGCAGAGCTATTTTTTTAAAAGCGCAATTTTTGTTGACGCACAAGTCTCACAGATATTTCGCAATTCTTGTCAATGAACATGGTGTATAGATTTTTTTTACACGACATGTACCGTATATTTACTAGTGCACACAGTACATATTTCTCACACACACATGGTGTGCACCAATAAATAAATATTTACACGACACACACATAGTTACTTGCACTATGATAAAAGGGTCATACTGTTCTGCAACATTTACACCCAGTCTCATTCTCTCCCTCTCACTCAGTCGGAGTCCCCCACCCCCTGTCTCTCAACAGGTAAATAGAGTGAGTACGAGAGAGTTTCAATTCCACATCACAAATGATCCCTTCATTGTCATGAGGCGACAGGCCGACTTCAGATTGCAGCACAGTATAAACTTGTGTCCGCTTGATCGAATACTAGTTTCCTGGACCATATACTGCGCCTGCAGTGGAGCATCATGAACACTGCAGTGCAGACACTGCAAGCTGTCTTCAATAGAGAGGGTTCTCAATGCCACGCGACGCACACCCTTAGCTTGCCCATGGATGGCACCTTCCAATGTGCGATACACATAAACTTTTTATTGCAAACATACAAACTCCACAATCGGTGACCCAGTCACCTCATCTTTCATTACGCCTAAACTCTTCTTGTCGTGTGGAACAATACCATAAGAATGATCGGTCATGTATGAAGATGGATGGAATTCTTCACTGTAGCACCTCAGTACTTCATATGGATCACACTTCTTCACCTAATAGATGAAGCTGTCTTTATCCATACAAGGTAATTTAGAATCAGCGAAATTAGGTTTCGCAAACTCATAATGATTGTGGTACATGTTGTAACGTCTGCTGGCAAAACACATATTATATGTGGTAAAAAAGAAAAAAAAAATTGAACTGGATAATTGTAATTTAATTTCTGCATGGACAATGATTGTGTGATCTTTATGTAATAAAGAAAGACCATTATGTGTCATGTTTTATACTTGTATAGAATTACGTACCGATTTTTTTAAAGATAATATCTGTGTCGACGAGTACTGAAACCACCACAGACGATACTTGATGTGGGTAGGAAGAGCCTGTGACGCTATATTGTATGCTTGTGTAGCATTCTTTTGTCAAGATTTAGAGAAGGGCGCCATTAGGTATTGATTTGTAAAGGTGTGTAAGAATTTAATCTGTCTAATTGTTTGGAATAAAGTTACTTAGTGAAAACTTGCATTATGATTTGTAATAAGCTTGCCTGGTATTTTATCCCATCCTTTTAAGACATTTTCAGGTATTTAAATATTATTCGTGGTGCAGAGCTGCGCTACGAACGAACGAGACGCTGCCGCAGCGCATTCAAACTGCATTAAATGAAACCATTCATACCGCAAAGAAGCGGACAGGTAATAGTGAGCTAAAATTATTTCTTTCAGCTTTCGGGATTGCAGGGCAGAGCAGCAGATTTTTTTTATGTGTTTTACAGGTGGACGCAGGCTGCAGATGATATATTATTAACAGTACAAAAAGATAATTTAATTTACCTTCATGAGATAAAAGAAATCTTGCTGTGCGTAGTTCTGGTCTGGTAAACATTATAGTAAAAACATCTCTTTCTCTGATAATAGTCTCATGTTCTCGTGTTAGTCGTGGTACTTATTGGTGTTTTACTGTTAACAAAAATCCACTGCAAAATTTTGATGTTGAACAAACATTGCGTACTGTAACATCAGTATTGATAACGAAATAATTTTGAGTAACCTTTTCAATAACTGTAAAGTAAGGAAGATATGTTGAACTTTATAGCGAGTTACAGTAACGAAACAATGTTCATTTTATAGAAAGCCAGATCCAGAATAATAAGAACATAATATATTTTGTTTTGTTGAAAATTAATTATCCAAAGAAAGTCACAGCACAGCACCACTAAATAGTATTTCAGGGCTCTTTTCATAGCAACATATTTTATCTCATATATTAGTTGTTACGCGAGCAATAACAAAGCAAAAAGACAGCGAAAATGTGGAGTTTCGATGGGTCTAGTAAGCAGATTCTCACATAGATAGGTTTCGTGAACTCTGCTGCAACCTTCACCGTCTTCACAGCAACAAATATCTCATTGAATATCGTGACCTGTTTAAAATTTGATTGGCCGATGCATTTTATTAAGCCCTAACGCCTATCCCACTCGGTTCTAATCAAAATTTCACGACGTTCCTTCAAATTCTTCATTGTTTTACAGAAAATTTGGTTATTCATTACTTTAAAAAAATCTTCCTCAAAGCACACATCGCAGAAGCCCTCCGTATTGTATTCAAATCTATATACTTCTTCAACAAGACGAAATGCTTGAAGGAGATAGCCCAGGTGATTCTAACCAGTCTCATCCCCAATCTGAGACACTGCTGGACATTATGATAGTGAATAATGTATCTCTGCTTATTATCACAGTTGTCTCAGTTTTGGGGTGGAGCCTCCTCACGGAACTAGTTACTTTGGACACAGCGGCAGTTCGGGGTGCACATCATGCACACTAATAGGGTATGTGGCCTCTGCCCCCACCACATACCCCAAATCAGAATCAGCCGCCATATCCACGATTTTCCCACCTAATCGCTGCATTCGGGTTTGGGTACCCACCATAACTCCCTAATCAGCAGTGGTTGTTGTATGGCATGCTCATATAATTTATTGACATCCAACTACATGATGTAACTGAAATCAAGGAATGTTCTGAACCTCTCATCCAAGTGTGGGTTATTTGTCTTGGCGTGCTTATGGACACAGTGACGAAGTCCACCACAGGTCCCTCTCCCAAAGAAAAGAAGTATGTCAACATCAGCCAATAATTTTAATGCCGCACTTCGTTTTCTTGAACATTCCATCCAAAGACAACCCAGGTGC